>NC_062268.1:27716821-29034392 GCF_916048215.2 Malus sylvestris
AATGAAATTGATCTAGAAGTAGATATTGCACCCTCTTAGGAGTTCTATTACTTGTTGTGCATGCCAATTCCTAGATTGTAGGAACTCCAAGACTTATGAGGATCTAATTGTGCCAATGTCTGGACCTGATAGCGTGTCTTGCGGAACAAGCATGGTCTTTTAGCGGAGTTGTTTAAACTTCGCATATTGCCCTGGAAGAGGGTGATGTTGGCACTACTTCTCTGTCTAGCCAGCTCCACTCGGAGTTGGTAAGTCCATGATCGGACTTCTAAGATAATATATTCGGATAAGCAATATTTTAAAAATGCTTAGGTGCTTGGTGGTAGAGCTCCGACCCCATTTAGGCTAAGTCGTTCAGGTAAGGCGGGGAGGATTTAGGCAGCCACTTAGGCGCTCAAGGCGATCTAGACGGCAGACAATGCAACTCCCAATCTCGCTGCAAATCTCGCCTCACATCCGTACGATCTACCACCCACAACCCAAACCTCAAACTTGTTCTCCTGCACACAACATCAATCGATAAACCCACTAATATTAAGAAAAAAATTGAAGAAGAAAATGATAATTCACGACGCCTTAAATAGATTGAGAAGATGATGGGTTTTTGCTGTAAAGAAAAGGGGATCTGTTGCAGAGAAAAGAAAGAAAGAGAGTCGAAAGAAAAAGGAGGAAAAGAAAGGCATAAAAGCTAGAGCAACTATTCCACTAACCAATTGATGGACGATTGGGAATCGGGACTAACCTTGGAGAAAGCTGTGGAGAAGGAATCGAGGTGGTTTAATTGAAAAAAAAAAGGCTTTTCTTTCAAGTTAGGTACATTTTGTTTTAAAACTAAGCTCATTATTCTTTGAAATAAATATTTATTTATGTATCTTTTTTAGTTCAAGTTGTTTTCCTGTTTCCAACACCTCTAGTGCTATTCTGTCAAGCCTTTGATATTTGTGACCAATTTCCCCCTTAACTTCTACTCTTCCTGTTTCCAAACCTGGAAGATGCTTGATAGTGGCTTGGATCGATGTAAGAGGACATCGATTTTCACTGAACAAGCAATTCACCACATGTTCTAGCCTTAGAGCTCATTCTTCCACCCTCTTCTTGGTCTCTAGAAACTTGTTCCAGGAGGTTATCGTGTTTTTCTTACAACGTAGTGTTGTGACCATATAGCAAGTTTCCCAGTCCTTACATCTCTTCTACTCCAACAAGGAAGACCTCCATTTTCTTCTCTAGGCTTCCTAACCGGGACCTCTCTTTCTTTTTTTCTCCTAGTACTAACTTTCTGTGGCCTGAAGGGGAACACCATCCCTTTTAAGCTTTTGTTTATCATAACTATGCAGGGACAATTTTTTTACTACACTAACCCGAGTGCTCGGCTTAGTGGAGTAATGAGAATGCGACGTTTTAACAGTAGTTCTCACAGACAATGCCAGTCTGTTAACGCTAAAATCTAGTAAGGTTAACAAAGGTGTTTTTTGCATGAGGTTACAAATATTATTTGAAATGGAAGAGAAAATCTTGAGCTTAGTACACATAAGAGAGATCCAGCTAGGGAAAGTGTGGTATAGGCTTCACTTGATTGATATTTCCATCGGGGTGTTTCGAGGTTTGCAGTAGCTCTCCTCTATTTCCAGATTATTTGATGAGCTATCCCCCTTCAAGTTTCCTTTCTCCTATTATATAAAGGCCAACAAGTATGCTGACGAATGCCCTTCCATTAGGTTGCAACATCATCATCTACCTTTACTCGCACTTCATATAATAGAATTATATGGGATAATTTTCTGTATTCCATAATTCTGAATAAAAAGGTACATACAATCCTTGTTACAAAAGGAAACAAAAATAAAGGACATAAAACCTTTCCTAAATAAAGACTTAGTAATTACAAAATATTTACATTCCTTTTCTTCTAAATACTTCGTTTTCCAATACTCTCCCTCAAGTTGGAGCATAAATATCACTCATGTCCAACTTGATAAGCGAATCACCAAACCTTCTACTACATACGGCGTGGGTAAGAACATCTGCAAGCTGTTCATCTGAATTCACAAATGGTATTGACACAATCTTCTTCTCCAGCTTTTCTTTAATAAAATGTCTATCAACTTCAACATGCTTAGTCCTGTCATGTTGTACCGGATTCTCGGCTATCTCTCTAGCGGACTTATTATCACAATACAACTTCATGGCCTCCTTCTGTTTGAAACCAAGACTCCAAAGTAATGTTCGTAACCACAACATCTCGCACACACCATGTGCCATTCCCCTATATTCGGCTTTAGCGGAAGATCTTGATACCACATTTTGCTTCTTACTTCACCACGTAACCAAATTACCTCCAACGAATGTAAAATACCCAGATGTAGATCTTCTATTAGTCACATCACCTGCCCAATCAGCGTCTATAAATCCCTCGATCCTCATATGTCCATGACATTCATACAAAATTCCTTTACCCGGAGTAGACTTCAAGTATGCCAAGATTCTCATTACTGCCCCCATATGATCCATACTTGGTGAGTGCATAAATTGACTGACCACACTTACCGCATACACAATATCTGGACGAGTGTGAGATAGATAAATCAATCTCCCCACCAATCTTTGATATCTACCTTTATCAACCGATTCCTGATCTGGATAAATAACTAAATAATGTTTCTCTACAATAGGAGTGTCCACAGGTTTACACCCCAGCATGCCTGTTTCCTTTAATAAATCAAGAACATATTTACGTTGAGACAAGAAAATACCTCTAGATGATCGAGCGATTTCTACGCCAAGAAAATACTTTAAGTCTCCCAAACTCTTCATCTCAAATTCTGCAGCTAGGTTCTGTTCAAGCTTCACCATCTCTTCCGAATCATCACCAGTTATTATCATGTCATCAACATAAATGATTAAAGCAGTCACTTTACCACTTTCCCGTTTCACAAATAATGTATGATCCGAATGGCTTTGATAATACCCAATCCTCCTCATAACCTAAGTAAATCTACCAAACCATGCACGAGGTGATTGCTTAAGTCCATAGAATGACTTTCGCAATCCACACATTTCGGTCTTCACTCTGGCATTGTACCTTGGAGGAAAATCCATATATACCTCTTCTTCCAAGTACCCATGAAGAAAGGCATTTTTCACATCAAACTGTTTTAATTTTTGCTACTAGGGAAAAAGTCTCCTGATAATCAATACCATAAGTTTGAGTATAACCCTTTGCTACTAACCTTGCTTTATATATGTCTACCAATCCATCCTCCTTGTATTTAACTGTAAAAACCCATCTACACCCAACTGGCTTCTTTCCTTTGGGTAGCTCCATTATCTCCCATGTACCATTTTTATGTAGTGCCATCATTTCCTCATCCATTGCAGTGGCCCATTTAGGATCCTTCAATGCCTCCTCAACTCGGGTTGGTACTTGGATTGCTTCCACATTGTTCACCCAGGCTTGACGTTCCGGTGCAAGGTTCGAGCATGACACATAGTTAGCTATTGGGTAGTTCACTTTCCCTTCAGGAGAAAACCTGTAAGGAGGAACACCACGATTTTTCCTTGGCGGCAACTGATATGTACTCATAATGTTATCTTGATTAGTTACATGAGCATTAGTAGTACTTACCTTAGGAATATTATTCAGATAAGACATATGGGGTGGCACTATCGAGCTTGAGAGAAATGGGGTTGTGGGTTCGGCAACTACTTGTTGTTGGAGCGGCATACCTAGATCGGTATTGTCCTGTTGAGTCCCTGCATCATACTCGGTAATTTCTTGGGAAACCCTTTCATCACACTCGGCAGCACCCTTTCCCACATCACACTCGGCCTATGGCCGAGAACCATCCACACTCTCGGCACTTGGCTGAGAGACTCCGTTACTATGTTTATCACTAAATGCTCCCTCTAAACCACTTATTTCCAACCACCTGAGATCACCACTAGTAGTCTCCCCCTGGTGATCGGAAAGTGGTGGAACTGAAGCATAGAAGACCTCGGATTCAGAAAAAGTAACATCCATAGTCACATACATATGGCGAGTTTCAGGATGGTAACACTTATACCCTTTTTGTTGAGGAACAAATCCTAGAAAAACACACCGATGAGCACACGGATCTAACTTACTCCGATGAATCTTGTGGATATGAACATAAGCTACACACCCAAATACACGAGGAGGAAGATGATGACTTGATACGATGGGTACAAAATCGGTCAATACTTGAAGAGGTGTTCTAAAGTCCAAAACTTGGGAGGGCATACGATTAATAACATACAATGCATAGGTGACAGCTTCAGGCTAGAACCGTTTAGGTATAAATGCACCAATGAGCAAAGCACGGGCAGTCTTCAGAACATGACGGTTCTTTCTCTCAGCAACCCCATTTTGTTGTGGGGTATGAGGACACGTAGTCTTATGTAGAATTCCTTGATCCCAAAGAAAGCCAGACAAATTGGAACCAATATACTCTCCTCCATTATCAGAACGGAGAACTTTAATAACCGAAGAATTTTGTGTTGCTACCATTTGAGAAAAAGACCGAAACACCATACTCACATCACTTTTAATTTTTATCACATAAATCCACGTCATATGAGTGCAATCATTAACAAAAGTAATAAAACATTTAACGCCAGACGTAGTACTAACATGAGAGAGACCCCAAACATCTGAATGCACAAGATCAAAAGGAAACAATCTTTTATTCAACCTAGGAGGAAACGAAGCGCGATGACTTTTTGCGAGAATACATACTTCACAATGCAAGTCTGATTCTTTTATTTCACGAAATAAACTAGGCAACATACGCCTTAAATAACCAAAGGAAGCATGTCTTAACCGACGATGCAATAACCACACTTCTTGTAAATTATTAGTACGGGATGCTCGAACCGCATTGGCTCTGCCAGGAACGATGTCATCCACATAATATAACCCCTCTCTCTTAGTGCCACGCCCAATTATCTCCTTGGTCTGAATATCTGAAGTAAACAAAACATTGGATACATAAGTACAACATAATCTAATTGCTCAGTAACTTGAGGAATAGATAACAAATTATGAGATAATGAAGGAACAAGCAAGCAGTGATGAAGAGGAAGGGTCGGCGTGAGGTGCACTGTGCCAGCCCTCAAAACCGGTGTTGTTGTCCTATTAGCAGTTGCTATATATTTCTGTGGACTTGTTGTCATACTAGAAAATAAATTCTTATCAAAAGTCATATGATTAGTTGCACCCGAGTCTAGAATCCAACCTGTATGATGTTCCATATCAGAGGCTAAAAGAACACGCCCCATAATACCTGGAGTGGTCGAGGTTTCACTATGAGTGGTCCTAGTTAACAAGCTTTGACTTGGATCACTTGAGGAGGGCACGACATCCTTGGTGGTAGTGGCAATGGATGCTCGGCTTTCACTAGCTCCATTAGTGGCTCGTTCATTGGCACATAATTTCTTCTTCAATTCGGGGAACCATTCGGGTACTCCATGTTTATGAAAACATGTATCCTCTGTATGACGAGTTTGACCACAAAAAGTGCACTTCAGATCATCTTTATTTTCCCGAGTGAATGGTCGAGAATTGGTCGTTGGAGATGGACTAAAAAACCGGCTACCCGAAGGTGGCCGTGATACCATAGCTACATGTGGAGCTCCTCCTTGGTTCCCCACATCACTACTCCCATCATAGTTGCATGGCGTTGTGCTTCTCGCCTAACAACGGAGAACACCTCCTCCACATATGGTAAAGGTTGAGTTCTCAAAATATCACTACGAACTTTGTCGAAAATATCATCAAGCCCTGCTAGGAAGGCATACACACGATCTAGTTAAATTTCTTCTCGGAGTGTCTTCAAGTCAACAGCACACGCCATCTTGATTGGTCTCCTTTGATCCAACTCTTGCCAAACTGCTTTGAGATCGGCATAGTATAGCCTAATAAGTCTCCCTTCCTGGCGAAGTCGGAATGACTTCACCTTCAACTCATAAATTTGAGAAATATCAGACCCATCATAATACGTTCGAGCAACCTCGTCCCATACTTCTTTAGCTGTACGAAGATGAATGAAAAAACCCATGATGGTAGGATTCATGGAGTTAATCAGCCACCATTTCACAATAGCGTTCCCCGTCTCCCAAGCTTCATACTCAGCACTATTCTCCTTGGGCTCCTTGACGCTTCCTGTCACGAACCCTTTCTTACCACGTCCAGCGATATGCATCTTCAATACCTTGGACCACAGATGATAGTTTGTCCCATTCAACTTTACAGTACTTGGTATAGCCGAAACATCACTTTGGATAACAACCGGATTAACAGCTGAGCTGTGGGTAGAGCCATATGCCCCACCCTCCAACTTCAGCCCTGACGCCCTTTTCTCCTGCCATTGATCACGTGAAACCACAAAAACACACACACACGCCGTAGCAATACACGACCCCCTGTACTGCACTTACTTTTCTGCGGCAAGGATGCAGTAGAAAAAAAAACAAAGCACCTTTCTTCCTCACGACACAAGCAGCACGGTGGTGGGATTAGGGATTAGGGTTACAGTTGGCTATGGTGCCAAATAGAATTATACGGGATAATTTTCTGTATTCCATAATTCTGAATAAAAAGGTACATACAATCCTTGTTACAAAAGGAAACAAAAATAAAGGACATAAAACCTTTCCTAAACAAAGACTTAGTAATTACAAAATATTTACATTCCTTTTCTTCTAAATACTTCATTTTCCAATAGTTTCTTGCTCTTCTTTCTTCTAACACCTGGACCTACTAGATTCTTCTATCATATGTCATGGGGGTAGTGGTCAGTAGATGTTTAAAGGTGGTGGCTGAGCTAGGTCTCGGTCTACTACTGCTCGGTATCACGTGTTAAATGTGATGTCAGGCGTGAGTTTTTCCTCAAATCATGCCATGGATGTGTGCTTGGGCTTTTCATTTGTCTTGCATCCGTTTGTTAGATGTGGACTTCTATTATTCTTTTAAAAGGGGCCACTGAAAAAGGACCATCTGTTAACAAAAATTACATGAGTTATCAAAGAGGTGAACAACTAGATATTTCTGCTTGCGCGATGCTGCGAGATTAAAAATTGTAAGAGATTATGTTTGAAAAATCTAAAAAATTGAATCATAGAAGATTAACATTATTTACATTGAAATCATTGGGAAGATTTTTTCATACAAAAGATTTAATTGATACAGTCCACATACAAAAAATTGTAGAACTCTTAGCTATCTACATAAAAAAAAAAAAGATCTAGACTTTCCATTGATTTTCAATCGATAGTAGAACTTATATACAAAGGATTACGAAACATTGGGTTATTTACATGCAAAAAATATTAGGGAATGTTGTTTCATTTACCTTGAGAAAATATGACCGAAATTGTTCACTGGAGCACCAAAAGTTTCCCTCCAATACTCTTGATTGTCAAGAAAGCAGCCTAGGCAAAGAAATAAAATGAAATTACATGCAATTATTTTATACACCAACATATTTATACTATAAAGAAAATAAGAATAAAGTATGATCAACTAGTCATTTATATTTTTTTGTGGAAAGGAATCTGGTTTATACCAGTTGGAGAGAACTTTTTTTTCAGTGATTTAATAGGCTCTTATTTAGATCAGTGCAATCTAATATTTAGTTAGTAGATGATGTTAAATATTTTGGAGGTGTGAATATTGAGATCTATGTTATTACTGAACAAACAATCTAAAAACCAAGTTAACACCTGTAACATCCTACATTGCCCAGGGGAGTGGATCCTGTAAGCCTTATATGTATTTTCCCATTTCTACCTAGCACGAGGCCTTTTGGGAGCTCACTGGCTTTGGGTTCCATCAGAACTCCAAAGCTAAGCGAGTTTGTGCGAGAGCAATCCTATGATGGGTGATCCGCTGGGAAGTTCTCGTGTGAGTTCCCAGAAACAAAACCGTGAAGGCGCCCGGGATGTGGTTGGGGCCTGGGCTGAGATGTGACAATTTGGTATCAGAGCCAATCCCTGGTCGGATGTGTGCCAACGAGAACGTCGAGCCCTTAAGGGAGGGTGGATTGTAACATCCCACATTGCCTAAGGGAGTGGATCATGTAAGCCTTATAAGTATATTCCTATATCTACCTAGCACGAGGCATTTTGGGAGCACACTGGCTTCGGGTTCCATCAGAACTCTGAAGTTAAGCGAGTTCGTGTGAGAGCAATCCCATGATGGGTGATCCACTAGGAAATTCTCGTGTGAGTTCCTCGAAACAAAACCGTGAGGATGTGGTTGGGGCCTAAAACGTACAATATCGTGTTACGGTAGAGTCGAGCCCGAGATGTGGTAGGGGCCTGGGCCGGGATGTGACAACACCCATGGATTTATCCACTGGATTCTCAAGAGAGCCTAATTCACTTCTTCATTCTACCTCACATGTATAACACTTAAACGCATCACATGGAGCCTAAAACAATAGAACAATATAAGAAATGGTAGAAATCAAACATTAATTTTGAAAGCCTAAACTAATACAAATTAGAAGACATGACATTAAATTAATTGGTAGATTGAAGCCTAACCAGGTTGAGAGTGAAGCTTGTTCTGTGCAAAAACAAAAGAAAAAGAAAACAAACTTACAATAATTCGGTCTTTAATCCTGAGGTCTTACTGCTGAAAGAACCAAATCTCAATGCAAGGTTTCTGCAATTTCCTAAAAAATACAAATAAAAAGTCAAAATCCTAGCCAGAAAAGTAACCGAGCTGCAAGCTTTCTAAGAAACTCAGATGACAAAATCAACATGATATTAGATCGTACATTGCACTGATTATAAAGCTTCATTATCACATTTAGTACCAATAACGATGATTAAAATATGATATTGAGAAACATAATACAAAATTGAAATATGATATTTAAATTGATTGGCCTATCTGATGTTTCACTACTAGAATTATGGCTATAAGCCACCCTTTCATTTGGTGGCTATTGTCAAGTGTTGCCACTCACATTGGTGGCAAACCTCTATGGCCACCAATCACCCACTAAACTAGAAGTGTGGCCTATGTAGAGGACTCCATTGTAACAATGGCCACCAATATTGCATTGGTGGGTATGTGAATAGTACACCATTTTTATATTTTATAATTAATTGTAAAATTCAAAATATGTCATTGTCTCTCTTATTGGTGGCTAGATTTGAGATTAACATTGGTGGCTTTCATATTCATACACCCACCAATCCTATGTGTCTCTATTAGGATGAGTGGCTTTTAAAGTATAGGCACCAACAATGGTGTGAATCTATAGCATTCCAAATGACCTTTATGTTCGAATTGTATTACATGGCTGTTAAATCATAGCTCTGTACTACATTAAAACTCATATTCTTAATATAAACTTCACAACTATATTAAATTTGCAAAAGGCATCACATTGACAACCAACCAACCACACTTTATATCCCATACGGAATCAATAACAAGGTTTGTCCCTTTTCAAGGAAGCATATTACATTCAAGTTTGTTATCCAACACATCCAACTACCCAAGGGTGAGGAGATTACATTTTATAAAACCAACAGTACATATGCACATCCACCAATAGCAACTGAACTAACAAAATCCACCCAATTGGATCTATGCCTTCCCTACGGCATTTGTACTATTTACATCAAGAAAAAATCACAGGAATGATCACAATTAGCTTATCACTTACTGAACCCAGTGACATTCACCATGCATGGACGATAGACCATCTCATCCGCTGTACTGTTATTATGCAGCACAACAAAACCGTCATCTTCAACTTCTCCACTTGCTTGGATCTCCAAACTAGTCCCTTGTTCAGTTCTAGTCACACAAGCTTGACTCACATCAACTCGTTTTGGTTCCACAATGCCTGCATCAGCAGCCCTCATCGGCGCGAGCATCATTGCAGCCCTCAGTTCACGCTTCATGTTCTCAACTTCCAACTGCATCCGTCTGTTATGTACCACCATTGAATCAGTTTGCTCTTTCCTCAATTGTGCAACCACATTTGCCTGCTCAATCCTTTGCCTTTCCTCTCTCTCACTTGCCTCCATCTTAAGTATCTCAATTTCAATATTAGCAGCTTTTACTTGTTCCTCATATATTGCTGTAATTGCTTCAACTTCTCTACAAATCCCTCTTTTATCAGTTCTAATGTCTGGCACGTCAGACCACTCCTGTCCCAAATCCTCTTACACGATTGTATCTCTCAGGCCCCAATACATCAGCGTACACATTATGGCAAACCTGTTCAGTTATGATCTCATTCCTATCTGCGTACAATTTCAACTTTGTATTGAATTCATCCTGCAAGTAGTTGGGAAGATTAATCACATATACATATGAACTCTATATCGATTTCATAGCCTTCTAAATCAAATATATTCCAACCATGTTTCTCAACAATACTAGTTCTATTAGTGATTGTTCTGTTGTTCAAACAAACACTATACCAATAAACTCATATGCACCCTTATCTCTTTCATTACTTCACTGTATTCACTAATGCAAGCGGTTGCTGCCTTATGTTCTTTGTCTCACTGAGTTTGTGTATCAAATATTACAAACCACCTGATTGTTCACATTCCACAAACCTTTTATATATATCGCCTCCTATAGGACACCATGGCATACTAACAATTTTTGATGGCATACTTACAAACCGGAAACATATATATCACCTACATCGAATATCAAAATTGTATCAGCTGCTAATTGATGGCATACTTACAATTATTGCAGCTGACCGAGCATCCATTGGTTCCCCATTTTTCCAAGTATGTGTTAGTGTAAAGAATGTAATGCAGTCCAGTTTGCTTCCATTCACTTGTTCCTGTTAACATAAAATGTCAAACAACCAATAGACCAAAAATTTCATGAGATTGTTTTCATCCAACACCTTCATTCCATGTGCACTAAACTGTACTTAAGTTACCATAACACAAAACTGAAGGAAAATCCTTACATATTCGTGTCTGATTTGCGCAAAAGACTTGGTTCCAGTCGTGTGATATATTTGTAGTGCCTTCCTGTTCTTTCTAGATGTCATAGCATGCTTCTACATATATCAATTGTATCATGCATTAGTGGGGCTATGTGAAAACAAAATTCATCGTAATTTCCAATACATACAATCCATACATTTATCATTCACATAATTTCGCAACTAAATCAAGCATATATGGTGTATAAACAAGCAAGAACATTTGATCACTATGTGTGGTACCTGAGCATCTCCGGTGTCCCATAGTTGTACTAACAATTTCCATTGCCCTTGGTTGACCCGACCATCTTGACAATGGAACATCTCCGCTGATGGTGAGTGCAGGCATGAAGTATAGTATGCCTTCTTGAGGTTTGCCTTGTAATCCTTCCATCTATCATTCATCTTTATCTCACAAACCCGCCGAATTTTTGGCTCCAATTCTAATGTGATTTCATCTGTCCAGTCAAGAGTCCCCTGCCCATTTAGATATATATGTTGTTAATTATGCACCATTACTTAATATATGAAATATGAAACAAAACATTTACTTTGTAATACCCCTGCAGTAGGTTTCAAATTTTTTTTTATAATCGTACATTTTAGCCTTACATGACATAGTTAAAAGAAGGCTCATTACACATCACCAATCTACAAGGATGCTGCCTTTTAGTGCTGCATTATGTGCAGTGGACCCTATTGTAACCGTATATGGTGCCTATTACGACGTAATTGGTGCGTCTTATTTCAAATATATCACATTCAAGCATAATTTGTTCTAGTTCTACTTTCTAACTGACCACCTGCAGAATATTTGACATAACCAATGAAGAATATTAACTGGTGTATGGATAACAGTTGTTAAGGTCAATTAGTTTTGGAATGAAGGCATATTGTGTATTGATGGCATACTTATGGCTAACAACAGTTAAACTTGTGTATTGATGACATACTTATGCATGTATAACAACAGTTAATGTAATGTATTGATGGCATACTTATGGCTTCAACATGCGTGTTGAGTAAGCAAACAAAAGGCCATGTGATGGCATTTTGTGGGTTTTATTTATTCCAGGGTTAAATCTAATTGACAGTGACATAACTATCTATCTATACAGCAAAACCAACCAACCATATAAGCAATATCCTTATGTTGATTTACCTTAATCCTCTGCCAAGCACGATCCATGTTTGAACCCCTGTAGAAATGCCTCCAATCAACTACGTTAATCGGAAAATATGATGCTTCCTAAGATAGCATTCCTAAAAACCTAGAAAATCTAGCAACAGTGTGAGGAGGCTCTACCGGCTTTCCTTTCTCATTAAATTTCATCACCTCCTTCGTATCATTGGGTGCCCAATGTGGCCTATTTATGACCCTAGGTGCCTGTGCTCTACAGGTCATACGTGGACGTTCATCCATGATACCTTAGACATTATTTGGAATCGGGAAATGATGTATGTGGTCGTGTTCCATCAGGTTGAATGCTGGTGGTTCAGTTTCGATGCCTTCGTCAATCAACATTGATGCAACTGAGTTATTGATGCTGACCTACAGTACCTTCGAAATTACCTTTCATGTAAATAGAACACAAGTGTGTTCAATTAACAGCAGTAAACAAAAGCATTTACATTTAACACCTCAATTAATTATCTGGTAAGAAGAGAACAATAGTACATACCTCCTGAAATGGCTTCAATGTAACCTCTGTGCCCTCCAAATATTTTCGTCTTTGAGTTGATAGCTTGATGCAATTAAACAAGTCAACTGATATCTATGAAGCCATACATGTTCCCTATTTGAAATACAAACTTCAAATATTTGTAGACATATTTAAGTCGAGCGGCAACTCCTCCTGCCTACTAACAATAGTAAAACCATTATTTAATTGATATACACTTATCGAGTTCACCCCTAGCCACACAAAATGGCCAGCTGTTGCTATTACCGAATAAAAAAATATAGGAACCCATTAAATAATTTATCAGTCTGTGAGGTGGCAGATTTGGAATTCATGGTTGATGAGATTGGCATATGCCATGTGTGGTCAAATATCACTGCTTTTGTAAGGAGAATCCTGGGACTTAATTGTTGACACCCTAATTAATTTTTTTTAAACTCAGTGGGTGTGAATTTACAAGTGCCCTGCCCTCCATTCTAATCTCATTTATAAATATCAATGTTGAAGAGGTTGTTAGACTTACAGCAGTTTCAACTTCATCTCAAATTTACACCAAATCACCAATGTCCCATTTATTCCCAAACGTTCGCAGACAGTTATTTTGTAACACAATTGAACCCCTTCTTCATGCGGTGGATCATGAAGTGCTTGGTCCCATGATGCCTGCCCCAACCAATAACACTACAACCCCGGTTCTCACCCAAGAAAACCTTGTCCATGTGCTTACTGCCAATCATGAAGATCCTGATTTTTGGCGTTACCTACAGGCTAACTTTCACGTCAAATTCGAGTTCGAGCAAAACCCCACACTGGACTCAGGTGCCAACCAGCAATTCGAATCCCCTGTAAAGACAACTGCTGCCTAGGGTGAATGGAAAGACTTTTCGCATGGCTCTAACATGCCCGTTTACCCTCATCCATCACCCAATCCCTTGATCAATATTTATTGTCCTCGTTATGATGAGCCAGCGAAAAATGTGATCTTGAAAGATGAGCACTTTCCATCTGATCTTCCAGGTTTTGGTGTGAACGTGGTTCCATCTTGGTCTAACGAAATCGGCTACGTGAAGCATGGTAGCCGTGGAAAACAACCTTGCATCAGTGGCGATACTGAGAAATTAATGACCAGTGGAAAGCAACCTTCCATCAGTGGTGACACAGTGAAAATAATATCATTTTTTTCCCCGGTGATTCATACCGCTTTGATCCTATTGAGATTTGCAATGTTGTACACTTCGATTTTGATTCTGATTGTACCAGTACTGTAAGGACTTGTCATCCTTAAAAAAGGTACAAGGCTGTTCAGGAGTGTGTTGCGTGCAAATATGTGGGTGGTCAAGAACATTGTGATTGGATGAATCGTGCTACAGGTCAAACAAAATAGGAAGCCATCCCCAAAGATATTCAGAATGCAAAATCACCATCCGATGACGCTTATGGTAAGAAGAGTTGAACCTAGCTGGGAATGGATGTTATATTCTGGTATTAGTATTCACGTATGTCCATTGCAGTTCAAGATCTCAACCTTTAAAAACAATTCTCTAGTCTTTTGCTCTATGTAAACATTCCTGCTCAGTTTGTACCACCGCAGAAGATATGGATGTTTATATTTTGAACCTAGGCTTTTGGTAACTATATAGACTGCTATGTTATCTATGTTTCTGTATGGATGGTTTATGGAATCAATATCATGTATGACTACGCTGTGTATTTTGCACTTATACTAATGTGTACCAGTTTGATTTATATGTATTCAGCTACAGTTGCGATAATTAAATATCATGACAGAAAAACAAAGAAATCTGAAGACAAAATATATATTGAACTAATGCTTACATCTTCCAGAGTAGAAGAATGGTTCGAAACTTTAGAGTTTAGATGAGAAAACGTTGATTGCGAATTTCTTTCAAGATCCCTAGTTATACCATCTAAAGCTTTATTACCAGAACCATACATGTTTTTAAGCTTTCCTAATCTTCGTCGTAGTTCTTTAGTATCCTTCAAAATTAAGCCAAAAAATGAAGTTGTGTATAGACTGACAATTCAATCTCAGGAATGCATGCAAATACAATCATCTTCTTGTCTAGGCCTTACCTCCGCCTTTGTTGATACAAAGGACTGCATGTCCTCTTCCATATCTTTTAATTGTTGCTCCTGTTGTGTTATGCTTCCCTGCTAAAGTCTTATGCAAGACTTCAAGCTGCTGAGTTAATTGGGATTGAAATTTCTGGACTAGTATCCGGTTTCCATCTTAAATTTTGTCCTTGCGCTCTACAACACCATCCATGGTCAGAAAATAAATAACCCGGAGTTTTGAGGGAGATCAAAGAAGAACATAAAAAATAATAATACAAACCAATTTTTGCAAATAAACTGGACACATCTGATGCAGCATTCTCTAGCTCTGCTCTTAGCTCAATTGCATGCCCATCGAGTGATTTCTCTAAAAGTTAACAATGCAATAATAATAAGAAAGAGTCATTTAAATGTACCTTCTAGCATGAAATTTAATATATGCAAAAAATTTAACATGAATTATTGTAGAATAATCCTGAATGTCGACTGTATAACTTCAAAGTAAGATGAAATGGAGAGAATCTATCTATGGTCTGAAAATGCAGATGGTGACACGACAAGTTGTTTTAGCAAACAACTTTGCTCACTCGATTTGAGGAGATTAACTATCACAAATTTCTGCTCTTTGATGGTCGCATTTGCTTCAAATGCTTGTCCTCAAGACCATACAGTGCATGTCCAGTTTCCTCAAGCTTTTTCTGAAGTATAAAGTGTTTAATTATCTCAGAACGAGAGCAGAAAGAACAAAGGACACTCTGTAAGTCGATATTACAAATGTATTACCTCAGTTTTTACAAGTTCATCATTCAATTGTACAACCAAAAGTTGTTCAGAACTGTAAAGTTCCTGAAGCTCTAGCAATTTCTACTCTCAGGCCAACGTAACGTTTATATTAGTTCTCATCCTATAGTCAATATTATTCAAAAAGAAAGGAATGAAATCTTGATGGAGATACCTTGTGTTTTGAATCATAATCAAGTTCCATAGGCTCTATCTTTTCAGACATTGCCTACAGTACATAAAGAGTTAATGAAGTTAGTAACCAGTCAGTTGTGAACATAGGAAAAACAATCCATAATTCAGTTCAATGACAAGAATAAGACCTTCTTCTCTGCTTCTTCACTAACATAACGATGTCGTGGTATATATATTCCATTCTTCTTTGTGGCAGCATATACCTCTAAATGAACATAACAAACATGTCATACATTTTAGCCTGCAGCAAAGTAACAATAAGGAATAATTAAATAACCTGTCAAACAAAAAAATTATCTGGAGAGAGAGAGATAGAAAACACATCAACGCTGGAATCAGTTAACAACCTTGCTTGAGTCGATGAATCTCAGAATACAAATCGTTGATCAAAACAGACCTTATTGTTTTTTGAATGACCTGAAACAATAAGTAACAACATACCATAACAAGGGTCAGATTGAAAGACAGTTCAACTATATAATTTGAGAGAACATGGATGGGCGTCTACATTGAATCAATACTTCCTATAACTATTACCTTCAGATAATTATTACCTTCATCAAATCAATACTTCCTATAACTATTACCTTCATCAAAAGTTAGATGCTTTTACAGGCATTCTTCAAAGTCTTGGGTGTCTACATTGATTCTAACTCGAACCTCATCATTATCACCAGTTGCATGTTCCACATCCTGTCCATCGCACGGATCATCATCATGTGTTGAGGACATATCAAAGAAATCGCGTGGTCTCGTTTTGATTGCAACATGCCATTCTATATCTGTTGGGTCTTATACATAGAACACTTGTAGTGCTTATGATGCGAGAATGAAGGGGTCACTCGTAGACGACATCTTATTGAAGTTAACCAATCTAAAGCCATATCTGTCTGTTTTTACTCCCTCACCAGTATTTCTGGAAGTGCCATTAAACCAGTTGCACTTGAATAAAACCATTGTGTGTTCCATATGGTACTTGATTTCAAATACATCAGTCAGAACCCCATAGTAGTCTACCAAACCGGTAACAGGGTTCCGGTCACGTGGGCCAGCATAACTTGGAACATCAGACTGTAGGAAAACACCATAGTTTTGGTAGTTCCCATTGGATTGTGTGCCTCTTACTTTGAACCTGAACCCATTACATACAAAAATCTTATATCTCCGACACCACTTACTAGGTCCATTAGCAAGCGCCACCAAGTCGTCAGTTGCACTTAGATCACCTGATTGTTGCAATTGATTAACCTACACAATTTACACCCAGGTTCATATGCATAGTTAAGAATTGGAAGCTAAATAGGAAACCAGTACACACAGAATCAACTTATTTCGTACTAACATGGTTTTCGAACCAATCTGGGAAGGATTTAATAGCTTATTTCTCTGCTTCTAGCATGGTTACACGCCTCCCTCGAGTTTTTTGAGCATTCTCCACGTAACTTCTGTAGGTGAAAATAAAGTCAATGTCACTCTGTAGAACCAAAAGTAGAGTTTCAGAAGTTGGTGCCATTGAACTGCAGTCTATAACATTTAAGTTTAATCACCTCCTATATACCATTGACTTATCACAATTGGCTAAAACATACGATCGTGCAATCTCCCAATCGTGGTTGTCAAGATGATAATCTTCCCGTATACCAAGTGAATGCCCAGTGGCATAAAATATGTCAAAGTCGCCCTCATGGTCAGGACGTAATCTATCTGCATTTCGGCTTGGATGGTTCAAACGTGTCTCCACGCTTTCCAAGTACATCGCACAAAAAGACAAGCACTCCTCAGCCAGATATCCTTGGGTCATGTTTCCCTCTGGTCGATTTTTATTTCGAACATACTTCTTCAACGTAAGCAGGAACCTAATTTAAATAGTACAACATCAAATTTGTTGTTCTAAACAGTATGATGCACAGATGTAATACCCATAGAAACATACTAAAAGTTAAGGAATACCTCTCAATTGGGTACATCCATCTGTAATGCACCGGACCTGCAAGTGCAGCTTCCTCGGCAAGATGTATTGTGAGGTGAAGACTGACGACAAAGAACGCAGGGGTTAATATCCTTTCTAATTGGCATAGGATCATCACTATTTTGGGTGTAAGTTTGTGAAAGCCTTCCACTGACCTTTTTTTAGTACACAAATGTCTAAAGAATGCACTTAGTTCTAATAATATCTGTGCAGTCCCAGATGGGAGGCTTTTGCGTATGGCAATTGGAAGGAACTGCTGCATTAAAACGTGTCAATCATGACTTTTAAGTCCCCTTACGATCTTTTCCCTTACATGCACAAGACGTGAAATATTGGACGAGTAATTGTTAGGCACTTTTATTGAGGCTAAGACCTTGCAAAACAATTCATTCTCTAATGGTTTCATAGTATATGCATCGGGAGGCATCTTTGGCTTTCCATTGACAAATTTAATCTGCAACTTTGGTTTCATGCTCATCAATTCTAGGTCCAACCTTGCATTCATGTTATCCTTGCTTTTCCCAACAATACCCAGCAGCGTTGCAACCAAACTTTCAGTTACATTTTTTTCAATGTGCATGACATCAAGGCAGTGTCGAAGGACAAGATGTTCCCAATACGGCAATTGGAAGAAAATACTATGTTTCTTCCATGGCCTAACCGTTGGTGTAGGTGGTGGTCATTTTTCTCCAACCTGTTTCCGTGGCGTCTTACCATATTTGAACCGTAAAGTGGACAACCGCCGAAGGCATTCACGTCCGGTCATAGGGGAAGGTGCTTGCTCTCTTTCGTCAGAAAGATTAAAGGCTTTCCTTTGTCGACGAAAAACATGTGACATGGGCAAGAAACGATGGTGACCCCTATAACAATATTTCCTACCCTTTTTGAGATATGTCGACTCGGTGTTGTAGTTGCAATGAGGACATGCTAATTTCCCATGTGTGCTCCAATTGGACAAGTTCCCATAGGCGGGGAAGTCGCTAATAGTCCACAAAACAGCTGCTCGTAAGGTGAACGTCTCTTACCTAAACGTATCATAAGTGGGAACCCCGGAGGTCCACAATACCTTCAGCTCGTCTATTAATGGTTGAAGGTATACATCAATATCATTTCCCGGAGATTCTTTTCCCGGTATTAACAAAGCCATCAATATGATGGTGATTTCATACACAACCAAGGTGGTAAATTGTATATGGTCAACAATACTAGCCATGTGCTATAGTCGATGCTGCATTTTCCAAAGAGGTTGAATCCATCACTTGCCAACCCAAGACGTACATTGCGCATTTCCCTACCAAATGTTGGAAATTTCAAATCTAATTGCTTCAATGCAAAGGAATCAGCTGGATGTCTTAAGTAGCCATTCTCGGGCCGAGAAAGACCATGCCAACACATATCTTCACTGGTGTGTCGAGACATGTAAAACCGTTGCAAGCGGGGTGTAATAGAAAAATATGTTAGCACCTTCCGAGGTATTCTGTTTTTACTGCTTGGCGCTGTGTCATCTACCTCGGTTGTATATCTGGATACACCACATGTAGGACAAACATCTAAACCACTGTTATGTTTCCAATACAACATGCAGTCATTTTCACATGCATGGATCTTTTGGTGAGGCAACATGAAATTTTTCAGCAATCCCTTTGTACTCATCACCTTCTTCGGTAAAGAATGACCATTTGGGAGTATATGTTTGAGAAGCTGAAGATTAGCTTGTACTGCACTTTCGCTGCACCCATATAAGCACTTGTTTTGAAATACTTGTATTAGGAAATCCATTTTCTTCATACCACATCCCGGATATAATTCCGTATTTGCATCTTGCACCATGGCTTCAAACTTACGTGCATATGCAGGTATTGGAGCTTCCTGCTCGCTGTGATTATTAATAGGCATGCCACCCATCACACTGGGACTAGAGAAAATATCTTCAAGCAAGGGGCCTAGTTCAGAATGAGGAGTATTAACAGCAACAAGTTGTTGTGCAGCTTTGCTACTTGGAAGAGGGTCACCAAATGTCTCTCCATGCCATACCCACGAGCCTTGCAAGTATGAACGGTCCATACCTTCAACAATTAGATGCGCTTCGACTTCTTTGTTACTTAACCAAAACCTATTCAAGCATTTAGCACACGGACATTTGATGTTCCCCTCATGAGAAGCAACTTCCAATGAGTTTGAGATAAATTTTGCTAGCCCTATTCTGTAATCCTCTGTAAACGGATTGAAAGAGGCCCAACTTTTGTCCATCATCACTGAGTATAATCAATAGTTTCTAGAATTGGAACAACAAGGTGCCTAAAGATGAAGAAGGCAAGTAAAATATGTAACGTAAACAAATTAAGTAAATATAGTATGTGAATACTATATGGACATAATTTACATAAGCAACTGCAAGGGAGAGTATATTATTTTAGAAATCAATTTTTGTAAGTGGGAAAACAACTCCAATCGCATTTATGAGTGACATTGTATATATGAGTCTTGCACAGGATTTTAGGGTGCAGGGGATAGTAAGAAGGTCATAAAAGTCACCATAAGAAGTTAAGGAAAAAGTTCATATACTGAGTAATGTCAGTCGGGCAGTCATTAGTTTAAAATGTAAAGGTATTTAGTATGTTTTGTATACAACATTTGTATAGTATTTGTAGGAATATGAATCGTGTTTCATTCCAAATTCGTATCTATGTATAGAGGTTTAAGTGTTCCATTCTAGAATGGTTAAAAGTCCATTGTTCAAAACCTCACATATCTTGATTTGCACCATTTGATAAAAAGGCACGACTTGAAGGAAGATATATTTACCAAATGATTATTCACAGAAAAGCACAGTTAAGAAATGATTATTCACAGAAAATCACTTTTACCAAATAATCAGGCAACCATTTGAATTGTATTCATTCTAAAAACAACTGAAACAAAAGTAAAATAAATAAACAGATAGATAGGCTTAAGCACTACATTGCAAATATTTCCCTGAAGCTTATAAAATTAGGTGCGGAAGAAGTTGGGGACAGAAAGAGATGTAGGAAACTTTAAGTGGAGTTGAAGAAGCGTTAAATTGGATTTAGAACTTAAATCCGAGGCATGGTAACACAACATTGCGTAGATGCAGAGACCAAAATGTACAACAACCAAACTCAAATTCACCAAAAGCAAAAAACCATTCTGGGTTATGTCTACATAAATGATTTAAAAAAAGGTTTACATCAATTTTTCAGATTCAGAAGAAAAACAAATGGAGAACTACACATGTAGGATAATTCGAAAACAAAACCATTGGATTTGAAACTATTGCCTAGTTGTTCTGTGAATGTTCAAACTAAAACAATAAAACCCAAATGAAATATTCAAAAATTGATTCCAAAGTCCTTACCTTGAGGAGGAAGACGAATGCCAAAAACCACAGAAGCAAATTGGGGAAGGAAGGATATAGAAAGAGATAATGACTGCCCCGACCCTCTCTCTATGTCCCTGTAATTGTGCACCCAAACCGTATGGAAAATACAACCGTCAGAAAAGGAAATGAATGGCACATCCAACAGTGAGATAAGGAGTTGTAACCTATATTCATATTACACATAAGCAACAATATAGGAAAAGATGTAGAAGATTTTATAAAAGTGTAGAGAAATGATAATCTATGCATGTATACCACATTTTGTTGAAATGGTTGAAGATCCATTTGAATCAAAATAGAAAGGTATATGTAATGTTTAACACCCAAACCACCCTTATCACTTTTATACCCTGTTGTGGTGTTAGAAGCTTCTCATTTTCTTAGTACGAAGCTCATTTTGTGGGAAAGAATTATAATAATAATAACAGTAGTCACTCAAAAAGTAAAGGAGATTACCAAGCAAATGACTTTTAGGTTCTGAATGGTTTACTTATTCCTATCCAGTTGGTGCGAAGACTTTGTTTGTTTCATGTTTGGTGATGCACAAACTCTCACAAATGGTGTTCCTAACAACCAACTCTGCTACTAACAAACTGCAATAACAGAAAGTACATCATATGAAAGTAGTTAAATAAATTTGTTTAATCGTAGGTCATAAAGCTCGAAACTTAATGCAAAAAAAATTCAGAACCTCAAATAGAGAACAAAACATCTTCATTGACAATAACAACCCCGAACAATGAACGAAACATTGAAATGAAATCAAATCATGTGATACATTTTGAGGTCAATGAGAATGAAATGAGATTATGTACCCTACAGTGGACTGAAAACTGCTCAATGAGAATAAAACAAAGCAAAAAATATAAGCAAAAACTTCATGACAAAAACTGGGTTCCAAAGCACAGCTCAAATTGTAATGCTGAGACTACTGTCTCAATTGAGCGTAGCAAAACAGAGACCCCAACTGCTCAATGATAAAGAGAATGTGTTCGTGCCAATAAACGCCTACTTGAAGTTAGAGAGGGATTTGAAGGACTACTCTACCGATCTTTGATTATTAGTTGTAGCTGTTGGAGAACGGTGCAAAAGAGCTGATGAGAGGAAATCGCAGAGGCTGATCCTAATTAACGAGACAAAAAGAATGTTTGTACGTAAACAGCAGTTTGTTGTCCTACAGAGGCCATGTCACTTCCTCGTCCACTAATAATGACATTGTTTTAAAGTTGTAGACCACATAAAGAAGCATGGAACGTAGCTTAACTATTAGCTTTCATGCAGTGGTATTAGGTATCAGCTAAAAACCATATCAAAACTTAAAAACACACAAAATAGCATATGCAAGTTCGTTCATACCCATGTTAATGTAAGCCAGACTTGCTCTAACAAATTCCATTTTTGTGTTTACGTTGTTCACAGAACATAAGAACAAAATGTGATATCCTTATGGCATAAGCTTAACCAAGAGTGGAACTTTACATAGATAGTTCAACGTATACCCATTTTCTTTCAGTTTGTACAGGCTGTAAGGATAGTGGTTTGTTTAAAAAAATGTAGATGCGATTTGCCTAACTCGTGATGTCGTGGAAACAGTGCATGGAATCTTATATTTATACACCAACCAATAACTCCTATCTTATATCTGCAATAACAATAATAGGCTTAAACCCTGTATGGTTTCCAGATTGTTCCAACTTGAACAGATAGAAAAAGCACTTCAAACTGAACTAACAAAAAACTCCAACAGAATCGCAGACGTAATAAACAAATTGAAATGTTTGGTCTAAAAAATGCTGAATATTGAATCTGTGGAACACAAAATTACCTGTTTAGACTCCGCAAAATCAATCCAGTTGGTTGCAAGCCCTAAATTGATTGTAAGAAACCCAGCTGATAATAAATAATGAACCGAGGAGCTTAATTTGCTGAGAAATTGACAGGGCAAGGTATGCGAAGCAAATACCTAGCCGCGTGGGAGCCGACTTCCGTTGCCCCCTCGAGTTGCCAACTAAACGAGGCCACTAAGCTTCTTGTCTGCTACGCCCTGTCCGCATTGCGCGACTACGACTGGTTCGCAGAACCGGCCGACTTCATTAGTGATGCAATAATGGCCGATATATGCGAGTAGGGTCGAAGGCTCTGTCCTTCTATGGGTTTTGGCTCTGTCTCCCTTTTGTATTGGACGTGCATCCGTAGGTCCTGATAAGCAAAGATATATCCCAGCTTTATAAACAAAAAAATTAACCTGCCTTGCCACACAAAATAAATTAAAAAATAAATATGAAATTAAAAAGTAGAAGGAAATAAATTTTAAGAAATAAAAATATTTAATAGCCACCAATCATTGGTGGCTGAATCTTGAAGGCCACCAACATCAGTGGCATCCCATGGTAAAGCCACCAAAAAATTGTAAGAGTAGCAACTTTACATATATGGCCACCAATTGCAAAGGGTGGGAAAAAAATGGTGGCCTATGAGCCAAATTCTAGTAGTGATGTCGAACTCACAGCCCTACTATAAAAGAACCTTCTAAGAACAACGAATGAGGTAGCTATTTCACTTTGTAGCCAGTTAGTTTGTTCAATTTATCTTTTGCTTTAATAAAGCCTCTAAAAGTATGTTTAAGGATTGTAGTTCACACTGTAATCTCATATGAGAGAGAGAGAGAGAGAGAGAGAGAGAGAGAGAGAGAGAGAGAGAGAGAGAGAGAGAGAGAGAGAGAGAGAGAGAGAGAGAGAGAGAACTCGTCCAATTTGTTGGCAAGCTTCAAGGGCTAAATTTGCTGGAGCGCTTCCCATCTCCAGGACCGTGTTCTACATCTGAAAATATTCCTTTGGCCCCTTTTTCTTCTTACATACAGATGTGGAGAAAGATAAAAACATAAAAATAAAAATAACAAGTAAATATTAAAGGTGAAAGAAAAGTAATATAAATTTTTGACTACTTGATTCGTCTATTCCATTGGAGTTACACATTTTTATCATGCAAAAGTTGAATAGGCAACTTGTCATGTTAGTCATTATAGTACAATTTTGCCTATTTTGTTTGCCTACACAATTAGATGCTCTTAAGAGGGTGAACGCTTACGATATACAATAGGGTCAAAAGGAATAGCTAAATGATTTAGTGTTGCGCAACAAGATATTTTAGGGAATTAAAATGACAACTAAGTATACAAAGGACATACATAAACGTCAAAATGGGATTAATCATCACTTGAATGAAGCAATATAAAAATTATGAAACATTTGATGCAATGCCGGATGAAGGAGCGAAACAATGAAAACATTAAGTTTTTACTAAAAGAAATATTATTTTGATTGTCCAAAAATTGTAACTAGGAGAAAATGGTACAAATACCCAAAATAAAAAGGCCTAATTGGATAAATAGTTCTCATAGTGATAGAATATTCAGAAGATAGTCATGTGGTAAAAAAATGAAGATTAAACCTTTGTGGTAAAGTCTTTTAGGATTGAAGCTCAAAATTAAAAATTTTGTCAACTTTATGTTAGACCATCTCTAAAGAAAATGTTAAATTTCAAGAGTCAAACTACAATTGATAGGAGATGTAGCAATCTGAAGTCTTATGTCAAATTTTGTACTTCTCCAACTGAATTGTCAAATATTATTTTATTATTTAAATAGTGCTTTAAATGGTTGTAATTATTAAAAAACTTTGAAACAAAATTTTTATTGATTGAAATGTTAGTGGAAAAGGGAAAAAGATCATCTCCGGATCTCTTCCACCAAGGCCACCTAATCAAGTGATCTGGGCCTTTGAAATTTCATCTAACGGTCCACCTGTTTTGATCCCTTAAAAGAAGTAATAATTTTTGGTTGTTGAATGAAATTTCAAAGGTCTTGATCACTTGATTCGATAACCTTGGTGGAAGAGATCCGAAGAGGGTCTATTTTCGTGGAAAAGAGACCCACTGTTAAAATAAATTAAAAATAAATTTGAGATGTCAATTTTGACTCCAAATCACAAAGCCTTCAAATCTTGTCAGCAAATAATACTTCGGTTGGAGAGATTTTGATATCAAATATGCACAGTTACATTCCATCTATGATTTTGACATCTCCTTTGGAGATGTTCTTAATATCCTGCTCATGTAAGCTATCCATAAGTTGACTTGCTGAAATGAACTTTTAATTTTGTGCTTGAATCCTAACGAAATTAAGATTAAACTCTTGTATTAAAGTCTTTTAGAATTAAAGCCCAAGATTGAAAATTTTGTCAACTCTTTATTAGTATCCTCCTCACGTAAGCTGTCCAAAAAGTTGACATACTGACGAAACTTTTAATTTTCGGTTTGAATCCTCACGAACGTAATTATAAGAGTTTAATTTCTATATCTTTTATTACGAGGGCTATCTTATGAATCCTGCATCACTATGGAACTATTTATCCAATAACAAAAAGTTGTTTTAAATGACCTGGCAAACGATCAATCCATTGGATCACTTGGAGGATGCAGATTTCGTTATGGGCAAACAAATGCAAATGGCATTACTGCAGAGGAGCCGCATCCTTGGAAAAGAAAAGGAGCTCCGCGCTCATCGAACATATCTTCAGTTGCAGAGAGTAGGGGTTTTGGCAAGTGAGGCATTTCTAGGGTTAGGGTTTTGCAGAATCTGTGACAAAGAAAGAGTAGCAGAAGAAGAAGAAAAAGGAGTCCAGAATGCAGCCCTATGGAATACAATCGATGTTGAAGGAGGGCCACAAGCACCTCTCCGGTTTGGACGAGGCGGTGGTGAAGAACATCGATGCCTGCAAGCAACTCTCCACCATCACTAGAACTTCTCTGGGTCCCAATGGTATGCCCTTTTCTTACTCTACTGACTACAAATCAGAGTCCCTTTTGGTGGATCCGGTACTTACAAGTAGAATTTTTTTTTTTGTTGAAATTTTGTCCATTTTTTCACTAATCAGGTATGAATAAGATGGTAATCAATCACTTGGACAAGCTATTTGTGACGAATGATGCCGCTACGATTGTGAACGAACTGGAGGTTCAGCATCCAGCTGCCAAGATTTTGGTTTTGGCAGGCAGGGCTCAGCAGGAAGAAATCGGCGATGGTGCTAATCTCACCATTTCTTTTGCCGGAGAGCTCCTTCAAAACGCAGAGGAGCTTATAAGGATGGGCCTGCACCCAAGTGAGATAATTAGTGGATACAATAAAGCCATAAAAAAGGTTTGTCAATCCCCTTTTCGATTTTTATCGGTTATCAGAATTCTTAAGTTCTGATTTTTGTTCCATTTTTTTAATATTTCAGACGATTGAAATCTTAGATGAATTGGTTGAGGAAGGTTCCGATATCATGGATGTGCGCAACAAAGAACAAGTGGTTTCTAGAATGAGAGCTGCTGTTGCCAGCAAGCAATTCGGCCAAGAAGATATCTTGTCCTCACTTGTTGCCGATGTAATTGCTACTTGTTTCCCCTTGTTTCCCCTTGTGTGTATTTGGTTAATTTCAATTGTCAGCCACTCGGCTATTTCGAAGCCAAGGGAAGAAGAATAGTATGTCACTGTTTGTTAGCATGTTCTAATGGTAGACATTTTTATTGGACGATATAGGCATGTATACAAGTATGCCCCAAGAACCCAGCAAACTTCAATGTTGATAATGTACGTGTTGCAAAGATTGCGGGAGGGGGTTTGCATAATTGTGCAGTAGTACGAGGTATGGTGTTGAAAACTGATGCTGTTGGGAGTATAAAGAGAATGGAGAAGGCCAAGGTTAGTAATCTTTTACACATATGCTTTTGAACTTTTGCATAAAATATACATGCTGTACCCTTATATGATGAGTTTTATTTCTCATGGTCTATTAAAAACTGTCTGATTTACTCTTTTGTTACTTTGAATTGTCCTTTTAGCACCATTTTGGGAGTTTTCACTATACATTAACTCTGGATTATGATATAAAAGCACAAATTATTGGTATTGTGAGGACAGTATACTGAGAATCTCATATCAAATTTGGAGCAACTAGTAAATGATGGACGAAACGAAACAGCGTTGAAACTTCCAGCATGAAATATTGGGTATAGGGAAGAAGAAACTCAATGATTATAAGAAAATGAGCATGATATCAATACCTTTTCGTTATCATAACTGTCCTTAAGGTAGTTTGTGTGGGCCAAAGTCAGTTTCCTAAATGGAATTGCTGTTTGCTTGTGTTAGTCAGTATGGTTGAATGATATTTCTGAAAAATCTATGGAAATGGTAGGTTTGTTGAATGATTATGATGTAAAATCGATGATAATTATTCAAAGCAAATGCCAGTTAGAATAAGTAAGGTGTTGGTCTGGTGTGAACTTGCAATGCCCTCTTCCCTATTTTTCATACTTCAAACCTTTGGAGCCAGGAAAAATATTGGCCTGGTTTGTTGGGTACCGGAGAAAATGGTGTTCTTTTAGTTTTAATTGTGTAGATTAGGGCTTCTGATTTCATGTTAGTACCTTGATAACACTCTTTTTGCATATTGCATTCAATAATATGCTATGCTCAAGGTCTGCGGCAGCCTTCTTGTCGTAACATGTAGTTCTTCATGTATTGAAGTTCAGAGAGTTCACCACACAATGATTATTTTGGAATTTAGTTTTCTATAAATTCACATGAGTTCTGTTGAGCATTACAAATGTTAAGATTGTTTTCTTGGAATCCTTTTGTGATGTTGGTGCTGATTTTCACACACTTGATGCACCAGTGGTTTCCTTCTTGTATCTGGATAATTATGTCACAATGAGCCAAAGCTGTTTAATCTAGGATAAAAAACTGAACATAAAATAAGTTGATGGACTGTCACTTATCATCCCAAGGGTTTCAATGGTATTAGGGTTTAGGGTTTAGGGTTTAGGCTAGTAAATTGGTACTTTATATGCCAGCTTATATACAGGTTTAGGGTTTTTTATTATGTGGTAAATTGGTACTTTGATACGCCAGCTTATATCTATAATGTTTAAATTTACCCCAGGGCTGCACTATAGGGATATCGACAACGGTATCTTTTATTTATTTTTGTCAATTTCATTTGTTTTTGTTATGTATCTGATATTTTAGCACATATTTCCATGATTTGTGCTTCATGGATTGTACATATATCTGCTAACAGTGTGCTGCATCTTTTGTTTCTAGATTGTTAAATTATTAAACTAGAATTGGTTTCGTAGGCGAGTAACATGAGTGTGTGTTTGACATGCCAATATGAATACTATTATTAACTTTATAGTGCTTTGGTGCCATTTAACTTTTGAATCTTCTTCTATTGTAGTTTATAATTCTTTTTGCTTGATCATTCCTGTTTTCCATATTGATATCCAATTGCTATCTTTTATTATAAATGCCCTTTGACCTTTACGTGGTCTAAATATATGTTTGAAAGGTTCAAGTTTCTTAGATTGTGTATTCTGTTAAACCTTTTCAGGTTGCCGTGTTTGCTGGTGGAGTTGATACCTCTGCAACTGAGACCAAAGGAACTGTTCTAATTCATACCGCTGACCAGGTAATTTTTGAAGAGGAAGGTTATTTCTGGGTTGTAGCTGTTAGTGAGAGAAGTCTTTTATGTTGTATATAGCAGGAGAATAGTCATGAATATCTAGTGATCACTGCTTCTCCCTGTGTGTGTGTGTGTGTTTGTTGTTCTGGAGGAGTGGGAGATTGTTTGTAGTTATATTTAGCAAAAGATAAAATTTTCTCTTTATGTTGCAACCAATTTTTTTTTTCTTATACACAAGTGATTCCATAAAGGTCAGATTTGGTGGCAGTTTCTTGAATACTTAGTGTCTATGTGCAACTAGTTAAGATCTTCGTATGCATATGGATACTCTTTTCTTGAAGTGGTCCTTGGTATTGCTTTTTAGTCTCCCCTTGTTTGTCTTTTGGTTAAAGGGCTGTACATAGTACTTGCCCAGCCTTTCGTCTTCCATTGTTTGCTAAGTTGGGTTTAATGTGGTTGATATGTCATTAACTAAGTGTTTTCTTGGTCATTTATGTAGCTTGAAAATTATGCAAAAACTGAAGAAGCTAAAATTGAGGAGCTCATTAAAGCAGTTGCAGATTCAGGTGCCAAAGTAATTGTCAGTGGAGCTGCAGTTGGAGAGATGGCACTACATTTCTGTGAGCGGTACAAGTAAGTAGCAACATTTTGTCATATTTTTGTTATTTTCCACCCTTGTAGCACAAACTGACATGTGTGTGTAAAATCAGACTAACCCTTCAATACCCATCTTAAGGTTTTCAATCTCTTAAGAGATCTTTGAGCTCTTGTTCTGTTTTAACTTGTTAGTTCTTGATTCTAGGCTCATGGTGCTGAAAATCAGTTCAAAATTTGAGTTGAGACGATTTTGCCGTACAACTGGTGCTGTTGCCATGGTAATCTTACAAGAATCTGATATCTTATGAGAACCTTATTGAATGTTTCTTAATTATGAGAATCTTACAAAAATACCCTTTGTATTTTTGCAACAGTTGAAGCTTAGCCAACCTAACCCAGATGATCTGGGATATGCTGACTCTGTTGCGGTTGAAGAAATTGCCGGTGTTAGGGTATGCTGAAAAGATGTTTCCTCATCCTCAGACCTAGTATTGTCTCTAAATTATCTTGTTCTAGGCTATTTTCTTTTTCATCTTCTTGATATATCCAACGATTTTTTATGTAGGTCACTGTTGTGAAGAATGAAGAAGGTGGGAACTCAGTAGCTACTGTGGTTCTACGGGCAAGCACTGATAGTATATTAGATGACCTTGAAAGAGCAGTTGATGATGGAGTGAACACTTACAAGGTAATTTATGTGGAGCATTAAGAGTTTTCTATGTTGTTTGACTGGCCTTGTTTTACCTCTGCAATCACTGGATGCACATTGTTCTCTGGAACTCTTGAAGTAGTTCTTTATTCAGGTGTCCAAACCATTGAAAGTAATCTTTCGCTTTACTAATGCATTTCATTGTCAGGCTATGTGCAAGGATAGCCGTATTGTTCCTGGAGCTGCAGCTACTGAAATCGAGTTAGGTAGAAGAGTGAAGGAATTCTCTTTTAAAGAAACAGGGTAAATTGTCTCTGTTTTTGAATTATTAAAGTTCAACTGAAGTACATAATACACGTGGAGATTTCTGCTTGGTTCTTTGAAAACTTTAAGGTACGGTTAGACAAAAATGATCAGCAATAATAATGATCTGCGGTGGAATTAGCTATCAAGATTCTGTTTAGAAGGCTGACGTCATGCCATATAAGATATTCTATTGAAAAGGAAAATTGACTCGCAGCAAAAGCAAAAACAAAAGTAAAAAACATATATCATGTATGTTCTGGTCCAAAAACGGTGTGGTTTAGAAATATTCTGAATTTCAATATGATTCATTAGAGTTGTTTCAGGTTGATCTGCAATATGGAATTTGTACTATGCATGTGATGTTGCCCCTGACAGCATAAAACTGAATCTGGCGGTGAGAAAAATAACTCACTAAAGATACTGACTTTGCAGATTGGATCAGTATGCTATAGCAAAGTTTGCCGAAAGTTTTGAGATGGTGCCTAAAACTCTGGCTGAGAATGCTGGGCAGAATGCAATGGAGATCATATCTTCTCTCTATGCTGAACATGCATCAGGAAATACGAAAGCTGGCATTGACTTAGAGGAAGGCCGTTGCAAAGATGTGTCAACTATTAATGTTTGGGACCTCCACATAACTAAGTAAATGTTCTTTCTCTTGTTTCAAGTCTTTTTTTTTTTGAACGTTTTCATATCATTTTACCTTGCTACAACTTGCAACTGTGATGCCAATGCAATATTGATCCCGAAGATTAAGTTTTGTGCATTAGGTCTAGAATTAGTCTGTAGCGGACAATTTTATTCCTATGCGCTTTTTGGTGGTTTCGGTAACCAATGAGTTCCTGCTGTGCCTGTAGTTTTTCATCTGTTTGGTTCACTTATTCTTGTGTTGATTTTTTTTTTTTATATAAACATATGATTTTGCTTTTAGGGTTGGGATAATTTGGTGAATTTTGAAGTTGCAATATGGATAATAGGCATCTAGGCAGTTTGTAATATTTCTTTTAGTTCATGATTGAGGTGATTTAAAAAATAAATAAACAAAAAGCCTAATGGTTATGTCAAGGCCCCAGTTATTTCGGGGTTTTCCCCTTCATTATTGCGTTTGCATATATCGATGTCGCCACATTTTGAAACTTATAGTTAGTTTTGTTTTCAAGAAATGGTTCATGAGGATAATGCAGTGACAATGCCAACCTTTTTAATACCCTCTGTCAATTTATGGGGATGGACTCTTATGTTTGTCATTGTTAAAACAATTTGTAGGGTTTTGCATAAGTGAGTTTCGTTATGGTAACTGATGGATAATACCTTGAAATATCTCAAGAAAATACTTGGCTCTTTACATGTAAGGAGCTATTCCTGCTTACAAATCAATAACAGTAATTGGACATTTTTTAATTCCTTCTTATTCCTAATGAACAAGTTGTCCTTGTAATAGATGAAACTCAGGGAGGGGTAAATGCAAAGCTTAACCTTTGGAGAGAAGTGTTGGAATCTAAAGGTCTTCGCCTAAGCCGATCAAAGACAGAATATATGGAGTGCAAGTTCAGTGCAAATGGAGGCCAAAACGAGTTAGGGGTGAGGATCGGAGATCAAGAAATACCAAAGAGCGACCGTTTTCGTTATCTAGGATCTATCTTGCAAAAGAACGGAGAATTAGATGGAGATCTCAACCATAGAATACAAGCTGGATGGATGAAGTGGAAGAGTGCATCCGGCGTGTTATGTGACCGCCGTATGCCACTGAAGCTCAAGGGAAAATTTTATAGGACGGCAATAAGGCCGGCGATGCTGTATGGCACAGAATGTTGGGCGGTGAAACATCAACACGTACACAAAATGGGTGTAGCGGAGATGAGGATGCTTCGTTGGATGTGTGGGCACACGAGAGAGGATAAGATTAGGAATGAGGATATCCGGGGTAAAGTAGGAGTAGCCGAAATTGAAGGAAAGATGAGAGAAAATCGGTTACGGTGGTTTGGACATGTGCAAAGAAGGCCTACTGACGCTCCGATTAGAAGATGCGACTATGGGACAGAGGTTCAGGGCCGAAGGGGTAGAGGAAGACCTAGGAAAACTTTGGAAGAGACTCTAAGAAAAGACTTAGAGTACTTGGATCTAACGAAGGACATGACACAGGATCGAGCACAATGGCGTTCTAAGATTCATATAGCCGATCCCACCCAGTGACTTGGATTTTCCAAGTCTCCAACCGAGAAGTTTTCCTCACTCGGAAAATTAAGGGAACACTACCCCAACCTACATGCTCCACTCAGAAAGCTTCAACATACAAGCTTCAACAAAAGAAAATTCAAAGAACTTAGCGAATAAGGCTTTGGTGTATTTAACAAAATACGTTGAAATGAAGGAAAGCTTATTTATTGATATCCCCGATAAGCTACAAATATGTACATATACATGAGTCAAAATAAACACACAAGAGGGAGCCTTCACAAAGGTTGCTTAGGAGAAGTCTCAGCAGTCGGTAGAGCCCCAGAAAGAGAAGGCATCGGAGGGGGATCATTTGGAGCCTCAGTACTGGACAGAACCCTAGAAGGAGGAGGCATCAGAGGTTGATCATTTGGAGCTTCATTACGCGGTACAGCCCCAGAAGACGAAGGCAATAAATGCCTTTGGAACAAACCCACAAATCTCTGATGATCAAGTAAAACCTGACCATCAGTTTCCTTCATCTGGTCAAGCTTCCTCTTCATGTTTGTAGCATAGTCATGTGCGAGCCGGTGCAATTGTTTATTCTCATGCTTGAGCCCTCTAATCTCCTGTTTGAGACTCATCACTTCAGCCGCCAATGATTCAACTTGGCGGGTTCGAGCAAATAGGCGTTGGGCCATATTAGACACAGAACCTGCACACTGAACACTGAGAGCCAGCGAATCCTTAACAGCTAACTCATCAGACCGTTTGGAAAGTAGTCTGTTATCTTTGGGAGTGAGAAGGTTCCTGGCCACCACCGCAGCGGTCATATCATTCTTCATCACGGAATCCCCAACGGTAAGAGGACCAGTAGGGGAGACGAAGGATGGGCGCCATATGTTGTCTGGAGAAGGCGGGGCTGCCTCTTCAACAAGGTTCAAGTCAAAACGACGGTCGGAGGGGCCAGACATTTTCAAAGGTGTTGAAGAGAGAAGAGGTCGGACAAATCAAGATCTTAGAAGTGCAAGAATGAAGCTTCTACTGGTGGAGATTCAAGTGTGCTTTGGAACTTAATGCCAGCCCCTATAAAAATCTGCACTCGACGGAGCTTCAGAAATCGAAGAAGCGCCTGCTCAGAAATCGAAGAGGCGTTTGCTTTCTCAAAAGCTGGGCTGCTTAGAGATCACGATGGTTGATATCAGAAATCGAAGAGGCGTTTGCTTTCTCAAAAGTTGGGCTACTCAAAGACCACAAAGGCCGATCTCAGAAATCGAAGAGGCGCTCGCTTTCTCAAAAGCTGGGCTCCCCAGAGACCACGAGGGCAGATCTCAGAAATCGAAGAGGCACCTACTTTTCCAGCCTTGTCAGCACCTGTCACACGCACACTCAGCTTTGCGGAAATTATGGGCATTCTGTCGAAGACTTCTGGGGAAGTAGAAAACACATGAATCTTACTGTTCAATCACCCACTTCCCACACGCAACAATAGCTCATGGGTACCACAGAAAACTTTGCCAAAGTTCTCTGCCAAAGTTGAGCACGTGAAGCTTGCAGCTCCCACTACATCGTTCTGACCAAGAAGGGTAAAAGAATAGCAAAGAAACAGCACTAACAAAGTTTAGACCCATAAATTTTGAAGGTCTAGCTACCATATTATTACCCACAAGGGTAAAGGAACAGTACCACTGCTGGATAATTGGAAAGTCCCTGTGTGTCAACCTCTGTGCTTCGTGGCAAGGTAGACTAGCAAACATGCCCAACCTTTACTCACATTCGAGAAAACACTCCCAATAAGATTGCTTGCTCCAAAATCGAAGAGGCACCGTCCTCCGAATCTCGAGAGCCAGACTCCCAACATGACTACTTTCTTAAAAATCGAAGAGAGGGTAAAGGAACAGTACCATTGCTGGATAACTGGAAAGTCCCTGTGTGTCAACCTCTGTGCTTCGTGGCAATGTAGACTAGCAAACATGCCCAACCTTTACTCACATTCGAGAAAACACTCCCAACAAGATTGCTTGCTCCAAAATCGAAGAGGCACCGCCCTCCGAATCTCGAGAGCCAGACTCCCAACATGATTACTTTCTCAAAAATCGAAGAGACACTGCTCCCCGAATCTTCGAGAGCCAGACCCCCAGCATGATTGCTTACTCAAAAATCGATGAGGCATCGTTCTCCGAATCAATCGAAGAGGCGCTCGCTTTCTCAAAAGCTGGGCTGCTCAGAGACCACGAGGGTCGATCTCAGAAATCGAAGAGGCACCTACTTTTCTAGCCTTGTCAACACCTGTCACACGCACACTCAGCTTTGCAGAAATTATGGGCATTCTGTCGAAGACTTCTGGTGAAGTAGAAAGCACATGAATCTTACTGTTCAATCACCCACTTCCCACACGCAACAATAGCTCATGGGTACCACAGATAACTTTGCCAAAGTTCTCTGCCAAAGTTGAGCACGTGAAGCTTGCAGCTCCCACTACATCGCTCTGACCAAGAAAGGTAAAAGAATAGCAAAGAAACAGCACTAACAAAGTTTAGACACATAAATTTTGAAGGTCTAGCTACCATATTATTACCCACAAGGGTAAAGGAACAGTACCACTGCTGGATAATTGGAAAGTTCCTGTGTGTCAACCTCTGTGCTTCGTGGCAAGGTAGACTAGCAAACATGCCCAACCTTTACTCACATTCGAGAAAACACTCCCAACAAGATTGCTTGCTCCAAAATCGAAGAGGCACCGTCCTCCGAATCTCGAGAGCCAGACTCCCAACATGACTACTTTCTCAAAATCGAAGAGAGGGTAAAGGAACAGTACCATTGCTGGATAATTGGAAAGTTCCTGTGTGTCAACCTTTGTGCTTCGTGGCAAGGTAGACTAGCAAACATGCCCAACCTTTACTCACATTCGAGACAACACTCCCAACAAGATTGCTTGCTCCAAAATCGAAGAGGCACCGCCCTCCGAATCTCGAGAGCCAGACTCCCAACATGATTACTTCCTCAAAAACCGAAGAGACACTGCTTTCCGAATCTCGAGAGCCAGACCCCCAGCATGATTGCTTTCTCAAAAATCGAAGAGGCATCGTTCTCCGAATCTCGAGAGCCAGATACCACAGACCACTTTTTCAAAGTGCTCTGATAGAGTTAAAACATGTGAAACTGGCAACTCCCACTACCGTGCTATGATCAAGCAGGGTAAAGGAATAGCATTACTACTTGTTGTTAGGGAGACTCCTATATATGTCGACCTCCATCCCCAACGGACAGGCAGACCTGCAAAAATGCTCAACCCTTCATCATATCTGAGAGGGCACTCCCAACGAAGCCTTTCGAAATATTCAGCTTTCTTTCCCCCCGATAATACCTCTGCAAACAAGCTATACTAGAGCAAGAATATCTCATATCATCAGGGTTAAAAGCAAGAGTATCCCATATCATGCTTTTTCCTTGTCTTTTCCTTTGGCCTTGTTTTTACCTGCAAGACAAGGAGAAAGAGAGCAATCAGTCAGCACTTGGAATCAAGCTTCCAGCCAGGAACTGACTGCCTGGAACCCCTTACCTGATTACTTACCTGGCATTGCTCTCGAGTACTCATCTTCAACATCTTATGTTTCCAGGGAAGATTCCGCATCTGCTTGAGGAACAGATAGGGCAAGTGCGAAGGATACAAGGAAGCATGTGGAGACAAGCGTAACAGCACACGTGCCGATACATCCATTACTCTGTCAAAAGCAAAAGTATCCCATATCAGCAGGGTGGAACGTACTCTAGATTTGATGGACTTGTTTTGACCCTCAAATTCTTCAGTCGGCCTTATACTCTGGAGGAAACCAGAAAACCCTCCAGCTCAGTTCAAGAATAAGCCTGTGGAAAGTTACTTCTTCAAAAGCAAAAGTATCTCATATCATCTCTTCTCATTTTTCTTCTCTTTATCCTTCATGCTGCTGCAAGATGGGGAGAAGGTGAACAATCAGTCGGAGCTCTGATTGCTTACCTTGTCTGTCACCTCTTTCAGCAGACCCCCTAGCTCGGCGACTTGGGGGACTCCTACTACATGGTTTGTATCGCGCTTGACCAAGCCTGAAACTACAAGTAAGCTTCAAGTGAAATTGATACATTACCTTGTGCATCTCCACCAGTTAAAGATACCACCGCTGGATGGAGGAAGAGTACTTCCAGAGAAGATGCCACATCTACCTATGAGACAGATAAGGCAAGTCAAGACGACACCACACTCCGATACTTAGAAGTTTCGTGATTACGAGATCATTCTCCCACAATATTTCCTAATGTCATTTGTACTAAATCATTCACTTGTACTCACTAAAGGAGAGCTTGAACCTATGTACTTGTGTAAACCCTTCACAATTAATGAGAACTCTTCTATTCCGTGGACGTAGCCAATCTGGGTGAACCACGTACATCTTGTGTTTGCTTTCCTATCTCTATCCATTTATATACTTATCCACACTAATGACCGGAGCAATCTAGCGAAGATCACAAAAAGCGACCGTTTTCGCTACCTAGGATCTATCTTGCAAGAGAACGGAGAATTAGATGGAGATCTCAACCATAGAATACGAGCTGGATGGATGAAGTGTAAGAATGCATCCGGCGTGTTGTGTGACCGTCGTAGGCCACTGAAGCTCAAGGGAAAATTTTATAGGACGGCAATAAGGCCAGCGATGTTGTATGGCACAGAATGTTGGGCGGTGAAGCATCAACACGTACACAAAATGGGTGTAGCGGAGATGAGGATGCTTCGTGGGATGTGTGGGCATACGAGAAAGGATAAGATTGGGAATGAGGATATCCGAGGTAAAGTAGGAGTAGCCGAAATTGTAGGAAAGATGAGAGAAAATCGGCTCCGGTGATTTGGACATGTGCAAAGAAGGCCGACTGACGCTCCGGTTCGAAGATGTGACTACGGGACAGAGGTTCAGGGCCGAAGGGGTAGAGGAAGACCTAGGAAAACTTTGGAAGAGACTCTAAGAAAAGACTTAGAGTACTTGGATCTAACGGAGGACATGACACAAAACCGAGCGCAATGGCGTTCTAGGATTCATATAGCCGACCCCACTTAGTGGGAAAAGGCTTTGTTGTTGTTGTTGTTGTATTGGAATCAATTTTTTTTATTGAACCACTAAGATTTTCAGGGAACTTTTGCCCAAATATATTTTTCTTTATGCGCGATATTTTTATTTTTATTTATACGTGATATTAGGCCTCCATATTGTCTTAGGATTTTATTTTTTCCTTTGGCCTGACCTTTTTTGGGATGTTTGTTACAGGTTCTTTGCTCTCAAATATGCTGCAGATGCTGCCTGCACTGTCCTCCGAGTAGATCAAGTAAGTAAATTAGTAACTATTGATCAATGCTTTTTTTACTCGCTAACTGAATCCATTCAGGGAACACAAATACTAAGTGCATCGGGTTTAAAGAAATGTCCGAGTTAGGATGAATTAGTGCAAGGTTTATGACTTTCAAATGTATCATTACTGATATATCTTCTGCCAAGGAAGCCGACCCTCATCACAACTTTTGCATATAACCTAGGGGTTGCTTTCAAATATTTCTCTTTATGATTAACCTCAATAGATATAAATAAATCAGTAAGATTAAAAAAGACGATAGCTGATATTTTTTTACAATGCCTTGACCGTGTTGCAGATTATAATGGCAAAACCAGCAGGTGGCCCAAGTAGGAGAGATCAGCCTGCAGGGATGGATGAGGATTAACATGTTCTGTGCCACAACTATCTCGCTTGTATTTTAGGATATGAGGACGGAGAGTTGTAGAAGCGTGTTTGATTTTCTCGAGTTTTTATCATGGCTGGTCCACGAGTTTTTGTGTTCTTGGCTGGTCCTCGAGGTTGTGTTGAAGGCTCTTGTTTTCGTATGTGCCCTTGCTAGACACTAGTCGATTGGAATTTATATAAATTTTCCATCTATGATTGCAGCTTATGTGTCTTCAATTCATTGTTTCCTTGAGCTTTTGTTCAATGATGCTTCCCTCGTGCTGTTTTCGTCTTTGTGTCTTCAATTCATTGTTTCCTTGAGCTTTTTTTCAATGATGCTTCCCTCGTGCTGTTTTCATCTTTTGTGTTTGCTTGCCATTTTCCCTTTAGCTGTTAAAATGATCATTTAGTCCTCTTTGTTTCTCAAAGTTGCTGTAATTCTGGTGTCTGTTTGTCCGAATGTCCTCTTTGTTATTCTTGTGAGTGAGTTTTTCCAGCCGAAAACTTGGGACATGTTTTTTTTCATGGAAACAAAAGTATCCTACATATTATTCGATTCGGTTGATCTAATAAACCGGTTATTGGTACAATAACGTAAAGAAATGTAACCAACGTTTATTGGAAAAAGCAACCCCAAAGATTTGGGACCAAAAGCGGTTAGTGGTGACCATTGAATAAGTTTCTTCAACTTGAGTTGGGTTGAAAGCACGGAATGTATTTGCACCATCAACATCTCCAAATAAAGTATTTTCTACGATAGCACCATGAATAGTGCATAACAGAGCAGCGCCCAACACCCCAACAACTCCCAACATATGAAATGGGTTCAGTGTCCAATTATGAAACCCTTGGAAAAAGAGGAAGAATCAAAATATAGCTGCTACACCAAAACTAGGTGCAAAGAATCAACTAGACTGATCTAACAGATAAATTAGGAATACAGAAACAAAAACAACAATTGGACTGGAGAATGAAATTGCATTATAAGGTCACAATTGAACAGATCGAGCAAGCTCAAATTGACGTAACATAAAACCTATTAGTCCGAAAGCACCATGTAGTGCAACAAAAGTCTATAGGCTACCTAATTGACACCAACGAGTAAAATCTCCTTGTGCTTCAGGACCCCATAGTAACAACAAGAAGTGCGCTAAACTATTAGCCGGAGTGGAAACTGTAGCACTTAAGAAGTTAGAGCCTTCCAAATAGGAACTTGCTAATCTATGGGTATACCATGAAGTTACAAAGATTGTACTTGTGAACCAACCCCCTAAAGAGAAATAGGCACAAGAGTAATAGGCTAGACCAACCTACAAAAATGAAGCGGTTCCTTCGTAACCAGTCATCCATAATATCAAATAAATCATTTTCATTTTTGGTAAAGTTACCAACGGCTATAGTCATAGTGATCCTCCTATTCAACTACTTCAACCATTTTCGAACACCTCATAGCATTTTCTGAACGTTCAAGGCTTCTATCATTTTTGTATGATTTGATTTCTCGTACATTGCCCCTCCCTTTGACTTTTGAATGGGTTTCGAATAGAAAAATCATTTATGAATCTGTAACCCGCCCTAGTTTAATTCACGAACCCAATCCGGTTATCTTATCCCTTCCTATTCTTAATAACTGTCCGAACCATGAATTGTCTTCTGACTCATCAATCAGATAGATGAATTTTAGAATTGTTCAAGAAACAAGTGATCCCTTTTCTCCATACTGATAAACCACGGACATATTCTTCTCGTTTCATCAACTAATCTTAGTCTTGAATCCCGTTGAAGAGGGGAAATTTATAAATATTTTTATGTATTCTTCAAATTTCTATGTGTATTAAACTACTACAGTATCATAAGTATCATATATTTGATTACTTTCTACTTTACTCTTTTATTTTCTTTAAATAAATTTCCTATTATTAAATTAATTTATTGTATTGAATTAAATACATATTAGTTAATTAAATATTAAATAATATGAGACTCGAAATGAAAGTACCCTTCTCGCATACATTCCCCATTACGTTGTCAGAACAAAAATATTGCATGTATCAATATGGATGGAAATATTTAGTACATGAAATAGCGATTTGCTAGATATATAAATAGATATATAAGATATAACTAATAAAACGGATCTTGTGTTCTGGAATTGGAATCAAAGAAAGATTTTAAAATGGCTTGTATGTTGTGACTTGGAATAAATGTTTCTCGGTAAAGGAAGGGAATAGTACTTTATTCCTTCCTAATTTATTCCTATAGAACATCTAGGAACAAAAAGATTAAATAAGATATATAGACAGATTCTTGCGTAGTCCGAAGAAAAAGAAAGATCCAATTTCATCTCTATCCAATTTTGATATGAGAATAGTGGATATAATTATGATGCAATGGGTTAGGTCCACTTACTTTTTATTTTGTTGATTTCTAATCGATTTAATTGGAATAATGGAAAATAGGAAAGGAATGGTAATATATGAAGATTTAACGAGACGACTTATCCTTACATTCATTATAATATTTATAATAATTATATTATTTATTTAATAATATATTTAATTTATTAAAATAGCAAATTTATAACCATACTATAATAAATTTTAATGTTATAATTTTGATTATATATTAAAATATGTTGCAGTCATATTTAGAATAGGAATGTGATTGTGTAAATCCTAATAGATATGAGAATGTATCTTATATTCCCATTAGGAGTAGATTACCTATTAAATGTTGTAATCCTAAAGGGAAAGTTTTTATCTATCCTACTATTATAAATAAAGGCACAATGGGGTGAATCAAACATACCTCACAATTAAATCAATCTCTTCTCTCTAACCATAGTCGGCCCCCCTCTCTCTAAACCGTAGATCGTTCAATCAAATAGGCCTACAACACGTTATTAGCACGCTTTTGCCAGAAGTTGAGGAATTGACGCATTTTAGGAGGAGGCTATCATCCACCAAATTCAAAGGCTTATTAGTTTTCTGCTAATCAGGTACGCTTAAAATAAAAGAAGATATTTGAAACGTCCATGAAGCATGAAAACATTCCTCATGATGCATGAACCCTTCTATGTTTATATTTTCCTTACGATATATATATTGTATATGTTTATATATTTGTCAATATATATATTTGTTTCATGCATCACACAATTAAATTGTTATGTGGAATTTGTGAGTCAAATTATATAAAATAAATTAGAAACATATTTAGGGTATTCCTAAACCCTTAGGGATTTTTGAAAAGAAAAAAAGGTGAATTGGATATGGTGCGGCACACCACCGCACCATCATTGTGGAAGTAGCCACTAAGCCTCGGCCTGGAACTAACCTCAGCAAGGCCTAAAGTCCCATGCTTCATCTCGTTGCCTTGGCCCATAGCCATAACACCAGCCCTTTTGCGGCTGGGCTTCCCGCCACCCGTGCCCAAACCAATGCCAGCCTTTTGCGCTGGGCTTTGTGCACACCCCCAACTCGCTTCTCAAGCCCAGTTTGATGTGTCTAAAGCATGCTGCCGTGCCCTCCCCTTGGCCCAAATTGAAACCTAGTTGCGGCTGAGGTTTCTCCTTCACCCTCTGTGGCCTGTAGTCACTGCCGAGGCCCTTTTGGGCCTTGCCTTTTACTCAAGGCACCCAACTCTTGCCCAATTATTTTTGGGGCAATATTTTTCGACCCAACTGCTAGTATTTTAGCATTCTAAATAATTTTAACTCGTATGTTATTATTATTTTGCTTCTACAATCGACCCCGTATGCCTCGATTTATTGAATGCAAGTCCATTAATCTGATAATAAATCCAAAATTATTGACGTGAAGATCACTTTTGGACATTAACGATTCAATAATTTATTTTTATACTTTGAATCGTCACATACTTTCGTAGTAACGAAACTCTTACAATTGAGTTCCTGAAGAACCTCAAATCCACTATATTCAAAGTAGTATATTGCATTTTGTGTTTCTTGCAAGAACATCTTATTATGAACTAATTGTTCATAAAACTAAATTGAACCTGTAGTTTCAAATTTAGTGCCTTTGAAACCTGAAGTTTTCATTCAAAACATACCACATGAAACCTGTAGTTTTCATGCATAAATTAAACCAATACATGTTTATAGAACTTGTATGTTCTACGATATATGTCTATGGCTTACCAAATGACTACTCACATTTTCTCCGCTTTAGAAGTATCTAGAAGAAACTATCTAAAGTGGGTTCAAGACGTGAAGCTCCATCTGACTGCAAAGGGCATTAGAGCCACCATCGAGACACCTATCGCCGACAAACCTGTTGACGAAGCTCAGAAGGTTATTGCAATGATCTTCATTCAAAGACACATCCATGATGCACTGCAGACTGAGTATCTCAATGAGGAGGACCCAAGCACCCTTTGGCTTGCTCTGGCCGACCGTTTCGATCACCAAAAAGACATATACTTTCCTGAAGCAAGACACGACTGACAACATCTTCGCTTCTAGGACTTTAAGTCCATGAATGAATACAACTTTGAAGTTTGTAGAATCCGTTCATTGTTAAAATTCGGCAAAGTGGAACTAATCGAATAAGATCTCCTAGAGAATACCTATTCGACCTTCCATGCCACCAATATTGTCTTACAACAACAATATAGGGCATATAAATTCACCAAGTTTTCGGATTTGATCTCTGTTTTGCTTTTTGCTGAAAAGCAGAGCCAGCTTTTGATGAAGAATCATCAAGCTCGACCCATTGGCTCAAACGTTGCGCTTGAAGCGCATACCAATTCTAGCAACCATAAATGACGAAAGAATTGTCGTGGGTAATGGGCAGCATGCACAACCACGGGCCTAAGGTCAACAGAGTGCTGCACCTAAGGGAAGAAATATGACCCAGCAGCATTCACCATTCGCCCCTAAGACCCCAAACTTGAAGAACAAGAGCAAAGCTCCCGTTCAGCCCGCTTCTACTGAACTGGACATGTGCTATCGTTGTGGATCAAGGGATCATTGGTCATGCGTATGCCGAGCTTCTCCTGAGGCTATTGCCAAGTATCATTCCCGTCGTGAGTCTAACTTTGCACATGTGGATCATCTTGAAAATGCTACTTCATTAATGGAGATATCGGATTTTCAGAAGGCGTCAGCGCCTATGGATGAATAAATTAGACATTTTTAGGGTGTTTAACCCTAGTGGTCGAACCCACTAGGAGTGGCTGGCCCTACCCCTCCCTATTTCTCTAGGTTTATGGTTTAATTTTGAACAATTTTTCTAAGTATTTGGAATAATTTGTTTGGTTTTGGTTTGTTTTGAATTATGGGTTGTTATTTGAATGGGTATTATTTTCTTGAATTGCTTAATTGAATGAATGGACTTATATTTATGCATGTGACCAATTCAATCAATTTATTTCTAGGTATGTCTAGTGGGGAAGTTAGTTGTATAGCAGATAGTGCAACTACGCACACACACCATCTTGCGTGAACGACACTATTTTACTAACTTAATACCCAAGAAAACTCATATGACAACTCTTTCAGGCTCATCCAACTTGATTGAAGGATACAGAAAGACATATATCATGTTGTCCAATGGTACAATCTTAACCATTAAGGAGGCACTCTATTCTCCACGTTCTAGAAGAATGTTGCTGAGTTTTTGAGATATTTGAGATAATCAATATCATATTGAAACCACTGAAGATAATGGTTCTGAATTTCTTTGTATCACTTCATACGAATATGGCCAGAAGTGTATTCACGAGAAGTTGGAACATTTGCCGAGTGAGTTGTACATCACAACCATTTGCGGCATATAAGCCCACAGTGTGGTCGGCCCTATGCTTGAGTTCCAGGACACTTTGTTGCTTTGGCATGACCGTTTGGGACATCCTGGACGTGACATGATGCGCCATATCCTCAAATCTTCACACGGGCATAAGTTACATCCCTACGTTGGACTCCCGTCATGTAAAGCGTGTTCTTTATAGAAGTTGAATACTCAACCCTCATATACAAAGATTATTCACGACCCCCATAAGTTTCTTAAGAGGATTCAATGGGACATTTGTGGACCTATCCAACTAACATACGGACCATTTAGATACTTTATGGTGTTGGTTGATGCATTGACAAGATGGTCACATGTTTGCTTGTTATCTACACGCAACACCGTGTTTGCTAAACTTTTAGCTTAAATCATTAAGCTAAGGGCTCACCACCATCCGATTAAGTCAATTCGACTAGATAATGTTGGAGAGTTTATGTCACAGATTTTTGACGATTATTGCATGTCTGTAGGGATTGATGTGGAACATCATGTACCTCATGTTCACACCCAAAACGGCCTGGCAGAAGCTTTCACAAAGTTCCTTCAATTGATTGCTCAGACTTTGGTTATGAGAACCAAACTGCTGGCCTAGGGCTATCCAATATTGCACGCAGCTATGTTGGTCCGCCTGAGGCCCACCGCTACTCAACTACATTCACCGTTACAGTTGGTCACTGGATACGAGTCTGATGTCTTACATTTACGGGTGTTTGGGTGCGCCATTTATGTGCCAATAGCGCCCCCACTACGTACCAAAATGGGTCCATAGAGAAAAATGGGAATCTATGTCGGTTATGATTTGCCATCAATTGTTCGTTACTTAGAACCCTTGACAGGGGATCTTTTTACCTTACGTTTTGCGGATTGTCACTTTGAAGAGACAGTCTTCCCGTCGTTAAGGGGAGATAAGCATGCTAACGTTCCCGTAGAACGCTGCGAATTGTGGTGGTATGCTCCCATTATGTCTCATTTAGATCCTTGCATTGCCCAATCTAAAACTAAGGTGCGACAAATTATAGATCTTCAGAGCATTGCTCAAAGCATGCTGAATGCTTTTAATGATCTAGCAAAGGTGGCAAGATCACATATACCTACTGCAAACACACATGCAAGGATAGATGTACCCCGTGTACGTCAACAACCTGTCTGGGAAGGCCGAACCATTTTGGGAGGCTGCACCCTTCACGTGGCAAGGTACATTGGTGGCTAGCCAATCATCTGTTTCGACCCTGAAGCGTGGCAGACCCTTTGGTTCAAAGGATTCACAACCCCGGAAGAGAAAAATGGCACCAACTAGTGACCCTAGTTTGAATCCGACCATCGCTCACTCATCCGTTCTAATGCATGAGGTTATTCTAGATTACGATGATGTTTCAGACAAAACATGCCAGCCCCTAGAGAATGGTGAGATTTTGGTCCACTACGCAGTATTGGATGATATTTGGAATATGAATGAGATGATCGTTGATGATACATTCGTGTACTCAGTAGCTACTGACATCATGCTTAGTGATGACATTGAACCACGTTTCATTAATGAATGCCGAAATAGAACCGATTGGTCAAACTGGAAACAAGAAATCTAGGTCCAACTCGATTCGCTTGCGAAACATAAGGTATTTGGACCTATCATTCCTACACCACCACGCGTAAAGCCTGTTGGCTACAAATGGGTTTTCGAGAGGAAGCGTAATGAGAAGAATGAGATAGTGCGATACAAAGCATGCCTCGTAGCACAAAGCTTCTCTCAGCGCCCTGGGATTGATTATGAGGAGACATATTCCTCCATAATGGACGTTCTAATGTTCCGCTATCAGTTTGGTAGTTTTTAACAAACTGAATAAGCAGCTTATGGACGTGGTAACAACGTATCTCTATGGGGATCTAAGATACGGAAATTTACATGAAGGACTTCCATTAACTGATTCAAATAGTTCTAGACCACGGAACACTCTCTCAATTAGGTTGAGGAGGTCACTCTACGGATTGAAACAATCCGAGCGGATGTGGTATAACCGTCTGAGTGAATATTTGACAAGTCAGGATTATGTGAACAATGAATTATGCCCATGCGTGTTCATAAAGAAGTCACATTCCGGATTTGCAATCTTTGCAGTTTAGGTCGATGACATGAACCTCATTGGGACTCCCGCAGAGCTTGAGGAAATTGCTGCACACTTGAAATCGGAATTTGAGATGAAGGATCTTGGGAAAACTCGATACTGTCTTAGCCTAGAGATTGAGCATTGTTCGGATGAAATCCTAGTACATCAATCGAACTACACCCAAAAGGTGTTGCATCGTTTTAATGAGGATAAAGCGATACCTTCGAGTACACTCATGATCTCAGACTCTAGATGCTAAATGAGATCCTTCTGTCCAAAGGAGGATGAGGAAGAGATTTTGAAACTCGAAGTTCCTTACCTAAGTGCAATTGGGACTTTATTGTACTTGGCTCAGTGCACTAGACCTGACATCTCATTCGCTGTGAATCTTTTGGCAAGATACAACAATGTGCCTACACGCAGACATTGGAATAATGTTAAAGACATTTTCTGCTACCTCAAAGGTACAATGGATTTGGGCTTGTTCTATACCCATGAATCTTTGAGTGTTGCCGCCCCCTATGGTCTTTGGATTGATTCTCGCCTTGTTGGTTACACAGATGCTGGATATCTGTCTGACCCACATAGGGCACATTCTCAAATAAGTTATGTCTTTACCGTTGGAGACATTACTATATCTTGCAGGTCTACCAAGCAAATGCTAGTTGCGACTTCGTCGAACCATGCTGAGATTCTCGCCCTGCGAATGCTTCATGGTTGAGAGAAGTTATGGGATGCATTCGAAGCACTAATGGTCTTACATCAGTTGTTGACCTTCCTACGATGATCTTTGAAGACAATGCAACATGTATCGAGCAGTTGAAGAAGAGATACATCAAGGGAGACAACACCAAGCACAAAACATTGAAGTTCTTTTACTCACACCAATAACATCAACATCAGAATATTGAAGTCAAGCAAATCCGTTCACAGGACAACCTGGCAGATCTTTTAACCAAGTCATTGCCCAAGTTTACTTTTCAGAAGCTCGTCCAAGGAATCGGTATGTGTAAATTATCTGAGTTGAATCGCTTGTAGTTCTCTTATTTAGAAGTTATGTCTAACTCAGGGGGAGTATCTAGAAGCATACTCACATGATATTAATATACTCTTTTTCCTACGATTAGGAGCATTTTTCCCACTAGGTTTTTGTTAACTAACGAGGTTTTAATGAGGCACCCATCTTGGGATGATCATACTTCGTTGAGTTCATTACTTTCATCCTGTTTGACATTTGTTTAAAGACATTATGCATACTTCTCACTTTTCTCCTTAGTCTATGGGTTTTCCCCCTGCCTTGGGTTTTACCATAGCGAGGTTTTGTGAATTTTACTACAAATGCATACTTCACTTAAATTTGAGACTCGTGATCACCCGTTGTGCCGATGACTTCATCAACTATTCTACCTTATCTACTGAAGATATGATGTGATGGTTTGTTGAGTATTTACACACTCAAGGGGGAGTGTTGCAGTCATATTTAGAATAGGAATGTGATTGTGTAAATCCTAGTAGATATGAGAATGTATCTTATATTCCTATTAGGAGTAGATTACCTATTAAATGTTGTAATCCTAAAAGGAACGGTTTTTACCTATCCTACTATTATAAATAAAGGCACAATGGGGTGAATCAAACACACTTCACAATTAAATCAATCTCTTTTCTCTCTAACCATAGCCGCCCCCCCTCTCTCTAAACCCTAGATCGTTCAATCAAATAGGCCTACAACAAAATATTAAATTATACGGTTTGTTACCTTTTTTTATTACTTTATTACAAAGATCAATAATATCTCATTCACCTATTAATGATGGTAATCAAATCTAGTAAAAAAAAGTACGAGATTTGCAATTCAAGCAGTTAAGACTTAAACAGATTGTATTGCTACACCCAAAGTCGTGTATTTGAATCCCTCTTATCATTTGTTTTGAAGAAAAGAAAATTTTGGTTAAGAAGGGAATAGGACCCAATATTTACCCTTCACCCCACCCTATTCGGGCAATTGGGCTGAGGGGAACCCGTGGAAGAGATTAGGCCATGTCTTAGGCCTGAGCGCCTAAGGGGGAGTGATGTCAACCATGTTATAAAAAAATTTGTGTCAGGCGTGTGGGTGGGGGGCATCATCGACAAGATTTCAGGCGGTGGGGCCTGCATGGTAACCCACTTAGTAGCTGTTGAATTTGGACTGTTTGATTTTCAGATCAATGGTCCACGGTTTTTCGCTTTAAAAATTAAAAAAAGAAAAAAAAAAGAAATGTTACTGTGGGCCACGTGTCACAATCTGAACTGTTGGATTTCAAATTTTTTGTAATCCAACGGTTTAGATTAATTAAGTTAATAATGTTTTTTTTTTAAATAATTAAAAATTAGAAAAAATTCCAATTTTTTTTTTAAAAGTTATAATTTTTTTATCCATAAATACCTTACCATTTTCTCCCACCTTACACCACAATTCAATATTTTCAACGATTCTAAACAGGACACGTTGCTCGACGGAATTGGTTAAAATTTTTATCAACCTATCTACAAGTGCTTTAGGATAATGACACGTGGCGTGACGAGATCGGTTAAAAATTCTATCCAAAATTAAAAATAAAATTATTTTTTATTATTTTATAAAATAAAAAATACTAATATTTTAATATGAATTGCCTAGGCTGTCCAGTTTAGGGGTGGAGATGCAATAGACAATTACTATTCATTAAAGGCAGTTACTATTCACTTGAGGGGATTTAATTGCCTATTGCCATGGGGAGCCTTTACACACTGGAACTATTTGTTAAAAAAAAAAAAATTCTATTCAATATTCACCCATCTTGCAAACCCCTCATGACCCCAGGAAGCGATGGGAACTTGTATGACAGATTGACATATGTATACTACTATGATGATAACGTCTCGTGTTGATAATATAAGAAGATGTGTTAGTTTATTTTCACATGTCCTTCCATTTTTAACATGGGATAGCACCGTTGTGATGTACCGGTTCCATACATGTCTTTCGAGGAAGAAATCTTTTAGGAGTTGTAAAGAGGGTGGAACTAGAAGATTTATAGGAGGTGGACCTGCTAGTTAAAAGAGAAAAGTAAATGAGATATCAAATTTGTGTCTTTCCAATTGGATGGATTTTTCAATGTACCTATAGTGCAGTTTGATACATCACGTGTCTTAATAGAAGTGGATGGATACTTAAAAATAAAAAACTTATCTCCACTCATCTTACAGCACGTGATGTACTAGGCAGTGTTTCGGTAACATAGAAAAATCTGTTCTCCAATTGATATAGTATGTCTACACCTCCCAAAAATATAAATGTGACTTTTAAATCTCAAATTTGCATTTCTCAACAATAATTCTTTTCTTACAAGAAATACAAACAAAATTAAAAGTACGTTATCGCTTTATGCATTATCGAGGCGGCAAGAAAAAGAGGAATTAGGCCATCACCAATGTAGCCTGTATTAAAAGACAAACAAAAACTTCACGTATCAATCGGTACTTTGTAAGAAGAAAAATGCTCCTTGAAAGCCAAATCGAAGATCGACCAGACACCAAAAACCCCAACAAAAAGACTTAAGCCCTTCTCACTTCTGCGTCCTCTGCTCAATTACTCTCCAAATCCCACCAACCATCAATGTCCGACCCAAGCTCCACCGCAGGGAACAGCAATTCCAACGACAACTCCAACGACAACTCCGTCGCTAAGACTGCCGGCTTAGTGGTGTTCTTTGGCATCGCTTGTAAGATTAGTTTAATACATAACTGATTCACTAAAACCAAATAACCACTAACCTGAAGAAACCAGGTAGGCTAGAATGCGATCGAGGTAGGCTTCTTCTGCAACTCGTCAATCTCAGAATGCAATCGCTCAATACTATAGGGCGTGAGGCTCTTTTATTGCGTATCAATTGAGAGTGCAGGGACCCTATATTTATACCTTATGCAATGGTGTTCAACTAAGAGACTTCCCATAATGTTAGTCCTAATTGAACTCAACCTTATCATGCAATCCCAAGTATCCATATCAGATAATATAACATTAGTATAGTTTATCAGGATTGTTTAGCTATATTACTTATCGTACACACCTTTTGGTAGCTTACAAACAAAGTCATACTCGAACTCTATAACTCAAACCTTAGATACACGTATTAACAAGTGTGCAGCTCTCATGAGACTTACATTCTCCCACTAGAGCCAACACTTGTTAATCATAGTAATACTGAAGAGAGATTATACTTAAGTGGCCATGAGTTTAGAGTTGAACATAAACCTGAAAATCCAGTTTCTGTCATTGCAAAGTATTCATAAAGAACTATAAGGAACTATATGCTCATCTCCAGAACAACATCCCCATAATCACTTCATGAAACCGTACCATACATGAAACTCCAACAAGACATGGAAATATGTAAATGTGACTGTACATATATATTTAAACACATTTGACATGTGGTCCTCCTTATGACTACCAACGTAGGCTTTCTTCATGCTTCATAAGAAACTTCAATGGTTGTTAATCTTTAAACAATAACTCAGATTGATATTCATGTATTAAAACATATCATTATAACTAATGCTGTATGCTTTAAGGGAACTTTGAACAACCAACAACATCTTTATTAGTTATAAATATAACCTTATTCTCAATGCATAAATCTAAACATGCTTAACTAAAACTTAACAAATTGAACAAACACGACTCCCACTATTCCACAGTTTCAAAACCTGCTAGCACACCCATCTTAGCAACATGCCCCTTGAACACTGCAGCTGGCACCAGCTTATTCAAAGGATCTGCAATCATAGAACCAGTTGCCAAGTAATCAATCTTAACAAGTCCTGCCATTACCTTTTCTCGAGCAATGAGATATTTAATCTCCAAATTCCTTGTTGCAGTTGACCTCTTGTTGTTCTTAGAGAAAAAGATGGCTGCATTGTTATCACAGAATATTTGAATAGGCCTTTGAATTGAGTCTACCACTCTCAATCCTGTAATAAAAAATTTCATCCATATTGCCTGATTGACTGTTTCACAACATGACAAGTACTCAGCTACCATAGTTGAGGCTGCAACTATATCTTGTTTAGAACTTTTCCACGACACAGCTCATCCTGCCATAGTGAAGACAAAACCCGAAGTTGATTTTAAATCATCAGGACATCCTGCAAAGTCAGCATCACTATAACCTTCCAAAACCAAACGTTCAGTTTTCTTGTAAATAAGCATGTGAGATTTGGTTCTCTGAAGGTATCTCATAACCCTTTTCCCTGCATTCCAATGTGCTTCTCCAGGGTTGGACTGAAATCTCCCCAGAACACTTATGGTAAATGCAAGGTCAGGCCTTGTACAGACCTGAAGATACATTAAACTTCCCACCAATGAAGCATATGGTTTTTCTTTCATGTTCTCCCTTTCAATCTCATTTCTTGGACTTTGTTCTTTGCTCAGTTTATCACCCTTCGAAATTGGAATTTCTGTGGTTCCACATGATGCCATATTGAATCTTTTTAACACTTTCTCTACGTACCTTTTCTGCGATAGTCCCAGGAGTCATTTCTCTCTATCTCTTTTGATTTCAATTCCCAAGACATACGAAGCTTCACCCAAATCTTTCATTTCAAACTTGCACTGCAAGAAAGACTTAGTTTCATCCATAAGCTAGAACAATTTGCTGCTAAAATAATATCATCCACATAGAGCACTAATATGATATAAGTGCTCCCACTGACTTTCAAATATATACAAGCATCAGATGGATTTTCTGTGAAACCATGCTCCTTAACAATACGATGAAACTTCAAATACCACTGCCTAGATGCTTGTTTTAAACCGTAAATTGATTTATCCAGTTTACATACCATATTTTCCTTCCCTTCTTCTTTGAAGCCTTCAGGTTGTACCATATAAATATCCTCCTCCAATTCACCATTTAACAAGGCTGTTTTTACATCCATTTGATGTAAAAACAAATCATAGTGTGCTACCATTGCCATGATGACTCTGAATGCATCTTTAGTAGACACTGGACTAAATGTTTCTTTGTAATCAATGCCCTCTTTCTTTGCAAAACCCTTGGCAACAAGCCTTGCTTTGTGTCTTTCCATATTTCCATTTGAGTCTCTTTTGGTTTTAAAAACCCATTTACAACCTATGGGTTTTATTCCTTCTTTTAACTATACCAAGTTCCAAACTTTATTTTCCTCCATCGAGGACAACTCACTCCTCATTGCATCCATCCACTTATCTGCATGAATGTTTGAGATTGCTTCTTTGTAACTCCCAGGATCATTAAACTCTGACATATTAAAGTCTAATTCGCCCATATATACAAAATCTGAACAGAAAGTGGATTTTCTTACCCTACTCGATTTCCTCACAAGCGGTGCAACCTCACCAATACCCATACCATCGTGTCGGTGTTCATTGCCATTCACCTCAACCATCTCCACGTGATCTCCATGAACATTTGCATGATGCTCCAGTTGGTGCTCTTGTCGGTGAACATGGCTGCCGTTTGCATTAGCCATCTCCACGTGCTCTCTATGAACATTTGCATGCTCCTCCAGTCGGTGCTCTTGTCGGTGATCATGGCTGCCATTTGCAGCTGCATTTTCTACGTGCTCTTCCTCATTTTCTTCATGTCATTCATCATTTAATAATGCCTCAATGTCATTACCATTCACTGGTGGGTGGTTGCTGCCATGTTGAATTAAGTAATCATCATTTCCCATGCTATGGTCCACGCGATTTGGAAGTTCAACCACTGACTTGGGTACAGTTTGTATTTGGTCATATTTAGCCCATATATCTCCTTGTTCTTCAAAAACAAATTCTTCTGTCCTCGAACAGTTATCAGCATCCATCCCTAGTTCCATAAATATTGCTTTGCCAGTCTCAACAATTTTCATGTCATGATTGGGACAATAAAACCTAAAACCTTTAGACCTCTCAGCATATCCCACGAAATAACAAGATAGTGTCTTAAGATCAAGCTTCTTGCCATTAGGGTTGTAAACCTTAGCTTCAGCCTTGCATCCCCATATATGTAGGTGATTAAGGCTAGGTCTCCTACCTGTCCACAATTCAAAAGGTGTATTCACAACTGCTTTGGATGACACTCTGTTAATAATGTAATTAGCAGTCTTGACTGCTTCTCCCCACAAAAAATTTGGCAAGTTCACCTTGCATATCATGCTTCTAATCATGTCCATAAGGGTTCTATTTCTTCTCTCCGAGACTCCATTCTGCTCAGGTGTACCAGGAGTGGTATAATGTGCTTGGTGCGAATATTACTTAACATACAAATTAAACCCTCTTGTATCAATTGTAGTAAAGAATCTAAGTAGGGATCGTTCTGGACGGGGGATTATGAGGGCTTGCTAATAACCTCTAAACTGACTTAAAAACATAAAATTAAGTTTAAAACACCAAATTAGACTCAAAAGCTGCAATACAAACTAAAAAGACTCAAAACTAGTTTAAAAGACTCAAAACAGCTTAAAACAATGAATTAGACTCTAAACTGACTCTAGGGATGGTTTTGGACGAAATTAGGTTCTAACTTGACTCAAGACACTTAAAAACACAAATCAAAACAGATTTTGACTAATAAAACACTTTAAAGTAAAGGGGGAATTGATTTTGACGAATTTGAAAACAAAACAAACAGATTGTAAACTAAAACAGATTTTGGACGAATTTGGGTAAACTATGGATGATGGGCTGGCTAGAGGGTTCTTCTCCACACATGACACACTTGCACATAAACCAATTTTCAGTTGTTCTTTCGATAGATCATGAAACTCAACACCCCAGGTTAATTAAGTCCGCTTAAATTAACCTTCAAGTTCTCCTTAAGTTATTGAATTGGATGGGAAAACGCATACAACAATTCAAGCATTCTTCAAAAGTCCTTTTCGTGAACCGCACAATAAAGATACAATCAAAGATCATTAAGCATTATGAAAACTATAAGTATTGACGAGGCATTCGTTACTATGATGAGCATGAAACTCCTGCCAATAAATCATTTAACGCGATCGTTTAAGCGACCTCCACTACTTGTGAATATAAGTTTGTAACTATTAGGTGAAACTCCCTTATACTCTAGTATCATATTCATGCATGCAAACTAAGTGTGCACTTTTAATAAACATACACGAATAAGTTATCAATCAAGCAGTTAAACAAATTGAATTCACAACTTATGAAATCACAACTGAAGGTAATCAATTCATATTGCAAGTATGTTCATGGCTTTGAATTCCCCCCTAGCTAGGGGGGGTTTAGCTACTCATAATTGAAACAAAATCAAAAAATAACAAAGTAGACATTGAAAGCAAGAACGAAGTACACCTAAAACGCTCCAAAGTTCCAAGCTTGAAACGCCAAGGACCTTCGTTTTCACCACCTTGTTGCAGCACAAGTGTCTAGCATGTGTATGGATATTTGGAAAGGTTAGGAATGTATTTAGGATTGGTGAATGTCTCGGCCAAGGGAAGATGACAATGTATGCTTTGTGTTTTGGGATATGTTGGATGAATGTATATGTGAATGGGGAATGGCTGGATGAATGATGGAGGTCACAGCAAAGGAAATGAAAGTGTTTGTGGGATGTCAAAATTATGGATCAAGATCGTTCTCATAGGAATGGGAATGGTGGATGCATTTATAGGCTAGTATGAGGACCACTCCATTTCCTTTGCATGGGTGTGTGCTGTCCATGTTTCCTTTTACATTTGCACACACATGCACTCATCATTTCAGCCACAAATCACTACACTTTCTGCCCATGTCGTGTGTCTTTCTTTCCCTTTGCATGTATTTGTTCCATGTTCTTGTGGCAGAAATGTTAAGTAATGATGAAGGGTTTCTGCTGCACAAGTGTGAAGGATGGTGCTCAAGGCCTCTTTGCATGTGTCATTGCTGTTATGTTATCATTATTTCCACTTCTTCATTCTTCATTTTCTGATTTCCTGCTGCCCATGTGCCTTCATTCTACATTTCCTGCTGCCCATGCCGTGCCTTTCCATGTTGTCTCTCCTTTATTTTTCCAAACTGTCCATGTAGAGTGTGTGTATGCCCTCCAACCTGTGCAGTTTGCATGTGTGTAGCTGTCCATGTTTCTCTTTTGCATGTGCCATGCCTTCTCTTTCTAGCTGTGCATTTCCACTCGCTCCAAAGCCAAATGAGTGCAATCATAACCCCATTTGCTGCTGAGTGTTGATGACAAAGCAAAACACAAAACAAGTGCCTTTACTTTCTCATTTTATTAGTCAAATCTGCTTAGCCCTTTTCTGAACCTTTCAGTGTTACAATGCCCATAACTTCTTCTAGAAAACGGATATTAACAATCCGTAAATTGCTCCAGAAAATAGATATCCGTAGCTTTCCAAGCATATAAGGCTCATTCTCTCATTCATTTTGAGCTGTTCGTAACATGCTTCCAAAGTCAGCTAATCTGCACATGCAGTTTTGACGAATTTGTTACTTAATATCTCACTTGTGCTACTTTTCTTTTCTTTGCTTGATAAATCACACAAAACACAAAAACATAGTAAATAGCTCAAAAATATAAGGAACTAACTAAGAAAAGACAAGTGAATTTTATGTAATATATATATAAATATGAGCTTATCAGTGCTACAATGCAATGATCTTGAAGATACAATGCAAATGGTCCTGGTTGCCTGCCAGTTTGACTTTGCTTACCATAGTACTCACCTCCTCTATCCGACCTAACCATTTTGATCTTCCTTTCCAATTGGTTTTCAGTTTCAGTTTTAAAAATTTTAAAGACTTCAAGAGCTTTTGACTTCTCGGGGATTAAATATATACAACAGAAATGTGAAAAATCATCTATAAATGTTATAAAGTACTTGTTTCCATCGATTGTTTTTGTATGAAAGGGGCCACAAATATCTGTATGAATGATCTCTAAAAGTTGTTTACTTCTAGTTGATCCTTCTTTTCTTGAATTAGTCATTTTTCCCTTGATGCATTCTATACAAAGTTCGAAATCATTAAAGTTCAAGGGTGGTAAAATTTCACTTTTGATCAAGAGTTCCATTCTCGGTTTTGAAACGTGTCCGAGTCTTTTATGCCAAAGATGGGATGACTGTTGTGGTTTTTTATGGTTCTTTTCAACATTAAAAATCACGTTTTCAACTCTTAATTTGAACTGAAACATACCGTCACATATGGAACCAGTGCCAATGTGAGAACAATTGTAAAAAAATGTTGAAGCCAATTTTATTTAATGTAAAATAATAACCTAGCAAAACAAGTTTTGAAACCGACACTAATTTCCTCCTCATGGAAGGTACATAAGCAACATTTTCCAAATCCAAATGAAAACCAAATTCTAACTTAAGTCTAACAGTCCCTAAGGCTTTGACTTCAACTCTTCTTCCATTGCCCACCAAGACCTTCACTTCATCTTTATTTGGTGTTCTCTTTATTGTGAAGTCCTGCAATGAATTCGTAACATGAATAGAAGAGCCAAAGTCAAGCCACCATGCATTACTAGGTATGTCAACTGAATTAGACTCAAAACAAACGAAAACATTTTTACCTTTTTTCGTTTCTTGCTTGGCAAGCCAAGCTTTGTATTTTGGACAATTTTTCTTCATGTAGCGTGCCTTTTTGCAGAAAAAACATTTGAAAATACTTGGTTTGTTAGGTTTAAAAACTTTCTTAGAGGAGGAAGTACTTCTGGTAGCATCTTTTCTGACAGTATCATGGTTACCATGCTTGGGGTTTTGGTGGTAGCTTTGGACATAATTCACGGATTCAACCCTTTCTTTCTCAGCCCTTTTTTTCTTAATTCTGACTTCCTCACCCACACATATGGAAATCAATTCATTGATGTCCCACTTAGCTTGCAGTGCATTATATGAGACTTTTAACTAAGTGTAACTTTCAGGTAGAGAATTCATAACGACATGAACCAAAAAGGTCTTAGAAATTGGTACCTCAAGCATCTTCAATTTTCCAGCAATGTCCACCACTTTGAGAATATATTCTCGAACACTTTCAACTCCATCATATCTAATAGTGGTGAGAGAATTCATTAGGTTACTTGTCTCGGTCTTCTCAGACTCCTTGTATTTTTCTTCAATGGATTTCATAAGATCCTTGGCTTTGGATGTTTCTGGGAAACCCCCGCGCACAACATCAGTCATGGTCCTTCTGATAATCATGAGAGAGATTCTGTTTGCTTTCTGCCATTTCTCATGCTTAGACCTTTGACTTGCTGGGCATCCTTCATCGCGTAGCAGTGGTTCATCACTCCTTAGTGCCAAATCCACGTCCATCACCCCAAGAACAATCTCAAGGTCTTGGTTCCACTTCTTATAACTCATTCTAGTCAGTGGCTCAATGGTATTGAGATTCATGGAGCTTGGATTGACACCTTTAAAACTGCAATATGCAAAGAAATTAAACTTTAGTCCCATATCCATATGTCACAGTTTCAACATCTTTGAATGTCAAAATTTATGAACAATTTTCTTTATCACAATGCCAACATATCCCCATGAACGAACCTGACTTTGATCATGACTATAAACCTTTGTGGTTTTGAGGTCATGTCGTTGGTCATTCATGGTTTTAATGAAGCATTATGCCACTTAAAATTTGATATATAAACAACGGTTCATCTTTAGATGATCAGTGTTTACATATCAAACTCTAGTGCAACTATTGATGTCCAAGTTTTTGAAGACATGCATTTGAACACAAACAATTTTAGCTGGTATATGCTCAATACATAAATTCCCTGATAACTTGTCATCAGTCCATAATCTACAGAAAAAAAAAATTGTTCTTGATGCTTTCATCTTAGGGTTAATTGGTATGTGAAAGCTCTGATACCAAATGTAAGATTAGTTTAATACATAACTGATTCACTAAAACCAAATAACCACTAACCTGAAGAAACCATGTAGGCTAGAATGCAATCGAGGTAGGCTTCTTCTGCAACTCGTCAATCTCAGAATGCAATGGCTCAATACTATGGGGCGTGAGGCTCTTTTATTGCATATCAATTGAGAGTGCAGGGACCCTATATTTATACCTTATGCAATGGTGTTCAACTAGGAGACTTCCCATAATGTTAGTCCTAATTGAACTCAACCTTATCATGCAATCCCAAGTATCCATATCAGCTAATATAACATTAGTATAGTTTATCAGGATTGTTTAGCTACATTCCTTATCGTACACACCTTTTGGTAGCTTATAGACAAAGTCATACTCGAACTCTATAACCTCAAACCTTAGATACACGTATTAACAAGCATGCAGCTCTCATGAGACTTACATCGCTATGAGCATTCTTAAAGCTCTAAACCCTTTTTAACAAAAACAGAAATGAACAAACTCCTCCACTCACCGAGTCAACTCAACCCATTCAGCTTCCGTCCCAGCTTCCTCTCCCTCCCCAGCAGCAACCCATCACTGTCAAGGAACCACACCCTTCTCTTCGGGTACGTGCAAGTTACGATTTGACATTTTGGGGTCACCCATTTCCCTGTTTGTTTCGATTTGTATGTGGATTTTTGAATTTTTATTTTTATTTGAGTGATCAAATCATTTGTGTATTTTACAAAAAATGCTTTACATATTCTGATTTAGATTTTGATACATTGGTCATACTATTTCTGGTGATTTTATTAAAAGGAAAACTAATGAAAATGGCTTGAAAATTTTGAATTTTAACCGAATCGGATCGAATCTGTCTCTCTCCCTCTCTCCCTAGTCACTTTTTCGTTTTCAATTTAATTAGAATTCCACCATTTTTGAATCAATTGAATTGATCGAATCCAATAAGAAAAAGCGAGCTTCAGCATCAGCAGGTATGCATACCGCATATGGACTGTTAAGATTTGATTTCATATGGACTGGCATGCATCAGCAGGCATGCATACACAAGCGAGGTTTCCAATGTTGAGATTTGCAGGTTGGTTAACATTTGATTTCATATGGATTTACTGTTGTAGCTATTAGCTAGAAAAACAATATGTGGAAAGTATAAACTAAAGGTTTTAGTTTTGGTGAATTATTTTCTAAAATTTTTGTAGTAGTTGAAGTTTGGCAATCATTGTTTTATATTTGAACTTATTATACGAAGACAAATTCGTACTACTACTATTGAAGGCTTGGAGTTTATTCTATGTAGTTTTTTGGAGTTTGAATGTGCCCTTTCATTTGTTTTTGTGTGTATTTTGGATGAATGTGGACAAACTTGTCATATGCAATTTTTGTATCTGCAGCACTAGAAGGACTCAAAGTTCATTTGTTTGAAAAAAATGTGTAAAATAGTAAATTTGGGGTTGGATAAGAGAACTAGGTTGTTAATTTGGCAAAGTATCAGATATAAAATAATTATATTTCCTCATTTTCTTACCATACAAATACTGTTTATGATTTGGACAATGTTGTTCAATTCTATATGCCTAGGTTTTTCTGAATATTATGGTGTGAACCAAAAGCCACACAAAGACAAGTTCATGGTTGTCTGAGAAAGTGAAGATAACGCTTTACGTTCATTCTTACAAGAAAATGTTTCTGGTCAGCATATTGCAGCAAATCATGATGTCCGTTATTTACAAGACAATGGTTGCTTTCATTTGCATAACCTCCCCTTTTCTTTCTTTTTTACTAAAACAAATTGAACTATTTATCTAACTAAACCACATTTTTTTACCGAAGCAAACTGAACTATTTATCAAAGTGAACTATTTATCCAAGTAAACTAGAAAACCACATTTTTTAACCAAAGCAAACTGAACTATTTATCAAACTAAACCACATTTTTTTACCAAAGCAAACTGAACTATTTATCAAATTGAACTAGAAAACCACACATTTTTACCAAAACAAACTGAACTATTTATCAAACCAAACCATATTTTTTTACAAAAGCAAACTGAAATATTTATCGAAATGAATTAGAAAACCACACTTTTTTACCAAAACAAACTGAACTATTTATATAATTAAACCACATTTTTTTATCAAAGCAAACTGAACTATTTATCAAACGGAAATATTTATCAAAGTGAACTATTTATCAAAGTAAACTAGAAAACCACATTTTTTTACCAAAGCAAATTCAACTATTTATCAAAGTGAACTAGAAAACCACACCTTTTTACCAAAACAAACTGAACTATTTATCAAACAGAACCATACTTTTTTACCAAAGCAAACTGAACTATTTATCAAAGCAAACTGAACTATTTATCAAACTGAACTAGAAAAACCACACTTTTTTTCCAAAGCAAACTGAACTATTTATCAAACTGAACTAGAAAACCACAATTTTTTACCAAAGCAAACTGAACTATTTATCAAACTAAACCACACTTTTTTACCAAAGCAAACTCAACTATTTTTACCAAAGCAAATTGAACTATTTATCAAACAGAACTAGAAAACCATACTTTTTTACCAAAGTAAACTGAACTATTTATCAAACTAATCCACACTTTTTTACCAAAGCAAATCGAACTATTTATAAAATTGAACTATTTATCAAAGTGAACCATTTATCAAACCAAACCACACTTTTTTACAAAAGCAAACTGAACTATTTATCAAACTAAACTAGAAAACCACATTTTTTTACTAAAACAAATTGAACTATTTATCTAACTAAACAACAATTTTTTTACCAAAGCAAACTGAACTATTTATCAAAGTAAACTAGAAAACCTCATTTTTTTACCAAAGCAAACTGAACTATTTATCAAACTAAACCACACTTTTTTATCAAAGCAAACTGAACAATTTATCAAAGTGAACTAGAAAACCACACTTTTTTACCAAAACAAACTGAACTATTTATCAAATCAAACCATATTTTTTTACAAAACCAAACTGAACTATTTATCAAACTGAACTAGAAAACTACACTTTTTTACCAAAGCAAACTGAATTATTTATCTAATTAAACCACATTTTTTTACCAAAGCAAACTGAACTATTTATCAAAGTAAACTAGAAAAACACATGTTTTTACCAAAGCAAACTGAACTATTTATCAAAGTAACTAGAAAACCACATTTTTTTACGAAAGTAAACTGAACTATTTAACAAACTAAACCACATTTTTTTACCAAAACAAACTGAACTATTTATCAAACTGAACCATAATTTTTTACCAAAGTAAATTGAACTATTTATCAAAGTGAACTAGAAAACCACACGTTTTTACCAAAACAAACTGAACCATACTTTTTTACCAAACAAACTGAACTATTTATCTAAGTTAAGTAGAAAACCACACTTTTTTACCAAAGCAAACTGAACTATTTATCAAACTAAACTAGAAAACCACACTTTTTTTTCCAAAGCAAACTGAACTATTTATCAAACTGAACTATTTATCAAAGTGAACTAGAAAACCACACTTTTTTACCAAAGCAAACTGAACTAGAAAACCACACTTTTTTACCAAAGCAAATTGAACTATTTATCAAAGTGAACCATTTATCAAACCAATACATATTTTTTACAAAAAGCAAACTGAACTATTTATCAAATTGAACTAGAAAACCACACTTTTTTACTAAAACAAATTGAACTATTTATCTAACTAAACTACATTTTTTTTTACTAAAACAAACTGAACTATTTATCAAAGTGAACTATTTATCAAAGTAAACTAGAAAACCACATTTTTTTACCAAAGCAAACTGAACTATTTATCAAACTAAACCACACTTTTTTACCAAATCAAACTAAACTATTTATCAAAGTGAATTAGAAAACCACAACTTTTTACCAAAACAAACTGAACTATTTATCAAACCAAACCATATATTTTTACAAAAGCAAACTGAACTATTTATCAAACTGAACTAGAAAACCACACTTTTTTACCAAAGTAAACTAAATTATTTATCTAATTAAACCAAATTTTTTTACCAAAACAAACTGAACTATTTATCAAAGTAAACTAGAAAAACATATTTTTTTACCAAAGCAAACTGAACTATTTATCAAAGTGAACTAGAAAACAACAATTTTTTTACCAAAGCAAACTGAACTATTTATCAAACTAAACCACTTTTTTTACCAAAACAAACAGAACTATTTATCAAAGCGAACCATATTTTTTTACCAAAGCAAACTGAACTATATATCAATGTTAAGTAGAAAACTACACTTTTTTACAAAAGCAAACTGAACTATTTATCAAATTGAACTAGAAAACCACACTTTTTTTTCAAAACAAACTGAACTATTTATCAAACTGAACTATTTATCAAAGTGAACTAGAAAACCACATTTTTTTACCAAAGCAAACTGAACTATTTATCAAACTAAACCACACTTTTTTACCAAAGTAAACTTAACTATTTATCAAACTGAACTAGAAAACCATACTTTTTTACCGAAATAAACTGAACTATTTTTCAAACTAAACCACACTTTTTTACCAAAGCAAATTGAACTATTTATCAAAGTGAACCATTTATTAAATCAAACCACATTTTTTTACAAAAGCAAACTGAACTATTTATCAAACTGAACTAGAAAACCACACTTTTTTACTAAAACAAATTGAACTATTTAGCTAACTAAACCACATTTTTTTACCAAAACAAACTGAACTATTTATCAAAGTTAACTATTTATTAAAGTAAATTGGAAAACCACATTTTTTTACCAAAGCAAACTGAACTATTTATCAAACTAAACCACACTTTTTTACCAAAACAAACTGAACTATTTATCAAAGTGATCTAGAAAACCACAATTTTTTACCAAAACAAACTGAACTATTTATCAAACCAAAGCATATTTGTTTACAAAAGCAAACTGAACTATTTATCAAACTGAACTAGAAAACCCCACTTTTTTACCAAAGCAAATTGAAATATTTATCTAATTATACCACATTTTTTTACCAAAGGAAACTGAACTATTTATCAAACTGAACTATTTATCAAAGTGAACTATTCATCAAAGTAAACTAGAAAACCACATTTTCTTACCAAAGCAAACTGAACTATTTATCAAAGTGAACTAGAAAACCACACTTTTTTACCAAAACAAACTGAACTATTTATCAAACTAAACTACACTTTTTTACCAAAACAAACTGAACTATTTATCAAACTGAACCATACTTTTTTACCAAAGCAAACTGAACTATTTATCAAAGTTAAGTAGAAAACCACATTTTTTTACCAAAGCAAACTGAACTATTTATCAAACTGAACTAGAAAACCACAATTTTTTACCAAAGCAAACAGAACTATTTATCAAACTAAACCACACTTTTTTACGAAAGCAAACTTAACTATTTAACAAACTGAACTAGAAAACCATACTTTTTTACCAAAGTAAACTGAACAATTTATCAAACTAAACCACACTTTTTTACGAAAGCAAACTGAACTATTTATGAAACTGAACTAGAAAACCATACTTTTTTATCAAAGTAAACTGAACTATTTATCAAACTAAACCATACTTTTTTACCAAAGCAAACTGAACTATTTATCAAAGTAAATTAGAAAACCACATTTTTTTACCAACGCAAATTGAACTATTTAACAAACTAAACCACATTTTTTTACCAAAACAAACTAAACTATTTATCAAAGTGAACTAGAAAACCACAATTTTTTTACCAAAGCAAATTGAACTATTTATCAAACTAAACCACACTTTTTTACGAAAGCAAACTGAACTATTTAACAAACTGAACTAGAAAACCATACTTTTTTACCAAAGTAAACTGAACTATTTATCAAACTAAACCACACTTTTTTACGAAAGCGAACTGAACTATTCATCAAATTGAACTAGAAAACCATACTTTTTTACCAAAGTAAACTGAACTATTTATCAAAGTAAACCATACTTTTTTATCAAAGCAAACTGAACTATTTATCAAAGTAAACTAGAAAACCACATTTTTTTACCAAAGCAAACTGAACTATTTATCAAAGTAAACTAGAAAACCATACTTTTTTACCAAAGCAAATTGAACTATTTAACAAACTAAACCACATTTTTTTACCAAAACAAACTGAACTATTTATCAAATTGAACTATTTATCAAAGTGAACTAGAAAACCACAATTTTTTTACCAAAGCAAATTGAACTATTTATCAAACTAAACCACACTTTTTTACGAAAGCAAACTGAACTATTTAACATATTGAACTAGAAAACCATACATTTTTACCAAAGTAAACTGAACTATTTATCAAACTAAACCACACTTTTTTACGAAAGCGAACTGAACTATTTATCAAACTGAACTAGAAAACCATACTTTTTTACCAAAGTAAACTGAGCTATTTATCAAACTAAACCATATTTTTTTACCAAAGCAAACTGAACTATTTATCAAAGTAAACTAGAAAACCACATTTTTTTACCAAAGTGAACTAGAAAACCACACTTTTTTACCAAAGCAAATTGAACTATTTAACAAACTAAACCACATTTTTTTACCAAAACAAACTGAACTATTTATCAAACTGAACCATACTTTTTTACCAAAGCAAACTGGACTATTTATTAAACTGAACTAGAAAACCACACTTTTTTTCCAAAGCAAACTAAACTATTTATCAAACTGAACTTTTTATCAAAGTGAACTAGAAAACCACACTTTTTTACCAAAGCAAACTGAACTATTTATCAAACTAAACCACACTTTTTTACCAAAGCAAACTGAACTATTTATCAAATTGAACTAGAAAACCATACTTTATTATTAAAACAAACTGAACTATTTATTAAACTAAACCATACATTTTTACCAAAGTAAACTGAACTATTGATCATCTACAGGACCATTGTTTTATCGATCAATAGTCAAGGCCGCACTGGCAAATCTTTAAACCCACCAACTAAAAATGAAATTGAAATAAGTTTCAATGAAAGGGTTCCTACAAAAAACATTTATACAGGTTCTAAGTGACAAACAAAATTAAGGTGGAGGTTGGTAATTTGAACAACCTAATTCAAATAAGTAAAAAAAAAAAAAAAAAAAAATATATATATATATATATAATAAAAGAAAGTGGGAATCGATGGGTTTCTCAAGCCTATGAAAAAGACGTCCCTTCTGGCTTCCAGGAGCAAGGGGGAGGGCAAGAAGAAAATAAGAAAAATAAAAAGGAGAAACCAACGGCAAATTCAAAAAAAACAAAAAAAAAAAAAAAAAAAAGAGAGAGAAACTGGCTGACAAAATGGCATTCAAATTCTAAACGGTTTGGCTAACGGAAGTGGTGTTCCGTCAGGGGCAAGGATTGGAAAAAAAAATTGTTTTGCATGCTGGGCTTACTTCTAGCCCGTGTGCTCTTTAGTTAGACTTCTGTTTCTTATAGTTTGTGTCATTTTTCATTAAAATTCATGTCATTTTTATTAAATAAAGTTATTATGTGGTTTTTGGTTAAATTAAAGTTAGTCAAAGCGCTTTTCATTAAAGCTCCCACTATTAAATGCTAAGCCCATTGACGTTGATTTGCTTTGTGGATTTTATTGCAGAAAACCATTACCAGGATGGACCAAAATGTGGAAGTCACGCGGAAGTCATGGCATAAAACGATAGAGATCGAGAAGGGAGACACTCTTTGGGGGCTCTCTAGAGAACATGGGGTAAACCTTTTCAACTCTTTCAACTGTTATGGTATTACACGTGATGTGGTGTTCTTATGTTTATATTTTTCTTTGAGAATTTGCATCCATACGGTAATTCTTGTGGTGTCGAATTGCGCAGCTGGTATTGAGAAGAAAAGATCGGGCTTGCTTAGTTTACGATTTTAAACCATACGGTTTGTGAGAAATATGTTGGATAGATGTTGAAAACGCCTTTGACTTGCGCCGCCTTGTGAACTTGTGTTTTAAACCCCCAAATAAAAGTAGCTGCCAAATTTTAGACGGACTTTCAAATGTGTATTTTGTATCTCAATGGCTACATTTCTGTAAAGTTCCTGCCGTTTTATCCTTGAATGTTTGGGAAATTCAACAAGGCCATGTTTTGAAAACCTTGGAATTTGTCACCTGCAAGAAGTGGCTGGCTGCTTCGTGATTGAACTAAGGTTGATCCAACTAACCGGCTCAACGGAGATAAATGTTGGTTATTAGAACAACACATAACACTTGAATTTGATTTACGTCATTCTGAAATGCTTGAGTGCATCAACTCAAGAAAACGTCGGAGGTTGGGGCAATCTGCATCTCTCTTTGCACAAGGCCTGCTTCAATGCAAATTGGAGCGAGATGCCTTGTTATATCTGTATAATGAAACAGAGGGTGATATTCCATTTGCGTGGGATAACCTTTGGAAAGTAATATGTTTTGTGTGCTCAAGTATGTGTTCATTTGACAAGAAACACTTACTAGGTTGCCTGTGAAAACTGTTAATCTGTTGTTATGCACGTCTTATCTTAGGTACCCATTGATGCGATCAAAGAGGTGAATGGTCTTACAGGAGATACAATCTACGCTGGCAAAAAGCTTATCATTCCATGAACTCACATCTCGTCCCTGTCACGTTTTAGAAACTGGTTTCCAGAATTCTCTGGATTCAGCTTCTTCTGTTTGTTTCATTACCTGTTGTACCCTATAGGACTAGGTTGTACCTATGTATCCTTGATTTCTAAGGAGACAATCGTTTTAAACACGAACCGCAATGTCACACTCCGAGTCACAACGTGATTTCATGTCCGAAAAATATAGGGCACAACAGAAATCAAGATTAACCGCTTCATTCATGCTGTGAGGTTTCAATGCTCCCAAGTGTTGCGATAAGTATGAATCAAAGAAACCGAAATTCCAGGCAACACAAGCTCTAATGATATATAATAACTTCCAAAAGCTTTATAAGTCAAAAAACAAAATTAACATACTTCGCTCCAAACGCTAACTCGGGCTTTGCAAAACTGAAAATTAACAGAAGCCGGTCATAGAGACTGATAAAATTAAATTAACGATCCTAAGGGCCTACGAAGCTGAGAGCTGCTGCGACTTGTTAAGAATCACTCCCTCATACTTGACCTGGAACCATTTCATGGCATCATCCTTTGTGACCCTGTGCTGGATCCCGACGCGAGACTTGCACCTGCGACGTCGACCCACACGGTATCCCGGACGCTCCAGAACAACGTAAAAGTCCATTCCATAGATACCTGTAGAAGGATCGTATCTGAAAGAAAATAAATAAAGAGGAATGAGGAAACAACGGACTGAATAAGAACGAAAAGTCAACATACCATGGTAGTAACATCCCACTGGATACAAGAAACAGGAAAAGCACCAAAGAGTCCACAATACTGGGCAACGATAACTAACAATTTAAATGGGATGTCTTGAAAACGAAAATCAAATTCACCCAAAGTTTCTATCAGGGATTTCGATATTGGTGGAAATATCAATATGCAAATTTATGAAAATTTTGATGGTTATATCAATATCGGTTGCCTTCGACGAAAATTATGAAATTTTGCAATTAGGAAAAAAGTACTTTCAAATTACATTAACTTGTAGTAAGATAATAAAGGGACCCATGACTCAGATTTAAAAGAGTAAATAAATGGAGGAACAAGTATTGTGGAATAAAACGGCTTACTTGATTCCCAAATCAATGTGCTCCTGGATTCCAAATCCAAAACAACCAGTGTCACTGAAGTTCCTTCGTAGCAACTCATATTCCTTGACCTTCAAACCGCTCTCCAAAAGTTGCATCGCCTTGTCACCCCTGACAGTGACGTAACATGCAATCTTCTCATTACGCCTGATGCCAAAGGATCGAACAGTGTACCTTGCTAGATATAGCAAGTGAGAAAATCACATATGTATACAGTATGAAATAGATGAAAATATACAACAAATAATCAGAAACCGAATGAACAATTACCATCCAATATGTTGTAGAAAAAGAAAACTAAAAAAATTCATTCATACATTCAAAATACATAGTTCCATAAAGCTAAAAACGGAAGAGGCTAGTCTATAAGCAAAAATATTTTGTACCAGGCAAATTTAACCAGACTTACGTCAAACCGCTGTACTCCTTAACAACTAAGTCATTAGCCAATACCTTAAACACATCTAACTAGAAGGGAAAAAAGCACAGAAACAGAACGAAGTCCACACTCAATTCAACTTTCGGCCTTTTGAAGCATTGTAGACAAAATTGCTCAACTGCTGAAGCAATCAAAAAGCAAAAATATAGACGTACTGATTAAACACAGCGAATAAGATCATACGCAAAAACTATCCCACGAATCCACAAGACAGATAAAATTAGAAAACTCATACTGCACTCAAAGTCAATTTCGATTCCGAAAACACGTCAAAAAACCAGTAGTCAACCCCAATCCCAGAACCCATGAAAAGCATACAAATTTCTAGCTGCAGACAGATGAAACGATGCAAAACTGAATTACCACTAAAATTCAAACGGGTAAAAAAATTACCTTTGGAGAAAACGGGTGTTTGGCCACTGAGTTGCTCCAACACCTTCAAACAAAAAACAATTAAATCAATTATAACAGTACATATACATTCATATACTATGAGTAAGTAGTACAGGATTTGTGTGGGATGGGTGGTGAGGTTAGCAACAGGGTGTACCTTGGCCGCTCTCGTGAGTCGATCTCCGCTCTCACCGACGGAGATGTTGAGGACCAGCTTCTGGACCTTGATCTCCCTCATAGGGTTCGCTAACTTTTTCTCTTCAGCCTGCATTTCCACACCCCACAAAAACCAACTCACGATTACCAAACTTGATTAACACCCAAATGCAGAAATTAAACATTGAAACCGATGAGAGAGAGAGACCATTTGGGATTGGCGGGTAGCAGCCGCAGGAGGGTTCTGGGATGAAGAGTGAGAGAGAGGCAAGAACCCTAATGTGACCAGGGGATGCAGTCCTACAGAGCTAGGGTTTTTGATGGGAGTGTATTCTTTTCAGCAACAATTTTGTTTTCGATTTAGAGACAGAATTACCCCTTTTGGACTTTGAAAATTACAGTTTTGTTTCTATATAGTCATTTGCATCACTCATTTCTACTTTCATTTTTAATTTGATGGGGAACTAGGGTTTAAGGCTTATTTTCACCACCGTTCCCTAAGGGCTGGTTTGGTATTGCTGTGCTTTGAAAAAAAGCTGCTGTGAGAATAAGCGGCTGTGAAATAAATCAGCAGAGTGTTTGGTAAACTTTTTTGTAAAAGTGCTTTTGGAAAAAAAAAAACAGTCTGATAGTGGGTCTTTTCATTAAAGGAGCACTGTAGCTCCGTGTGCTTTGAAAAAAAGCCAGTTTTCCAAAGCTACAAATAGCAGCTTCAGCCTTTTCCTTTGATTTCGGCTTATTCTCACAGCAGCTTCCAAAATAAGCCTTTTTTTTTAGTTTACCAAACACCTAAAACCCTCACAACTTTTTTTCATGGGTGTTTTTTTATAAGCACCTCACTCCCAAACCACCCCTAAAACTCAACCTCAGTTTTACGTTGGCTCCGGAACTTGTATAGACAAATTAAGATTTGAAATCATAGTATAATCAATTTTTTTTTCTTTTTTTGGCTACGGTATAATCAAACTTTCAAAGTAAAATTTAATATGATTTTTTAGAATGCATTCAAATCCAAATGTATTCAATTAGAATTTCAAAAAAATCCATATGTCTAGTTGTATTGAGAATGCAAAAGATTTCCTACAATTTCAATGCGTGATGAATTTTGATGGATTTGAGCGTAGGTGGTATAAATAGTCAAGGCCATAAAAAATCAAACCCAACGCATTTCTTTTATTTGAATACTAGCATATGCTTACGGACAATACTTGCATGCTGAATGGTCAGCATACCAACATTACTGACCACTATGTGGAGCAATTTAATGTAAACATCTGTCATTTGAAACCTATCCTAATAATTAAATTGACAAATGTTTACTTGTTCAAATGACAGATGTTCACATTAAATTGATCCACATAATGGTCAGTAATGTTGGTGTATGTTAACATTTTTTTTTGTTTTTAAAATGGGAAGGAGAGAGGTACAAAGTGGAAGGGATGTTTTTGTTTTTCTGTTTTTAATATTAGATATATGTTAAAATCACATATAGGTGATGTTTTAATAAAAGACAACAATTTTTTATTTGGTGAAATTACATTGCCCATATATATATATATATATAATTTTTTTTTTTGTGATAGAAGACTAAATAATATTTTCACCCCCCTTTAGTTGACAAAGAATAGGTAGTTTTGATATTTAACAACGATGTTTGTTTAGATATATATACTTCGAGTTTTTTCTGTCGTTTGAAGATATGTAAATTTTCATAGGCAGAGAGACTTGTGCAAGGAGAGGGTACAAGGAGCGGGAGGGAAAGGGAGGATCTGGGTAATTGAAATGACGTTGAATTTATGGATTCCAACTAGGGGTGGTTAAGTATGGGATCCCAAACTGAAAATGGAATCCTGAATCCCAAATCGAAAATTTTCGGGACAGGAATTTGAAGACCAATCCCGAACCAAAATTTCGTAATTCCTAAAATGTTTTCGATATTTCAAGATGGATCGGGACTGGATTTTGGGTTTTGGATTTTTAGGCTGAATTTTGAGATTTTTGGGCTGTGGGCTAAAATTTGAGCTTTTGGCCCGAAATATTGTTGCTCAATTTCATGTCAATTGAAATTTAGGCTTTTTACCTCATACCATTTTGAAATTTCATACTAATTGAAATACCAATTCATTCTTACCAAGTCAAATTAACATTCTAAAGTTCCAAAATACTTAATTTCATACTTCACTTTCTAATATAGTCTACTTGTAAGATCACACATCAACCAACGGAGATGGGGTGATGTGACTTATATGTACATGCTCCCTTCCCCATAGCACGAGGCCTTTTAGGAACTCACTAGCTCCAGATCCCATCAAAACTCCAAAGTTAAGTGAGTTTGGGCGATGGCAGTCTTAGGCTAGGTGACCCCCTGAGAAGTTCTAGAGTTGAAACCCAAAAACAAAACCATGAGGGAATGGTAAGCCTAGAGCGGACAATATCGTGCTACGATGGAGGCTGGGATGTGACAGAATGGTATCAGAGCCACTCTGCCATTTAGTGCAGATGTTCCGGCGAGGACGTCGGGTTCCCCTTAAGTGAGGTGGATTGTAAGATCCCACATCGACCAACGGAGAAGTGGTGATGTGCCTTATATGTACATGCTCCCTTCCCTATAACACGAGGCCTTTTGGGAACTCACTAGCTCCGGATCCCAGAAAAACTCCAAAGTTAAGTGAGTTTAGGCGAGAGCAGTCTTAGGATAGGTGACCCCCCTGGGAAGTTCTCTAGCCGAAACCAAAAAAAAAAAACTGTGAGGGAATGGTAAGCCCAGAGCGGACAATATCGTGCTATGGCGAAGGCTGGGATGTGACAGAATGGTATCAGAGCCACTCTGTCGTTCGGTGCAGATGTGCCGGCGAAGACACCGGGTTCCCCTTAAGTGGTGTGGATTGTAAGATCCCACATCGACCAACGGAGATAGGGTGATATGCCGTATATGTACATGCTCCCTTCCCTATAGCATGAGGCCTTTTGGGAACTCACTAGCTCTGGATTCCATCGAAACTCCAAAGTTAAACGAGTTAGGGCAAGAGCATTCCCAGGATAGGTGACCCATTGGGAAATTCTAGTCTGAGCTCCCATAAACAAATGCGTAAGGGAATGGTAAGCCCAAAGCGAACAATATTGTGTTAGGGCGGAGTCGAGATTGGGATGTGACAGAATGGTATTAAAGCCACTATGCCGTTCGGTGCGAGTGTGCTGGTGATTACGCCGGGTTCCCCTTAAGTGGGGTGGATTGTAAGATCTCACATCAACCAACGGAGAGGGGGTGATGTGCCTTATATGTACATGATTCCCTCCCTATAGCACGAGGCCTTTTGGGAACTCATTGGCTCCAGATCCCATAAGAACTCCGAAGTTAAGTGAGTTTGGGTGAAAACAGTCCTAGGATGGGTGACCCCCTAGGAAGTTTTTGTGCTGAAACCCAAAAACAAAATCGTGAGGGAATGGTAAGCCCAGAGCTGACAATATAGTGCTACGGCAGAGTTGAGTCTAGGATGTGACACTACTATCAAACTACTTAAATTCAACATTCAATATACATGCAACCAAAATAAAATAAGTAACAAACAAAAAGCAAAAAAATAAGTTACAAACTAAAAGCAAAGAGAAAAGTTTAAATTAAGTTCATGAAGATTGCCCCCTTCAGCCCATTCAGCCCCTTCGGCCCCATGCTCTTGTTGATGGTTGTGGTTAATCCATTGTTGTACTTGTTGGTTGTTGATCCCTTTCCATGCTTGTTGATGGTTTACCCCTTCCCATTCTTGTTAGTTGAACTCTTCCCTTTCCCCTTGGCATTGATGGTTGAACTCTTCCCCTTCCCCTTGAAATGAGTGCTCGTGGAGGTATTGATTGACTTTGACGTTATTGAACTTGAACTTGAGGTGGTGGAGGAGGTAGAGGTGACATTTCATTTCTTTGAGTTGAATTCTCCTCACTTCCCAAATTAGGCGTCCCTAAAACAATAAGCCACACATTATTTAGATTGAATTATAGAAATAGAATAATAAATATTAAGAAAATAAAAAAGGGAAATCAAATTATTCACTTACTTTTTTCTAAGCATTCAAGTTCCTTGTAGAAAATGAATTTGTTGAGTGTATGCTCCTTGTAGAAACAAAATTCATTCCCCCTAAGCCAATCACTAATACACACTAAAGCCTTATCCGTTTTAGGTGTTAAGGAAGCTCTAAAATTATTGACAACTCTCATACCAAAACTAAATGCATTCTCATTAGCAACGGTACTATTAGGAAGAGCAAAAAATCCCTAGCAACTTTGCCAAGAGTTTGATATGTCCATTATTTCCCTTCCACCAATCCAAGAGATTTAAACCACCATATGTTTGGCTTTCATGTGGATCGTTGAAGTACATTTCCACTTCATTGGCTATCTCATTTTTATCCTTGCTTTCACCTCCCTTATTTTGTCTCATCCGTAGCCGAGCTCTTTTACATTTGTCTCCAACATTTCAAATTTTTACCTCGAGTTGAGTGCTTGGGCCACAAAGAGAATAAGGTTCACATTTTCAATGTCACCCCAATATTTGTCAAACTTGAGTTTCATAGAAATAGACATTCTTTGCAAAGTGGTGTTAGAGGTGTTCAAAATTTGTTTTTGTATCTCCACTTCCAAAGCAATCACCGTGCCGAGTTTTAAGTTTGAAGTTGCAGTAAGGGTTGCACTTATAGTGAAGGTGGCATCATAAAACTTTTTGAGAAAGTGAGCAAAAATCATCAACCTCTCCCAATCATCCACCCTGAATGACCCACCTGCTTGGCCTTTGTTGTCAACCCATTAACCTCTTTAGAGACCTCCTTGTTAAAGTAAGCGATACAAGTGTCACACTCAAAGGCCATCCTAGCGAGCACTTATTTAAACTTGAAAGCCCTATTTAAGCATTTCATAGGTGGCATTACACTTTGTGAGTGTGACAACATCAAAAGGGATACTTGATATCTTATCAAGTCTCTTCAAGATGCAATATTCCGTAAAAGACTCCAACCTCACAGGGATGAGTGTAAAAACTTCACACAATTTCTTATGGTCTCAATCTCACTACTAATATTTGCCATTCCATCCTTAACTATCAAATTGAGGATGTGACAAGCACACATCGTGCAAGTGAGCCCCGTTGAGTAAAACATTACCAATTGACTTGAGCTCTTCATGTATGCAATAACAGTGTCATTTGCACTATCCTTGTCAACCGTAATGCTAAACACCTTGTCTATGCCCTAATCATTCAAGCAAATCTCTAGACACCTTCCAATGCCATCACCTTTGCGAGATGTAATTTGGACAAAGTTTAGGATCCTCTTATGCAATGCCCTATTAGTGTCCAAAAAGGGGCCGTGATGACCATGTAGTTTATAATGTGGATCGAGGTCCAAGTATCGGTTACAAAAAGTATTTTAAAAGCAAAACAATTGTTGAATTATTCAAGGTTCATCAAACTCATTATGCACTATTTTCTTGTTCAATTTTCAATCTTTAATTTATTCGTACTTTTATACGTTACTTGCATGTTATGGCATCGTCACCTTTTAAGTGGCAGCCAACATGTATCGATTTAAGTGCCCACGTGGATATCCAGGTTAAAGTGTGTCAGTAATGATCTATTTGCTCGGGTCAAGCGTTTTAGGGATATACACTAGAATTACGTCCTTCGATATAAGTAAGTGATGTGAAAATTAACTTGACACACAAATTAAACCCTATTGTTGACAATTGTAGTAAAGATGCAAGTAGGGATCGTTCTAGACCGGGGATTAACTAGGGATGCTAATCTACTAAAAACTGACTTAAGAACACAAAACTAAACTTAAAAACAGAAAACTAGACTCTAAGGGGGCGTTTGTTTCACCTCCTTAGGAAGGACTGGACTGGACTGGACTACAGTCCCATGTTTGATAGGTGATGGGACTAAGTTAAGTGGGACTAAAGGGGACTCGTGTGGACTAGAGGCCTCCTTAAAGGTTCTTAGCGAGGCACTCCCCAAACCATGGGACTTGCTAAGACCGGCTTCTTCCTCCTCCCTGAGAGCCCTTCTGTGAGTTCTGGGCTTCTTCCTTCTCCCTGCGAGGGTTCTTCCACCACCAAAAAATGGCCAAATTTGTTCTATCACAAACTACAGCAAGCACATAACAAACGCAAAAATTCAATCTTTTCTCAGTTTTCCTACCAACCAAACAAAATTAAACCCAAAACCACATGAAATGAAAGAAATTAACCTCCAGAACTCCTCGACAGTAATGAAGGTGTAGATCGGGCCGATGGAGCTGCCCCAATCCTCCTGCTTGGACTTGGCGGACTTTGCGGCAGGGCTATTGAACCAGAAGGTCCAGGAGTGCTCCAGGGCGTGAGACTGCGGCGCAATTCCCTTCGAAGGCTTCGACGACGCCGAGTCTTGGTTGCCGACGATCTCTCATTCTTCAGGCTCGTCGTCATCCTCCCTCGGCTTAGCGTTCGCCTCGGTCTTTAGAGGAATCACAACAGCAAAGAAAAGGAAAGGGAAAAAAAAAAGAGAACAAAAGGGGGTGATGAATGACACTGTTTTGAGGGAGGAGAGAGTGGAAAGGAAAAGAAAAAGACGAAGAGAGGGAGAGGGTCGGAGCAAAATTAGGAAGAAATGGAGATGGGTGGTTTCAGAATGAAAAAGCAAATAGACAGTGGAAGTAATTAAATATTACTAAATATGTATTAAATAATATAAAATATTAATAAAATATAAATGAAAAAATATAATATTAGAATTTGTTGTTATCCTGTTGTTTAGTCCGACACTACATCAAACGCTTCACTAAGACAGTCCAGCTTAGTCTAGTCTAACCCAGTCCAACTTAGTCCCTAAAGCTAGTCCAGTCCGAGATAATCCGGTGCAACAAACGCACCCTAAGACTCTTAACTAGACTTATATAACTCAAAACAAACTAAACTAACTCAAAACAGCACAAAATAATAAAAAAAAGACTCAAAACTAACTCTAAAGAGTTATTTGGACGAATTTAAGACTAGTAAGACTCAAAACACTAATTGGACAGATTTAAACAAGTTTCTAACTAAACTAACACATTTAATTAAAGGGGGCATTGTTTTGACGAAATTAAAACTAAAACAAAGAACTTGCAGAAACAAAGCAAATTAAAAAAGAAATTGAGTGAATTGAATGGTGAAAAGCTAGCTAGAGGATTCTTCTCCACACATGAAACATATGCAACATAAATTGATTTCCAGTATTGTTTCTTTAAACCATGAATGACGATGACCCAAATTAATCGTGAAAAGCACAAATTAACTTTCAGATTTTCCTAAGTTCATTGAATTGGATGGAATACGCATCGGAAACCAAATTATTCTTCTCAAGTTCCCTATATGAACAACATGATAGAGATACAATCAAAGATCATAAAATTCTATGAAAATCATAAAAACTGACAAGGCAATTGTAACTATGAACTGCATGATACTCCTGCCATGGATTTACTTAACGCGATTGTAACTAGCAACCTCCACTACTTATAAATATAAGTTCATAACGACTAGGTGAAACTCCCTTATATTTTAGCATCAGATTCATGCATGCAAATTAAGTGTGCACCCTTAATCAACATACATAAATAAGTTCTCAATCAACTAGATAAGTAAATCACATTCATGTTTTACGAAACAATAACTGAAGATAATCAATTCATATAAAGCATAAGTTCATGGCTTCGAATTCACCTCTAACTAATAAGAAATTTAGTTACACATATTCATAACAATTGAAAAGCAATCTGAAATAAACATGGAAACAAAACAAGGGAAGAAAGAACTCTAGAAACTCCAAAGGATGCAGGTAGGCTTGCAGCACACTCCTCATTCTCCAATGGAAGCCACGGCCAGGTCTTGTCTTCTCTCCTCTGCGGCAAAATACGGATTTCTAAATGGGTGGTAGTGTAGAACGAATTCTGGTGTGGTTGTAGAATATATGGGGGTAAGTGGTGCAGAACATATAAATATATATATAGCATGGCTGAAAACCCTCAGAATTAGGTCTAGGGTTTAAAGGGTGTGGCACATATTGCTTGGGCCTCAAGAGAAGGGTCAAAGCCTTATTAATTTTTTAAAAGGCTTTGCACAATCCAAATCCAATAAGAAAAAGGCTAGCACAATCAAAATCCAAAGGGGAAAAAGGGATAGAAAGTTGTGGCATACTTAGAGGGAAAAATGAATGGATTGCAAGGCAAGGAAAAGGCCTTCTAGAAAGGGTAGAGGCGCCACTTTTCTAGGGAATCCAGAAACAATGTGTTTTGTGGCAGAAATTGGGACTTCTAGAAAGATTTGGGGTGCCACTTTGTAGGGAATTCTAGAAACAATGTTATGTGGCTGATTTCTAGAAGAACAAGGCCTAAAAACATGTAGCACTAATGTAGGAACAGATAAGGCCTTCTAGAAAGGTTTCTAGGTGATTTAAATTAGAAATTAACTCCCCCTTGCAGAAGGAATTAAGTTAGGAAAAGATTAGGATAGGATAAGATAAGATAAGGTTAGTTACAGTTTGGATAAGATAAGGCAGTTTGGATAAGGTTTGGATAATGTTCATTCTTTCTTGCTGATTCCTTATCTTCCAAGTCTTGAAATAATTTCTCCAGATTTGTAGCACATTCCTAGCCTCATTTAAGCACCAAAAAGGTCTATCCAACTTGCTCCATATGCATGCAATCCATTTCAGCCCAAAACTGCACCAAAATGCACCAAAATGCACTTTCTTGCCAACTTTGCCATTAGGACCTACAAACACATGAAAATAGCTTAAAACACTATAATAAGCATAAACTAACTAAGTAAATGCAAGAAAACATGCTAACTAAGTCGCATAAATATGCTCCTATTAGTAAGTATATCGTATTATTTTTAATTAACATGTATAGTTTAAGTATGTTGTATTATTTTAAATTTTCATGTCTATTTTAAATATATTTCTTACTATGTTTATGTATTCAGTCCGTAACAATGTATTAAAAGGCCGAGGTGTAGACGAGGCTTCCGAGTGATAGCCTTGCCTAGGTGTGAGGCGAAGTCTCACGAGATTAATTTGTTTTTAATATATATGTTTTATATATTATACATATAATTGTATAAAAAATAATACTTTGTAAAATAAACATCCATTCTCAATTTATCATTCAAATCCATAGTCATTCAAAAGATAATATCATCTAATTTCATTATTCAAAGGTAATATCATCCAAATTCATCATTCAAAAGGTAATACAAACAAAGAAATCAATCATTCATCCAAATCATCTTCATCTATATCAAAATACAAACAAAGAAATCAGTCATTCATCAAAATCCTCTTCATCTAATTCAAAGGCGACATCATCCTCTTCATTGCCAAATCTAGATAAACTTGTACAGTATGTCATCAATTCATCAAATGAATCTTCTGAATTATACCCCAAATTTATTCGACTTGAGGATCCTTCATTACCCGCTTCCTTTTGTATGTAATAGGATCTCAAGGTTGAGTAGGCTCGCGAGGAGGAGTAGGCTCACGAGGAGGAGGAGGGGGAGGAGGAGAAGACGCTCTAGGCTCTCAAATGTATGGGCCACCTTCATAAACCGGTGGTGGCACATATGATCTTCAGGAAGAGCAGGATCTTCTATCTTTGTTATCCATTCATCATTGGAGGTAATTTCTTCCACAACAATGGGATCATGCTTCCTCCTCCTTTTATGACTTCTCTCTTCTGGAAGAAATTGCATCCAGGGGGGTCTCTCCTCCGAATCAACCTCTCTCAAGACACAAACAAGAGGAAGAACACTCTTAATGCAAAAGGAAAACTCTACCCCAAAACTCACAATCATGTAGCACATGATGCTTAGCCAACTTTGCTTTACAGGATTTTGCATTGGTACTTTCCGACCATTCTTGAGGAGCAAACAAAGCAACAAGATTTTCCTTTTGCTTTTGTAAGTGTTGAAGTGTAAGGAAATAAGTGGCAAACCTAGTAACTGCACGGACAAAGAATTTCTGAATTGTTGGTGTACTTTCTCATTAAAGCTAGTACCCATTGATGCCCATATAGATACTTTGAAGAGTAAATTGTAGCTATGGTCCCTTAACTTTAACTCAATTGGAGCAATGGTCCCTCAACTAAAAATCCATTACCATTGGTCCATCAACTCATCAAAACGTGCATATATAGTCCCTCAACTAAAAATCCATTACCATTGGTCTTTCAACTTTAATTCAACTGGAGAAATGGTCCCTTAACTTTAACCCAATTGTAGCAATGGTCATTCCAACATAACTCGTTTTGACAAATTTTGACGTAGTTGACGAAAAGGACCATAATTACACACTTTGATGAGTTAAGGGACCCTAATTGTATAAATGGTCATTCCAACATAACTTATTTTGACGAAATTTTGATGAAATTGATGAAAATGACCATAGCTACACATTTTGATAAGTTGAGGGACCAATGGTAATGGATTTTTAGTTGAGGGACCATTGCTCCAATTTGATTAAAGTTGAGGGATCATTGTTACAATTTACTCTACTTTGAAATACACCTAGAAATATCTTCTAGCATCAAATCAATGGGTACTAGCTTTGATGAGAATTGAGTGTGTCATCAAACCATGTCATCTTAGAGATATCTTCTAACATCAAATCAATGCAATGAGCCGCACATGGAGTCCACCACACATTCTCTTTCCTCTCCATAAGTTTTGCCCTGACATTCTTGTAGTTCGAAGCATTGTCAAATATAACTTGAGTCACATTCTCCTCCCAGTTTTCTTGAATAACATTATCCAAATAGCCATACAACAAATCTCCATTCTTAATAGAGGTCGATGCATCAACCGATTTCAAGAACCAAGTACCTTGGGGGCTATTGACAAGAAAATTGATTAAACGCCTACTTTTGCCATCTTACCATCCATCCGACATAATAGTGCATCCATATCTCTTCCAAGCCTTTACATGTTCTTTCATCATGCTTTGTACATCCTTAACTTCTTATTTGAGCATCCAAGTCCTATAGTCATGACTTGTAGGAGCATCAAAGTTGGGACTAAAATTGAATACCGCTTTCATTGCTTTAACATAATATTCGTTGTTTGTTGCATTGAATGGAATGACACTAGTGTAGAACCATTGTGCAAGTGCTCGGGATGCTTGTTTTCTTTCTTCTTTTTTGAAAGGTGTTGATGCACAAAATCAGTGAGGACTTTGGTACAACATAAAGTGTTAAGTTTGTGACCTTCGCTAGATTGCTCCGGTCACTAGTGTGGATAAGTATGTAAATGGATAGGGACAGGGAAGCAAACACAAGATGTACATGGTTCACTCAGATTGGCTACATCCACGGAGTAGAGGAGTTCTCATTAATTGTGAAGGGTGTACATAAGTACATAGGTTCAAGCTCTCCTTTAGTGAGTACTAGTGAATGATTTAGTACAAATGACATTCAGAAATATTGTGAGAGAATGATCTCTATTTATAAAAGAGAGTTTCTAGTTTCATTTTGACATTGACACGTGTCGTGTTGTGATTGGCTTCTGATGTTGACACATGTCACGCTATGATTGGCTTCTGATGTCGACACGTGTCGTGCTGTGATTGGCCTCCTGGTTGGAGGGAAACTCTTCTGGGTCCTTGATGGTATAACGTTGACCGGTGCTCAGTTGTTTCGGGATTAGTCAAGTATGGTACAAACAGTGCTCCCTTAAGTTTCCGAGTGAAGGAAGCTCCTCGGTTGGGGACTTGCAAGATCCAAGCCATTGAGTGTGGTATCATTTTCACTTACCTTATCTGTCTCATATGTAGATGTGGCATCTTCTCTGGAAGTACTTTTCCTCCATCCAGGGGTGGTATCTTTAATCGATGAAGATGCACAAGGTAATGTATCAATTTCACTTGAAGCTTACTTGTAGTTTCGGGCTTGGTCAAGTGCGATACAAACCCTATAGTAAGAGTCCCCCAGGTCGCCGAGGTAGGTTATTTGCCGAAGAAGGTAATAGACAAGGTAAGCAATCAGACTTCCAAGCAAGCAAGCTGGATCGGAGGTTTGACTTTGGCTTCCGGTTAATTGTTCTCATTCTCATTGTGTCGTAAATAGCAACAAGGATAAGGAGAAGCAAATGGAGAAGAGATGATATGAGATACTTTTGCTTTTGAAGAAGTAACTTTTCACAGGCTTATTCTTGAACTGGGCTGGAGGATTTTCTGGTTTCCTCCAGAGTACAAGGCCGGCTTAAGAATTTGAGGGTCAAAACAAGTCCATCAAATCTAGAGTACGTTTAACCCTGATGATATGGGATACTTTTGCTGTTGACAAAGTAGTGGATGTATCAGCACGTGTTCTGTTACGCTTATCTCCACATGCTTCCTTGTATCCTTCTCACTTACCCTATCTGTTCCTCAGGCAGATGTGGTATCTTCTCTGGAAGCATAAGATGTTGAGGATGAGTACTCGAGAACAATGCCAGGTAAGTAATCAGGCAAGGAGTTCCAGGTAGTCAGTTCCTGACTGGAAGCTTGATTCCAAGTGCTGACTGATTGCTCTCTTTCTCCTTGTCTTGCAGGTAAGAACAAGGCCAAAGGAAAAGACAGGGAAAAAGCATGATATGGGATACTCTTGCTTTCAACCCTGATGATATGAGATACTCTTGCTCTGGTGTGGCTTGTTTGCAGAGGTATTATTAGGAGAAAAGAAACTGAGTATTTCGAGAGACTCTGCTGAGAGTGCCCTCTTGGATGTGAAGAAAAGTTAGCATTTTCTTTTTATTTGCAAGTTTGCCTGGCTGTGGAGGAGGAGTCTCCCTAACAACAAGTAGTGGTGCTATTCGTTTACCCTTTTTTGTCATAGCAATGTAGTGGGAGCTGCAAGCTTCATGTGTTTTAACTTTGTTAGAGCACTTTGAAAAAGTGGTCTGTGATATCTGGAAAGCTGATGTTGCATGTGAAGATTGCAGACAAGCTTTATCTAAGGAAATCTAGCTCTCGAAGTTCGGAGAGTGGTGTCTCTTCAGTTTTCGAACAAGCAATCTTATCGGGGATCTGGCTCTCAAGATTCAGAGAACAATGCCTCTTCGATTTTTAAGAAAGCCATCATGTTGAGAGTCTGACTCTTGAGATTCGGAGAGCAGTGTCTCTTCGATTTTTAAGAAAGTAATCCTATTGGGAGTCTGGCTCTCGAGATTTGGAAGGCAGTGCGTCTTCAATTTTTGAGCACGTAATCCTATTGGAGTATGACTCTTGAGATTCGAAGAGCAATGTCTCTTTGATTTTTTGAGAAAGTAATCCTGTTGGGAGTCTGACTCTCGAGATTCGGAGGGCGATGCCTCTTCGATTTTTGAGCACATAATCCTGTTGGGAGTCTAGCTCTCGAGATTCGGAGAGCGGTGCCTCTTTGATTTTTGAGCAAGCAATCTTGTTGGGAGTGTTTTCTCGAATGTGAGTAAAGGTTGGGCATTTTTGCCAGTCTGCCTTGCCATGGAGCACGGAGGTTGACACACATTGGGACTTTCTTGTTATCAAGTAGTGATGCTGTTCTTTTACCCTTGTGGGTAATAGTATGGTAGCTGGACCTTCAAAATTTATGTGTCTAAACATTTTCAGAGATCTTTGGCAAAGTTATCTGTGGTACCCGAGGAGCTGATGTTGCGTGTGGAAAGTGGTGCCTCTTCGGAATCCGGAGAGTGGTGCCTCTTCGATTTTTAAACCAACAGCCCTGTTGCCCTCTCTTTTATAAGGGCACCAATTGTGTGCAAGAAGTACATTCAGAGAATTATTGCTTGTAGGAATTTCCCCTTACTTCAAAGATTTATTGCACTTCATTCCTCCTTCATCATTTATGAGAATGTCTGGCCCATCCGATCGTCGTTTTGACTTAAACTTTGGTGAATAGGCAGCCATGCCTTCTCAAGACAACATATGGTGCCCATCCTTCTTATCCTCTATTCGTTCTCTTACCGTTGGGGACTCTGTGATGAAGAATGATATGACCGCTGCGGTGGTGGCTAGGAACCTTCTCACTCTCAAAGATAACAGACTACTTTCCAAACGGTCTGATGAGTTGGCTGTTAAGGATTCTCTGGCTCTTAGTGTTCAGTGTGCAGGTTATGTGTCTAATATGGCCCAATGCCTATTTGCTCGAACCCGCCAAGTTAAATCATTAGCGGCTGAAGTGATAAGTCTCAAACATGAGATCAGAGGGCTCAATCATGAGAATAAACAGTTGCACAAGCTCACACATGACTATGCTACAAACATGAAGAGGAAGCTTGACCAGTTGTAGGAATCTGATGGTCAAATTTTACTTGATCATTAGAGGTTTGTGGGTTTGTTCCAAAGGCATTTATTGTCTTCGTCTTCTGGGGCTGTACCGCATAATGAAACTCCAAATGATCAACCTTCGATGCCTCCTCCTTCTGGGGTTCTGCCTAGTACTGAGGCTCCGAATAATCACGCTTTGGTGCCTCATCTTTCTGGGGCTTTGCTAACCGCTGAGACTTCTCCTGAGCAACCTTTGTGAAGGCTCCATTTTGTTTGTTTATTTTGATTCATGTATATGTACATATTTGTAACTTACCGGAGATATCAATAAACAAGCTTTGCTTCAATTCAATGTATTGTGTTAACCAAGGCCTTCTTCACTAAGTTCTTTGAATTTTTCCTTTTTTGAAGCTTGTATGTTGAAGCTTTGTGAGTGAAGCATGTAGGTTGAGGTAGTGCTCCCTTAATTTCCTGAGTGAGGAAAACTTCTCGATTGGAGACTTGAAAAAATCCAAGTCACTAAATGGTCGTGAGACTTCCGAGTATCAAGGTGCAGTAGCATATGGTAGGAGTCCCCCAAGTCTCTGGTCGAGGGAGTTGACGAATGAGGTGTCTTGCTAGTAGCCAAGTTTCCAAAGTAACAAAACTTCACTATTTTCCTTTCTAAGTGGTAGCCCAAAACTCCGCCTTCATATATATTTGTTATAAAAGTTGTTAAGCCTAAAGAAGAGGAGGCCTAGGCAATGTTTTTTTTTTTTTTTGAATTTTTGAATTTTTGAATTTTCAAATTTTCAAATTTCTGAAGAATATATATATATATATATATATATATATATATATATATATATATATTTTAAGCTTTATAGGTGAAGCTTTGATGTTGAAGCTTTGTTGGGTACCATGAATTGATTTTGCTTCACACTATCTTGATCAAGATAGTGTGAAGCTTTTGTAGGTGAAGCTTTTGTGTTGAAGCTTTGTAGGTAAAGCTTTTGTAGGTGAAGCTTTTGTGGGTGAAGCTTTTGTGGTGGGTGAAACTTTTGTGGGTGAAGCTTTTGTGGGATACCATGAATTGATTTTGCTTCACATTATCTTGATCAAGATAGTGTGAAGCTTTTGAGAATTTGTAGTTGTCCTCCATTGATGAAGCTTTTGTAGGTGAAGCTATTGTGGGTGAAGCTTTTGTAGGTGAAGCTTTGGAGTTGAAGCTTTTGTTGGGTACCATGAATTGATTTTGCTGCACACTATCTTGATCAAGATAGTGTGAAGCTTTTGAGAATTTGTAATTGTCCTCCATTGATGAAGCTTTTGTTGGTGAAGCTTTTGTGGTGAAGCTTTGTTGGGTACCACGAATTGATTTTGCTTCACACTATCTTGATCAAGATAGTGTGAAGCTTTTGAGAATTTGTAGTTGTCCTCTATTGATGAAGCTTTGTTGAATTTCCTTTTTTTTTTTTTTTTTTTTTTTTTGGAAACTAGAAATTTGAAAATGTAGGAGAGACAAGATATACAAATTTTGCTTCCACACTGTTGAGCAAGAGATTGTAATGCAAGCCATACCTTGTAATAGTCGAAGGTTTGGATGAACCATATAAATTGAATTTTCTTCGAACAATCTTGAATTTGCTTCGAATGTTTGAGAATTGTAGTTGCCCTCCATTGATGAAGCTCATGTTGGCACCATAAATTGGTTTTGCTTCACACTGTTTTGATCAAAATTGTGTGAAGCTTTTGAGAATTGTGGTTGCCTTCCATTGATGAAGCTCTTGTTGGCACCATAAATTGGTTTTGCTTTACACTGTCTTGATCAAGAGTGTGTGAAGCTTTTGAGAATTATGGTTGAACTCCTTTGATGAAGCTTTTATTGGCACCATAAATTGGTTTTGCTTCACACTGTCTTGATCAAGAGTGTGTGAAGCTTTTGCGAATTGTGGTTGCCCTCCATTGATGAAGCTCTTGTTGACACCATAAATTGGTTTTACTTCACACTATCTTGATTAAGAGTGTGTGAAGCTTTTGAGAATTGTGGTTGAACTCCTTTGATGAAGCTCTTGTTGGCACCATAAATTGGTTTTGCTTTACACTGTCTTAATCAAGAGTTTGTGAAGCTTTTGAGAATTGTGGTTGAACTCATTTGATGAAGCTCTTGAAGCTCTTGTTTGCACCATAAATTGGTTTTGCTTCACACTGTCTTGATTAAGAGTGTGTGAAGCTTTTGCGAATTGTGGTTGCCCTTCATTGATGAAGCTCTTGTTGGCACCATAAATTGGTTTTGCTTCACACTGTCTTGATCAAGAGTATGTGAAGCTTTCTATAAGTTGTAGTGTTTGCATTTTTACAGAGGGGAAATGTCTGAAGCAGATGCAAGAGGGCTGAATAGCTTGATCTTCGTATGTCATGCACTGAAGTTGTTGTTGGCTTGCAATAAGACTTTGTTGGTGACTATAACTCTTGTTGGGCATAAGTGCTCCTCTAGTTGAGTTGTTAAGCTTAAGGGTTTTTGATTATTTGTGAATGCTAGGAGTTCATATGTACAAGTTGTACCACTCGTCTTCTGGTACGTGGAATGAATGGTAAGTTGCTTTCATCACTTGGTTGGTGGTACGAAGGTGAGTTCCTTCATCACCTTTCATCACATTTCATCACTTGGTTAGTTGCACGAGGATGAGTTCCTTCTTCACCTAGTTGGTGGCATGAATGGCAAGTTGCCAAATGATATTAGAATACGGGTTGTGCATTTTATCACCTGGTTGGTGGCATGAAGGAGAGTACGGGTTGTACATTTTATCACCTGGTTAGTGGCATGAAGATGAGTTCCTTCTTCACCTGGTTGGTGCCATGAGTGGCAAGTTGCCAAATTATATTAGAGTACTGGTTGTACATTTCATCAACTGGTTGGTGGCATGAAGGAGAGTAGGGGTTGTACATTTCATCACCTGGTTTGTGGCATGAAGGAGAGTACGGGTTGTACATTTCATCACCTAGTTGGTGGCATGAAGATGAGTTCCTTCTTCACCTGGTTGGTGGCATGAGTGGCAAGTTTCCAAATGATATTAGAGTACGGGTTGTACATTTCATCACCTAGTTGGTGGCATGAAGGAGAGTACGGATTGTACATTTCATCACCTGGTTGGTGGCATGAAGATGAGTTCATTCTTCACATTTCATCACTTGGTTGGTGAGAATAAGGTCAAGGTGTCTAGGCACATTGTAGCAAGTGTCGAATGACACAAAATATGTTGAACCCTTTCAAAGCACAGTTGGCTTATGTATGAATATGTTGGAATGTATGATTGAACGAATATACTGTGAAGCTATTCGTTTATTTGTATAGTCTTGTTGACATATACTTAGACTTTGTTTCATGTTGGAAGCAATCATGTTGAAGCATTGAACCCGAGTGTTTCATTGCTAGGAATGTAAGAGGATTAGGACCGAGTTATCTAAATCACCTTTTTATTAAATTCATGCCAAATAGTCTTCGTTACATAGGATGCCGAATGGCTGAAGCTTAACACTTGTACAATGTGAGTTTACTTGTAATAGTACTTCAAGTGATCAGCGTTCTATGGATGGCCAAGGGTCTTGCCATCAGAGCTTCTAAGCTTGTAAGAGCTAGGGCGACTGATGCCAACAACTTCAAACGGTCCATCCCAGTTTGGACTATGTGTTCCTTCACTCAGGACTCTGTCACAGAGTAATATTTTCTTCATACCCAGTCCCTTATTTTGAAAGAACGAGGTTTGACCCTTGAGTCATAGTAGTTGGAGATACGCTACTTGTAGGCGACATTCCTCAAGTGAGCATGGTTTCTGTGTTCCTCGACTAGATCTAAGTTGAGGGTAAGTTGTTTGTCATTTTTGCTTTGCACATAGTTCTGGACTCGGAACGTTACTTGCTCAAACTCAACTGGGACAACTGCCTCTGTACCAAAGTCAAGTGAGAATAGGGTTTCTCTTGTTGATGTCCGATACGAAGTGTGGTGTGACCAAAGAACTTGGGGTACAAATTCTGGCCAACAACCTTTAGCCTTGTCCAAGCTGGTTTTCAAAGTTCGCTTGATTATTTTGTTAATGGCTTTAACTTGTCCATTAGACTGGGGATGAGGTGGGGAGGCAAAACATAAGTTAATGTTGAACTTAGAGCAGAACATCCTAAACTTATTGTTGTCGAACTGTCACCCGTTGTCAGTGACTATCGCATTGGGAATGCTGAATCTGCAAATGATGTTCTTCCATACGAAGTCTTCTATTTTTACCTCAGTAATGGTTGCCAAGGGTTCTACTTCGGCCCACTTTGTGAAGTAGTTAACTGCAACAATTGCATAGTGAACCTTGCCCTTCCTTATAGGCATTGGGCGGATCAAATCAAGTCTCCATTGGGCGAAGGGCCAAGGGCTAATCATAGGAGTAAGCGGCTCGGAAGGGGAGTGAGGAATAGTTACGTAGCGTTGACACTTTTCACATGAGTGGGATATTCTGATGGCATCTTGGTGGAGTGTTGGCCAGTAATATCCTTGGCCAAAAGCCTTGTGTGCTAGGGATCGAGATCCAGCATGATCTCCGCAGACTCCTTCATGTATTTCCCGAATGACAGTTTCTGCCTCTGCGAGCGTAAGGCATTTTAGGTATGGTAGATTAAAACCCCGTTTGTAGAGTTGGTCATTAATGATCAAGTAACAGGTAGCCTTGTATCGAATCTGCTTAGCTTGGACTTTGTCATTTGGAAGGGTGCCATGAGCAAGGAATCTATAAATCGGGGTAATCCAACTATCCCTCTGTTGTAAGTTGCACACTTCCGCAACTATGGTGCTTAGTGCTGCCAACAATTCGACCTGAATTTTTCTCCCAATCTTGTCTTTCACCGCTAAGGTGAGGTGAGCCAAAGCATCTGCATGACTGTTTGCCGCTTGAGGAATTTAGGTAATCTGGTAGTGGAAGTGCTTGAGCAACAGTTATGTTTGTGCCAGATATGCTGCCATGGAGCTATCCTTAGCGTCAAAGTTGTTGGTGACCTGGTTAACCACCAATTGGGAGTCACTGAAGATATCAATTCGTTTAACTCCAAGGTGTTTGGCCAAACGTAAGCCTGTTAGGATGGCTTTATATTCGGCCTCATTGTTCGACGCCTTGAATTTGAAACGAAGAACATACTCCATCCCCACTTTGTCAGGGGTCGTAAGGACTAGTCCTGCTCCACAACCCTGTTGGTTGGACGAGCCATTAACATATAGACTCCATGCTGCGACTGTTGGTTCTATTTTCTGAGTTTCCGAGGGTAATGAAACCACTTCTTTAGGCATAGAAATAATGTCAACATGATATGTGAAGTCGACGATGTAGTCTGCCACTGCTTGGCCCTTTTCCGCTAGCTTTGGTTGGTAGGAGATGTCAAACTCACCCAATGCTATCGCCCATTTGATCATTCGCCCAGAAGTGTCAGGACTTTGGAGTATCTGTCGAAGAGGATGATTGGTAAGCATGATGATGGAGTGTGTTTGGAAGTAAGGGCGAAGTTTTCGAGCAGATATGACCAATGCTAGAGCCAATTTCTCAATGTTGGAGTATCGTGTCTCTGCATCTTGTAAGGCCTTGCTAGCATAGTAGACAAGTCATTCGACATTACCATCTTTTTGAATGAGAACAGAACTTACTGCTGAAGCCAATACCGATAGATAGATAATGAGACTGTCACCAACCTCAGGTTTGGAGAGCAAAAGGGCTTTACTCATGTAGTCTTTGAGATTCTTGAATGCCTCAACACATTCATCAGTCTATGTAATGTACTTTTTACTTCCCTTAAGTGCTTTGAAAAAATGAGCACATCTGTCTGTGGCCTTAGAGATGAACCTAGTTAAGGCTGCCACATTGCCAGTAAGGCTTTGGATGTCTTTTGAAGTTATCAGTTCCTTTATGTCGAAGATTGCTTTGATCTTCTCGGGATTAGCCTCAATGCCTTGTTGGTTTATCATGAAGCCTAAGAATTTGCCAGAGCCTACGCTGAAGACACATTTGTTGGGGTTCAACCTCATTTGATATCTCTTCAGAATGGTGAAAGTTTCAAATAGGTTGGTGATGTTTTGGTCAGCATGTTTGCTCTTGACTAGCATATCATCAACGTAAACTTCCATGCTCTTCCCAATCTGTTCGGTGAACATTGAATTGACCAGTCTTTAAAAAGTCGCTTCTACATTCTTTAGGCCGAAGGGCATGACTTTATAGCAATATAGTCCCCTATCAGTAGTGAAGGCTGTGTGTTCTTGGTCCGAAAGGTTCATGAGGATTTGGTTGTATCCTGAGTAAGCATCCATGAAGCTTAGGAGTTCACACCCTGTCATAGAGTCTATAAGTCTGTCTATGAGAGGAAGAGGAAAGCTATCATTTGGGCATCTTTTGTTGAGGTTGGTGTAATCGACACACATTCTCAATCGACACACATTCTCCACAAGACCTTTTGGAGCATGAGACTTTCCTTGGTCGGATTCTTCTTAACAATGACAACATTTGCTACACATGTTGGATAATTGACTTCGCGGACGAAGCCTATGCCTTTGAGTTTTTCAACTTCTACCTTCATTGCTTCGTACCGTTTAATGTCATAAGATTTCGCTACTGTCTCACTGGCTTGGTCTTGGGGTTAATACTTAAGCGATGACAGATGATATCAGGAAAGATGCCTGACATGTCCTCGTATGACCAGGCGAAGACCTCAGTGTTCTCTTGCAAAAAAGAGATCAATGCCTATCGAATGGGTGGTGACAAGGTGGTGCCAATCTTCAGCAGGTTGTGCTTACTGGGTGAAAAAGTCATCTCGAGGATCGTCGGATTGACTGTTACCATCGTGAAGATCCAAGTTAGCTTCGTCTGGGCTGGTCTTTATGACTTGGTCATGTATAGAAAGGGTTTCCTTGGGCACAAACAGGTGTTATTGCTTGACCGAAGTGTTGTAACATGATCGTGCACTAAGTTGATCTATTCTGATGTAACCATTGCCATAAGGGGTTGGAAATTTCATCAACAACATATGTGTGGATACCATGGCCTTGAGATCATTGATGCATGTGCGTCTAAAGATGACATTGTATGTCGTTGGGCAATCAATCACTAGAAAGTTAGTGGTAATGGTAGCTGTGTAAGGGCCTGTACCAATGGTGAAAGGTAAGTGTATGCTCCCCAAAGGTTGCACGATATCACCGGAGAAGTTTATCAAAGGGAAAATCGAGCGATCGAGCAAGTGTTCAGCTACATTAAGTGCCCTGAAAACTTTAGCAACATGATATTGACCGAAGCCCCCGTGTCTACGAGGATTCGTCATACTTCAAAGTTGGCTATGTGAGCTTTCACGATCAGTGAGCCGTTGTGAGGGTAGATGATACCTCTTTCTTCTTCAGAGTAGAAACATATTGGATCCCAGTTAGGCTTTTGATACTTACCTCCCCTGATGTCTTCCACATGAAACACTTGATGGCCAGACCTTAAAGCTCGTTCACTATTTTTCATGGCCCTGTTGGAAGATTTAGATATGGGTGTGCCACCACTTATGGAATACATCATATTTACCTAGCATTGGTTACGGTTACTCCTTGGAGGGTGAAGGATGAATTGATCAATTTTTCCTTCATGCCAAAGCTTCAATATGATCACGAAGGGTGATACACTTCTTGCCGTCATGGTCGTTATGCTCGTAGTAGCAGCAAAACGTGCCCGTGTTTTTCGTGGGCTTGTAATCCGGGTGCCTCGACTTTGGCTTCGGTATTAGGTGTGTTATGCTGGGGTAAATGGCCACACATGTGGCGTTCAAAGGTGTGTATGCCTCATGCCTCGGGGTAGGGGTTGTCCTGACACGTGCTTGACCCACTGTGTTGACTACCTGGGATCAGGGATTATCATGGTGATACCCTTGGTTATCGCGGTAGTGTCTCTTACTCCTTTTACTAAAATGAGACTAGTGAGGATGGAAATCTTTCCTTTTGCCCTGAGATTGATATGTCTGTTGACTTGGCAAAGTATTAAGTAAGGCAGAGTAAGGCACCGCTGCCGTTTGGAAGGTCGAGGTCTTCTCATTTGGTTGGATCTGGCTTTCACTCCCTACTTGTTGATAAGGGGTGGCTATGGGGGATTTCCCTTGATATGTCTTTGCCTCGGCATAGGCATGGTTGTAAGCCTGTGCCATTACCTCAGAGTAAGTCTTCCAAGTGTTGGCATTGATCATGTACTGGAAGAAACAATCACGTTGGCCGGCCGTGAAGGCCTTGAGGGTGGTCTTATCATCTGCCTCAGCGCAGCGAGAATACTCATGGTTGAAACGATCGGCATACTCTCGTAGTGACTTGTCCGACTTCTGGCTAATAGTGTACAAGTCATCTACAGAATGCAAGCAATCGGTCTGGAAGATATGTTGAGAGACAAACAGTTCCTCAGTTCCTCAAATGAGTCTACTATCTCAGGTGGAAGACACCAATACCAGTTTAGAGCTCCGCTAGAGAGGGTGGAAGGGAAGAGAAGACATCGTTCTTCGTCGGTGTGCATCTGATATGCCATGGTGGACTCAATGAGGTTAATGTTGGAAATGTGCCCTAAAACCAATCATATGATGATACTTTACGGACATTTCAAATGTTAAACTAATCTAGTTTAATATATAAAGGGCAAAGATTATTGTTTGAGCCGTCTCATATAAATGTTATATGCTTAAACGATAAAGTCCAAGGAATATGTGATTGGGAGAATGCAATCTAATGAAGTTAGATTAATGAGACCATTCTTTCGTAGACACATCCTAAATGTTCCTGATCATAGGATTACCAATTGGGCATTGACAGTCCGTTAAGATCAGTACGTACTGTGTCTTCTCTCAGGGAGAGTGACTAGTCTCGAGTCATTGGTGTGTGTGACATCAAGACAAGTACGTAGGTGCTCAATAAGAGAATGAGTTCACTGAACGTGATCAACGAAGAGTTCTTATATTCCATGTCACATGAGAACTCATGGTTGGGATAATGCAAAGTAGTCCTTTGACCTGAGGCATCACAGTTGTCTTGTGGTTAAGTCCTTAATCTTTGATTATGTCTAATTCACCCCCTCGGGGTGTCACGGCATCGTTGGGGTTAAGCCACTTAGCTATGGAGACAAGTGAATGCGCAACAAGGGATCTCTAACCTTCAAACAGTTGAGGGAGAATACTCTATGATATGATTTGGAATCTCTGGCCAGAGTATGAATGAGATTGGGGAATGCGTTCCAAATCACATTCAAGGAAATCATATAAGCAAACGATTCACATTGGATAGTAGACATGAGTAAATAAACTATCATACCAAACAATGTGGTCAAGAGTATTAGATTAGAGAAGGACTGTATTGCATTTGTAATCCCGAACTGAATAGGTTCTCCACCTCTTTTGATTAGCTTGGGTAACCATGATATGCTGCTAGGTGTCACTCATGGTTTGTGGAAGCCCTAAACGTGTGTAATCACTAAAGGGAGAATTGAAAATAGTTTCAATTCACAATCGATGTAAAATGGTTTTAATCGCCCACTACCTCGCTAAAAGGAACCTAATGGATCGCACACCGTAAAAGGTAGAGATTGGAGATTAAACGGAAATGAGTAAGAATGATTAAATGGTTTAATCATTTAATTATGGTAAGGATTAATTAATATGTTAATTAATCAAACGAATAAGTTCGTTAAAGACTTCGGGATAGTTTTGGACCTTAAGGCCCAATGGGCTTCGAACGTCAAGCCCATTAACTTAAGTTGTATGACAATTTAATGAATAAAGATTCATTGAAGCCCAAAAGCCCAAACATCCCTAAATGGCCGGCCATATTAGATGAATTAGGGTTTTGGTTGTTTAGGTTACTTAAAGAAGTGACTATATAAATGACTTTATAGCCAAAATTCATTAAGGAAAAATTAAGGGTTTATTTTGGGGGAAAATTGGTGAGAATTGTCTCTCCATTTTCTCTCTAAAGAGGCCAACACCTTGGAGGGTACATCTAGCAATCCTACTACTCCAAGGTCACTCATTTCTTCTACAATCAAACCTTGGTGAAGAGACTTAGAGGTTCCCTATTTTGGGAACTTGGAGAAACCTATTTTTCCATCCAAATCCATGGATCTAAGAAGCAAGGAATGAAGGCCCTATCTCTTTGGGTGATTAGCCTTTGCTTATGCAAAGAGGAATCTACAAAGGTAATAATTTCAACTCACTTTGTTTTGAGTTGATTATTGGTTCACCAATCTACTAGGCTTTGAATTTCATGGTAATGTTTTGTTTTTGAGTGCATGCAAGCATGATTCCGCCTTTAATTGTTAATTGCATGCTATATGATGTTGCTCAAATGAACATGTTTTTCAAAATAAATCCTTCAGTTAAGGTGTTCAATTAGGTCATCTCTTCCAGTATAGAGTTGTAAACCAAGCTTTTGTTTTGCCTTCGCTTGAAATGAGGTGTCGAGAATCCTCCTTGTGAAAGGGCCAGGCCTGGGTTGGTTCCAGTCAGGTATCTCGGCTTGACATTCGGCCTTCAACTTGTTTGCTTCCTCAAAGAGTTGTAGGACAAGAGGGTCCTCAGTAGAGTCATGTACCACTGGGATTTTCTTTCGTAAGTCTTCTTCGCCTCTTGGAAGTAAGAATGTTTGAGCAAGGATGTGTGATTTTTCCTTGGATTCGTCGTACTGACTTCTAGGGTAAGTTTGTCGGAATACCTCAAAGTCCCATGTACCTTCATGTTCATCTGGGGCCTGTCGTTCCTTCCCTAGATTGGCAGCTGGCCTAGGTCGTGGGAGGAGACTGAGTCTTTCAAAAACCCTTGGGTCATTAATCTTCGAGCATATGTGGAGAGGATTCTCTCGACGTTGCTTTAGGAAGTCTCGGCAGTCACGATAAACGGCTTTCGATCCTTCCAACCCTTCTACAATGAGGTGTCTTCCTCCACTTTTCCTGCTTCGGGTCGAAGCTGCTGGGTTGAGAGAAGTCTCATGTTGATCAATGTTTTGATGATTAGCTCGCTCCTCATCAAGGATACCCATGTCGAATGAAGGTGACCCTCCGTGTTGGGGGGCACCCAGATGATGGTTAATGTCCACAAGGGCAACGAACTCACGTGTTTGAGTACACCTAGTTTCGTGGAGTGTCTCAAAGAGCTTCTCATACTACTATTGGAGGACCTCATTCTTCATTGCTATCTTGTTGTTCTGAGCTTCTAGCTCATCGACTTTAGCTTGAAGAGCAACCCTCTTTCCTTCCTTCTTTCATTGCTTCGCACTAGGTGCAAGAAAGGTGTTATTCTGTGTTGTGGCTTCCTTCGCTCCCCATGTTAGAGAGGGATGCCTGGTTAAAAGAGAGTGTACGAATGGTGGAAACCAGCTTGACAAAGCTGAAGAGAGTGGGAATAAGTGTCGTTCCCACAGACAGCGCCAAATGTTGATGTACAAAATCAGTGAGGACTTTGGTACAACAGAAAGTGTTAAGTTTGTGACCTTCGCTAGATTGCTCCGGTCATTAATGTGGATAAGTATGTAAATGGATAGGGACTGCGAAGCAAACACAAGATGTACGTGGTTCACCCAGATTGGCTACATCCACGGAGTAGAGGAGTTCTCATTAATTGTGAAGGGTTTACACAAGTACATAAGTTCAAGCTCTCTTTTAGTGAGTACTAGTGAATGATTTAGTACAAATGACATTCGGAAATATTGTCAGAGAATGATCTCTATTTATAGAATAAAGTTTCTAGTTTCATTCTGACATTGACACGTGTCGTGTTGTGTTTGGTTTCTGATGTTGACACGTGTCGCGCTATGATTGGCTTCTGATGTCGACACGTGTCACGTTGTGATTGGCCTCCTGGTTAGAAGGAAACTCTTCTGGGTCCTTGAGGGTATAACGTTGACCAATGCTCAGTAGTTTCGGGATTGGTCAAGTATGGTACAAACAAAAGGTACATCCAATGTGGTTTGACGAGCTTCTGATGAAACATACCTATCCATTGGTCCCCTTGACATAGGTGGTGGAAAAGAACCGGTTTGTTGTCGATGTGTGACACTCATACTCTTACTCTCACTACTTACATATTATGTCCTTGAGTCCATATCGACACTTTCGCTTTCTTCTCCACCACCACGAGACAACTCATGGCTAGCTTTCTTCTTTTCTTTAGTTTCATGAACATTAGCAAAACATTGTTCCTTCACATTGGGTGAGACTTGTTTACAACTAATTATTCCTTCCAAACTTACACCACCCAAGTGATGTTTGAATCTAGAAATTGAACCCGTGCATTTGTGATTACAAAAAACACAATAGAAGTGCTTAGTGATAGGATCCAAATCTTTTGTCCATTGCCATACAAAATCTTTCTTAGAAGAAGCCATATTCTTTAATGCCTAAACAATAAACATTCGATGCTTACAGTTAATCCATTTTTGAATAAACAATAAACATTCCAATGCATATTCTTCAATGCCTAAATAATATATAAACAAAACTATATAATTAGGCATTCATGTATGTGTATTTCAATGTACTGCATTATTAGTGTGCTTTTGCTCTTGAAATGGTCTGAATATGCTTCCTATTTTTGGTATTAGTTGCCATCTTCTACTCGGTGAAGTCGAAAATGCAAAGCAGTACATGGTGTTTATGTAGTTTTGTGTTCCGAATCAGTAAAGGTGTATGTTTTGTGTCATAATGTTACAATCCTGTTTATGTAGTTTTATATATTTTAGTATTATATTGATCATAGCCTTTGTATCTACTTTAACTAATATCAAGTATTCGCCAGTAAGATCATCACACACAAACTATATAAAAAAAATTAAAATAAAAGAAAATCAAAAAAATCAAAATCCCAGAAACCTTAACCTTTAAAATTGGGGATTTCTGGGCGCTTGCTGACGGCGATGTTGCTGGGTGACAGCGGTGCTGCTTTGAAGTTGGTGACCGTTGTTGCTCCAAGCTGGCGGCGGCTAAGCTGTTATGTGCTCTGGTCTAACGACACGGGAGGAGTGAAGAAGGCAGAGGCATGATCGAAGAAGAGAGATGAGGTATGGTCCATATGGAGATTGAAGATTAAAAACCCCTACCCAAACGACGTTGTTTTGGGTTTGGGAGGTTTAAAAAAAGAAAAAGAAAAAAGACAAACAAGGTGCCTGGACGCCTTGAGGCGTGGTGGCATAATCTTCCCTCATCAGTGTAAGTACTATTCTTAGTAAATTTGTAATTAACATCTTCAGATGTGTTACATGTATACTTCTGTTGTAGATAATTACATGCTTTGGTTTCCAATACATTCATTTATTCAAGGTTCATTCGTACTTATTTATGCTCTTGTTTTATTTCAATCTTTAATTTATTTGTACTTTTACACGTCACTTGCATGTTATGACTTCATCACTTTTCAAGTGTCAGCCAACATGCCTAGATTTCGGCGCCCACGTGGATATTCGGGTTAGAATGTATCAGTAATAATCTATTTGCCTGGGTCAAGCATCTTAGAGACATAAAATATGATTTTGGCCTTTAATATAAGTAAGTATGTTGTATTATTTTTAATTAACATGTATAGTTTAAGTTTGCTGTATTGTTTTTAGTTAGCATGTATATTTTTGTTATATTTGTTACTATGTTTGTGTATTCAATTCACAAGAATGATTTTAAACTTGTAGAAGTTATGTGACCTACTGTTGGTTACTGTATATTGCAGAGTTTTTATTGAAGCAAAATAATTTTATCTCTACTAATTAATAAAACACACATTGTCAACCAAAACCCTATGAAATTACCAGTTTAACTCTCTAATTAAAACATAACATGAATAAGAAATATGGGGCATAAATGTAATTTTACACAACCAAATTTTACTGTTTTTTTCAAAGCCTCACTTACATGTAATCCTAACATATCTCTAATTTAAAAAAAAAAAAAAAAACACTTCTCACTACCACATTCTCTATCACTCTCTTCCTCTCTCCTTCTATTTCAAAAACAAAAATAAAATTTTTTTTTGCACTTTGTGTGTGCCCATATGCTAGTATAAATTAAAGAGAACTGTAGACAAATTGAAGAACACTCCAAACAAAACTCAAAGGATATTATAGATTTGAGAAAATCATTTAGAAGCACTAAAATTTGCAGAGTACTTCTATTGTTTTATGTGCACTTTAGAGGAGGCGCAAGTATCAACATATTCATGTTTCACCATGTTGAACATAAAACAAATTGTCTGAGTGGCCACAAAAAATTTGAGAAATGTCATTGTGACCCTTATTAATTGTATTTGGAACAACAAATAGTGCATGTCGCATATACATTGGGTGGAAGCATAATGAATACAACAACTTATTTAGAAGAATATGGAGACCATTTTACTAAAAGCGGGTTGAGACTGATATTTGATTGCAAAATTACAAAAATTTCATGTCGAATATGTCTCAGTCAAACAGACGCATGTTTTGTACACTCTGCTCATAGCTGTAAAATCAGATACTTTTACGAGTTCCCAATTTCAAATTTACACATTACAAGGAACATAATTGGAGTTCTTCTAATTTGTTGAAACATGTGTTATGTTTATGAGCGACATAAAGAAGAATATATGGAATAAAGAAACTATAAAGTTATGCTTGGATATTGTAGATTCCATCTTATTCTTGGTCTATAACTACTCACTGGAGGGAAGAAATTATGCAAGAGTTGTACAGAATTATCTCTGCCTTATGTAAGTTTTTTTTTTTTTTTTTCATTGTTTCATGTTTGAAAATCTAATTTTTCTGTTTCAGTTTCAATTGCTACAGAAATGCAATTAGTGAAAACACACAAGTTTACAATTGGATAGTCCAACTATATGTTTATCAGGTTGTAATTTTAATTGGCAACATGAACTGAAACAAACACAAAATTTCTCTTTGAGTTTTTATGCTTATGAAATGAAGAATCAACATTCAATGTATTTTATTTCTGGCTTGAGACAGATTATCATGTGATGTAAAATTATTGGCTGCATAAATGTTAATCAAATTATATATTATGATTGATGGTTGGATTTGTTTGTTAAAATTCACTTAGTATTACAGTCTAGTGACATTTCTCTTCACTTGCAAGTAAGCGAGATGTGTTAGGTTCGATTCTCGCCAAAAACAAATTTGAATCACATTATTTCCAGTCTGTTGTGAGTTTTAGCCCCATCTCCACTCCCTTATGGTAAATAATATTGTCCAATCCTTTAATGTAAAGAATATCATTTGTAAAAGAGGTATTCATCAATTCCCCCCTCCCCCCGAACTTGTGACCATTGGCCAATTCCCCCCCTCAACTTTAATTTTGGTCGATTTCCCCCCTCAACTTTAATTTGGCCAATTTCCCCCCTTAACTCTCATAATTAGTCAATTTGCACCATACTGTTAATTTTTTTTAATTTTCATCTATTCTTTTTTTTTCTTTCAATCTTTCTAATAACTTCCAACAAAGTACTAAAATTAACATAAACTCACCTGCATAATATAGGGTAAAATGTACAAAAACATAATACAATTAGGCCTCGTTTGGCAGTTCGGACTGTACTGACTATTTCTGTCGAATAAGATAAATAGCCATCAAATAGTACTGACTAAATTAGTCGGGCGTTTGGTGCAGTATCAGACTAATGACCGTATTATTTATACTGTGTTTGATATTCTACCGGATAGAAGGAATCAAACTTAAAAAAAAATTAAAAAAAAAAAACTGAAATCATCTCTCTTGTTCCAGATCTCTCTGCCGCACCCCCGCCCCCCAAACTCCCTCCCTTTCTATCCCTTCTTCTTCTTCCCCGTCCGCTCCCCTGAACTAAACCCCACCACAAAGGCAGCAACAAGAAACCCAGCAAAACCCACCTTTCAAATTCTCATTGTTTTTTTCCCAATCCTTCTCTTTTTTTTTAGCTACAAATCAACCCAGCAAAAAAACACACCACAAACCAAGAAAATTCACACAAAGGACTTTGTTTCTATTAGTCCTAAAAAACAATTGGAAGGAAATTCACGGAGGACACCTTTTTTTCAACAAACCAAGAACACTCATTGAAGAGAAAAATGGGGCTGACTGTGATTTTGGGCATTAGGTTGGGGAAAAGCATTGACAAAATTCGATTTGGAGGAGGGGAAGAGCTGAGTGACGCCTCCAGTTGACGAATTCCTCAGCTTCATCCACCCATTTCTGAATATCCCTGTGGAATATGTTGTTTCGTTACTGGTCTCCTTTTGTCTTTCTCTCACTCTCTTCTTTGTTCCTCATTGTGCTTTTCGTCGGACGAGACGGGAAATTAGTCAACGAATGATTGCAGAGGAGTGGCGCCTGGGGTGGAGAACTCGTCGATGAACTGCTCGAAGGCCCACTTTGAGAAGTCGTTAACGACGGCTTCGTGAAGTTGGAAAGGACAGCGCCCCGACTAATTATCCCGAGCTTTTGGGCTGTTTTAATAGTAAGGTGTCAACCGTATAAAATTTGATGGGCCGGATAATTAAGCGGGTGCTTATTTAGTACGAGAGTGCACCAAACAACTGCTCTCGTACTATTTATCCTATCCAATGCTTTATACGGCGTGCCAAACGAGGTCTTAGTGTATAGGTTGATTATAAGAAAAAGTTATGAATCAGGTTTAAAGCATGTAGAAGAAGCAATAATAATCCTAAACTCATGGATCATGCTTATTTCAATAAAATGGGTTATTCTTAATAAGGAGTCGAAAATTATGAATTGACTAGCCATTTTTGCACTAAAGCTCGATTCTTCGCAATTTACTTGAACTTAGCTTTCACTTTTATAAAGAAAATTGTATTCACATACAAAAATGTACACATCAATCCTTTTCGTTATCAATTTTGTATAGTAAAAAAATCAAATAAAATTACTCCATACTGATTTATTATGAGTAATAATACTATCTATGATCAATTGTAAAATTCAAAATTTTAATCTATTTGTAATAGGATAAAGACATAGGAAAATGATTAACATACATCTTATTTAGTTTCTTACACACACTTGTTTAATTATGATCAAATTAAAAAATTAACAGTATGGTGTAAATTGACTAATTATGAGAGTTGAGGGGGGAAATTGGCCAAATTAAAGTTGAGGGGGGAAATTGACTAATTATGAGAGTTGAGGGAGGAAAGTGGCCAATAGTCACAAGTTCAGGGGGGAAATTGATGAATACCTCTTTGTAAAATATATATATATATATATGATTTAGCAAGATGGTATTGGTAGCATTTTTCTGTGTCATAATTTAATAATCCCTAAAATAGGGTTTTACCCTCTTTTTAATCGAGAAGAAAAACCCGCTAGAACTAGAGTCTGGGTTGAAAGAGAAAAGGGTATATGATTTAGCAAGACGGTATTGGTAGCATTTTTCTGTGTCATAATTTAATAATCCCTAAAATAGGGTTTTACCCTCTTTTTAATCGAGAAGAAAAACCCGCAAGAACTAGAGTCTGGGTTGAAAGAGAAAAAGGCTTCAGTTGGAGGGAGCAAGGTTTAGCGGCCATTTCTACTTTTCTAGGGTTATAGTTGTAGTGAAAAATACAAGAGTAGTAGAAGAAGAAGAAGATGGGGTTCGGAATGCAACCCTACGGAATACAATCGATGCTAAAGGAGGGCAACAAGCATCTTTCTGGTTTGGACGAGGCGGTGGTGAAGAACATCGATGCCTGTAAGCAACTCTCCACCATCACCAGAACTTATCTCGGTCCCAATGGTATGTCTTCTCTTACTCTACCCATTACGTATCACAATCCCTTTTGGTGGATCTTTTAGTGGATCAGATGCATACATTTGCAAGTAGATTTTGTTTTTGTTTATTTTTGAATTATTTGTCTACTTTTTCGCTAATCAAGCATGAATAAGATGGTAATCAATCACTTGGACAAGCTATTTGTGACAAATAATGCCGCCACCATTGTCAATGAACTGAAAGTTCAGCACCCTGCTGCCAAGATATTGGTTTTGGCAGCCAGGGCGCAACAAGAGGAAATCGATGACGGTGCTAATCTCACCATTTCTTTTGCCGGAGAGCTCATTCAAAACGCAGAGGAGCTTATCAGGATGGGCCTATTGTTTGGGTTAATATTTGAACTTTGGGCTGAAGGAAGAGAAGCCCAAAAGGAAGCCTAGAAGACATGACTCTACCCGAAGGCCCAACATCAAATTCATTCGCCCAGCCTAAGGCAAAATGATGATTCCACATTAAATGCAAAGGCTAGTAGCTTGAAAGAAGTGACACTTGATGGAAATCAGCCTACTCTCAGTCCAAAAGCAATTTTTGAATGGCAGAGTACGTATATTACTGATGAGTCACTACCTCTTAGTTGCTTTCGGGCAGAAGCCAAGTTGCAAGCAGTCAGGCTAATTCGGCTATAAAAGGAGGAATAAGGCCTGGAGACAAAAACACTCAACCAATCAACAAACAAATACACAAACTCTGCTCAAGCCAGATTTGCATACGAAGTTGTAGTCAGCCCCCAACCTCAATCATTTTTAGGATCAGCCCTCACAAAAGCCATCTTTTGTTTAGTTTAATAGCTTTGCTACTCTTTCAACCATAGTAGTATCGATTCTCTTATGTTCACCCTACTCACCATTCACTCCATTTTCTCCCCAAACCTTTGTACTTACAAAGAAGTGACGCTGTACAAGATTCAACCATGCCCGACAAGGTTAAATCTAGCCCGACTCCCTTTGTTTTGTTCCTTACTTAATAGATCTAGAATTATCATGTATCCTTCGATATATATCCAAGTTATCTCCAGTCTTTTAGTGGTTCAAAGCATATCATTTGGGCATTACTATTGAAATAAAACCATTCAACCAGATCTAGATATTCTCTCTTTAAAGCATACAAGATGAACAAAAGTCCTTGACCTCAAGGCATAAAAAAGAACTTAATGTAGACTTAACCCATCTACGACAATCCTTTGATAACAAGAAGTCAGAGTAACTTGGGGCGCAAGTAATTGGCTTAAATACACTTGTTTTACATCTACCATACGGAGATGGTAGTGGCACACCTAAGCACTTAAAGTTATTTTTTGACTGTGAGCCTCCAAGCCTGTACCTAAGGCTCTGCAAAGGCACCTTTTTGAAACTAACTTTGTTCTCCTCTTGCAGCATTGTAACAAGTAGGAGATCAACAATCAACCAAAGTGCCAAATCCTCAGGGAGCTGTGTGCTCGAGCTAGGAACACCCACCAGTGATATTCCTACCTGAACATAGTTTTGGCATGCCCGGTGGGATATTATCTTGTATGCCAAGAAGGCGAAGGAAGGAACAAACCTTCATGTAGGGAGCAAAACAGAAATCACCCCACTACACACCAAGATCCAGCATGGCAAATCTCCCCAAAGACTTGCAAGGACTCGTCTTAACAGAAAGCCCGACTTCTTCTGAGAAGTCAGAAAGAAAAGTTACGAAGGAAGACTTACATGCCATCATGATGGCTTTTATAAAAAGCATGGAGAGAAACTCCCAAAGCATGGAAAGAAACTCTCAGAGCATGAAGATAAACTCTCGAGAGACAAGGGAAGACATAAGCAGACTCTATTCCTTAACAGGAAATTTGCGAAGGAGGCTAGATCTGGAATACCCTACTCCAGAAAATGATCATGCTAGGATAATGACAAATGAAGCCAGTCCTGTGAATGAGGTGATTATTCCTCTATTTCCTATCCTTGAGGAAAAAAAGGATAAAGGGAAGAACAAGGAAGAATCTGAAGCAAGTCATCCGGTTTTGGAAGAAATTTTGGGAACAGAATTACCCGACCCCCTGTTTTCATTAAACAACAGGGGGCAGGTCGGGTAAGAGAGAACAAAATATGGGATGTTCCAATTGATCGGGGAATCCAGTGGGAAAGGAGAACCTGCCAAGGCAGACAAACCACTTCCTTATAGACTGCTGCTAAAGACTGATAAGGGATGAGAGCTTAAATAGAGGAGGGCTGACGTAAGGAAGGAGAATACCTCGTGCATTGATCGTAACCTGAAGTGGGAACCAGGTTCTCATACTTCGCCTAATAATACAGCCAATCAACAACTTAGAGATGAGTTGGCTGAATTAAGAAAGATGGTAGTAAGGAATGCCCAACCACAAGCTCGCTCACTGTTTAGAATTGCTTATCAAAAGCCCTAACCGGATATCATTGATGAACAAAATCCCTTTCCTCTTTTCTTTAAAATGCCCGCATTCCCAACGTTCAGTGGAGAGGACAATAGTGTGTCCTCCAATGATCACATCTTCAAATTCTCCAACCATTGTGTGGCGTTCGAAGACAATCCCAATTATAAGATAAGGTTATTTGGGGATTCGTTGGTAGGCTTAGCATCTCAATGGTACTTTTTGTTACCCCCAAATTCCCTCGCCAACTGGGGACAAATGAAGATGGCTTTCCACGAGCAGTTTTACAGGATGGAGCCAGAAATGACCATTAATGATCTAATCGAAGTGAAACAATATGAGCATGAATCTACGAAAGATTTCATTATGAGGTTTAGAAAGACGAGGATGAGATGCTAGTTTCCCATTAACCATATCCAACACATAGCTATTGCTCAGAAAGCCTTAAGGCTACCCTTGAGAAAGAAGTTTTATGATGTACAATTTAATGACCTGCAAGAGTTGGTGATCGCTGCTACCAAATATGAGAAGTTGTTGCTTGAAGAACAACAACTGAAACACTCCTCTAAAGCCCCACATTTCTACCGAAATAAAGCTGCCATTCACCAAGTAGAGTTCGAAGAACGACCAAAAGAAAATGATGGTTATGGGAGAGAATTTAAAGAAGCAATAGACATGTGTGCAGCAAAGATGACCACTCCTTTTTAACCCTTGATGGTAAAGCGATTGGTCCAACCGGTCAAAGATCAGAAGGTAGTGATGAATGATGGAGAATTTATCCCCATAAAACCTTCAAAATACCAGAGTTATTCCTTTGACTTAACCAAAGTTGCAGAAATATATGACGATCTAGTACGAGCAAAAGTGATTGTGCCCGACAGTACTAAAAAACTGCCTAAACCCAAGGAGTTAAAAAGGAAAAAGTATAGTAAGCTGCACCACACCTTCAACTAATCTATCACCAATTGTGTCCAATTTAGAGATTGGATACAAGATCTCATGGTTAAAGGGAAGTTGCTATTAGAGAAATCTCAGACCAACATGATGATTGACACATATCCTTTCCTAGAAGCCCCAATCAACGTGATCAGCTTAACATGGGTCAGAAGGGAGAAGAAAAAAGCCACTTGGGAGACAAAGGTAGGATGAATAATCCTATGGAGAGAGCTCTCTAACTACCCGATAAGTCCAAAGCAACTGTAATAAAAGGGTGAATGTTTGTACAAATCAATACCAACGGAGACACGAGAATGAGGTATCCCCAACAGAAACCAAAATCGATCCAGAAGTTGATCAAAAAATAGAAAGGAGGAAAGAAACTTCTGCTATTGAAAATCAGAAATAGGGTTGTGGATTAAAGAAGATTCCATTTCATAAAGGGTTTACATAAATCTTAACCCAATAACTTTACATCTTCGGCTAGAGCAACTATTCTAGAGAAGTAAGTTTGCATAACAGCAAATATTCTATCTGGCTCTCCTAAGTACATATTGTTATTCACTAGTTGATTCTCGGACTTCTCAACCTCTTGAGAGGCTTTCTCCATCTCCTCTACTTTCTGGGAGAGTTGGTTGGTGAGGGTCATCTTTTCAGCTTGAAGTAATGAAAGATGCTCATCTAAACTCCGAATTTCAGAATCAACCACTGAGATCCTTGCTTCCATTGCTGATCTTTCCTCTACCAATTGTCAGAGCACGGTTGTACTCTTCACATGCTTTTCTTGAAAGCACTTTACTCTATTAGATGCTCCCTCTGCTTTAAGATGTTGATCTCTTAATGCCCGTAAATTCTCAAAGAAACTCAGAAAAGACTTGTATTGAGCTGGGGGCAGTAACTCAGCTTGGTGAAGTTCAGAAAGGGCTTTTTCTGCATCATAAAGGACCTTAAAACTAAAAGAAGCTGTGAAGCCCCTTCTTGTCTAGTCCTTGAAAAGATTGCGAGCACGTTGAAATGAAGGAATCTCAGAGGATGTTAGAGGAGATTTCAGTTTGTTTTTTATCTAACCGAACTTCTTCACTAGATCGGGCAACGATATTGTTGATGAAGTTGGGGGCACGTCTCTAACACTATCAGTCGTAACAGTAGGGACAACTTTAGAAGGTGGAATGGAAAGGTCCTTAGAAGCAAGAGCAGAAGTGGAAGAAGTTGCTACAATAGTCTTGGCTCGCTATTCAGGCCTAGGGACAGAAGCCCCTGTAACCTCAAAGATTGAAGATGATCTCCTTTACGCACCAAACGTGGAGATGACTTGCCCGAGCTCTTTCCGGAATCCTATTGCAAACAAAGACACAAATGATAAGAGATAAGTTGTCCAAGCCAGGAAAGGATGAAATACAAAAGGGCAATATACTTGAAATAAACCCGGAGCTCTAGAAAGAGGTGGAGAATGAGTAATTTCTTGTGATCGTTGGGGGAGGTTATCTCCACCTACTAAGGTAAGAGAGAAGGTACCCAAGACTTCAAGAGAAGCCTGCAAAAGTATAAGAAGAAGTGAAGGCCAGTAGCTAAAGAAGAGAAAAATGGGAAGTTCAAAAATATACCTGTGGAGGAACTTGAGGTTGAGAAACATTCAACTTTGGAACCTCGGGCGCATTAGTAAAGAGTGCCTGAGAAACCTGTGGATTAGTTACCTCAGACACTACAGAGATCTCATGAACTATTGGCTCTCCAAAAATAAAAGCTAGTACATGCTGAAATTCTTGTACCAGAGCAGGTTGAAAGAAATGAAGGATAGTAAGTACAGAAAAAGAGTTTTGAACATGGGATGATAGGAACAAATACTCACTGAATCACTGTCATCCTCCATGTAATGCATCATTTGCCCAGTTGAATGATCAAATTGAGAGATCGGAGTCGCCTCTAAAGGAGTGGGTTTTGCTTGGAAAAAAAGGGGCTTGCCTTGATCGGGCTGAAGGAGAAGAGATTTCAGGCGGAGAGATCTTTTCTGCCCAAATCTCCTGATACAGATAATCGGGTAAAAGAGATATTAGGAAAAGAAAAATGGGGAAGAATTCTAAGAAAATTGGGGCAATCTATACCTCTAATTCTCCAAGGACCACATCCTGGTAATCTTTGGCCCTTCGCTGCTTTTCTACATCTAATGGAGCATCCTTTAAAACCAAATAGGGTTCTTTGGATACTGAATGTCCTGATCACAAGAAGGACCAAACTGTTGGTTCCCAAGCGTAAGGTATGGATGAAAGATTAAGGCAAAAGATACTTACGGAAGGCTTTCTATTTTTTTCTTACCCACGGTAGTAGTAGAGGTCTTTGAAATAGAAGTAGCTTTGGAAGACTTGGAGGTTTGGGCTTTTGTACTTTTCCTGGTTGGGGCTGCCCACTTAGATTTGAGTCATTGTTCAAGATCAAAATCAGAAGTATCTATCACGATTGTTCATTACCGTTTGAGGGCCCTAGTACTTACTTTGGGCTTTTCCTCAGCTTATGAGTCTCCAATGAGGTCTGAGAAATCCCCACCACCTCCAATCTCTCACCTTTTAGCTTCGTTTGCAGCTTCTTGAAGAATCAATGTGTCGGTGGATTCTTCTTCTGACCCAATGTCTGTCATTTCTGTGGTACTTTGGGCTGCAGGGAATGAAAAGAATGAAGATTTAAAAAATCATTGATGTCTAAAGTTTTTTTATTTTATTTTATTTTATAAATAATGAATTGAGAGAATAGAAAGTACCTATCAAAAGAAGCTGATTCTTTTGAGAAACCATTTCATTCCAATTTTTAAGCCCACCTGTGCTAGGAAAATATCTGAGAGAAAGTTAGCTGAAAAGACAGTCATGAGCTTCCCGTAGATCTCCTCCATATTTCTTGATCCATTTCGCCTCCCACTAAGAAGAAAAAACCAAAGAACGCTCAAAATTAAGGGCCAAAGGTTTTTAGGCCACCTTGCTCATAACTTCAAGACTACGTCGGGCAACTTGGAAAATATCTTCTTGAGGAGATGGAAGGCGGTATGAGGTACCACAATGAATAGAATAAAAAAATGCAATTGGAATAGCTTGCCTAAAGCCCAGTTGTCTACTACAGAAGTTGGGATGATAAACCTCCAGACCGCGTTCATAACGTACAACGAACTCCCCAGGCTAAATCTCGTGATTGAATACAACTGATAAATTTCTCTCTGCATAAAGGGTCAGCGTCCTCTATAAGAGCAACTTGGAAAGCCTAATCAAGAAACCACAGATATTTACGAAAAACAGATGCTCCCCATTCTAAGTCTGCTCGAGTCCTGCAGACTTTGAAAAAATTAAAGTAGGCAAATGTTGAATGATCTATGGGGGGAGCTTCGGCTAAAATTCGAGCAGGGGCTACACCCTCTGGGAACTCCAAGTTAACTGCCCGAAACTCTGGGAATTACCATTGCAACCATAATTGGATCATCCATATGGGCCCATTAAGGTTGGTCTCAAATGGTTCACCTCGAGTCATTTCAAAAAGGAGATGATAGAAGTGAGAAAGAAAGAAATGACATGTGGCTACATCATCAAAATTATGAAGGGCTTCCACTAAGGGAATCCATTCGACCTTTACCCCATTGGATTTGTTAGGAAATGCATGTTTGTTGAGCCAGTACAGGAGAAAATACATATGTTCCTGATCTATGTTGGCATTAGGAGAACCCGCACCAAAGTTGCTTTTCACAAAAGGGATAAAACCCTTGAAAGACGTCTCATAAATCTTGAAAGTTGCTGAGTTGTAGTCTAACTGAAGAAAGGAAGCCGATGTGCCCGAGCTTGTGCCTGAACTTTCAACAATCGGGTGAGAAGGAAGAGCCCAAGCATGAGTTACGCCCACAATTCTGCCCGATGGTCTTAACCCAAAGACTTGTGCCATATCCAAGATAGTAGGAGACATGGGACCCATCCTGAAGTTAAAGGTGTTGGTGCCCGAGTTCCAAAAAAGAAAAGTAGTGGTCAATAATTCTGGCTTCGCTACCACGGTGGTCTTTGAGAGCATTATCAGCTCATAAATTGAAGGAAATTTTGTGAAAAACATGTTCATTTAAGCAACATCTATTAGCATGCAATTAACAATTAAAGGCGGAATCATGCTTGTATGCACTTAAAAACAAAACATTAACCATGAAATTCAAAGCCTAGTAGATTGGTGAACCAAGACTCAACTCAAATCAAAGTGAGTTGAGAAATTTATACCTTTGTAGATTCCTCTTTGCATAAGCAAAGGCTAATCACCCAAGGAGAGGGCCTTCATTCCTTGCTTTTTAGATCCATGGATTTGGATGGTAGAATAGGTTTCTCCAAGTTCCCAAAATTGAGAACCTCTAAGTCTCCACACCAAAGTAAGATGTGAAGAAGAGATGAGTGACCTTGGAGGAGAAAGATTACTAGCTAATCCCTCCAAGGGTGGCCGGCCTCTTAGAGAGAAAAGGGAGAGATATGTTCTCTCCAATTCTCCAAAAGAAACCCCTAAATGAATTTTGGCTATAAAGTCATATTTATACCTTTATTCATTGGAGTGGCAAACTTGTAAATAAGTCCAAAACTCACTCCATCTCTAAATGGCCGGCCCTAGGGTATTATTGGGCTAATTGGGCCTTTCTGAATCATTATTCATTAAGTTGTCATACAACTTAAGTCAATGGGCTTGACGTTCGGAGCCCATTGGGCCTTAAGGTCCAAAACTATCCCGAGGTCTTTAACGAACTTATTCGTTTGATTAATTAACATATTAATTAATCCTTGCCACAAATAATTAAACCATTTAATCATTCTTACTCATCTCCATTGTTTCTTCAATCTCCACCTTACACAGTGTACGATCCATTAGGTTCCTTTTAGCGAGGCAGTGGGCGATTAAAACCATTTCAAATCGATTGTGAATTGAAACTTACTTTCAATTCTCCCTTTAGTGATTATACACGTTTAGGGCTTCCACAAACTATGAGTGACACAGCAGCATATCATGGTTACCCAAGCTAATCAGAAGAGGTAGAGAACCTATTCAGTTTAGGATTACAAATGCAATACGGCCTTTCTCTAATACAATACTCTTGACCACATTGTTTAGTTTGATAGTTTATTTATGTCTACTATCCAATGTGATTCGTGTGCTTATATGATTACCTTGAATGTGATTTGGAACGACTTCCTAAATCTCATTCATACTCTAGCCAGAGATTCTTAATCATATCATAGAGTATTCTCCCTCAAACGGTTTGAAGGTTAGAGATCCCTTGTTGTGCATTCACTTGCCTCCATGGCTAAGTGGCTTAACCCCGACGATGTCGTGGACACCCTCCTGATGGAGTGACTTTGACATAATCAAAGATCAAGGACTTAATCACAAGACAACTATGATGCCTCAGGTCAAAGGACTACTTTGCATTATCCCAACCATGAGTTCTCATGTGACATGAGTATGAGAAATCCTCGTTGATCGTGTTCAGTGGACTCATTCATTATTGAGCACCTACATGCTTGTCTTGATGTCACACACACCAATGACTCGAGACTAGTCACTCTCCCTGAGAGAAGACACAACACGTACTGATCTTAACGGACTGTCAATGCCCAATTGGCAATCCTATGATCAGGAACATTTAGGATGTGTCTACGAAAGAATTGTCTCGTGAATCTAACTTCTTTAGATCGCATTCTCCCAATCACATATTCCTTGGACTTATCGTTTAAGTGTATAACATTTATATGAGACGGCTCAAACAATAATCTTTGCCCTTGATTTAAACTAGATTAGTTTAACATGTGAAATGTCCGTAAAGTATCATCATATGATTGGTTTTAGGGCACATTTCCAACATAAATACCATTATTCATCCATTTATTTTTTAAGATAGGCTCGAGCTCATTTCTCCATTTAACCTAAGCCTCATCGTTCATTAGAGGGAAGCCACGGCGGTGATTTGACCACTTGGACGAAAAAATGCCCGATTCAGCTAGAAACGGGTTCGGAGTGAACCAATTGACTTTTGGCATGCTGGCTTCTACTGTAGAAGGAACTTGAGAAACTTGTGCAGGTCCCAGTGAGTGGACCCCTTCTTCCTAAAAAAAGAATTCAGAACGTAGACCTGCTTGAGGATGATGAAGGGCATTAAGCAGAGGGCGTAAGGTGGGTGACTATACCCTTACCAGATTCGTATGAAGATCGGTTTGAAATAGTTTTTGGGGCCATTAATTAGATTTGGAGGGAAATAAAAGATTCTTTTTCAAAAGGGTAGAAAAGAAGAAACCAGAAGCAGGAAAGATTTTTGAAGACCCTAGGAGTTCTGGAAAAATCTGGGGAATTTTGGAAATTTAAACCGTTTAGAGGAAATTACATAATAAGCTGTTGATTAAAGGGAAAAAATCATGGGTTAGTGGAAAAGACTTAGGTAGAGACGGTTGCTTTAAATGGCGCTCAAATTAAGTGTAGGTGCGCGGCAACGTTTCAATCATTATTAACACCTCGGTTTGAAAGCTTACTAACGATTGAAGGGGGCACTGTTTGGGTTAATATTTGAACTTTGGGCCGAAGGAAGAGGCGCCCAAAAGGAAGCCTAGAAGACATGACTCTGCCCGAAGGCTCGGCATCAAATCCATTCGCCCAGCCCAAGGAAAAATGATAATTCCACATTAACTGCAAAGGCTAGTAGCTTGAAAGAAGTGACACTTAATGGAAATCAGCCTACTCTCAGTCCAAAAGCACTTTATGAATGGCAAAGTACGTAAATTATTGATGAGTCACTACTCTTTAGTTGCTTTCGGGCAGAAGCCAAGTTGCAAGCAGTCAGGCTAATTCAGCTATAAAAGGAGGAAGAAGGCCTAGAGACAAAGACACTCAACCAATCAAACAAACAAATACACAAACTCTGCCCAAGCCAGATTTGCATACGAAGTTGTAGTCAGCCTCCAACCTCAATCATTTTCAGGATCAGCCCTCACAAAAGCCATATTTTGTCTAGTTTAATAGCTCTACTACTCTTTCAAGCATAGTAGTATCGATTCTCTTATGTTCACCCTGCTCATCATTCACTCCCTTTTCTCCCCAAACCTTTGTACTTACAAAGAAGTGACGCTGTACAAGATTCAACCTTGCCCGACAAGGTTAAATCTAGCCCGACTCCTTTTGTTTTGTTCCTTACTTAATAGATCTAGCATTATCATGTATCCTTCAATATATATCCAAGTTATTTCCAGTCTTTTAGTGGTTCAAAGCGTATCATTTGGGCATTACTATTGAAATAAAACCATTCAACCAGATTCGGATATTCGTTCTTTAAAGCATACAAGATGAACAAAAGTCCTTGACCTCAAGGCATAAAAAAGAACTTAATGTAGACTTAACCCATCTACGACAATCCTTTGATAACAAGAAGTCAGAGTAACTTGGGGCGCAAGTAATCAGCTTAAATACACTTGTTTTACATCTACCATACGAAGATGGCAGTGGCATGCCTAAGCACTTAAAGTTAGTTTTTTATTGTGAGCCTCCAAGCCTATACCTAAGGCTCTGCAAACACCTTTTCAAAACTAACTTTGTTCTCCTCTTGCAGCATTGTAACAAGCAGGAGACGGACAATCAACCAAAGTGCCAACTCCTCGGGGAGCTGTGTCCTCGAGCCAGGAACGCCCACCAGTGATATTCCTGCCCGAACACTTATACCTAAGTGAGATCATCAGTGGATACAATAAAGCTATCAAAAAGGTTTATCAACTTATGACTTTGTATTTTGTCGAACCCAGATCATTAGAATTCTTGTGTTCTGAGTTTTGTTCAATTTTTTTATTGTTTCAGACAATTGAAATATTAGATGGATTGGTTGAGGAAGGTTATGAGAACATGGATGTGAGCAACAAAGAACAAATGGTCTGTAGAATGAAAGCTGCTGTTGCCAGCAAGCAATTCGGGCAAGATGATATCTTATCCTAATTTGTTGCCGATGTAAGTTTTTCTCTTATCTCCTTATGCGTTATTGCTTAATTTCTATCTCAGCTACTCAGCTACTTTTGATCTAGAATTATTTTTGTCATTTGTACTCTTGCAAGTATTTTTTAAGTATTTTTATCCTTATTTTTGCAGATGGTAAAAATCCTTATCAGGACCTTAGGAACTGTATCAGACATTCATTTGCTTGTCTTCCTCGTCTTCTCATGGTAGAGAATGAAGGATCAATAAAATATCAACCACCATTGGTGTGCTCTTCTCAGTTTCTTCCCCAATTTTTTTAGTCTGGAAGGAGGAGCTGTTATCTCGGTTACATATCAAGTCTTGTAATACAAGTAGTCCTAAAAGAAGTGACAAGTTTCCCAATTTGTAGTCAAATACTTTGGGTTTTGCCTTCAGCAATAAATTTGCTTTGAAGCATTTTGTTGCATCAAATTATCATAAAGTACAATGATAATTTTATGTGATTACGATATTTGCATGGACGAATTGAAACCTACATGGTGGGTAACAATTTCTGCAATGAAATTGTGGTTGCATATAATTTCTACATTTTTGTTCTCTTGGACTCTACGGTCAACGGAAATTGTGGAGATCCACCATGTGGTTATTTAACATTTGTTGTACTTTCTTTTTCACCGTTGGATTAAGATTGAATGGTAGGTGATCACGAAGCTTATCAAGAAGCAAAAAATTTAACGATCATGAAAGAAACTGCAACTGATCATTCTGATACAAAAAACAAAATGTGACGAAAGGATAAACGTACCAGAACTTTTGCAAATCCGGAGTCACAAAGGTAACATGGTGGGTGAGGGGATCAACGTGCCTCGTATGTATGTGTTAGCCCCCTAAATTCGTCATGGGCCTTGCCAGTAGGCCGGAAATTTATTTGAACGTGAGATTAGAGATTGCGAGTGTGCCACTACTAGTTACCACTAGTAGACAAGATTTGAGTGATGTAGATTGCGCTATTTAACTTCTAACCAAAAGATTAGGGCATTTGAGCGGGAGTGACTCAATTTAGGTTCTTTCTTTGCCTTATATGTAAGAACTTTACTTATGTAGAGAATTCAATCACAATATGTAAATGGTGGAGAGAGAGAAATTGCTAAAGCACTATATTGAAATGACAATAACAATTCAAATAGAGAACTTGTATTGAAATATAGGAATACTTGTACAGACAACAAAGATATAATGAATTAACAGAGTGCTTTGACTTTAATCAAAAGAAATGACAGAGCTTGCAATATTGAAAGAAAGTCTTGCAATATTGAAGAAAGCTTTGAAATGAAATGGGTGCAGCTGTAGAGAGATATTTGTTTGATTGTTTGGCCCCTCAACTTCTCTGGACTATACTTTTCTCTTTCATCTAACTATTTTAGCCTTTCAAATATGTATAAAGTATTAACGTTCTTTTTGAACAAGAGCAGACACAGTATGACCTGTTCTAAAAAAGTCGAGGCATTTCAAATTGTTTGTTAACATGGACAAAGTCAAGAAAAACCTTTGAAATTATTTCAATGTTGGACCTTGGACATAGAGTGTCCCTTAACCACATCCTTATAAAATGATATTAAAAGAAGCCACTTGATGCATTCCACCTTCCAAACCTTACTTGTATGAAAAATATCTACAAACATATATCATGTATAATGGTGGCCTCTTAAATTTTTGTAAGCCAAACATGTGCCACTTGATGTAAGTCTAGCCTAATTTCACAACAACCCCACCCACAAAATGTCATAATTTGACTTTAGGCCCAAATGAGTGAAGTTTGCCAATTTTAACGACAAACAATGTGAATCATCCCATTAAGCTTTCACTCCGGAGGAAGCTTCGGGAGCCCAAATGCAACCGCAAGCTTCTCCCTGTGAGTGGACATGGCATACTCCTTATTTTCAGGTGTTATTCAATAATCATCAGAACCCTATAAATTTTAGATTTTATTTAGAGAACTGTTATTAGTACTTCAAAAATTTCATTTTATACCTCTCGCAAGTGTATTTTTCTTTCTTATTATATAAAATTTGGAATGCAAAAACAAAATTTTGGAGTGCCAATAAAAACTCCCCTTATTTATGCAGGCAAATAAATTGACTCAATTTATGATTTTTAGCAGTTCGATCATCCATTTTTAATTCTAACTTTTATATTGGCCATTTTAGGTGACCAAACAATTTCGAAATTGAAGTTTCACAGGCTTGACCTTTGAAAGAGTACCTAAAATATAGAAGGTTCAAATCATCCACATTAGATTTACGTTCCCATTTAGGTTCAAATCATTGCAGTTTTTGCTCGCTCGCTTACTTTTATTTTGAGTATATTATACAAACCTTGGGAGGCAAATTTGTTGTTTGGTTTTGCCTTAAGTAAGAAATAAAATCAAAGTTTTCGGAGTTTTATTACGTCCTCAAGGAAAAATAACCGAGTAGAAAAATACCAAGCAAGAATATTCAATTACATGATGAAGCTCAAAGCTGTGGCTGTCAAACAACATAGATTTGAAATTATCCACAACTGCAGTGTTGGAGGAGACAGTAATCAATAGTAAAGATATAATTTGAGACCATACCGCAACCAGACAGTAGAAACAACACAGATAATAAAAGTAAAACACATGCCGCGCTACTATTTCGCCCCTCGGGCTCCTGCTGGACTTTTTACAGCCACTACTAGCTAGATTTGGATAACATTACCTTGTACTTTTGGCTTTCTGGAATCCTTACAATCAAAATGATGTACAGACGCAGGAAGACGGTATGTTTAGGCTAAAATGACGGTAGATATGATCGACGACTTCCAGGTTAAGCCGGAGAGCCATTGTATGTATACATCTTTGGAAGGCGAGAACAGCAGATTAGGCCAAAATGCTCAGTTATATATAGACCACAAAGAGGCCCTCTTTTGCTTCACATCCGTCCACTAGTACAAAAGATAATTCCTTGTTTCATCACTTTACGTTTAAGTTCTGACTGGTTGTGGGAATCCAAGTCCAGCCTGCTGCCGCACATGCTCTGGTATGAGCCTCTTGATCAATTCAGGTGATACTCCGTTTAACTGCAAGTCAATTTTGGAGCACGGTGGGAGGCACGAGTCAATTAAAACTTGCACGAGTAGAGTAGAAAATGTGATTGCTAAGAAAATTTTCATTTGAACTTGTGGATAGTAATGAAGGGACAAGACAAAACATATATAAGTCATTTTCATAGAGTTGCTGCCTCACGAATTTCCAACCGCTTAAAAGGCCCTACTCAATTCTTCCAGATTATGCAACCCAACTAAACTTATGGACAAAATTTGAAGAAATTTCATATATTCAGGACTGATTCAATCAGACATGCACGTTCAATTGCTGAAAGGCCCAGAATATCTGAATCGGTGGAATTGTTTTCTGGGAAAGGTACCACGATAACTCCGCCCATGTCTTACATGGCCGGTCCCAAGCCCGGATAAAGGAGGAGGGGGAGGGCGTCAGGTAGTCGACAGCCGGCACTCCATGATCACGTCGAATCCTTATGAAAATGAATCCAGAACAAAATCGCGCTAAAGCTAGGGCGTCACCCGTAAGTGGCGCGCTGTGTGGCCCGAGCACAGTGATAAGTGAGCAAGGGTCGCTGTATCTCCATCGGCACCCGGATACAGTGTTAAATGAGCAAGGGGGCCATAGAAACTTCTTTTCGAACGACTCCACTCAAAGTTGTTTGGGAGCATATGCTCCTATCAACTTTACCCGGGACACACAAAAGAAGTACTTTGATCCTATTAGACGGGGGAGGGTGAAGAAGCTAGGACAGAAGGGTAGAGTTCAAGAGAGCAAAATGCGTTTAGGAACGTGGAATATAGGAACCTTAACAGGAAAATCTATGGAAGTAGTGGAAGTTATGGTGAGGAGAAGGATAAATATTATGTGCCTACAAGAAACTAAGTGGGTTGGTAGTAAGGCAAAGGATCTAGAAAACTCAGGGTTTAAACTTTGGTATTCGGGCACAAATAGAACGAGAAACGGTGTTGGCATCATCGTGGACAAGACCTTGGTACAAGATGTTGTAGATGTCAAGAGGGTAGGAGATAGAATCATGGCAATCAAGATTGTAATAGGACAAGAACTTATCAATGTGATTAGTGCGTACGCACCTCAAGTAGGGTTGGATATGAGTTCGAAGGAGAAATTTTGGGAAGATCTTGGAGACTTGGTACAAGGAATTGCTCAGACGGAGAAGTTATTTATAGGAGGAGATTTAAATGGACACGTGGGCAGGGAGACAGGCAACTATGGAGGTTTTCATGGTGGCCATGGTTTTGGGGAGAGAAACAAGGATGGGGAAGCTATCTTGGATTTTGCAATGGCATATGATCTCTTCTTAGCCAACACCTTCTTTAAGAAGAGAGAAGAACATGTGATCACCTACAAGAGTGGGTCGTCAAAAACACAAATAGATTTTCTTCTAATGAGGAAAGGGGATCGTATAACTTGTAAGGATTGCAAAGTTATACCAGGAGAGAGCGTGGCTAATCAACATCACTTGTTGGTGATGGATGTACATATCAAAAGAGTAAGACAAAAGAACAAGACTTGGAAGTGCCCAAGGACTAGATGGTGGAATCTAAAAGAAGAAAAACAAGTCATTTTCAAAGAGAAGGTAATCACCCAATGTGTGTGGGATAGAGAGGGGGAAGCTAGCCAAATGTGGGATTCCATGGCTAGTTGTATCCGAAAAGTAGCAAAAGAGGTATTAGGAGAGTCCAAGGGATTTGCCCCACACCAAAAGGAATCTTGGTGGTGGAATGAGGAGGTACAAACAAAGGTGAAGGCTAAGAAGGAATGCTGTAAAGCTTTATACAAGGAGAGGACCGATGAAAATGGTGAAAGGTATAGAAAAGCGAAGCAAGAGGCGAAGAAAGCTGTCAGAGAAGCTAAGTTAGCGGCTTACGACGATATGTATAAACGACTAGATACCAAAGAATGAGAGTTGGATATCTATAAACTATCTAGAGCAAGGGAAAAGAAGACAAGGGACCTAAACCAAGTGAGGTGCATCAAGGATGAGGATGGAAAGGTTCTTGCTACAGAGAACGCGGTTAAAGACAGATGGAGAGGTTATTTTCATAATCTTTTCAATGAAGGACATGAAATGAGTGCTTCTTTAGGGGAGTTGAGTAACTCAGAAGAGTGTAGAAACTACTCTTTTTATCGTCGAATCCGGAAGGAAGAAGTGGTTGTAGCTTTGAAGAAGATGAAGCATAAAAAAGCAATAGGCCCAGACAATATACCAATCGAAGTGTGGAAACTTTTGGGAGAGACAGGTATAACATGGCTCACTGACCTTTTCAATAGGATTTTGAAAACGAAGAAGATGCCAAATGAGTGGCGAACGAGCACTTTGGTGCCTATCTACAAGAATAAGGGCGACGTACAAAATTGCATGAACTATAGGGGTATTAAGCTAATGAGTCATACAATGAAGCTCTGGGAGAGAGTCATTGAGCATAGATTGAGGCAAGAGACACGGGTTTCGGACAACCAATTCGGGTTCATGCCAGGGCGCTCAACCATGGAGGCAATCTATCTCTTACGAAGATTGATGGAAAGATATAGAGATGGGAAAAAGGATTTACACATGGTCTTTATAGATTTGGAAAAAGCGTATGATAGGGTCCCAAGAGACATTCTTTGGAGGATTTTAGAGAAGAAAGGAGTACGAGTAGCATATATCCAAGCTATAAAGGATATGTATGAAGGAGCAAAGACTGCCGTAAGAACTCATGAAGGACAAACCGAAAGCTTTCCCATAACTGTAGGATTACATCAAGGCTCATCCTTAAGTCCTTACCTTTTTGCGTTGGTAATGGATGAGTTAACAGGACATATTCAAGATGATATTCCTTGGTGTATGCTTTTCGCAGACGATATAGTGTTGATAGATGAAACTCAGGAAGGGGTAAATGCAAAGCTTAACCTTTGGAGAGAAGTGTTGGAATCTAAAGGTCTTCGCCTAAGCCGATCAAAGACAGAATATATGGAGTGCAAGTTCAGTGCAAATGGAGGCCAAAACGAGTTAGGGGTGAGGATCGGAGATCAAGAAATACCAAAGAGCGATCGTTTTCGTTACCTAGGATCTATCTTGCAAAAGAACGGAGAATTAGATGGAGATCTCAACCATAGAATACAAGCTGGATGGATGAAGTGGAAGAGTGCATCCGGCGTGTTGTGTGACCGCCGTATGCCACTGAAGCTCAAGGGAAAATTTTATAGGACGGCAATAAGGCCGGCGATGCTGTATGGCACAGAATGTTGGGCGGTGAAACATCAACACGTACACAAAATGGGTGTAGCGGAGATGAGGATGCTTCGTTGGATGTGTGGGCACACGAGAAAGGATAAGATTAGGAATGAGGATATCCGGGGTAAAGTAGGAGTAGCCGAAATTGAAGGAAAGATGAGAGAAAATCGGTTACGGTGGTTTGGACATGTGCAAAGAAGGCCTACTGACGCTCCGATTAGAAGATGCGACTATGGGACAGAGGTTCAGGGCCGAAGGGGTAGAGGAAGACCTAGGAAAACTTTGGAAGAGACTCTAAGAAAAGACTTAGAGTACTTGGATCTAACGAAGGACATGACACAGGATCGAGCACAATGGCGTTCTAAGATTCATATAGCCGATCCCACTCAGTGACTTGGATTTTCCAAGTCTCCAACCGAGAAGTTTTCCTCACTCGGGAAATTAAGGGAACACTACCCCAACCTACATGCTCCACTCAGAAAGCTTCAACATACAAGCTTCAACAAAAGAAAATTCAAAGAACTTAGCGAAGAAGGCTTTGGTGTATTTAACACAATACGTTGAAATGAATGAAAGCTTATTTATTGATATCCCCGATAAGCTACAAATATGTACATATGCATGAGTCAAAATAAACACACAAGAGGGAGCCTTCACAAAGGTTGCTTAGGAGAAGTCTCAGCAGTCGGTAGAGCCCCAGAAAGAGAAGGCACCGGAGGGGGATCATTTGGAGCCTCAGTACTGGACAGAACCCTAGAAGGAGGAGGCATCAGAGGTTGATCATTCGGAGCTTCATTATGCGGTACAGCCCCAGAAGACGAAGGCAATAAATGCCTTTGGAACAAACCCACAAATCTCTGATGATCAAGTAAAACCTGACCATCAATTTCCTTCATCTGGTCAAGCTTCCTCTTCATGTTTGTAGCATAGTCATGTGCGAGCCGGTGCAACTGTTTATTCTCATGCTTGAGCCCCCTAATCTCCTGTTTGAGACTCATCACTTCAGCCGCCAATGATTCAACTTGGCGGGTTCGAGCAAATAGGCGTTGGGCCATATTAGACACAGAACCTGCACACTGAACACTGAGAGCCAGCGAATCCTTAACAGCTAACTCATCAGACCGTTTGGAAAGTAGTCTGTTATCTTTGGGAGTGAGAAGGTTCCTGGCCACCACCGCAGCGGTCATATCATTCTTCATCACGGAATCCCCAACGGTAAGAGGACCAGTAAGGGAGACGAAGGATGGGCGCCATATGTTGTCTGGAGAAGGCGGGGCTGCCTCTTCAACAAGGTTCAAGTCAAAACGACGGTCGGAGGGGCCAGACATTTTCAAAGGTGTTGAAGAGAGAAGAGGTCGGACAAATCAAGATCTTAGAAGTGCAAGAATGAAGCTTCTACTGGTGGAGATTCAAGTGTGCTTTGGAACTTAATGCCAGCCCCTATAAAAATCTGCACTCGACGGAGCTTCAGAAATCGAAGAGGCGCCTGCTCAGAAATCGAAGAGGCGTTTGCTTTCTCAAAAGTTGGGCTGCTTAGAGATCACGAGGGTTGATCTCAGAAATCGAAGAGGCGTTTGCTTTCTCAAAAGTTGGGCTGCTCAAAGACCACGAAGGCCGATCTCGGAAATCGAAGAGGCGCTCGCTTTCTCAAAAGCTGGGCTCCCCAGAGACCACGAGGGCCGATCTCAGAAATCGAAGAGGCACCTACTTTTCCAGCCTTGTCAGCACCTGTTACACGCACACTCAGCTTTGCGGAAATTATGGGCATTCTGTCGAAGACTTCTGGGGAAGTAGAAAACACATGAATCTTACTGTTCAATCACCCACTTCCCACACGCAACAATAGCTCACGGGTACCACAGATAACTTTGCCAAAGTTCTCTGCCAAAGTTGAGCACGTGAAGCTTGCAGCTCCGACTACATCGCTTTGACCAAGAAGGGTAAAAGAATAGCAAAGAAACAGCACTAACAAAGTTTAGACCCATAAATTTTGAAGGTCTAGCTACCATATTATTACCCACAAGGGTAAAGGAACAGTACCACTGCTGGGTAATTGGAAAGTCTCTGTGTGTCAACCTCTGTGCTTCGTGGCAAGGTAGACTAGCAAACATGCCCAACCTTTACTCACATTCGAGAAAACACTCCCAATAAGATTGCTTGCTCCAAAATCGAAGAGGCACCGTCCTCCAAATCTCGAGAGCCAGACTCCCAACATGACTACTTTCTTAAAAATCGAAGAGAGGGTAAAGGAACAGTACCATTGCTGGATAATTGGAAAGTCCCTGTGTGTCAACCTCTGTGCTTCGTGGCAAGGTAGACTAGCAAACATGCCCAACCTTTACTCACATTCGAGAAAACACTCCCAACAAGATTGCTTGCTCCAAAATCGAAGAGGCACCGCCCTCCGAATCTCGAGAGCCAGACTCCCAACATGATTACTTTCTCAAAAATCGAAGAGACACTGCTTCCCGAATCTTCGAGAGCCAGACCCCCAGCATGATTGCTTTCTCAAAAATCGATGAGGCATCGTTCTCCGAATCAATCGAATAGGCGCTCGCTTTCTCAAAAGCTGGGCTGCTCAGAGACCACGAGGGCCGATCTCAGAAATCGAAGAGGCACCTACTTTTCTAGCCTTGTCAGCACCTGTCACACGCAACAATAGCTCATGGGTACCACAGATAACTTTGCCAAAGTTCTCTGCCAAAGTTGAGCACGTGAAGCTTGCAGCTCCCACTACATCGCTCTGACCAAGAAAGGTAAAAGAATAGCAAAGAAACAGCACTAACAAAGTTTAGACACATAAATTTTGAAGGTCTAGCTACCATATTATTACCCATAAGGGTAAAGGAACAGTACCACTGCTGGATAATTGGAAAGTCCCTGTGTGTCAACCTCTGTGCTTCGTGGCAAGGTAGACTAGCAAACATGCCCAACCTTTACTCACATTCGAGAAAACACTCCCAATAAGATTGCTTGCTCCAAAATCGAAGAGGCACCGTCCTCCGAATCTCGAGAGCCAGACTCCCAACATGACTACTTTCTCAAAAGCGAAGAGAGGGTAAAGGAACAGTACCATTGCTGGATAATTGGAAAGTCCCTGTGTGTCAACCTTTGTGCTTCGTGGCAAGGTAGACTAGCAAACATGCCCAACCTTTACTCACATTCGAGACAACACTCCCAACAGGATTGCTTGCTCCAAAATCGAAGAGGCACCGCCCTCCGAATCTCAAGAGCCAGACTCCCAACATGGTTGCTTCCTCAAAAATCGAAGAGACACTGCTCTCCGAATCTCGAGAGCCAGACCCCCAGCATGATTGCTTTCTCAAAAATCGAAGAGGCATCGTTTTCCGAATCTCGAGAGCCAGATACCACAGACCACTTTTTCAAAGTGCTCTGACAGAGTTAAAACATGTGAAACTGGCAGCTCCCACTACCGTGCTATGACCAAGCAGGGTAAAGGAATAGCATTACTACTTGTTGTTAGGGAGACTCCTATATATGTCGACCTCCATCCCCAACGGACAGGCAGACCTGCAAAAATGCTCAACCCTTCATCATATCTGAGAGGGCACTCCCAACGAAGCCTTACGAAATATTCAGCTTTCTTTCCCCCCGATAATACCTCTGCAAACAAGCTATACTAGAGCAAGAATATCTCATATCATCAGGGTTAAAAGCAAGAGTATCCCATATCATGCTTTTTCCCTGTCTTTGCCTTTGGCCTTGTTTTTACCTGCAAGACAAGGAGAAAGAGAGCAATCAGTCAGCACTTGGAATCAAGCTTCCAGCCAGGAACTGACTGCCTGGAACCCCTTACCTGATTACTTACCTGGCATTGCTCTCGAGTACTCATCTTCAACATGTTATGTTTCCAGGGAAGATTCCGCATCTGCTTGAGGAACAGATAGGGCAAGTGCGAAGGATACAAGGAAGCATGTGGAGACAAGCGTAACAGCACACGTGCCGATACATCCATTACTCTGTCAAAAGCAAAAGTATCCCATATCAGCAGGGTGGAACGTACTCTAGATTTGATGGACTTGTTTTGACCCTCAAATTCTTCAGTCGGCCTTATACTCTGGAGGAAACCAGAAAACCCTCCAGCTCAGTTCAAGAATAAGCCTGTGGAAAGTTACTTCTTCAAAAGCAAAAGTATCTCATATCATCTCTTCTCATTTTTCTTCTCTTTATCCTTCATGCTGCTGCAAGATGGGGAGAAGGTGAACAATCAGTCGGAGCTCTGATTGCTTACCTTGTCTGTCACCTCTTTCAGCAGACCCCCTAGCTCGGCGACTTGGGGGACTCCTACTCCATGGTTTGTATCGCGCTTGACCAAGCCTAAAACTACAAGTAAGCTTCAAGTGAAATTGATACATTACCTTGTGCATCTCCACCAGTTAAAGATACCACCCCTGGATGGAGGAAGAGTACTTCCAGAGAAGATGCCACATCTACCTATGAGACAGATAAGGCAAGTCAAGACGACACCACACTCCGATACTTAGAAGTTTCGTGATTACGAGATCATTCTCCCACAATATTTCCTAATGTCATTTGTACTAAATCATTCACTTGTACTCACTAAAGGAGAGTTTGAACCTATGTACTTGTGTAAACCCTTCACAATTAATGAGAACTCTTCTATTCCGTGGACGTAGCCAATCTGGGTGAACCACGTACATCTTGTGTTTGCTTTCCTATCTCTATCCATTTATATACTTATCCACACTAATGACCGGAGCAATCTAGCGAAGATCACAAAAAGCGACCGTTTTCGCTACCTAGGATCTATCTTGTAAGAGAACGGAGAATTAGATGGAGATCTCAACCATAGAATACGAGCTGGATGGATGAAGTGTAAGAGTGCATCCGGCGTGTTGTGTGACCGTCGTAGGCCACTGAAGCTCAAGAGAAAATTTTATAGGACGGCAATAAGGCCAGCGATGTTTTATGGCACAGAATGTTGGGCGGTGAAGCATCAACACGTACACAAAATGGGTGTAGCGAAGATGAGGATGCTTCGTGGGATGTGTGGGCACACGAGAAAGGATAAGATTGGGAATGAGGATATCCGAGGTAAAGTAGGAGTAGCCGAAATTGTAGGAAAGATGAGAGAAAATCGGCTCCGGTGATTTGGACATGTGCAAAGAAGGCCGACTGACGCTCCGGTTCGAAGATGTGACTACGGGACAGAGGTTCAGGGCCGAAGGGGTAGAGGAAGACCTAGGAAAACTTTGGAAGAGACTCTAAGAAAAGACTTAGAGTACTTGGATCTAACGGAGGACATGACACAAAACCGAGCGCAATGGCGTTCTAGGATTCATATAGCCGACCCCACTTAGTGGGAAAAGGCTTTGTTGTTGTTGTTGTTGTTGTTGAAAGGTACCACGATGAACAAGCAACGAATATATATAGTTGAGACTAACATATTTCTATATTTCATCATTTCGTTAACAGGTAAAAGTAAATGAATCTGAAACTCACTTCTTGTTTGAAGTTGAAAAGTGGCGGCAACGGGCGACCATTTGGTAGGCGAGCATTGGGCTCACGGAGATCATCGAAGAAAGGATGCGTGCATGCCTCTAGCTGTAAATGGACGATCAGTGAAAATTCAGATATTAGAACATGTCAAGAAGTGAAACAACTCAAAATCGACTGACAAATTATTCAATTCCAAGAGCCAAGTACAAAAGTTGCAACTCAGCACATAAATGGAAGCTGCCAAACCGAGGGAACTCTTTCCAAATCTTATTTTAATCACATCACAAAGCATGATGTCTTGGCTTTGAAACAGTAGAACTCCATGTGAATAGAAGTCCAACTCACCGCAGTGCAGCGTAGACTCGGTGAATATTGAAGTAGTCGTGAAGCAAGGTCAATTGCTTCGGGAGGCATTCTCTTGTGGAAAACCTGAATAGAGGAGCATGTCACAGATGCATAACCATAGGATTGATGCAAAACGAAAATAAGCGCACAGATAACAGTAATTAAATCCCTACAGTCTGTTATAATTAATAATTTTTTAGTCAGCACAGGTAAATATGGACAATTCAAGAACAAGAATATGTTCAAGAAATAAAAGGAAAGAACCACAGAAACAAAATTGTACTTAAAGAAATTGCATTTTGTGGAGAAGCACTCCACAGAGACAGATGAAACTAAAAACTCATTTACCCAAAAGAACAATTAAGGCCACTCATGATAGCTAACAAAGACAACTGCTACTATACTAAAGACCCAAGAAACAATCAACTTTAACATCAACTCACAAGCCTTCCAATTAAAATTAAATGAATAAAAAACAGAACGAAACAAAAGCTCCTTGAATTCCATCACAAACAAATCCGAAAGAGAGGACCATAAACGAATATTTCCCATAGTTTCTCCACACTCACTCCTTCACAATATCAAAGATTCTTCTATTTCATTCCCGCTAAACCAGCCAAAGTATAGCAAACACCATACTCCCACAACCAATTTAGTTTACATAACCCTCCCAGCCACCCTATGCTACCAGACAATAAGGGCTAACAATCAACCCAACTCAAATTTTGAACAAAAGGTTTCACCATGTCCAGAACATAGAGACATGTATGCGTATGTCTACACCGCATACTAACATCCTCCTCTACAAGCACCGCCTTAACAATCAACTTATTTGAAGGGTTATCTAAATTCATACCTTATGCCAAGGATGAGCTTTAATCTGAGGGAACCTAAAATCAGTGTAATTTGGATTCATGCATCGAATCTCTTCTCTAGTTGGAGTGCCAAGAACCTGCAAGTAGACACATAAATAGTAAGAACACACACTTGCATGATCCATCTAATTCAACAAAGATAATGAAACACGACCTTGATAATCTCTACAAGTTGGTCCACTGCATTCTCTCCTGGAAATAGTGGCTGTATAACAGTTTGAAATTGTTTATAAGTCAAAACGTACAAACAGTTTCACCCAAAAGTTAACTTAGGCCAAGAATAAGAACTTTACTCCCAAAGAAGTAGATAACCTGGCCTAGAAGGAGCTCAGCAAGGACACAACCAGCTGACCAGATGTCAATGGATGTTGTATATTCTGTCGCACCAAAGATGAGTTCAGGAGCCCGATAGTAACGAGAACATATGTATGATATGTTTGCTTCCCCCTTGACCTGATTACAAAGAAAATCATTAAAACAGAAATTATTCAAGGAAACTGATTTAGTTACCAACTTCCCAACTGCATTAACATGAAGCCTCCGGATAAATAGATGACTGATGTATAGCCAGTCTTATACTCAGATTAGCAGAACTATGGGAAAATAGTGAAGATGACACCATACCAGAACTTTTGCACTTCCATAGTCACAAAGCTTAACTTGGTGCGTGAGGGGATCAACCTGCCAAGTGTACATGAAAATAACATAAACAATCTACTTCACATTGGGCAATGAAAGAAAAAAATAAACAAAGAATGCGTACCAAAAGATTTTGAGGCTTCACATCTCTATGGCATACCCCAGGAACAGCATGGATATAAGCCAGGCCCCTAAAAATCTGAAAAGGACGTTTTTACATTAATTACAAGGGCATAAGTCAATACAAATGATTATCAACATAGAAAAAAGTTAATAGGAAAAAAACCATAACTAAAAATGATCCATACTTGATATGTATAAAGTTTCACATAGAGGAGTGGCATCCTTTGGTTCATACTACTGTAGTGCTTCAGAACCCTGTACATAGTCTCGGGTACATATTCCATAACCAAATTCAAGAAAAGCTCATCTTTAGCCGTTGTAGAGAAGAAACAATGCTTCAGTGAAACAACATTTGGGTGATCCATCAAGCGCATCAACTGCAACTCACGATTTTTATACCTCCTGTCTTGTAAGACCTTCTTTATGGCCACCGTTTCTCCAGTTTCAATGCATTTAGCCTGAATTAAAAAAAATCACCAAAGACTCAATAATGAAAAGAATGCAAGAACGCTTTAGCTGTCATTAGAGTAAAATATATACCTGAAAAACAATTCCAAATGATCCAGTACCTACAACACGCTCTGCCATGTAACTGATTGTCTGCAATCAACAACAAAAGGAACACTTCAGAATACATAAATAAGTGGAAGCTGAATAATTCTTCATAAATTATCTATCAATGTCATAGGTAAAGGACCTCAACTGTTAGAACTTTATATATCAAGTCAAGTAATAATTGATTATGAATGACAAAAGTGCACAGATTTTTGTGCTATAAAAGGTATTAAACAGGATGAAGGAGTTTGATCAAAGTTGTAGCCTTCAGATGGATCAAATGGGGTAAAGGATGGAAGAAAGAACCAGTACTAACCCGTTTTGGTTCGCCATTTTTACCACCTATTGTTGTTGAAATGATGTGCCCAGTGACTGCATCATTTCCCTCGACAACAGGAGCCGACATTTCCTGCAATTTACAGAAACAAAAATTTCAAACAAGTACAAACTTCAGGCTTGCTTTGAAAAAGTATGACTGGCAAGCTGATGATTGCTAAGGATTCACCCTGCCTAAATGCAATTGAAACCAGTAGGCCCCTTACGGGAGATGCCCCAAAATACCCCTAAAATAATCCAAACGAACATATCGACAATGCCTTTCTGTTCTTATACCAATTCTAAGACTTATCACTCTTCATTCAGCATTTTAGATAATCTCTATGGGTTAATAAGTACCTTCCAGAAATGATTGCATGAATTTACAAATTTCTATACATATACCATACTGTTTTGTATGATTGTATATATGATGCAATACATTACGTGTCTGGTGAAGTTACGAAAGCATGCATACCCCTCTATATTAATGAGAATCCGGGAAAAAAAATATGCTTTGAAACCTATGTACTACACAAAGTGAGAAACTAATGTACACTTAACAACCATCTTAAGCAACAAAAATGTTGAACGCATTGATGATAACAGTAGTACATACATACAAGTTTAAAAGCGACTCAACAAACAAACATAACTGCTGCAAACATATGGATATTCAGAACGAAATTTAGGAAAGGGGAAAGCACAAAGATCTCAAAAAATACTTAGCAAAACAAGGTGACCCAGTTTACAAGAAAGCATCACATTCTATAAAACTTGCATTCGAAAGAATCAATAAACATCAGCTTCCTGAAGCAAACTAGAATACTCTGAATAACAATCCACCTCTAGGAAAGAAAAAGCACAAAATGTTGGCAAAAATAACAACATTGTTAAAAAAACTAGAAAACCCAAAAGAGAACCAGATTAACAAAGCCTCCAAAGACCAACAGAGGAGTACCAGAACAAGCATTCGATCCAAAGAAACCGAGCCGAGGAGCAAAAGCGCACCGGGGTCAAACTTAAAATATGAATATGAACAAAAGGAAACAATTAAAAAACAGGACACCCCCCAATTGCTCAAATTGGCTGCTGAGTGAGAAAGTTATAGCAATCAGAACTTCTAAATTCAGCTCCTCTAAGCTTTTATTTCCATATTAATTAACCAACCAGCTTATAAACACAAATATAATTTAACCCAGTCCCACATTTTCTATAATTCTTTCTCCTAATTTTCCTAAAGTAGCTTCTCGGAAACAAAATTTTACAAAAATTTATTATACCTGCAAAAATAATAGAGGAAATACAAAAATAAAACAAAAAAATTGAGAAAAAAAAAGCACAAAATCTGGCCGGAGAGAAGCTTCGGCGAGGTGGGTAAGACCTCCAAAGGCACAGAAAGTTGCAGATCGAGTAGAATTAGTAACGAAAGTGAAGAGTTGAGGTGGATCAAAGGCGATCTGAGCACCAAAACCTACCTTTACGTAGATGAAGCAAACCTCTAAGAGAGCAGAGCTCGAAGAGGTGGCTGAGAAATGTGAGAGAGAGGAGAGAGAGGAGAGAGAGAGTACCTTGTCGGAGTCCATTTGGGGGGCTCGGCGAGTCACGTGGTTCAGTGGCTCATTGTGGTCTCGCTGTCGCTGTGGCTGTGCCTCTGATTGTTGATGCTTTGGCCCCAAACCCACAGAGGCCATGTGATGTGAGACTGCGAGTTTCTCACACACTCACCATCCCCCACACGCACCCCTTTTCTCTCCCACACACTCTTTTACTACTGGAAAGAAAGGGAAGTCTCATTTTTCCCTAAAAGTGTCATTTTCTTATAATAGGATTTAAATTAAGTGGATTTGAATACGAGATTTCGAATACAAAAGTGAATATTTTTAATCAATTAACTGCATAAAACGTTATTATCCAAATCCTTCATTTTCTTTATTTTCGTCAAGATCATCTCTAAAAAATTTCATTTGACTTTGAGATTTAGAATTGAATCAATAAATTGTCGGTTAAACATGATAAGGCAACTTATTACCATAATTGTCAATTGGTTTGAGCATATGAATGTCCACGCGGTCTTTAAATCGAAATCTCTTATTTTTTGGGCAAAATCGAATAAATTCTTCTTACTTTTAATACAAAAATGGTATTGGTACCAAATAATTTGAACGTTAATACTTAATAATGTAATGCAATAACATTCAAGTTGTTGTAAGTCTAATTTAATTGAACAATATAAAGGACAAAGAGAGGGGGTGCAAAGGCAAGGAAAGAAAAGAGAGTGTATTGTGAGGTATATGTTATCTTACGTCATTGTGCCTTTATTGATAGTACTGGTGAAGGTAAATTCCTAACCTCAATAAGATTATAACTCTAATAGGATAATATATAATCTAAGAGATATGGTAGAATCTCACAATGATATCCCAAGAGATTTACGTAATCACATTCCTAATCTAATAGGGTTACAAAATTTCCTCTTGAGTGTGTAAATACTCAAACAAAAATCGCATAAGGTCTTCAGCGGATGAAGTAAATCAGTTGATGAAGTCATCTACACAACGGGCAAATACAAGTCTCAAATTAACAAAAGCATGCATGGTTAGTAAAACTCACAAAACATTGCTATGGTAAAATCTAAAAGTAGGTGAAAAGCCCATAGACTGAGGAGAAATGTGAGAAGTATGCATAATGTCAAAAACAAACGTCATACAGAACGAAGGTAGTAAACCTCATAAAGGTATGACCAGCCTAGGATGGGTGCCTTATCAAAACCTCGTTAGGTAGTAAAAACCCAATGGGAAAAATGCTCCTAATCGTAGGGAAAATAGTACATTAAGATCAAGTGAGTATATTTGTAGACACTTCCCTTGAATTTGACAAAACTTCCAAATAAGAGAACTACAAGCTATTCAGATCATAAGTTTACGCATATCGATTCCTTGGATGAGTTTATGAAAAATAGACTTAGGCCATGACTTCGTGAAGAGATTGGTCAGGTTGTCTTGGAACCGGATTTACTTGACTTCAATGTTCTAATGTTGTTGTTGCTAATGAGAATAAAAGAACATTGGCGCAATGTGCTTGGTGTTGTCTCTCTTAATGTATCTTTTCTTCAATTGGTCGATACAACATCTTTTGTCTTTAAAGATTGTTGTAGGAACGTCAAACCGCTAGTACTTTGAATATGTTCCATGACGGCTCTTAGTGTAACAACTGGTCCCTAATTTTACGGTTTTTATAATTTTGAATGTGTGTTTTTATGAAAATGTCCTTTAAACTCCAAGCAGGTATAATCTTGTTATACATCTCCCTATCTTCGTTTTGATATATTATGAGTCAAATTTAATTCAGAAATGAGAAAAATATGGCTATTTGAAGACTGCCCAATTTTTTGGCCATTAAACCTAGATTTCGATGGGTTTTCCAGTGGACCAGGTCACCCAATAATCTAAAATCCAGATCAAAACCAGATCTGACCCAACCCATCCCAAAAACCGAATTCGACTTGGATCAACTAAAAAACTGAACCTAACGTAGTCCAACTCGTTGACCAACTTGTTGATCGATCCGTTAACCTGACCTGGATGGAATATTCCCTAGAATATTATCTAGAATATTCCATGAGTTAACTTTTACGAAATTTTCTCGGGAACCCTCCTAGACTAATTTCGGTGCCCCGAATCCATTTTTGATATCCATTTAGTGAAATTTCGAAGTTTTAACTTAGTTGATTTGCTCGGCGTCTCGATTGACTTTTTAGGTTGATCGTTGACTTTTTATTGACTTTTTACGAAAATTTCCTGAAACCCCTCTTAGGGTAATTCGACGCCCTGATTCCAAATACACGCTCTGTTTTCCCAAATTCAATCATTTTACTAGGGTTTTACTTATTGTTTCCTTTTATGTGCCTAGGTGCATTTGTTAATGGTGACCCCGTCCGCTTTAATTTGCACAGCTCTTTGACGACGAAGTATCTGTGAGTGGACCCCTTCTTAAATTGCATGATTTTTATTAAATGCTAGCCTTGCATTTGTGAAAGCATGGTTTACTGATTTTATGTTTCGTGATTTATTTACGATTTATTGAATTTACGTTTACGAAAGATTTACAAACCATGGCCTTTTACGCTTTACAATATATGATGGATTTATGAATGTGAAGTTATAATTTCACATGATGGATTTATTATGATTTCGGATGATGAGTTTTTGGTATTCTACACTTGGTTAGAGATTTTGGTTACGTTTTTCGGTGCTTATCTAGTGGGTAATCATACAACACATACACACAACTTGAGTATGTATACGTGCCTATGGCCATAGGACATAGTTGATGAGTAGTGAGATATTTATGACATACTCCTAGCTTCACTGGCGAAACCAGTGTTAGACAGCTTCACTAGTCACGACTAATATCGGTGTGTTATGTTATATTTCTTCTCTGGCGTAACCCATAGTCGTACAACTTCACCTTTGGGTGATGAGACCTACCATATGTCTTCACTGGCGTAACCCAGTGTTGTACAACTTCACCTTCGGGTGATGGTTATGCTTTCGGGCTACTATGATACCCCTAGTTGAGTACATCATTGATTTGATTTACGAAATTCTTGGGATTTGCCCTCGAGCATTTCGTTATCACTTTTAGATATGATTTTACTATATATGAATATTTTGGGCATGTAGGGTTTTCAGAAAACCTATTATGTAGTATTATATATGTGTTTTCAAAATAGAGGGTTAGTATATTCAAAAGAAAAATGGTTTTACTTAGTATTATTATCATAAACTTTGGTCCACTCACCTTTTATTTTTGCGCCCCTTTCAGGACTTAGAATTGAGGCATCTGATCCCGGCATCAGGGCATTCCCGCATAGGTATCTTTGAGTCTTCTCATTGTAGGACCCATTCCTTTGTTCGTATATTTTTATAATAATTCTTTCACAATATTCTTGATTAGTTGTATGTTTGAACATGTTTTCACATTTGCGTATTTCTTTATATTTAAATATGTTATTTACTTTTGTTTATTGATGTCTTTCGGCAAAGTTGTGTAATCCTTATTTTGTCTAAATTGTCATATCCTTATCTAATGTATGAAAATTCTTGTCAGAATTGTGCCTCATCAGCAACGTAATAGAATGATGCACAACTTTCAACGACGAACCAATACTCTACATCATGTGTTCCCTAGGAATGGCAGGCAGAGTCAGATCTACATAGAAATGAAATGAAATAGAAAAATCTTAGTGGGATGAAGTTTGGATAAGACTAGCTGAAGATCTAAGACGATGACGATACTCTGTGACTTGCGTTCCCTAGGAATGTTGAGCAGGCTATACCTATATGGAGAAAGTAAAGAATCACCAGTAGTAAGCAAAGTTTAGCAAGTGTCGGTTTGGGTAGATAGAATCAGCTTTCTCGGGCTTGTTGTTTTCGCTGAGGGAATTCGTGTAAACCCTTAGAAGGCTTTTAAGTGATTGCATTATTTCTTAACGAGTTGACGAATATTCCAACAACATTTATGAACCTAACGGATCAAGTATTCCACCCATATCCTGACGAATTCATGATTATCTTACCAATAATCTTCTTGCCTATTCTAACAACAAGGTCAATTTACTAAACATCAACAACTAGCTTTATACCAAATTCCTCAAATGTTGACCTTGCTTAGATTACATACCTTTCTTGGGAGACGTGAGCATAGCAAAATATATTCTTACCAAATCCAAGGTTGCGACTGTTGGAAATCGAAAATCCTCACAAGTGTAGTGAATTACGAAATATCATTAGTCTTGTCGATTTTTATCGGCAGTTGTCAACGAATCTTTGACTGTAGCCCAATTCCCATTTTCTTTGGCTAGGAAACAATTTAGTTTTGTTCGAGATGTTGGATGTGAACGAAGTTTTTGACAATTGAATTGTTGTCTCACCCGACCATTATTCTTACACTCTTTGATGACGTCGATCAATTTTGAAACCTATGGTGATGTTTTACTGAATGTGTAGATGCGCGCTAATGCATCATGGTTGTGTAACACTTATGCTTTTCGATGGTTGGGACCTCATGATATGAACCATCCTATATATGACCTAGAGTCAACGGTTATCATCTTGGCTTGAAAACCTAATGACACCTATTCGTGGAGACTATGGTGATGATTCAGTGTTTGTCGACCAACTCACTTAGTGTACTATTTATCAGTCTATGAGGACTGTACTTTGAACCTTTTGGCACAACTCCTCATTCCCAAAATTTTTCAAACTCTTTGACGTTTTAGTCCGCATAAGCTTTGTTTGTGATCCTAGATTCACCTCTTGGTCCTAAAAGGTGTGTTTATCAATCTTGGGTTACCTTACTGCTTTTCATATCATTTCTGAAGTAGACAGACTGTCCAGGGGAACCACTCAGATGTCAAAGTTTTTAGTTGAGATCATCAGTCTTGCAATCACACAATCAACACCTTATCAAGCAAATCTTTACCAGATGTGGTTGAATATTCCCAGAGTTACCATTGTAGCGAGTTGTTGTGAGTATTAGTTTGGGGAAAGCCTAGGTTCTGTTTGTACGTTTTAATTAGTTATCATTCAAGTTCAGTTAGCGCTCGATCATTTCAAATTACTACCACATAAACAAGTTAGGTACCTACATGTATCTGAGATATGAATTCAATCCAGTTATCTTGTACTCTAGTTTATGGACTTGTTTTGACCTTTAAACTCTTGACTGTTCTTTTAGCTTTCTCGACATGGTTTCTCGCTAAATACGTGAGAAATCCACGATGGATCGACTCGCTAAGGCATGTATGAACTACATTGTTTGATTACTTGGTGTGCTCATCACTATTGTATCTCATCGGGATGCGCATTTCATTTTCAAGTCTTGGAAAACTTCTTGAAGGCCATGGGTACTAAGTTATTGTTCGTTACCACATTTCTTCCTTAGACTGATGACTAGTCTGAACAAACTATCCAGACCTTGGAGAACTTACTGTGTTCATCTATTCTACAATTTCAGCGTGGTTGATACAAACATCTATCTCCGTTGGAGTTTTACTACAAAGACATTAATCCTTTCGGTTTAAGGTATGGCACCACTGGAAGCGTTGTAAGAAGATCGGCAGCCAAGGTATACTGAATAGTATTGCGAACTGGCATTCAAAGGATTGAGATTACGATATAGGAAAATGTGTGCTCCTGACGTTGTCACATTGTAGAGTAGTGTGTGAGCACGATTGAGGCGTAAATCGGACGATTTATGCAAATTTTCACAATGAGAGGCAAAATGGTATTTTTGTACCCTTGGGAATTTATTATTTGCTTACCGAGACAATAGTGAGTTATCAACATTACAGGCTGTGTCGATGCAAATTTCTGCCGTCTCTCGCTTTGATGAAAATGCACTTGCAAAACAATCAACACCTTTGATCAAGGACCTAAGCCGCACTTGACCACGAGGTAGAGGGGTGGGTTAGGCCAATGGATCTCCGATGCCTAAGTTAGTTTCTCTGAGAAGAGTAAAGTGTTTAGGGCTTTTAGGGGTAGCAAAAGCTTACCGAAATTTGGTAAAATAGGGGGTATATATAGAGGAGTGGTCGGCCATGGTGTTAGGGTTTTACCCTACACATGGGGGCATCTTATTGGCCAAGGTTTATGGAGAAATATTCGCAAGATATTAAATAGGAAATAATATCTTGAGATAATGGAGTAATTATCCAGAATTGATTTAAATAAGGATTACTTACTTGAATCGAGTCAATCTTCAATTGGGAATGTATTAAAGATAGGATTTGGGTAATTAATCCTTATATTTAATACTTTGACTTTTCCTTGCCAAGGGTAGGTGACCTGTGGGCAGTTATATTCAGCTGCAGGGACCTTCAGGGGCGTGAGTTGCACGTGGTAGTATCTGAGAAGCCTGCCTATTTAATAAGGGCAATCTTGTCTTTCTTGGGCAAAAGTCCACTTGCCGCCTCTAGAATATTTGGGATTATTTTAGGCTCCACAGGATACAAACTGTAATACCTATGGCTTATTTGTTGGGTTCGTTAAGCAAGTAGACAAATAGGCCATCTACGGTAGTAGTTACTAATTAGTTCTGGTTTGGACTCAACTCAAAGACATATACATTCTCCGAGTACGTGACCTTACCAATGCTTGAGCTAGACCCATTTTCATTTTCAGTTTTAATTTTCAGTGCAAGTATTTTAAATTACATTATTATGTATTTTTGACATTACAAATGTTTGAAGGAATCATTTCCACTTTTGGTTTTAAATTCAGTACAAGTATTTGAATTCTACGTCATTATATCCATCTTTTTTTCTTTTTTTTTAATGTTATCGTGTTATGTACAGATTTTTGACCTTATGTTATTATATATATTTTCAACTATATATTTTTATATAGGTATTATTCTATACTATTTTATTGAAGGAGAAAGAAGGTATAAACTTGGGGGCATGAAAGATGAATAATTGCAATCCGATCGCGACAGAATGACATTCTCTTTTATGCAATCGCTCTAACTTGATTTCTTCTTTATATATTTTCTTCCTCCCTTTGAGTTTTTATGCATAACAAGTTATTGGAAATTTCGGGACAAACGGGGGTAGATTGTAACAACCCGTCCCTAATTTTACAGTTTTTATAATTTTGAATGTGTGTTTTTATGAAAATGTCCTTTGAGGCGAAATCGATGAATTTTGTTGACCCTCATATCATGATACGTATAATCCACTCTGTTAGAATATCCTTGTAGTACTTGTTATGAACGCGTTGGCTCAAGTGGAATCAAATTTGGAGTTACGACAAAGATTTTACAGAACTACGAATCTGAAAGATATTTTTGTAAAGTTACTATTTTAATTATTTTGTTATTTTATTATTATATCATATTATTTTTATATTATTTTTTTTGGATTTTTGTGTGGTCGTGGGGCCCACACCCTCTCTTTTCCTTTTCATCGTGCCACACCCATAACCTATATCCCAAAAGCATCATCAAATCACATTTTAGACACCACCATCGTCTTTATCTCGTCACCACGAACACAACCATAGTTTTGGTATCTTGATATTCGAACTACGAAGCCCTATTCACGAACTCCAACGCACACCATGATTTTTTGGCCATTTTTGCTCGATTCACGATGAGCTAGCCATAAAAAAAAGGTACTATTCTCTTCGCCTCGTTGAGAGATATGATTTTTGTTTTTGAATCACCCAATTTGGTTGAGTGTGGAAGAAGTTATAACAATTTGAATCTTACCCAGCTTCTGGCGACCTTCGCAAATTTTCAGGCGTTTTCCGGCCATCTCCAGCCACTTTTTGAACTCCAAGTATAATCTTGTTCTACACTTCCCTATATTTGTTTTGATATATTATGGGTCAAATTTAGTTGAGAAATGAGAGAGATATGGCCATTTGAAGATTACCCAATTTTCCAGCCATTAAACCCAGGTTTCGGTGGGTTTTTCGGTGGATCGGGTCGACCCGACCCAACAACCTAGAACCCAAATCAAAATCGAATCTGACCCAGCCCAACCCAAAAATCGGATTTGACCTGGACCAACCTAAAAACCATTTCTAACCCAGCCCAACCCAAAAACCAAATCCAACCCGTTGACCGATCTATTGACCCCGCCCGAATGGAATATTCCCTAAAATATTCTCTAGAATATTCCCTGGAATATTGAAATTGGTACCTGGTGGAATAACCTGTATATAACAAATATAATCCACTAGACTGACTAGTCAAGCGCGCTAATCACCTAAGATAGATTTGTTAGGGAAAGCTGTAGTCTGAGATTCAAAAACCAATTTCAATACCCAAAAGCTATCCTAGTTAGCAAGGCTGTAGTTTGGTGCATGTTATTAATGTGTCAAGTGAGCATAATAGTGAGCACATACCATTTAAATGTTCAACAGATTTACGTACCATGTATGTGTATGTGGGATGTGTGACACAATAAACATAACTAGAACACAAGACATTTTTGGCTGGAAAAACCCACATTTGGTTTAAAAAACTAGAGACTCTCCACCGAGTTCAATCCACTAGTGTAAACAAAGGTTCATACAAAGATCCACACAAAGCTCAATTCCTAGAACCCTATTTAAGGAGCAGCTTAACCTTTGTGCAACCTTGCCTTACACGAGACAGACTCCTTCAGTCTTCACGAAGTGGCAGCTCCTCATGAGTTCAACATCTTGTCGCATTAAGATCAGCACATCAATAAAATGATATAATTTTATGATGTGCACATGAAATCTAGATTCAAATGACCAGTCAGATTTTCCAGTCAAATTGTTGAATGAAGAATCTAACTTGAATCCAAAAGCTTGGTCTAAAAACGAATTTAAAACTTAGGGTAAAGTACAAAAAACTACCTCAACTATTGGTGTCTCAACACTTTCATGCCTCATCTTTTAAAATTGACAATGTCATACCTCATCTTTAGAATTTGGTCCAATGTTATACCTTCCGTTATTTGACCGTTTACTTTTTAGTTAAATGCTGACGTGGCTTGATTTGGAACCCATTTTCTATTAAAAAATTAATAAAATATTATTAAAAACTAAAAAAAAATTAAAAAAATTAAAAAAAATCCCTCTCTATTCGTCACTTCCCCCTCTCTCTCTCTCTCCCTCTCAACATCTTCATCTTCATCTTCATCTTCATCTTCATCTTTTTCCTGGCTTAATCTTCAACCATAGAAAATAAAATAAAATAAAATAAAAAATTGAAAACGCATACACTCCCCAACCCCCTGAAACCCAGATAGAAGAAGAAGGAAGAAGAAGAAGAGAAAAAAAAAAACCCCAACCCAACCCAGTTCGTCCCCCCCGCGCAACCCAAAAGGAGAAGAAAAAGACCCCCCTGGCCGGCAACCCAGAAAGAAGAAAGAGAAGAAAAAGAAAAGAAAAAAAAATTCCAAAGTAAACCCAGTTCGTCCCACATCCTCTTCCACACCCATCTTTCACCTTCTCCGTGTACCCATCTTCCCGGCGATAGGATCTGGGTTTTTTTTTTTTTTTTTCTGGGTTGTAGGAGGGAGAAAGAAGATGAAGATGGGGAGAAGAGAGAGGAGGAGGAGTGGGGGGAGGGGAGGGACGAACTGAGGGTTGTTGTTGTTGTTTGTTTGTTTTTTTTTTTAACTTTTCTTTATTATTTAATATTTAAAAAATATTAAATATTTTTTTAAAGTTTTTAATAATATTTTAATGATTTTTTTTAATATAAAGTGGGTTCCGAATCAAGCTACGTCAGCATTTAACTGAAAAGTAAACGGCCAAGTAACGGAAGGTATAACATTGAACCAAATTCTAAAGATGAGGTATGACATTGTCAATTTTAAAAGATGAGGTATGAAAGTGTCGTGACACCAATAGTTGAGGTAGTTTTTTGAACTTACTTAAAACCAGACCAATACATAAATGCAAAACCTTAAAAACAATGCAACCCTAATAGACAATGATTGGGTGTTTAATGCATGAGGAAAGTTTGGCAGTTAGGGTTCATAAATGGAGAAGATGCAAGCTTCAAAGCCTTAAAGCAACTCTCTCTCTCTCTCTCTCTCTCTAAAACTAAGTTCTAAACCCCCAAAGAACAAACTAAAACCCTAGAACCAAATATACCCCAAGGAAATCAGAATTTCCACTAGCCAACTTGTCTCAAGGACACTTGTCGACCGCAAAAGAGATCTAGCTAGATCAATGGCTAGAAACTGACTGCCATCAGAGAAGTGTCAGTCAGCCCATGTGGGTTGTCTTAATCTGTGTGCCTAAACAGCTGGAAGTCGCCATCCTAAACTGGCTGAACAATCAAACTAGACAGAATGTAACACAAATAAAGATTTGAAATGCACATGCATGAACAAACCTTTGAGTTGAAATGTGCCACTTCTTGAACATTTACTCCAACAGCAACAACCCATAATTTGAGTATATTCTAAAGCTAGATTAAGCATGTGTGATGGTTCAATTACAATATTTGACAAGGAAAGCCAAACACTAAGACTAGACTTTACAATCTCCTCCCTTGGTTTTCCTTGATAAAATACCCCAAGCCTAGTACTAATTTCACTCAAAACCCACACTCAAGAGAACATCAACCAATAGAAGAAAACCATGTAACAAATCCTGCAAAAGAACAACTCTTGACAAGAACAAGTGAAATTTATCATGGCTAAAAGACTTTGCAAATATGAAGCACAACAAAAATTTTTTTCTCCCCCATTTTGTCATGGTAAGACAAAGAAATTGTGGAAAATCACACATAACAGTCAAATTTGTTGCAAATACATAGGACAAGAACAACAAGAGCACAACAGATAAAGAATATGCACTAAACCAGATGGATATGCCTAAGAAAAGGGTATCAATAATTAGACTAGCAACAAGTAAGCACGAAAAGATGCATGCGTTGTGATTGAACTCCCCCATAATGGAAACTCCCTCAGAAAGAATACATGCAATGAAATTGAACTTCTTGAAAACACACTCCCCCATAATTCCAAATCATAACTTCATTTATCTTATGTGGGACAGTGACTCAATAGAAGAAAGAGATGACCATTGAAACAAAAATTTGAGCATAGGCATAGACAAATGTACCCAACCAACCAAAGACAGCTCATTAAGATGATAGAGATCAAGATAGCATTTGAATCTTTGCACCAATAAATAACCAACAACATAACAACTAGATGAGAATGAACTACGATGTATCTTGAATATTTATGCTTCCAGAAGATATGTAATTTGAAAAGTACAAAAAACAGACTGATGTGGTAGAAACTAACGCACAAATTAAGCCCTATAAATTATGCAATTGTAGTATGAGTAAATAGGGATTGTTCTATTCTGGGGATTAGTAGGGTGCTAATCAACACAAATTAAACTTGTAAAACTAAAAACTAAGTTAAAGTAACATCTAAACAATGACTGGGGGGATTTTGGACGACTTTAATGAGAACAAAAGTAAATGTCAACAAGTAATCAACAAGTAAATTAAGTTGTGAATGAAATATGGGTGAGAGGATAGCTAGAGGATTCTTCTCCACACATGAAACATATGCATACAAATCGATTTCCAATTATTCTTCCTATAAACCATGAATGACAATGCCCCAAATTAACTGTGAATAACACTAATTAATTCTTAGATTTTCCTAAGTTCATTGAATTAGACTCAGCGACGCAACCAAATTATTCTTCTCAAGTTCCCTAACTATGAAAAGCATGATAGAGATACATCTAAAAGATCATTAAGTTCTGTGAAAATCATAAGCATTGACCAAACATTCGTAACTATGAAAAGCATGATACTCCTGCTAAGAATTTACTTAACTCAATCATGACTAGTGACTTTTACTACTTGCAAATATAAGTTCATAAGGATTAGGTGAAATTCCCATATATTCTAACATCAAATCCCTGCATGCAAACTAAGTGTGCACCCTTAATAAACATACAAGAATAAGTTCTCTATAAAGCAGATAAGTAAATCGCATTCATGTTTTATGAAACAATAACTGGATGTAATCAATTTATATAAAACATATGATCATGGCTTTGAATTCTCCTCTAGCTAAAAAGAAACTTAGTTAGACATGTTCATCATAATTGAAAAGCAATCTAAAATAAACATTGAAACTAAATAAGAGTAGAAAGAACTTCGAAAACTCCAATGGTTGAACGACAATATGCGACACAATCTCCCTCTAGATGCAGGCTGCGGCACAATCTCTCATTTTTTTCTGGTATTTGCGGCAACAATGTGTATATATAGGACAAAGGGCACGGCTAAACCCTAGGAGGAAAAAGATTGGGTTATTTGAATTATTTTAGGACTCCTAGAATCAGATAGGAAGTGTTGGAATGTGATAAGGATTCCTTTTTTCAAATGGAGATAAGATAAGGTAAGATTGGATAAGATAGGGTAAGATAAGATTGGATAAGATAACGTCGGATAAGGTTGCCCTTTCTTGTCTAATTCCTTATCTTCCAAGCCTCAATTTTAATTCTTCCATATTTTAGCACATATCTAGCACCATTTAAACACCAAAAATGTCAGCCCATATGCTATCCAAGCCTACTGTCCAATCCAAGTCCAAAACTGCTCCAAATTGCTCCATTTAGCTATTTATTGTCATCTTTACCAAATGGACCTACAATAATACGAAAATAACATAAATTACCAAAATAAATGGAAATTAATTAAGTAAATGCAAAGAAACAAGATAACAAAGTTGCATAAATATACTCCTATCAAATTCCCCCACACTTAGCTTTTGCTAGTCCTCGAGCAAAACAAAGAAAACAAAACAAAATCTAAACCTTCCAACAATTGCCTCAAGGATTTCTAATGAAACATGACTTGTTAAAAATCACTACTCGCATAGATTTTAGCCATCCTTACTCTTGAGCTTATACTCAACTATAGTAACCACTCACTAGCTCGCATTTAATCAATTAGAACAACATTTGAATGTAGTAACATGCCTTAGAGAATTTACTCAATTCCTCACCGGATATAATCTCTATTTTTACACAGATTTTTTTACTACACTCCCTATACTAAGTATATGTGAGAAGATTGATGTAAACATGTAGACTAGCACTCACATATGTTATAACACAGAAGGCACTTTCTAGAATTATTAATACAAACATATATATGATCTCATGAACGGAATGCCACTACTTAGAAGCGAGAACCAGGGATTCCATATGCTCGTACCAATTTCAAACTCCACATATTGAAACACATAACAATCAAGATAAAAGTCTAGGGTTGTAATGGGCTAAGGTATTGGCTAACAAAGAAATGTCAAGGATAAACAAAGGTTCTTAAAGTGATAGTAAGCAAAGTAATGAAATCAACACTTAGAATTCAACTTTTGATTGCAGTACCCAACTTTAAACACAAAGGGAGGATTCGTACAACTTTAGGGTCAGATAATTTTTAGACCCTTCTTCAACAACCAACACTTATGAACTCATTCTTACTTCTTTTCAACCTTTTTTTTTTCTTTTCTCAACTTTTTTCTTCTTCTTTCTTTTCTATTTCCTTTTCGTTTTTTTTATTTTTATTTTTTATTTTATTTTGAAACATAAAACATAAGCACTACTTCACCAGATTCAAAAGAACAAATTCTTCCCCTACACTTGTTTTTCTGCAAATCGTAGATCAAAAGGAATTCCCAACAAGTCATGCTTCACTATTGTTTAAGAACAAGGGTATGGATATTCCTATACTAGGCTAGGTAGGGATAATGCAACTAACAACGAAAATAGGCTAAATAAGGCTCAAATGGGTTAAACCTACAATACATATGCAAGGGATAAGGCTTTTTGGCTATGGTGGTAACTAAACAACTTCATCTTGTTATTTGTCATGCAATCAATTTTATACTTTGAATGAAACAGGCATGAGTTCTAGTATTTGGAACTAAAATGATGAAAAAGCATTATAAGTAGCAACCAAGCAAAGAAATAATGAGATCATGCAACGACTTTAGAAAGTAAGAATATCATAGATTAATAACTCTCCAAATAAAGAATAGGCTCAAGTCTCATAGGGTTGTAGCGTTAGTTTGAGTTTCTTCCTTCAAGCATGTTATAAAAACTGATTTTTTTTCCTCTTTGTGATTGCATGTGAATTCATAAATGACAACTACAACTAAGTATTAACCAAAGAGCATATCAAACTTCTACCCATGTTTGTAACTTTCTTTAACAGTCATGCAATTAAAAACCAAATCCTCATCATTGTGTTGGAAGGTACCCTAAGACATAAACAAGCAACAAAAATGACTCTTTTTGTTTTTTTTTCTCAAGCTTTTTCGATTTTTTTTTTCAAAACTTTGTTATATGACACACAATTAAACACTTTAAAACAATGAATAACAATGTTAGTAGTGATATGTGGTGAAATTCAAAGATAAATAATGAAAAGCAATTTGTTTACCCCACCCCCCCACATTTAAACCAAACATTGTCCTCAATGTTTCAAAAAATGAACCTAAACAAGAAAGCAATATAAAGATAACTAGCAAACAAGACAATCATGGCAAAGTAAAAACAATAAAGAGAAGGGTAAAAGAGAGCAATTCTGGTTGCAGGAGCCGAAAATTCTATGGTCTTTTTATTTGAACACATGGGTTGCCTCCAAAAAAGCGCTTGCTTTAACGTCTTCCAGCCGGATGATACATCCATTTAAGCTTCACTAGGACCAACGGCATGGAGAGGTACATCCTCCATGACATGCCCTTCAAAACACTCATAGTAAGGCTTCAAACGGTGTCCATTCACTTTGAATTCGTGTCCTGTCTTTCAATTTTAAATTTGGACTACACCATAGGGAAAGACATTAGTAACAACAAAAGGACCAATCCATTTAGAACATAACTTACCTGGAAATAATCGAAGGTGGGAGTTGAAAAGTAACACTTTCTACCCTACAGAAAATGTCTTACTACAGATCATCTTATCATGGACAACCTTTGTTTTCTCCTTGTAAATATGAGCGTTCTCATAAGCCTTATTCTGAATTTCCTCAAGCTCATTCAATTGTAACTTTCTATAAAGACCAACAGCATCAATGTTCATATTAAAAGTCTTGACTGCCTAATGTGCACGGTGCTCCAACTCAACTGGAAGATGACATGGTTTCCCATAAATGAGCCGAAAAGGAGACATTCCAATTGGTGTTTTGTAGGCAGTACAATATGCCCACAATGCATCATTCAAACGCAAGCTCCAATCCTTTCAAGTTGGTCCAACTGTCTTTTCCAAGATTTGCTTGATTTCCCAGTTAGAAACTTCGGCTTGCCCACTTGTTTAAGGATGATAAGGTGTCGAAACCTTATGTGTGACATTATACTTTTTGAGCAGTGCTTCTATGGTCCGATTACAAAAGTGAGAATCCCCATAACTTATAATTACTCGCGACATTTCAAACCTGGCAAATATGTTAGTTTTGACAAAATATGCAACCACTTTGGAATCATTAGTACATGTGGCTTTTACTTCCACCCATTTTGAAACATAATCTACAACAAGTAAAATATAATTGAAACCATGAGAGGAAGGAAAAGGACTCATGAAGTCAATGCCCCAAACATCAAAAATCTCAACAGAGAATATAAGAGTCTGCGACATTTGGTCTCTTGAACCTATATTGCCTATTCTTTAACAACGATCATAGGTCATGCAAAAGATTTTAGCATCCTTAAATATAGTAGGCTAATAAAATCCACATTCTAAAACTTTAAGTGCTGTTCTTTGAGTACCAAAATGACATCCACAAGCATAAGTGTGACATAAAGTTAAAATTGAATTGAATTCAGAATCATGCACACACCTACAAATAATTTGATCAGGGAAATATTTCCACAAATAAGGGTCATCCCACACATAAAAACGTGCCTCTTTTTTTAGTTTATCACGTTGGTGCCTATTTATGGTGTTTGGAACTTGTTTAGACACAATATAATTCACAATATCAGAATACCATGGCTCACTTACCTTAATGGTCAGCAGATGTTTATCTGGGAATGCCTCTGGAATAGGTAGGGGGTCTTCTTCATGTACCAAATGACTCAAATGGTCATCTACTACATTCTCACTTCTTTTTTTTGTCTCGGATTTCTACATCAAACTCTTGGAAAAGAAGCATCCAACGAATAAACCTTGGCTTGGCTTCTTTCTTTGTGAGTAAGTACTTCAAAGCTGCATGGTCAGAGTAGATTATAACTTTAGTTCCAAGTAAATAAGAACGAAACTTATCTAAAGAAAACACAATAGCAAGGAGTTCTTTTTCAGTGGTGGAGTAATTCAATTGAGCATCATTCAAGGTCCGAGAAGCGTTGTAGATGACATGTACCTTCTTGTCCTTTCTTTGTCCCAAAACAGCCCCTAAAGCATAATCTGAAGCATCGCACATAAGCTCAAAAGAAAGACTCCAATCTGGTGGAACAATGATAGGTGCCGAAGTGAGCATCTTTTTGAGGTGATTGAATACCCTCTCACATTCTTTATCAAACACTAATGGCACATCCTTTTGTAGAAGTCGGCACAAGGGTGTTGAAATCTTTGAGAAATCTTTGATAAACCGTTTATAGAATCTTGCATGTCCAAGGAAAGAATGAACTTCTCTTACCGAAGTGGGAGAGGGTAAGTAGCGTACAAGATCTATTTTAGATTTATACACTTCAATTCCTTTTCAGAAACTATATGACCTAAAACTATGCCTTGTTTTACCATTAAGTGACATTTTTCCCAATTTAAAACAAGGTTAGTTTTGATACAGCGTTTCAATGTCAAAGTTAGATTAGTTAGACAATCATCAAAAGAGTCACCAAAGACACTAAAATCATCCATTAAAACTTCAATAATCTTCTCGACAAAATTGAAAAAAATACTTACCATGCATCTTTGAAAAGTGGCTGGTGCATTACATAAACCAAATGACATTCGACGATAAGTAAAAGTACCAAATGGACAAGTAAAAGTAGTATTTTCTTGATCATCTGGAGTTATAACAATCTGATTATATCCCGAATAACCATCAAGAAAGCAATAAAAAGAATGACCAGCTAACCTTTTAAGCATTTGAACAATGAATGGTAGAGGAAATTGGTATTTCCTTATGGTGGCGTTGAGCTTCCTATAGTCAATACAAACTCTCCAACCTGTTTGGATACGAGTCGGCACAAGTTCATTCTCTGCATTCTTTACCATAGTGACTCTAGATTTCTTTGGTACTACTTGAACCGGTGAAACCCAACGACTATCCGAAATTAGATAAATGACTCCACAATCAAGTAGCTTGATGATTTTTTTTTTTCACAATTTCTATCATTGGAGGGTTGAGTCGGCGTTGGGCCTCTCGAGTTGGTTTAGCCCCCTCTTTTAGAAGTATGCGATGCATGCAGGTTGTAGGACTTATTCCCCTAATGTCGGCCAAAGTTCATCCAATGGCTATTTTGTACTCTTTCAACACCCTAACCAATTTCTCCTCCTCTAATGTCATGAGTGTTGAAGAGACTATGACTGGCAAAGTCTCTTTGTCTCCCAAGAAAACATACTTCAAATGATTCGGTAACAGTTTAAGCTCAAGAGAGCGTGCTTGAATCACTGAAGGTAACAACTTATTAGTAGAAATGAAAATTGGACTTGGGATTAGAGGCTTACTAATATGTTGTGGCAAACACTCAAGGGCAGCCACCATCTCGACAATTTTTGCATGATTAGGCTCGGTCATATTGGTTTTTAGCCCAATTCCTTCAGTAATGGTTTCTTCAACGACATCCCTATTTAAGAATTGAAGATATTCCTGCGCCAAATAATCAAATACATTAATAGAAAAACAAGAATGATCATCAATAGGATACCTTATAGCTTCAGAAATATTAAAGTCAATGACATCGCCATCAAATTCCATTGTTAACATCCCCTTGAACACATCTATCTTGGTTCGGGCTGTTTTCATGAAAGGTCTTCCAAGTAAGAATGGCAATGGTGTAGAATGGGCTGAGTCTTCCATCTCAAGCACATAAAAATCTGCTGGAAAGATCAAGTGGTTAACCTGCACCAAAACATCTTCCAAACCTCTTTTTGGATATGCATTAGAACGATCAGCAAATTGAATAATAACACCATCGTTTTTAAGCTCTCCTAGATTCATAAATGCATAGATCGAGTAAGGCATGACATTAATGGAAGCACCTAAATCTAACATAGCATGTTCAAACTTGGTATTACCAATAACCCAAGGGATAGGGAAACTACCTGGATCTTTGCATTTAGGTGGCAGTTTCCTTTGTAACACTGCAAAGACATTTTCACTTAGCCATACCACTTCCTTTTCCAAGATCCGTCTCCTTGTTGTACAAAGCTCTTTCAAAAATTTAGCATACTTTGGAACTTGCTTTATTGCATCAAGAAGTGGAATATTGACTTGTACCCCTCCTGAAGGTTTCTAAGATGTCTTTTTCATTCTCTTCTTTCTTAGATTGCATAAACCTACGAGGGAAAGGCACATTTGGTTGAATAGGGTTAGAAGGAATTGAATTCGAACCAACCTTACCTAAATTGGGTGGCATAAAAGCCTTAGAAGGTTGCGGCAAAGATTGTTCTTCTCTTGCTGTGGCATTGTCCACCTCTTCTTCTTCGGGCAGCAGCTATTTGTCCTCTTTTAGGCTTTGTTTGGACGTTTTTGGATTGGTTCCAATCTTTTTGCCACTTCTCAAGGTAATAGCCTTAGCAGTTTCAAAACCTCTATTTGGATTGACAATGCTTGAACTAGGTAGTTTGCTTTGTTCTCTAAATTGTCCCATGAATTCTGCCATCTGCCCAATTTGATTCTTCACTTTGCCCATCTCTTTGATTTGATTTTGTAAACCCTGAGTCAAAGCAATTAGTGCTTGAAATTTTTTATCAGAATCCATTACCGAACCTGAATTTGGTTGGGAAGATTATGGGAAGGTTATGGTGGTGCAAATGGCCTTTGATAGAACTCCTCATATGGGTGCCAATATCCTTCTTGTTAAACTTGTTGAGGTTCCCTCCATATAAAATTTGAATGATTTCTCCCACCTGGATTGTCAGTGTTGGAAAACAAGTCGTTCCTTGATTGATTATGGCCCTGATAATCCCAAGCATTGACATTATCCCAACCTCCATTCTCAATTAATTAAGGATGTTGTTGACTTATCAGACTTGTTCTTGTAAATCCATTTTGTCCCAATGACATTAGTGTTCGATGAACGATCAACAATGGACCAGACTTCATTCTTCTCAAACTGATTTAGCTCTTCCAGCATGGCTAAGATCCAGTCATCATCAATTAGAGCATCTTTGATATTCTTAGGCTTAATCTGGGAGACATAGTAAACATTTGCAACTTCATCAGCTATTTGTCTTTGAGTTCTAACGCCCTTGTCAATCAGACCCGTAATTTCCCTCATCATGATGACATCTGGCCCACGAGAGTCTTGATCAGTGCTTGATTCACTCTTATTGTCACTTTCTGACACCACACTTGACTCACCAAAAACATCACCATTATCCTTAGAAGAGGGAAATAACACCAATTTCCAAAGAATGAGGGACATCAGTGTCATCAATCTTGACATTTATGGACTCTATGATGATCTTTGTCCTTAGATTATAAACTCTACAGGCCCAACTTGTGTTGGAGTACCCCAAGAAAATTCCTTCATCACTCTTAGTATCAAACTTTGCAAGATGTTCTCGATCACGTAGAATGTAGCACACATTCCCAAAGACTTTGAAATACTTTACCATTGGCTTCTTAACCCTTCCAGAGTTCATAGGGAGTCACATTAGTGCTAAGTTTGAGGATCACATGATTTGAGATGTAGCAAGTAATGTTCATTGCCTCGGCCTAAAAGTGCTTTGCCAAGTTTTTGCTGTTAAGTAGCACCCTAGTGATCTCAATCAAAACATGATTTTTCCTTTCCTCTACACCTTTTTTTAGGGGTGATTGGAGCAGAAAACTCATGCTTGATGTCGTTGGTTGAACATAAATCATCAAAGTGAGCCTTCTCAAATTCAGTTCCATGATCAGTTCTGATTCTGACTAGAGTAGGATGGATAAATAGAGATTCATTCAACATTACTTTGTACACGGTGACGAACTGTTGAAAGGTATCAAATTTTTCCCTTAAAAGGCATACCTAAGTGAATCTAGAGTAGTCATCCTCAATTACCAAGATGTACTTCTTGCCACCAAGAGATAAGCTTTGAATTGGTCCAACAAGATCCATATGAATCAATTGAAGAGGCTCAGTTGTTTCGATGTCAGTCACTTTCTTATGTGCCATCCTAGATTGCTTTCCCAATTGACATGGTCCGTAAACATATGAGTCAGAAACAAAGAGATGGTAGCTCTCTCACAACCTCATGTTGGACAACTTCTTGAGGTTTTTTAAGTTCAAATGCCCAAGTCTCTTATGCCACATAACACTAGCTTCATAGATGGCTTTTTGGCACTTGAAGTTTTCGGCAACTTTAGAAACATCAAGAATGTAACAATTGTCACTAGATCTCGGGAGAACAAGCAAGTTTTTTTTTTCCGTATTCATCTACAATCCGACACCCTCTTTTTGACAAGCACACTTCATCAGCCACATCATCACATAACTAGCTAATGCTAATGAGATTTGACTTCAACCCATCAACATAACTAACATTTTCAAGCTTAGGCAATCCAGGGATTTTGACATCACCTTTCCCTATGATCTGAGACTTGTCTCCACCACCAAACACAACTCTACGACCAACAAAAAGGGTCAGACTTGATAAAGCCTCATTGTCTCTAGTCATGTGACGAGAGCACCCACTATCAAGATGCCACACATTTGGTTTGGTAGCAGATAAAGCATTTAGAACAACAAGACACCTGTTTGAGTGCTTCTGCACCCACTTCGAACTTTATTTAATATTTCCAGATGAAGAAGAATGAACGAGCTGAGCAATTTTGTTGACTTCGATTACCAAACGATCCACCCGATCCTTCAGTAAATTGGTCTTTCCAGAGTACAATTTTCTATATTTTGGATGAATGTGCCCAACTTCACCACAGTGATGACATGTAGGAATAGGTCTTGCCTTTGGACTTGGTTTGACATTCTGAGATACAAGTCTAGATTCTCTAACAAATTTTGTTTTGATGGGGAAAGAACATGATGTAATACCTTGAAATGTTTTAGATATATGAATTAAATATACATGATTAAGAATATGTGGAGGAAATCGGGAAATAAATCGATTTATGGTTATGAAATTCAAGTGGGGGAAATGTAAAATCTCGTTCCTGGATTTTATTAATAAATTAAGTATTTTGTAGTCGTATTCATAGTTATGACACATTTATGTTTTACAGCGTATATTTGTTTGATAGGGGAAAAGATGAAAATGCCCCTAGTTGGCTAAACATAATTATACGAGGATAAATTTTATCCTTATATGCTTTGTTGTATTTTTTGGCATATTTGAATAGAGTTCAATCCCACGAGTGCATAGGCAAAATCGTGACCGAACCAGAGTTACAATGAAGAAGTTAAAGGCTCCTAAGTTTAGAGGCACTTTGGTAATTTTGCCCTAACCCCTTTTTCAAAAAATCCTACAGCAGAAGGGAATCAAGGGAGGAGACCCGAGTTGGGTTGTTTTGATCCATTTGTTGACCCGCGAACCATCAATTTTGACTCGGTTGTATCTCCCTCATCCGACTTTCGTTTTGGGTGATCTTGGTGTCCATGGACAGATCTCGACGAGCCCAACATCTTTATGTTGCTAGATTTCCCATTTTATCATCCATTTTCCAAGTTGAAGCCATAAAGTGCTGAGGGTTTTCAGACAAATTTTCTCCTTTTCCAATGATTCCGACAACTATTTCCATCGACCACCACCATCAATAGACTTCCCTTAACCTCAAAAGGAAGGTCTATGCGTTCGTTGAGGTGTTAGAGTTTGATTTGGCATCAATTCAAAAATACCCATTTTTTGGGTTTTCCGACCGGTCGAGATGTTTTCAGGCCACTTCTCGGCCAAATGGACTTTGGTCCAGGTATGAAATTTTTCCCTCTTTGAGCTCTACATGTCTGTAAAATTTGGTAATGTTTGGAGTTAGTCGAAAAATTGGGTTTCCATTCGCCAGAAACCACCACCTGCGATGGTGCGTGGCCAATGGGCCAATGATGCCTTTTTACACTAATTTCAATATTTTGAATTTGTATTTGTTATCCGTTTGATGTTATTTGATTTTTTGAATCTAGTATTGAACATATGCGCCATTTGAATATTTTAGAAAATAGTTTAATCGATGGTGAACTATGAATGGCTTGATCCATTTGTAGGGTACGTAGGCAATCTAACGAGAAGGTTAGATGCAACCATAAAATAACCAAAATTAACTTTTGCGAATAATTGTCAAGGAAAGAAATTTATTTTGGTTAATAATGTAAAGATTAACGACGACTTTATTTTGGCCTATCACTGGTTTCTAGCTTCCGAATTAATTTTTAGGTCGTTACACTTGAGCCACTTTCTACATAACCAAGACAACTTTTGTCATCTTGTAGCTTCTCCATACTCAACATCTTGTCAAATTTTTCAACCCCAATAGTGAGACGAATAACCTTATCATTTGCCTCGTTTAGTTCAAGTAGTTGTTTCCTGTTAGCCTCATGATACATCACATTATTTGCCTTTAATGCATGAATTTGATTCATCAAGTTATCTTGAGATTCCAGAAAGTTTTGAACCTAAGTTTCAAGAGTAGTAATAACGTCATCCTTTTCAACTTTATCATTGCAATTAGAAACCTTCTCATTTAGCTCCTCAACATGAGCCTCAAGATAACCAATTTTTTCATCCAGTTTAGTTATGTCTAAACGAAGTGACTTGTTCTCTTTCTGTAACTCGGCAACCTTCTTAGTTAGCTCAATCTTCTCCACTTTTATAGTACAAGTCTCATCAAAGAGAGAATCATACTTGATGCACAATTCATCATAAGACATCTCCTCATTGCCATTCAGAACAGAATCATCATCACTCAAAGACACTTCCTCAATTGGAGCAACAAAAGCAACAATCTTTTCTTCATTATTTAACGACTCATCAGAATGAACAAAACTTTGATCATTATTATCACTCCAAGTAACCATCATCGCCTTTTTGTGCTTTTGACCAAGGAGTTTGGTGTTAGCACAATCAGCAGCATGGTGCCCAAGGACCATATACCTTTAACACACCTTTGTCTCATTTTCTAGTGAACCCTTTGTGCTTCACTCCAATAGATTATTTTTCCCGATTGTTTGATGACTCACCAAACCATTTAGAATCATTTCCTTTGTTTTTGAGAAATCTTCTGAATTGTTTGATAGGGCAAGATCATCTTCTGAGGCATGTCTACACATATCACCAACAATCTCACAGTCCTCAACACTTTGAAAGGCCACTTCTTTTCTCTTCTTGGAGTCACTTTCATTCATGTCAAGCTCCATGTCGTAGGTAATGAGCTTCCTAACCAATTTTCCAAGCTTGATCTCATTTAGGTCATGAAACTCTTGAATAGCAGCCTTCTTTGCTTGAAATCTCTTGGGCAAGCATTTCAAAATCTTTTGAGCAATGGTTGTTTCATCAATTGGCTTCCATAACCCCAAGGCTTCATTTGTTAACATTTCACCTTTCTCATAGAAGACCAAGAAAGTTTCAGACTCGAGCATTCTCAAATCCTCAAATTTTGAAAGGGTCATTTGGAGCTTCAGATCTATCACTTGTTTATCACCCTCATGAAGAATTCAGAGTTTGTCCCAAACTTGCTTGGCAGTAGTGCAATATCATACATGATCAAATTGATTAGACAAAATGGTAGAAACAATTGCATTATATGCTTTCCTATTTGCCATAGCCGAAACAATTTCTCCTTGAGTCCATTCACCTTTTGGCTTAATCACAGACTCTCTATTGACTATCCTCGATGGAGCCTTCCACTCAAGAGTGAGATAGTCAATAGCCATAAGATCTTGTGCCTCAAGAAGGATTTAAAACTTCTTGTTCCAAGCAGCATAGTTTGTACCACCAAAGAATGGAGGTGTATTACACTAGCTACCAACACAATCACTGTCCATGGTGAGATTCCACCCCATACCAGTAAAACTCGGAGATTACTCTACGTATATTTAGAGAAAGGCCCTAATACCAATTGAAATTGGTACCAAATGGAATAACCTGTATATAAAAATTATAATCTGCTGGACTGACCCGTTAGTCAACTAAAACAGATTTGTTAGTCAATAAATCTGAGATTCAAAAACCAATTTCAGTACCCAAAAGCTATCCTAGTAAGCAAAGCTATAGTTTGTTACAAGTTATTAATGTGTCAACTGAGCATGACAGTGAGTACATACCATTTAAATGTTCAACAGATATACGTACCATGTATGTGTATATGGGATGTGTGACATAACAAACATAACTAGAACACAATATGGGTTAAAAAACTAAGGACTCTCCACTGAGTCCAATTCACTAGTGTAAACAGAGGTTCATACAAAGATCCACACAAAGCTTAATTCCTAGAACCCTATCTAAGGAGCAGCTTTACCTTCATGCAACATTGCCTTACAGGAGATGGACTTCTCCAGTCTTCATGAAGTGGCAGCTCCTCTTGAGCTCAACACCTTGTGGCACCGAGATCAGCACGATCAATGATATGATATAATTTTATAATGTGGACATGAAATTAGGATTCAAATGACTAGCCAGATTCTCCAGTCAAACTGTTGAAGGACGAATCTAACTTGAATCTAAAAGCTTGGTCTAAAAACGAATTTAAACCTTAAAACTAGACCAAGAAATAAATGCAAAACCTTAAAAACAATGCAACCCTAATAGACAACGATTGGGTGTTTAATGCATGAGGAAGGTTTGGCAATTAGGGTTCATAAATGAAGAATATGCAAGCTTTAAAGCCTTAAAGTAACTTTCTCTCTAAAACTAAGTTATAAACCCCCAAAGAACAAACTAAAACTCTAAAAGAAAATATACCCCAAGGAATTCAGAATTTCCATTAGCCAACTTGTCTCAAGGACACTTGTGGCTGCAAAAGAGATCTAGCCAGATCAATGGCCAAAACCTGACTACCATCAGAAAGGTGTCAGTTAGCCCATGTGGGCTATCTTAATCTATGTGCCTAGACATCTAGAAGTCAACACCCTAAATTGGCTAGACAATCAAACTAGACATAATGTAACACAAATAAAGATACGAAATGCACATGCATGAACAAACCATAATTTGAGTATATTCTTGAACATTTACTCCAGCAGCAACAACCCATAATTTGAGTATATTCTAAAGTTAAATTGAGCATGGGTGATGGTTCAATTTCAATATTTGACAAGGAAAGCCAAACACTAAGACTAAACTTTACAAATATTCTCTGGAATATTCCCTGAGTTGACTTTTACGAAATTTTATCGAGAACCCTCCTAGACTAATTTGGTGCCTCGAATCTATTTTTGACATCCATTTAGTGAAATTCCGAAGTTTTAACGTAGTTGATCAGCTTGGCGTCTCAGTTGACTTTATGGGTTGACCGTTGACTTTTTACGAAAATTTCCCAAGACCACCCTAAGGGTAATTCGATGCCCTGATTTCAAATCCGCGCTCCATTTTCCAAAATTCAATCATTTTAGTTGGGTTTTACTTATTGTTCCCTTTTATGTGCTTAGGTTCATTTTTTAATGGCGACCCTATCCTCTCTAATTTGCACGGCTCTTCGGCGACGAAGTATATGTGAGTGAAACCCTTCTTAAATTGCATGATTTTTATTAAATAATAGGCTTGCATTTGTGAAAAGCATGGTTTCCATTTTATGTTTCATGATATATTTACGATTTATTGAATTTATGTTTACGAAAGATTTACGAACCATGGCTTGTTACGCTTTACGATATATGATGGATTTACGAATGTGAAGTTATGATTTCACATGATGGATTTATTATGATTTCGGATTATGAGTTTTTGGTATTCTACACTTGGTATGAGATTTTGGTTACGTTTTTCGGTGCTTATCTAGTGGGTAATCATACAACACATACACACAACTTGAGTATGTATACGTCTATGGCCATAGGACACAGTTGATGAGTAGTGAGATATTTATGACATACTCCCAGCTTCACTAGCGAAATCAGTGTCGGACAGCTTCACTAGCCATATCTAGTGTCGATGTGTTATGTTATATTTCTTCTCTGGCATAACCCAGAGTCGTACAGATTCACCTTTGGGTGATAGGACCTACCATATTTCTTCACTGGCGTAACCCAGTGTCGTACAACTTCACCTTCGGGTGATGGTTATGCTTTCAGGCAACTATGATACCTCTAGTTGAGTACATCATTGATTTGATTTACGAGATTCTTGGGATTTTCCTCAAGTGTTTCGATATCACTTTTAGATATGATTTTGTTTTATACAAACATTTTGGGCATGTAGGGTTTTTAGAAAACCTATTATGTAGTATTATATATGTGTTTTCAAAACAGGGGATTTGCATTCCTGCATAGGTATCTTCGAGTCTTCTCAGTGTATGACCCATCCTTTGTTCATACATTTTTATAATAATTATTTCACAGTATTCTTGATTAGTTGTATGCTCTGAACACGTTTCCGCATTTGCATATTTCTTTATATTTACATATTTTATTTACCTTTGTTTACCATTATCACTTGCATGCATGTTAAAATAACTTCGTCATCCTCGGGTGTCGGCCATCACATGCCTATCCTGGTATTTGGGGATATTGGGGCCAGGGCGTTTCACTCAACGAAAAGCATTCATGCGTAGCTTTATACAAGGCAAGAATCTTAACATGGTTCAAAGAAGTTGCAACTAATGATTGCTTGGTAGACTTCCAAGAAATTGCAGTGTCTCTGACGAAAAAGACGTAACCCATTTAAGAACATACGTTATGGGGTCAGATAAATAGCATGCATCAGCATAACCAACAAGGTGAGAATCAACCCGAAGACCAAGGAGGCGGCTCTTCTCGAGGATTCATAGAGGTAGAACAAACCCAAATCCATTGTACCTTTGAGATAATAGAAAATATCTTTAGCACATTTTAGTGTCTGCATGTAGGTTCATTGTTGTATCTTGCTAAAAGATTCACAGTGAAGCAGATGTTGGGTCTAGCACATTGAGCCAAGTATAAAATAGCACCAATTGCACTTGGGTATGGAACTTCAAGCTCTAAAATCTCTTCCTCATCCTCTTTAAGGCAGAAAGTATCTTGTTTTCCATTGTGTAAAGCTTTCACTGCATTACAGTTTGTTGTACCCCTTGGATTAGGCATTGTTTGACTAAGGAATTTCCCTTTTTTCCTATTGGTAATATTACATGCTAGCTGCCCAAATTGCCTCTCCAAATTAGTTATGGAAGCCTACATATTTTTCATGTTTTACAGGTTTTGATTGTTTTTTTTCAAAACTGATTCAAGTAGTATCAGCTAACTTGTCAATTGCAATTTCCCAAGATGCCTTAGTTGGTGCTGCAGGTTGTTGTACTGATAGTTTGAATGGTGGTTTATCTTGCTGATCACCACCCTATTTTAAATTTAGGTGATCTCTCTAACCCGGATTATAAGAATTTGAATAAGGATCATTTATTTGCCTTTAATAATTATTGAATGCATTAACCTGCTCTGCCACAAAATCTGGATATGCATCTCTCTGAGGGCAGCCCATAAAACTATGTGTAACGAACAGCTTGATGCACTATCCCCATTCAACACTTTGAGCGAAATGCAGCAAAAGGAAGAAAAATCCATGGACCGACCTCATCATCTCCACCCCGTAAGAACTATGAGATCACCCCAAGGGCGCCTTCGGCATCTAGAGGTCGCGGACCAACCATAGAACCTTGTTCAATAAGTGGACCGCATTAGCTGTCCGCTTTCTGGTTGGGCAGTAAGGGTCGAAAAAGGGCAATCACTCATTCTTAAAACCAGCATTATTAAGATCAAAAAGTTGGGTGGAAAAGGTGGGAAAGCTCTTCGTTCCTGGTTCTCTTATAGCTATATCCTCCGGAACCACAAGAATCCCTAGTTAGAATGGGATTCCAACTTAGCACCTTTCCTTTTGAGATTTTGAGAAAAGTTACTCTTTGGAGAGCACAGTACAATGAAAGTGGGGAGTTATTGTCTATTGTTGGCCTCTATGGTAAAATCAGTCGGGGGCCTGAGAGGCGGTAGTTTACCCTGTGGCGGATGTCAGCGAACTGCAAATGGCGAAGGTTGCGGGACATCACCTTATTGAATTGAAGCTGCTATTTTCTGCAAGATCATGTCAAATTTTGCATCAAAATTTTCAATTTTTTTTTTCGATATTCTCTATTTGAGTAGATACATGTGAAGATCTGATAGACATTTCAAAAATGCTCATATTTTGTGTTTGATCTGCTACCCATTGTTCAGACTAAGATGCCATATTGTCAAACAATTAGAATGCTTCCAAGGCATTTTAGTAGAATATGAGCCTCATGATGAAGCATGAGCATGATTCTTGGTGTTTGAATTTAAGCCTCTAAAAAAATATACCCATCCGTGTGTCTCCATAAATGCCGAGGTGAGGACACTTTCTAAATAACTCCTTAAACCGCTCCCATGCCCCGTGAAACTCTTCATGTGGCTTTTGAGCAAAAGATAAAATTTGAGTTCTCATATCAAGAGTCTTAGAAGCTAGATAATATTTGCTAAGAAATTTGCCACTCAATTGTGCCCAAGAAGTAATATTGGTAGATGGTAATGTAAGGAGCCATGTTCTCGCCTTTTCTTTCAATGAATAAGGAAAAAGGTGAATTTTGATTAACTCGGCTGAAAATCCCTTCACTATAATAGTTTTGCATCTCATAAAAAACTTTATGATATGCATATTAGGATCATTATGAGCTATTCATGAAAAGTAGGCAAAATCTTCAACATGTGATGTCTTATCTCGAAAACGTTGCCTTCCACTTCTGGATAAACAATATAACTTGGTAATTCATTAGCATGGGTTGCTAAAGTATCTCTTAAAGTTGTCCAGTCGCTAGTATGGCGAGAAAGTGCGTTCCAAAACCCCAAAAAACAGATTCTGCCAAAAAGTGCCCTCCAAGGAAGGGTCCCGCGTTAAAATATTCTCCATGCACCTTTGTTGTAAGGTTTGTTCTAGCTTTGGATTAAAATCTGCCAGCTGCTACTTCTGTGATCTGGTATGGACCATATACAGACTTTACCCATATTTTGTAATATGCGTAAAAAAATGAATAAACGAAAATTAATTTTTTTTTAAAACAACAATAATTGACAAAAAATTATGATTAGCACAAATTGTTTAAAAACAATCCCTGGCAATGGCGCCAATTTCTTGAAAAGATTTTTAGTACCTACGCAAAGAGGGTTAAAATCGTACAAACTACTTTTGCTTTGATAAGGTAATTGTAGTAAAAATGCTCATTCAAGGTCGTTCCCACAAGGATTATTTAAAACAATTTATGCAAAGTCAAAATCTTAGTTAATTATTTGAAAACAAAGATTTGAAAGGTTTGATTTTGAATTTAAATATAATAAAAACGAATTTAATAAAAGTAGTTTAGGAAAAACAACTAGTAACCAATTAAGAAGAAATCAGATAAAAAAGAAAAGGTTTTGAGAAATAAATTTGGAAAAGTATAAGGGTTCCGCTGTCCCCTTAACAATCCTATGTAGATTTATTAATTACTTATGAATTATTCATGCAACTTTGAAGGTTAGGTTTTCCTAGTGTATATTCTACTTGTGGCATTCAAGATAGAACATATATCAAACATACAATCCGTGTGTGGCATTCATATCAAATATAAATATGCATGACTCATTATGTTTTGTGAAACCCCTTTGAAAAACCATGCAACCCTTAAGACGTGGCATTCACCATAAGTGACTTACAATTATTAACCACAAGAAGCATTCCTTAATTTCAGGGTGTTATTCCAACATAAATTGGATCCGATTACTTATCTAAACATCCTAATGATAGCTAAGCATTAAGACACAAAGGCTACATATTCATGCAAAGACTCATGGCCTTGCCCTAGCAAAAGAAAGTTAGTTATGCATTTTCATAATTAAAATCAAAAGAGTTTTATTAAAATAGAAAAAAGAGTGAAAACACCTTGGGGAATAAAGTCTGAAAATCTCTAAGCTTTTACCAAATTTCTCTCTCCAATATCGCGTAAAAAAAGAAAAACTAGGGCCGACCAAAAGGCTTATTTATACTACATAGAAAATCCAATCCTTCCTAGAAAAAGAACTTAGAATAAAACTAGGAAACCAAATAAATTAAAATAAACTAGGTAACATAATCCTAAATTAACTAGGATAATCAACCCAAAATCTGCACAGCCACGTTTTCGATGCATATCTACTCCAAAACCGGCCCAAAATAGCTAGATTCAAAGTTTGGAATATTCTAAACATTTCTCTAGAAAGCCATGAACCCATCAAATGTCATTTTGGGCTCCAAAAATCGAAATTAAACCCAAAAACATCATTTTCCAGCAAGCGCATTGCTCCTTTATTTAGTCGCCAGAAAATAACCGCTTGCTAGAAATTGCTGAAATTTTGACACAAATAAGCTAAGGAACACATGAATGAGGTCAAGCAAAGTATCAAAATTATACCAAAATATATTAAGAATAAGGTAAAATATATAATATGAAATCGACTCATCAAAATACTCCCAAACTTTGCTTTTTGCTTGTCCTCAAGCAAAACAAAACTAGAAAGTAAAAGAAAAACTAACAAACTAAAACGCAAAAATTTTCACCTTCAAATTGCAATCCATAGAAAACATTAAAAATCATAACAACTTTTCAAAAGTTCCGACCAATCCAACTACAAAGTCTAAGCCATTTAGAATCAATTAGAAAGAAATTCATGAACTTCCTTTGGTGTAAAGTGAACCAACATGGCTAAAGAGACTCGACTAAAACTCTTACCAATTGTCTTTTTATTTCACACATACTAACTTCAATTAGAACTTCTTTCTTCTTTTCAAATTTTCGCACATTTGAGTTTTCCTGGAAATAACCTTAGTCTCGAATTAAATAATAACATTTTTTGCCCTAGCAAAAACTCTTTCTAGAGAATTTGACTGTCACGAAATGCTTTTGTTTTGTCTTTGTGTATACATGCAATTTCATAAGCCTTAGTATGAATTTTCTCAAGCTCATTGAGTTGCAGCTTACGCTTTTTTTCTGTTGAATCGTAAGAAAAATTTCACTCCTTAATAGCCCAAAATGCTCTATGCTCTAGCTCTATAGGTAAATGACAAGCTTTGCCATATACGAGCTGAAATGGGGACATCCCAATCGGAGTTTTAAATGTTGTTATGTATGCCCAAAGTGCATCGCTTAATTTCAAACTCCAGTCTTTGCGAGTGGAGTTGATTGTTTTCTCTAAAATGCATTTGATTTCTCTGTTTGAAACTTCAACTTGGCCTAATGTTTGTGGATAATATGCGGTTACAACATGATGGGTAATCCCATATTTTGCAAGTAATGTAGAAAATTGTTGATTTAGAAAATGCGTACCCCCATCACTAAGTATAACTTGAAGGATACCAAACAGGGGAAAAATGACCCCTTAGATGAATTTTAGGGCCACTGATCCTTGATTGGTTGGTGCTGCAATAGGCCTCGACCCACTTAGAAACATACTCAACAGCCACTAAAATATATTGGTTGCCATGTGATGATGGGAATGGTCCCATAAAATCAATGCCCCAAACATCGAATAATTCAACAACCAAAATACCTTGTTATGGCATCTCATTATGTTGGACTAATTTCCCACTCTTCATCCTTAAAAAGAGAAGGCCAAAACAACTCACTTTGCAAAATTTTAGATGCTGTCATTTTAGGTCCAAAATGTCCACCACAAGCATAATGATGTGTAAACTTTATGTTCCTCTTCTGGAAAACATTTGCGAATAACCTAATCTGGGCAATACTTGTATAGATAAGGCTCATCCCAAAATAAAACTTTGCATTTGCCAAAAATTTCTTTTTTTGCTAATAACTAAAATATGGATGAATAACTCCCTTAGCTAAATAATTAACTAGATCGGCAAACCATGGTGTACTGTATTGGACGGCCAGCAACTGTTCATCATGAAAACTTTCATTTAGACGCAATGTGTCCTCTTCTGTAATAGCAGGATTAATTCACCTTGATAAATGATCACCCACCACGTTTTCACAGCCTTTTTGGTCCGGAATTTCCAAATTAAACTCTTGTAGTAAGAGAATCCAACAAATAAGTTGAGGTTTAACTTCCTTCTTAGATAATAAATACTTTAATGTAGCATGATCTATGTAGACAATTACCTTGGCCCCAATTAAATAAGAACAAAAATTTTTCAATGCAAAAACAATTGCCAAGAATTCTTTCTCAGTGGTTGCATAGTTCAGCTGTGCATCATTGAGAGTTCTGCTGACATAATAAATGACCTAGGGAAGCTTGTCTTTTCGCTATCCAAGAATTGCCCTAACTGCATAATCTGATGCATCACATATTAATTCTAAACAGTAAGCTCCATTCCTGGACTGGAATAATAGGGGCCGAAGTGAGGAGTATCTTCAACGTGTTAAATGTCTCCAAACAATCCTTATCAAAGTTAAAAGTTGCATCCTTAGCCAATAAATTACACAAAGGTTGGCTAATCTTGGAGAAATCCTTGTTGAACCATCAGTAAAGGTTAGCTAATCAATTCCCTTGCTTGAAACCAAGTGACCTAGAACAATACCTTGTTTAACCATGAAGTGACAATTCTCCTACTTCAAAATCAAATTTGTCTCTTGACATTGCTAAAGTACCGAAGACATTGATCAAACAAATCCCTAAATAATGAAAAATCATCCATAAATACTTCCACAATCTGCTCAACCAAACAAGAGAAAATACTCATCATACAACATTAAATAGTGGTTGGTGTATTACATAACCCAAATGGCATCTGTCGATAAGCAAATGTTCCAAAAGGACAAGTAAAAGTCGTCTTCTCTTGATCTTCAGGTACAATTGGAATCTGATTGTACCTTGAATAACCATCTAAGAAATAGTAGAAAGCTTGACCAGCAATCTCTCCAACATTTGATCGATAAAATGTAAAGGAAAATGATCTTTTCATGTACTTGAATTGGGCTTCCTATAATCAACACACATGCGCTAGCCAGTAGTCAACGCGTTAGAACCAGCTCATTGTTATCATTCTTTACCACTGTAATTCCAGTACGCTTAGGTACAACCTGTGTATGACTCACCCATTAGTTATCTGAAATTGGATAAATCATACCAGCATCAAGTAGTTTCATTACTTCAATTCGAACCACATCCTTCATGATTGGGTTAAGGCGCCTTTGAGCATCAACTGTGGGTTCCACGCCTTCTTCTATTAGAATTATGTGCATACAAATAGTTGGGCTGATTCCCTTTATATCTGCAATAGTCCACGCCAATGTATCTTGATATTTTCTCAACACTTAAGCAATTTTTCATCTTCACAATGTGTTAAATATGTTGTAACTATAACTGGCAACATCTGGTCAGCCCATAAATGTGCATATTTCAGGTGTTCGGGCAAAGGCTTCAGCTCCAATATGGGTGGCTGAATTTTGGACAGTTTTAGTGGCTATTTGGGCTCTCCTAAACTCTCGTAAACATGTCTCCATTTAGGAAAAAATGTAGGCACATTGTCTAAAGCTTGAATAACTTCCATGACCTCTTCATCATCTGTTTCTTCATCAAAATCCCCATATAAAATCTGCTGCAGTGGATCCTCTATTGAATGAGCCATAAAATTTGCATGACCAAACCCATCTAAAACATCAATACGTATACAATCAAGTTGTTTTGCTGGCTTTCTGGCTGCTTCAAACAAACTGAAAACTACTAATTGATCTTGAACCCCTAGTGTCAAAGTACCAGCTTCCACATCAATAAATGAAATTTTTTTTTAGACAACAATAATGAACAAAAAAATTATGATTAGCACAAATTGTTTAAAAACAATCCCTGACAGCAGCACCAATTTCTTGATAGGATTTTTAGTACCTGCGCAAAGAGGGTTAAAATCATACAAAATACTTGCAAGAGAACTAAGTAATTGTAGTAAAAATGCTCATGCAAAGTCGTTCCCACATGGATTATTTAAAACAATTTATGCAAAACCAAAACCTTGGTTAATTATTTGATAACAAAGATTTGAAAGGGTTAATTTTGAATTTAAATATAATAAAAACGAATTTAAGAAAAATAATTTAGGAAAAACAACTAGTAATCAATTAAGAAGAAATCAGATAAAAAGAAAAGGTTTTGAGAAATAAATTTGGAAAAGCACTAGGGTTCCGATATCCCCTTAACAATCCTATGTAGATTTATTAATTACTTATGAATTATCAATGCAACTTTGAAGGTTAGGTTTTCCTAGTGTATATTCTACTTGTGGCATTCAAGATAGAACGTATATCAAACATGCATGATTCATTATGTTTTGTGAAAACCCTTTAAAAATCCATGCAACCTTTAAGACGTGGTAATCATTCTAAGTGAACAATTATTAACCACAAGAAGCATTCCTCAATTTCAGGGTGACATTCCAACATAAATTATATCTGATTACTTATCTAAACATCCTAATGGTAGCTATAACACCCTGAATATTTTAAAAATGTGGATATTCATTTTATTGTTTATGTGGAGGAAAAAAAAGAACGCTTTATGGTTATGAAATTCGAATGGGGAAAAATGTGAAAACTCGCTTTCGGATTAAGAATTAATTATGTCGTATAATTTTTCGTTAAGTGGGGAATGATGAAAATGCTCTATTTGGTTAGCATAATTATACAAGGATGTATTTTATCCTCATTCATGAAATATTTGAATAGAGGACAACCTTACGAGCGCGTAGGTTCAAACGGATCTTAATTCCGAGTTAGAACAGAGAAGTTACGAGCCTCGGAAGTGGTGAGAACTTTAGACACGTGGACTTACTATTAGTAGTAAGTCTCTAAATTTGATCAGAAAATTAGGAAGTTTCGAGGGGAGGAAACTAACCTAAAAAGGCCCAAAAACTCCAACCCAATTCGTGACCCAGTTGACCCTTACGACATCCCATTTTTTACACCGATTTCGGCCAACTTCGGTGGAGTTTTTCAATGCCACAACCACCATCTCGAAGCTCTCACTCCCCTCTACAAAATCCAACCAAGAACCACCTTGACTAACCACCATATGTGGCGGTATGAGGCCATAAAAACCGATGAAAACCAATGGTGCTCCTACCACCCTTTTCATTTTTCTGGTGAATCGGCGAAACGATGGCCAATGCCACCATTTTGGTTTTGTAGCCCATCATCCCAAGAGTAAATCTCAACCAGCTTTGATCTCGTTGGACCACTGTAGGTGACAAATCGACACCTAAAAGCTTTATCAGCGGAATTGACCCTCTTCCGTCCACTTTTGGACTTTCTGTCAGGTAAAAAACTTGTTCCTCTTGTTGAGCTCTATCTTCCTGTAAATTTTGGTAGAATTTGGAGTTAGACAGAGTTTGTAATCGTCGGAAACCACCACAAACGGCGGCGCATGTGGCGGGAGAATCTATTTTCATGGATTTTTATATAGCAGGAAATCATTGATGTCCTGAGCCCATACGTTGATTCGAATAATCAAATTTTTTGGGATAATTGTACCATTGTACTATTTTTCGTAATTGATGACCATTCGGCCGTTGGATTGTCACCAAACTTTGAGATATTATATTACATAATATTTGAGGACCTTAGGAACTTATGGATCGAGAATCTTGCGTACGGATCTTCCCGAATTGGATTTGCAAGTTAGTAAATTAAAACGTCGACCGCCACTTGAATGTTGTGATTGGCAGAGATCCAACCGTTGGATCGAAATGAAATTTTAGTATTCTAGAAGCGTAATGTGAACTATGAATGGCTTGATACCTTAGTAGAATACGTAGGTAGTCTAATGAGAAGGTTAGATGCAGCCATAATAAAAATTACTGAGACTAATCTTTTAGTGAATTTTGCTAAGAAAATGAATTCGGACCTATCTTAGTAATTAGCTTCCAAATTAGAAATTTCTAGTCGTTACAAATTGGTATCAGAGCAAATGATCCTGCTCTACAATATGGAATGTTATGGAGTTTTATGGATGTGAATTATGATTTGCAATGATATTGCATTATTTCATAATTTCTATGATTAATATGGCAGAAATATACATGTATTATGAATCTCGTATTGGTAGGAGAGTGCATGTATATATTCTCGTGTTTTGATGATGTGGAATATGATTGCAATGGTATTGCAACATTTCATCAGTGTGATGCATCATAAGGCAATTATGTGAATTATGATATGCATTGTGGTTGCATAATTTCATAATTTTCGTGAATAAGTGACATTCATGTGATATATATATATATATATATATATATATATATATATATATGCATTTAAGTTTTCTGTATTTTGTTTGACTGTATTGTGAACTTTATGAGTAGATTAGTTAGATCTAATTCAATGGCCAGCACTAGCTCTAGATCCAGTTGATGCGAAATATATAAGCACACAAATTAAACCCTCTTTTTATCAAATGTAGTAAAGTATGTAAGTAGGGATCGTTATGGACCGAGGATTAGGAGGGATTGCTAAACACTTGAAAACTTACTTAGAAACGTAAAAACAAAGTTTAAAACACTAAACTAGACTCAAAGAATGTAAAACTAAATTTTGAAACACTGAAACAAACCAAAAGACTCAAAACAGCAAACAAACACTCAAAACTGCCTTAAAAACACTTTCTGGGCAGTTTTGAACACAAACACAAATTTGGACGAAATTGGGTTACAACTTGAATCAAAACACTTAAAAACACAAACTAAATGGATTTCTAACTAATCTAACACTTTAAAATAAAGGGGGATTTGGTTTTGACGAAATTGAAAACAAGACAATACTTTGTAATTAAAACAGATTGTAGAACAAATTTGAATGAAGCTTATGGATGGAAGGCTAGCTAGGAGGTTCTTCTCCACACATGTCACACTTGCATACAAAACGATCTCCAATTGCTTTTCGATAAACTATGAATACTCAACGTCCCAGATTAACCGTGAATTGCACTAATTAACCCTCAGTTTTTTCACAAGTTATTGAGTTGGATGATTGCATACGACAACCCAAAACATTCCCTACAAGTTCCCTACATGAATTGTATAATAGAGATACAAGCAAGAATCATTAAGTTCTATGAAAAACATAAGAATTGACGAGGCACTCGTTACTATGAATTGCATGAAATTTATGCCAAGAATTTACTTAACGCGATTGTGACTAGCAACCTTCACTACTTGCGAATATAAGTTCATAACGATTAGGTGAAACTCCCTTATATTCTAGCATCAAATTCATGCATGAAAATTAAGCGTGCACTCTCAACCAACATACACAAATCAGTTTTTATACGAACGGATAAGTAAATTGAATTCACAGCTTATGAAACGCAATTAGAAGTAATCAAATCATATTGCAAGCATAAACATGGTTTCGAATTCCCCCCTAGCCAAAGGGGGGTTTAGTTCCTCATACTTACAAAACAAAGAGTATTGAATTTAAACATTGAAAACAAGGGAAAGAAAACACCACCTAAAACGTTCCAGCAATCCTAACTTGAATGGCATGCACGTCCAAGGCTTCTCCTCCTTCCTCTTTGCTGCTGCACAAGGTTTTGGGGACAGATTTGGATGGTATTTGTATGGAGGAATGGATGGGAGATGGTATGGTGGTGTTTAGGATGGATGGGGGGTGTGGCAAAAGAGAGAAAGATGGCTGAAAATGTGTTTGTGATGTAGTGTATGAATGTGTAGATGGGTTTGGCTAAAAGAATGGATGGAGAATGGATGGTGTGGCTGATTGTATTTTTTTTGTAGTGTCCTGTGTAGTGTTCTTCCCTTCACTCCCTATTTATAGAAGCTCCAAAGCAAAGAATCACTCAAGTGGCTTCAATAAACAATACAAACAAAGACCAAAATGATGCAAAAACAGCTAGTTTACATGCTCTTTTATCATTGTGTCTTGCCTTTAACAAAAGGCAGTTATTCCTCTTTTGCTAATTCAACTCCTTTGTAGCTGTCCATGTGCCTTTATTCTTCAATTTCTGATGCATTTGCCTTGTATTCCATCCCTTTTCCACATGTACTAGCTGTTAGACAACTTTCACACACATGTTTTGCATCATTTCATCTTGCAAACATCAACTTTTGGCCACTTTACACCTCTACACACATGCTATGCATCATTTCAGCTTGCAATTATGTTTGTAGTTGCTGAAAATGTGAATACAACTTGTAAAGCAATCCAACAAATGACATATTTCACTTCTTTTCTCCTTAAGTGTATGTATCTGCACACTTCCACACTTCAACTTTATTATTCAGATTTTTGCATGTGTTGAAACCCTTTTTAAAACACCAAAAACGTCCATCCCACTTGCTCCATATGCATGCAATCCATTTTGGCCCAAAATTGCTCCAAATTGCACCAAAATGCACTTTCTTTCCAACTTAGTTATTAGGACCTACAAACACACGAAAATAGCTTAAAACACTCTTATAAGCAATAACTAACTAAGTAAATGCAAGAAAACATGTTAACTAAGTCGCATAAATATGCTCCTATCACCAATTTAGGCACAATTCCAGATATTGTTAATGAAGAACAAAAACTTGATTTTCAAACTGATGACAGTGTAGATTTTGGAGATTGGAATATCCCCAAGGTTTCAAGTAAACATATTTACAAAAAGAAATGATCAGTAGCCTCATTTAGAAGTGAATATCATGTTAAGACAGTTGAAAAAGCTTATGCTCTTAGTAAAGAACATGAAACTTGTCAATTGTTTTCCCTTGAACAAATCAAATCCCATAAGAAAGATGGTCATAATTATATTCACATTGGTTTAGTCCAAATAGCAACCATTAACACGTAGAAGCCTTAACACCTCTATTTTGTTATGTCTACGAGATGCTAGATTCACTAACTTTAGTGATAGTATTCTTGGAATAATCGAGTCAAGTCTCTACAATGGACCTATCCATTTTGATTGTTTTCCAGATCTTACCATAAGTCTTTCAGACCCTCATATGCTGAAAGCACCCACACATTAAACATTAAAACTTCAGGATACCAAGTCCTTGAAGGAACACAGCCCTTGGCAGTAATATATAGAGTCTACTACAAAGTCATTGGCACAAATAAATTTCCAGGCTTTAATCAAAAGTCCTAGAGATCATACACTTTTAATACAAACAAATCAAGAAAATGCAAACATTAAAGTTCCCAGAACCATTAGGAAGTCAGATATCAGTCTACTTTCATATTGGTGTTTGATCAATGAAAGTAAGCCAATAGCTATCCAGAACAATCTAGTTAATTTAGACAACATAAAACAATATTTTGATGGGACTGTTAAAATCAACTTTGATCGTCCAGCCAGAAGATCTTGTGAGTCTATTCACTCACATAAATCATTTGCTCCTATCATAAATTCTTTTTTCTAGATCCATACCAACTGATAGGATGGGTCAAGATTAAGAGTTAATCAATTCATTAGCCAATAGGAAATTAAAAGCGATAAACACTTGTTCATCTGTCACTCAACAAGAATTAATCAATGATTTGATTAATATCAAATTAAAATCAGTAGAAGCAACCTCCCAAGTCACACATCCAAGGTACCAATCCCATACCCAGGACCAGGGAGAACAAACTTCTCCAATAGAATCTAATTTCGAAGCAGGTCAAGTTAATCATCAACTTTTAGTTTTAAATAAACCATTTAAGAAGAATAGCAAAAGGCTGAATGCTGATATTGAAGCCGAAGAAAATATCCCAGAAGGAATATATTCCGAAACAAATATACAAAAGAAGAAAAAATAGAAATTTATAATTCATGGAACAAATTTATGGAAACTCACAGGTTTGAAATATTTTTCTTCGATTATGTTGAAAAGTACTACAAGTCTGCAAATAAATTAAAGGTAATAACCAAAGAAAACTGGCTTAAAGAAGACAAGACTATTGTTTCTTTTAGCCATCCCCCACATGAAACAATCCTCATCATAACTGCCAATACACAAATTCCAGCAACTCCTTTTAAAATCCCAAAAGAGGATGCAGGAACTAAACCTGTCATTGACCAAAATAATTTCACTAATCAAAGTCTTCACATCATAGGAAAACAATTAGATAAAATTGAAATTAAAATTGACAAATTTTCTCAACCAAAACCAACACACAAGGAAAAACTATTAATCAACTTCCTAGAATCTTCTTCTAGCACCATTGCTTTGAAGGCAATATCCACAAGTCAAAAAATTGACCAAATGTTATTAGAATTAAAAAAGGAAAAAATAATTTATGTCATGAATCATCTTGGTGTATCGAAATCGAAAATATCTTATACATCCTTTGAATCAGAAGCTGGTTCAGATTCCATTAGAAAAGTTGAACAAGCTTTTCAAAACCTTGAACTCAAAAGGATTACCAATAAACATGTCAATCCGACATCATTCACAAAAAACTGGTATCCCAGACTTACAACTCTGGATATTCAGTTCGAAGAACGAAATATCCAAAATCAATTCTCCGTCTCTTCTGATAAACTCTATGAATGGAATATAAATGGTTTGTCAGAACAAGAACTCTTAAACAAACTCCAACATATCTCTATGGTCGCTAATAGCTATATCACCAGTCATAATCTTAGCCAAACACAAGTTGTCGATCTTTTGGTCACTAGATTTACTGGAATGCTTCATTCCTAGTGGGAAAATATCTCACTGAACAATCCAGAAATGAAATAAAACATGCAGTCAAAGGAGATGAAGATGGAATACCCATCATCGATGAACAAATAGGGCAAGGCGTCCCTGACGCAGTTAACACACTGCTCTTCACAATCATAGAACATTTCATAGGAACATTTAGTAATGTCACCACTAGGATCCATGATCAACTCAGTAATTTAAGATGTCCTACACTAAGCGACTTTAGATGGTACAAAGATGCATTCATGTCCAGAATTATGCTTAGAGAAGATAGTAATAAAAAAATTTGGAAAGAAAAATTTATAAATGGATTACCAAACCTTTTTGCTCATAAAATTAGAAATGTCATAGTAAATGAAGAAGGTGTCATACCATCTCATACCCTTACTTATGGAAATATAATAAATATTATCCAGAAGGAAGGCTTGAAAATGTGCATAGATATGAAAATTTCAAAACAAGTTAACAAGGATAAATCCATCGCTAAGTATGAATTAGGAACATTCTGTGAACAATATGGATTACCGCCTATTGCTCCTTTTAACAAGAAGAAAAGGTCACAAGTCTATCATAAGTATTCTAGCAAGTATTCAGGTAGGCAATACCCTAAATACAACAAATACAAATCTAAAAATAAAAACTTTGAAACTAATAAGTTTTATGAAAAGCCCAAGACTGATAAGTCAAAGCGAAAAACTTCAGGGAAAATTTTCCCAAAAAAAAACCAAAAAGGAAAATGCTACAAATGTGGCAAATTTGGCCATTATGCCAACAAATGCCGTGTTAAGAAAACAATTAATCAATTGAAGATCTCAGATGAAGAGAAACTTCAGTTAATCCAAGTCTTAGAACTTAGGGATACAAACCATAGTCAATCAGAAGATGATTTGGAATATCCTCTTCTGACAACAATTCCTCAAATAGCCTTTCATCACCCAATATTAAAATAGGTTGTACTGATAGTTGTTGTAATAACAAGATTTCAGTACTTAACAAACAGGAAGAACAAGAAAATCTTCTTATTGAATTAATTAGCAAAGTCGATGACCCAGAATTAAAATCATTTTACCTCCAAAAACTAAAGAAATTAGTTTCTCCGGAAGAACCTGGCACTAGCCAATCTCAACAAAACCCGAAGATCTCTCTTAGCACAACCTTGAGAAGGTTTAATAAGTCTAAGAAAGAAATCATAGTCAAAGACCTCCAAAGAGAAATTAATAAAATCAAAGATGAAATTAAATTTTTAAAATCTGAAAATTTAGAAGCTCATACCCGCCTTAGTGAAATCCGAACACAAGCAATAGTCGAAGAAGAATAATGCAGTAACAGTTCCTATTCAGAGGCTCAGTCGAGCAAACATTCCACACAAGACTTAGTCTTAGGTCTCTTAGACAAGATAAGAATCCATAAATGGTATTATAAAATTAAAATAATAATTGAAGATTTTCATTTAGAAACAATTACTTTGATCGATTCCGGTGTAGACTTGAATTGTATTCAAGAAGGGTTAATTCCTACTAAATATTTTCATAAGTCAACAGAGATACTTAGTGCTGCTAACCAATCACCAATGCAATTAAAATATGAAATGCCTAAAGCACATGTGTGTTAAAACAATATTTGTTTTAAAACCCCATTTGTTTTAATCAAAAACCTTTCAGATCCAGTTATATTAGGTCTCCCTTTCATAGCTCTTATATATCCTTTTAAGGTTCATCACAATCGGATTACCACTAGAGTCTTAGGACAAAAGGTTACATTCGAGTTCTGCTTGGAAACAGATCTCAAAAAATTAAGACACTTACAGAAAAATAATATATCAAAAACCATTAGTATAATCACTAATAAGTCACAACACATTAATTTCTTAAAAGAAGAAATTAATCACAAACAAATTGAAGAACAGCTAACAAATAAGTTTTTGTTAGAAACTATTGACAATTTTCAAAAAACAACTTGTTAATGATATCTGTTCTGATATTCCCAACGCCCTTTGGCACCGCAAGCAACACATTGTCAAACTTCCTTACATAAAAGAGTTTAATGAATAAAAAATCCCAACTAAAGCCAGACATATCCAAATTAGTCAAGAAGTCATGGAATTCTGCAAAACAGAGATCCAGGAACTTCCTAATAAATGAATTATTAGGAAAAGTAAATCACCATAGTCATGCCCTGCATTTTATGTTCAGAAAAACGCAAAATTAGAAAGAGGCACTCCCAGCTTAGTTATTAACTATAAACCTTTGAATGAAATTTTGTAATGGATTAGGTATCCAATTCCCAACAAAAGAGATTTGATAAAAAGGCTTTCTCAAGCAGTTATTTTTTCAAAGTTTGATATGAAATCAAGTTTTGGCAAATTCAAATACATGAATCTGATAAATACAAAACAGCTTTTATAACACCTTTTAGTCATTATGAATGGTTATTTTTTCAAAGTTTGATATGAAATCAAGTTTTGGCAAATTCAAATACATGAATCTGATAAATACAAAACAGCTTTTATAACACCTTTTAGTCATTATGAATGGAATGTAATACCTTTCGGCCTCAAGAATGCACCCAGTAAATTTCAAAATATTATGAATGAGATTTTTAATCAGTATAGCCATTTTTCGATTGTTTATATTGATAATGTTCTTATTTATTCCAAGTCAATAGACAAACATTGGAAACATTTGCATATGTTTGTTAGAATAATTAAGTCTAATGGATTAGTTGTCTCCGCATCCAAGATTAAATTGTTTCAAACTAAGATTAGATTCTTAGGATACAATATTCATCCGTCTACCATTCAACCTATTGATAAAGTCGTTCAATTTGCTGATAAATTCCCAGATCAGATTACTGACAAAACCCAGTTACAAAGATTCCTTGGATCATTAAACTATGTTTCAGAATTCTATCCTCGTCTTCATCAGCAATGTAAACCTTTATTTGATCGTCAGAAAGATAATCCCCCACCATGGTCTCCCATTCATACTTCCATTGTTAAACAGATTAAATCACATGTTAAGACATTGCCCTGTCTTGGCATTCCAACTCCCAACTCATTTAAAATAGTTGAAACTGATGCATCTGACATTGGTTGGTTATGGAGGTATCCTCAAGCAATCAACTTCTTCCAGATCTCCTGAACAAATTGTTCGTTTCCATTCAGGAGTATGGAATCCAGCGCAAAGTAATTATAGTAATATTAAGAAAGAGATATTATATATTGTATTATGCATTAGCAAATTTCAAGATGATTTACTAAATAAAAATTTTTTAGTTAGAGTCGATTGCAAATCTCCAAAACATGTTTTACAAAAAGATGTTCAAAACATTACATCAAAACAGACTTTTGCATGATGGCAAGCCATATTAAGCATTTTTTTATTTTAATATTGAATACATTAAAGGCAACCATAACAGCATTCCTAATTTCCTAACAGGAGAATTTTTGCAGGGGAAGAATGTCAGGACAGCCTAATCAAAGAAGGCTTCCAACCACTTTACCACCACCAAAACAGGAATCTATTCCCGATTCCTCATCAGCCTTAGCCATAACCAACCGATTCACTCCTTTAGGATCCACAATAGGAAATTTCCGACCAAACTACCAAACACCAAGACCAAATTATCAAATGGCATTAGTCAGTCAGTATGATACATATTTATCCATGCCCTATCCATCATCATCCCAATCAACCAGTTATACTAAAACCTCTCCTTATGTCAACAAATCACTCAAGGAATACCTTTTCAACATACCTCCCAATATTTCAAAAGAACAAACACCAGCAAAAATAGCCAAAACGGTATTCCCGGCCAATTTCCATTATTTATCGAATGCACCACATAAAACTCTCAAATATTACCAGGCCATTCTCAGTGAGACTGAATCCATTGCTATTAGGCCAATTCTTAGTACAACTCATGCTAACAAAATACTTTATCATGCCCTTCACATTGGAAAATTCCTAACCGAAACAGAATGGGGATTCCCCCTTTACCAATCCAAACCTCTTCATTCCCAGCATGTTCTTATTCCCAATAACACATACAATTATTTTGATTATATCGATGCTTGGTCTAATATTTTTCTCCATCAAACAGAAGACTTTAATCATTCATGGTTTGTTACTTTTGATAAGAGTTTTAGATTGAATTTCCCAGCATGGTTTCCCAGATGGTGGTCTTCTCATGGTCCAATAGCCAGCCTCCTTCCCGAGGATCTCATGCACATCCTATCAGAAAATTTCCAAAAGAAATTTGACAGAAGCCGATTCAACCACTACATCACTCTTCTTCCTTTGTTCATGGCCAAATACAAAATCTCATGGATAATGAAGTGGAATTATGAAGTGGAAACTGGAAAAGTCTATCGACACGTCAAATGATGGGACAAGTTCAATCACCAGAAGATCATCAACTTGGTCTCAAGTTCAAGCCATTCCGGCACAACCAGTCCAACAGAAAATGACACTGCCAACAGTTTTAGAACAATCCCTATCAGACATAAGTCCCTCATCATCTCTCAAAGGCACTTTTAAGTCATCTAAGTCGAGTTCGAAAAAGAAAGAAAAATCATCCCAGCTCAAGGACCTTGCCCAAAAATTACTTGTAGAAGTAGCCATGCTCTATACTGAAGACTCAAACTCCTCAGAATCTTCAAACGCATCTTCACAACAACCTTCTAGCAAGCAAAAGGCCAAATAGGCATATTACCAGGATTCCCAAGACCCATTTGAACTGTAGAATTCAACTAAGATTTATAATCATTTTAAAATTTTACCCATGTAAATTCTACAGAACCAGCCATGTGATCCACCCAGCAAAACAACATCTGCAGTAGCAACAATCATTCAGACAAGTCACTATTCATGAATAGTAAAATCATTTCAGAGACAGCAACATGAATCCACTATGAAAAGAAAATCATTTTTCCAGCTTTTACAGCTAGTAGCACATGCAGACCAGGATTCCCACTTCAGCTCCAATCATTTATCCAACCATCTCCAGCCTATATCATTACAATTCAGAACCCATTCTCAGCAGGCTGAAAACTCTGTGTATTCTCTAAAACAAGAACAGAGTCCAGTATTCAGCACTCATCATCTCAATTCAAATTTGTAAACACTTTTATTTTATCAAGGATGCATGCGAGCTCCATCACCATTTTCATCATCATCTGTAATTGCCAGTAGGCAAAATTATAAGTCTACATTTCAAAGTTTAATAAACTTATTTTCAAAATATACCTGCATCATTAATTTTAATTCATTATTTTCATTATGAAGAATATTTTCATAACCATTGATTTTGAATGGCATAAAATTCTCACTCATAGTCAATTCATTGAGTATCTCAAATTCAAGGTAAATACTGATCAGTCTTTCATCATCTTCTTCCTGTCTATTTATAATATTTGGTATGATATCTGCACTCCCAATGAACATAATGACTGTAGTCTTAATTGTTGTCCCCATAATCTTTATCATCGTCAATAGATAGGCTTCCGTCCCATTTGGTATATATATATATTGTGAATCACTCACATGTGGGGATGTGAGTATAGATTTTGTGGATTGGAATTACAGGTTCCCTAGATGATTTTGATGACCTGGGAGTGAAAGGGACTGTGAGGTTCCCCTAGGATTCAATCCCCTAAACCTTCAGAGGGTGTTATACGGTCAAGCTACTCCTACCGGATAGTCTATGTGGTATAGCCGTTGGGAATGGACACTCCTGGATTGAGAGTTACCAGGAGTTAGGGGCACCACGTGTTGCGTTGGGTTTCGATCCCCTAAACCTCTGGAGGCCTACACGGTCGAACATGTACCATATCCCTTGGGGAGGGTAATTGGTTCTGGGTATATGATTAAATGGACACTCTCATTACCCTACTTTGTGTTGTTGTGGTCAAATTTGATTATGTTAGCACACAAATTCTGGAGGTATATCGTGATGACGGTTATGTAAAGCCAATGATGGTAAGTGATTTTATCAGTGATTGTGATTAGAAATTCCAATGATTTGGCTGGAATTTCTAATATTTGACTTGTCAATTCTGATGGGTTAGCTTGATATTATGATATTCACTTAGCCGTTGATGATTATGGCTTGGTATTGTGATAATTGTTTGGCCGATAATGGTTTGGCTATAAATTATGATATTTGGTTGCCAAGGATGAAAATGGCAAAAAAATTTCTAATGTTTGATATCGCCAGTGATTGTGGCTAGATATTTTGAGGAAAAATCGTGGTAACGGCTACGTATAGCCAATGATGGTAAGTGGTGTACCAATGATTGTGATATTTATTTGGCCAATGTGAATTATGACTTGAGGTGATATTTATTTTGCCAATGTGTATGGCTAGAATTTCCGATATTTATTCTACCAATGAGCGTGGTAGAAAACCTAAGTATAAATGATTACTTTGTGGAAGTATCTATTTCTGGAACTTGAATAAAATCGTAGACTGAGGTATGATTTTATTCACTATAAATGGCAGCGTTAATCCCTTTTCGTTATTCGATGGTTGAAATCTCGAGGACGAGATTTATTATATTGCGGATCGAATGTAACACCCTGAATATTTTAAAAATGATGTCGATATTCATTTTATTGTTTATGTGGAGGAAGAAAAAAAAAGATCAATTTATGGTTATGAAATTTGAATGGGGAAAAATGTGAAATCCCTCTTTCGGATTAAGAATTAATTATATCGTATAATTTTTCGTTAAGTGAGGAATGACGAAAATGCCTTTTTGGTTAGTGTAATTATACAAGGATGTATTTTATCCTCATATAGTTTTTCGTAATTCTTGAAATATTTGAATAGAGGATGACCCTACGAGCGTGTAGGTTCAAACGGATCTTAATTCCGAGTTAGAACGGAGAAGTTACTAGCCTTGGAAGTGGTGAGAACTTTAAACACGTGGACTTACTATTAGTAGTAAGTCTCTAAATTTGGTCAGAAAATTAGGAAGTTTCGAGGGGAGGAAACTGACCAAAAAAAGCCCAAAAACTCCAACCTAATTCGCTACCCAATTGGCGCGACATCCCATTTTCTTATGTCGGTTCCGGCCAACTTCGGTGGAGTTTTTCGATACCACCACCACCATCTTGAAGCTCTCACTCCCCTCTACAAAATCCAACCATGAACCACCTTGACTAACCACCGTATGTGGCGGTGTGAGGCCATAAAAACCGATGAAAACCAATGGTGCTTCGGCCACCCTTTTCATTTTTCCGGTGAATCGGCGAAGTGATGGCCGATGCTACCATTTGGGTTTTGTAGCCCAACATCCCAAGAGTAAATCCCGACCAGCTTTGATCCTGTTGGACCACTATGGGCGACGAATTGACATCGGGAAGCTTTAGGCACCCACCGATTTTCTCAACGGAATTGACCCTCTTCCGTCCATTTTTGGACTTCATGGCATGTATAAAACTTGTTTCTCTTGTTGAGCTCTATCTTCTTATAAATTTTAGTAGAATTTGGAGTTAGACAAAAAAGTGGGTTTACGGTCGCGGGAAACCACCACATGCGGAGGCGCGTGAGGAAGAATCTGTTTTCATCGATTTTGCAGGAAATCCTTGATGTCCTGAGCCCATATCCAAAGTCCGTTCATTGAAATTTGACACAATGATTCAAATATTCAAAAATATTTGGATAATTGTACCGTCGTACGATTTTTCATAATTGACGACCATTCGACCGTTGGATTGTAATCAAACTTTGAGACATTATAGTACATAATATTTGAGGACCTTAGGAACTTATGGATCGGGAATCCGACGTACAGATCTTCCCAAATTGGATTTGCAAGTTAGCAAATTAAAACGTCGACCGCCACTCAAATGTTGTGATTGGCCGAGATCCGATTGTTGGATCGAAATGAAATTTTAGTATCGTGTTCTAGAAGCATAATGTGAACTACGAATGGCTTCATCCCTTACTAGGGTACGTAGGCAGCCTAACAAGAAGGTTAGATGCAGCCATAATAAAAATTACTGAGATGAATCTTTTAGTGAAATTTGCTAAGAAAAGGAATTCGGGCCTATCTTAGTAATTAGCTTCTGAATTAGAAATTTCGGGTCGTTACAGTAGCTAAGCATTAAGACACAAAGACAGTTTAAACACAGTGATTAATAATTCAAAGTATGCTTGTATAATATCATAAGCAATTAGATAAAGACTACATAGTCATGCTAAGGCTCATGGCCTTATCCTAGCCAAAAAAGGTTAGTTATACATATTCATAATTAAAATAAAAAAAGTTTTATTAAAATAGAAAAAAAGTGAAAACACCTTGGAGAATAAAGTCTGAAATCTTTAATCTTTTGCCAAAGTCCTCTCTCCAATATTGCGTAAAAGAAGAAGTAGGGCCGACCAAAAGGCTTATTTATATTACATAGAAAATCCAATCCTTCCTAGAAAAGAACTTAGAATAAAACTAGGAAACCAAATAAATTAGGTAACATAATCCTAAATTGACTAGGAGAATCAGCTTAAAATCTGCACAGCCACATTTTAGATGGATATCTGCTCCAAAATCGGCCCAAAATAGCTGGATTTAAAGTTTGGAATATTCTAAACACTTCTCTAAAAGGTCACAAACCCATCAAAGGTCATCTTGGGCTCCAAAAATAGCAATTAAGCCCAAAAAAGTCACTTTCCAACAATGCGCACTGCTTCTTTATGTAATCGCCAAAAAATAACCGCTTGGTAGAAATTTCTGAAATTTTGATACAAACAAGCTAAGGAACACACGAACGTCCTCCAATTTGAATTACTCCAAAATTCGTTTTTCGCTCCAGAAGAAGTCGAATGTCCTATGTTGAGAATATAAAGTAAAGTATTAAAATTCTACCAAAATAATTACTAAGATATACTAAGAATAAGGTAAAATATATAATATGAAATCGACTCATCACCATTCGAATCGACTTAATAGGATAATCAGAGTGGTGAGCCCTAAGCTTAATGATTTGAGGTATTAGTTTTGCAAAGGCAGCATTGCACGTGGATAGTAAGTAGATATGTGACCAACGTGTCGATGTGTTAACCAACACCATAAATTATCTGAAGGTCCACATGTTGGTTGGATATGTCCATAAATATCCCCTTGAATCATCTGAAGAAACTTAGAAGGGTTGGGAATGATCTTTGTAGCATAGGGTTGAGTAATCAACTTCCCCAGTGAACATGCTTTGCAAGAAAGATGTCCAGGATAAGAGTTCAAACTTTGAGTTAGAGGATGCCCGTGTGAGACTTTGAGGATACGTCGCATCATATCTCATCCTGGATGTCCTAAATAGTCATACCAAAGCAACGAAGTGCTCTGGAACTCGGACACAAGGCCGGCCACGTGATGGGTCTCAATGGCTCAAATGGTTGTTATGTACAACCCTCTCACGAGATGTTCCAACTTCTCGTGAATATGCTTCTAGCCATATTCATAAGAAGTGATACAAAGAAATTCAGAACCATTCTCTCCAGTGGTTTCAATATGATTTTATTATCCAAATATCTCTAAAGCTCAACAACGTTCTTCCGAAACGGGGAGAATAGAGAGCCTCTTGGGGGGAGGGGTTTTTGGCCACTAGGGGGAATCCCTCCCAAACATGTCTCGAAAAATAAACTTATTCTTCCATAAGAGCATATGCCCCCTGAAAATCTGAAATCTCCATGGTGGTGGTGGGAATTTTCCACATGGGCAAAGTTAGTCTCCCGATGGGAACGATACTTGGCAATGACCTCAAGATTAGCTCAACATATGTGTGACCAATGTTCCCTTGATCCACAACAATAGCACATGTCCAATTCTGTGGAATCCGATTGAACGGTATATTTTCCTTTGTTCTTGAAGTTAGGGGCCTTAAGGGCAAGGGCATTGCTCTTATGGGTCGAATTTCCTCCCTTGGCAAGGCCTTTGCTCTATTGACCTTGAGCACGTGGCTGGGATTGCTTCCCATTTCCACGGCCACAATGGTTCTTCCATCGTTTGTGGCTGCTAGAATTAGTCACATGTGCTTCATGTGTAGCGTTCGATGTTGAGCTCGTTGGTAGGGCCTTTGCTTTGTTGGATTTGCTCAGTCCCAAAAGTGGCCGGGATGCTCACCCCCTCATTAATTGCGGTTAAATTAGTTTGATCTAGTTGATTTAAGACACAAATTTTGAAATTTAAACTAATATAACGAGAGTATAAGCATAACCCTCACTTTAGAGGTGAACAAAAATGCACTCTAAAATAAGTAAATAAAAAAGGATGAGCTTCCATGCCTTGACCTGGAGATTGTTGTTGCATATTAGCATGCCAAGTTGCAAATTCCAAATTCTGAACAATACACTATTTGTTTGGAATAAAATCTGAACTTTGGGCCAGAGAGAAAGCCGGCCCAAACCCAAGGCCCAGAGGAAAACTTAGGAGGCAGGAAAGAGGCTTTCGGCTGGGCACAAGTTACAAAGGCCACCTGCTTACCTGCTCAAAGACCACAGGGGGTAGGTTATTCAGTCACTGCACAGCCCAATAAAGTACTTTATTGGTGGCATTCATGTAAAAAAGCTAGTAAGTCATCACCAAACCGCATTCGGGCACCGCTATTTGCTACAAGAACCCAAGCTGAAGTCGTCTATAAAAGGAGGAAGAGAAGACAGAATTAAGGACACTCAAACAAACAAACAAAAGCCAAAACTCTGCTCAAGCCAGATTTGCCTTCAACGAAGCTGTAGTCAGCACAAGCCTTCATCCCATTCGGGATAAACCTTCCCAAACCCCTGTAATAGCTCTGCTACCTTGTTCATGGTGGTATCGATTCATTTTGTATCCTCTTCTCCCCCGTCAACCCCTCTAAAAGCTTTCAGACCTCTGACAGAACCACAAAGATAGATTTTGTAAGAAGTTCAGCCTTGGCCGATAAGGTTCAAACTTACCCGACTATCTTTGCTCTGTCTTTGTCTTTTCTTTCTTTTAAAAGCACAATAACATGTTATATATTCCCAGTTATATACAAGTTATTTCTAGCAAAGTCATAATGAAAATGAGTCTTCAGCACTTGGATCCGATCTGAATCGCGTCAGAGTTCAAATCAGATCTAAGTCTTAAGCCCGGCGGGCATGTAATTTAAAGATCAGTTTAAAAGTCCTTGGCCTCAAGGCATAAAAAAGAACTCTATGTGGACTCAACCCATCCACGACAATCCTTGATAAGCGAGAAGTCCGAAGTTACTTGGGGCGCAAGTAATCAATCTATTTCTCCGTTTTGTTGCTATTATATCTTGATTCGTAGAAAAGGCTTAAGCATGGAGTGAATTCTGATAGAAAGCCTCAAGGCCTACACCTAAGGCCCCACGAAGGCATCTATTTAGCTTCATTTCATGTTGTGGTCTAGTTGGTCCGAGTATAAGGATTAACTCTGATGGGAAGCCTCAAGGCCTATACCTAAGGCCCTACAAAGGCACTCATTTGGGTTCGTCCTACCTCTTGGATTCAGATAATCAAAAGTATAATAGTGATAAGACTCTGGCAACCATAAAAGACCAAATATGATACATCCAAGCGCTGGTTTAGTTTGACAGGAAGCCTCAAGGCCTATACCTAAGGCCTCACAAAGGCACCTGTTATATCTAACTTGGTTTCTCGGGCGTATACATATTCAATCAAAGCTTAACACCCATTCAACATCTGCCATACTGAAGATGGCAGTGGCACGCCTGAGCACGACAAAGTTAATCTTGATTGTGAGCCTTAAGGCCTACATCTAAGGCCCCACAAAGGCACCCTTTCAAATTAACTTTGTCCTTCTCTTTCAGAACTGTCCGACGAGCCTTGCCCGAAGTGTGTCTTGCCCGACCAAGATCTGCCCGACAAAGGCTTGCCCGAGCGAGCCCAAGAAGAAAGCAGAAGTACGACAGATACCCTCAACCGACGCCATTCTCCCAGGGGAGCTGTGTGCTCGTCCGCCAGGAGATTCCTGCGACGAACACTATTAACACAAATAAAGTTTTCTATAATATATAATGCTTTCAGGATAAATAATAATAATAATAATAATAATGCTTCCATTGCAATACTTCTTCAGTGCGCATGAAATTAACTTTATCACAGATTAATTTGGTTAACAGCACTTTCTTGCCCACTTCCTAGCTACATACCCCATACTTGTTCATATTTCTAGGTAAATTATATAAATATCACCGTATTACAGTAAATCTCAAAAACTTAGTTGACTAGCCTGCAATTTTTCCTGATCTCTCCATTTGTCCCTGTTAGAGGACTAATAGCGCTCATCTTCACCATGGCTGCAGCAAAATCTCTTGTAAAAGCCGCAACGTTGTTGCTATAAGTTGTAACCAAGGCATCCTGACTCCCACCATTGAAGAGTTCCTGGTCCGAATGGAGAAGACCACGGCGAGCCACAAGGGCCTTGTAGTATTCATTATCAAAGCGATTAGGAGTTATATCGAAAGGAGCTAGATTCGTATCGCCACCGGAAGCTGGACAAGTACGCTTACGAGTAGTTGCAAAGGCAGGGTCGATGTTGGTCTCGTTGTATATGCGGGTTTTGAAGGATGAACACTGAGACTGGCCTAATGTGTGGCCGCCAGAGAGCACGGTCATGTCTGTGGCGGTTAAACCTTTAGCTGCAAAGTTTGAGATTAGGGTTGCGAGGTTGGCGAAGGGGGAGGGGAGCTGGTTGTTGGCGTCAGTTTGGCTTGCAGTTCTGGCGTCTCTTCGGCCTAGGGCTACTGTCCATGAGGTTCCTCCTAGCTGCACACAGAAACAAACGACAAGTTCTCATGTCAATATTATCACGTGATCAATATCTGATAACCCCAGAGAGAATTGAATATATTTTTGACGGTATGTGATTACGATGCGAAGTGCATTGTATCCATGCCAAAATGGGTGGTTCAATCATTCACTATCTGAAATTTTAAAAAATGTACGTTGCAGCTGGTTAATTTGTCCCCATGCATGACGAGTTGCAGCAATGACTACAAGCCAAAAAGTTGGGGCCATAGTTGAAAGTTCTACACTCGTTCAAAAAGAGAGAAAAAAAAATTAAATAATTTTCAAGAATCATTAACTTTTTTTTTTTTATCAAGTTACTCTTCTTCTTAAAATAAATATATAAATAAATAAAATATATAAGACAACTCTAATTTTAATAAAGTTGGATCGAACTCAAGTAGCGCTAACGTGACGGACACACTGTTTTAGCTAATTAGCATAACGCACTTGCAATGTAGTCATAAGTTTTGTTTTTTTTTTGGGGTAAAAGTCATAAGTTAAAATTGATTGTATCAGTTGTGGTTAAACTAATATTGTGATTTATATACCATATTAAGCATAAAGTCTTAATTGGTCTATTTGATAATTGATATGTGTATATTACTATATATAGTTGTTTATATATATACACACATATACAATGAAAGTACATAGCTTAAGTAATACCTCATAAGGGTTTTTCTATGTTTTGTGGGGAAAAATAGTTTGTAGAATAGCAATAGAAAACTAAATATGGCTAATTTTCTGCAAAAGAAAGCATGCAAAATTAGCATCGTTACAGTTGCTAACCAAGACAACACCGTCTCTTGCTGCAAGTGCTAAAATATCTGCACATGACACAGTAGCATTACAAGCAGCTTCAACGCGAGTTTTAATGGTGTCAATGACTTCAAAGCCCCTAGCTGAGTTCCGGTTTGGGAATGCATTCTTTTCGCCTGTGAAGGTGGCCGTGTCGTCCAACAGTATGGAAGCGTCGCAACCCTACAATTAATAGGCACAATCAAAATTTTACCAAAAAAAAAATAGGCACAATCAGAATTAAACTGCATATAGCTAAATATGAGTCCTGTAATTGATCAGCATATATACGTTGTGTGACAAGAAATTATTTTTGTACTATATATTCTCACATTTACGAAGCAGTCGTGGAAGAATAAACGAAGGATAGAGGCAGCCATCCGACCCTCCCTAGAAACAGCTTGCCTCATAGCATTGCGAACCATGGTTGGAAGAGTTGGGCAAGTTCTTGCATAAAAATTGGCCGAGAGCTGTGCATTGACACAACAGCTAAAGAAGGGGACGATGAAGAGTACTGTAATGATGAGGAAATGGGATAGAGAGGCCATTATATTATATGACATGAGCTTCAATATTAGAGCTGAATATATGAAGCAGCTTGCTTTGCAGTGTGAGAAGGTGGTTTGAGTATGCACTCTATATATAGAGTAAGATATTGTGCATTGCATGCATGAGAGAGAGGCCGTTTCGTTTCTGGTGAAGTTGGAAATTCAAACTTTGCTGCTTGATTAACGCGTTTACTTGCTGGGGTATGGAGGAACAGCATCGAGCTAGCTCCAATACAAAAAAGAAAGCATCCGACCAATAAAGCTGGGTTGACTTCGTTACACCGATGATCCAAATGCATGTAAAACACGAAGACAAAAAGCAAAGATTCCCGTACTACGATGATTAAATAATCATTAGGACTCAATGTTTACCTTCTATATATTTTGAAGAGTGACTTTTTTATTTTTTTCTAATTTTTATTTTTTTATGGAAAATAGAGACACTTTTTTTTTTTGGTTAATCAGAAATGTATGACCTTTTTTTATTAAATTGGCAAATGGATGACAGCCATTTCAGCAACGAGCAAGCAAAATAGGATAAACCAAATATTGACCCACCAATGGATATCAATATCAAATAATAGAGACACTTTTTTTTTTTTGTTAATCAGAAATGTATGACCTTTTTTATTAAATTGGCAAATGGATGACAGCCATTTCAGCAACGACCAAGCAAAATAGGATAAACCAAATATTGGAATTTGGATCCTCTCCTGAGCTAATGGAGAGGATCCTCCTGACCAGTTATCATGTGCCGTTGGATGAAAATCCAACAGCTATAATTATTATAACTTTAAAGGGACCCCCCTGTATGTAGCCGTTGGATAAAAATCCAACAGCCCATGATAACTAGTCAGGAGGATCCTCTCCATTAGCTCAGGAGAGGATCCAAATCCCAAATATTGACCCACCAATAGATATCAATATCGAATAATACTTGGCTTCTCAAATATGAGTATGAATTCCTACTCAACATTTCTCAAAATTATTCGTAGTCAATTTATAGACTTCGTGTTTATAATTAGAACAGTTCATATTATAAATCACCCTATAAATATCGCATCTGCAAAAAGTCAATTAAAACTAAAGTCGCTTAGTCATCAAACTGTTTAAAAACAAATGAATGGTATTGGTAAAAGCATTATGAACCATTTATGTAATTGCCACAATATATTAACTAAACGGCCTTAGTTTTAATTTATTTTTTGCAGAGATGATATTTACAGTATTATTCATAGTATGAATGGTTCTGATCATAAGCACAAAGCTCTGTAATTAAAACACTAAGAATTTTGAGTAAGATTTCCTACTCATCTTTGAGTAGCCAAGTACCGTTCATCAATATCATGCTTAAAATTCAGTTCTTCTCTAGGTAGCTTAATTATTAAGCAAAACTAATTAAAAGGGCTTGAAATCTTTGAGTTTTAACGATAAGAACAAAATAAAGGGTAAAGTGAATACCAAGATTGACTTTTTAGTGTAAACATATGGTTTTTTGTTAAAATGAACAGTACCGAAAGCTTTTCTTTAAAGTTCCCTAATTATTATGAGACACGAAGTTGCTGCATCATGGATTAAATCCATTTCTGTAGAGGTACTTACCGAGTCCATGGTCATTTATTCTCAAGTTGATACCTATTGTTATTATTATTAAATTTGTTTGGAAAACAGTGAATTTCATTGAACATGATCAAATACAAGATTTGAAGTTGACACCTATTTAAATACCGTACATTTTTATAAAAATAAATAAATAAATAAACAATATTGTTCAATAATTATGGCTTTGTTTGGTACAAAGGATTAAATTGGACCTCTCCAAATTCAAGGCATGTTGAAGATAGAAGAGTATGATTTTTTATTTTGCGAGATTAAAAGAGGATTAGGCATGAACATTTAATCCATCTATTTTGAGGACGGTTGGAATAGATAAGTTTATTCTTGAGTTCATCTCCTACCTGTAAGTATGTCACAATTTCTTATTTCTTCTTTCAACATACCTTAAAAAAAGTGTCTTATCCATTCTAATCCAGTCATATATACCAAACAAGCCATAAGTAATAAGAACTTATATTGGCATTTCAAAATGTTTCATACTGCACCCCTATGTTATTAAAGTATAAAAGAGAAATGACAACTACACACATTTTTTCTCTTTTACAGACATGTCTTTATATTTGACCTTCAGATTGAATAATTCAATGGAAACAACGAACAAGATTTAACATAAGTGAGTAAGAGAGGGTATGTGATTATTTGTATACCATAACATTATGATAACTTCATGAACGTTGCCCGATATAACTTTGATAATTCAATTTAAATTAAATTGTTTTTTTTTTGTTTTGAATTAGATATACAAATTCGTATAGGGACTTTTTTGTTGAATAATTATATATTGCTGTTTTGTTTTTGAACAACTTATTATAAAATATTGTTTTGTGTTTGAATTTGATCAACTTCAGTATATGTCATACTCACAAATATATCTAGAAATGTAATTAATAAATATTGCGTGCATGTTCTCTCTTTTCTAAAAATAGCTAAAGGAAGGGAAAAAGTCAAGAGATGCATGCATATATCCATTTTGTAATAGTTTGAATGAAGTCGATTTTGCTCCATGCATATTGACAAAAATGAACTCCAAGTGGGAGGAAAGGATGGTTTATTTTTCCTTGTGTTCAACTCTACTACTCCTGTGCTGAGCTTGAGCCAGTTGATAATATCCCTCTTTTTCTGAACGATAATTTGGTTTTCTGCTTTCGTTTTCAATAAGTTGATATATAGTGTAATGATTAAGAAAGCAGAATGATTGACTAAATCCTTTGACAGCCCAAAAAATCATTGTTCATACTAAAGCTCCAACCTTGAGTCTTGAGATTTCAAGGGATTATTTTCGTTTAAACCTGTTTGGGTTAAAACTTGAACTTTGGGCTCAAGAAGGAGTTGGCCCAAAAGGAGGTCTAGAAGGGGAAAAGCCCGAAGCCCAACCAAAGCCTAGAAGGCAGGAGAGGCCCTTTTCTGACTAGGTGCAGGCTATTTGAACCACTTGCTCACCTGCCTATAGACCAAGTGGTGTAGACCAACCAGCTAATCAGCACAAAAGTACTTTACAGTGGTAGTACAAGTAAATAGCTGATGAGTTACTACCCTTCAAGCTGCATTCGGGCAAGCTTAATGCTACAGGAGGCTAAGCCGAAGTGTCTATAAACGAAGAAAGAAAAATCAAAGATAAGGACACTCAAACAAACAAACAAACAAATACAAGCACAAACTCTGCTCAAACCAGATTTGCCTTCAACGAAGCTGTAGTCAGCCCAAGCCTTCATCCCTTTCGGGATCAACCCTCACCAAAAGCCTTTGTAATAGCTCTGCTACCTTGTCTAAATCTTGCTGTAGTATCGATTTCCTTCTGTAAACTCATCTCCCTATCCCTCTTTCTAAGCTTTCAAACCCCTTGATAAATCACAAAGATAGGAAGTTGCAAGACGATCAGCCTTGCCCGGCCCTCTTTATTTTTGTCTTTTCATTCATTAGTCTAGCAATATGTTGTATACTTTCAGTTGTATCCAAGTTATTTCTTGCAAGTTGGTGATTAAAAGACTTCTCAGTTCTTAAATCTGATTGAAATGTGTCTTCACAGTTTAAATCAGATCTAAGTTCTAAGCCCTCGGGTATGTAAGATTGATCATTCAAAAGTCCTTGGTCTCAAGGCATAAAAAAGAACCTTATGTGGACTTAACCCATCCACGACAGTCCTTGATAAACAAGAAGTCTGAAGTTACTTGGGGCACAAGTAATCAACCTATCCCTTAGTTTTATTTCTGTTATATTATGATTATCATAGAACGTTTGAGTATAGAAGGAGTTCTGATGGGAAGCCTCAAGGCCTATATCTAAGGCCCTACAAAGGCACCTATTTGGATTCATTCTGCTCTTCGGGCTTGGGTAATTAGAAGTATAATGGTTATAACACTTCTGCAATCAATGAAACAAACATTATATGTTCGAGTACTGGGTTAGTTATTGACTGAGAGCCTCAAGGCCTACACCTAAGGCCCCACAAAGGCACCTATCATAACTAACACGGCCTCTCGGGTATATATACAACCAAAACTCAACATCTGTTTTACATCTGCCATGCTAAAGATGGCAGTGGCATGCTTGAGCACCTAAAATTTAATCTTGATTGTGAGCCTCAAGGCCTACCCCTAAGGCCTCACAAAGGCACCTTTCAAAGTTACCTATGTCCTTCTCTTTCAGCCTTACCTGACAAGCCCTGCCCGACAGGTTTTGCCCGAGAAGTCCGCCAGTAAGCAGAAGCCCGACAGAAAGCATCAACCGGCGCCAACCTCTCGGGGAGCTGTGTGCTCGTCGGCTAGGAAACATCCCCAACGGAAATTCTAGCCACGAACATAGTTTTGGTACACCCGGTGGGATCCATTGATAAAAAGAAATATGTCAAAACTGCTAGAAGATTTGCAAACTAACTTGTTGCAAATGTTGCAAAGATTGGAGAGTGCCTCCGTAGGCTTCAGAAGGGAAGCAAACCTGGTTATAAGACCAACTATTCTTATATCTTTACCTCAACTTAAGGAAAAAGATGATAGGGAAAAATAGAGACTTAAAACCAACTAGCCAGCCAGAAGAAGCAGTGGTGGACAAACCTGCAGATCCTTTCTCAGAAACCCCAGTGAATATGATCAGTATGGCATGGGCTGAGAAGGGGAAATAAAAGGTCACAAGGGAAGAAGAAGGGAGATTGGCTGACAAATCCACAAAAGGGGTAATCAAATTGCCTGAACATCCAAAAGCAACCATAATCAAAGAGATGGTTCTGTGCAGTAAATGCCAATGAGAGTGTGAGCTCGAAATACCACCAGTAGTAGTCCTCATGGATCATGAGCTAATCAGGAGGAATGAAGAAGAAGAAGAAAGAAAAGAGGCCTGTGAGAAAGTTAAGCGGACTGCAGAAAGGGATACTTCCCGAAGTGTTTTTCAGCGGTTAGGAGGCGATTCCCAACCCAGAGCTTTATCAGAGATATTTCGTAATCATGAAGTTTCTGAAGAGGTAGAAGATAAAGATGCCAAAAAGCCAAAAGAGAGGAGTATAGAGCATTCTCAATACGGCCATATAGGAAGAGAAGTAAAGAGAAATGATAGGATAATGAATCCTGTCAAGAAAGATAACATTGCCCGCCTCGGGCGAAAATGGTACGTGGTTGGGAAAAATGGACAGCCCGTTAAACAAATGGGAGCCTCTATGGTCAGAAAGGTCCAAAGGCAACACAAAGCCTACATGAACTCCTTAAAGACCCCTGCGACGTCTGAAGCATCCAAGAATCAAAAGTTGGAAAAAATGTCATCTGGGGGGAGTAGTCAATTCCACTTGAGGAGTAAAAAAAAGGTGGAAAAGGCTAATAGCAAGACAGAAGGCGAGGGAAACCATGTACCGCAAAGCCTACACCCTGGGAAATATAGGATCTTGAGGAGAGCTCAAGAAGATATGATCATGGTGCCAACTCCCGGATGGAAGACAGAGCCTATTTGTTTTGGAACTGTTTCACCTAAAAGAAAACCACCTTCTCTATCATTAGTGGATCCTTTCAGTGAAGTTCCAAAGCAAACACCGTATTCGGGCATGAATCAGCAAGAGGGGGCACCAGAACCACTGCTTCCAGAAGATGCAATGGCTTGGTTAGATGAGTTTATGGACCAGATCGGGAGCAAGAAAGAAGAACTGCCAGGGCCTAGCAATTTTCATATCAACACGGTGTATGTGCTATCCGCTATGTTTGGTGCCAGACCTAATCAGCCTGCCACTATGGAAGGTGACTATGTGACAACTGAGCCAATGATGGCCCATGTCAATATTGAGGTAGCTGAAGAAGGAGAATCGGGAAAAGCTGAATCATCCGAAGCACCCAAGGATGGTCCTTTAAGGATCTATACAGATAAAATGGTGTTCAGCCGCCCAAACATTTTGCTTGCCAATCATCTTAAGCCAATATATGTTACAGCTCATTTGGAGGGGGTGCCCTTCAAAAGGGTTTTAATAGATGGAGGAGCAGCTGTTAACGTGCTACCAGCCAAGCAAATGAAGAAGATGGGGAGAAGCAAAGAAGATTTTATTCCTACGGACCTCACGGTTTCAAGCTTCTCGGGCGCTATCACCAAAACTCATGGAATATTGCCCTTAAAAGTGGATTTGGGGTCCAAACAAATCATGTTGGCATTCTTTGTGGTAGATTGCACTTCCACCTATGGAGCCTTACTTGGAAGGGATTGGATCCACCAAAGTCTTGTCATACCCTCCACTCTACATCAACAAGTGGCTGTTTATCAAGAGGCAGGCACAGAAGGAATAAGCTTTTGGGAGATGGTAGAGGCCGAATCACGGCCATTTCTCCCTACAGCCAATGTTGCGGAAGCAAGTTTCTACAATCCCAATGTAGGAATTCTGAAATGTTCATGAGCAGATAAGAACAGCTTCCCTACCAAGGTGACGGCCCAAAAGCTTTTAGAACAAGGAATGCTCCTTACTAGATAGGAGTGGGATAGACCTTGTATCGTCCCAACGCCCCTACACCATTAATGATAGAACAAAAGAGGAAGGATCAGGTAATAGCAGTCAGGTCCCTGATCAAAAGACTGTTGGTGTATGGGAAAGGAAGAAAGCAAGAAAGGGAGCTCTTAGACAAAGAAGAGCAGGAATGGCGGCTAGGAACTCCGACCAATCAGGATAAAAGCAGAGAAGAGCTTTGCGGAGAAGAGTTGGATATGGCCATACGAATGGCCGAGTGCATATATGACCTGGATGGGCCAGACGACTTGCCTGAGAACCCGGAGTTAGTCAAATTTTTGTGTGCAGAACCTGATAAGCCACCACCAGAAGTTCAGGATCCTTTGGAAGTTATTGATCTAAGGACAGAGGAAGATCCAAGACCAATACAAATCAGTGGTTTATTAGAGACTAATGATCGGGCAAATATTATCTGTCTTTTGCAAGAATTTAAAGATTGTTTTGCTTGGCATTACACTGAGATGCCAGGTTTAGATTCAACCTTGGTGGAACACAGAATGCCCATCAAGGAGGGATATAAACCTGTTAAGCAAGCACCATGAATGATGTCAAAGGAGATAGAAGAGAAGGTCAAAGAAGAAATTGAAGGGCTAGTAAAAGCTGGATTTATTAGGCCAGCCAAATATGTAGAATGGTTAGCCAACATTGTGCCCATTTTAAAAGCTATAACAAAAACAGTACAATGTTTTGTTGATTACAGAAATATTAATGGCGCTACACCAAAAGATGAGTATCTCATGCCTATGGCTGATCTATCCATAGATGCAGTAGCAAAACACAAAATCTTATCTTTTATGGATGGAAATGCCTGATACAATCAGATAAAGATGGCCCAAGAAGATATATATAAGACAGCTTTTAGGTGTCCCGGGCATATGGAGGCATATGAATACCTGGTAATGCCATTTGGGCTTAAGAACGCTGGTGCAACCTACCAAAGGGCAATGAATGCCATCTTTCATGATTTGATTGGCCAGAACATGGAGGTGTACATCGATGACATCGTGGTGAAATCCAAAACAGAAGAGCAGCATCTGATAGACCTCAGGCAAGCATTGACAAGAATGAGGATCCACAAATTGAAGATGAATCCAAAGAAGTGCGCGTTTGGAGTAAGAGCGGGCAATTTCTTGGGATTCCTGGTTCATCAAAGAGGTGTAGAAATGGACAAGAACAAATCTCGGGCAATAATGAAGTTGCCTTCACCCACCAACAAAGTGCAACTCCAGAGGCTGCTAGGCAAAATTAATTTCTTAAGAAGATTCATTGCCAATTTAGCGGGTAAGATCCAGCCGCTGACTCCTTTGCTAAGACTGAAGGATAAAGAAAATTTCGAGTGGGGACCACCACACCAAAGGGCTTTCGACAGCATCAAAGCCTATTTGACTTCTCCACCAGTGTTGGTACCACCTCAAAGGGGAAAACCCTTAAAACTATATATCTCTGCTTCAGAGAAATCAATCGGGAGTTTGCTAGCTCAAAACAATGAAGGCGAGAAAGAGCAGGCGGTGTACTACCTCAGTAGAATTCTGACCAAGGTAGAAACAAGGTATTCCCCAGTAGAAAGATTGTGCTTAGCTCTGTATTTTACTGCCAGTAAGCTGAGGCATTACATGTTACCTTGTCACGTGCACATCATCGCCAAGACAGATGTGATAAAGTATATGTTGTCAAAACCAATACTAGCAAGAAGGATTGGGAAGTGGATTCTAGCATTATCAGAGTTTAGCTTTCAATATGTACCCCAAAGGGCAGTCAAAGGTCAAGCAATTGCCGACTTCTTGGTGGAGCATCAAGAGTCTCAAGATGAGATAATCAATATCCCAAGAACCCTGGAAGTTACGAGTGTTTGGATCCCGCCAAGCAAAGATATTTCGGGCAAAGATAAGTAGGTCTAGCAAGAGATAAAAAGAGTGACTGGCCTCTGGATTACTCCTTGGAAGCTGTATTTTAATGGTTCCTACACTCAAAAGGCTTCAGGAGCGGGGAATGTAATTGTCAACCCTCAAGGGGTTTATCATTATTACTCATTTCTCCTAGATTAGCAAGGGAACACCAATAATCGGGCAGACTATGAAGCCTTAATAATTGGTTTGGAAATCTTGATGGATCTGGGGACAGTGGAGGTAGAGGTCTTTGGTGATTCAAAGTTAGTAATAAACCAATTAAATGGGGAGTTCAAGTGCAGACATATCACCATGGCGGGGTATTACTTGGCGACCATGCAATTGCTGAGTTATTAGGATTCTGAGATATCAGTTAATCATGTTCCCAGGGGATCCAACTAGCGGCCAACAAGATGGCGCAATTAGCCTCAGGCGTGCCAATACAGGAAAGAAAATATGGGGTAGATGTCGAGATTCAAAGAAGAAACCTTCCTTCTATCTTGGAACGAGGATTTAGTCTGGATGTAATGTTTCTAGAAACTGAGATATAAGATTGGAAGTCGCCCATCATTCATCATTTAAAGGATCCCTCTTCACCCACAAGTAAGAAGAATAGACAGCAAGCAACCAAGTATGTCTTATGGGCGAAGAACATGCTAAGGAAAACTCCAGATGAGTTACTGTTGAAATGCTTAGGCCAAGAGGAATCCATGAGAGTGATGGCTGAAGTACATAAAGGGGTATGCGGATCACACCAGGCTGGAACGAAGATGAGGTGGTTGCTTATAAGGTATGGGTATTTCTGGCCCGACACGGAAAAAGATTGCAAGTCCTATGCTCGAGGCTGTGAAGAATGTCTAAGGCATGGACCCTTCCAACATGTACCTTCAGTGCCTTTAAATCCAGTGGTCAAGCCTTGACCCTTTAGAGGATGGGCAATGGACTTCATCGGGCAGATCTATCCAGCTTCTAGCAAGGGGCACACTTTCATAATTGTAGCAACGGATTACTTTACCAAATGGGTAGAGGCCTCGGCCGTAAAATCCATAACCTCAGCTGCAATCAAGAATTTTATTGAGACCAAGATTCTGTACAGATTTAGGGCACCCGAAACTATAATAACGGATCGTGGGCCATCTTTGATTTCAAAAGAAGTTGAAAAGTTTGCAAGCAAATACAAAATAAAGATGATCCAGTCAAGTCCTTACTACCCACAGTCAAATGGCCAGGTAGAATCCAGTAACAAGATTTTGGTAAACATTATCAAAAAAATGGTAACAGATAGTCTGGAAAAGTGGCATGAAAGCTGGGGAATACTTTGTGGGCATACAGAACTTCTAAGAAAGCAGAAACAGGGACAACTCCTTATGCTTTAACTTTCGGGCAAGATGCAATGCTTCCCATGGAAATCAATGTAAGTTCTGTCAGAATTCAAAATCAGTTTGGGTTACACAGTGAAGAGTACATCAAAGCCATGTGTCAAGGGATTGAAGACTTAGATGTAGCCTGAATTGAAGCCTTGAACCAGATTCAGGAAGGAAAGAAAGTTGTTGCTCGAGCTTATAACAAAAAGGTAAAGATAAAGTCTTTCAAGGAAAGAGATTTAGTGTGGAATACAGTCCTTCCTCTAGGAGCTCAGCTTAGGGGCTTTGGAAAATGGAGCCCGACATGGGAAGGTCCTTTCATGATTAGTCGAGTATTAGACAAGGGAGGATACTACTTGGCGAACCTTGAAGGGAATTGGCAGAAATGTCCCATTAATGTTAAATTCTTGAAAAAATATTGTCCTACATTATAGGATGTTAGAGATTGTTATATTGAAGAGGAGGTAAGGTAAAACAGGCTTCGGGATACCAAAGTGCAATGTTTGTTCATCAATCATTCAAGAAGACAGAAAGATAAAAGGTTGCTAAAATAATGTTTATTTCATTTCGACAAATTGGTGAAATTTACAACAGATTCAGTTCCAATGTGCTATGTTCGATTCCTTCTGGATGTAACAAGGTCTCAGCTGGTTTTCCGATGTCTTTATGGATAGAATCTGATCAGGTGATCGGGTTGTGCGGCCAAGATGAGCTTGGTAGAGGATCCTCAAACAGAGTCATCATCATATATGATGGTGAAACCCGACTTATCATAGCAACGAGCAGGAAGGCAAGCCTTCAAGAGGAAACCGTCTGACCAAAGGTGTTGGTGATAGCAGGGTGTTTGACCAAAAGTGTTGGAGATAGTAGCCATTTGATGAAAATCCTTTTTCTCACGAAAATGGAGTTTTAGGAAACCCCAATTGAATTCGGAGGAACCCATTTTCCAGTTTTAGAAGAAAACTAAGAAGGCGGAAACGTCTGAGGATGATGAAAGAAACGTTGAAGAGGATCTGTTGACTGAACAGGAGAAATTTCGAGTCTGAATTTATAGAAACCTCAGAGGATAGCTCAGAGGTCATGAGAAGAGCAAAATGTGCAATATTGCATTCATCTCGTAGAAAACACAAGTTCCGAGAAGAGATGTACAGACATGCGTATATTCAATCAATATTAGTGCCTGGAGTTCCAGTCTAAATATTAATTGAAGAGGGCACTGTTTGGGTTAAAACTTAAACTTTGGACTCAAGAAGGAGTTAGCCCAAAATGAGGTCTAGAAGGGGAAAAACCTGAAGCCCAGCCAAAGCCCAGAAGGCAGGAGAGGCCCTTTTCTGACTAGGTGCAGGCTATTTGAACCACTTACTCACATGCCTAGAGACCAAGTGGTGTAGACCAGCCAGCTAATCAGCCCAAAAGTACTTTACAGTGGCAGTACAAGTAAATAGCTGATGAGTCACTACCCTTCAAACTGCATTCGGGCAAGCTTAATGCTACAGGAGGCTAAGCCGAAGTGTCTATAAAATAAGAAAGAGAAATCAGAGATAAAGACACTCAAACAAACAAACAAACAAATACAAGCAGAAACTCTGCTCAAACCAGATTTGCCTTCAACGAAGCTGTAGTCAGCCCAAGCCTTCATCCCTTTCGGGATCAACCCTCACCAAAAGCCTTTGTAATAGCTTTGCTACCTTGTCTAAATCTTGCTGTAGTATCGATTTCCTTCTGTAAACTCATCTCCCTATCCCTCTTTCTAAGCTTCCAAACCCCTTGATAAATCACAAAGATAGGAAGTTGCAAGACGATCAGCCTTGCCCGACAAGGTGAAATCTTGCCCGACCCTCTTTGTTTTTGTCTTTTCATTCATTAGTCTAGCAATATGTTGTATACTTTCAGTTGTATCCAAGTTATATCTAGCAAGTTAATGATTAAAAGACTCATCAGTTCTTAAATCCGATTGAAATGTGTCTTCACAGTTTAAATCAGATCTAAGTTCTAAGCCCTCGGGTATGTAACATTGATCATTCAAAAGTCCTTGGTCTCAAGGCATAAAAAAGAACCTTATGTGGACTTAACCCATCCACGACAGTCCTTGATAAACAAGAAGTCCAAAGTTACTTGGGGCGCAAGTAATCCACCTATCCCTTAGTTTTATTTCTGTTATATTATGATTATCATATAACGTTTGAGTATAGAAGGAGTTCTGATGGGAAGCCTCAAGGCCTATATCTAAGGCCCTACAAAGGCACATATTTGGATTCATTCTGCTTTTCGGGCTGGGGTAATTAGAAGTATAATGGTTATAACACTTCTACAATCAATGAAACAAACATTATATGTTCGAGTACTGGGTTAGTTATTGACTGAGAGCCTCAAGGCCTACACCTAAGGCCCCACAAAGGCACCTGTCATAACTAACACGGCCTCTCGGGTATATATACAACTAAAACTCAACATCTATTTTACATCTTCCATGCTAAAGATGGTAGTAGCACGCCTGAGCACCTAAAAGTTAATCTTGATTGTGAGCCTCAAGGCCTACACCTAAGGCCCTATAAAGGCACCTTTCAAAGTTAACTCTGTCCGTCTCTTTCAGCCTTGCCCGACAAGCCCTGCCTGACAGGTTTTGCCCGACAAGCCCACCAGTAAGCAGAAACCCGACAGAAAGCATCAACCGGCGCCAACCTCTCGGGGAGCTGTGTGCTCGTCGGCTAGGAAACATCCCCAACGGAAATTCTAGCCACGAACAAAACCCTCGTCAAGTTCTGCCGTGAGGAGTTAGGCTTCACCAAGTTAGACCACAAGTACACACACACACACAAAAAACTCCCTCTTACTACGACGAACAATTTCGTCTTCTAAAGCAAGAGTTCATCACCTAAAACTAAAATTTTGGGCGACAGAGATACGTCGGGCAAAGGTCGTCGCAACTATACCTATCCCAGCAAACTTTCATTGGGCAATCCAGCGCTAACCAAAGAGACCCGACGAAACATTTTCTTCGGGTAAAAATTATTATTATTTTTTTTTTCAAATAGAACCTTATAAATTTTTGTCAACCAAACATTCATCGGGCAAGCTTTATAAACCAAAAAATATATAAATTTAAAAACTTAACCCGACGATTTAAGGCAAAGTGTAATTATTATTAAAAATATATATTAAAACATGTTTACATTTAATGAATTATTTTTTATTATATTAATCTCATTATATTAAACAAATTTATTTCATCAATAAAACCACAATGTTCGTACAATTATATTGAAATCGAAAAGAAATTTACTCTCGATGGGAAACTACTTCACTCGTTCAACTGCTTCACCCCAAAAGATGTCCATTTCCTTAATTTATAAATTTTGAAAATAACCACATAGCGAGTGCGCTACTCGTCCATCCTATGCTCAAATTCAATGGGCGGATATGTCAGAGCTTCTTCATGACTTTCAAAGGGTTGTGCAACTCGTACTTCCACTCCCTGAACCGATAATTTAACAATCGGGTTATGTAGTCTGACAAACCAGGCTTTTGCATGTCGATCTCGAAGTTGATTTGAAATATAAAAAAAAAAGTGTTAGTTATACAAATACATTAAGTAATTATCTAGGATAATTAAATTATTAGAAATATTAAACTAAAAAAAAACACATGTATCGATAGCTCTGCCATCAGCGCCTGCTTCACTTCGGAAGGGATATTCCTCCTTCTATCTATAGTCATAGGGCATCTCATGCGGATAAGGGCTCCTATCAAGTGATTCAATATTGCATGAACTCATACACATGTTCTTAGTGGTTTTCACCATTCATTCTTTCGCCATCTTTTATGCTGCAGTCATTGAGCGATCTAGGCTAGGGGTGGGCAAACGAGTACAGGAACCGCGGGTCGGGGCGGATACATGCTGGTTCCTAATTTTTAAAAAGAGAAACAGGGGGCGGGGCTTCAGAATTTTAGGGGCGGGCTAAATCCAGAAGTATAAAAAAACGGGTACCTGGGGACCCGTTTGTGTAACATCCCAATTTAAAAATATTACTGTCTCCTAGGCTCCCGTGATAGTTCGCAATCTCGAGAACATTGTCTCCTTGTCTCCCCGTAATAGCTCTTTCCTCTCGGAGAACACACCCACACACACCCCCACTAGTAGAAAAAACAGCTTGCACGACAAACAATATTTCGTCGCGCAAAGGTCCTAACCCACTCATAAATATTCGTTTCTGCTATCCTAATTCTTCACAATTCTATTATCCTTATTCTTTAAAATTCTTTTCGTGCTAGGATGGCGGATAAGAACAAGGTTGAGATTGTACATGATGCCAACCCGCATGATTTAAGGGATCATTTTGAGTTTGCGCATGCGATCGCTGTAGCCATGGGGAATAATTGTCCCACTGCTGAGTGGCGTTCTTGGGAAGATGTACCTGGGAATGTAAAGAAGACCGTGATGGATGAAGTATTAGTGAGTATATTATTCTTGATGGATTAATAATTAACCTTGTGAAATTTTTAGTTATATGTTGAAATTAATTATTTGCATATATGTGTAACAGTGTAAGTATACTCTTGATGATGATATGAATGAACAGTTGATGAAGTTGATGGATAATGCGTTGGAGGGAGGTTACAACAGATGGCGTTATGAAGTCTTGCGAAATGGACCAGGATCATCCAAATAGTAGTTTTAAATTTATGTTTTGTATGACAATATTTAAATTTAAGGTGTTTTTTTATGTTACGTATTCAAACTTAATTATGTTTCAATTATGTATTTGGACTTAATTAGGTTTCAATTCATGTTGGTTTTTTTATTGAAACCTAATGTAAGCACCCTATCATCTGTTTATATGTGTTTACAAACTTCAATGAATATCGTACTTATGCTGAAAATAATTGTATGGATTAAGTAATTAATTATATATAGACTAAATATTTAAGGCATTAATTATTTATAGAATAATATTTCAGGTATTAATTATTTATTCTAAAAATAATTAATATTTTATTTGTCGCACAATATTCTAAGTGACAATAACTTCGTCGCGTAAGGAATCTTTTTGCGCGATGAATACATGTATTTGTCGCACAAAGCATGGTCAACATGCGTTCAAACCTTCCAATTAATTGCGCATTGATGACGCATTTTGCGCGACGAACTTATAATTTGCGCGATGAAAGGTGTCATAGTGCTATATAAACACAGTTTCAAAGCCTTAGTTTTCAAAAAAAAATTTGTTTCAAAAATGATGGCCGATTCTAGAGAGGGTTCTGGCAAAAAAACTTGTAGTGCAAATAGAGAGGTATCGACAAAAGCAAGTGCCGTACTTTGAAGGAAAAAATTTGGATGAGGCGTACGCCGAATTTAAGTATGACTTTGGGAATTTGGTGCGGAGGGATTGTTCTACCAAGTTTGAGTCTTGGAAAAAGGTTCTTGAGGAGTTGAAGAAGTCCATGTTGGGAGAGTTACCGGTAGGTTTGGTAAATAATGAACAATTATTTTTGTTAAAACGTAATATTTTGTAAATTATTAATTTGTTGTTACTGGCATTAATGTAGGTTCATTGGGATGTTAATGAAACCGATGAGAAGCAACAGATTTATGTGGATGGGCTTTTCAAGTAGAGTTTTCGGCAGTGGAAGTTTGATGTGTTGCAGGCAGAGGATTAAAGTTGATGAGGGTTTTTTTTTTTTTAAATAGGATTTTGTGGACTTTATATTTAATTTAATGAATAAATATATGTTATGTAGATGAGTATTAATATTTGCATTAATTATAATTTCTATTAGGGATAGTAAATTAGTTTTGTTAATTAATTTAATGTTAAATTAGGTTTGAGTTTTTTATTTATAATAAAATAAAATTTACAATATATACAAATAAATAAAAAAAACAATTAAAAATATGCATTGCTCGACGATACATTCATTCGTCACGCAATGTGTTGAAAAGAATAAATTGTAAAGTACATGACATAAAATAAATAAATGGTAAGCTTGCGCGACGAATACTTCTTTTTTCATCGCGCAAATGACATTTGTGAGATGAACACCATCTTCGTCGTGCAATGGTGTTTGCAGGACGAATATATGTTTCGTCGCCCAAAATCGTTCATCCAAAAGTGAACTTTTTAATCTAGATTCAGCCATGTGCAGAGGCAAACTACAAAACAAAATTGCAAATTGTGCCTCTGCACTCATCCCTTCAATTTTGCTCAATCTGTCATCCGTCATTTTCATTTTCTCTCAATTTCATCATCTAATACTCCCTCCATTTTCTTCTTTTGATTGATCGAGCTATCTCAATGTGTCTGGTAAACGTTTTTTGTCGTTACGGTAAAAGTATTAATGTAAATTCATACTAACGCCATTAATTTCGTTGTCTATAGGGATATTGTGTGTGATTAGTGATTGGTGGAGAACGATTGAGAAGGTATTTTCTTCATTTTATTTTTAAACATATAAAACTAATTAAATTATATTGAACTTAGTTTGTATTGTTTATATTGTGTTGCGAAATTATATTTATATTATGTTGTTAAATTTGTACGTGACGTACAAATATGTGTTGTGATGTACAGAGTTAAATGAAATTAACTTCATACTTATTTTTTATTTTTAGTAAAACTTAGTTTCCCCTTCGAGGATTAGTTGGATTTTGCACATGGATGCGAAAGCATGACTGCGGTCCAATTAATTCTTGAATTGTCCCATTATTTGGACAGTTTGTGAATGCATAGTTATGACGCGTAGTTTATGGTTGAAGGATTAGGTTTCGATTGTGGAGATTTCGATGTCATCTCTGTAAGTTCTTCGGGTTGTACACCTGAAGAACTGTATCGAGATGCTGCCGAAATTCATCCACGTCAAAATCTAATCTCATGTAACCGTAAATTACGTGACATGACTATGCATTCCCGAATGGGATAGGGCCATTACCGGAGGCATAAGGTGACATTATCATTTTGTATGAAGTTGTTGTGATTGTTGTATTGTTATTGTGGTTCTAGGAATTATGGACATGACATGGATACAGAACCCGAATAGATGCGTGGACGAATACTTGGATGGAATCGAGGATTTTATTGACTTTGCACATACACACAACTTGTGTGCAACTAGAATCCGGTGTCCTTGTAGGAGGTGTAACAACACGTTAAGGGAGACAATTGAAAATGTTTGATTTCATTTGGTAAGGAATGGAATGATTAAGACATATAATACTTGGAACCATGATGGGGAACAATTAGACAATGCTTCATCTTCAAACGCCACAAGAGTGGATAATGTTGAACCTATTGTGGATTCTAATGAACAAGTCATGGATATTATAAATGATGCTTTTCCATTTGCATCAACAAACACCAATCAGGAAGGGGAAGATGACATGCCTACACCAATGGACAGTGCAGAATTCGAACAATATGAAAAACTATTAAAAAAATGCCAACCAAGAGTTATACCCAGGGTGCAAGAGCTTTTCCGTTCTCACGGCCATTGTGGAACTAATGCATGGAAAAATAAAGTATCGTATGTCGAACCAATGTTTCGATTACTTTTTGGGGGTTTTCAAGAGAATGCTTCCGAAGGACAATTGTTTGCCGAAAGACCATAGACACGCGCAAAAGGTGTTGAATGGTCTTGGATTGGGTTATGAAAAAATTCACGCTTACAAAAACAATTGTATTTTATTCTACAAAGAGAATAAAGCATTGGATAAATGCCTTATATGCAATGAGTCGAGGTTCAAAATGACATCTCAGAATAGAACGACTAAGATCCCATAAAAAGTTATGCATTATCTGCCCCTGAAACCTAGGTTGCAGCGATTGTATATGTCGACGCTTACTACCACAGACATGAAATGGCATAAGGAAAAACGGGTAGACGACGATGTGATGCAGCATCCGGCAGATGGGGAGGCATGGAAAGAGTTCGATCGAACATTCCCCGAGTTTGCTGATGATTCTCGTAATGTTAGATTGGGACTTGCCACTAATGGATTTAATCCGTTTTGGGTTTTAAACCAACACCACAATAATTGGCCGATTTTCGTATTTCCGTATAATTTGCCGCCATGGAAATGTATGAAAAAAAAATACATGATGATGACTCTATTGATAACTGAGGATCCTGGTAGGTCAATCGATGTATACTTACGGTCATTGGTGGATGAACTAAAAGATTTATGTACACACGGTGTGCGCACATACGATATATGTACTGGCATGATGTTCATTTTGCGAGCTGCAGTGATGTGGACTGTGAACGATTTCCCCGCATATGTAATGGTTTCCTGGTGGAGCACTAGGGGTTATATGGCATGCCCTGTATGCAAGGAAGATGTAACATCTAGTTGGCACGCCAAAAAAGTTTGTTACCTTGGTCATCGAAGATGGTTGCCTTGGGACCACAAGTGGCGAGAGAAGGATGACGGGGAGAAAGAGCAATACTTCAGACCCAGAGAATGGTCTGGTGCTTAGATTTTGGAACAGCTTAACTGTTTGGATTTTGCTTCTTTCAGGACCAATGTCAGTAGGACAAGATCTTCTACACATATGAATTAGACACACAAGTCTATGTTTTTTGAGCTCCCGTATTGGTCCAAACTAAATTTGAGACACAACCTCGATGTTATGCATGTTGAGAAAAATGTATTTGACACATTGGTCGGCACAATTCTAGATATTGAGGGCAAGACAAAAGACACAATCAAAGCTCGTCTTGATTTGGAACGAATGGGAATACGACAGGGTTTATGGATGAATAGGGACAATGATAAAGACATAAGGGATCTTGCATTTTTTTTCAATGAAACCGAATGATAAGAAAGAATTTTTTTTATCGTCTGTAAAGTTTCCCGATGGGTATGCTTCAAATATCATGCATTATGTGAACGTTGACAGGGGTTAATTAGCTGGCCTAAAGAGTCATGATTGCCATGTGGTTCTGCAATGCCTACTTCCTGTGGGTATTCGACATCTTTTGCCAGCCGATGTAGTGAAACCAATCATGTTGTTGTCCAGCTTTTTTTCACAATTGACGTCAAGAACGTTACGAAAAACGGATGTTAATTAGTCGCGCCATGACATTGTGCAAGTTCTATGCAAGTTTGAGATGATATTCCTCCAGCTTTCTTCACAAGTATGATACATGTGATGGTTCACTTACCAAACGAGGCATTGCTTGTTGGACCAGTCAACTTTCGATGGATGTATCCAATAGAAAGTTATATATTCCTCGTCTTTTTTATTAATCAATATTAAATATATTACGATTAGTAATATGTGTATCGTATCATTTTCTTTTGGCAGGCTTCTTGGAGACTTGAAGAAAAGTGTACGAAACAAAGAAAAGCCCGAATGATCCATTATACAAGCTTGGGTGGCATATGAGGAGCTTACATTTTGTGGAATGTATTTAAAGGATGTTGAGACAACTTTCAATCGTCATCCTAGCAATAATGACGAGGGTGTGAGAAATGAGAAACTTTTAGTTTTTGCCCAAATCACTCAACCATTCGGAGATCCGATTTGTGGCGAGTCATTTTCCAAGAAGGACATGGAGGTAGCACATTGGTTCGCAACAATTGTGACGAGACACTATCATACCTAGACGGGCATGAAAATATGATGAAGCAGGCACATCCTTCACATTTGTATGCCAAGAAACACCGTAAATTGTTTCAGCAGTGGTTTGTTGAATATGTAAGTTTAAAGTGTTTTGTATTGGATGTATATATTGTACCTTTACTTGAACTAACAAATTTAAATGTTTGTCTAATATTAGGTGAATCAACTGAAAGCATCGAATTCCCCCTCGTACACTGTAAAGTTATATAACTTGGCGTTCGGACCAATTAGCGTTTAATTGTACTCGGGTTGCCATGTTAATGGGCGTCAAGTTCTTAGCGGGTGCACGAGATGACAAGTTATGTATGCAAAATAGCGGTGTTCATGTCCCCGGGGGAGGCGACGTGCAATTGCTTTACAAAGACCGGTGCCAAGTGATCCTATTTAAGTGTCAATGGTTTGATACAAACCCAAATAGGCATGGAAGTGTGAAAAGAGATCATGGATTACTATCAGTGAACACTACCAAAACTTGGTACGATGACAACCCCTACATCTTAGCAACCATGGCAAAACAAATTATGTATCTAGATGACCCTAAAGCCGGGAGGGGTTGGAAAGTTGTTCTGAAGATAAATCATAGGAATGTGTATGCTATACCAGAGCAAGATCGTAATGACGACGACATCGATAATGTTGCTGACCAACGTCTTGAATCTTCGATGGAAAGTGGTGCGGAAACACTTCGAGAGACTAATCTTATTCAATAACCATTTCAGATAGAATGAGTATCTTCAATCAAAATACCGATTCAGTCGATCACAATTGACTTCAATAATATTCCACGATACGATGGTCTAGTGCGCACAAACGATGATGGTGACGTACCTATCGATGATGAGGAATGGGACATTGAAAATGATGATAGCAACGAAAGTGAAAGTTATTATAGTTCATATGAAGATTAAGGCAATATATTTGTAACTTTTTTTTTGTAAAACACATGAAATGGTTAATTGACACACCCCGACCGAGGTCAAGGCATGCTGGCCGTCACGTGAGAGTGACGTAGCCATGTGCACAATGCGGAAGCGATAAATATAGCAAACATACGAATAATTAAAAACCATATTACTAGTGTGCACTTCGAAACAGAAAGCGGTAGGAGTTAAGTACAACAGTAATACTCCTAATCAGAGCATAAAGTCTAGGTGCAGTCCAGTAAGACAAGTACTAGTTATACAGTACTAGGAATGTCCTACAATAATAAGGATAAGTCAGAATTGATGACGTCCTCTCTAGCCACCAACAGCAATCTTACTTAAAACCTGGAGGGGCGCAAAACAGAAAACGTGAGTGGGCAAAAACAAATGTTTTACAAAATCATTTCATTTATCAACATATCTAACCCCTCGCTGTAAAACATGTATTATTTTCCCAAAATCAAGATATAAGCATATACACATATATAAATATCTAACATCATAACCATTTGATTCATGCTTCACATAATCATTTTCATATGTATGCCATGCCAAAATATAATAAGTAACAATCCAGGTAATAATGATTTCATAGAAGTATGACATGCTAGCCGGAACTCCTGAGTAGTCTGTACGGCTGAATTCATAGCTCAAACTCAATCTAGCCGGAGTCACTACTATGACCTATACGACAATATACTGCACATAAGTCGAAACCACTAAAAAGGGTCTGTACGACAAGGTTGGGTGAGATACAGTTATGCCCAATTCTACTTTCTCAATACTAGCTGTGCGATAATACGTTAGTCACCTACGAGTCGGAACCACCTATAGTGGTCTGTACGACAAGACTATGCAATGTGAGCATATGGTGCGGGAGGCGACATAATATACAGGCCTGTGCTAACTCTCTCTGGCTAAATCGCAATCACCCGAGGTGCAGGTTTATGAGCTCATCGTTTCTAGTCATATCTCATATATCCAACCAAACATGTTTATCACGCTACTCAATTCTTCAAATAAGCTTATATCTCAATTATTTCATGTCATATATTGTATGACTGCACCTAACATTTCGTTAGGCTGCCTACGTACCCTAAACAGGGATCAAGCCATTCGTAGTTCACATATACCAAACATAACTTACCTGTGCCTCCACAACACCACAATTATATATATATATATATAAGCAACCATGAAATGCATATTCAAAATATAATGGCATTTGGCATATTATTTCAAAGCATATTTTCATTTAAAACACATTTTTGGGAATTATATCAAGTATATAATTATATACTGAAAACAAAAGCCCACTCACTGATAAGTCGAAGGGTCGTAGCCCCCAATTCGCTCGTGGATACGCTCGTCCTCGGGATAAGTCTCACCTATATGCGAATAAACTATAAAAACGTTATTTTCAAACACATAGGTAAAACTAGCTAATAACTTCTCATACATTGCTCAATTTGGATATATGAATATACCACAGTGACCTACTCGACGTCACGGACGTCGAGATATTTTTAAAATAATTTTTCATCGTCGCACGCGCCCTCATGCGCCGGGAGGGGCACGCTACTCGCCCCCACGCGCGTCATCCCCTACCTCTAGATGTCGGAAAATCTCGCCGGCACCGAAAACTAGGCAAACCTGTAAATGCCGATTTCTCACTTGTTTCTACACTGTTTTCTACGAAATTTTCACCAAAACTTCACAAATTTTGAGAGGAAGAAGGCTATACCTTTAAAACTTCCAAATCCTTCGAAAACTCGTCAAGATAATTTCGCCAAAACCGACCACCTTCGAACTAGGGCTTCCCGACGTCCAAAACTTCCAAACGAACGTCCTCGAGCTTCGTGGGAACCTTCTAGAGCTCATTATGAGCTTGGATTGTCCTAAAAACCAACCATTACAAAGTTCGTGAACAGTGCTAAATTCGAAGTTTGATATTTTGATGTGAAATCGAAAGGTTTCTTACCTGAAAATGATACACATGGACTTACCACACCACGAGGAATACAATGGTACCTTCAACACCTTCGATCTGTGAAAATTTAAGGGTCTTTGGGTGTGGTCCGTACGTGAGGGAAGAGAGAGAGAGTTCTGCGAAAGAGATAGGTATGGGATAGGAGAGAGAGAGAGAGGGTGATAAGGATTTGTGTGGTCCAAAAAGCCACCAACCATAACTAAGAAGAATCTTAGTTCTAATTGGTTCCAAAAATCCCAAAATTAAACCAAACATAACTCACACCCCAAATAACGTCCGAGGGTAATTCCGTCATTTCACATTTCCCGATGAAAATCTCCGGACGGGCGATCACATTAATGCATTATATAGAGTGATGGAAAAAATGGTATGAATGATTCCCATTTTAAATGTGAATTACTTTGTAAATAAATTTGGTATGTTTCTATTTTATAATAAATTGTAAACAAAATAAAAAAAAATTAAAAAACCATTTTAAAACATAATTGTGTGACGCATAACAATTTTTGGTTGCGCAAGCTAGGCCTGGCAATTTCTGATACGACCCGATAACCCAACACGACAAGCAAAATATTAATTTTATAATTTTATAACCCTAAAAGAAATTACTATAATAATTATATATATTAATTTAACAATTTTATACCCCTAAAAACTATATAAATTATATATATATTAAATTAAATTTAAAAATTGGTGACCATTGGATTGGCTTAAATATACATACCATTCAACTTCTTAAGTGTTATACGTACAAAATAAATTAATTTAAATCTATTAAACTAATGGATACCACAAAATCTTATGTTATACTTAATGAAAGTATAAATAAACTAAGTGTTAGTGAATCTATCTTTTTGATGGGATACGCATTGTACGAAACTAATTTCAACGTTCCAACTTCAAACTTGTTTTTATATGGTTTGAGATCACATACGCCAAAAATCGCAGAAAACAAACATTCAGAGATCAGGTAACGGTACAAAACTTTTCGATGGTTAGAAACAAAAAATCACGATTTAACGGTTATTTTAACTTTGATTTTGATGTTTTTTTGCAGCTACTCTCCTTGACCCTATATGAATACAGTGAATGAATTTGATCTTCAATTTCAACTATTTACACTAGTGGATACCACAAAATCTTATGTTATACTTAATGAAAGTATAAATAATCTCTAAGTGTTTATGAATCTATCTTTTTGATGGGATACACATTGTACGAAACTAATTTCAATGATCCAACCGTCAAACTTGTTTGTATATGGTACGAGATCACATACACCAAAAAGTGCAGAAAACAAACATTCAAAGATCAAGTAACGGTACAAAACTTTTCAACGGTTAGAAACAAAAAATCACGATTTAACGGTTATTTTAACTTCGATTTTGATGATTTTTTACAGCTATACTCCTTGATCCTATATGAGTACAATAAATGAATTCGATCTTCAATTTCAACTATTTACACTAGTGGATACCACAAAATCTTATGTTATACTTAAGAAAGTATAAATAAACTCTAAGTGTTAGTGAATCTATCTTTTTGATGGGATATGCATTCTACGAAACTAATTTCAACGATCCAACAGTCAAACTTGTTTGTATATGGTTCGAGATTGCATACACCAAAAATCACAGAAAACAAACATTCAGAGATCAAGTAACGGAACAAAACTTTTCGACGGTTATAAACAAAAAATCATGATTTAACAGTTATTTTAAATTTACGCGGGAATATTGCGCAACGAATACATATATTTCATCATACAAAGTATATTTGCGCGACGAAATATATTTATTAGTCGCGCAAGTGTCTGAAATTTCAATTAAGGCGCTTTTTCGGGGAAATTTAAAAAAACTTGTGCGACGATTGTTTAACCTTACGAGACAAAGACTCTGTCACACAAGATTCTATATTTTAACCCCCCCCCTCCTTCTTCCCCTCACTTCCCTCTTCTTCCTTTTTCCCTGCACGATACCCTCTCTCTCATTCCTCTGTATCTCCATCTTTCTCTCCGTCCCTCTCTCTGGCCGTTGCGACTTCGTCTCCAAGAGGTAATTTCCTCTTTAGTTTTTATTTTCAATTTTCTTTATTTACAAATTGGGGGTTAGAATTAGGGTTTGTTTGGTTTTTTTTCTTTTTCAAATTCGGGGTTAGAATTAGGGCAGTCGGGTTAGATTTAGGGTTCGTAAATTGGGGGTTACATTTAGGTTCTTAAATTAAAGTTTTTAGGGTTCTTAATTGGGGTTAGATTTAGGTCTTAAATTAGGGGAACGATTTTGGGCAGTGAGGTTAGATTAGGTTTTCTTAAATTGGGGGTTAGATTTAGGGTTCTTAAGTTAGGGGTTCTTAAATTGGTGGCGATTGTCATACTACAATCAAGTTTATGTCCAAGTGCTCAAGAAGGGTTATCATAGTGATGGATAACAATAGGTTTCATAGGTTTGAGGATGGAAAGTGCACATGCGGAGATTAGTTATGTAAACTTCCATGTGCTTCCCTTTGTTTTTGTTTTCTCTATGATTGCACGTTGCTCTCTTCATAAAATATGCAGACATGAACACATTTAGAACATGGATTCCGCGAGTTGGCATTTTTCATATTTCAAAATTTTGTTTTCTGGAGAAAGGGTTCAGCAATTTGGGATTTTTTTCATCCAAATTTGTGTTTCCTGGAGAATAATATTGTGTTGTAAGTTCTTATATTCTAGATGGGTATTTATTTGCTCTCTTGAAGAAATTTGTTTATCTTTTTTGGATAACGGGTGAGGTTTGTTGTCAACGAATACTTTCATTGCTAATAATGTCATTCTTTAACGAAAATACTTTCATATGATAAGATTGTCATTCTTGATTTTTTCAATTTTCAGGAGAAAATTCCACTAGCTTTTGGACGTACACTTTGGTCACCTGCATTACTTTATGGTAATTTTAATTACTATTTCCATAATTTTGTTACCTTCCATTGCTTTCTAGTATTGTTGTTTGACTTCAAGTTCAAGTGGTCTGCTCGAAAGTAGTCCCATGGATTTTGATATTGTTGTGGTTGACTTGCTTTTTTAAGGTTCATTTGATGAGAGCTTACATATCATAATTAGATGTTTTGGTTACTCTCTTTTCATTGGTTTTCTGATTGTATTCATTGACCAATACTGTGCTTCGATTTTTGAAAATAGAAGGTTATCATCTCTGCTTCTAAGGAGATGCAAAAAAGGTTATCAGTTATGCTCTGCTTCCCTTTGTTTTAATTGTGTTATAGCACCTATTGTGTGTATTGGCATGATATATTGGACTTTGTAACTCGTAAGATGCCTAATGCTTTCTTTTTCTGGCTATGATGCTATCCCTGGTTATTGTTGAATATCTGCCATACTTTTTTCGTTTCCATCCATTAACTTTGGTGCATGTTCTTGGTTCTGCCTACCCTTGAGGAGCCAAATTGCTAGCTTGTGGCTTATTTGTCACTTGAATTCCCTGACACACACAGAGCACATACAACTAAATTTTGGCTCCAACTACTCCTTTATTCTAGTTTCTTCTTATAAGTTATAATTGTTGGGTCTATATCCTATCTGAATTGATTAGTTTGTGTATAGTATATTAGTTTTAAGTTTTGTTTCTGCCAAACTTGAATTGGGTTTAGAATTAGGGTTTTTAAATTTCGTTTTAAATTTAAGTTGAAATTATTAGCATGTGTACGATAAGTTAAATCTTTGTGTACGAAACAAATTAATTTTCAATTTTGTAGATGTCAAACCTCATTAGAACTCGGAGGGCGTTGACTTATACACCTAGTCCGACGGCTACACCTAGTCTGACGACTACACCTACTACTGCTGCCACTGCTCTGGCAGAGATGAACCATAAGCTGGTCAATCCAATTGACCCAATTGGTCATCCAGTCCCACATACGCAGGCATCGTCTACTTCTTCAATGGCGTTGCCTGTTAGGGCCCGACGTACTCACAGGCGCCCCCGCACTATGAACCAGATGTTGCTATCGAGATCCACAACCGATGCCTCAGGTACACGGCCATGTATGCAATCCTAATTCATTCCCTCATTCCCATGTTAACTAAATTTTGTTATTTTAGGTTCAATTTGTTAAGTTATGTCATGTAAGGATTAAAAAGTTGTCATCGTTCCGAACCTTCTATTAAAATGTTGTGATCATTGTGTTGGAGGCGTATATTGTTTATGTTATTTTCAGGGTTTTGGGAAATGTTTTAATTATAGGGGAGGTTATGCCGAAATTTTAGTAGGATTTGTTATTAGTTTTGGGGTAATGATTTATTTTTCATCTCTTTGCAGCAAAGAAAAACACCAGGGGACCTTGTCAGCAATTGAAGACGGGCAAGGTCACTTGGGTGACCAACGGTCGTATCCCAATCGGATACGATAAGCAACATCAGGCAGCACCAATGGCAGAGCAGCATAGTGCATTGGCCCATGACATTGGGCATGTCGTTCGGACCTTTTACCCTATGCGGTGGAAGTCTTGGAAGGCAATGTCGGAGGAGACGAAGAACACTGTGCGCAACCAATTGTCCATAAGTAGCATTGCCTTTTTAATGCTTTTCATGTAAAATTTATATATTTACATTTATTACTGTCTTTTATTACTAATACTTTCAAAATATTTATTACCTTGCAGACAAACTACAATTTGGAGGACCTGGACGAGGACATGTTCGCGTACCTCAATCGGCTCTTATCCGAACGCTACAAGCAGTGGAAGAGTGACCTGCACCAATGTTTCCAGCAATTTGATGATCCGCAGGTCGCTCTCGAGGAAGGTTGTCCGAAGGAGTTGGAGGACTGACAAGATAGTTGGGTTTGGCTTTGCGGTCATTTTCAAGAGTCGGGCTATGTGGTGCGTTTTTAATTACAACTTCTTTCATTTTACTTTTTTTAATTTTTACTAATGTTTATTTATTTTTATTTTTTTCTTTAAGTATTACAACTAATACGTTTATTTTTTTTTTATAACAGAAGAAGGCGAAGGCGAACAAGATCAATCGGGAGAAGAAGACTCTTCTCCACCATTTAGGTTCAAGGCCTTTCTCTTATAGGATGGAGGCACAACGGAAGGTATATATTACATCTTTCATTTCCAATTTTAAAATGCCGCTAATAAATTTTTTTTTTCTTACTAACATTTTCCTTATCTTTTTCAATTTCAGAAGGGTTCAAAATTTCCGAAGATCGACGTCCTTGCTGAAGTTTATGTTCGGCCTGGGAATGAGTTGACCGAGTCCCTTCATGTAAGTAATTTCTTATGCATTCAACATTTATACTAATTATTTCAAATTGTTTTCTATTAATAATCCTTTTTTTCACATGTGACTATGGTGGAGAAGAGTCAATCGGTGCTTCAAGAGTCCACCTCCCAGCTTCCCTCGGACACGCCGATTGAGTCTGTGGATCCTCCTGAGGATGCAGGGTTTCACATCGTGACAGAGACGTTGGACCAGACTTTAGGTCGGAGGCCAGGGACTTATTGTCGGGGGATGGGAAATGCCAGGTGGCGGGATAGTAAAGCCTCGTCATCCTCGTAGTCAAAGGGCCAGGTTACGGCTTTAACGCAAGAAGTCACTGGCCTAAGGAGTGATCTAGCATCGTACAAGTCTCAAATGTCGATGCTTGTACAAGGAGAATACATCTCCTCGGTTTTTCTGCATTATTACCTTCACAGCCCTTCCACACCTAGCAAGCACAACAATCAGGCCCGTCAACCTACGACCCCATCCCCAACCAGAAGCAAGATCCTTCGAACAACATTCCTATAGATTTTTCTGCTTTTTTTTCATAGTTTTGTTCCTGCTTTCTTTTAAAGCTTTATATTTGTACGTACATTTTTATTTATATTATAAATAAAAATTGTTTTTTATTCATTAATTTGATTTTTTTTTTGTCATTAGTATGAAATTTTTTTTTTAATTTTCCTTTTATTCTATTTATTTATTTTTTGGATAAAAATTACACCGCGACGCCGACCAGTCATCGTGCAAAATTAAGCGCGTCTTATAACTTCGTCGCGCATTACCACGTACCTCTAACATTTTTCGTCACGCAAACTTTTCGAGACGAACTAGTCACAAAGCGCACTTGTACGCTTTTATATCTCGTACGATGAAAACCTTCGTCCGTATAACTTTAGCGTGACAAGTAGTATTTTTTTTTTGTGCGATGAGTTTGAAATTGTTCGTCGCGCAATGTCTTTTTCACGACCTTTGCGTGACAAAATACGCGCGATGATTTTCTGGTTGCCATAGTTTTTGTGCGACCTAATAATGATTTGCGCGACAAAATCTTCCTCGTCGCTCAAACTGTTTAATTTAGTAATGCCCCAATCTCTCGATCATTCTCCCTCATTCCTCTTCTTGTTTCTTCTCCCCCCATCTCTGCAACTCTCCTTCCCGGAGCAGACACACCACACCCACACCCCACTATGACCTCCACCACAGTGTCGCACAGACTCACACCTTCTCGAAGACTCTCATCTCCTCAGTCTCCTCCCTTTCTCTCTCTCTCTCTCTCTCTCTCTCTCTCTCTCTCTCTCCTGACGCCTCTGTCTTCAATTTCTCACACCTTGGATCTATCAATTCTCAACCTCCTCCCTATCGATCTCTCCCTCCCCCAACCTTCTGATTTTTCTTTTTTCTTTTTTGTTTGTTTGGTTTGAGAATTGAGGTTTTAAAACAATTGGGTTTTGGTTTTGGGTTTGGGTTTTTGGTTTGGATTTGTAGGTGTCGGGAAATCTTGCTTGCTATTGCAATTCACGGATAAGAGGTTCCAAACTGTGCATGATTACCGAGTTGAAGATCTGGAGGATGGCGAGTTCGGGAAGCAATCAAAACTAGAAAAAAAATTAAAAAATTAAAAAAAGGACTCGTGGACCCGCCATCCTGAACCGGCCTGTTTCAAACGAGTCAAGTTAGGTCTGGTTCCAGTAATCAAATTTGCAATATCCAGCCTGGCCCATCCTGTTTCCTTTTTAAGCAAGTCTGGTCCGGTCCCTCCAAATTTGGGCCCGGCCCGGCCTGTGCCCACCCCTAATCTAGGCACCTATGGAAAAAAATTGTAAACATTATTATATTTTCTACTAATTTATAATATATCTAAAAATTATAATTAATATTTTCTAAAAGTTTGTATTAGTCCTTAGGGATGGCAATTCAAACCGTTAAACTTGATAACCGTGGATAACCACATGATCGAACGGATTTGGGGATGAAAATTCGGTTATATTAGATTGGGGAAAAAGCAGAAATATTATTCGGTTCTTGTTTCGGATATGGTTATAAGGGTCCCCGATCCATATTCATTCCGTATCTAACCCCAATATTACATATTATAGATATAATATAATTTATATAACAAATTTAGTGTGTGTGTGTGTGTATTCACTAAACATAATAACTAATTTATAAGTACAAAAATGTGAAAAATTATGTCTACCACTCGTAATCGCATCATTTACGCTTTGACGATGGTTACATTATCTTTTGGATAATAACTAATTTATAAGTACAACAATGTAAAAAATTATGTCAACACTCGTAATCACATCCTTTACGCTTTGACGATGGTTACATTGTCTTTTGAACTTTTAAGGTTTAGGTATGTAGATACTAATATGGTGACAACTTTTTATATATATACAGAGTTAGTATTAACGTTTTTTATTTTATTATTTATTGAAGTAAAATATATTTTCTTTAACGGGTAATGAATTGTTCAATATTACCCGTTAAATTTAACAAATCAAGTTCAGATCGGGTAGCAGCAAGTTCGTAGTGACGAATGAGGACCCGTCTCGCCTCCACGTTTTCCATATAGTCACAGAACATTATTGCATGTACACAGAGGAGTATGCTGAACATCCTCGTCCAAATCGAGAAGTTGCGATAATGTGCCGCACATCAAAATCATGGAACATCTATTTTAGAAGATTGCAACGGTAAAATTTATACAAATAAATAACGAAGAGAAAATTTCAAAAAAAAAAAAAAAAAAACATTGCAGAGAAACACGAAGATCGTGATGATGTGAAGCAGTAGAGCGAAATGCCATTTGCAAAAACACTCGGACGACCTGCAGATTTAAGCAAGACAAGATATTAAGTCACGGAAACCCGTCAATCTAGTATTCCAATTTAGTCAATCAACATCCCGCTCCGAGAGAGACAAGGAGAGCCGTCGCTACCTAAAAGAGTAAAAGATTAACAGAGTAAATGCTGAACCTTTGAGCTTGGTTGGAAATGTTAACAAATCACGTCACTTAAGCCTTGAGGTGCACTTTATTGTAGTGATCTGCAGCTTTGGACAATGACTGTATTGAAACCGGGAATCCTGAACCCATCTGCACATAATAATGGACTGGATTAGTTTCAATTTTACAAGACCGCATTTAACTAAAGTATACAAAAACAAGGGTTAAGAGCTCACCGTGCTACATATATGGAACGAGTTAATATACCCCGCATATTTGGAAGCTGTGAAAATGAAAATTGTGAATGATTTTAGTAAACGTGAAAAGAACATATATATATATATATATTTAAGCAAAAGAAAAAGTCCAATCCGATACTCGGTGAAAAGCTTGTAACAAAAATTCTAATCAATTCATTAAAAGTGCACAATCTAGTAAACAGAGGGACGTCCTTCCACAACTATTATTTGCAGTGTCCTAAACATCTCTTCAATTTTCTTCTTAATGATACATAGGTGGGCAGAACGGAAAATATTATATACAGCTAACACATTGAGCTAATTATCTTCCATCCAGAATTTCACAGAATATGCTATAATTAAATTTAACCAAGATCATAACTGTACCCTGGAGTTAACACTGCAATTGCTTGTGCAGAATGTATAGGTTAACAGTTGAGCTAAGCCAAACTGAGCTCTAAGATTTTCTAGATTGGCTGGGGATGTTATGTGGATTCAAGTAGCTCAGAGGCTTAACCTAGCTGAACAAAGTTGAGCTCAGGTCTGGCTCAGCAGTGGGCAACAGATATAAGGCCATTCTCAGGGCCTTAAAAGAAACGACTATAATACTCCAAGGTGCTTCATGCGATCAAAGGGTGACGAACAAAATTTACCGCATAACTATGAAGGTGGGTCAAAGACTCAAATGCGACATGAAGATTTGTTATGCATAGTAGAGTTAACAAAACACAATTATGCAGAGTCGTGCACCTGCACTTCATTTATGGAAATTGATCATTTACAACTCCTAGCAGAGTATTGCACTTTCAACAACTTAGGTCATCAACAACATATATCAAAGCTAACACGACACCCTTTAACACATGCACTGTGATCCTCCTATAAGTGGAGAAATATATAGGTGAAGTGCACCATGCAAGTGAACTAAAAATCAGGGAGTTGGAGGAGAGGGTTCAAAACTAAGACCTCCTGGAACGATTCAACGAAATCTCCGATACCATGTTAGACAATCATTGTATGCCAAAAACTTATATTATTAGGGTAGAGGCCACCAATATAGATCAGGATAACAGCATTCATCTGAATAAACAATCTATAGAATTCTATAAGATAGTACTGCCACCTTGAGTGGCCTTATAAAAGCATGAGGATTTTCATTTTTTGGGACCTGAACTGACTATCAAGTTTGGTTAATTTATGAAACAAGAAAATCAAGCTTAACTGCTAATTGAGTAGAGCCAAATATTTCATAAATGGTTCAGTAATCAACATGGCTAAAAAGGCTCAACCCTCAGCAGTACTGAGAGGTGTATCTAATTGCACAGATGCCAGATAAAAAAACCAATGTGTAAAATTATAAGTGAACATTCAGATCAAACTTCACCTTTACTTAGTTTAGCCCAAAAACAACAACATAGGAAACACAGGAGTAATTTGTGGCACTTACACTTTTTTAAACCTGTAGGCTTTGCCAGCAAAAGAGAACTCATAAATGCACCAATGTTCTCTTGCAGATACTCCTCTGTGAAGCTCACCTGAAAAGAAAGAAAGAAAGTGATATCCATGTCTACAGCAAACAAACATCTGAAGAAACGAAAAGATTGTGTTTGTAATTATGGTACCTTTCCAAGACCCACATGTACAATTGATGTTCTGTCCATTCTATACTCAATATGACCTTGTCTTACCTTCTGCAGTGCTCCAGTAATGTCATTGGTGACAGTACCTAGCTATACGATACATAGTATAGCAAAAATTAGCAATTTTCCCACAGATCTGCAAACTGAATAAAAATTACAACCATATAAACTCACTTTACGGTCAGGCATCAAACCACGCTCTCTAAGAATTCTTGCAATCTGTTAAACATCAAACATCCACTTTTGATTAAAAACACAATAAAGTTGACTAATCCCGCAAGTAAAGAATTACAACTCAAAAACCTTTGCCAGGCGCATAATCATTTCATTTGTAGCAAAACACTTGTCAACATTGAGCTTATGACTGCCTGCATAATAAAAGGCAGATAATAAATTGTTTGATTTCTTTGAACTCAATCAATGTAAGATTCACATAAACCCATATAAACACAAACTTAAAAAACAAATCTTCTTTTTTTTTTTTGGCAAAACCACAACTCAAAAAAGTTGGAATGGCAATATCATTGCATAGTATATCTAGTGGACAGGAGTTTCTTTTTCAGCATATTATTTAGTAGCAACAACGGTTAGCTCATTACTTGCAATTTCCTCAACCAGTTCAACACCGCCAACAATATCTGCTCCTGCAGCTCTAGCTTCTTCTGCATCTGAGCCTTCAGCAAAGAAAGCAACCCTGACAACCTGAAAAATGACATCATACAGTAACCAACTAGAAAGTTGATGAGAAAGATTGATTTACCAAAGTAAAGATAACTACCTTCCCACTACCATGCGGCAAAGTCATGTTACCACGAACCGCCTGCACTTCAATCAGGTAGTCCATGTAAATTGAATCTTTTAAACAGGAGTTTGGAATATTAAATATAATTGTGCCATAAGAAATCTGAAGCATAAAGTAGAAAGCAGAAACCATATCTTCTTTATCACTCTTTTGAGAAGCATTCCATGACAGCCCTACTGAAAACATACAATTGATATGCTAAAATGAGCAACGTTATGCTCACAAAGTACAGTAAAAAAAGTGACAATATTTCTCAGTCAAGGTTTAACCATATTTGGGTGCATGGAAGGTGTGCATTGATAATTATTCAAACAACAGATACAAGGAACTTACGAATAATGGTACAGCTTAGACACGTAATAACTTTTTTCAAAGAATAACATCTGGAGTCCAAACCATTGAGTTGATTCAAATCCTGAAATGCCAATGAAACATCTTGGGTCCAACCTTTATAAACATTTGTTAAAATTTCCTTTACGTCATTCCTTCAAATTTTAAATGTTTCAAGAATTCTGCCCTACAGTTAATACCCAACAGCCATCTCACACTCACTCACACACGTGATTTCACCTTATTCAAAACGGACACAACTAGCTATAAACACATGTGGGCAATCGTTTAAATCTAGACGTTGTTGGATTGTGAAATGAATTGAAAATCTAAACTCAGGACTTGCTATTATATATTCACATATCTAAAGTAAAAGTCAACATATCTATATTGACACACAAAAACATATGCTTGAGATAAGAGAAGATTTTACTCAGATGAGTTGACAAATTACATTTCGCTTCGCATCAATACCCAATTGTACATGAGCTTCAACAGTTTCATCAAATTTGCACTGGGCATTAGCCTGTAAAACAACTAACCATGTGAAAAAGAGATTAGAAATGAGAAATACTTTGAAATAAAACATAACACTTCTAAGTGAACAATAACAAAACAAACTCCTTTCGGGGGGGGGGGGGGGGGGGCAACCAACTATATTAAAAGAGCAAGAACACCGGTTAGCGCAATATGCACGTGATAAACAAGCATGATCTCTATATGCTCCTACTTAACTTAGTCTTAAAACTCGATCACAATCACAGCTCGTAAGATAAACTTAAAAAGATAAAACTTCATTTTGCTTATTAATAACCTACATTTTATTCTGCCAATAAACACATTACTACCTTTTAATCTCCAAGAAACAAAATAAAAACAGAGATTGAAAGCACATTGCAACGAAGCCAAATAAAAAGCATATTAGTTCGATTAAGTAGAAGTCATTTGATATCCCAAATCCAAAATTATCTAACAAAACAGTAAAACTTAAATTCCTTTAACTTTCCCACATTTTCTCAGCAACCAAACAGCAATCAGTCTATCAGAGAGAGAGGAAACGTTGCAATGACCTTGACTTGGCGAATTGCGTCCATGACCTCGAGAATAGATTTGCTCTCCTTCTTCTCAACCTTAATCAACGCGGGAAAAGGAACAACCACCTCCTCCTCAGGAACCCTAAAAAGCCTCCTCCTCATCCGACCATCGGCCTCGATCCTTCTCTTCTCTCTCTCCAAGTCCTTCACGCCATCCACATCCTTTTCAGCTCCGCCTTCGCCACCTCCGCTCTCCTCCGCGACCCTATCTTCCGGTAAGGGAGCAACTTTCACCGGGTACGATACCGGAGATATAGATGGAACGTCCCTGATGAAACGCGCCTCTTCACGGGTCCAGGTGGCGCGAGTGTCCTGACTCGATGAGTTGGGCGAGTCACCGGGGCTTTGTGGAGGCGGCGGTGATGTTGCTTGGGGAGTCGCATCTGGATCGGGTAGGGACTGCTCTTTGGGTTTGAGAGTGTATGAAACGGGTTCGACCGGCACGGGTTGGCGTCTAGGAGTCTGCGGAGGGTTCTGATTCGGGTTTGGGTCGGATTCGGAGCTTAGGGATCTGTGGCAACTTAGAAATGGAGGTGGGTGGAGACGGGAGTGAGGGTTTGAGAGGCAGTGACGGCGAGCGGAGGAGAGGAGGAGCTTCAGGGCGGCCATGGGAAGGGTTTACGAGGTTTAAGCTTTAAGCCAACGCACCGTTTTCTTCAGAAAAATGTGCCCCGCTTTCAGTTTGGACTAGTAAGCTGTAACCAGTAAGTACAACCCAAAAATCAAAAAATGGTTAATTGCATTTTCCATTTATTTATTTATTTTTATTTATATAACGACATGCTCAGTAACTAAACTAGTTGCGAATTTTCTATTTTTAAGATTCGAATATAAGAGGTCTGGTGGTATTTCTCTTTATTTAAAAGTGAAACGTCTTAGGTTTAAACTCATAGATGGCGAATTCGATACCAAATTAGATTGTTTATTGTGTGACTGAGTCGAACTCTCCCTCCCCTAGTGTAAAAATTCAATATACAAAAAAAAAATTCAAAAAAAGATTCCAACATAAAATGGAATAATAATGGACTAGCGTTCAAATGCAAATTTTAACCACATTATTGCTAGCTTATTTTCATTGTAAGACTAAACCCACATCATCCCTCCTTAATGTACATAATATCGCTTGTTCAAAAAAAAAATGAACTAACGATCAAGATTAATAAGATGTTTATGAATCAATGACATCCGCCTAGATTGTGACATGTGCAAAGAATGTTTATAACATACACTTGGAATAAATTAGTTAACGCCGATTTTTTCAAAGATGAAAAAACAAGTTTTTTGAATTATTTAAAAATATGAAGAAAAAAAATTGAGGTGGAGTACGCCCACTTTAATTTTTTAGGTTAAATTTATAAATTTGAAAAAAAAAATTGCCAATAAAACAACCCTTGTTGTGGCTTATTTTAATCTGACAGAGAGAAAGGGAGGTACAGAGAGAGATTAGAGAGAGATGTGTTTATAGGGTTGTGTAGGGAATGTGTTTTTAGGGTTGTGTAGAGAATGTATTACAGCAAAAATGATGAAACATTCATAATCTCAAAATTGCCCTCTCCCATTAAATTTTCAAATAAAATAAGAAAATCACAACAACAACAACAAAAAACCAAACCACAAAGTGGTTAGTAACTAACTTTATTATTTTTTGAGATATATTATTTTTTTATTTTTTTATTTTTTTGTTTTTTCAAATGATAAAAGAGAGGGAAAATATTATTCTCCTCCAAGGAATACAAGTCTTAATAGCGAAGAATAACTAGTATCAAATCTAATCTAATCTAGGATTTACACAATCACAGTTTAATACAATGTGTTGATGCACAAAATCAGTGAGAACTTTGGTACAACATAAAGTACTAAGTTTGTGACCTTTGCTAGATTGCTCCGGTCACTAGTGTGGATAAGTAAGTAAATGGATAGCGACAGGGAAGCAAACACAAGATGTACGTGATTCACCCAAATTGGCTACGTCCACGGAGTAGAGGAGTTCTCATTAATTGTGAAAGGTTTACACAAGTACATAGGTTCAAGCCCTCCTTTAGTGAGTACTAGTGAATGATTTAGTACAAATGATATTAGGAAATATTGTGAGAGAATGATCTCTATTTATAGAAGAGAGTTTCTAGTTTCATTCTGACATTGACACGTGTCGTGTTGTGATTGGCTTCTGATGTTGACCCGTGTCACGCTATGATTGGCTTCTGATGTCGACACATATCGCGCTGTGATTGGCCTCTTGGTTGGAGGGAAACTCTTCTAGGTCCTTGACGGTATAACGTTGACCAGTGCTCAGTAGTTTCGGGATTGGTCAAGTATGGTACAAACTGTGCTCCCCTAAGTTCCCGAGTGAGGGAAGCTCCTCGGTTGGGGACTTGCAAGATCCAAGCCATTGAATAATCACGAAACTTCTAAGTACTGAAGTGTGGTATCATTTTTACTTGCCTTATCTGTCTCATACGTAGATGTGGCATCTTTTCTTGAAGTACTTTTCCTCCATCCAGGGGTGGTATCTTTAACCGATGAAGATGCACAAGGTAATGTATCAATTTCACTTGAAGCTTACTTTTAGTTTCGAGCCTGGTCAAGTGCGATACAAAACCCTATAGTAGAAGTCCCCCAAGTCGCTGAGCTAGGAGATTTGCCGAAAGAGGTAACAGACAAGGTAAACAATTAGACTTCCAAGCAAGCAACCTGGATCGGAGGTTCGACTTCGGCTTCCGGTTGATTGTTCTCATTCTCCTTGTGTCGTAAACAGCAACAAGGATAAGGAGAAGCAAATGGAGAAGAGATGATATGAGATACTTTTGCTTTTAAAGAAGTAATTTTCCACAGGCTTATTCTTGAACTGGGCTGGAGGGTTTTCTGGTTTCCTCCAGAGTATAAGGCCGACTCAAGAATTTGAGGGTCAAAACAAGTCCATCAAGTCAAGAGTGCGTTCGACCTTGATGATATGGGATACTTTTGTTGTTGACGAAGTAATAGATGAATCGGCACGTGTTCTGTTGCGCTTGTCTCCACATGCTTCCTTGTATCCTTCTCACTTGCCCTATCTGTTCCTCAGGCAGATGTGGTATCTTTTCTGGAAGCATAAGATGTTGAAAATGAGTACTCGAGAGCAATGCCAGGTAAGTAATCAGGCAAAAGGTTCCAGGCAGTCAGTTTCTGACTGGAAGCTTGATTTCAAGTGCTGACTGATTGCTCTTTTTCTCATTGTCTTGCAGGTAAGAACAAGGGCAAAGGAAAAGACAGGGAAAAAGCATGATATGGGATACTCTTGCTTTTGACCCTTATGATATGAGATACTCTTGCTCTGGTGTGGCTAGTTTGCATAGGTATTATTAGGGGGAAGAAAGTTGAGTATTTAGATAGGCTTCGTTTGGAGTGCTCTCTCAGATATGAGGAAGGGTTGAGCATTTTTGCAGGTCTGCCTGTCCGTGGAGGATGGAGGTCAACATATATAGGAGTCTCCCTAACAACAAGTAGTAATGTTATTCCTTTACCCTTCTTGGTCGTAGCAATGTTGTGGGAGCTGCAACCTTCACCTGTTTTAACTATGTCAGAGCACTTTGAAAAAGTGGTATGTGGTATCTGGAAAGCTGATGTTGCGTGTGAAGATTATAGACAAGTTTTATCTAAGGAAATCTGGCTCTCGAAGTTCGGAGAGCGATGCCTCTTCGGTTTTCGAACAAGCAATCCTGTCGGGCATCTGGCTCTCGAGATTCGGAGAACGGTGCCTCTTCAATTTTTGAGAAAGCAATCATGTTGGAAGTCTAGCTTTTGAGATTCAAATAGCGGTGCCTCTTCGATTTTTGAGAAAGTAATCCTGTTGGGAGTCTGGCTCTCGAGATTCAGAGGAATGTGCCTCTTTGATTTTTAAGCAACTAATAATGTTATTCCTTTACCCTTTTTTATCATAGCAATGTAGTGGGAGCTGCAAGCTTCACATGTTTTAACTTTATCAGAGCGCTTTGAAAAAGTGGTATGTGGTATCTGGAAAGTTGATGTTGCGTGTGAAGATTACAGACAAGTTTTATCCAAGGAAATCTGGCTCTCGAAGTTCGGAGAGCGATGCCTCTTCGGTTTTCGAACAAGCAATCCTGTCAGAGATCTGGCTCTCGAGATTCGGAGAACGGTACCTCTTCGATTTTTGAGAAAGCAATCATGTTGGGAGTCTGACTCAGATTCGGAGAGCAGTGTCTCTTCGATTTTTGAGAAAGTAATCATGTTGGGAGTCTGGCTCTCAAGATTCAGACAGTGGTTCCTCTTCGATTTCTGAGCAGACAATCTTGTTGGGAGTGTTTTCTCTAATGTGAATAAATGTTGGACATTTTTGCCAGTCTACTTTGCCACGGAGCACGGAGGTTGACACACATTGGAACTTTTTAGTTATCAAGCAGTGATGTTGTTCCTTTACCCTTGTGGGTAATAGTAGGGTAGCTGGACCTTCAAAATTTATGTGTCTAAACTTTGTCAGAGATTTTTGGCAAAGTTATCTGTGGTACCCGAGGAGCTGATGTTGCGTGTGAAAAGTGGTGTCTCTTCGAAATCCGGAAAGTGGTGCCTCTTCGAAATCTGGAAAGTGGTGTCTCTTCGATTTTTGAATCAACGACCCTGTTGCCCTTTCTTTTATAAGGGCACCAATTGTGTGCAAGGAGTACATTCAGAGAGTTATTGCTTGTAGGAATTTTCCCCTTACTTCAGAGATTTATTGCACCTCATTTCTCCTTCATCATTTCGAAGAATGTCTGGCCTATCCGACTGTCGTTTTGACTTGAACTTTGGTGAAGATGCAGCCATGTCTTCTCAAGACAACATATAGCGCTCATCCTTCTTATCCCCTACTGGTCTTCTTACCGTTAGGGACTCTGTGATGAAGAATGATATGATCGTTGCGGTGGTGGCCAGGAACCTTCTCACTCCCAAAGATAACAAACTACTTTCCAAACGGTCTGATGAGTTGGCTGTTAAGGATTCTCTGGTTCTTAGTGTTCAGTGTGCAGGTTCTGTGTCTAATATGGCCCAACGCCTATTTGCTCGAACCTGTCAAGTTGAATCATTGGCGGCTAAAGTGATAAGTCTTAAACAGGAGATCAGAGGGCTCAAGCATGAGAATAAACAGTTGCACAAGCTCGCACATGACTATGCTACAAACATGAAGAGGAAGCTCGACCAGCTGCAGGAATCTGATGTTCAAATTTTACTTGATCATCAGAGGTTTGTGGGTTTGTTCCAAAGCCATTTATTGCCTTCGTTTTCTGGGGCTGTACCGCGTAATGAAGCTCCAAATTATCAACATTCGGTACCTCCTCCTTCTGGGGTTCTGCCTAGTACTGAGGCTCCGAATAATCACCCTTTGGTGCATTCTCTTTCTAGGGCTCTGCCGACCGCTGAGACTTCTCTTGAACAACCTTTGTGAAGGCTCCCTATTGTTTGTTTATTTTGATTCATTGTAACTTATCGGAGATATCAATAAACAAGCTTTGCTTCATTTCAACGTATTGTGTTAAATACACTAAGGCCTTCTTCACTAAGTTCTTGGAATTTTTCCTTTTGTTGAAGCTTGTATGTTGAAGCTTTGTGAGTGAAGCATGTAGGTTGAGTTAGTGCTCCTTTAATTTCCCGAGTGAGGAAAACTTCTCGTTTGGAGACTTGAAAAATCCATGTCACTGAGTGGTCATGAGACTTCCGAGTATCAAGGTGCAGTAGCATATGGTAGGAGTCTCCCAAGTCTTCGGTCGAGGGAGTTGACGAATGAGGCATTTCCTTTCTAAGTGGTAGCCCAAAACTCCTTCTTCATATATATTTGTTATGAAAGTTGTTAGGCCCAAAGAAGATGAGACCTAGGCAATTTTATTTTTTTTTCGATTTTTTTTTTTCGAATTTTCGAATATTTGAATTTTTGAATTTTTGAAATTTCGAAATTCCGAAAATATATATATATATTTTTTAAAGCTTTGTAGATGAAGGTTTGGTGTTGAAGCTTTGTAGGTGAAGCTTTAAGGTTGAAGCTTTGTTGGGCACCATGAATTGATTTTGCTTCACACTATCTTGATCAAGATAGTTGAAGCTTTTGTAGGTGAAGCTTTTGTGTTGAAGCTTTTTAGGTGAAACTTTTATGGGTCAAGCTTTTGTGGGTCAAGCTTTTGTGGGTCAAGCTTGTTTATACCATATTTAGGGCCTCGTATTTAGACTTCGTATAAATACTCGGAGGACTTAAATGTAATTATGTGATAAAGGAATGGGCAAATATGTAATAACTGAGGAGTCCTTATTCTATAAAAGGACGCCTCACCCTCACAATTAGGGGAGGCTCATTCTCACCCTCAGATGCCATTTCTGAAGCCTCTCTCACCCTCTCTTAGAGCTCTCTCTCTCTCCCTCACTTCTCAGAGAAATATAATACAATCAGTGTGGACGTAGCCCAAACCTTGGGGTGAACCACGATACATCTTGTGTTATTTACATTTCATGTAGATTCACGGTCGGATTTACGTTGTACCAAGACATCCGGTTTTGTGCATCAACATTTGGCGCCGTCTGTGGGAATCGACACGAAAATTTACGTCGGTTCTCTTTTCATTTTTTCATATCACAATCTCCACCGTGAATCTGCAAAAAACCCAAGAAAGCCCAGCCCATGTTCCTTGCTTCCTCTTCCAGGAATCTACTGAGGAAGCTGGGAAGCGGCTCATTCTCTCTCTGTGGTTCTAAATTGCTACTGCTTCCTTAACAGCGCCAGGGCGGTGAAGCTGCGGAGCCACCTTGACAAGTACCACGTCGCCGACGACAACAAAGAGTTTGTCCGCCAGAGTCGCAACGGCACCTCCCGAAAGGCCCGATAGACGGTCGAGCTCGTCGAGAACAAATCCCAAGTCGTCCACCTCAAGAGCTGCCACGGGCTCTACCTCACCGCCACCGACCTCCTTTTACTTAATGAAGTCGGCGGAGCTAGATAAGCTTGTCGATTGGAAGTCCGAGTGGGAGCCCATACGCAACGGGTTCCAGGTCAAGCTGCGAACGTGGTGCAGCACGTACTTGTGCGCCAATGGTGGGTGTCTGCCTTGGCGAAACTCGCTTACTCACGACGACCCCACCACGTCATCAACCCAGAACTGGATTCTGTGGGACGTTCTGGAAACGAAAGTTCTGACGTCAGAGTCGTTGCTGTCGTAGCAGTCGAGTTTTTCGTCGCTTCCTGACGAGCTTAACCGGTCGGAGTACGGCTCGCCCATTTCGGTGTTTTCAACCAAGTTGCCTAAATCAGAGCTGTCGTCAGAAAAACTGGCTAAGTCTCTGAAGCCGTCGTCGAAAAACCTGGCTAATCAGAAATCAGCACCTGCGTCCAGCAGGTCACGGCAACCCCAGAGCCCTCAGGAGGTTGAAGACGCCACCTTTATCTCCAACTGCAAATTTTCTTCTCCCGAAATTGCGCTGTTTTGTTTACCCAGAACGAAGATGAAGTGTTTTATCTTCAAGGACGACGGTGGACTAGAAGTGGATGACGGCGACACCAATGACAAGGTGTCAATCCCCAAGATCCCTTGGCTGAAGCCAAGGTCGTACTGACACGGATCTGCCTCTGTGGTTGTTTTGGCGACATGGGGGACTGCAATATCTGGCATCATCTCCCCGGGAATCGATCTGAAACCATCTGAGGTGTTGAAGTTCATATAATTGGAGGGGACGTCCAAACAGACTTCACGAAATAGGCTTGGATCAAGCACGCAATCCTTACTACCATAAACCACAAAAACTGAACGCATCCAGTAGCAGCATCAGCCTTCTCCCTCATCGATGGTTTGGTCCCAGTTGGATTTTTTGGTCCTTGAGTGAGATTAGATCACTCAGTTTGTCGCGGATAGAAAGAAGATACCACCAACTTCTGAAAAGGATCACGCCCACTTAACAGCAAATTCAATGGCATCCAACGAAAAAGATAAGGAATTATGAGGACTTTGTCTTCCACTTTAAGATGTCTGCCATATATATATATATATATTTGACCACCTGACTTTCATTAATCAAACATCATTATACATATATATATATATATATATTATGTGCCTAATATATTATTGATTTATGCAACCTATCATTTATCAAACAATTGAATAAATCATTTATTCATGATTATATATATATACACACACATTTAGGCAATACCTAATATATTATTGATTTATGCAACATGTCATTTATCACACAACAGAATAAATCATTTATTCATAAAAGGCACATAACAATTTGATTTATTCAGTCATACTTATACTGTCATTTATTGTCAGGAATTATTGAGCAACCAGCTCTACTGATCTACAATGTTGCCGATTAAAGAAGTCTGACAACTTGTAGACTGACGGGCCACATGCTTATATCATTTGGCAACTTGTCACCCTTATCACCAACCAGGTGAAGAAGGAACACACCTTCATGCCACCAACCAATTGAAGAAATGTACAACCCGTACTCTAAATATCATTTGGCAACTTGCCACCCATATCACCAACCAGGTGAAGAATGAACACACCTTCAAGCCACCAATCAGGTGAAGAAATGTACAACCCGTACTCTAAATATCATTTGGCAACTTGCCACTCTTATCACCAACTAGGTGAAGAAGGAATGCACCTTCATGCCACCAACCAGGTGAAGAAATGTACAACCCGTACTCCAATATCATTTGGCAACTTGCCACTTTTATCACCAACTAGGTGAAGAAGGAACACACATTTATACTCATTCATACATAACAAAACATTCATGAGCATCACTCATGTCAATCAACATAAACATCATACATTTCAACACATTCATCAGCATCACTCATGTCAATCAACATAAACATCATACATTTCAACACATTCATACATAAGCCAACTGAGCTTCGAAATGGTTCAACATATTCCGTATCATTTGGCACTTGGTACAATGCGCCACGGCACCTTGCCCTTATTTTCACTTCGGCCCACACATGGACTGGATTTGAAGTCTCCAGCCAAAAGACTCTCTTGATTGAAGACTTGGGGGACTACACTATACACCATATACTAGGCCTCATGAAAAATACTTGGGGGACTTAGCCCATTACTTATGTATTGAGGAGCGATCCCTTATTCTATAAAAGGGACTCCATCACCTTCATTAGAGAGCATCAACTTTAGCCCATCACTTATGTATTGAGAAGCGAGCCCTTATTTTATAAAAGGGACTCCCTCACCACCATTAGAGAGCATCGCCGCCTACTGAGCAACCATCTCGCCGCGAGCATCAACTCTAGTCCATCACTTATGTATTGAGGAGCGAGCCCTTATTCTATAAAAGGGACCCCCTCACCTTCAAACACCACAAGCCGAGCCAACCAAGGTAACATAAGCCACGAGCCGAGCAGCGTGTGCTACTTCTAGTTGAGCGTCATTTCAGATTGAGCACTGCCTTATATCGAGCATCAGTTCAAAACAGCATCTAGTTACTTCGGCCCACACATGGACTGAATTTCAAGTCTCCAGCCAAAAGACTCTCTTGACTGAAGACTTGGGGGACTACTGTTTATACCATATTTAAGGCCTCGTATTTAGACTTTGTATAAATACTCGGATGACTTAAATGTAATTATGTGATAAAGGAATGGGCAAATATGTAATAAGTGAGGAGTCCTTATTCTATAAAAGGACCCCTTACCCTCACAATTGGGAGAGGCTCATTCTCACCCTTAGATGCCATTTCTGAAGCCTCTTTCACCCTCTCTTAGAGCTCTCTCTCTCCCTCACTTCTCAGAGAAATATAATACAATCAGTGTGGACGTAGCCCAAACCTTGGGGTGAACCACGATACATCTTGTGTTATTTACATTTCATGCAGATTCACGGTCGGATTTACGTTGTACCAAGACATCCGGTTTTGTGCATCAACAAAGCTTTTGTAGGTCAAGCTTTTGTGGGTCAATCTTTTGTGGGTGAAGCTTTTGTGGGTGAAGCTTTTGTAGGTCAAGCTTTTGTGGGTCAAGCTTTTGTAGGTGAAGCTTTTGTGTTGAAGGTTTTGTGGGTGAAGCTTTTGTAGGTGAAACTTTGGAGTTGAAGCTTTGTAGGTGAAGTTTTGGAGTTGAAACTTTTGTTGGGTACCATGAATTGATTTTGCTTCACACTATCTTGATCAAGATAGTGTGAAGCTTTTGAGAATTTGTAGTTGTCCTCCATTGACGAAGCTTTTGTTGGTGAAGCTTTGGAGGTGAAGCTTTGTAGGTGAAGCTTTGGAGTTGAAGCTTTTATTTGTGAAGCTTTTGTTGATGAAGCTTTTGTTGGATACCATGAATTGATTTTGCTTCACACTATCTTGATCAAGATAGTGTGAAGCTTTTGAGAATTTGTTGTTGTCCTCCACTGATGAAGATTTTGTTGGTGAAGCTTTGAAGTTGAAGATTTTGTTGGGTACCATGAATTGATTTTGCTTCACACTATCTTGATCAAGATAGTGTGAAGCTTTTGAGAATTTGTAGTTGTCCTCTATTGATGCAGCTTTGTTGAATTTCCTTTTTTTTTTTTACTAGAAATTTGAAAATGTGGGAGAGACAACATATACAAATTTTGCTTCCACACTGTTGAGCAAGAGATTGTGATGCAAGCCACACCATGTAGTAGTCGAAGGTTTGGATGAACTATATAAATTGAATTTGCTTCGAAGGTCTGAGAATTGTAGTTGCCTTCCATTGATGAAGCTTTTGTTGACACCATAAATTGGTTTTGCTTCACACTGTCTTGATCAAGAGTGTGTGAAGCTTTTGAGAATTGTGGTTGAACTCCTTTGATGAAGCTTTTGTTGGCACCATAAATTGGTTTTGCTTCACACTGTCTTGATCAAGAGTGTGTGAAGTTTTTGAGAATTGTGGTTGCCCTCCATTGATGAAGTTCTTGTTGGCACCATAAATTGGTTTTGCTTCAAACTGTCTTGATCAAGAGTGTGTGAAGCTTTTAAGAATTGTGGTTAAACTCCTTTGATGAAGCTCTTGTTGGCACCATAAATTGGTTTTGCTTCACACTGTCTTGATCAAGAGTGTGTGAAGCTTCTGAGAATTGTTGTTGCCCTCCATTGATGAAGTTCTTGTTGGCACCATAAATTGGTTTTGCTTCACACTGTCTTGATCAAGAGTGTGTGAAGCTTTTGAGAATTGTGGTTGCCCTCTATTAATGAAGCTCTTGTTGGCACCATAAATTGGTTTTGCTTCACACTGTCTTGATCAAGAGTGTGTGAAGCTTTTGAGAATTGTGGTTGCCTCTATTGACGAAGCTCTTGTTGGAAGGGCATGTACCAATGGTGAAAGGTAAATGTATGCTCCCCAAAGGTTGCATGATATCCCCGGAGAAGCTTATCAGAGGGGAAATCGAGCAGTCGAGCAAGTGTTCAGCTACATTAAGTGTCTTGAAAGCTTCAGCAAACATGATATTGACCGAAGCCCCCGTGTCTACCAAGATTCGTCGTACTTCAAAGTTGGCTATGTGAGCTTCCACGATCAGTGGGTCGTTGTGAGGGTAGATGATACCTTTTTCTTCCTCAGGGTAGAAACATATTGGATCCTAGTTAGGCTTTTGATACTTACCTCCCCTGATGTCTTCCACATGAAACACTTGGTGGCCAGACCTTAAAGCTCGTTCACTATTTTTCATGGCCCTGTTGGAAGATTTAGATATGGGTGTGCCACCACTTATGGAATATATCACATTTACCTGGTGTTGGTTACGGTTACCCTTTGGAGGGTGAAGGATGAATTGATCAATTTTTCCTTCACGTGCCAAAGCTTCAATATGATCACGAAGGGTGATACATTTCTCGCCGGCATAGCCGTTATGCTCGTGATAGCAGCAAAACGTGCCCGTGTTCTTCGTGGGCTTGTAATCCGGGTGCCTCAGCTTTGGCTTCGATATCAAGTGTGTTATGCTGGGGTAAATGGCCACGCATATAGCGTTCAAAGGTGTGTATGCCTCATACCTCGGGGTAGGGGCTGTCCTGACACGTGCTTGACCCACTGTGTTGACTACTTGGGGTCGGAGATTATCATGGCGATACCCTTGGTTATCGTGGTAGTGTCTCTTACTCTTTTTACTAAAATGAGACTGGTAACGATGGAAATCTTTCCTTTTGCCCTGAGATTGATATGCTTGTTGACTTGGCAAAGTATTAAGTAAGGCAGGGGGAGGCACTGCTGCCGTTTGGAAGGTCGAGGTTTTCTCATTTGGTTAGATCTGGCTTCCACTCCCTACTTGCTGATAAGGGGTGGTTGTGGGGGGTTTCCCTCGATATGTCCTTGCCTCGGCGGAGGCATGGTTGTAAGCCTATGCCATCACCTCAGAGTAAGTCTTTCAAGTGTTGGCATTGATCATATACTTGAAGAAACAATCACGTAGGCCTGCCGTGAAGGCCTTGAGGGCGGTCTTGTCATCTGCCTCAGCGTAGCGAGAATACTCATGGCTGAAACAACCAGCATACTCTCGTAGTGACTCGTCCGACTTCTAGCGAATAGTATACAAATCATCTGCAGAATGCAAGCGATCGGTCTGGAAGATGTGTTGAGAGACAAACAGTTTTCTCAGTTCCTCAAATGAGTCTATTGTCTCAGGTGGAAGACGGCAATACCGGTTTAGAGCTCCGACAGAGAGGGTGGAGGGGAAAAGAAGACATCGTTCTTCGTCGGTGTGCATCTGATATGCCATGGTGGACTCAAAGAGGTTAAAGTGTTCAATTGGGTCCTCTCTTCCAGTATAGAATTGTAAACCAAGCTTTTGTTTTGTCTTCACTTGAAGAGGGTGTCAAGGATCCTCCTTGTGAGAGGGCTAGGCCTGGGTTGGTTCCAGTCAGGTATCTCAGCCTGACGTTCGGCCTTCAACTTGTTTACTTCCTCGATGAACTGTAGGACAATGAGGTCTTGAGTGGAGTCATATACCACTGGGATTTTCTTTCATAAGTCTCCATCGCCTCTTGGAAGTAGGAAAGTTTGACCAAGGCCGTGTGATTTTTCTTTGGACTCGCCGTACTGACTTCTAGGGCAAGTCTGTCAGAATACCTCAGAGTCTCATGTACCTTCATGTTCCTCTATGACATGTCGTTCCTTCCCTAGATTGGCAGCTGGCCTGGGTCGTAGTAGGGGACCGAGTCTTTCAGAAACCCTTAAGTCATTGATCTTCGAGCATATGTGGAGGGGATTCTCTCGACGTTGCTTTAGGAAGTCTCGACAGTCATGATAAACGGCTTTCGATCCTTCCAACCCTTCTACAAGGAGGTGTCTTCCTCCACTTCTCCTGCTTCAGGTCGAAGCAGCTGGGTTGAGAGAAGTCTCATGTTGATTAATGTTTTGATGATTAGCTCGCTCCTCATCAGGGATACCCATGTCGAAGGAAGGTGACCCGCCGTGTTGGAGGGCACCCAGATGATGGTTGATGTCCACAGGGGCAACAAGCTCGCGTATTTGAGTACGCATAGTTTCGTGGAACATCTCAAAGAGCTTCTCATGCTACTTCTGGAGGACCTCATTCTTCATTGCTATCTTGTTGTTTTAAGTTTCTAGCTCATCGACTTTAGCTTGAAAAACAACCCTCTTTCCTTCCTTCTTTCGTTGTTTCGCACTAGGTGCAAAAAGGGTGTCATTTTGTGTGTTGTGGCTTCATTCGCTCCCCATGTTGGAGAATGATGCCTGGTCAAAAGAGAGTGTACGAATGGTGGAAACCAGCTTGACAAAGCTGAAGAGAGTGGAATAAGTGTCGTTCCCATATACAGCGCCAAATGTTGATACACAAAATCAGTGAGGACTTTGGTACAACAGAAAGTATTAAGTTTGTGACCTTCGCTAGATTGCTCCGGTTACTAGTATGGATAAGTAAGTAAATGGATAGGGACAGGGAAGCAAACACAAGATGTACGTGGTTCACCCAGATTGGCTACGTCCACGGAGTAGAGGAGTTATCATTAATTGTGAAGGGTTTACACAAGTACATAGGTTCAAGCTCTCCTTTAGTGAGTACTAGTGAATGATTTAGTACAAATGACATTAGGAAATGTTGTGAGAGAATGATTTTTATTTATAGAAGAGAGTTTCTAGTTTCATTCTGACATTGACACGTGTCGTGTTGTGATTGGCTTCTGATGTTGACACATGTCGCGCTATGATTGGCTTCTGATGTCGACACATGTCGCGCTGTGATTGGCCTCTTGGTTGGAGGGAAACTCTTCTGGGTCCTTGACGGTATAACATTGACTGGTGCTCAGTAGTTTCGGGATTGGTCAAGTATGGTACAAACATAATGTTTATAACACTCTCCCTTGAGTGTGTAAATACTCAAGTAGATTCAGCATCATGTACAGTTAAGGAAGTCGACTCGTCGGCGCTGATTCTGGAAACACGTTAGTCTCAAAGTAAAGAAGGAACTTGCAAATGGAACTAAGTCTCACAAAAATCCCAATAGCTATGGTAAAACCCATGTAGGGACAAAACCCCTAGTCTAAAGAAAAGTGCGTGAGAAAATGCAAAGTTAAATGAATCGTCTGCGGGACGTTATCAAGGATATGATCAACCCAAGGTGGGTGCCTCATCAAAACCTCATTAGGTAGCAAAAACTCAATGGAAAAAATGCTCCTAATCGTAGGGAAAAATGTACATTAAGATCAAGCAAGAATACTTCAGGATACTCCCCTGGAGTTTGACATAATTCCAAAAAGAACTAACAATGTTACAACTCAGAAAGTTTACACATACCTATTCCTTGAACAAGCTTATGAAATGTCACATTCGGTAGTGATTTGATGAAAAGAACTTTGGCGCAGTGTGTTTGGTGTTGTCTCCTTTGATGTAACCCTTCTTGAGTTGTTCAATGCATGCTACATTATCTTCATAAATCGTTGTCGGGATGTCAACGATAGGGTAAAGATTGCAAAAGCTTTAAATATGGCCCACATCTGGTCTCAGCCAGAAGCATTCCCGAGTAGCTTCATGCAAGGCGAGTATTTCAGCATGATTAGACGAAGTGGCAACTAAGACATGTTTAGTTGACCTCTAAGATATTGCGGTGCCTTCAATGGTAAAGCCATAACCCGTTTGAGAGCGTGCTTTTTGTGGGTCAGATAAATGACCTGCGTCGGCATAACCAACAAGGTGGGAATCGACTCGAGAACCAAGAAGGTTGTGGCATCACTCGAGGATTCGTAGGGATAGAACAGGCCCAAATTCGTAATACCCTTAAGGTAAGGAATATGTCTTTAACACCAAACTAGTGTATGCGTGTCGATGCATTACTATATCTTGCCAAAAGATTAATAATGAATGAGATGTCAGGTCTAGTGTATTTAGCTAAGTACAATAAAGTGTCTATCATACTTAGATAAGGAACTTCGGGTTCCAAAATCTCTTCATCATCCTCTTTCGGACGGAAGGGATCTCGTTTTGCATCTAGTGATCATACAACCATAGAAGTACTCGAAGGCTTCACTTCATCCTCGTTAAAGTGGTGCAACACCTTATGGGTGTAATTCGATTGATGCATTAAGATTTCATCTGAACGGTGCTCTATCTCGAGACCGGGACAGTATCGAGTCTTTCTTAGATCTTTCATCTCAAATTTCGACTTTAGGTGCGCAACAGTTCTCTTGAGCTCTTCAAGAATTCCGATAAGGTTCATGTCGTCGACATAAACTGCAACAATCGCAAAACCGAAATGTGACTTTTTAATGAACACGCAAGGGCATAGTTCATTGTTCACATATCCCTGACTAGTCAAATACTCACTCAAACAATTATACCACATTCTTCTGGATTGCTTTAACCGTATAATGAACGCCTCAGCTAAATTGAGAGCGTGTTCCGAGGTCTGGAACTATTTAATCCAGTCAAAGTAAGTCCTTCAGGAACTTTCATATAAATTTCCGTATTAAGATCTTCGTAGAGATACGCAGTTACTACGTCCATCAGCTGCATACTCAATTTTTCAGAAACTACCAAACTGATAAAGTAGCGAAAAGTAATCACATCCATAATGGATGAATAAGTTTCGTCATAATCGATCCTGCAGCGATATGAGAAGCCTTGTGCAACAAGACAAGCTTTGTAACGTACAATTTCATTCTTCTCATTACGCTTCCGAACGAAAACCCACTTGTAGCCAACGAGCTTTATATGTGTAGGAGTAGAAGCTACAGGTCTAAACACCTTACTTTTCATAAACGAATCGAGTTTGACTTGGATTGCTTGTTTCCAGTTTGACCAATCAGTTCTACGTCGACATTCATCAACGGAATATAGTTTAATGTCATTGCATAACATGATCTCAATAGCTACTGCATATGCTAATGCATCGTCGATTATCATCTCATTTCTACACCAGACATCTTCCAAACTAGCATAATGGACTAAAATATCACGATTCTTGGGAGGTGGATTCGTCTTTTCAAAAACGTTTCCGTAATCTAGAATTTCCTCATGAGTTGGATAGAATAAGTAGGCGACAGTCGGATTCACGATAAGCTCAACAGCCTGTGTCGTGGGTTTCTTCTTCCAGAGGTGTAAATCTTTTGAACCAAGAGGTTTGCCACGTTATTATGTAGGGGCAGACGATTGGCTAGCCGCATAAATCGGCCAACATGAAATCACAGGCCCCTAGAAGGGAAGTCTGTCATACATTTGGTATATCCATCTTTACAGGCACATTTGCAGTTAGAATATGTGATCTTGTCACTCGCGCTAAATCAGTGAAAGCATCTGGCATGCTTTGAGCTACACTCTAAAAATCTAATATGCGTTGCACTTCAATTTCAGATTGAGCGGTGCAAGATCTAAATGAGACAAAGTGGGAGTCGTCCATGATAATTTGTTTCGTTCTTTAGGAACGGTGACGATCTTATTTCCCCCTAACGATGGGAAGGCTGTCTCATAGAAGTGACAATCTGCGAAACGAGGGGTAAAAAGATCGTCTGTCAAAGGTTCTAAGTAACGAATAATTGAAGGAGAATCATATCCGACGTAGATTCTCATCCTGAGGCCCCATTTTTGTAGGTAAGGACGGTGAAATAAGCACATAGACCGCACAACCAAAAACATGCAAATGCGATATGTCAGGTTCGTATCCGGTAACCAACTTAAGGGCGCTATATGGTTAGGTCGCAACGGGCCTCAGGCAGACCAACATGGTTACGTGCAATATTGCATGGCCCCAAGTAGTGATCGGGAACTTAGTACGTATGACCAACGATCGAGCAATCATTTGTAAGCTCTTAATGAATGCCTCTGCCTAGCCGTTCTAGGTGTGAACATGGGGTACACGATGTTCAACTTCAACCCCGACCAACATGCAATAGTCATCAAAAATTTTATATATGAATTCTCTAACATTATCCAATCGAAATAGATTTGATCAAATAATCAGGGTAGTGAGCCCTAAGCTTGATAACCTAAGCCAATAGTTTGGAAAAGGCAACCTTCCTTATGAACAACAATTACACGTGTGATCAACATGTGAAAGCGTTAACCAATACCATAAAATATCTAAATGGTCCGCATGAAGGCTAAATCGGTCCACAAATGTCCTTTGAATTCTTTATAGAAAAATAGGACGATTCGAACGAATTTTGTCATAAGAAGGCTTAATAATAAGTTTTCCCATAAAGTAGGTTGGACATGAGATTCCTTGAATCGAACCTAAACTTCGAGTTTGTGGATGCCCGTGTGAAGATTTGAGGATACGACATATCGCTATTCGTCCACGGTGTCCCAAACGATCATGCCAAAGTATAATTTTGTGCCCAGTCCCTGAGGTAGGGCGGACCACATAGTGGCTCTCTATAGGGCGCATGGTTGTAGTATACAGCCCACTCGGGATACGTTCCATCTTCTCTAAAATACGCTTCTGGCCATATTTGTAAGAAGGGATGCACAAAAATTCAACTATGTTTTCTACATAGCTTTCAGTGTGGTAATTATTGTCTTAAATGTCCTTGAAACTCAACAACATTCTTCTAGAACGTGGAAAATAAAGTGCCTCATCAATGATCACGATTGTACCATAGGACAACATTATACATGTCTTACCGTATCCTTCGATCAGGTTGGATGGGCCTGAAAGGGTTGTCAAATGTGCATTCTTAGGTATGAAGTTAGTGAAATAGATGCGTTCACAAAAAACGATGTGTGTGGTTGCATTATCTGCCAGACAACTAGCTTTCCCATTAGTCACACTTGAAAATAAAAATTAATTTGAATCGGTCACATGCATAAAAGTTAAAAAACAAATATTCGTTCAAAATAATTTAAGTATTCGAGTATGGTAATTAAAAAAAACTTAATATCTAAAAACAAATCGCCAACAAATAATCCAAACATAAAAAGAAAATTGTTCAAACTTAAACCAAAAACAAAGGGGATTCGGCCACTTAGTGGAATTCAGCCCTAGGGGTCTAAAATTCAAATAAAAATAGTTTATGTCTAAGATTCTAGTCTTCCATAGGGGTAATGGCCTTTTGAAAATCAGAAACATCCATCTTGGTACACTCCGATTCATCCACTTGCATTAAGTTCATATGTTCTAGCAGACAAAAACAAATATATATACAGAAATATGCAACAAGAAAATATGCAAATAGATCTTCGGGGTCAATAATTATAATGTAATTAATTATTTGGACTTTGGGCCAAAATTAAAGTGTGGGTGAAAAAGTTATAAAACCAAAATTGTCTAAAAAAATAGACAATTAAAACTCGAGGCCAAAAAATATGGACCAAAGCCCACAGGTGGGCTAAGTAAGTTTGAGGCCATGAAATCCAGCCCAAAAATAGGCTGGAATAGGCACTGGTGGGTTGTAAGCCCAATAGACCAGAGGCCCAAATAGGCATGGTTCTGGTGCGGGTGGGTACACATAGGCCTAGGCACGGAGGTCCTAGATATGAGGTTTGTTCCAGTGCGGCGCAGACACACATACACCAGCAGAAGGTTGTGATCATGTATGGCGCGATACATGGGAAAATGCAAGAGCCGAGAAAGGCTCAACTGGTTCTCGGGTCTGTGATTACCAAAGCCCAAAGAGCTGGTGATGTGGGTCAAGGCAATCAGCACAAGCAGACCCAAAAGAAAGGTGTTGTGCGATATAGGCCAAAGGAAACCGAGGCCCATTAAGTCTAAGGTTGGATCTACAGGCCACCCTAGTGGCGCTGGGTGTGTGAATCCATCGCAGATAGTTAATGGCACAACTTCAGGCGGTTTTCCGTGGTCGAGGCAAGCCATGGTTCATTAGAGAACCAAGTTTTTAGCGACAAAGATAAATCCTCAACGTCGGTGATGTGAGAATTGAAGGGATTCGAGTGAATCCCGTGAAAAAATAAAGAAATTCGTCTGGAATTTTCGAAGATCGTTGTTGAAAACGACGAGTTTCGTCCTAAGCACATAATTGACGGTTGTGGTTTAGTAAAAAAAAAATCGACAGAGAAGGTCTCAGCTTCAAGTCGAAGGTTTGGGTTAGGGACAATGGTGCCAAAACGTACTGTTTGGATTCTCTAGGCTTGTAGCCTTAGGATTAAGCTGGGCTCACCAAATTGATGTAGGCTGTTAGCCTGGTATTGGCGGTCATGCACGGCAGTGTGGCTCGAAGCTGGCGGTGCTAAAACCCTAATTTTTTTTCTTTAATTTTTTTCAATTTTAGATTATAAATTAATTCAATTTTCACATATAATTCAATGCATAGATGTCATATCCCGGCTCGGGCCCCAACCATATCCCAAGCTCGACTTCGCCGTAACACGATATTGTCCACTTTGAGCCCCGACCACACCTTTACAATTTTGTTTCTGGGAACTCACAAGAAAACTTCCCAGTGGGTCACCCATCCTGGGATTGCTCTCACGCGATCTCACTTAACTTTGGAGTTCTGATGGAACCCGAAGCCAGTGAGCTCCCAAAAGGCCTCGTGCTAGGTGGAGATGGGAATATACATATAAGGCTTACAGGATCCATACCCCTGGGCGATGTGGGATCTTACAATAGACATGGATTCGATGCAATTCATGGCAATGTCAATTCACATAATTTAACAATTATGAATATAATGCATACACAATTTGTGTAGAATCTAAAATCCGAAGTAAAGTTAGGTCATGGATTATGGTGAATGTTCATGCTATCAGGGCTATATTTAATATCTTGATAAAAACTGTTGTTTTGGAAGAACCTGATTGCTTGATGATATTAATGAACTGGTTTGATGCAGAAAACTTCGACGTCAAATTCCTAAGCGCAATGGTAGGAGCATGTTGATAACGTGTTGTGGCTTATTTTAATTTGATAGGGAGAAAGGGAGGTGCGGCAGCAGAGAGAGATTAGAGAGAAATGTGTTTGTAGGGTTGTGCAGAGAATGGGTGATTCTCCCTACGCAGTGCTTTTATTTATAGTAATAAGAGAGGAAAGAATCTTTCTCCTCCAAGGAATACAAGTCCTAATAGGAAAGAATAACTAGTATCAAATCTAATCTAGGATTTACACAATCACACTTTAAACAATGTTTATAACAACCCCAATTTTTTAATCGAATTTTAACATATGCGGTTTTGAAACCTCATAAGATTTTACACTGTTTTTCATACATGACAAAACTCAAAGAGTTGTACGTCTAAGTACCCACTTGGTAGAGCTTTTAGCACTAGATTTTAGCTTTTTGTCAATGTTGTGAGCTCTCTAAGTTTGTTGTTTGATAATCATTTCATTTTCAGTTTTTTGTTTTTAGTTTTCATTTTTCACCTTTTTGAAAATTGAAATCTTGTCCGGTAACTATTTTAAGTTTTCTAAAAAAAGAAAACTAAAAACTACTTTATTGAGTTTTCATTTTTTTTATGAAAACTGAAATTAATTACCAAACAAGATTTCAGTTTTTAAAAACGTGAAAAATAAAAACAAAAAACTGAAAACAAAATTGTTATCAAACGATCCCTAAACTGTTTGATAAAACTCTCAAATTTTGCTCGCCCAAAAATCTGATTTTGAGGAGCTGTCCTAACCTAGATTTGAGAGCAATTTGTTTGGCACATTAATGAAATTTATAACCGGACAAAAACATCCTTAGAACATTTCCAAATGAAATGTCAAATTGTTCTAATCATTGTTAACAGTCAAAAAAGACAGCAACAATATTTTTCAACCGAAAAGGCAAATCTAATGTGGCATTACATGGATTGACAACCCTCACCTTTGTTGTAAAAATTGACAGCAGCGTCAAATTTTTTTAATTAATTACTAAATCACAAATATCAATCTGCAAACTGCAAACCCAGGTCTAAAAATATTAGATCGAAGGCAAACCCAGCTTCTTGGTTCAGCAAAAATTCAACTTCGCCGCTACATCTTGGAAGCTTGGTGTTCTCTCCAGCAAGTAATTTCTCATTTTCTTCTTCTTGAGCTTTGTCACAAATGGATTTTAGGATTTGGTTTGTATTTGAGTATTGAATATTTGACCATTGAATCTTGTAATGCATTTGAATCAAAAGGAACAGGCTAAGCGATATTGTATCAATTCAATTTGCTTCGAATCCAATTTAAAAGAAAAGAAGAAGAAAATACGGCTTGAAGTTATATAGGTATGAAACTTATCAAGCTGATTTAAATTACTTTGCAGCTCAGAAGCCTCAGTATTTTATCCCTTGGGTATTAATTCAGATACTCATTCTGGTGTACACCTGGGAAATTATGATAAGAAAATAATGTAACCAAATTTAAAATTATAAAACATAAAGTATGAAAAGAATAATATAATAAAATATTATTTAATTTGACCTATCAGGTGAAGAACAAAACTTCGAAAGATGTTGAAGTGCCACATAGACCGTCAAATCTAAATTTTAAGTTTAAAATTTGACTGTTCTTAGAATTTTGTTAAAGTAATATCAAGCCATTGGACTCTCTTTCTCTTCTAAAGATGGAACTCGGGCATGTAAGATGGTCAACCCAACTTTAACTCAACATTCAAAATTCAAGTTAGGGTTAGGTTCAAGTTCATGTAGGTTTATTCAAGTTTGGGTGTAAATTGAATTCGAACTTACATGGGTTGTGTTCGAGTTTATCCAACTTTATTGAGTTCAATCTTATAATATCTTATTTTATAAGATTTTTCAAATTTTGTACCAAATAACGTAAATATATATTAGTTAAAATTCAATTTTACGCATCAGTATCCACGCAAAAGCTTAAACCAATTGTTAGGGTTGGAGAACACTTCTAATGTTTCAATTATGCAAAGTTGATAAAATTACAAGAGAATACTAAAGTTTCAATCCAAAGAAACTGAACGCACCATTATTATTCATTGTTCAAATCAAGATCAACAACATAACTTCAATTATATATATTTATATTATATAATATGATGTACGGTGAATAATGTGCACGAGAGAATTTGAGATGGAATTCAAGTTGGATTTGGGTTGACATGGACAGGCTTTTTACTTCATAATGACCCACTCGATCAAGTTTAAAATCTAATCGGACATGGACAGATTCAGGTTGACCCAACCTAAGTTGCACCCAACTCTCCACTCACATGCCCCAACCCCAACCACCGTTAGTCATCCTCCACCCCTCCACCTCTTTTCCCCCCAAACCAATTTGATCTCAAAGCACCGAAATCTCCATGCCAAATTCCATCCCACCCTCTATGAGATAAATTCAAAACCCTAATTTGTACGATCTCAAGTCTTTGATCTTACATTCATCAAACGCGTACACAAAGTAGGGCTGAAAGTTTCAGCACAGTTAAGCATTCAGGGACACGGAGAGTAAATTGAATGCTAACCAAAACATATTTGAGATTCACCTATTGGCCACTGTCAATCGTTAAACAATCAGAAGTAACTAGACTTGCCCAGTAGTAAGTCGAGCATGTCGTCAGGAGTAAGGAGAGTTGTTCCTCCAAGAATCAATTCAATATCCGGCCTTCCACTCTCGGACAATGCCTCTTGAGCTTCACGAACCTTATTACACATAAAAAACAACAGGGTTAAGTTTCTTTTGCAAATGAATATAAGTAATTTTTTCCCGAGGAACTACCAGTTTTCATGCGAAATGTTAACATACGGGGAAGAGAATCTGAGAAATGCATACCTCGACGCTATTGATTCCTCCAATGACAAAAACCAGGATGATATTTTGGTCGGCTAAACTTGGTTTTGCCTGAAAATCGGAAAAAAAAGGTTGGTTATCAAGCATATATGGACCCATTGAACCAAAATCTGGACATGGGAACTTACCTGCCCAAGGCCAAATCTTCTGAAACCACTTTTAAAAAGTTGTCCCACAGTAGACGAGTGATACTCCAGACCAGGTACGTCGTTCTTCGCCAAAACCCTTGTTAGAAGCTTATATAGCAGTCCTCTGCTTGCATATGGATCTCCACTGAAATTATTTTCTGAAGACAATGACCCGTCCTTCAATGGTATGTTCCTACTCTTCAAACTAGATAGCTTGTGAAGGAATTTGAAAAGATTATCCACCCTATCACGCAGCTCCAACTTCAGCTGCATGTCACTGTACACTTGCTCTTTACTGTTATTTTTATTATCAACTTCTTCATCACCCCATTTACCCCACTGATCGTCGTCAAAATCATCGATGTCTATTTGATCAGAAGACGTTTCTTTACTTTCATCGGATTTGATCCTGCTTAAGTTGGTCTCGAGCTCTTCCATTAGACCATGAAGAAACTTGAGTTTTGCTATTGACGGGTTTTCAAGAATTGCTTCAACAATAGAATCCTTCAACAATTTCTCCTCTTGCCAAGAAAAAGGGCCATCAGACCCAGATGTCGGAAAATTCTCACCGGCTAATATATATCCAGAAATCATAAGGAGCAAGGCATCCTGAAAAGAAAGTAGTCCTTTTGAGGCCTCCGACTTTTTGTTCTTCTGTCCATGCAATCCCATCAGAGCCGTCTTATTGATAAGATCGTCAATTTGAGCAGAAAGACTCTGGGTTGTGTCTCCAGCACTTACAACACTCAATATTCTCTCTGCACTCATAAATGCTTCCCATCTGGCCGAATTAGATTCGTCAAGGGCAACCAGAGCAGCTGCTGCTAATTGAATAATTCCCTTATTTCTCAGTAAAGATGACTGCGTTTTAGCTAGGGCTTTTACCATAAGTTGCAACTCTGACTTTGTAACAAAACCAGGACGCGATTTGACATTCACAGTTATATTTTCCCGACGAAGAGCTTCTTGAAGCCACTTCTTCACCAGTACAGCTCCATCTTTTGTTCTCCTGTCTAGTATAGCTTCCATGTATGGTGTTCCACGAAAACTTTCTGTAGAAACAAAAGACCCACTAAGAAGCTCATTCTCGAACTCAAGCGGCTTCTCATTATGAACTTTGCTCTTTAGGTTCATCAAATCCAAAACCTGAGAGGCAGAGTTCCCAGAATCCCACCCGCACAGAAAAGCTTCAATGCTTTCTAAAAGCCTAAAGTTATCTGTGTTGTTATCTTCTTCACGTAGAACTAGGGCAAGTGGTATTTGAACATCAAGAGAAGCACGTTCCAGGTTAGAAGGGCCATGCTTGAGTTGGTTTTGTGAGCTTTTTAGGTGGGCTGAGGATGTTGTTTTTTCCCTGCGGGGCAGGGATGAAAACATACAATCAACAAGTGAATCTTCATGACAGCATGGAGTAAGAAGATCCAGTGTACGATCAATGAGTAATAGCCCTGCAGATCGTTTACGGCGACCTACATCATAAAGACTTGACATGTCTGTCATAATTTTCCCCACAGTTTTTGAGAGATCACCAAGTGAAAATATTTCCATCTTCAAGTCCATCTGCATAATTAAATAAAACACACCATAGTCAGGGTATACTAATCAAACAAAGCACTCTGAATGGACAACATAACAAATTAACCTTGGCGGTAATCACACACAAAAGAAAATATAGCAATAACTAGCAATACATTTCAAATTCTTCTTGTATTTTTTAATTCATATTCCTTCATATGTTCCCTTGCCTTGACATTATTTCACCACACAACGTAGAACAATTGTATCCCAACTCCCATGCGAGACAGATCAAATACATTTACAGGAAATAGAACTGAACTTTGGCAAGAACCATTGTCGGAGTCTAAAGTGCTGTCTATATCATGGAAAACGACAGTGTAGAAATTTTGGGAATTTCTAAAGGTTTTAGATAACATAAATACAAGGGTTTTGGATTGTTCTACATGTACAACCTTGTAAACAGTAAGCTATCATTTCCAACTCTATGACAATATAAGTGCAATCTAGACTTTTGAAGATAATCAAATTTCAAATATGCTGAAAACTAAAGAAATGAATGCAAAGAACTAAAATTAAACTTGGGGAAAGGGTAGCATGTAGAGCACCTTTGCAGCAAGATGGTAAAGAAAATTTGCTGTAAGCGTTGCCCCGGCAGGAATATCGTCACCATCAGAAAGCAATCCAGTACTTAAGGGGGGCAACCCTGGACTAAGAGCATCCTCATGTTTAACTGATAAGTATGCATCACCAACTGATCCCTCTGAAGGTAAAACAAATACTCTTGGTGAAAAGGGGCACAAAATCATGGGGAAGTGATGCACAGAAACAACCAGTTTTTTCCCTACATCTTCTGTATCAGCTACTGACTTGTCTTCAATGAAATTTCTTGCACTTAAACTAGCTTCATTTTGAGATATGTCCTTTAAGTTGCTGCCTTCTGTCCGTCTGGAATTTTTCTTATCTCTCTTAACAAGCTCCTCATAATCTTGGACAAGCAAGGACTCATATTCATGAAATGCATCTGGTCCCAGAGGTGAATCAGGATACGCTGAATGAGCTATCTGCATTCAGTAAAGCATTCAACATTTAGGAAAGCTAAAGTAATAATACTGTGATGATGAAACATCCATCGAATTGTCCAGAGAATAAAGGATGGGAAGATAACTCAAATCACTGCTACTAATGCTGATGCTGGTATCAATAGTACTACCAACACCGCTCCAAAAAAGAAAAAAGAGGTTTTGACAGGCTTTTATTATCAAATGAACAACAAAATTTGGCTCAGATAAGGCAGCTGAAACTTTTGAAGACTAGAAAGGATGTAACTAAATTAACTATATCCACAATCTTCTAGTTCTGCAACACCTTCCTTCAGTTTTCAAAAACAATAATCTGCATTCCTAATTTAACATTTCAGTGTTCTGCCAAAAAAGTAACGGAACAAATACAGATCACGAACTTAATTCTTGAAGGGCACATTTTCATAAAGGAGAATGAGATCAACTAAACAAGCTTCTGACCATATCTACTCAAACTGATTATCTAAAGAAAAGAGCGAACATTAAAATTCCATTTAGAAGCGGTAATTCCACAGAAGTACCTCTGAAACAGATGTGAATACAGTACAACAATCTACAGCTTGATGTGTGCTCAGACAACGTAAAATATATCGATGTGCATCACTTAGTAGACGAGAAGTGATCACCACAACTTTCCTTACAGGATCAGAATTTGCATTCCAATCAACCACCTGAAAAATAAGGCATATAGGCAGTTAAATACAAAAAGGATAAATGATAATTTAAATATTAATGTTCATTCACATCTCATAATCATAATTAAAACAAAATAGAGGACTAGAAGTTTGGGGCATCATGGAAAGACAATTAAGCACTTCCTTTAGAGTGCTACAGTTACTAGATTTCTCGAGAATTCATGTCAAGGACAACAAAGCACTTCCTTCATGTTAATAGATTAGTAGTCAAGCTACAGTTACTAGAGTTCTAGAGAATTTAGATGCCTGTTAAAAATGGTTTGTTTTTTTTTTTTTTGGGCAGTCGAGCTGTTTTTAATAGATTAGTAGATAAGCAGATTTTGATGACAAAGGAGATATATGAACCAATAGGGTATCAGAGACGGACAAAGTCTAATGTGTCCTTGAGTTTAGGGTTGTGCCTTGAGTTTAGGGTTGTGTTGTGACTCGTGGGCATCAGTTTGGGGTGGCCATCATTGTAATGTGATCAATATACCCACTGTAAAGAAAGAAGAAAACAAGAACATAACTAATTATTTTCACCGATTCTCCACTCCAATACACCAAAATGGTCTTCTAATGCTTTATCCAAACAAAACAAGACTATAATTTTTCCCAAGAACAGTTTCTTAGATAATATCATCTTCCATCAACACAAGAGAGTTTACATGAAACACACAGAGGCAAAAATTTGCTTATGGTGACCATCGGAAGAAAGTTTCTACTTCAAAAACCAAAAAAGATAATTCACCACACTTTTAAGTTTTAATGTTATATGGCATCTCTGTCCAAATGTTGAAACTGTTTTCACATTTAACAAAATGTATGAAAAAACACGGCTCATAGTAGCCCTGTAAAATCCAACTTACCGTATCAAGAGAAGAAATGTCTTCCAAACTACACAGAGCACGTACTCCATGGTTCAGTAACAGGGGAAACGCTCCTGTGTACTGGAAGCTCTTTGTGCATCCAGCATCTAAGTAAAGAACAGAACCTTCAATGTGCTCCGATATCTAAAATGAGAAGATGAAGAATTAACAATCTTATAAATCAAATATACATAAAATTCAACTGAACATCAACATGTCTAGTACGAGAGCAATTAATTCAAACTAATTCGACAGGAACCCCTCTACTCCAAAACTCAAGTATAATAAGAAGTCTTACAATAATGATTCTACGTAGAGTAAGGAAATAAAGGGGAAACGAAAGCTTCTGTGCTCAGCCTTAAAAGTTAGATTCAAAAGTAACTTCCAAGACATTCTCATTTTACAAGAATCCAACCTACTGATGGTCCAATTTTTTCATTAAACTTCCAAGACATTCTCATTTTACAAGAATTCATAAAAAAAAAATCGCTAATAAGTCAAATGGGAAATCAAATACAGACAACTGATTGGTGAAGGACTAGGATAGTAGGATTTTAACAACTAGAGAGGATGAATCCTGTCAATAATTCAAGAAAAATTTAGGAGTTGTGAGCCAAGAATTCATCCTCCAATCCCTAATTTTTTTTTTCAAAAGAAGTCATATTTAAGCCCTAACATTAGATTTGCAGTTGCCAAAACTGGGTAGAATCTGAAAGCCTGACGAATACAGTAATTTGCAGTGAAAGAACATAATTCGATTTAGTACGAAAACGCAGTGAAGGAACATGATCCAATTGAAAATTCATATACAAACGATAATCACCTGGCTAATGGAATCGAGGCAAGATTTGGTGACATCAACGACAGCCATGTTTCGATTCAGTTCACATGAATAAGCAGAAAATCAGCTGAACAAGAGTCATAAGGCTTCCTTCCCCTTCCAAGGATTTGCAATTGAGTTGGGTAATCGGTGCTGTTATTATCAGTGTAAGCCCTAATTCCCATTTCTCCTCTGTTTCATTTTTTTTTTTCTTTCAAAATTTCCTCCGTTTTATATTTTTGTATTTAAGGAGGGTGTAGTCAAACTAAATATTAAAAAGATTTTAAAGGATTTTAAAAGTGATGGGTTTGATAGAATTTAAAAAGATGGCTTAAATGTCAACATGGTACCTGTGCTTTATTTATCGGTCAATTTAATCCCTGTGTTTTCAATTCGGCCAAACTGGTCTCTGTGTTTATATCCATTAGCCAATTTGAGACAATTCGTTAAAGGACTATTAAAATTGACATGTGCTAGGCACGTGAGAGGATAAAAACGTAATTTTATTATACACCCACTAAACAGATACAATGCATATCTTTAATAATAATACATATTTCATTTTATGTGTGCAGATTTTCCTCAAGTTATTGAGGATTTAACCCAACCACCATTATCAAAAGCTCAAATAAGTTATGAAGAATCATTCAATGAATTCCCTACAGAATTGTTTAGTCAGGTTGATGAAAACAGGTATTGCCCAAATGGTTTTAGCAATGAATTCTTATTTCAAGAAGAGAGAAGTGCTTTGTATCATGGTGAGCCTTAATATCATTATGATGTACCAACACAAACCAAGGAGTGTGAATATGATGGTGATGGTGAGCGAAAATCTGATGCAGAGAATTCTCTTTATGAGGAAAGTGATAATAATGGTGACAATGGTGATTCTGGTACAGACAGTTCCTTATATGATGAGGATAATGATGCAATGATTGAAGATGACAATTCCAATGACAATGCATATGCATAAGAGAGTTTCATTGGATGCAGTAAGAAACAAAAAAAAATTGGGTAGCAGATATATAGGTTGAGGATTTAAACATGGATAAGTAGCAGTATAACTCAGATGAATTACATTCGCCATTGAACTTTGATGAAGAAGGACATGGTTGTAGATGCAAAGACTTTAATGTTGACTCTAATATGGAAAACCCACAATTTGATGTTGGGATGAAAGTTCCAAGTAAAAAGGTGTTAAAGCAGGCTATACAAATATATGGAGTCCTAGGGTCATATGAATGTAAGATAGGGAAGAATGATACGATCAGGTTGTCTGCTAAGTGCAAGTAAGGTTGCAGTTTGAGGTTGTTTGCTTCTGTGATGTAGGGTGAAAATACTTTTCAAATCAAGAGCTAAACTTCTGGTCATTCATGTTCAAAAGGTTTCTTTAACAAAAACATAACTTCAACTTTTCTTTCTAAAAGAATATGGGTAGGATTAAAGATGATCCTAAGATTAAGAAGACAAAGCTTCAGTCAGAGATATATAGAGACTTGGGAAATGAAGTCTCAACAAACCAATGTTACAAAGCTAAGAGGAAGGCTATAACTTTGATTGAGGGGACTTATGCTCAACAATATGAAAAGTTATGGGAGTACTGTGAAGGGGTTAGAAAGACAAATATAGGCAGCACTATGATGATGAAGGTGGATCCTCCTTATTTCGAAAGACTTTATGTGTGCCTGGATGCTTGCAAACAGGGGTTTGGATCTGGTTGCAGACCTTTGATCAGTGTAGATGGCTGCCACCTTAAGGGAACATTCCAAGGTAAATAATTAATTTGTAGTTTTATTTGACATCAACTCATATAGATGTGGTATTAATTTAATATAACATCTATATATCTATACATGCATATTAATTCAATACCTTGGCAGGACAATTACTTGTGACAGTGGGAATTGATGCAAGTGATAACATGTACCCCAATGCTTATGCGGTTGCTGAATTGGAGACTAAAGAGAACAGGTGTACAAAATAATATTTTGTATTAATGATTTTGGAGTTACAATCTCTCATATCTAATCCTCTGATTCGATCTCCGTAAGGTGTTGATTTGTGGATGAGCTGCTGATTCAAAGGGTCGTCGAGGCTTGATCTTTAGGATGAACAGTGGTGTACGGATCTTCAAGGGCTTTTGCGCTTGATCTTGAAGAACAGTGAATGAATTTATTGATGTTGTTGATCCAAAGGGTCGTCGGGGGCTTGATCTTTAGGATGAACAATGGTGAACGATGAACACTTTCTTCAAGGGCCGTCGGGGCTGGATCTTGAATTGGTGGAAGTTCTTCAAGGGCCGTTGGGGCTTGATCTTGAAGGAGGATTTGACGAAGAACGAATAGAGTTTTCTTGATCCTTCGAGATTTGCTTGGGAGCTTTGGAGTTTCAAAGCTTCAAGGTTTTGGTGTGATGTGAATTGGTTATGAATTGGTCCCCCAAAATGAATGCCTTGGCTTCCTATTTATAAAATTCCAAAACTTGATTTTTGGATTTAAATAATCAGATGAAATAAATCATTTCTGCCAAGTGTTGACACGTGTCATGTTTGATGACTTTTCTGATGATTCTCGATTTTTCGTTGAGTTATATGTTATGTGTAAAATTTATGTGACACGTGAACGTTGAAATTTTAATTTTTGATCAACATTTATTTCACCGAAATTTCGATGTCTATAGTTGGTTTCTTCAACTTTTGATTGAGGTCATTGGTCCAGTTAGTGAACATGGGTGGACCTTTATTTCAGATCAACAAAGAAAAGACTTTATATCATTTATTGGCGTTAAGAGTTGTATATATAAAGTTATATGAAAAACTTTTATGTTGCTTGATTAATTACCAATGATGTACAATGTATACCACCTGGCAAAGCTGTTTATACAACGAAAGCAACTACAAGTTCAAAGAAAAAGAATATTTGATTATAATTTGAGTTGTTTTAGTTTTTCTTTGGTAGTAAGGATTCTATTAAGTTTTATCTATGTGACGAGAAAGACCATGTAGTACTTGTTTTTGGTGGAGTTCAAAGTAACTTCATTTTATAGCATGAGTTTTCATTTTTACGTTTATAAAAGCATGGATTTGTTTTCTTTGTGATCTTGCTAGAGTTAAATATGAAATTGCTTTTTGTTTTCATTTGTGCAGATAGGAATATACTTGTGATCAAGTTTATGTGCAAATTTAATTGGAACAAATGTAGTCTCATTTATATTGAAAGATAAAACAAGAAGTCAACAATAATCTCATATTTAAAAATTAAATGAATGAATTTCTCTATTTATGTACTTGTGACCAAGTTTAGTGGGTGTACAATAAAATTACGTTTTTGTCCTCTCATGTACCACGCACATGTCAATTTTAACTGTCTTTTAACTAATTGTCTTAAATTGACTAACGGATATAAACACAGGCAAAATTGAAAAAACAGGGACTAAATTAGCCAATAGAGTAAAACATAGGGACCATGTTGACATTTAGGCCTAAGAAGATTTAAGAATCCTACAAAATCCGAATTTGAATAAATTTGGTTTGTAGATTTGATGAATTTTGGTGGATTTTCATATAATTTTTTTATTCAAAAAAAAAGGAAAATCTTTTCCCTTGCCTTACTGTACTTGATAGCCACTTTATCCTATCCCTAATTTGTGTCCCCTTTCACACCTTCACAGCTCCATTTCTCTCTTAATTGAGCACTGCTACGCCACCAGCAACCCTCATCAATGGCTAGCCTTTTGATCATTCAATTTTTTATTTATTTAGCAGATGTTCTATTTCGCAAGCAATTGCAGCAACCTTCGAAAAATCATCCTCATCAGCCTCGTCACAAAAATCTATTTCATCAACAATTCCGACAACATTTGGAGGAACACCGAACCCAACCTCATCGACATCTGGAGATTTGGATGAAAAACAGGTTATGCACCAACACCGACATCTGGATACGCATTTGCAGAGAATACATGGCCACATTGATTGCTACCCAAATCCTTTTTTTGCATTGAATTCACATTATAGGCACCGTCCCAAAGATTTAACAGATGTTGAATTTTGAGGCCTATGACAGAAAGAAAATGAACCAAACTTCCCATTTGCAAAGTCTCTACTGTTGGTACCTTAAATTTCTAAGCATCGTCACTAGTCAATGTGGAGCATGCATTTGAGCTACTGACATTAGGGAATTTATTAGGATAAGTCCTTTTAGAGCTTTTCTTTCTTATGATGGAATGAGTATTTTTGAAATTCTTATTAGACGAATGTGGCCATGTATTCTTTGCATATGCGTCCTCTGTAGCATTTGGTGTTCGTTGGTTTGTCACTGTGTGTGTGGCTGGGGTTGGTAGATATTTGAGGATTGCCCAGATGGAATAAGATTTGAAATCCTAGGGGCTGAGGTCGAATTCTTTTTGGTCTTGGTTATATATACTTCTTGCTCTCAAATTCCACAAAATCCACCACTTATTGAAATCTTACAAAATCTTAATTTTCTAAATACACTTAGATTTGGATGGACTTTAAAATCTCTAATAAAATCTCAATGGACTTAGATTTGCATGGATTTTCAAAATCATTTAAAATCTTTTAATTGACTACACTAGGATTTTAAAGTCTTTTAAAATCATTTCAAATCTGAGTTTGACTACACCCCCCCTAAAAAATTGGGGGATTGTCTATTATTTTTTTTTTTAACAAATGATATTATCTATACTAAATACTGGTTTGGTACTGAGGTACTTTTATAAAAAGTGTGTATCAAAAAAGCTGAGCTTAAAAAGGTGTTTGGTAAACACTTAAAAACAGCTTATTTTCACAGTTTTGGGTGAAAGACTGTGAAAATAAGCTGAAAACGTGAAGCAGCAAAAATGAGCTTATTCTCACAGCACAGCAGAAACAGTTTTTTCTCAAAACACAGCAATACCAAACCAGCCCTCAGACTTCCTCCAACTCTTGGAGTAAAACTCAAACTTTAGGTTCTAAACTTACTAACTTACTCCGACTTGCTCTAACCCTTGGGGCAAATATGAGTTTTGACCAAAACTCATTTCTAGGGCAAATCTAGCCTAGGATTCCCCCGGGTACCATATATGTGTACTTTTGCTTTTTATATTTATAAATTCATTGAATCCAACGGCTAAGATCTAATATGATCAAATCCAACATAAAAAAAAGATCGATTGGTCCAAATTAAAATCAAACGGCTAAAGTAATTAAATTTTTTTTATGTGTTTCATATTATTTCATAGTGTTTCACAAGTTTCATGGTGTCGATTAGTGATTTTTCAATATTTGTTGGAATCTAAATATTTTGAAGTTAAAATGTACATAAAATTAAATTGTTATTGTCTACATAATTTTTTTTCTTTTAAAACAAATTAGCATAAATTCATTCTTTAATAATCTAGGGCTAAAATTTTAACCCAAAAGAGTTGGAGCAAAAAAATTGTTTCTGGGTTAAAACCTAAATTTTAGGATTTTGAGAGATTTTAATTCTTTTAATGAATTTAGGGATATTTAATTAGGATTTTAAGTGATTCTCTGAAATTCAACATGTATTCAATTAGGAGTTTAAGATAGTTTATTAAAATCCTTAAAAATCCGGGTGTATTCAATTAGGATTTTAAAGAAGTTTATAACATTCCAAGTGTGACAACCCGTTTCAAATTTTACGATTTTCTAAATCTTAAAATGTGAATTCACGAGAATACCCTAGTGGTGAGGGTATTGATTTTCGTTGATCGCTAGTTCATGACACGTAAGAACTATTACCTTACTGTATTCTAAAAGTATGTTGGCAAAGATTGTTAATTATTATTTCATTCATTTCATATTATTAGTATTGTTATATTTATTATTAAGGGTGGTTGAAAAATAAGAAAAAAATGAAGAAGAAAAAGGAAAGGGGGTCTACGGGGAGGAAGAGGAAGGGAGAACCGGAGAGAAAGGGAGAAGGTGCATCGAATAAGGAAAGGAGAGAGGATGGAATGGCCCAATCAGGAAGAGAAGAAAGAAGGAGAAATGAGAGAAGGGAGAAACGGGAAATCGCAACCCACGAACGGGTAACCCGACCCGGTCGGTGTTCTTGCCATTTCTGACAGGTTTCAACCCATTTTTCTGGCGAATCGCATCAAACCAACCATTGTAAAACCCTCCATGACCTTTCCTCTTCCTATTACACCTCAAAAATCAAGGGTTTTGACTTTAAAATTGGGAGAAACCGCACGGTGGGGTGTGGCGGATTTGGGTTCAATTTACCTAAATCTGAAATTAATCACACCCATCTCTACCACCATTAGACTTCCCTTGAGGTATGGAACAAAGCCCAATCAGTTGTAGGGGCGGCGGATCATCAAGGAGGAAGAATCGAAGCACACCCACACTTAGGGTTCCGGTGAGTTTGAGCAAAATTGGAGCTCTTCCCGGCCAAATTAGACTTGGCTGCAGGTATAAAGTTTACTCTACTCATTGAGATCTTCATTCTTATAAATTTTGGTAATTTTTGGAAATAGTTGGATTTTCCGACGAGTCGGGGAAGCCGACCGCCACCCACGATGGCGCGTGGCCAGGGAGCCGTCGATGTTATTCTTAGGCTAATTAGATGCCTTGAGTTCAGTTTTGGTAATTGTATGACGTAGGTTGATTGTTAGAATCTAAATTCTCTACGTTACGTTAATAGGTCATTTTATGAATCGACGATCCAACCGTTGGATCGTCACTAAACTTTAATACATTATAGTACATAATATTTAAGGACCATAGGAACTTACGGATCAAGAATCTGATATACGGATCTTCCCAAATTGGATTTGTAAGTTCTTAAAATAAAAGGTTAACTGCCACTTGGCTTTAGCAATTGACGGAGATCCGACCGTTGGATCGTAATGGGACTTTAGGATGTTGTTCTAGAGGTATAATGTGGATCTTTGGAAGCAACGGATCGAGAATCCATGATGCAGATCTTCCGAATTGAATTACGTAGGAATGTGTTTTATGTAAATTATGTATTTTATCGGTATGAATTCTGAGATGTGATTTGATAATTGGTCATAGGCAACGAAGGTTCGTGATGTCTCGATATGCATGCTAGGGAGTCGTAACTCGGAACTCAGGTAAGTGGGTCTTTTCCTATATATATATGATTGATAATTCCACAAACATTTATAAATTGATTATTGCTTATGATTAATGTGAATGCTTTGAAGTAATTATTGTGAACTACGAATGGTTTGATCCCTGTTTAGGGTATGTAGGCAGTCTAACGAGACGTTAGATGCAGCCATACCATAAATGAGATTAAATAATTGAGACAATAGCCTTGTTTGGGAAATTGTGAAATGTGAGGGACATTGATGGAAAATGGGAGATTTAACCTTATGACTTAGTGATTGGATGTTGGTCATAAATCATTGTGTGAAAGATCGAGAAATTGAAGTAAAGAATCGTGAGTAATGATAATTAATTAAACTAGTGTCTAGTTGAGTTTATCACCGATAATTATTCCCGACAATAAATAGTTGGGTAGTAGGGTGTTACAGCTTATGCATTTTTATGCCATATTATATATATATATATATGTATATATATGTATGTATGTATGTATGTATGTATGTATGTATGTATGTATATATATGTATGTATGTATGTATGTATATGTATGTATGTATGTATATATATGTATGTATGTATGTATGTATGTAATTGAAAATGCTATAACATGGTTGAGTATCAAATTGCATCATGGTTTAGCTATATGTATATTACCTGCACATAATTATTGTGAACGCTTTGAAGTGCAAAGGTGAACGCAAGACACCCAAGTAAGTTCAAGTGAGTTTATGGTATTAGTTGAAATCATGGAGTTATGGCATGACTACATGTATGTTTTAGGCAACTCCAACCTTGTCGTACATGTTGCAATCATAGGCAACTCTGACACTGTCGTACAGGTTGCCTATGAGTCGTATATGTTACAATAGATGTAGTTAGAGCTCATAAACCTGCACCCCGATGTTAGTGCTCTCGCCCGTGGCCAGGGCACAGTCCTTCACGTGATGTTCACCTCCCGCACCTTACGCTCACATTGGATCCAAGGTAGGTGCACAGTCCTATCGTACAGACCACTATATGTGATTCCGATTCGTAGGTGACCCGCGTTTATTCGCACAGTCTTCACGTGATCGTAGCACTTGAGCGTATTTATTTACACACAGTCCTGTCGTAGAGACCACTATAGGTGGTTCCGACTCGTGTGCAGGGATATGTGATGAGTTATGGGTTCATCCATACAGGCCACAAGAGGTGGATCCGGCTGACATATTACAGGGATATGTGATGAGATATAGATAAGTTGTACATGTCACTATAGGTGACTCTGACTTATGTGCTAGCATTGATTAATGAGATATGGATAAGTTGTACGGGTCACTATAGGTGACTCCAACTTATGTGCTAGCATTGATTGATTAGATATGGACAAGTCGTACAGGTCACTATAGGTGACTCCAACTTGCGTGCTAATTTAAATTCTTGAGCACATGATTATTTATATTGTTGATGAGATGCTGTGTCGTGGTATATTTATGGGTTTCATGTTGATATACTCTTGATTTCACATTGGTACGTGGTATGATTTCTTGGAAACTATATAGGTGTCACAGCTAGGGATTGTGACATTTTAGAAGGTTTTTATTAAAATTTGATTGCTAGGGCTACTCACCATTGTTTTGTTTTCACCCTCCATGTTTTATTAGCCGAGCTTTCTTATCGATGAGGATTCGTGGCAAATCTTAGTATTGGGGATTTCTTTCGATGGTATGATTCTCAATCCACTCTACTGTACTTACTTATGCTCTAACGTCACGTGTGAAGTGGGTTCATTCCCGCTCACCAACGCACTCTGGTTTTTAGACACTTTTAGGTTTAAATTTATTCACATTTTCCACATCATCACAATTTATGGCTTCGTCACCTTCCAGGTGTCGGTCAGCACAGCTCAATTTGGAGTCCTAGTAGACATTTCGGGTCAGAGTGTGTCACCAAGTGTATTCAATTAGAAATTGATATCAAAGAATTTGAAAAAGTTGAGGAATTAGAGGGAATTGGAGAGATTTCATAGTGTATTTTAAGCATCTACAAATCTCAACTCTTCCCATGAGATTTTGAGGGAATTGAATCAAGTTTTATATGGAATCTCTACAAATTAATTAAACTCCATAAAAATCCATAGATTTATAAATCCATTATATTCTCTCAAATTCCCAATTGAATACACCCCCCTAAGTAGATGAGGGTAGGCTCACAAAGCATTTAATATAATAATTATATAGGTGCAACAAATTCTTTGAGGGAAGGGATTCCTCTTTTTTTAAGGATGAAATTAGTCGTGGGATGCACTCCACAATGAATTTCAATGGTTTGAATGCCTATTTTATTAGTCTTGATTCATAGATCATTTATGCAAAAATTCAATTCAATCTAAAATCATTTGCCCATATAATTGTTACAATGAAATTTCAAGTTTCTTAGAATATAGTGTTGGCAATTTCTTTGAACTTAATTAGATGCCTCAAATATTTCCGATTAGGTTAATATTTTGTAAGGATGATCTATAAGATACACCTTGAAAATTAGACAGTTCGGATTATTGAAGTTCAATGTGATGTGAGCCCCACAATTAATTCCCATTTTATGAAAAAAAAATAAGAATCTTTTCCTTAAAGAATGTAGAGACGTTAATTGTGAGGTTAAATAATTTGTACCTAGATGTTAATTGTGAGAATCTTTTCCTTGAAAAAAAAAAAAAAAAAAACAGTTTTGAAGAAAAATGTCCATACTTTTTCATTTGAGCCACATTATTGCTAGCACATTGTGAGGTTAAGTTCACACATCCTCGTTAGTGTAGATAATATTGTTTGCTAAAAAAAAAAAACTACTAACTTGTAATAATAAATGTGACCACATGAATAGAAATATCGACATAAACTACACAAACAACACTATTGTAAGAATGAAATGTCTCAAGTTAGCATAGATATAGTACTAATATAATGTAAATATTGTTGATATCCATAATGACACACCCCGACCTGGAAAGGTCGAAGCATGCACCGTGAGGTGACGTAATCATAAGGGTAAATGATGTAAAAAGTGAATAAATTTAAAACTAACTAAAACTAATTATACTAAATAGTGAAAGAGTGTGCAATCGTGGGAAAACCACTACAATTAATCAGAGCGTAATAGACAGTGAGACTACAGCAGAGTAGTCAAAGTAACTAAGTACACTTATTACATAACAGTGATAAGTTCGTACGTTTAAACAGAAGAGAATGTCAGAATTGCCGAGATTCCTCAAGTGCCACAAAGAGTACAGCTATCTAGGTCCTAGAGGGGCGAAAAACAAAGTTGAGTGGGTCAGCAAAACAATGCTTATACGAAATACTTGATTTTCGAATATACTAATCTTTCACCGTAAAACAAGTATAGTTTCCTTAAAACATACTACATAAGTATGTAAATGATAAAACAACAGTAATATAACCAGAAAATATGGCAAGTCATGATGTATCAAATGCCAGAATAATATAATCATGTGATAATCAAGTATAGCTAAGTGATCATCCATCTAAGCTAACACACGAGTTCTAACAGATAATTTCTGACACAAACAAGACTGGGTGTAATCAATATGCTCTAGTACTACGATCACGTGAAGACTGGTGCAGAAGCACATCACATACAAGTCGGATTGCCTAATACAATCTACTCGACAAGACTGGCACCTAACTTGGATCCAAGGCGAGCGAATGGTGCGATGTGAACATACACGTGAAGGACTGGCCCTGGCCCTGGGGCGAGTACTAACACCAGTGCAGTAAAATGAGCATGCACAAATATGTATGAATGCCATGACAGTAATAACTCAACCATATAGCAGCATTTATCGCTATTATATCACAATAATGGATACTTGGCAATATAAGCATAAAAGTGAAGTAAATACGCATTTATGGAAACTATAAATATGTATAGGTATAAAAACAAACTGCCCACTCACAAGTACATCGCTGGGTCGTAACCCCCGAGCCTAGCTTGGCCTCGAACGTCCTTGGGATACGTTTCCCCTATATGTGAAATAACTAAAATAGAATTAATTAAAGCACATATACGGAAACCTAGGGTTTAAATATACCATCATGACCTACTTGACGTCACGAATATCCCTAAATTTTAAAAAAAAAATTTGGATGGTTCATGCGCCTCCACGCGCCCTCACGCGCAAGCCAGAGCTTGAAGTCCGTTAGGAATATTCCGTTAAAAGCTGACAGGGATTAACGGCGTTACCTGAAGTCGTCAGGAATATTCTGTCATCTCTGACGAAATATTCCGTCACCTTCTCCGATTGCCTTCATTATCGTCGTCGTTAGCACCACCGTCTGCAACTTGACTTCGCTGGACTTGTGGAAAATTTTCAAACTCACTATTCTCATTCATTTCTCCACCATTTTCGACGCACTTTATATGGATTTGAAGATCGTGAAGAGTAGAATCGTGTTATACCTGTTTGGAGTCCAAAAAGTGGACGGAGGTCACGGGAAAAAAGACTCATAAATTCCGACCAAAAGTGAACTCTTCAAAACTCAGTCGTTTCACTTCCAAATTTCTCCCAAATTGATGTAAGAACCTCGAGGAATTGTGTAAAAGCTTCCATAAGTTTCAAAACTTCCTAACTCGCTCGAAAACACGTCAAACTCAGTTTGCCCGAGTTCGGACCTCACGAGTTCGACGTTGAAACTCACCCATTCTAGGTTTCAAGAACATGGTTGTGTTCATGAAGATGAGATGAACACGGAAATGAGGTTCTTGGGTTCGATCTGTGTGCTTTGAGGCTCGCTCAAGAGGGTTTTGCAGAGAGGGAGTTTACGAGAGAGAGAGAGAGAGAGAAAGAGAGAAGAAAGAGGAAGAGAGTCCTTTTTTCTAATTTTTGATTAGTGGACAGAAATGAGGGAGAGATGGGATTGGTGAGAGAGTGAAATAATGGAGGAGGGTGCACAAGATGGGCTAGGGAAAAGCTAGGTATAGGGTTTTGGATTTTGTATAGAAAAGAGTATCGAAAATCTATCCGGAATAGTATTTTCGTACCGATAAAATTTACGTACACTCGTAACAATGTGTACCATTTAAATGCGATAGCGAGAAATAGAATAAAAGCGATATGAATATGTCCACGTCACTTGCCAATAAAGGCATAATCGACAATACACATACTCGGGGAGAAATTACATAGAAAATTAGGGACAGGTCGTCACACATAATGTGATATACCTCTGTTCAAAACAATAATAATAATAACGTAAGTATATACCGTTTATATGTTCACGTTGTTATTAATGGTGAACTGTCAATTTAATTACTGAATTAGTGAAAATTAGGTCCCTAAATTATTTTTTCAGAAAAATTAGTTCTTGAATTATAAAAATCTGCCAATTATATCCCTAATATTAGATTCGAAGCTACTATATTCCATTTTTAGACACTTTAAGTCACGTTACTTGCATGTGATACACGTTGGAGGGTAGGTTGGTAACTTTACATAAAGAAATAGTGTATGGAGTTAACCTTGGAGAGTAAATTAGATGTTAGGTTCGCAATCTATATGAAATGTTAAGGGCTTATAGGTGAGAAAAAGACGGTATTACACTCTAAAGTTTGTCAAGTGACTTAAGTTGACGAAAAATTAAATAAAATAACTTTGAATATAATAATAGGGATGAAATTAGCAATTTTTAATGAATTTAGGGACTTACTTTACCCAAAAAAATTAATTCAGAAACCTAATTTTCAATGAGGTGATAGTTCAATGAGTAAACCGACACTTCACCCTATTATTAATAATAGTGGTACATTGTCATATGGTAATTAGTGGTATGTTTGTGTATACAATTTATATGTTCACAATATTATTAAGGGTAAATTACATAAAATTACCTCAATTATTGGTCGAACCACAATCTCATACCTCATGTTTTAAACATTGCAATGTCATACCTCAACTTATGAATTCATTGCAATGTCAGACCTCTGTTAACTTTTCTATCAATTTGACTGTTAAATGATGATGTGGTAGGAATGGGGCCCATTTCTTCACCAATTGAAATAAAAAATTAATTAATTAATAAAAAACTAATTTTTTTTCAATTAAATTTATTAAAAAAATCTCCCTCTTTCTTTTTTTCAAATGGGTTTTTCAGAAAAGGTGAAGTTAAAGATGACCCATTGAAGATTGAATCGAAATTTGAAGACCTAATTAAAGGTTGTTCAGATGGGGAAGATTTGAGCGAAGAACAAGAAGACCAAGAATCCAAAAGGATGGTGAAAGCTTTCGTCATTTCTTCTTCTTCCTCCACATTGCCAAAGAACACCTTGATGTTAACCTAATACAAATCTACACCGTACAATCTTTGGCGAGCAAATTTTGGGGCTCGCCTGTGAAAGTCAAGGAAACAGAGGGACAACAGAAACCCCTTCTTCCTCGCCATCCTTAAACACAGTCAAATCCACACAAATCGACTTTCCAAACTCCAGAAACAAAACCCAGATCATAGATTGAGATATATATCAGAAAATTTCATAGATAAATCCGATGGTTGAGGGGCTTCAGAGGCTTGAGATAACGTTTAGGAGGCAAGGCTCGTCGAGGTTGATTTGTGAAGACAAGTTTCTACAACCAAGATGAGGCGGAGGCAACTCAGCAAGCTCAGGGCGACGTGAAATCCAGCACGGCAGAACCCACCATGGAGCGGAGTCAATCAATTGGAGGAATGAGCTATCAGACGGTCAAGATTTAGCATAAGCTATGAACTCGCCTCTCCAAAAGTCTCCGAATGTGGGATCTGCAGTGCGTTTGGAAAACCAAAGCCATCGTCGGTGCGCCGACCGAGACCAAACAAACAAGGATTTGTTGTTGATTTTGCTATGTTAAAGGAGGACTGAGAAAAAGGGAGATGGATGAGGGAGCGAGGGGATGACGAAGGGGACGATTTTTGGAGAAGAATGAGGAAATAGTTTTTTTTAATTAATTTTAAGTTTTAAATAAAAATTAGTAATTAATTAATTTTTTTTATTTCACTTAGGGAAGAAGTGCACTCCGCTCCTGCCACGTTAGCATTTAACAGTTAAATTGACAGAAAAAATAATGGAGGTCTGACATTGCAATGAATTCATAAGTTGAGGTATGACATTGTAATGTTTAAAACATGAGGTATGAGTGACACACCCCGATCCGGAATGTCCACTAGGACTCCAAATCGAGTTGTGTTGGCCGACACCCGAAAAATGACGAAGTCATAAAGTATAGTGATGAGGAAAATATGAATAAATTTAAGCCTAAAAGTGTTTAAATACGAAAGTGCGTTGTGAGCAGGAATGAACCCATTTCACATGTGATGTCAGAGTATAAGTAAAGTACAGTAGAGTGGATTGAGAATCATACCCTCGAAGGCAATCCCAATACCAAGATTTGCCACGAATCATTGTTGAAAAGAAAGCTCCGCTAATAAAACCTGGGGGGTGAAAACAAAACAAAGGTGAGTGGCCTTGAAAATAAAATTTTAATAAAAACCTTCTAAGCATTATAACCCCTCGCTGTAACACTTGTTTAGCTTCCAGAAAATCATACTATGTATAAGTATGAAATCAATTGTATACTAACAGTAAATCCAGAAGTATACCACGACACAGTATCTCATCAGCAATATAAATAATTAGGTGCTTAATAATCCATACTAGCACACAAGTCGGAGTCACCTAATGTGACCTGTACAACTGCACCCATATCTCATCAATCAATGCTAGCACATAAGTCGAAGTCACCTATAATGACATGTACGACTATCCCACATCTCATCAATCAATGCTAACACATAAGTCGGAGTCACCTATAGTGACCTGTACGACTCATCCATATCTCATCAATCAATGTTAGCACATAAGTCAGAGTCACCCATAATGACCTGTACGACTTATCCATATCTCATCAATCAATGCTAGCACATAAGTCGAAGTCACCTATAGTGACTTGTACGACTCACTCATATCTCATCAATCAATACTAGCACATAAGTCGAAGTTACCTATAGTGACCTGTACGACTCACCCATAGCTCATCACATATCCCTGCACACGAGTCGGAACCACCTCTAGTGGTTTGTACGACAGGTTGGGTGTAAATAATTACGCTCAAGTGCTACAATCATGTGAAGGCTGGGAGAAGTATCGTAAGTCATCTACGAGTCGGAACCACCTAATGTGGTATGTACGACAGGCTGACACCTACCTTGAATCCAAGGTGAGCGTGTGGTGAGGGAGGTGAACGATCACGTGAAGCCTAGGCCCTATCCTCGGGCGAGAGCACAAACACCGGGGTGCAGGTTTATGAGCTCTAAATGCATCTAATATGGCATATACGACTTATAGACAACTTGTACGACAATGTCGGAGTTACCTCTATTGCAACCTGTAAGACAGTGTCAGAGTTGCTTAAAACATAAATATAGTCATGCCATCACTCAATCGTTCCAAATAAAATGTAATCATAACCATGCATCCCACATTTCACAACTTATACTCACCTGAACTTATCTGTGCATCATGCGTTCACCTTCGTACTTTAAAACATTCACTATAATTATGCGCAATAATATACTTATGGACAAGCCCTGATGCAATCCAAAACTTAACCATATCGTAGTGCTTCCAAATATATATATATATATATCAATAATGTGGCGTAAAATGCACAATCTATAACGCCCTACTCCCGAGCTATTTATTTTCGGGAATAATTATCGGTGACAAGCTCAACTAAACACTAGTTTAACTAACTATCAATACTTACGATTCTTTACTTCAATTTCTTGATCCTTCACATAATGATTTATGACCAACATCCAATCACTAAATTATAAGGTTAAATATCATATTTTCACTAATTTCCTTCACATTGCTCGATTTCCCAAATAAGGCTTTTGTCTCAAATATTGTATGGTTGCATCTAACGTCTCGTTAGACTGCCTACGTACCCTAAACAGGGATCAAGTCATTCGTAGTTCACATTTCCAAAGTTCAAACCAAATCCGAATATATTCATTTAATCCAACATATACTACAATCGTACTAATACTCAAACCACATCAATTAGGTCTTAAAAGCATAATTAGATTAACGAATTTCATAAAATAAAACCATGTCGGCTCATTGGTTGTGTGCCGCCGCACCAGCTGCCGCGGGTGGCAGTTGGTTGCCCCGGCTCACCGGAAATCTCAATTATTTCTAAAAATTCTTAAAAATTACAGAAATGAAGATCTCAAAGAGTAGAATAAACTTTATAACTGCGGTCAAGGTCAATTTGGCTTGAAAACATCTCAAACTGGCCACGAATCGCTGGAAACCCTAGAAAATGGTGCTTCAATTCGACCTCCATACTCACTCTGATGCCTCGACCATTGCTTGGGCTTTGTTCCTGAGGTTGAGGGGAGCCTATGGGTGGTGGTAATTTGTTGGGTTAGCTTCAATATATACGGATTGTCGCCATACACCCACACGTACCACCGTCGGTTTTTCCTCCAAAATACCACCAAATTCTTCTAATTTTGGGATGGAAATGGAAGAGAGAGGGTTAGGGTGGTATTTCCAAGTAGTGGTTCAACACAATTCACCGGAAACTGGCCGGAAAATGCACGGATTTGGCCTTGATACTCGACTAGGTCGCACGAGTCAAGGAGGAGACCCGATTTTCCCCTCCTTCTCACCTTCCCTCCTTTCCATCCTTTCTCTTCTCTCTGGTTGGTCAATCTCCTCTCTTCATCTCCTCTGATTGGGCAGCAGCCCCCCCCCCCCTTTTTTTTTTTCCTTGTTTCCTTTTTTTTTTCTTCTGTTTTTCCTCTCCCCTCGCCACACACCATACACTCACACACACACACCCATGGCATATAAATCATTTAATAATATAAAAAAAACATAGTGAAAAATAATTAAAATAGTATTTCATTCCAAATACCTTCGGGTTCGTAACTCATCAAAACTTTAACTGTAACTCCAAAATCACTTATGCTTGTGCCTACGCGTCCATAAGATTGATCTATATCCGAATATGTCAAGAAACATGACGAAATATACGAAAATCACATACGTCCTAAAAAATCACGTTTTGCCCACAGGGCATTTCAATAATTTCATGTATTAAAATTATAAAAACCATAATTTTTAGGGAAGGGCGGTCACAATGAGATTGTGATACGACCCATAGTTGAGGTAATTTTATGAATTTACCCTATTTTAATGTTGTTGATACTATTCATTCACTTTCATCCACGATAGTACCATCACCAAAACTTAAAATTTTCTCCCAGTCACAAGCAGAAGATCCACAACCGAAATATGAACTCATATCTATTGGATATATGTTGTGGAGGCAAAATCATTGCTAGGTGAGGGGGAGTAGTTGAAGCACACTGGTTCGAAAGAGATGAATTAGATTGGTGATCGAATCTATTTCTATATATACATATATATTTGTCATTGATTGTTGATAAATATCCAACATTTGTATATATTTTCAACACGGTGTCAAAATATGAAATGTCGTTTTTCCACACATCTTTCTTGTTTTCTCTAAAAATCATCTCTGCAAAAGATGAATTAAAACTAAGGTTGTTTAATCAATATATTATAGCAAATACGCAGACAATTCGTATGCCTTACCAATTACGTTAATATGTTTTTATATAGTTCATGACTAAATGGCCTTAGATTTAATTGTTTTTTTGCGGAAGTGATATTTATAGAGTGATTTATAATATGAACGGTTTTGATCATAAAACAAAGTTCTATGAACCATCAACAAATATTTTTTAATAGGAACTCCTACTCATCCTTTAAGTGGCCAAGTATTATTCTTATAGAATTAACATGTAAGATCCACATATATGTCACATAATTAAACTACCGTAATTGACAACAAATAATGTATAGGACTAAAATTCAACATTTTGACAAATAAAGACCTTAATTATTAGATTTTTGGTAGCATAGGATTTCAGGGTCAATTCTAAAATTTACTCTTTCGCTAGGATTGCCAAAGGCAAAAGAATAATGTCGAATTGATTAACCATTCATTGGATGAAATCATCTTCTTTTTTTCTATTTTTGTAGTTTGGACAAAAAAATAGAGCAAAAGAATTTTTAGTTTTTAGTTTTAACTTTTGATCTTCGAGTCAAACGATATGCCACGGCTTCGGTAATCTCAAAGAATAATTGAGACAAAATTTTTTTTTTCTTCTTTTGACAAACGATATTATCTACACTAATAGAAAGGAAGTGAGCTTAGTCTCACAATGAGCTGGTAATAATGTGATTCAAATTCACGACGAGAATCGAATATAAAACTTTTCACTTACAAGTAAAGAGAAATATCTCTAAACATAATACTAAGCGGCAATAAAAACATTTTCTTATTAAAACATCTTTTTCTCGGTTTCTTTTTACTTTTATTTTTTATTCGTAATTAAATTTTTTTTTTTTTTAAGTAGAAACGAGAAATCTCCACAAGCAATTTTTTATTAGAAACTAATATCAAGATTCAGACAAACAAAAACAAATGTAAAATGCAAGAAGAAAATAAACGAGTCAGAACTCGGGGACTGGTAAGTCCTCATCTGACGGCGGAGCCAACACCCACTCTCCACTGCTCTCATCAAGCACCATCCCTTTGTTCTTCTCCACCCACCAGCTCGCCGGCACAAAACACTCCTTCTTCAGAAAATTACTCGACTTGTTCACCAACGCCACGCTCCTCTTCACCCTCAGCTTAAACTCCCCCTCCTCCCCGTTCCACCCCGCCACCACATGCAGCATCCCCTGCAAATTGTGCCAGTCCCCCGCATCTTTCGACTCCTTCAAGAACGGCGACTTCCTCGAATCTATCATCAGCTCCGTCCCGACGTCCACGTACCCCAGTAGTGGACTCGGATAAAGAGGTATGAGGTCGATGGTGTTCTTTGTGTGCAGAATCTTCAGATTTGGGTACTTCTCGATCCTTGCTTTGAATGCTTTGTTTCCGACTTGTGGACTCCCGAATACGAAAGCAGCAACTGGGATATCAGAAACCCCATTTTCCACCAGATCGAAGGCGCTTAAAATTGCTAGACTTGCTCCAAGGCTATGGCCGGTGACCGATATGCTGAGGTTTTCGTTCTTGTATTTTTTCCGGAGATCGTTGATTTTAGCCCGGATTTGGTCTCTGGCGCTTAATTTCGTGAATGGCGATTTGGGGTCGTCGGAAGTGTACATAGAAAGCCAACCCCTCATGACTTTGGGCACTTTCTCATTGTCGTCGTCGTCACTACTGCTGGTACTACTACGTCCACCATCGGTTTGATCTTTTGCCGATGTGGGATCAGGCCGCAACAGAGACGCCGCGGACTCGAGCTCAGTTCCTAACACGTTAACCCATTCGTAGTTTGTGGTGGTGCCGCGCCATGCTACGTAAATTTCACGTCGTCCAATGGCTTGGCTGACTTGGTCGGAAGTTACGGCGATGTAGCCGATCCAGTTAGACTCGCGGTCCCACGACTCGCGAGACAGAGAGTGGAGAAGCAAGGCTTCGGGGACGCTGACTTGTGCGGTGGCGTAAAGGAAGCAGGAGACTTGGTAGTTGGCGGCGTCTTGGAGCATGACCTTGTCGAAGAAGGAGTGCTTCCCGTAGCGGCTGGATCCGCAGTACTTGGAGTTTTGGTCGTTGTTGAAGGCGTCGTAGGTGGCCTGGCAGAAGTCGCCGCACCGGAGGATGAGGGTTAGGAGATTGAGGTCTAGAGGGTCCAAGAGGCCGTCCCAGTTGTTTGAGCCGAGAAGTTGCGCCCATGCTGAATGATCAACTGCTTGATCGGTGGCCATGGTCGTCGTGGGCGGGAGAGGGAGGCTTACTGTTTCTGTATGTTTAGCATTGTGGTTGCCCATTGTTTTTAAGTTTGGAATTGTAGCAGATTGGGATATCTACCATTTGAATAGGATGGATTGTGAAGGGGATAAGAAGTGGCTGGTTTTGGTTGTGTGATGTGATCGAACACTTTACCAGTTTTTGGGATTTAACTGGCTGCTGAAAGAATCAGCAGTCACTTTTGCTCATTGCCAATCACACTTGAACACGTGTCCAAATTATGATTTTTTAATCCAACTTGAACACGTATTCAAGCGTGATTGGCAGTGAGCGCTGCTGATTCTTCAGCAGCCAAGCATCGTTCCATTTTTTGTAGTCTTTCGATTGCGAAACACGAGGGAAACATGGGTGGATAAAAGTGTCCATAAAAGTGGGGTTCTCTTTCCCCACACTAATTATATTTTGACAATTGTGCGCATAGAATGAACAATGACAAAGAAGGCAATTAATTAGTTGATGTCCTTTTGTCGGAGGGATTTTTACCAAAACACAATGATACATTACGTATTACTATACAAATAAAGAAATATATATATAAAATGTTAATAATTTAAAAAATAAATTTTTTTACAATTTATATAAAAATATATAATATATCTTCTGTATTCCGATCATAATGAAAATTTTCTAATGGGCAAATGCTTTTTAGCTTCAAAAACAAGGAGATCTCATTTGATAGTTCGAACTGTACTGACTATTTCAGTCAAATAAGATAAATAATCATCGAATAGTACTGACTAAATTAATCGAACATTAAATACAATATCAAACTATGGACCGTATTATTTATATCATGTTTGGTATATAGGGGATTGGATCCCATCCGAATCCACTTTGTGGGGATCATAGGGATCTCTAAATCTTAATCATTCATCGTGTATCGTACGATAAAAAATCATTTGAATTTTTTTATTTAAAATTAAATACGAATAATATCTGACAAAAACTTACCATATAATATACGATGAATGATTAGAATGTAAGGATTTCTAGCATCCCACCACCAAGTGGATCTAGAGAGAATCCTCTTCCGGTACACAACATTACTTGAATATAATTATTACAAAAATTTCTTGAAAACATCCAAAAATTACAGAAATTTATGGTAAAATCCAACTTTTAGGATCTTGTAAAACAAATTCACACACAAATAAAAAAAAAAACAATCCACACACCGATGAAACATCTAGCACAAATTTCAACTGCAAATCAATCCCCACGGATGCGGACCCAAGCTCGAAACATCTTCGTCCTCGTCAGGTAAAGTCAAGCTCCCTTCCTCTTCCTCGTCCTCATCATCCTCTGCAAAGCCCACCGAATTACCATCCCACTCCATTAATTTTTCTTCAATCACTCGGAAGAATTCGAATTTTCGTCTTCTTCCTTCAACGCATGGAAAGTTCGATTGGAATTGTTGTTGTCAGAGATCGAAGGCGAATGGAGGAGGTGGGAGCTGTTTGTGTAAAGGAGGGCGGAACAGAGAGAGAAATAAAAGAAGACGACGAAGAAGGATCTCAGACGAGAGAGAACAGGTGTCGCGAGTCTGCGAGAGGGACGAAGTGAGCAGGCGCTGTGACAGAGGGAGGAGTGCTACGAGCCTGCTAAAGAGCGACATAGTGAACGAGAGAGGGGCGAAGTAACCGAGAGAGGCCTACCCGACTAATAATACATAGGTTTAGGAGAGGAAAAATAGTCGGGTGTGAAGGGTATAAAATAAGTGGAGTGAGATTAATCCAGTGCTTATTTAATACAGAACTCACCAAACACCCACTTCGTATTATCGGTACTATCCAGTCGTCTTATACGGTGTGCCAAACGAGGTCAGAGGGTAAATCTACAGTGAATGCCTCACACACTGGATTTGTTTGTCACTTTTTTTTAACAAACGATTTTATTTACACTAAGAGGGTGTGAGAGTAAGCTAAACCTCAAAATAGGTTAGCTATAATGTGGTTCAAATTTGCTCTTGATGAGAATCGAATCTAAGACCCATCACTTACAAGTGAAAAGAAATATTACTAGACTGTAGATTTATCACTGTTAAGTGATAGTGATACTACCGCCTCTTAGTCACAGTTAAATGAGTTTAAATTTCAAAACTTGTATAGTGGATAAATATAACTCTTAAAATTTAAACTAATCAAATAGTAATAAGTAGAGTGATGAGCAAAAATGCAGCCTCATTCATATAACACTCCTTACATGAAACACAAATGTCTATTTGACAAGTGGTGTACTCTTTTAGGTCATAGCTATTAACTACATTTGAAGGATTTGATAAGATTCATCAAAGATGAAGAATTAGAGAAAGAAAGTTTAGAGAGGGAAAGTTTATGTGGTACATGAACAACCAATCATCTAATGATGTGGAACACTTAATACTCCTCCCCAATTTCAAGTGGGCATCCCATTTTCCCCTTATTCTCCAAGTATGATTTCAATCGTGCTCTTCAAGTGTTTATTGAATGTTAAGTGTAGGCTCAATCAAGGAAGAAAATATCGGTAATATCGGAAATATCGGTAGTCCGAAAACACGGAAATATCGATGGAAATATCGGGATAATATCGATATCAATAAAAATTACATGGAAACCACGGATATTGTAAGAAAAACTTGGAAATTTTTATTGAAACTTTGCAGGATGTTTATTTAGTCAATTATCTATTAGTTTATCACAAAAAATTGGAAGGAAATGCATTGCATGATGAATTTAATTGATTTAAGTTGATAATATAGCGAGCTGGCAAATATTGTGAATGTAGAAAATATGTAGTAATTAATGAAAAAAAATTAAACACACCAAAATCATTTATATATAATGAAATTAACAAATGTGGAACAATCAATTTGAAAAGTAAGAAAAAAACTGACAATAATATATACATGTGCAATATGGAAACTTTCACACGGCATTTCTAGCCACATGTCATATCTCACAATTTCCTCATATTTAATTATCTTTTAGAACGTAGAGGGATTCGTGCAGGGCTCTCTCGATCCTTCTCCCACAGTCTCCTTGTTTCTTCTTCTGCCCCCCATCTCTTCTCTGCAACACACGCAGACCGCACACACCACACACCACACACTCGATCCCACGAATCGCCGACGCTGAGCATCGACGAGTCGCTTCCGGCCAGAAAATTCCTCCAGTCGTGGAAAGACACGGTGTATTCTCAGAAACCCACCTCCATCCTCATCATCTCCGGCCATTGGGACACCGCTGTCCCCTCCGTCAGCTCCATTTCCGGCCGCTACAGCACCATCTACGACTTCTATGGCTTCCCCAGATCCATGTACCAGATCAAGTACCCCGCCCCCAGCTCCCCCCACCTCGCCAACCGCGTCAAGCAGCTGCTGACCTCGTCTAGCTTTGGCCGCGTCGACGTGGACACCCAGCGAGGGCTCGACCACGGCTCCTGGGTCCCTCAGTCTCTCCGTCCATCCTTCTCCCTCAGTCTCTCCGTCCATCCTTCTCCCTCAGTCTCTCCATCCTTCTTCTTCTCCCTCAGTCTCTCGATCCTTCTCCGGTTCTCCCCCCCATCAAATCCGAGCGGGTTTTGGGATATGGAGAAAGGGATTGCTCATTTTCAGGGTCTGAGCGTGGATTGCTCATTTTCGGCTGCCGTTGCAACGACGACGGAGGATCCTCGGCGATATTATGGTTAATATCGCGATAATATCGTTAATATCGCGATATTATCGCGATATTATTACGATAATTAACTGTAAACGTTGAAAATAATTATATTATCGGCGATATTTCGCCGATAATATCGATATTTAATTCCTTGGGCTCAATCAAGTGACCATCAATATGTATTAGTTAAGAAAGAAAACCTCTCTAAATGAATATCAAGTTTGCGTTTAAATGAAGGAGAAAAAAAAAAAATAGATCAGTCGTGCATGTGAGTTAATACTTGTTGTTAATGCATGTGGGGTCAACACATCAATTGACAACCAACCACCTTATAGCTCATGTCACTCGCCATCTTTTACTATTACTTTTATGGAGAAATTTTTAGTTGTGACGAGAACATGAGAACATAAGTGGTACATCACTTGTTTTAATAAGAATTGTGAGAAATTTATTTTTTAAGTTATTAACATTTTAGCACACATATCCCACCATTTATTTAGTAACACATGATGTACCACTTCATATACTGATCACATTGAAAAATCTTTCACTTGTATGGGGCTCGTAATTTGATTAAGAATACGTATCTTTCAATACTCAAAGAGGAATGTTACTTTTACATTCCTCCTACCCTAAATATTATTTGTATAAAAATATAAAAAATAAAAACCTCTGAATATCATGTAACCTTCTTACTAACATTTCATGTTGCACAGAACACATAAAATATCTGAACACCTAAATGGGAAAATAAATCTCAGTAAACCTTGAGCAAAATATACACTTGGTTTATATGAACTCACATCAGGGTTGAATAAGGAGAAAGTTCATAACATGAATATGCAAATAGTCAAGTGATACGATGCCGTGCCAAAATAATACATGCATAGCAGGCATGTATTACCAAACAAAAATGAACCAAAAGCAGCGCAAACTGAAATCCATCACTCACTAATGCTATGCTACAAATAAAGAACTAAGAGATATAAAAATGTACATTTCATGTATTTCTCATCTGCATTTCGAACATAGAATAGTTACTATTCCTAGAAAAAAATAAAAATAAAAAATTGAAAATAAAATGATCATCAAACAACCTAGTTTGTAATTCCGATAAGAATGTAGTTCATTTACTCTAGCAAAATATTCTTCATAGCCACTACTATTCCCACACCTAGTTTGTAACGTTCTGCTATTAGCAAGGTATTAAATATCGGTAATATCGGAAGTATCGGTAGTCCGAAAACACGGAAATATCGATGGAAAAATCGGGATAATATCGATATCGATAAAAATTACATGGAAACCACGGAAATTGTAAGAAAAACTTGGAAATTTTTATTGAAACTTTGATGGATGTTTATTTAGTCAATTATCTATTAGTTTATCACAAAAAATTGGTAGAAAATGCATTGCATGATGGATTTAACATTATCAAGTTGATTATATAGCGAGCTGACAAACATTGTGAGTGTAGAAAATATGTAGTAATTAATGAAAGAATTTTAAACACACCAATTGGGGCTTATTTGACACACCCCGATCCAGAGGATCCAGGCGTGACGGCCGGCACGCCTGGATCCTCTGGATCGTCACCCATAAAACGATCTAATTTCAAATTGTACATGGTCTCCAGGGGTGATGAAGGTCACGAGGGGGCAGAGAAATGGCTAGATCATATTGAAAAGACGTTTCAGGTGATGCAAAGTCAGGGGAATTTTCCGACTGATAGATGGGTTGAGACCACTACCTGGTTTTTGGGTCGAGAGCCGGCAGGTTGGTGGAGGAATCAGACGCAATTTATGTCCCCAGCTATGGCATCTGATTGGGAAGTATTTAAGGATAATTTCAAGAAAAGATTTGTCCCCCCAGAGTATATCGATCGCAAGAAACAGGAATTCACTCGATTGAAACAGAAGAATATGACAGCTCATGAGTACTACAGAAAGTTTACTGATTTGTCTCGTTATGACCCTGATACAGCTGGTAATCAGGGAGAGATGCTTCGACGTTTCAAGTTGGGATCTAAGAAGAAATGGCGTACCTTTGCCAGTGCACTTCCCTGCGCCGACTACCATGAGTTTTTCGAGATTTTGGTCAGGATGAAGGACTCTGATAATCTTCCCAGTGAGAGTGACGATGACGAGGATAAGAATGACGGCCAGCACGCCTGGATCATCTGGATCGGGGTGTGTCATTATTGCGGCAAGTTTTTTAGATATGACCTCACATCAAGTCGTCTTCTGTGTTAATTTGTAATCTTAACTGGTTTTGTTGTGTTGTGTCAATTAGTTAAATTAAGCAGTACATCCAATTGGGGCGTATAAACATTTTAATTCTCCTTAAAAATCTAAGGGCATTTAATCAGGATTTTAAGTGATTCTTTAAAGTTTAAGGGGTATTCGATCATGATTTTTAAGAAATTCATACATTCCAAATGTATTCATTTAGAAATTGATTCGAAGAGATTTTTAAAAAGTTGGGAAACTCGAAAAAATTAGAAATATTTCACATAATATTTTAAACATTCTCAAATCGCTCCCTGAAAATTTGAGGGAATTCACTTAAAATTTTACATAAAAGTTTTAAAAATTATTAAACTTCATCAAAATTCATAAATTTTTAAATCTATTATAATCCTTTAAAATCTGAATGGAGTAAACAATTCAAATCTAAACCTAATATGAAACAATCACTAAATTACATAGAATTTCTAAACCAAATCTAACAAGGATCAATTACAATTCTAATACGATGTTGTAATTACTTGGAGTTTTTTAGGGCAATATAAGTAGATGATTTGGGGGCCTGAAACTTGCTTAAATCCCTAAATTGCCAATTGAAACGAGAAAGAAGATAAGATAGAGAGAACGAGTCAACGATCCCTCCTCCTCTTCATCGCCCTCCTCGCCCTCCTCTCCCTCTTCACAATCTCCGCCCCTGCAAAACCCTCTTCGTTTCCTCCTACTCCTTCTCCCTCCGCCGCCTCCCCTCATCCTCTTCCTCCTCCGGCTTCGTCACCATCGTCACCGAGATCAACCAGATCCTACCCGAGACCCCCTTTCTTTCCTTCTCTGCACACTCTCTTCTCTCTCGAAACCCTCTCATCACTCTCACTCTTTCTCCCGTGATTACCCTAGTACACAGCACCCACACCATCGTTCCGTAGACGGGATCACCATCAAAACCTCATCTTTCTCTCTCTTCCTCTTGTCTCTGCAAGATCGACGAAACCCAGAAACCTCCGGCGAGTTTTCTTCATTTTCTCCGATTAGGTAAGCTTGGGTGTGTGTTATGGAACGAGATTAGGTCGGGGGAAAGCTCACCCAACTCCGGCGAACCCGTGACTGTTGAGGAGCTTTCCAAACACCTTCGGCCATTTCACGACGAACCAAGGGTATAAACTTACTCCTCTCTCTTTCCTCTTCACGTTGGTAATTAGATCGGAGTCTAAGGTTTGCGTTTGTAATCGGCCAGAGCTGTAGAAGCTTCGGCGTTCTTCTCCGAGTAGCACAGTTCCAAAATATCGCGATAGTTTCGGAAATATCGCGATATTATCGATAATATCGCGATATTTTGACGAAAATGTATTGGATACCTATTAAAATATCGGTACTGTGAAAAACCGATAATATCGGCGAAATATCACCGATATTATCGGCATTTTGTTCCTTGGCTATTAGCATACAACGTTGGAAATAAAATGAAAACGTTTTTTTTTTTTTTGAACAAAAGTTTAGGGAAGATTGATTACTCACCACCAGCGCCAAAAAGATTTACACGTGACACCAACTTTCAACTGCCACCTGTATATATTTATGTACGAATTTACAGATCACGCACCAACGAAGACTATTGTATTGGGACTCGAACCTTGATGGGGGCGACACAAGATAAGGACCTTACAAACCCTCGTTGGCAAAATGTTTTTTGATTTACTTGTAACTTGTATAATGGCGTTTGATAATCATTTTGTTTTCAATTTTATATACAAATTCGATTCTCACCAAAAATGAATTTGAACCACATTATTGCTAGCACATTGTGAGACTAAGCCCACCGTCCTCCCCCTTAGTGTAAATAATATCATTTGTTAAAAAAAAAAATGCAAATAAAAAACCTTTCCATTTTAGTTCCTACATCAGTATAAAATGTTATTAATCGAGTGTAACTTAGGCTACCCAAAAATATTTAATATGAATCACAATCTTAATTAGGTAATTTGCTTAAGTGGCGCCCAGTGATCGAGTTTTTATTGTAAAAATATACAATGGTGGATTTATTTGTACAAAAATTGAGTTTGAATGGGTAAAGTCATATTTTCTATTTTGATTATTTGTATTATAATTGATAATTTAGTAACATATATTTAGAACTTTAGCGAAAATGGGCATTTTAGTGAGAAGGAAATGACACTTTACCCTTTATTATACGTTTGTTCACTTCTAGATCGATATATAATATATAATTAGTTTGGACAATTTCTATGTAAACATTAAGCCTATAAATGGGCATTCTAATGAGAAGGAAATGACACTTTGATTTCTCTTTTCTCAATCTCTCTCGTTTTTCTCTTTCTCCCTATATTTTATTTTCAACACATTATTAGCACGATGACGCTTTTGATTTTAACTTTTAAGTATGGAGATGCCTTATTCGAGTCCTAAACAAACTGAAATTGTCAAGGATCAGAATATGTCTTAGATAAATATGAATTATCGCATTTAAAGCTTCATAATGTCGCATCCCAACCCGGGGTCCACCACATTTTGAGCCCGCTTCACCGCCGTAGCACGATATTGTCCGCTTTGGGCCACGACTACGCCTCACGGTTTTGTTTCTGGAAACTCACACGTGAACTTCCCAGTAGGTCACTCATCATGGGATTGCTCTCGCGCGCTACTCGCTTAACTTCGGAGTTCCGATGAAACCCGAAGTCAGTGAGCTCCCAAAAAACCTCATGCTAGGTAGGGATGAGAATATACATATAAGGATCACTCCCCTGGACGATGTGGGATCTTTCAAATAATGGTGAGGAGGACATAGGTCATAGATTTAAAGATTGTTCTTATGCTCAGGAGCTGTGGATGATTGACAGCAGTTTACCTGTGATTTCCTTAGTTCCCTTGGTTAATGATTGGCTTAATAGCCTGGATTTCATTGACAAAGAAGACTTATCTGCTCTTAGTAAAGTTTTGTTTGCCTGGTGGCAAATGTGGAATGACATAAATGATTTTGTCTTTAGGCAGATAAAGCCTAATCCTAGTCGCAGCTTTAAGACTTTTTCTTCTCTAGCTAAGAATTTCCTTCTTGTCAACTCTAAAGTTAGATTGGATAACCAGAGTATCATAAAATAAATTTTGATGGCTCTATTATTGGTTCCTCTGCTGCTGTAGGATTCATCATCAGAAACCATCATGGGCATCCTCCTGTGGCTGGGGTAGGGAAGTTGGGGTAGAACACAATTATTGTTGCTGAGGCTTTAGTTGCTAGGGATGCTCTTCAATTGGCAAAGTCTAGGAATTTAAAGAAGATTAAGAATGAAGGGGACTCTAAGATTGTCATTGAGGCCATCTTGGGAAAGTGTAGGGATGACAACGGTTCAGTTTGGGGACGAAAATACTATATTCATCCCCATAACCATGAAAATTAACCATATCCATAACCGTAAATTAACCATTGGGATTATCCATAACCATATCCACCGGGTAACGGATTTTCAATTGGTTATTGGTTATATCCATCTTCGTCAAAAAAAAAAAAAAAAAAAAAATATATATATATATATATATATATATATTCATCCAGTTGACACATTATAAATTTTAGTAGATACTAATTCCGTTATTAAATAGCAACATCCAATTACAAAAAAAACATAACAATATATTTGAAGTTGTTCATGATAACATGCACCAATTTCTTGATAGTGAGACCCTTGAAGAGAAATGAATCTGATAAACTTGTAACATTTGATAATTGATATATAAAATGATTCAATGATTTAATTTGGTTGAGTATAACAATAAGAGTATTGAATTGATGAGGTTGTTGGTATGCCCCATGCATGATGTTTGGTGCATAATAAATATAGTATAGGGTTTGATACATGTATAATGAATTAGTAGATGGAGGGTTTGGTAAATAAAATAAAATAAAATAAAATTATATATATATATATATATATATAATATTCAAGTTGGATTTGGGGACGGATACGGATTGTGGACCCTTATAACCATATCCAAAACTATAACAAAATAAAGTTCACGGTTTTTCCCCATATCCATACCATACCCGAATTTTCATATCCAAATCTAATCCATTCAAGCGACTATCCACGATTTTCAGGTTTAACGATTAGAATTGCCATTCCTAGGAAAATGTAGCATTCCGTGGCGTATTAGAGCTATCATTGAAGACATCAAATGACTGGCCTCTTTTTTCGAGTCTATTTCTTGGAATCATATTTATAGGGAAGCTAATTTTGTTGCAGATGTCGTTACTTCTTTTGGGCATGGCTTAGAGAATCTTCGTAGTTGGATGGATTGTTCTCCCTCAGTTTCTTTTGATGCCTTGTTGTTTGACTTCAGGTTCCAGGGTTTTTCCCCTCTTAATGCTATTTTGCTTTCCTCAAAAAAAAAAAAAATAAAAAAAAAAAAAAGAAGAAAAATAGTACCACTAAAGAAAAAGGAACATGGGAGGGTGGTTTTGTGAATATTTGGCAGATGGAGGCTAACGTGGTGGAAAAGAGAGAGACACACGGAACCCCAAAAGGGCTGTAAAAGGTAATGACGTTGGCGAAGATCTTCTTTCGGCTTCTTCGTTTACGCTAGTGCTACAGAAGCCATCCCTCCCTCCCTCCCTCCCTCCCTCCCTCATCGTCCACCTTTCACGTTATCCGCAATTTCTCTCTCCCAAATCAGGTACTGTACCTTCAATCTATATCTCTCTCCTCCCTTTTAGATCTCAGTTATGGCTTTTCAGGGTTGGGTCCAACATGGATTCTTAATTTTTTTAGATTGTCCTAAATCGTAACTTCCCTGATTTCATTTGATAAATTTTCATGTTATTTACTTTCAAATTAGTTGAGAAATGGGTCTTACTTGTATATGCATGAATTTTGTATTTATTTTTCACATTGCCCATTTGTTGGGTTGCTTAGAATTGATCAAAACAATGAATTTGACTAACACTTGCTTCATATGTATTGTTTTTGTTGTTGGGTAGGTGCTCATAGATAGGATTAGCTGACACGGAATCGAACTACTGCTATGGAGTTTCATTATTGCTTCTCTGGTTGCAAAATGAGAGTTTTGATATGCTGATTTAAAGGCAACAAGGTTTTTCCCTATTGGGATTTGAATTGGGATTGCAATCAATAAGTTTCCTTGCGAAGACGTTATCGGCTTAACGATTTTGTGGCTCTAGTCCGTTCAGTTAAGTTGGTACCGTCTTTGCATCATGCCATATTATATTCAGAGACTGTATAATGTTTGCAAATCATCATTTTCGCCGACTGGACCTGTGTCAGAAGAAGCCCTTGAAAGAGTTCGCCTCAAACTAGGTATGGAGAAGTGGTCCTTTAATATCCTGATATATCAATCCAAACATTTTTTTAGTTGTGCTTCTCTTCTGCTGCTTCTTATTGTGCTGTGCTAATTATATGCCATGCCTAGCTGGAATGTTTGAGACAGACAGCAATGCTTTTTTAAAGCGAATTGTTTGTTTTCAGCAAGAAATATTGATTTGAGAACCTCAAAGAAACAAATATGCCAGGTTTCCGGGACAGTTTTGCAGTTTCTATTCGACCGCCCAATTGAAGTGCTCCCCACTAAGTTATAAACTGGAAAGGAGTTGTTGCCGAGTTTAGCTAACTTGCTAATCTAAGAAACCGAAGACTACAAATCAGCAATACCCTTAAAACACATGAATCAGTAGCTAAACATCTAGAAAATGTAAAAAACCTGAGATTTGTAGTTCGTTAAACTAATCCAAAGTTCACACTCAGAAGCTAACGGGGAAAAAGATTGAAAGCACTTTAGAACATATATGCTGTGAACTTCATAAAAGATTTGATCTATAAGTTAGTTCGATTCCTCAAACCTGCTGCATATATTCCTTCCGCCTGACAGGGACAATACTATACATATGAACTCCTCAGAGTGACCTGGTTGCTCTCCTTGTGAAGTTCATTACATACTCCTAATTCCCAATAGAAAAAAGAACCTTATAACCATTTTTAAAATTATATTTAGAACCTAATCAAGCTAATCCTATAATGAGAACTCATTGAAGTAAATATATATACTTTAGGCAAGCTTTTCAAGTTTGCTATACTATCAGGGAACTTCTCTTTTTAGCACTATGTCAAGATGCTTCTGTTAACACATTCATGGAGTTTAGTAGATTGGATCATCCTTTCCTCAGATATACCCATTCCTTGTTGACTTCGTGAGTTGATTTGCATTTTCTTATCGCTTGCAGTTGATTGATTTTCTTTGATTAGAATCTGAAATTTTTTTAACTTGATGTTGAATATATCTTCAAGAGGAACGTCTGATAGGTCAGTAATCTATGGTTAAATTATCTGGTATAAGGAATCCAGGTCTCTCATATAGCACATCCATATTTAACATACAATCATTATCACTAGTTCACTTCCTCTGGAACAATTTAAAGGTTTCTGATATTCCATGATTCTTTATGCAAATATATATATATATATATATTTTTTTTTTTAAATTTTAAAGAACATCCACAACTGTGACATGTCTATTCATTCCTTTGTTGAATGGAAATTTAGTCATAGGGTGCAGTAGATAACATAGTGAATTTCTTTTCGCATACAAGTGTAGTTGAAATCAAATGTATCCTTCAGTGAGAAATAGATTGAATGAGTAGTGGAAAACTATAATCAAACAAATTTGTTTACATATATCGGTTCCTCGATCCTTCAACAGTTTTGGTTTTGGGTCGATGCAGCAGATATCGTGTAGGGTTTTGGAGATGTGAGGTCGGGAAGGATGGTGGTGGTGGCTGGTTTTGGGTTTTACTTTTTATTCAGTTTTTTAATTTTTAATTTTCTTTTTCTTTATGGTTTTGAAACTTTAAATTCTTTTGAAAATGTTGTTTTTCTATATAATCCACATGGCACAGTGTCAGCCCATTAACAGATTTTAACGGAATCTAATGGTAAGGACAAAATTGATGATCAAGTCGACAGATGAAGGACGAAGGATGAAATTGATGAATTTGGAACATAAAAGGACCAAACTGATGAGTTGGCAAAACATAAAGGACCATTTGTTACCATGTTACCTCCCTTTTCTTTATGGTTTTTGAAACTTTAAATCCTTTTGAAAATGCTGTTTTTCTATATAATCCACATGGCACAGGGTCAGCCCATTAACAGATTTTAAGGGAATCCAATGGTAAGGATGAAATTGATGACCAAGTCGACATATGAAGGACCAAATTGATGAGTTTGGAACGTAAAGGACCAAACTGATGACTTGAAAGAACATAAAGGCCCATTTGTTACCATGTTACCTCCCTCTATTTCTATGTATATGTTTCATTTCCTTGTGCCCTGCTAACTTGAAGCTGTAATTGGTTAGTTAAGAAAATAGGATCTATGAGCTGCCAAACTGCCAAAATTGTTTGTTTGTTCGGGTTGATGCATGTATTTATGTGTGATCATATAGGTTCATGTTGCTATTCATTTTGAAACTTGCCCGTGTATTTGTTAAACTCCTTAATTGTACAGGTCTTATCTCAAATTTGTGTATCCTATATCATTGAGTTCATGCTTAATGGCCTGACCATAATCTGTATGATGTACTTCCACCCTTATCCTTATCTTAACATGTCCACTGTCCATGTTATATGAATGTTTTCAAGGTGGGATGCTCTTGCTACCAAGATGAAAACCTAATTAGTAATTTGTTGGAACACTATCAGCAATTTGTCTTCTTGCGAGTTTGATTGGTAATATGTAATTGTAACTAGGAATTTTTAACAACTTGATGCTCTTTTTTTAGCACTTTTGTCTGATTAGACGCAATGCGGAAAATTATGGCTCAAAAGTTATGTTTGGCTCTAGATTTGATCCAATTCCTCTCTAATGTACCAGAAATTTTGGGGTTATGTATGACTTTGGTGCTATATGCAAAGTCATATTTGACTTTGAATATAACTCTAGAATTAACAGTGGAACCCCCACTTTTGCAAGATACAGATAACTCTAAAACTGACTATTCCCTCTCTAATGTATAATATTTAAAAGTTAAAAGCCAAGTTTTACTCCGTATGCAGTGATGATATTGTATCTTGTGTTAGGTTTTTCCAGCCCATGATAAGTTGTCCTAAGTCTATAAGGAATTATAGTTTTAGAGGATTAAATTGTTTTCCCAATTGGAGTTGTTTATCCAATTGGAGTTAGTTTCTCAATTGGAGTGGGATTTATAACTAGATTCCAATTAGGATTAATAATCCTTATTGAAGAAGACCTTTATTATGTCTATATATAGGGGCTATTGTACTAGTTTTGAATTGAAGGGAGCAAAATAATAAATTGTATGCCACTCAAGGGATTAGAGTGAGAGAATATTGCGAAGTGTGTGTGAGAGAAAAGAAAAGAGATAGTGTATTTCTTGTTCTTATTCTTTCAGGTTTTTTGTCAAGTCCTAGTTCTAGAGATTTGGCAAGATTATTGGTTGTACTCATTATTGATATAGTGAACGATTGTTGTTGCTGTCTCGTGGACGTAGGCACATATTGTCAAACCACGTAAATTCTTGGTGTTATTTATCTTGGTTATTTGTTTTTCGATTTCCGGAGTTTGTTCTATTTTTCCCATTCTTAAACACGATATTCTCAACATCTTGCACCACCTTATTTGGAGTAAAATATGACTTTAACTTTTAACTATTGCCTTTTTTAGATTGGAGATAGCCTTACGTCGTACATAAGTGGTGGTTTAAATACTTAAATGTATATTGCTCAACTTTTAGGCTTGAGTTCATCTTTGTGAGTTTCATATGCCGTTCTTGAGTTGGCTTTATGCCTCTAAAACATACTAAGTAGACCACTTCAAATGGAAAAATGATCTCAACTCTATTGTTTATTGTTTTCTAATAGATGTGGGACCAGTGGCCAGGCTTGTAATGTCCCCTGGCCTGAAGGCCTCACTTGACCAGTTTGTACTGATGTTGGACTTGGGCTGGCTGCCACAGTCCAACCTTATCATATTACTATAAATTTAAGAAAATTTTATGTTTTGGAGCTGTCAATCACACTCCAAAAAAGTCATCCAGTTCTCATATTAAGATAAGTTAGTTTAATACAAACCATTTAAGTCTCAAACATGCCCTGCGTATGCAGCATTAAGGAAGTTGCAATAAGGAGAGAAAAGGTGGACTCTGGGGATTAAATGGTTGGTAGAAAGTGGAGTTTAATTACTATGTAAAAGGTTTTGTTGACATTTTTTACATTAAAATCGACGGGATTTTCTTAATAGCAGTGTAGATAAATAGTTATTGATGATTAATTTTAAATTAAAATGTGATAGGTCGGGTATGGTCTGATTTTATGTACATAGCACATTCCCTCCTTTGTCAGGGGTTGGGCTTGACCTTGACCCTCTGTAAAATGTGTTGGCCTTCCCCTTCCAAAAGGTGATGACGCTTATTGGCCATCAGCGGCCCCAACTCATTTAACCAGCCCACTGAGGCATTAAAATTTTTATGCCTACGTGGAAATCTTGAGCCATTAGTACTACAAAATCTCTTTTATAAGTTATATGTTTCCCTGGTGATGAAGGGTTACCTTTTACTAGAGATAAATGCTTTTATTACTATAAGAGCTGAAGACATGTTTTAACTAGTATTGGATATTTTTAGACACCTAAGTAGTTTATTCCTTAGGTTCATCTTTGATACTGTCTCAAGCTTCTTCACAAGTTGGAAAGGTTTCTGCACGAGCCTTAAATGAGTCTAGTGTAACCATGGCTTAGGAATCTCATATGGCAAGCTTGTCATAAACTACCTTTTTGTCATGTTATAGAACCGTATTTCTGAGGCACCTCATTTTTCTTTCTAACCGCACAGAGTAGTGTGAAATCTTATTGTGAACCCCTCATTCATTCTATTTTTTCAATTTTTAACCCTGTATGATGTTTTTATTTCAGAGAAAATTAAGCCTGCAGATGTAGGTCTTGAACAGGAGGCACAAGTGGTGCGTAATTGGTCAGGTGCTATGCCTGAGCGTAATGGGAATCAGCAGTCACTGCCACCAATCAAATACCTGCATTTGCATGAGTGTGATAGCTTTTCTGTGAGTACACGACTGCAAGTCATCATTTATTGATTATAAATTGTTTGGGTTCCGTTTCGATTGTGAGATTTCAAATTTAGAAATTGTAGTTCATTTAGAGTTAAACTTCATGAGAACAATTATAACGAATGCATAAAAGTTTGTATTTCTGTGAGATGAAATAGGTATGCATGGATTTCAAATGATTTATTGTTTACAATTCATAATTTTATGTTAATTTTAGTTGTTTCAAATACTTTGCACTTAGTATTGTACATTCTCCTAACAAAAACAAGCTTTTTTGTTTGTATTTTTAAGGAAAAATAAGCTTATTATTAACTGCAAGTCCATTTTTATAAATCTCTTCAACCAACGTTAGAGTTTTAAGATAATGTCATAAGTCCAGCACAGTCGGTGTTCACATAGAAATTTAGAATTGGAAATCCAAGTATCAAAAGAAAATAGACTACGAAACTGATTTACTGGTATTGAATAATTGCTTATACTTTTGGCAGATAGGAATTTTTTGCATGCCGCCTTCCTCTATCATACCCCTTCATAATCATCCTGGAATGACTGTGTTGAGCAAGCTTATATATGGTACAATACGTGTTAATTCATATGACTGGGTTGATTTTCCTGGCCCTGCGGATCCATCAGAAGGTGTGATTTCCACAGTATTTCTCATCTACTGTACAATGTTAGTTAATGTACTGTTTCCTTTACCTAATACCTCATTTTCATGCTTTCAAAAACTAAACAGCATCCTGTTTGTGAGTGTTTATATCTAGCCTGTTGTATGCTTCCACATTTGGGTATTCTTTTAACTGTTTTTGTTGTTTGATTGTGCGGGGATCAGTTGTATTCATGTCTTGATACTAATATATAGACATATGAATCATGATGAGTATACTTAAGATCCTAATTATTTGAACATAAATATACAAATAAACATGCCATGGAAACAAGCAGCTGAGAAGACAGCTTGTAAACACCAGCAGCTTGCAGTTTTTCTTTGTTGCTTAGATTTGAATGACTACTATATGTAGTTTTAGTAAGAGTGTCGTTACAAGAAACTGGTTGTTTGTGCCTCTGATCTCTTCCGTCGATAACTATGGGATTTTTTTTATCTTTTAATTTCCCACTAATCTGGTATTTGATTTTCGCCAACTAGCCAAACTGTTTCTGTATGGCATAGAGCCTAGAGGAGAGGCAAGGAGTCTTTATTTATGTTAGATTATCCATATTTTATCCTTATTATTCTTTAGGTAGTAAAAGAGGGACACAAAATGTTTCATTTTGCAAGTTCAGGAAATTACACATTCCCCCCAGCTTGATATTGACCTAGTCTCAGCATGCAGATAACGATGGACTCATCGTAATGTATACTATCTGTAACCTAGACATGTCACAGTTTGCATTAAGAGGGGTTGGAAAACACGTGCAGGCGGTCCATTTTTTCGTTATGATGAAATGACTCCAAAGTTTGGCGATTTTATTTCCTTTAGTTAGCTTTGACTGTTTCAAATGCTATTACAGAAAGGTATGAATGAGTTTGCTGATTTACTTTCTCTTCCCTATTTCAACATCTGTGTTTCAAAGTTTGGGAATGTTCAAATTGATTCCTTTGTGATTGTGAGTTAGGGGGATGTGTCATATTGTTAACTGGGGAGATATGACTTGTCAGCTTGGTTTTGGATGATAATGTTTGTTTTTAATTTTTTTTAGGCTTTAATTGTTTAGAATACAGATCTCACCTAAGAAATGTTGAGGGATGAATGACATGGTTAGTTCCTGATCTATTCATAATTGGAAAATTATCCCTTACGGTGTTTGATTAAATTCTTCTGTAATATACATAGATATTGTATTTTCTCTGTCATTTATGCAAACATAAAATACTTTCAAAGATTTAAACCCTTAAGATTAAGGTAAGGGCCCGTTTGATCAGTTCATTTTTAGTTTAGTTCCATTTTCTTGCTAGAGATAGAGAGAAAGTAGATGGAAGGACAGAGGAACCAAGAATGTGGAGAGTGTGGTGGGAGGGAGGGGGGAGAAATGCACATGGGATGGCATACAAAGAGAAAACCAAAAACTAAAAAGTGAAAACCTGTATAAAATTGTTTTTAGTTTTTAGTTTTTAGTTTTCATGTTCTACGCCATTACACGTCCATTTTTTCCACATCCTTCCCACCACCCTTCCACTATCCTTATTCATCCCTCTTTTCTTCCTTGTGTTTCTCTTTATTTCTAACCAATAAGTGAACTACGAAGTAAAAATGAAATGGTTATCAAAAGGTCCCAAAAAACTGGAAATTTTGAATGTAACTTTTGAAATAAGAAATTACTAGATGGGTTTATTGTTTCATCCCTATTGGCCAATGTCGTATGCCTGTCAGGAGGATGGGATTTAAGAGGTTATTGCTTAATGCGTTTAGAGATTTTTACATGAGATGACGAGGCTCATGTGAAGTCTTTTTAATTTTTTTTGTTTTTCATTTCAATCTTTCTATTATAGGACGGCAATAAGGCCGGCGATGCTGTATGGCACAGAATGTTGGGCGGTGAAGCACCAACACGTACACAAAATGGGTGTAGCGGAGATGAGGATGCTTCGTTGGATGTGTGGGCACACGAGAAAGGATAAGATTAGGAATGAGGATATCCGAGGTAAAGTAGGAGTAGTCGAAATTGAAGGAAAACTGAGAGAAAATCGGTTATGGTGATTTGGACATGTGCAAAGAAGGCCTACTGACGCTCCGGTTAGAAGATGCGACTACGGGACAGAGGTTCAGGGCCGAAGGGGTAGAGGAAGACCTAGGAAAACTTTGGAAGAGACTCTAAGAAAAGACTTAGAGTACTTGGATCTAACGGAGGACATGACACAGGATTGAGCACAATGACGTTCTAAGATTCATATAGCCGACCCGCCTCAGTGACTTGGATTTTTCAAGTCTCTAATCGAGAAGTTTTCCCCACTCGGGAAATTAAGGGAACACTATCTCAACCTACATGCTCCACTCACAAAGCTTCAACATACAAGCTTCAACAAAAGAAAAATTCAAAGAACTTAGTGAAGAAGACTTTGGTGTATTGAACACAATACGTTGAAATGAAACAAAGCTTATTTATTGATATCTCTAAGAAGTTACAAATATGTACATATAAAAAGGTCGTACCCAGTGCACAAGGCTCCCACTTTATGTAGGGTCTGGGAGAGGTGAATGTCGGCTAGCCTTACCCCCATTTATGGAGAGGCTGCTCCCAAGTCTCGAACCTGAGACCTACCGCTCATGGGCGAAGGCACTTGCCATCGCACCAAGTGCGACCTCTTAAATATGTACATATACACGAGTCAAAATAAACAAACAAGAGGGAGACTTCACAAAGGTTGCTTAGGAGAAGTCCCAGCAGTCGGCAGAGCCCCAGAAAGAGAAGGCACCGGAGGGGGATCATTCGGAGCCTCAGTACTGGACAGCACCCTAGAAGGAGGAGGCATCGGAGGTTGATCATTTGGAGCTTCATTACGCGGTACAGCCCCAGAAGACGAAGACAATAAATGCCTTTGGAACAAACTCACAAACCTCTGATGATCATATAAAATCTGACCATCAGATTCCCTTATCTGGTCAAGCTTCCTCTTCATGTTTGTAGCATAGTCATGAGCGAGCCGGTGCAACTGTTTATTCTCATGCTTGAGCCCTCTAATCTCCTATTTGAGACTCATCACTTCAGCCGCCAATGATTCAACTTGGCGGGTTCGAGCAAATAGGCGTTGGGCCATATTAGACACAGAACCTGCACACTGAACACTGAGAGCCAGAGAATCCTTAACAGCCAACTCATCAGACCGTTTGGAAAGTAGTCTGTTATCTTTGGGAGTGAGAAGGTTCCTGGCCACTACCGCAGCGGTCATATCATTCTTCATCACGGAATCCCCAACGGTAAGAGGACCAGTAGGGGATAAGAAGGATGGGCGCCATATGTTGTCTGGAGAAGGCGTGGTTGCCTCTTCAACAAGGTTCAAGTCAAAACGACGGTCGGAGGGGCCATACATTTTCAAAGGTGTTGAAGAGAAAAGAGGTCGGACAAATCAAGATCTTAGAAATGCAAGAAGGGAGCTTCTACTGGTGGAGATTCAAGTGTGCTTTGGAACTTAATACCAGCCTCTATAAAAATCCGTACTCGATGGAGCTTCAGAAATCGAAGAGGCGCCTGCTCAGAAATCGAAAAGGCGTTTGCTTTCTCAAAAGCTGGGTTGCTCAGAGACCACGAGGGCCGATCTCAGGAATCGAAGAGGCGTTTGCTTTCTCAAAAGCTGGGCTTCTCAAAGACCACGAAGGTCGATCGCAGCAATCGAAGAGGCGCTTGCTTTCTCAAAAGCTGGGCTGCTCAGAGACCACGAGGGCCGATCTCAGAAATCGAAGAGGCACCTGCTTTTTCAGCCTTGTCAGCACTTGTCACATGCACACTCAACTTTGCGGAAATTACGGGCATTCTGTCGAAGATTTCTAGTGAAGTAGAAAGCACGTGAATGTTACTGTTCAATCATTCACTTTCCACACGCAACATCAGCTCACGGGTACCACAGATAACTTTGCTAAAAATCTCTGACAAAGTTTAGACACGTGAAGCTTGCAGCTCCCATTACATCGCTATGACCAAGAAGGGTAAAAGAATAGCAAAGAAACAGCACTAACAAAGTTTAGACACATAAATTTTGAAGGTCTAGCTACCATATTATTACCCACAAGGGTAAAGGAACAGGACCATTGCTGGATAATTGGAAAGTCCCTGTGGGTCAACCTCTGTGCTCCGTGGCAAGGTAGACTAGCAAACAGGCCTAACCTTTACTCACATTCGAAAAAACACTCCCAACAAGATTGCTTGCTTCAAGATCGAAGAGGCACCGTCCTCTGAATCTCGAGAGCCAGACTCCCAACATGATTACTTTCTCAAAAAGCGACGAGACACCGCTCTCCGAATCTCGAGAGCCAGACTCCTAGCAGGATTGCTTTCTCAAAAATCGAAGAGGCACCGTTCTCCGAATCTCGAGAGACAGATCCCCGACAGGATTGCTTGTTCGAAAACTGAAGAGGCACCGCTTTCTCAACTTCGAGAGCCCCTTAGATAAAGCTTGTCTGTAATCCTCACACCGCTTTCTCAACTTCGAGAGCCAGATCTCCTTGGATAAAGCTTGTCTGTAATCTTCACACGTAACATCAGCTTTCCAGATACCACAGACCACTTTTTCAAAGTGCTCTGACAGAGTTAAAACACGTGAAGCTGGCAGCTCCCACTACCGTGCTATGACCAAGCAGGGTAAAAGAATAATATTACTCCTTGTTAGGGAGACTCCTATATATGTCGACCTCCATCCTCAACGGACAGGCAGACCTGCAAAAATGCTCAACCCTTCCTCATATCTGAGAGGGCACTCCCAACGAAGCCTCTCGAAATACTCAGCTTTCTTTCCCCCCCCCCCCGAGAATACCTCTGCAAACAAGCTACACTAGAGCAAGAATATCTCATATCATCAGGGTTAAAAGCAAGAGTATCCCATATCATGCTTTTTCCCTGTCTTTTCCTTTGGCCTTGTTCTTACCTGCAAGACAAGGAGAAAGAGAGCAATCAGTCAGCACTTGGAATCAAGCTTCCAGTCCGGAACTGACTGCCTGGAACCCCGTTGCTCTCGAGTACTCATCTTCAACATCTTATGCTTCCCGAGAAGATACCACATCTGCCTGAGGAACAAATAGGGCAAATGAGAAGGATACAAGGAAGCATGTGGAGACAAGAGCAACAGAACACGTGCCGATACATCCACTACTTTGTCAACAGCAAAAGTATCCCATATCAGCAGGGTCGAACGTACTCTAGATTTGATGGACTTGTTTTGACCCTCAAATTCTTCAGTCGGCCTTGTACTCTGGCTGAAACAAGAAAACCCTCCAGCCCAGTTCAAGAATAAGCCTGTGGAAAGTTACTTCTTCAAAAGTAAAAGTATCTCATATCACCTTTTCTCATTTTCTTCTCTTTATCCTTCATGCTACCTGCAAGATAAGGAGAAGGATAACAATCAGCCGGAACTCGAATTCAAACTTCTGATCTGGGACTGATTGCTAGGAGCTCTAATTGCTTACCTTGTCTGTCACCTCTTTCAGCAGATCCCCTAGCTCGGCGACTTGGGGGACTCCTACTACATGGTTTGTATCGCGCTTGACCAAGCCTGAAACTACAAGTAAGCGTCAAGTGAAATTGATACATTACCTTGTGCATCTCCACCAGTTAAAGATACCACCCCTGGAGGGAGGAAGAGTACTTCCAAAGAAGATGCCACATCTACCTATGAGACAGATAAGGCAAGTGAAGACGATACCACACTTCGGTACTTAAAAGTTTCGTGATTACGAGATCATTCTTCCACAATATTTCCTAATGTCATTTGTACTAAATCATTCACTTGTACTCACTAAAGGAGAGCTTGAACCTATATACTGTGTAAACCCTTCACAATTAATGAGAACTCCTTTACTCCGTGGACGTAGCCAATCTGGGTGAACCACGTACATCTTGTGTTTGCTTCCTATGTCTATCCATTTACATACTTATCCACACTAATGACCGGAGCAATCTAGCGAAGATCACAAACTTAATATTTAAGATGATATTCTTTGGTGTATGCTTTTCGCAAACGATATAGTGTTGATAGATGAAACGCAGGAAGGGGTAAACGCGAAGCTTAACCTTTGGAGAGAAGTGTTGGAATCTAAAGGTCCTCGCCTAAGCCGATCAAAGACAGAATATATGGAGTGCAAGTTCAGTGCAAACGGAGGCCAAAATGAGTTAGGGGTGAGGATCGGAGATCAGGAAATACCAAAGAGCGACCGTTTTCGCTACCTAGGATCTATCTTGCAAAAGAACGGAGAATTTGATGGAGATCTCACCCATAGAATACAAGCTGGATGGATGAAGTGGAAGAGTGCATCCGGTGTGTTGTGTGACCGTCGTAGGCCACTGAAGCTCAAGGGAAAATTTTATAGGACGGCAATAAGGCCGACAATGCTGTATGGCATAGAATGTTGGGCGGTGAAGCATCAACACGTAGGTGTAGTGGAGATGAGGATGCTTCGTTGGATGTGTGGGCACACGAGAAAGGATAAGATTAGGAATGAAGATATCCGAGGTAAAGTAGGAGTAGCCGAAATTGAAGGAAAGAGGAGAGAAAATCGGTTACGGTGGTTTGGACATGTGCAAAGAAGGCCTACTGACGCTCCGGTTCGAAGATGTGACCATGGGACAGAGGTTCAGGGCCGAAGGGGTAGAGGAAGACCTAGGAAAACTTTGGAAGAGACCCTAAGAAAAGACTTAGAGTACTTGGATCTAACGGAGGACATGACACAAAACCGAGCGCAATGGCGTTCTAGGATTCATATAGCTGATCCCACTTAGTGGGAAAAGGCTTTGTTGTTGTTGTTGTTGTTGTCATTTCAATCTTTCTATCATATTTTGAAAGTCTGGGGGTACCACCCAACCCTAGGTACAACTGTTAGCTTACATTGTGGGAAGCTGGTTATTATGATTTCATTAATTTTTCTAAATTCTTTTTAACTAAAAACTGTGAGTTTTTGCAGCAAGACCTGCAAAGCTGGTCAAAGATACTGACATGACCGCGCCTTGTCCGCCAACAGTTCTTTATCCGACAACAGGAGGCAATATCCATAGTTTTAGAGCTATAACTCCCTGCGCCATATTTGACATCCTAGCTCCGCCTTACTCGTCCGAAGATGGACGACACTGCAGTTATTACCGGAAGTCCTCAAGAAAAGATCTGCCTGGTAATGAAATTCGTCTACCTTGTTGAGATGATAGAGTTTCTGGTGTGAGTTCAGGATATCTGGTAACAGGCAAGTACATTTTTGTCGAGGTTGCTGATATTGATATGTATTTTTTGTTTGTTGTTTGCAATGAAGGCGATCTTGAGCTTGATGGAGTTAAAGAGCCTCAAGTGACTTGGTTAGAAGAGTTTCAACCTCCCGAAAACTTTGTGATTCGCCGAGGGCTGTACAAGGGCCCTGTCATTAGAACGTGAGAATTCTTGTTCATACATTTCTGTCAAATTTGCTTCTTTTTTGTCAAGATAGGAACCATTGAGGGGTACAAGAGTGGCAATAATTTTGGGTTCTGTAAGTTGCGCATTTGACTTGTACATAATAAATACACCCTTGTAGTCCGATTTACTGACTTCCCATTGAACTAGAAGAGTTGTTGGCTTCTGTGGGCGGTCCTCTTTGAATCATTCTTTGGCTTAATTCTTTGACCAGTGAGGCTAGAGCGGCTTGATTTTCATTGGTATCAAATTCATCATTTACGAAATTCCAACATAATGCCCTTTATAAATGGAGAAATTTCACTAGTCTCCTAAGTAAGGAGAAATTTCACTAGTCTCCTTTATATAATATAAGAGAACTGTTATTAACATTTTAAAAATTTCATTACCTCGAGAATACAAAAGTTGCGTTGTGCGAGCACAAAAGTTGCATTGTGTGGGGAAGGTCAAAAGCTTTGAATCAAAATCGATGAGAATTCAATGGTGCTTATGGGAGATAGCAAAGATCAGCCAACATCATGAATGTTTTATGATATTTGGCTTATCATGAACAACTCCAAAAAAAAATTGTTATATTTTTTATGATTGGGCGTGGATATTTAATAACGACATTAGTATCCACTAAATTATAGTGCACCAATTGAACAAATATATTTTTTGTATTGACAAAGATGAATAAAACCGTTAATGATGAGGAATCCGTCACCCAATGGGTATAATCCCCAATGGTTAATTTGCGGTTATGAATTTAGTTAATTTTCGTGGTTATTGATAGATATAATATTTCTGTCCCCAATTCAAACTGTGGCCATCCCTACTCCTAAGCGACTATTATACTATATTATTTTCTAAGAAATGAAAAATTGACATCAAAGTCAGAGACAAAAAATTATAAACAGATAAGGTCCCATATGATCTTGAAACTAGTGTTGGTTAATGATTATTTGCAAAGTTTACCTTTATAGTCACAAGATCAGTCAACTGATTCACGTGTGGAGCGAGTTACAGTTTACCTAGCCAATTTGAAAGCTACTAAAATATTGTTCAAACACAAGCTGTGGCACCCACTAATCCCACACCAGTTGTTCAAAGTGTGGCACCAAGGAAAACAAGGAAATCTGCAATACCTAAAATGTCTGCTATATCAGATGACTACTTGGTGTACTTGCAGGAAGTTGAATAAGATATAGGTGGTGATGATGATTCCAATACATAAAGCAGCAATGGAAAGTTCACAGGCTACTCTTTGGCAAGCTGCAATGGAAGTTGAATTCAAGTCAATGGCTTAAAATAAGGTTGGGACTTGGGTGGAATCTACTGCTCATATGAAGCCCATGGGTTGTAAATAGGTGTTTAAAACAAAGCGAGATTCACAAGGTAAAGTTGAGAGGTTTGGTAGAAAAAATCCGCTGTCTTCAATTTTGATGAACTTGTACTTATAAAACAATTAGCACCTTTGATCCAAGACCAACGCTTTACGTGCCCACAAGGTGGGGGGTTTGGTCAATGGATCTCCGATGCCTAAGTCAATGCTTCTGAAAAGATTGGGTGTTTAGGGCTTGTATGCGTAACAAAAACTTACCAAAATTTGGTGGAGATGAAGGTATTTATAAGAGGAAAGGCCGGCCATAAGGCTAGGGTATGTTCTACACATGGCGGCATCTGATTGGTTAAGGTGTATCATCAGTTGTGTTGATGCACAAAATCAGCGAAGACTTTGGTACAACAGAAAGTGTCAGGTTTTGTGACCTTCGCTTGGTTGCTTGGTTGCTTCAGTCACTAGTGAGGATAAGTACGTAAATGAATAGAGACAGAGAAGCAAACACAGGATGTACGTGGTTCACCCAGATTGGCTACGTCCACGGAGTAGAGGAGTTCTTATTAGTAGTGAAGGGCTTACACAAGTACAAAGGATCAAGCTCTCAATTTAGTGAGTTCTTGTGAATGATTTAACACAAAATGGCATTAGGCAATATTGTGGGGGAATGACCCCTATTTATAGAAAAACTTGTAGCTTTGTCACATTGACATGTGTCATGTTATGATTGGTTCTTGATGTCGACACGTGCTGCGCTCTGATTGCCTTCTAATCTTGACACGTGTCGAGTAGTGATTGGCCTCCTGGTCGGAGGGGAACTCTTCTGGGTCCTTGACAGTATAGCGTTGGCCGGTGCTCGGTAGTTTCGGGATTGGTCAAGTATGGTACAAACAGTGCTCCCCTAAGTTCCCGAGTGAGGGAAACTCCTCGGTTGGGGACTTGCAAGATCCAATCCCTTGAGTAATCACGAAACTTCTAAGTACCGAAGTGTGGTCTGATCTTCATCTGCCCTTCTCTGGAAGTACCTTTCCTCCATCCGGGAATGGTGTACTTAGCTGATGTTGACGCACAAGGTAATGTATCAATTTCACTTGAAGCTTAGTTGTAGTTTCGGGCTTAGTCAAGTGTGATACAAACCCTATAGTAGGAGTCCCCCAAGTCGCCGAGCTAGGAGATCTGCCGAAAGAGGTGACAGACAAGGTAAGCAGTCAAACTTCCAAGTAAGCAACCCAGGATCAGAGGTTTGACGTCGGCTTCCGGTTGATTGTTCTCATTCTCCTTGTCTCTCATTCAACTGCCAGGATAAGGAGAAGCAAATGGATAAGAGATGATATGAGATACTTTTGCTTTTGAAGAAGTAACTTTCCACAGGCTTATTCTTGAACTGTGCTGGAGGGTTTTCTGGTGCCCTTCAGAGTATAAGGCCGACTCAAAAATTTGAGGGTCAAAACAAGTCCATCAAATCTAGAGTACGTTCGACCTTGATGATATGGGATACTTTTGCTGTTGACGGAATAATGAATGTGGTATGGAAAGGTGTCGTGCTGTAGTGATCTGTTTCAGCTCACCGTTGAACCTTCTGCTTCAATCTTTTGCATGGCAGAAGTGGTGTGCAACCTTTGCATTTAAATGGTCCTTCAGAACATTCCTTCATAGTGACTCATCCACGCTTGGCAGCTTCAGTGTAAAGAGCCAATATCTGATCAACTGTCATGAGGTATTTGCCGGTGGAATTCGTGACCTTGACAGCAGTTGAGGATGAGTACTCGAGAGCAATGCTAAGTAAGCAACCAGGCAAAGGCTCCAGGCAGTCAGTTCCAAATTGGAGGTTTGATTTCAGGTTCCGACTGACTGCTCTCTTTCTCCTTGTCCTGCAGGTGTGGACAAGGACAAAGACAAAGACAGGGAGAAAGCATGATATGGGATACTCTTGCTTTCGACCCTGATGATATGAGATACTCTTGTTCTTGGTGTGGCTTATTTGCTGAGGTATTATCGGGGGGAAATAAAGCTGAGTATTTCGAGAGGTTATGTTGAGGGTGCCTTTTCGAATGTGAGAAAGGGTTGAGCATTTTTGCAGGTTTGCCTGTCCGTTGAGGAGGGAGGTCAATGTATATAGGGATTTCCCAATAACAAGTAGTAATGCTATTCCTTTACCCTTCTTGGTCACAGCAATGTAGTGGGAGCTGCCAGCTTCACGTGTTTTAATTTTGTCAGAGCACTTTGAAAAAGTGGTATGTGGTATCTGGAAAGCTGATATTACGTGTGGAGATTACAGACAAGCTTTATCTAAGGAAATCTGGCTCTCGAAGTTCTGAGAGTTGTGCCTCTTCGGTTTTCGAACAAGCAATCCCGTCGAGGATCTGACTCTCGAGATTCGGAAAGCGGTGCTACTCCGGTTTTTGAGAAAGTAATTATGTTGGGAGTCTTTTCTCGAATGTGAGTAAAGGTTGGTCGTTCTTGCCAACCTGTCTTGCCACAAAACACGGAGGTCGACACACATAGGGACTTTCCAGTTGTCAAGCAGTGGTGCTGTTCCTTTACCCTTATGGGTAATAGTAGGGTAGCTGGCACTTCGAAATTCTCGTGCCTAAACTTTGTCAGAGATCTTTGACAAAGTTATATGTGGTACCCGAGGAGTTGATGGTGCATATGGAGAGCGGTGATTGATCAGTAAGATTCACGTGCTTTCTACTTCACCAGAAATCTTCGACAGATTGCCCGTAATTTCCGCAAAGCTGATTGTGCATGTGACAGGTGCTGACGAGGCTGCAAAAGCAGGTGCTTCTTCGATTTCTGAGATCGGCCCTCGTGGTCTCTGAGCAGCCCAGCTTTTGAGAAAGCATTCGCCTCTTCGATTTCTGAGATCGGCCCTCGTGGTCTCTGAGCAGCCCAGCTTTTGAGAAAGCAAACGCCTTTTCGATTTCTGAAGCTCCGTCGAGTGCAGATTTTTATAGAGGCTGGCATTAAGTTCCACAACACACTTGAATCTCTACCAGTAGAAGCTCATTTCTTGCACTTCTAAGATCTTGATTTGTCTGACCTCTTCCTTCTTCAACACATTTGAAAATGTCTGGACCCTCCGACCGTCGTTTTGACTTGAACCTTGGAGAAGAGACAGCCACGCCTTCTCCAGACAACATATGGCGCCCATCCTTCATATCCCCTACTGGTCCTCTTACCGTTGGGGATTCTGTGATGAAGAATGATATGACCGCTGCAGTGGTGGCCAGGAACCTTCTCACTCCCAAAGATAACAGACTACTTTCCAAACGGTCTGATGAGTTGGCTGTTAAGGACTCTCTGGCTCTTAGTGTTCAGTGTGCAGGTTCTGTGTCTAATATGGCCCAACGCCTATTTGCTAGAACCCGCCAAGTTGAATCATTGGCTGCTGAAGTGATGAGTCTCAAACAGGAGATTAGAGGGCTCAAGCATGAGAATAAGCAGTTGCACCGGCTCGCCCATGACTATGCTACAAACATGAAGAGGAAGCTTGACCAGATGAAGGAATCTGATGGTAAGGTTTTACTTGATCATCAGCGGTTTGTGGGTTTGTTCCAAAGGCATTTATTGCCTTCGTCCTCTGGGGCTGTACCTGGTAATGAAGCTTCAAATGATGAACCTCCAATGCCTCCTCCTTCTGGGGTTTTGTCAAGTACTGAGGCTCCGGATAACCACCCTCCGGTGCTTTCTCTTTCTGGGGCTCTACCGACTGCTGAGACTTCCCCTAAGCAACCTTTGTGAAGGCTCCCTTTTGTTTGTTTATTTTGACTCATGTATATGTACATATTTGTGGCTTATCGAAAATATTAATAAATAAGCTTTGCTTCATTTCAACATATTGTGTTAAATACACCAAAGCCTTCTTCATAAAGTTCTTTGAATTTTTGCTTTTGTTGAAACCTGTATTGTTGAAGCTTTGTGAGTGAAGCATGTAGTTTGAGGTAGTGTTCCCTTAATTTCCCGAGTGAGGAAAACTTCTCGGTTGGAGACTTGAAAAATCCAAGTCACTGAGTAGTCACGAACTTTTGAGTACCAAGGCGTAGTAGCATATGGTGGGAGTCCCCCAAGTCTCTAGTCGAGGGAGTTGACGAATGAGGTGTCTTGCTAATAGTCCATGTCGTAAGTACCAAAACTTCATTCTTTTGTTTTCTAAGTGGTAGCCCCGGACTTTTTCTTCATAGATTTTGTTGATGAAGGTTGCTAGGCCCGAATAAGTGGAATTGCAGAAGGTGTAACCGTTGGTGCATTAACATCATAATGGAAGCAGCACAATGATGGAAGCATCACAATGATGAAAGCATCATAATGATGAAAGCATCATAATGATGAAAACACCATAATGATGAAACATCATAATGATGTTTCTTTGGTGGAATTGTTTTTCATTTCCCCTAACAACCGGAATTGTTTTTCAACATAACACCATCATCTGTAGGTCGAATCACAAAGTTGTCTTCATGAAAGTTGTTCGTTAATTCCTTAACTACAACATATCCAAATTGGAGAGCCATCGGAGCAGTACAACTCCAGAAATCCAGGTATGATGAGTGACTGTTTATCATTTGTCTGTCAACCCGTCAGATTTGTTGTGAGCTTTGAAACTCTATTTTCTCTTGCTCAGATCAGCATGCTTTCTTCATTGAAGTTGTTCCTCAGCTTTTGAACTACAACATATCCAAATTTGAGATCCCTCGGAGCTGTATAACTCAAGAAACTCAGGTATGATGAATGACTGGTTATTATTTTTCTGTCAACCCGTCAGATTTGTTGTGAGCTTCGAAACTCCATTTTCTCTTGTTCAGATCGGTATGCTTTCTTCATTGAAGTTGTTCCTCAGCTTGTGAACTACAACATATCCAAATTTGAGATCCCTCGGAGCTGTATAACTCAAGAAACTCAGGTATGATGAATGACTGGTTATTATTTTTCTGTCAACCCGTCAGATTTGTTGTGAGCTTCGAAACTCCATTTTCTCTTGTTCAGATCGGTATGCTTTCTTCATTGAAGTTGTTCCTCAGCTTGTGAACTACAACATATCCAAATTTGAGATCCCTCGGAGCTGTATAACTCAAGAAATTCAGGTATGATGAATGACTGGTTATTATTTGTCTGTCAACCCGTCAGATTTGTTGTGAGCTTTGAAACTCCATTTTCTCTTGTTCAGATCGGTATGCTTTCTTCATTGAAGTTGTTCCTCATCGACTCTTTCATAACATATCAAAAATTCAGGATGAACTAACGGTTAAATATTTCCAGATCTTCAAAACATCACAACAGCTTCGAAATCTGCAAGAAGCCGACTATCATGTTTGGAGCTTCAACACTTTAATTTCCGTCGCTCAAACAGAAATGGTTCCTTCTTGAAAGTTGTTCATATGCTCAAGAACTATAGGGTGTCCAAAATTCAGCTCCATTGGAGAAGAGCAGAGGTTGCAGAAATTTGATAGATGAAAGGAGGCGGAAGAGGGAGAGAGAGAAAAAGTCTCTTGGGTTGGATTTCTATTTTGGGGCAGATTCCAATTTTTGTAGCACCTTCATTATTGATGAATTGCTTGTACTTTTGTCCATTATGAAATTTGGGACTTTGGCTTGTTGTTGGATCTATTATAATATGTTTGGGAACATATATAAGTGAATAAATAAGAAGGAAAATTTTGGGCCCTTGTGGGTGTAAAACAAAAAATGTTTATGGTTACACAAGTGTTTTTGTACAAGTTCAAGGGCATCTTGGGTTTTGTGAACAAAATTTGTTTATTTGGAGCAAGGTTTTGTGTTGAAGCTTTGTAGGTGAAGCTTTGGTGTTGAAGCTTTGTGGGTGAAGCTTTGGAGGTGAAGCTTTTCGGGTGAAGCTTGTTGGGTGAAGCTTTTTAGGTGAAGCTTTGTGGGTGAAGCTTTTTAGGTGAAGCTTTTCGGGTGAAGCTTTTTGGGTGAAGCTTTTTAGGTGAAGCTTTTCGGGTGAAGCTTTTTGGGTGAAGCTTTTTTAGGTGAAGCTTTGATGGTGAAGCTTTTTGGGTGAAGCTTTTTAGGTGAAGCTTTTTGGGTGAAGCTTTTTAGGTGAAGCTTTGATGGTGAAGCTTTTTGGGTGAAGCTTTTTAGGTGAAGCTTTTTGGGTGAAGCTTTTTTAGGTGAAGCTTTGATGGTGAAGCTTTTTGGGTGAAGCTTTTTAGGTGAAGCTTTTTGGGTGAAGCTTTTTAGGTGAAGCTTTGATGGTGAAGCTTTTTGGGTGAAGCTTTTTAGGTGAAGCTTTGTGGGTGAAGCTTTGGAGGTGAAGCTTTTCGGGTGAAGCTTTTTGGATGAAGTTGTTTTTTTTTTTTTTTTTTTTTTTTTTTTTGGCGCTTGACACGGTCTTCATTTGCTTGTTTTGTAGTGACTGTGGAAGACAGATTGCTTTCTGATTGAGAAGGGTTCCGGCATCGCTTGCTATGAATGTAAAAGAGTGAGGGCTGAGTTGGCTAAATTACCTCTTTATTGAATTCATTGCCAAATGGCCTTCATTACATAGGATGCCGAACGGCTATAGCTCAACACTTGTACATCGTGAGTCTATTTGTAGTAGTACTTCAAGTGATCAGCGTTCCATGGATGGCCAAGGGTCTTGCCATCGGAGCTTCTAAGTGTGTAAGAGCCAGGGCGACTGATGCCAATGACTTCATACGGTCCATCCCAGTTTGGACTAAATGTGCCTTCACTCGGGACTCTGTCGCAGAGTAATCTTTTCTTTAAGACCCAGTCTCCTATTTTGAAAGAACGAGGCTTGACCCTAGAGTCATAATAGTTGGAGATGCGCTGCTTGTAGGCGACATTCCTCAAGTGAGCTTGGTTTCTGTGTTCCTCGACTAAATCCAAGTTGAGGGTGAGTTGTTTGTCATTTTCACTTTGAATGTAGTTCTGGACTCGGAATGTTGCTTGCTCGAGCTCAACTGGGACAACCGCCTCTGTGCCAAAGGCAAGTGAGAATGGAGTTTCTCCTGTTGAAGTCCGATATGAAGTGCGATATGACCAAAGAACTTGGGGTACAAATTCTGGCCAACAGCCTTTAGCTTTGTCCAAGCTGGTTTTCAAAGTGCGCTTGATTATTTTGTTGATGGCCTCAACTTGTCCATTAGACTGGGGATGAGCTGGAGAGGCAAAGCATAAGTTGATGTTGAACTTAGAGCAGAACAACCTGAACTTCTTGTTGTCAAACTGTCGCCCATTGTCAGTGACTATCGCATTGGGAATGCCGAATCTACAAAGGATGTTCTTCCACACGAAGTCTTCTATCTTTGCCTCAGTAATGGTTGCCAAGGGTTCTACTTCGGCCCACTTTGTGAAGTAGTCCACTGCAACGACTGCGTAACAGACTTTGCCCTTCCCTGCCGGCATTGGGCCGATCAAATCAAGTCCCCACTGGGCGAAGGGCCAAGGGCTGATCATAGGAGTAAGAGGCTCTGGAGGGGAATGAGGAATAGCCGCATATCGTTGACATTTGTCACATGAGCGGGATACTTTGATGGCATCCTGGTGGAGTGTTGGCCAGTAATATCCTTGGCGAAAAATCTTGTGTGCTAGGGACCGAGATCCAGCATGATCTCCACAGACTCCCTCATGTATTTCCCGAAGGACGATTTCCGCCTCGGCAGGCGTAAGACACCTTAAGTATGGCAGGCTAAAACCTCGCTTATAGAGTTGATCATTGATGATCAGGTAGCGGGTAGACTTGTATCGAATTTGCTTAGCCTGGACTTTATCATTTGGGAGGGTGCCATGAGCAAGGAAATTATAGATCGGGGTGATCCAACTATCCCCCCGTTGTAAGTTGCATACTTCTGCGGCCATGGTGCTTGGTGTTGCCAACAGTTCGACATGAATTTTTCTTCCAATCTTGTCTTCCACAGCTGAGGCGAGGCGAGCCAGGGCGTATGCATGACTGTTTGCCGCTCGAGGAACTTGGGTGATCTGGTAGTGGAAGTGCTTGAGCAAAAGTTGTGTTTGCGCAAGATATGCTGCCATGGAGCTGTCCTTAGCATCAAAGTTGTTGGTAACCTGGTTGACCACTAATTGGGAGTCATTGAAAATATCAATTTGTTTAACCCCGAGGTGTTTGGCCAAACGTAATCCTGCTATAAGGGCTTCATACTCGGCCTCATTGTTTGATGCCTTGAATTTGAAACGAAGAGCATACTCCATTGCTACTTTGTCGGGCGTAGTCAAGACTAGTCCCGCTCCACAGCCCTGTTGGTTGGATGAGCCATCAACATACAGACTCCATGCTGAGGTCGTTGATTCTACTTTCTGAGCTTCCGATGGTAATGAAGCTACTGCTTCAGGTGTAGAAGCAATGTCAACAGGATATGTGAAGTCGGCGATGAAATCTGCTACTGCTTGGCCCTTCTCAGCTGGCTTTGGTTGGTAGGAGATGTCAAACTCACCCAACGCTATTGCCCATTTGATCATTCGCCCTGAAGTGTCAGGACTTTGGAGTATCTGTCGAAGAGGATAATTGGTAAGCACGATGATGGAGTGCGCTTGGAAGTAAGGGCAGAGTTTTCGAGCAGACATGACCAATGCCAGAGCCAATTTCTCAATGTTAGAGTACCGTGTCTCCGCATCTTGTAAGGCTTTGCTAGCGTAGTAGACAGGTCGCTCAATATTCCCATCCTTTCGAATGAGAACGGAACTTACGGCTGAAGCTGATACCGATAGGTAGATAATGAGAATGTCTCCTACCTCGGGCTTGGAGAGTAGAGGGGCTTTACTCATGTACTCCTTGAGGTTTTTGAATGCCTCGGCACATTCATCAGTCCATGTAATGTACTTCCTACTTCCCTTAAGTGCTTTAAAAAAGGGGAGCACATTTGTCTGTGGCCTTAGAAATGAACCTGGTTAAGGCTGCCACCTTGCCAGTAAGGCTCTGGATGTCCTTTGAAGTTACCGGTTCCTTCATGTCGAGGATTGCTTTGATCTTCTCGGGATTAGCTTCAATGCCTCGTTGGCTAATCATGAAACCTAAGAATTTGCCAGAGCCTACGCCGAAGGCACATTTGTTGGGGTTTAACCTCATTCGATACCTCTTCAAAATAGTGAAAGTTTCAGATAGGTTGGTGATGTGTTGGTCAGCATGTTTGCTCTTGACTAACATATCATCAACGTAAACTTCCATGCTCTTCCCAATCTGCTCGGCGAACATTGAGTTGACTAGTCTCTGATAAGTCGCTCCTGCATTCTTTAGGCCGAAAGGCATGACTTTATAGCAGTATAGTCCTCTGTCGGTAGTGAAGGCTGTGTGTTCTTGATCCGAAGGGTTCATGAGGATTTGGTTGTATCCTGAGTAAGCATCCATGAAGCTCAGGAGTTCACACCCGGCCGTAGAGTCTATAAGTCTGTCAATAAGAGGAAGAGGGAAGCTATCTTTCGGACACCCTTTGTTTAGGTCGGTGTAGTCAACACACATTCTCCACAAGACCTTTTGAAGCAAAAGACTTTCTTTGGTCGGATTTTTCTTAACAAGGACCACATTTGCTACCCATGTCGGGTAATTGACTTCGCGGACAAAGCCTATGCCTTTGAGTTTTTCAACTTCTGCTTTCATTGCCTCGTATCGTTCAGCGTCATAAGATCTTCGCTTCTGTCTCACCGGCTTGATCTTGGGGTCAATACTCAAACGATGACAGATGACATCGGGAGAGATGCCTGGCATGTCCTCGTATGACCAGGCGAAGACTTCAGTGTTCTCTTTCAAAAAAGATATCAATGCTAACCGAAGGGGTGGTGACAATGTGGTGCCAATCTTCACCATGCGATCTGGATAATTTCTTGAGATAGGTACCTTCTCCAACTCTTCAGCAGGTTGGGCTTGCTGGGTGAAAGAGTCATCTCGAGGATCATCGGGTTGATTGTTGCTATCAGGAAGATCCAAGTTCGCTTCATCTAAGCTGGTCTTTGTGACTTGGTCATGTACAGACAGGGTTTCCTTGGGTCCGGGCAAGTGTTGTTGCTTAACTGAAGTGTTGTAACATGATCGTGCACTAAGCTGATCTCCTCTGATGTAGCCGTTGCCATGGGGGGTTGGAAATTTCATCAACAGCATATGCGTGGATACCATAGCCTTGAGATCATTGATGCCTGTGCGCCCAAAGATGACATTGTATGCCGTTGGGCAGTCAACCACTAGGAAGTTAGTGGTAATGGTAGCCGTGTAAGGGCCTGTACCAATAGTAAAGGGTAAATGTATGCTCCCTAAGGGTTGCACGATATCACCGGAGAAGCTTATCAGAGGAGAAATCGAGCGATCGAGCAAGTGTTCAGCTACACTGAGCGCCCTGAAAGCTTCGGCAAACATGATATTGACCGAAGCCCCTGTGTCTACGAGGATTCGTCGAACATCAAAGTTGGCTATGTGAGCCTCCACGATCAATGGGTCGTTATGAGGGTAGATGATGCCTCTTTCTTCCTCAGGGTAGAAACATATCGGATCCCAGTTAGGTTTTTGATACTTCCCTCCCCTGATGTCTTCCACATGAAACACTTGGTGACCAGGCCTCAGACTTCGTTCACTGTTTTTCATGGCCCTATTGGAAGATTCAGATATGGGTGTGCCGCCGCTTATGGAATATATGACATTCACCTGGCGTTGGTTACGGTTATCCCTTTGAGGGTGAAGAAGGAATTGATCAATTTTTCCTTCTCGTGCCAAAGCTTCAATACGATCACGGAGGATGATACATTTCTCGCTATCATGGCCGTTATGCTCATGGTAGCAACAAAACGTGCCCGCGTTATTCGGGGGCGTGTAATCTGGGTGCCTCGGCTTTGGTTTTGGTATCAGGTGAGCTATGCTGGGGTAAATGGCCGCGCATGTGGCATTCAAGGGCGTGTATGTCTCATACCTTGGGGTAGGGGGTATCTTGACGCGGGTTTGACCCACTGCATTGACTGCCTGGGGGCGAGCGTTATTGTGGCGATACCCTTGGTTATCGGGATAGTGTCCCTTACTCTTTTTACTGAAAGGAGAGTGGTGAGGATGGAAATCCTTCCTCTTGCCTTGAAATTGATATGTCTGTTGATTCGGTGAAGCATTATGCAAGGCATGGGGAGGTGCCACTGCTGTTTGGGAAGTCGAGGTCTTCTCATTTAGGTGAGTCTGGCTTCCACCTCCCACTTGTTGATAAAGGATGGTTGTAGGGGGTTTCTCCTGATATGTCTTTGCCTCGGCGGAGGCATGGTTATAAGCCTGCGCCATCACCTCAGAGTAAGTCTTCCAAGTATTGGCATTGATCATGTATTTAAAGAAACAATCACGTAGGCCTGCCGTGAAGGCTTTGAGGGCAGTCTTGTCATCTGCTTCGGCACACCGGGAGTATTCATGGCTGAAGCGGCCAGCATACATACGTAATGACTCGTCTGGCTTCTGGCGGATAGTGTACAAGTCATCTGCAGAGTGCAAGCGATCGGTTTGGAAAATGTGTTGGGAAACAAATAGTTTCCTCAATTCCTCAAATGAGTCTACCGTCTCAGGTGTAAGACGACAATACCAATTTAGAGCTCCACCAGAGAGGGTGGAGGGGAAGAGAAGACATCGCTCTTCGTCGGTGTGCATCCGGTATGCCATGGTGGACTCAAAGAGGTTAAGGTGCTCAATCGGGTCCTCTTTTCCAGTATAAAGTTGCAAGCCAAGCTTTTGCTTTGTCTTTGCTTGAAGGGGGGTGTTGAGGATCCTCCTTGTAAGAGGGCCAGGCCTGGGTTGGTTCCAGTCAGGTATTTCAGCCTGACGTTCAGCCTTCAACTTGTTTACTTCCTCAAGAAGTTGTAGGACAAGGGGGTCCTGAGCGGAGTTATGTGTCACTGGAGCTTTCTTTCGTAAATCTCCATCTCCTCTTGGAATTAGGAAGGTTTGATCAAGGGCATGTGATTTTTCCCTGGACTCGCTGTACTGGCTTCCAGGGTATGTCTGTCGGAACACCTCTGAGTCCCCTGTACCCTCATGTCTCTCTGGGACTTGTTGCCCCTTCCCCAAATTGGTGGCCGGCTTGGGCCGTGGCAGGGGACCGAGTCTCTCAGAAATCCTTGGGTCATTAATCTTTGAGCTTATATGGATGGAATTCTCTCGACGTTGCTTCAGGAAATCCCGACAATCGCGAAAGACGGCTTTCGATCCTTCTGCCCCTTCAGTAAAGAGGTGTCTCCCTCCACTTCTCATGGTTCGGGTTGAAGCAACCGGGTTAAGAGAAGCCTCATGTTGATTATCAAGTCGAGGGGTAATCTGTTCCCTATCAGGGATATCTATGTCGAATGCATGTGACCCTCCATGTTGGAGGGCACCCAGTTGATGGTTGACTTCCACGGGGGCAACAAGCTCGCGTGTCTGAGCTTGCCTAGCTTCGTGGAGTGTCTCGAAGAGCTTCTCATATTGCTCCTGGAGGACCTCATTCTTCATTGCTATCTTGTTGTTCTGAGCTTCCAACTCATCGACTTTAGCTTGAAGAAGAACTCGTTTTCCTTCCTTCTTTCGTTGTTTCGCACTATGTGCAAGGGGGGTGTCATTCTGTGTGCTGTGGCTTCCTTCGCTTCCCATGTTGGAGAGGGATGCCTGGTCAAAAGAAAGTGTACGAATGATAGAAACCAGCTTGACACAGCTGAAGAGAGTAGGAATAAGTGTCGTTTCCCACAGACGGCGCCAAATGTTGATGCACAAAATCAGCGAAGACTTTGGTACAACAGAAAGTGTCAGGTTTTGTGACCTTCGCTTGGTTGCTTGGTTGCTTCAGTCACTAGTGAGGATAAGTACGTAAATGAATAGAGACAGAGAAGCAAACACAGGATGTACGTGGTTCACCCAGATTGGCTACGTCCACGGAGTAGAGGAGTTCTTATTAGTAGTGAAGGGCTTACACAAGTACAAAGGATCAAGCTCTCAATTTAGTGAGTTCTTGTGAATGATTTAACACAAAATGGCATTAGGCAATATTGTGGGGGAATGACCCCTATTTATAGAAAAACTTGTAGCTTTGTCACATTGACATGTGTCATGTTATGATTGGTTCTTGATGTCGACACGTGCTGCGCTCTGATTGGCTTCTAATCTTGACACGTGTCGAGTAGTGATTGGCCTCCTGGTCGGAGGGGAACTCTTCTGGGTCCTTGACAGTATAGCGTTGGCCGGTGCTCGGTAGTTTCGGGATTGGTCAAGTATGGTACAAACAAGTTGGATGAATGAGGAAAGAATATTCCCGAGATATTAATTAGGAGATAATATCTTGGGATAATGATGGAAGTATCCATAGTTTATTGTGATAGGGATTGCTTACTTCATGGAGTTGATCTTCAATTGAGAATGTATTAAAGACAGGATTTAGTAATTAATCATATTCTTAATGCTTTTGACTTTTCCACGTCACGAGCAGGGGAGCCTTAAGTAGTAGTAGTCAACTGCTTGGATCTTCAAGAATGTTGATTGCGCGTGAAAGTATTTGAGAGCATGCTAATTTAATGAGCGCAATCTTGTCTTTCTTGAAAAAAAATCCAAGTCACCCATATCTAGGGTTTTCAACCATCTCTCACAGGTTTCAAGCATTTTCCAGCAAAATTGGACCCCGACAAAGTATAATATTACTCACCTTCTCACGATCTTCATTTTGGTGTAATTTGAACCATTTTGGTGTTTAATGAAATTTCTGGCGAGTTGTGGCCACCAGCAACCACGTGCGGCGACGCATGGGCTGAGAAACCACTCGGCCCTTCTTGGGTACATTCGATACTCTGATTCCATTTTTGGCATCTGTTTGATGAAGTTCCGTAATTTGAGCTTAGTCCTGTTAAGGTCCGCCACTTGACGTTTGTAGTAAACAAAGATCTAACTGTTGAATCATCACCAATTTTTAGTATGTTATTGCATTTATTATTTGAGGGTCGTATAAACTTACGAATTGGAAATCTGACGTACGAATTTTTTGAATTGAATTACAAAAGGTTGTTGACTTTTTCATTGACCATGTTGATCGAGGGTTGACTTTTGATCAAAAATCCCGAATTGTTCTTAAGTAATATAATTAGCATTTTAAAGATCCAATGAGATTAGTGGGCCTACCTTGGTTAGTGGGCCATCTTAGAGGATGTGTATCTCGATTTACGTGCGAGTGGCACTTTATCGGAATATACGTGTGTATCGAACTTCTAGATGACAAGAATGATAATGTGCAATGAGAATGAAGTGATTAGTTGAGGACCATATTAGAATTATTTCGTAAAACTTGTACGTCTATGTGATTAGGTATTTGTTTGTCACGTTGAATCGATAGTGTGCGTGTTTACAATTGTGGTTCATGTCGAATTAATGTATTAGCTATGATGTGTGATGATGTGATTGCACCATGTAGCAGTCTGGTACATGGATGGTTTTGCCTAGTTAATCTGCATTGGGAGACCATACTCATTCTAAGGGTGACTCCATCTGGTTAATCCATATTGGCAAGTCATTGCTTACCTTGTTATATCACTTCCATAGGTGGTTCCGCCTGTTAATCCATATTGGGGACCACACTATTAGGGGTATGCCTATGGTTCTGCTTGGTTAATCAGCATTGGGGGACCATATGCCTGGTTAATCCGCATTGGGGACCACACTATTGGCTTACCTATGATTTCGCCTAGTTAATCCACATTGGGGAACCATACACAATATTCAATCTAATTTACAACCCTAAACCCTAATCTATAACCCTAAAAACTAATCTACAACCTTAATATGCAATTAAACAAAAGCCTAATCTGCAAGTAGCCAAAACCCTAATTTTCAATCTACAACCTGCAAAAGTGTAAATTATGAGAAGAAATCACTTTAATTTGTCGGAGTGGGGTGAGAGATGGTTGGAGAGAGAGTGGAGAGGGTGGACGATTTGCAATTTCGTCAATGAGCTCTTTTTTCTCCTTCTTTGATTATGGGTTTTCAAGCCCTTTTTCGACAAGATCCCAGAGGTCGTGAGGTTTGAATATAGTTCTTATCCTTATACTCCAAAATTTATGGTTCTAGCTGTTGAAAATTGCCATTTGTAGCCCACCACTGCCCGATCCTGCCATGTTAGACCAACTCCAATAAGGAGACCCAAACCCAAACCCAAAAAATTCAATCCAACAAGGAGAATTAAACCCAAAAATTTGGCTTTGGACCCAAACTAAAACACAAATTTGAGTTTCTATTTGGTAGACCCAAATTGTATGGGGGCTCACTTAAAAGGAAAAAAAAAAAAACTGGCGGAAGACTGAGGGGTAGTGATCGACGGCTTGGCCCTGCATGGTAGGGACCCCAGCAAATTTGGTTCAAACGCAGTCGTTCGATTTCTGGCCCGTTGGTTATCAACGGTCCAGATCAAAGTTTTGTTTGGGCACTCTTTGAATTTGATCCAACAGTCCAAATATTTTTTCTTTTTCAAATCCAATGGTAAAAAAAAAATCTAGCGATTGAAATTTAAATTCATCAGTCCAAGTAATAAAATAAATATTTTAAAACAGATCCACTTAAAAAAAGTACATAATTCCAACTCATGATGAATCCATTTATTCCCCATTTCCTTCACGACTCCAACTCCTGATGAATTCACTTATTCCCCATTTCATTCACGACTTCAAAGGTGGTTCAGTAGATTATTACAAAGCGTGAAATGCACATTTGGAGCGTGAATTCTGTGAAGTCTAGTTTTATTGTCTGGCTTCCCTTGTCAAATGTTGTAAATTGTACTACAGATGCCCTAGTTTGATATAAGGTTTAATTGCTATTTTGGGATCACACTGCTGGAAATATCACTTTAAGTGCTTAATTTCTTTCATCAAAGGTTTATTCATACATATGCATTTTATGCCATTATTTTCAGTTCATTCTGTCTAGTGGTTCTGTTTGGTCAAAACTTCTCGATGCTTTCATGCGAGCTGGGTACACACTTTAAGACAATCCACATGGGCTTTCTGACAGCTTTTTTCTCAAAAGTGTTTTTCAACTCTAGATCTTTTCAGATTGTGTTTGCACATGACACGTGTCTCTTCTTGTCCTCTTTCTTGTTTGAAACAAAGCCTGCTATAAAAGCTTCATTTAGGGTTTCATTTTCAGTTGGCTAGGAGATTTATTTTTTATTTTTATTTTTTGAGAATGATTGTTTTCAGCTAGGAGCTGCTCCTTTGTTCTCACTTGAAAACCGTAGCCACAAAATCACATTCATGCACTAGATACCCAGATCATTCCATATTAGGGCTGCATTATTTATGTAATTTTGATCTTTGTTTTAGGTCAAGCTTTTCTAGTTTCAAAATTTTGAGCTGACCTCTTTTTGGATTCGCGTCAATTTCATCTTTCAAGTGTTTGACTGGTGAATCTAATTAGACATCGAATCCTGATTTGCATCAACTTCACCATAACATCATTTGCATAAGTTGATTTGACTAGTGGGGTTACTTTGTAAGAATCTTGATTTCACTAGTAGGGTTACTTTGTAAGAATCTTGATTTCACTAGTGAATTGGACTAAGTGGAGAATCCCTAGTTTTTTAACCCAAAGGTGGGTTTTTCCAGCCAAAAACATCCCGTGCAATTTATCATTTTTCTGGTTTACTTATCTTACCATTTGCTTGTGTTATATGTTCGTCATTATTTGCAAAGAGATAAGTCCATGCAACTAAGATTGTCAAAGTTAAATTGTGCACTAAAATGGATCTTAGTAAACTAGGAACAATTTAGTAAACTGAGCTTTAATTTAACTCCTTCCGCTATGAGTAAACTAACATATCTGATATTAGTTTATGAGTGTTGCTTACTAGTCAAACAAGCACATATATAGATTTTAAATTGTAGGTTATTCCACCTGGTACCAATTTTAAATTCTACTATGGTAGTCTTGTACAGTTTGCCTATTTTGGTATGTGTGTATATTAAAGTTTGGTTGGTTTGCGTATTGAAGTTTGGTTGGCTGAGTTGTTGGTTGGTGTGATTTGTTCGGTTTTTACACAAATTTGAAGAAACGAGAGGTTTCCTGGGTTCGATTCACCTTGAGATTTTAGACAACAAATACATAAATTCAACGCCCATTTAAGCAAAGAAACCTAACTCTGGAGCCATGTTAGTGTTTGTATGTATGTATGTGTGTACGTATATGATTTATGAAAAGATTTGAACAAGATTGAAGGATTTCCTCTTTGGATTTCTGGGAATGAAGAGGAAGATGGCAGAGAGAATTTTCTAAGAATGTTCTTTGCATTCATCATCACACACAGTCAATGACCGTTACAAAAGACAAGAGAGCCTTGAAATATTATAGAAGGAAAAAAATTCTTTCTCTTCCCCATGAGAGACTTTCTCACCGTCGTGTGAGTGATCTTCGTTCTCTTTGATCTGCGTCCAGTCCCATGTTTTTTAATGCGTGTTTTGTTTCAGTGGTTTGCTTGGTTTTAGTTCTTTCTTGCTCTTGCAGTTGCCTGCAAATTTTCCTCCCATTCCCCTGCAATTTTCACGATCTCATCCTCTATATTCTCCTTTTGCTTTTGATTTCACCTTTTTGAGACTTAAACCCCATTCCCCCGTTTCCTCCATACTCTTTGACCCATCCACCCTCATTTGACCCATACCCCCTCTTTGACCCATCCCCCTCCATCGTCTACATCTTTTGGTTCCACCACCTCTGTCCTCAATTCCGGTCGGTTACCGCCTACGTTTATCGCGACTTGTCGCGCATATTTGGCAGGGTGTGTAGAACTTTAGCTCGGGTCTTGTTGATCATTATTGCTCCTACCTGTTGTTCACCCTTGTCGGTGATGCTGCTCGTGGGTTCTCCCTGCGTGCTTCCTTGTTCTCATGGCGGCGGTTCTTGCTGGTTCTTTGAGGATGTTGCAGCCTCTTGCTTCATCAATTCTGGAGTTCTAGATGGTGATTTTAGGTGATCATGTTGGGAGGTGGTTCGTGAAGGGCGTTGGGAGTCTTACGCATGCTTGAGCTAAGACTCACCTAACCACTAAAACTAGTTGGTACAATTGGATTATTCCAATTGTCCATATTACATCATCAAGAACTCACTAAAGAAATAATCTGCAAAATCATCTACACATCAACACATTCGTGCCCGGCCGACTGACCCAAAAGCATCACTATTAGGGGTGGATTCTATTACTAAATTATCGTGCTAATTGACTTGCTAACCGTATCAGACTAATTTTTTGCTTATCCTTAATGGCACCGTATTGTACCGAACCAAAATTTTATGGTACAGTTTTGGTATTCAATATCATTACCACGACATTACCGTACCGTACAAAAAAAAAAAATAGAATATATAAATTATATAATATATATATATATATATATATATATGTTTATAATATTACCTATAATATTTGTTTGGTTTGATTCCCCACCTGACCTAACTAATGGCAGAAACCAAAAAAAACAGAAAAATACTACTTCAGTGACTCAGGTTCTCTCTCTTTGAAAACTTTTCCATTCCGCCGTCGACTCCACACTCATCCATCTCTTTTAATTGATTTTGATTTAAGGTTAATTGGGCTTATGAACATTCTTGTAATACGGAAGGAGTAGGTGCGATCTGCATGTTGTAAGAAAAAATAACTAGATTCACCATTGCCAATCGCTATAGACATGTGTGTGTATATATATATATATATATGTTTAACAAAGTGCAATTACCATTATCATACCATGTTAATCGAACTATTTGGAGCATACCAAATTTCAGTATACCAAAAGTTTATTACGGTAATAGTAATAAATTTTGCCATATTGAAAATTTAGTATAATAATCGGTACAAGAGTTTTAGTACAATAACCGTACCGAATCCACCCCTAATCACTATTCCCTTTTGAATACACGAGACATCACATATAGCAACCCCACTGATGTGATAATGATTCACTTTTGCAACAGTTTCTTAGCAACGCTGCATAAGAATCCTAGGCTTTTGAAGCAAAACATAAACAAATACTTCCCCCTCAAACTAGCCGTCAAAATGTGCTCAATAATCGATCGGAAGAAATTAAGCCTGGAATTTCATGCAAATCAAACTCATATGTTCATTCTAAAACCGCATCAACTCAACAAAAATATTAAATTTGAACTATGCAAGGATTTATCCGCAGATATGAGAGCGGCTCAAACTACATGAGTTTTCTTTTATTAAGGAAATGAAGAAACAAATACATCTTTTGGTTCGCTTTACACAAGAATCCCACTAAAAGAAAGTTAAGTTCAAAAAATGATACGAAATGGGCTTGTTGATATACAGTTTTCATTATGTACTGACTTCTGGGTATAAACTTATGAAGGCAACACATTCGAGAGAAACATATAGAAAGAGAGAATAAAAAACTATATTCAGCACCTTTACAACCATAGAAAGCATGGATATTCAGGTAGGCCGGTGAGCTTCAGATAAACATCCGACTTCTAAGCTTCCGGTATAGGTGTCAGAAGGTCCTGACAATATAAACTGAGTTTCATAAACAAATCCCATCACCAAACAGGTAAACTTAAGCAGTTAAGGTGAAGAGTCAAGGAATTACCTCTGAAAACCGCCAATGTCCATGGTGTGTGTTAGAAGTTTTAACAATTGTCTCCCATTTGGGATCAAGAGAGGACGTCTTCGAAGGCTGACCACTAGCATAAATCTGTGAACCAGAAGAATACTGTGAAGACGAGCTCCTCGAGGAAATACTAGGTAAGGTGCGCTTTAACCAAGACTCTGATGGAGATTTCGGTAAAGGTGGTCCAAGGGGCAGTCGTGAATTGTGGCCCCGGGCACTTTCCTGATTACCAAATTTCACAAGTCGTCGACTTTCTAAATCAATCTTTCCCCTGTAGGCCACTTTTGAGCTGGTCAATGTAATAGAAATCTGACCATGGCTATGCGAACTTTCTTCCGTTCCTGATTTTCTAGGCTGTTGGCCTTTTAAATCACTCTTTTTCTCATCATTCAGTTTTTCACTTGTCGATGTAATAAGGTCCCGAGTAAGGCCATTACAATTTTTCCAGTGAACTGATTTCTCTAAATGTTGGCTTTTCAAGTTGACTGTTTCTTGGTCAACCACTTTTAAGCTTGCAAATCTGCTGGAATCCTGATCTAATATGGAACCGTTTCTCATATCTGTTTGATCATCCTTACTGGATCTGCCAGACCAATATAGAAAGCTGGAGTCAGGAAACTCCAAACTTTGAAACGGCACTATAGCCTTCTCATTTCCATCACCCAAGTGCTCAATATCTTGGAGTGAAAACTCTGCCGAAGGGGTTTCTTTCACTTCATTACTTTTCTCAGGAATTTCATTATCATTCCCTCTGTACTGAATGATATTGCCCTTTGTATCTGAGGAATGTGAATTTGAATTCGGAGATTTTACAGTATGCACAGAATCAATATACAGAGTCTTCTCAACTACAGGACTCCCTGGGCCCATTTTCCATTCAGCAATATTCTCAGTAGCCAATATTTCCCTAAAATTGTTGTGGCCTTTTCGATACTTTCCAGAGCTACTAGTTTCTCTGAAGTTCTTTGCTTTTTCAGGAATACCAAGAAAACCTTTTTCTTCATGATGAAAACATTCCTTTCGGTAGGGTGATATGTTACTACCCTGGTGACGCCTGTGTACAGGTGACCCATCTAATTTCTCACATTCACTTATTTTGGTGATCTGGTTGGATTCACATTTCAAATCATTCTTATCTTTAGGTATCACAGCTTCCTGATGTCCATTCATTAATCTTTGTTCACAAGCATCGCCCCCAGAATGCTAAAGAAAATATGTAAACTGTTCAATAAAGATTCTTGACGTAATAATAACACATAGAAACTGGGGGAAACACACGTAAATAAGGCAATATACCTCATTTTTAGCTTCTCTGTAAGCACTGGGATAGGAAGATTTAGCTCGCACACTCCTAACTGAAGAAATGGGTAATTGCGCTTGTGCTCTCATACCTGGAACAAGGTTCAGAAGACAAAATAATTTTTTAAGTGAAATCAAGGAAATGACTCGCAAACGTTACCGAATAAATTTTCAGATCTTTATATAATCACCTTCATACTCACTTTTGTCCCCAGTTATATCTTGAACATTATGTGGCAAATCATTTGGCTTATATTGATTAAGTGGATGTTGCTTATTCCCACTGGCGACCTTCATCCCTCTTGGTTGCTCTTGACAAATTGGTTGCTCTCGAGCAACTGGTTGCTTCCTGGTACTATATTGAGGTGTGTCTGAAGCCATAGCTTTTGCTGCAGGCAAGAACCGACCCATCATGAAATCGCGAGTCTGTGGATCTGTCGAGAAGGTTCCAGTTGGTTTGACATCTGGACCATCCAGTCCACTCAAACCACTTACACTACAGTTATAATAGAATGATTCACTCCTCGAAAGTGCGTCAAGTGCATCTAAATAGGTCTCATCACCATCCTCTGAATCGGAAATATCCTTATCCTCCATCCCCTCTCTAGAGCTGTCACACTTAGTAACTTCTTTTGTATCAAAGGTTGAATCATTTTTAGAATTGGAAAGTACATGTCCAGTTGGGGATTGAGCCGCTGTAGTGCGTTTAGAACCTTTATCCAATGCTTGCTTCTTAGCAATTGAAACCCTTCCAGGCGGAAGCCTCGGTGTAGTGGCAGGCCGTTCAAGACCCTGAGTTTGTGAATTTCTTTCATCCTTGGGTCTTCCGGGGATTTGCTCCCATACAAAAGGAACAGTACCTGGATGCCTCACCGGACCTGATTTCAATTCTGATTTGTAAAATGGAAGAGGAGGTAGCTTGGGCAGTGACTTATCAGCCTTTCTTTTGTCATCAGCTTCTGAGGAGACTACTGTAGGTGAATATCGTCTTACAGACAGAAGTGGCTGATCAAGATCTAACTGCTTCTCTTCCATCATATTCTTTAGCATCATGTGCTATAATTTTCTTTCCTGCAAAGCACCTCGTTGTAATCAAATTACATTCCAGAGAAAAAAACTAAGGAACCAGAGACGCTACATAACAGAGAATACATATATAAAGTGATCCAGTGTGTGACAGTGTCGAATATAAAGTTCCAATATAAAGGTAACTAAGAAAACTAAATCTACTAAAACACAATGTCTATGAACCAACAAATGATAAATAAGCCGCTCAATCCTTGCAAAAACAAGAGTGTAAATACCGATTGAAAATTGATTGAGTAAAAAAAAACATACTCAATTGAAAAATTTAGACCCTCTTTCTGCAATTTTTTCAGTTTGATATAAAAATTTGAACGAATGGTAAACACTTTTGACACTTCAGGGAAACAGACCTATTTAATTTCATAGGATTTGAGATGAATCCAGTCTTCTAAATGACATCTAAATGATTATTTTGCATGTGTTGCATAACAAGAACATAAACGAGGGAAGATTAGAGATTTTGGATCTAAACAAACTGTATCTATTTCAATGTACTTCCAAATTGAGCATTGATTTACTCCCAAGCTACCAAGTTTTTGCATTAAAACTCCCTTAACTCATGCTGGTGTGCTAATTAACCTACTTAACATCGAACAAAATAAATTAAGATCAAATATTATTTGAGATCAACTACTTTATCAAGCTGAAAAATAGTGATGGATGTGGCTTTACACTCATCTGGAAGCCCAGAGAACCCACAAACAAATAAAGCAATTGGACTTGAACTTTCAGTATTTACCAAAGATTGAGAAAGTCAATGCAACAGAACCCAACAGAAGTATGGAGTAATTAATTATGGTAATATTTTCATCATTTCAAAAGTAAAATCGAATCCTACTTCCTTTCATTTTCTTCTTTCTCAGTAACCAAACAGAAGGTTAGGGACACTGTGTGAAAGTGACTGGTCCTATTCTTTCTTTCTGGTCAAATACCCAGAGACCTAAGACTGCTTAAATGAGAACATTAAATTTCTAATATTCTGATAAATCAACAATAATTACAGCACCCCAGTAAGAGCTTCAAACCCTTGATTCCCAGCAGCACTTAAATACCAGCATCAATCTTTAATCCTCAATCAAATTCTACTTTTGCCCACATTACACTGCGTTTTAATCCAACCTAATTAACAAAGATACTAAGGTTTGAATCTTTATTGAAGCAATTAAAGAAACCTAGAAACCCATTTAATCAGAAACAAGGAACAAGTCAACCATGAAATCCATGCTCAGTTCTCTTTCAGATAAAAATAATTTGTCAGAAAATTTTGGAAAAAAAAATAAGAAGAGCAAAAATGCAGTGAAGAATTAGAGAAACACTGACCCTGATGAGAGAGAGAGAGAGAGAGAGAGAGAGAGAGAGGAAGAGAGAGAAAAACCAGGTCGGTGGTGGTTCTTGGAAAGATATATCAAATGAGAACTCCTCTACCACAAGTCACAGAAAGAGAAGAGAGGCAGGGAGGTTGTATGAGAATCAATACCTAAACTGTAATGTAAAAAATTCAAGAGAAATGTGAGAGACAGAATAAAGGGGAAGAGAGAGAGAGAGAGAGAGAGAGAGAGAGAGAGAGAGAGTGGTTTGTTCTTTTGTGTCATTAAGGCTGAAGTGCAGAGCAGCGCTTACCCGCCGATGATGAAATGCCAAATTTAAACACGGAGACAAATATATATAATGTTCGATCAAAATAAATAATAAATAATAATAATAACAAATACCAAAAATAAACTAATTAGACCACCCCTTTTCCAGATAAGGAATCTTCGTTATTTTGGCAAATTAAATTATGATTTTTTGGTATACTTTTCTAATGTTGTTTTTCATAAAACAAACTCTCTATCCTCAGCTAATACTTTGTAGCTCAGTTATTTAAAAATATTTTTTTTTGTGCTTAAAGTTTTGTGTTTGAATCTTTTATTCCGTGGTTTAAATGACTAATTGTAAAATTATCTTATCATTTATCAAAAAAAAAAAAAAATCTATTCTTAAAGTCTTTTTTTTTTCTTTTCGTAGTTGCATGTATCCACTACTATTTCTTTGGTCACGTATGTGTGCCTTAATGATATCCAATCAAAATAACTTTGGACTTGTTTAGGAAGTGCTCTTAAATGATTGAAAATGTCTTCCTTTTTTTTTTTTTTTTTTGAACAAACGATATTATCCCTAGTAAGGGGGTGAGAAAGTGAGCTAACGTGGTTTAAATTTTCCTTTGATGAGAATCGAATTTAAGACCTCTCACTTATATGTGAAGAGGAAGACTGAAAGTGCTTTAACCAAAAATATTTTTTTATTTCCAAAAACATTTGACACGTTTCCTGCTAAAAACACTTTTCCAAAATCAACTTGTACTTTATTAAATAATAATTTCAAACACATTTCATTTAAATAGCGCTTTTAGTTATTTAAAAACGCTTTTGAAATAGAACTTTTATTATAAAAATAAACATTAATTGACTTGAAAATAAATGGTTTGCACCATTGAATGAAGAGGAAGCTTCTATCAAAACAAAAATTAAGAGAAAGCTTCACAGTGAACATGAGGAAGACTTTTGATTTGACCATAAAATAGTTCATAAGAAACTAATAAGTCTTAATTTAATATTTTAGAATAATAAAAGTGAAGGAAAAATTGTACTTGTTATTTGTTGGGTTTGTTTATGTGTCACTTGGCCTAAGATCATGTGAGGGCAATGAATGCTAAATATAAAAAGACAGTAAGATCATCTTTATACAACTGGACCGACACACAGTCTACCCAAATAAAAACGCACATAAATTATGAACAACTTATACGACATAGGATTACCATTAAGCATGACACTGTAAACATGAAATTTCTGTAACAAATCAAACAAGAACATGTATACAAAATAAATTTTATTTTAATGTAAATGTAGGGTTACAATCCCTAATTACAAAGTTTGAATCCTCTATTTCGATCTCTGGGTTGTATAAGTGCATTTGTAGGTGGTTGTTGATATGAGGGTTGTAATAACTTGATCTCAGATAAACGAATACCGCAAGTTGGCTTGTGGTGATGGAAGAATCGGCACGTGTAGTGGTGCTTGATGGTTCTTCCTAAGGATGCAAAGAGCTTTCTGAATCTTCCGAGTGTTTGAGTGTTCGGGTGTGTGAATGAATTTCTAGGAGGGTCTTACTTTATCTTTGAGCCCCGTATTTATAAGCTTCCTAAGTCTTGATCGAGGCTTGATTTTGAATTTAATTAATTGACGAAAGACCCAAGACTTGATTTGAAACTTGATTCGCGACTTGACTTCATCAATTAATCTTTGATTAAATCAAATAAATCAACAACATTTCATACTTAATTGGCAATCCTTTTTTTGACATTTTAACTCAATTAATTTGTTTGATATAAATTAAAATTTTCTTGATTACTTTCCTCCAAATATCTATGCATGTCATTCTTAATGACCTGTCTAGTTTTGATGAGTCATGTGCGATGTGTGCGATTTGTGAGACACACGGTGTATATCATCATGTAAGCCTTGTCATGTTAAAATCTAATGTTTGAATGAGTGTGTATTTCATCGAAATTTACTTATCTACATACATTTAATTATCAAATAAAAATATAATAAAAGTGAATCAATTTCATGTAGTCATTCTCTCCCCCCCCAATACGACTCATTCAATTATTTACGATGTTCATTGGGGAGTATGATTTTCTCCCCTTCTATTCCCATCTCATTCCCTCCCTTCCTCTTACATATTTTTTTTGTCTTATTGTCTTTATAAAAAAAAATCAATATAAGATGTTGACGTGATTAAATCGTAACCTTTCAAACAGAAAGGAAGGGAATGGGAAAGAAATTAAGAGGGGAGAAAATCCTCCTCCGTTCATTGGACTGTTTTCTGTGAAAACTGAATAAAAGTTAAAACGAGGTCCCTACGCCCATCCTCTTCCCCATTGTATTAACTTAAATTATTTTCTTGTTTGATTCTTTATTTGCTGGTAGTTGATTTGCCTTTATCAATTATTGGTGGTATGATATGTGAAATATCTACTTTCTTTTCTTGTTGGAATATAAAAAACGAATACTTTTTTTTTTTTTTTGATGCCTATAAAATATGAACATGCATAGGATTGTCATCCAAGCATATGATTCTGTGCCGATGTCATCGGATATCGGAGGATTTTTGTTTTAGGTAAGGTCTGTATCCGCGGCCATGGCTGGTACAAACTTTGTATTTTTACCAGATTTGATATAAAAATGATTTTGCTAAAGAACAAATTTAGAGGGTGAAAGTAGGAGAGGGATAACAGGGAGAAGAGGCTCAACTTTTATGATGTATATATTGTGGAGCCAAAAATATTCACAGGGCGACACGTGGATTTTTGGACAAAAATGACAAAAATACCCTTGCAGTACAACGAGGTTCCTACGCGCAAGCAGCGGGCAACCCTCTTTCAACCAAGATAGAAGTGCCCAAAATAGGTAACAATTCAAAGTCCATCTCATCAAATCCTTTCTACAAGGTAATTCCCAAACACATTCCTTTTAAATTGTGTTAATTGGCTAATTAATGGGTTTATTGCCTAATTAACCCATTAATTGTCAATTAAACCATCCATTATATCCAAATAACTACAAAATATATCCAATTCAACCCTAAAACACCACATGGCCGGCTATCCCCATTTCAAAACCTAATCCATCACTTTTTTCTACCTTTTTCACCATTTCTTCCTTTTTATTACCCAATAAATTCAAAAACCACCAAAACATTCATCTTATGTTTAATAGCCAAATAAATTGGCTAATTAAACCTAAATTAAACCTAAAAACCCTAGCCACCTCCTATCCCTATAAATATACTCCCATTCTCACCAAAAAGCTAATTCCAACACTTTGGCAAAAATCCCAAAATTCTCTAAACACTCTTTCTCTCTAAATTCTAACTTTGGCATCGGAGGTTCTTCGGCCAAAGCCCCCCCCATTCATCGTGGGCGCGTGAGGCTCTTGGCCTTAACCTAAGGTGTTAATTGTTTTGTAGGTGCAAAATCGTCCAAGATCGAGAAGGAAGAAATTTGCATCCACATATATCTCTTCTTGACTTTACTTATACAAAGATTTGATCTTCTAAAATTCTAGGCTCATCAAGGCTTCAGACGAAGTGTATGAGCGATTGGTGTAGTTTTGATCGGCATAGGCAATGCGAATCTAAGTTGGGGTGCGTATAAAAATACAGGTGAATCTAAGTTACGGGTGCATATAAAAATACATTCTCACCAAACTAAGGTTATAACAGACACTAGCACTAGTCAGGCTGTGTGTGGATGCAAATTTCCGCATTCTTCTCATTTGACGAAAATGCACTTGCAAAATAATAACATCTAAGATTAAGGCCAAGAGCCTCACGCACCCACGATGAATGGGGGGGCTTTGGACAAAGAATCTCCGATGCCAAAGTTAAAATTTGAGAGATAAAGTGTTTAAGGAATTTTGGGGAGAGAATGAAGTTAGTTTTTTGGAGAAATGTAGGGCTATATATAGGGGTGTGGCCGGCCCTATTTGGAGAAATAGGGACCGGCCACTTATGGTGGAATTTTGTCTTTAATTGCAAGATATTATGTCAAATAATATCTGGCAATTAATTTGGTAATTAATACCAATTTGAAAAGAATAATTGGGAGTTACCTTGTGGGTGAAAATTTGATGAGGAGTGATGAGAGGGTTTTGAATAAATACCATTTTGATCACCTTTGACTCTTCTTTGATTGAGTCGTTATTATCCATTGCATGCACGTGAGAATCTTGGTGTGTCTTGAAGGTAATTTTATCCTTTTCACCCAAAAGTCCACGTGTTGCCTCCATAATTTTCTTGATTATTTTTTGCTCCACAAATGTCCCCATACCTATTGGGCTGCTCGTAGAAAAGGGTAGCAGGTGTAGAGATCTTCTCTTGCTTTAGGAAACATAAGATTGTTTTTTATTTTAATGTAGATTCCATCTTTAATTGGAAATTAGATCTTTCTAGGAAAGGGAAATAAATCACTTCTAAAGTCTATTAAGTCTACATTAAGTAGATGATTAAATCAATTTTAGAGCGCAATTTATTCTACCATACAAGAGAGAGAAAGTTAGAGGATATTTGTTCCCCCTCCCCTAGCAATCTTCTACACTTGCCCGTGCAAAGGACCATCTTTCGTTGCTTTCTTCATCTTCTCCGCGTCGCACCGAGGTAAGAACAATTTAATTTTCCTTGTCTTCTTCTTGGATAGTGCTGTTACGGGGCAGCTGTCGATGTGGTGTGGCACGTCGGCTGGCAGGGTCCAGGAGTCGGCTAGGCATGGGCCGATAAGTGTTGTGGCATATACTATTGCTTGGGCTGCTTGGCTTGGCTAGAGCCAAGGACAGTTATGCGGCTGGGGCGGCAGTTGAGGCATTAGGGCGCATTGCTAGGCAAGCCGCATGGCTCATGTCTTTTAAGCTCTTAGACCTGATACGGGCCAGGCCAACGATTGAGAGAAATAAGAAGGTCACATGCTTCATTGGTTGCTAGAATGCTAGGCATGCAGGCTTCCTACCTACTGGTCCAAGAGAAAAAAATAAGGGAAAAACCAGTATGGGTTGAGCTCCCTTGTTGAGTACCGTGAATGGCGTTGGCTGCTTAGTCATCTTCGCCAGGAGAAATGTGGGCTGTTCCCGAGAGAGGAGATAAAGAGGATTAAGGCGAATGCATTGGCTCGTCTGATTGCTGTCGTGAAGCCTACTATGAATGAAGGTGGGAGATCTTCCCTGTCTGCTCAAGAGATGTCGGTTGAGAAAAAATTGAAGATTTCCTCCGCTGCTTATGAGGGTCCCCCTATTGCTGAGAGACCTGCGATTGACTTGACTTCTTCTAAAGGGAAGAAAAATGAGGCTACTAGATCTTAGCCTGTGATGTTTACCATGCCAAAAATGGCTAGTACGATTGCTGATAGGATTGCTCAGTGTAAAGGTTTTATCATGCCCCCAATGCCGAAGTCTGTACAAAGACGTTTGTTAGGAGCTAAGTCCAGTTCACATTTAGAGAGGCTTACTACTATGAAGGGCGATAAAGTGGACTTTGCTGCTAAAGTGGCACCAAAGCCTATTCCTCTTGCTACTGAGACTGGTTTGCCTTCTGAGAAAAATCAGACTGTTCGCGTGGGCAGTTGTGAGAAATCCACCAAGCTTATTTCTAGAGAAGCTGCTGAGATTTATGCGTTTTTTAAGCCAGATATGTTTGAAGACATGGACATGTATGGCAAGCTTGTTGATAGCGTTAGAAAGGTTATTTGCCCAAGTTCCTTTGCGAAGCATACGACCGATATAGAAGGACTGCTCTGCTTGCTATGATGCAGAAAATGACAATTCTGGCAGCCGAGTTTATGCTCCTTGACCAAGAAGATACCAAGGCTACTAAGGAGATGGCAAAGACTATGGCGGCTGAAGCTTATTCTTCTACCGAGAAGATCAAAAAGTTGGAGTCTGAGCTCATCGCTTTGAAGGGGTCCAATATCTTTGCCCTCACTTCTTTGCAGCTTGAGATCACTAGCCAGGAGATCGTTGACTTGAAGACTAGGCTTGACGTGATCTAAGTTAAGTATGAAAGTGCAGAGAAGGAGGTTGACTGTTACATACCTTAGATTCAAGATCTTGAACGTGCCATTTCTAAGCTTCGTTCTGCTGCTTACGTAAATGGTGAAGAGTTGACTGTTGCTTATAATCAAGTGATCCACTTCAAGAAAGTCGTCAATAGGCATGAACCCCAAGTGTTGAAACTCTAAGGTGCACTGAAGATCAACGAAAATTTGAAAAAATAAGTGGATAAGCTGCAACACGTCTGTGTTGGTCTACTTGAGGAGAACAAGCAGCTGAAGGGTGAGAAAGCTGGGCTCGAGGCTTTACTTGTTCAAAGTCAGGCCGATTTCTACAAGCTGGGTTATGTAGATCATCTTTTTGGTAGGCCATCTAACTTTGAGTTTGTTAGGAATGACTTCGAAACATTTTCTACTTCTCCAAAAGACTTGCTTGCTTTTACTTTTGAGGCTTCCATTGGTGAAGTAGTTGGAGAAGTTGGTTCCCAAGCTGGAGTAGCCGAGGGTGAAGCACTAGATGATGCCGCTGCGGAGAATGTTGTGACTGCTGAAGGTGTGGCGACCGAGTAACTGCTGAAGAGTAGTCTTCTATGTAGCCTTTAAGATTTTCTTTGTTTTCCTTATTGTTTTTTTCTTTGCTTGAACTCCTTCAACCTTTGCTATTTGTTTATCAATTTTGCTAGAAAATTTAATAAACTTGCTTCCTTTACTTTTCTTTATCTTTGCTTCTTTTGTTTATGCCCAACCTTTGACCTTTAGACCGGTGACAGGCGTGCTGCTTTTCTATAAATAGACAGGCCCATGTAGCATAAGCTTCCTCATGTGTTGGTGTAGAACTTTTGCAAAGTTGTTAGCCATAGGGTTAGCAACCAGACACTTTACTTACAGAGCAGACGAGTCCGCGTGACCACTTGGCTATTAACCTTGGCTTTCTTCAATCCTTTGAGCTATGTGGCCTGCATCACAACATACTAAATATTTTTGGGTCATGAAATTCGCTAACCTTGCGTATCAAAAGTACGCGGTTGTATGGAATTTCGTAAGCAAAGGTTCGAGAGAACTTCTTGCTTTTTATGTAACCAATTCAATAGGTTACGTATCAAGTATCACAACACTTTAGGAATTAGTGTAGATCTAAACAATCATTCCGCGCTTGGCAGAGGTGAAGCTTATTGACCGCGTAGCATGTCGGCAATGGATAGAACATCATATATGCACACTAATTGTTTAACCTTTCACAAAAAATGTGTGGTTGTATAAGTTTAGCGTGGCTTACTGCTCGAAGAGCAAGCCGTAGGCATTCTTTTGGAAATCGTAAGCTACCTTAGTGCATTCGGTAACAGCTTTAAGGTTCTAGGAAAGCTGTTCATAAGAGGTACTGCGTAATGTGCCTCATCCGTCACTGAGGCCCGGTTCCCCACGGATTAGACTAAGAGACCCAAAATCATTCAGTTAGCTAAGCCTTGAAAAAGACCATTATGGCTACTTCTAGGAATCCCGGTGCAAGCCATTATGCACCCATTTACACTAGGGTAACCCAACTCATCCACGTCTGGATATTCGAAGTGTAAGTTTATCCTTCCGCATTGGAGAGCAAACCCAAGTAGGTGTCAGGGAATTGGTTTACCCTCTTGCATTGGAGAGCATGGTTGGTCCCTAAAAAGGCGCAATTCTTGTAATAAGTCCCTAAAAAGAGCGTGGTCTTCTTGAAGTGTAGGAGTGATAAGTTGTTGTAAGCACACAGCCATGCCAAGTTGTAGATTACTTATGAATTCCTCGTTGAAAAGTGAGTGAAACGAACGAAAACTTAATTGTAAGGTAGGAACAACATAACAACTGGATAGTCCTCGGCTTATGAGGTGGTGCCCATCGAGCTGCTTGAGTTTTCAGGCTTCAATGTAGCGGGAGGTCACGCATGGTACTTCCTCAAATTGTAGGCGTTCCATTATTTTTTGATCTTTTTGTTATTCACGGTGAGGAAGGTGTAACTACCCTTGCCACCTATTCTGCTAATCTTGTACGGACTTTCTCGGATGGGATCCATATTTTTTTAGCCTTCTCTATGGGTAGTGATGAAGACTTTTTTAGGACTAGATCTCCAAGCTGTAACTATCGAATCTTGGCCCTTTTGTTGTAGCTAAAGAGGATTTGATGCTGGTAAGCTATGATATGGGTGATGACCTTCTCGCGTTTCTCCTCTGCCAGATCTAAGTTTATGGTCATCTACTTTCTGTTCTGCTAAGTGCTTGGCAATAGAGTGATGATACTTGGCACGATGACATTAGGATGAATGATTACTTATGAACCAAATGTCAAAGAGAAAAAAGTCTCATCAGTTGCTCGTCGTTTGGTTATGCAATACGCCCATAGACATTCGGGAAGTTCGTCTAGCCATTTTCCCTTCTTGTCGAAGAGGGATTTCTTGATGCAGTTAAGAATCATCTTGTTGGATGCTTCGGCCAGCCCATTGCCTTAAGGATACCTCGACATGGACATGTGATGCTTGATGCCGTATTTCTGGAAGAACTTCGCTAAATCTTTGCCTGCAAATTGTAGGCCGTTGTTTGTGACAATGGATTGAGGGATGCCTAATCGACAAATGATGTTCCTCCATATAAAGCGCTCTACGTCCGTCTGAGTTGTGGTTATTATGGGATTTGCTTCCACCCACTTGGTGAAGTAGTCAATTGCCACAATCATCATGCCTATGCTACTAATAGCGGACAACATTGGCCCTGCCAAGTCGATTACCTACTACATGAATGGCCAAGGACTCATCTGCGAGTGTAGTTCGCTGGAAGGCAGTGCTGGTACCGGCTTGTAGCGTTGGCAGCGGTCGCACTTTTATACTAACCCCTTAGCGTCTTGATGCATAGTAGGCCAGTAGTAGCCTACATTAAGAGCCTTATGTGCTAAGGATTGGCCTGATGAGTGATTTCCACAAACACCTTCGTGGATTGAATTTAGAACATTTAGGTCATTGGAAAACGCTAAGCAGTGAAGATGTGGTCTAATGTAGGATCTTTGAACAAGAATGTCGTTCCACATGTAGTAATGTGCTGCCTTTGTTTGGAGCTTTCTAGACTCCAATCTTTCTATGGGGAGTGTGCCATTAATTAGGTAATCTATAATGAAATCTTGCCAGTTTGGAGTTGTACTAACCTGTAACACCTCGACTGCTGGCTCTGCCTCTATGCTTGGCTTGTTTAGATATTCCACCAGAATAATGCGTTTGAGTTGGTGGTGATGGAGCCTAGGCTGGCTAGCGTGTCTACGTAAGCGTTGTCTGCCCGCAGAACTTGAGTAAGGGTGTAAGTATAAAATGCCTCAAGTTGCTCTCGTACCTTCTCTAGGTACTGCGCCATTTTTGGATGTTTTATTATGTACTCCCCAGTAGTCTGGTTGGTGATTAGCTAGGAATTTTTCACAGCCAAGTCTTTTGCCATTCGGAGGCCTGCTAGTAGGTTTCATACTCTACTTCATTGTTGGATGCTTTAAAGCCTATAATGATTGCCTGCTCGAGCATCGAACCATCTAGGATGACAAGGACAATGCTTGCTCCTAAGCCATTGTAGTTGGATGCGTCATTAACGTGCAAATGCTAGAAGTCTCTATCGGGCAAAGCAGGCGTGGCTAGGGTGTGCTCGGTTGCCTCCGAGGCGTCGTTAGGTCACTCTGTTGCGTCGCCTATGCTAGGCATGAGGCATGGTAGGGAGCCGTAAAGTTGGGGCTATGTTACACGCAGCAAAAGATGCTCAACTGCTGGTATTGAGCCATTCTAGAGCTGAATTATGGAGTAAAGGTCGGTTGGGGCCGTGTGACGCGCAGCATGAAGTGGTGCTCAACTGCCGGTACATATTGCTTCTATGTAGAATCTTCTAGGGTGACGAGGACAAAACTTACTTTCGAGTGTGTCCTTTTAGTGTTCGTCTACCTTGGCGCGCCTTTTGGGATGAGTTGTTACGTTCGTCAGAAAACTTTACATCCACTAGTGTTTGCGCCTTTATCGTTGCTCGTTTGGATTGGGTGGGATAGTGCATCATGAGGATGACTGCGTGCGTCTGAAGGTATAATTTGAGCTTTCGGGTTGCAACAAATGTCGCCAAAGTTAGCTTTTGAATTTTTGGTAGCTGGTTTCCACATCGATGAGAGCTTTTGAACTGTGGAATACAGGTAGTTAGGCCCCTAACACTTCTCGTGTGAGGGCAGAGCTCACTGCTACTTCCGAGACTGCTAAGTAGATGTATAAGTTTTCCCTTACATCCAGTTTGGATAGTAAGGGAGGTGATGTGGGATACTTTTTAAGGCATTGGAAAACTCTTTCACATTCATCATTCCATTTGTCTCATTGTGCCATCTTGATTGCTTTGAAAAAAAGCTTGCATCGATCGGTGGACCGTGAGAAAAAGCAGTTAAGCGTGGTTGCTCGTCATGTCAAGCTTTGGATCTTCTTCAAGGAAGTTGGAGACTTTATCTCTAGGATTTCTTGGAGTTTCTTGGGATGTGCTTCGATTCCTCGTTGGGTTACTAGGTAGCCTAAGAAAATGCCTGAAGATAATTTGAATGTGTATTTGGTGAGATTAAGCTTCATCTTGTACTTTCTAAGGATGTCGAAAGTTTCCGCCAAGTTGTTGATATGGTATGACCGCTACTTTGGGTCAAGAAAAATGTGCTTGGCGTCTCTTGACTCATCTTCGGTTAAGGTATAGTTGTCTTTCTACACTTCAGTAGCCTCTACGGGGGTAAATGACTTATTCTTTGACTCCTTTAGTACTTGAACAATGTATCATCGAGATATGGCCTGTTTTGACTTGATCTCTCTTACTCTTCCTCCCAGGATAAAGAATCGGATTTTCTGATACTCAATAAAGGTTACCGTGCTTAGTTTCACTAACCAATGCTGACTTAGAATCCTGTTATAGGGAGACGGGTCACTAGCTATTGTGAACGTCTGCTTTGAGATCACTTGTGGTGTTCTCATGTTGAGTGTAATTTTACCGATGGCAATCAAAGTGTAACCGTTGAATCTGGTGCGTATCTCCACTCGGCGTATAATTGTGTTTTCCAGGCCCATCTACTAAATGTTTGAGAGTTGGAGTAGGTTAACTACGCTCTTATTGTTAACTATCATTCTGTCAATTATAGTGTGGGCAAGTTGGACAAATACCACTAGTACGTCATCGTGTGGGAAGTTGACACCTTTGGCATCATTTTCGGTGAAACCAACGATGCGTCCAGGTAGAGTGTTGACTTTTTGGACTTGTGAAACTGGTAGAGTCTGCTGGATATTCCTCTTCTTGAAGCTGTTGGTTGCCCCCAATTGTTCGAATTCGACAAAGATGCCATTGATCCAAATTGTCTTAGTTGGCGAATCTTTATCGGCATCTGCGTTCCTTCTAGGCTGCACAGCTGGCTTGTCTAAGTGTCCGTCGACTTTGCCTTCTTTCACCAGCTTTTCTAGGTAGTTCATTTAAGTGTAGCAGTGGTCAATTGTGTGACCGGGACCTTGATAGAATCCACAGTACTTGGTGTGGTTCAACTTAGAGGTATCTCCCTTTGATTGTTTTGGTAGCTTGAACCATGGTTCGATCTTGATGTCGCGGAGGATTTGGTGGATCGCAATTGAGAACTTAGAGTAGTTCTTGGGCTTTGGGCTTCCTTTAGTAGAGGATCAGTCCTTGTGTTTGGCATTCTGCCTGTTTTTGTTGTTGTACGGCTTCCCATCCTCTTTCTTTTGAGTTACTGTTGATTCTTTTCAAGGCTGCTCGGGTGCCTTGTCTGCTCACTAAGCCTAGTCCCACAAGTGGTCAGACTTCTTCTTGATTGAGCAATATGATGAAAACTCCTTAGTGACCAAAGAAAATTCGTCGAAACTTTGGATGGATTGTGGCGATAAGGTGTGGAACCAATCTTGCGCCTCGCCTTGTAGAGTGGTGGCGAATATCTTGCACATGAAAGCGTCGTTGTTCCGATAAAGGATCATTACGCTTCGGTAGTGTTTTCGGTGTCTATCCGGGTCTGCATCCTTTTTTAATAATGTGAAATGCAACATGCTGAACTTACTAGACGCTTTGCCTGTTCGATTACGTCCATGAAAGGTGACTTGTTTATGTTAGTCATGTCTCGTCGCAATGCCTTGTCAATGACCTTGTGGTGTTGAAAATCGAGCAATCACTCGGTCATGAGCTTCTCTACTTTTTCTTGGATTTTCCTTTACTAGAGGTAGTGGAGCTCTCGGCTGCCCCTAGTCGTGACCTACTGGTCTAGGTTGCTCTTCCATATGTTCAGCTCATCTATGCCGCGGCTGCGATGCATGTGGTATGTTCCTAGCAGGCGAGCGAATTTCTCTTAGGCTGCCAGTTGAACTTAAGCCTAATTGAGTGACTGTTTCTCTCCATCCGTCGTGCTGCCTATTCCGATGTGAGGTGAAGGATGCTTATTGCATGCCAAGTCGCGAATGAAAACTTTACCTGGAAGGTTGCTCATGTTGATTATCAAAGTGTGGCCCCAACCGTGAATGTATGCTCATATGTAGGCTTAATCGAGAGTGCGCGCTCCTCCGCACGCTAAGACGAGAGTATACGCTATCTCGAGAGCCTAGGTGGGAGTGTATACTGCCAGAACACTCGGTTCATAACTAGTTGAGTGGTTGCTTGCTAGGACGTTGTTGGAGAGGTTCGTCGTCTGCCATTGTCCTTACTTCGGGACACCTCGTCTGGGTCACTCTGCATCTCGATATGCTGCAAGAGTTGATTCACCAAGGTCGTCTGCTACATGAGGGCGCTTGTCAACTATATGACTTATCGGGACAAGTGTTGTTTGCCATTTTAGGTTGGAAGAGCTTGGACGGTATGCGTTTCCTTGAGTGGTGGAAGTGTAATGGACTTCAAGCGTGAGATTTGAACTAAAATAGGCCAAATATACATAAAATAGGTAAAAACCATTGAAAAAATGCATCCGGATCACCAAAATAAGTCGCCCCAATCGCAAAAAGGCGCAAATCCGGGTCAGGGCGCGTAGGCGCGGGTCTGGGGCATAGGTCAACCTGCTGGGCTACTGAAGTACGCGCTGATTGAGCTTGGGAAGCTGCTGAAATAGGCTGCTTCCACATGGGATTGCTGCTACAACCGTTGTTAGGCTCACATGTAGGGAAGCCTACAGCGCCTGGGGCTTAGGCTCCTGATTTGGGAAGCTGTGCCCTTTGGAAATGTTTCCACCTGCTGCCGTGTGAGATCAGCACCTTGGGCCTACAAATGGGCTCCTAGATCAGCATGTTTTGGATGCTTGCTTCTAGGCATCAGCTAGGCTCATTGCTTGGCTGTGTCTTGTGGCTTAAACCGTATTATAGAACTCCATGGCCGTCATGGTCCTGGGCCTCTGATTGGGCAACAAGGGCTATATGGATAGAAATAACGTAAGAGACCTACTACTACACGTTGCCTCCATGTGGGTCGTTTTGGCAGCGATGATGGCTGCCATTCCTCCACTCATCAGTCTTCCGTATGGGTGAAAATCCATATAGAGTACCATTCGTCGTGGTTCCAAAATTATTCGTCATTGTCTTTCTTCCCCAGGGCTATTTCAAAGAATTTATAAAATAAAAATAAAAAAAAATCTAAGAATAGGAACGCGTGGGAAAATCTACGAGTGAACGAAAAATTAGAAACATTGAATGCGAGAGTCTTATTCGAGATGTGAATCAAGACTCTCAATGAAAGCACTAATTTATGGATGCAAATTTCTGCCTTATTCTCCTTTGACGAAAATGCACCTGCAAAATAATAACACTTAAGATTAAGGTTAAAAGCCTCACGCGCCCACGTTGAATTTTGGGGGGGGGGGGATTTGGTAGAAGAATCTTCGATAGCAAAGTTATAATTTGAGAGAGAAAGTGTTTAGGGAATTTTAGGGAAAGAATGAACTTAGGTTTTTGGATAAATATGGGGCTATATATATAGGGGTGTGGCCGTCCCTATTTGGAGAAATAGGGATTGGCCACTTATGATGGAATTTTGGCTCTAATTGCAAGATATTATGTCAAATAATATCTTGCAATTAATTTGGTATTGAATCCCAATTTGAAAAGAATAATTAGGAGTTACCTTGTGGGTAAAGATTTGATAAGGAGTGATGATAAGGTTTTGCATAAATACCATTTTGATCACCTTTGACTATTCCTTAATTGAGTTGTTATTGTCCATTGCATGCGCGTGGGAATCCTGGTGTGCCTTGAGGGTAATTTTGTCATTTTCATCCAAAAATCCACGTATCGCCTCTATAATTTTCTTGATCATTTTTGGCTTCACACTGTGGGCTGGGACCTAGCGGCTAGGCGAAGCCTAGGCAGGAGTCTAGGTGGATTTAAGTAAATTTATTACATATCGTATAAATCAGTGCCTATTTATACCAACAAAAATACATAATTGTATTAGGATATATAAATTGCACAATAAAATGATATGTAGATTAAAATATTATAACATATTGAAAATATGAAGAACAAGTATATAATTGGTTCACCTAAATATTAAACAAGTCTCTTACAATTTATTAAACAAAATTAAAATCCAAAATGAAAATTATCGATTTTCTATCTAAGTGAAAGTCCTGACCTAGGCAGGTGAGGCAGGTCTAGACGAGTGCCTAGGTGGGTTTAGGTGGGCTAAGCAAGCGCCTAGGTGAGCTAGGCGGATGTCTAAAGAGGTCTAGGCGCATTTTCTTAATTTTCAAACACCTATGAATTAATCTGAATGGTGAGCAATAGCCTAGCGCCTAGGATGGATTTTTAGAATAGTGCCAAAACTTAACCATGGGAATATCAATAGGACAAAAAACCAAAGTAGAAAAGAGTGAGTCATGCAATATAGATGCTTGAGATGATCAAGTGGCGATCATCATTCACGTTAAAAGGTATGACCAGCCCAATATAGGTGTTACATTAAAACCTTGCCATGTTACCAAACACCTAGTGGGAAAAAAGCTTCTGAATGAAAGAAAAAAAATATTACCTTAAGTGTAGGACTATGAATTTTCACTAGCCAGAGTAAGGCGGATAGAAGTAAGTGCGCATTTGTAATCCAAATATGGACTAATAGCTCTAATAGTGTTGGGCTGAACAAACGGACCCACGATCCACCACATCTTGTTGGGCTCTGAAAAGGTAGGCAAGGCCCGCACCCTTGTCGAAGGAGACCTATTTGCTCCTCAAGACACGAAAACCTAATCCAACTGGGGATTGGATTGCTTTTCTATATTATTGGAGATTCTTGTTGTGGCGACATAAATTAACCACATTGTTGAGCAAAAATTGTACACAATATGTAAACCAATAATTTACTCGACACAATTTCACCCTCGTTCATTTTTCGAAGATGGTTTTATTAAATTGAGTTCGACCCATTCTAGGCTACGCACCTATTAATTACAACCTTCTCTTGGGAAATGAATACCCTTTGATTCTAATTTGAATAAATCGTAATTTGGGGATTTAGGTGTTTATTTGATTTTGCGACTGCACCTAGGTCGAGCCTTAGATTGCCTACGTACCCTCATTGAGGGATTAAGTCACTTGTAGTTCATGATGTATTTGTTGGGGTTTAATGCCTTGTGCAGTTTTAGCTCGTACGGGCGAGGAGTTTGAGCCATTTGAGCTTTTGATGCCTTCTGTAATTTTAGCTTGTTTTAGCTTGTACGGGCAAGGACTTTAAGCCGTTAAAGCGATTGATGCCTTGTGCAATTTTTAGCTTGTGCGGGCAAGGACTTTGAACCATTAGAGCTTTGGATGCATTGTGCAGTTTTAGCTCGTGTAGGTGAGGACTTTAAGCAAATTGGAGCAAGACGCAACTTTGTGCCATTAGACATTTGATGCTGCTTCGTGTCTTTTGGATTTGATGCGGCTTCATGTCATTTGAAATTGGATGTGGCTTCGTGCCATTTGAGTGGCTTTGTGCCATTTGTAATTTGAACCGGCTTTATGCCATTTGAAGTTTGATGTGGCTTCGTGCCATTTGAGTGGCTTTGTGCCATATGAGAAAACTTGATGGTTGGATGACTATTGAAGAGCTTTCGTGGTTTTATATTACTTCATTTGTCAAATGAAATTAATGGGTATATTTGTAATAAACCCACTAATATTTGGTTTGGCATTTGACTTTGGCTTGGTACAATTTTTTGCTCCATGTTTAATTTTAACTTGAGGGAGGTCATACTTGTGATAAACTCACATGAGAGGTATTTTATTTTTCCTCTTACTTTGCAGCTTCCTTCTCAAATAGGTTTTGTAGGAATTCAATCCTATTTGAAATAGGTCTTTGAAAGCATGAAAGTTGGCCCTTTTTTTTTTTTTTTTTGTGAAAAAGACTTTTGTTTAGTTGTCTTTCCTTTTGAGTTTTAAACTCTTTCCCTTCCTTTGCTTTTGGCTTGTAGCTTTTGTCTCCATGCTTTTGATTAAACTTTGAACCAACATTTAACAGTGAGCTGCTCATTTGGAAATCACCATGTGCTAAGCTTTTTTTATTTTATTTAAAACAAGCTCTCGTTTGTCCATGAACTAATGCCCATGAATTAATTCAAGCTACAACTTCCTGTTTGGATTTGTTCTTGTAGGATCAAACCAGTCTTTAATTAGAGTCACAACAAACTTCACCTCTTCACCTTTTTATTTGCTTGCTAGAGATCATTTCTTCCAATTCCTAATTTAGATAGAATTTGAAAGAAACTTTGTCAGCAACAAGCAACACCCATTTTTCTTTGGTTGGGCTTTTTTCAGGTTTCTGTCACAAGGAAGAACACCATGGGCTTTTGAGGATAACCATGATCAATAGGTTATACCAAGATTTTGATGTTTCTCCAGGTTTTGATGTCGACGGCGGTGAATGGAGTTCTTAGGTTCTTTTGCTCTCTTCACATTTATACCGAAAGAAAACTTCTTATTGCTGCCATTTTTGGACTGCTTCATTTATAGCAACAAGGTCTTTAATGGCTTTCGTGCTAGGTCAGTAATGGCTCGACAAGACGGTAGAGAGCACCTTTTGTAGGAATGAATTGCAGGATTGATTTTGGATTCGAGTTTCATCCGAGTGATCTATACCACTCTTAGCAATTCAAGAAGGCATTATGGCAGAGAGCGTGAAACATGGACAACGGCGACACCGACAAGAGATTTTGGTTCGAACGGGAACCCTTTTGTAATTTTTGCAAGTAATTTTCTTTTATGTCGACATCTCGAACCACGGATGCGCGTTCTCCTACTTCAATAACCAATGATCTTTTTCTTTGCGGAACAGAGGCACCAATTTAGGTGGACTTTGTTTCTTCTTTTTCTTTATCGTCAACCACCCATCTTCTTCTTAACTCCAAGATAACGGTTGTGGTGGGTTTTTTTTCTTTGCTGGAAGCATCCTTTTTTTTGGTGTGACTTCTCTATCTGACTTTGTGTCAAATTCTTCGAGTTGTATTCCTCTTGATTCGAAGTTTCCCAATGAGCTCCTAAAAAGGAGCAGTAGGAATCGCCAAATTCTTCGAAATGAGATCCTAAAATGGAGCAGTAGCAACCATTTCAACTTCGGCAGCCACTACGGTTATTGTTTTCACGGCGGAGGACTTTGTTCATAACCATTTTCTTTTATGCCATCGGTGAGAAAATGGAGCATGCTGCATCGTTGGGCTTGCAGATAGAAGATGGCAAATTGGCACAATGATGAAGTAGTGATTTTTCGTGTCTGGGCTCTTGCCTAATGGGATCCTGCGGCTGCCTTCGAGGTTTTGCAACTTTAAGAGCTTGATCACAATGGTGCCGCTGTCGTCGTCAGCTTCGGTGCCATATTTTTTTGGCGCATTTGAGTAGCTTAGACATGTTGTAACGGTTTAGAAGAGTTGGTGCAATGGTAGTAGTGCTAGAGTCATCGCCATGTCTTGGAAAGAAACTTCGTTGGGCATTACAGGTTGCACGGTGCTGATGACAGCGAAGGCACATCAACAGTAATGTTTTTCCTTGTTGATGCCACTGCTGGTACTAGGATCTTGGCAAAGGATTGTAGAGAAGTCGAAGGTGTCGACAATGTGGTAGCGGGGGTTGTTGATCCCATTTGGGCTTCTATCTGACGTCGGCAGTTGCTAGCGTATAGGTTTGTGTTGCTGGCCAAAGTTTACTCAAGACGACACTTGCCTGCAAAATAAATTTACTGGAGAGAAAATGAAGAGACAAGAAACATAGGTTTTGTACCTTCTGATTGTTGCTTGTAGTTTGCTCTCCTTCCTTGAAAGATTTGGTTCGGAATCACAGGTAAGGGAATTACTTCGTCTTCTCTCCTGGCAGTACTTCGTTGCTTCTTTCCTCTCTCAATTTCTACAGCATACCTCCTCTTGTTTTTTTTCTTCCCAATTGCTTTTGGCTTAATGCCTTTTATAGGCGAATGGTGGAAACAGAAGTTGTGGTTAGTGGGTGAGTGCTACCACGTAATCTGCACAGTGGCATATTCGTATAAAACCATCCATGTCTCCAGTTATGAAGGGATTTTATTATCCCACTTTATATATATATATATATATATATATAGGGATAAAAACCAACAACCTCCATACTATTTTCACCCCTTAAAAATAGGCATTTACAATCCCCCCACATCTCCACATCTACTCCACTTCTTTTATATTTTTATTTTTTTTTTCTTTGTAAAAATATACGGTTCAACACACATCCAATAGGACAAAGACACGTAGACTATATGCTCAATACGATGGTTTTACCCTTGACGTCGTGAGTAGACCACAAAATTACCCTAAAGAATAAGACGTAGTTTGCCGTAAGGTAATTTGGGCTTTTATGCCACTCATGCTCTATGAGCTTTCCAGGCCACCCATAATACGTTTTGCCATTAGGTTGACACACCCTTACTCGAATATTCACGTGGACATCAAAGTCGACATGCTAGTTGACACCTGAAGGGTGACGAAGTCATTAAGTGAAAGTGATGTGTAAAAAGTACAAATAAATTATAACCAAAAGTCTAAAGTTAATATCATAGATAAAAAGGGACTTGATCATCACATTTGATTATCTTTCAACCGTTTGAAATTAAACTAAAAAAGTAAGATTTTTTTTTTTTTTTTAATGTTTGCCCGAAGAAATAGGTACAGTTCGTCGGGCAATAGTACATAATTTCATCGACAGTAATGTTAAATATACATTCAATTTAATACATTTGAAGCCCTATTGTATTTCTTTAAAGAGAATATAGTATGCCAAATAAGTATTGGTAGCTTGAAGTACCCAATTTGTTCAAAAAAGGATTGGCATAGATTAATGGCCTGTTTATTAATTTGTAATCAAAATGAGGGGAATTGAATTAAGGAGAAATTGGGTTGAGCATAATTAGAATTATATTCATGTTAAACTTGTTTACTAAACTATCTGGAATCATAGTAGGAAAGATGTTAATTCTATTTAACGTTATTTACTAGTTCACTTGAATCAGAATTAAAACTAGCTTGATTATTGAATGGCCCTATTTGTAAAAGATATATTTTAAAATATCCGCAATGGTGAACACTACCTAGTATTCGAGGATGTGGTCCTGCTTGGTTAATATGCGATAAGAAATCATACGCGTTCTAGGGGTGATCATGTTTTGTGTACCTGCTTAGTTAATCCATGATGGGGGACCATACACATAACAAAGGAAGATCACTACCAAGTACTATAGTATGGTCTTGCTTGGTTAATCCACAATGGGGGACCAAATTATTAGATGCATGCCTATGGTCCTGCTTGGTTAATCCATGATAGGGGACCATATGCATTCTAGGGGTGATCGTGCTTAATATATCTACGATAGGTGATCACTGCTTATCTAGGGTTTTATAAGGAGTGGTTCTGCTTGGTAAATCTGCTATAGGCGACAACTTGCTAGTTGGATTCCGTTGAGTGATTTGGAATCCTATTTCTTATGGATTTCGTTGCATGATTCAGAATCCCATTTTGTATTTGATTCCATTGAGTTAGTTCGGAATGTTAGGTTCTTGTGAATAGAAATTGCTCAAGGTCTTTGCTTGTGTTTGTAAACTAGGGTTACAATGCTATTACTTTGGATTTTAGGTAGGGAAATCCTGCAAACCTTATGGATGTTGGCTTTATTAAAATTAGTGAAGTGATATTTGATCTTGTTGGTTGTCAATGTAGTTAAATATTAATATTCTGCATCTTTGATTCATGGAATCGATTATTTGTTGTGACTATGGAATTGTTGTTGGAAAATATTATGACATGTGAAAGACAAAATGACAATGCTGATTGTTATATGGTTCGTCAAGTAGTTTGGAATCTAGTGATTCATACCTGGGGAGTTCTATTGAGTGATTCTAGAACTCTATGTTTTTCCACTAGATAAGCCATGAAAACGTTTGGATTGGTAAACTATGCATGGCTTGATCTAGTCTTTGGGTACATAGGCAGTATAACACAAAAGTTAGATACGGTTATAAAATAACGGGAAAAGATACTACGATATTGAGTCATTGGTTTGTTTTTTATCATGTCTCGGAAGTGATGCATGATAGTTGAACATGAACATTCTTGCGTCATATGTCAATTCAAGACGTATTTCGGGAACGAGGCGTGACATATAACCCCCATCAAACAGTTGATAAGGTAGACCATAACTGAGTTTCTACTTTAGATCATTATCTGGAAAAAAGAGCTGCTCTTCCATGGCCGCGTTTTCCAATTGAAAATGGAAATGGCCGCTTAAGCCATGGAGACGGTCTTCAACTCCAGAAATTTCAAAGGGGTTTTCGACCTAGCTTGGAGATTCCCAGTTTGAGGAAACAAAGAAAGCTATTGATTAAGAAATGACATCAAAGTTTTTATTTTTAATAATACAAATAATTATATATTTAAAGAATACTTGTACAAATAATTATACCTACCTAAAAGTTCCAAAAAGTTCAATAGGGACTGTTTACAATGCATTTTTTATTTTATTTTAAAGGAAGACAAGTGATGTGATAAAAACTAACATACAAATTAAACTCTATTAAGATAATTGTAGTATGGGTAAGAAAGGATGGTTCTAGGCCGAGGATTAACTAGGGATGCTAATCAACACAAATTAAACTTAAAAACTGAAACTAGACTAAAAAACAACTCAAAACAAGTTAAACTGACTCAAAACACACAAACTAAGTTAAATTGACTCAAAACAATAACTAGAGAGCAATTTGGACGAAAATTGAACCCAAAAGACTCAAAACAATGAAAAACAACCAATCTGGACAGTTTCTAACTTAAGGACACGAAATAGAAAGGGGGGGGTTTGTTTTTTACGAATTTAAGACTAAAACTAAACAGATTTATAGACTCTAAATACTTTGGACAAAATTGGTGATTTAATAGGTGAATGACTAGTTAGAGGGTCATTCTCCACACATGACACACATGCATACAAATCGATTTCCAGTTATTCTTTCAATAAACCATGAATGTCAATGCCCCAAATTAATCGTGAGAAGCACAAATTAACTTTCAGATTTTCCTAAATTCATTGAATTGGACTCAGTGACGCAACCAAATTATCCTTATCAAGTTCCCTACATGAACTGCATAATAGAGATACATATCAAAGATCATTAAATTCTATGAAAATCATAAGCATTGACAAGGCATTTGTAACTATGAACTGCATGATACTCCTGCCAAGAATTCACTTAACACAATCATGACTACTGACTTTTACTACTTGTGAATATAAGTTCATAACGATTAGGTGAAATTTCCTTATATTCTAGCATCAAATTCATGCATGTAAAATAAGTATGCATCCTTAATCAACACACAAGAACAAGTTATCAATCAAACAGATAAGTAAATTGCATGCACGATTTATGAAATCATAACTGGATGTAATCAATTCATATCACATATATGTTCATGGCTTTGAATTCTCCTCTAACTAAAATGAAATTAGTTCCACATGTTCATCATAATTGAAAACCAAATTAAACCAAACATTGGACTAAAACTAAGGATAGAAAGAACCCAGAAACGCTCTAGCACTCCAATGGCAGATTGGGCACAATCCTTGGGTGCTAGGGCACGACGCAAGTCCTCATTCTCCTTGTAGCACGTCACAGGCCTCCAAATACCTTCAAAAACCTGCGACACTCATGTATTTTTCTCTTTGATTTCTCCATTGTGTGTGGTGCAAAAATAGGGTTAGAAAATATGTATTTATAGGCTAGAGTTTCAGCACAAAAGTTTTGGAGGAGAATGATTACACAATCCTAAGGAAAAAGGACCAGGAAATTCGTACAAAGCTTTTAGAAAGGGATATCTGGCAGATTTCTAGAAGGAAAACAATAAAAGGGTGCGGCACCACTTAGGATCAAGAATATGGCTTCTAGAAAGGGGTATTTAGGTGATTTAATATGAAATTGATCCATCCTTGCAGCTGGAATTAAGGTAGGAAAAGATTAGGTTAGGATAAGATAAGATAAGGTTAATTTGGATAAGATAAGGTTGGATAATATTTTGGATAATGTTCCTTCCTTTTAGCTGATTCCTTATCTTCTTTGTCTTGACTTTATTTTCTTCATCTCCTTAGCATATTCCTAGCCTCTTGAACTCCAAAAACGTCCATCCACCTTGCTCCATGCATGTGCTATCCATTATTGGCCCAAAACTGCTTTAAAATGCTCCAAATTGCACTTTCTTGCCAACTTTGTCGTTTGGACCTACAAACACACGAAAATAGCTTAAAACACTCTAATAAGTAGAAACTAGCTATGAAAATGCAAGAAACAAGCCAACTAAGTCGCATAAATATGCTCCTATCAACAACTTGTGGCAAGTCACGGTTTACAATGCATGTTAAGTGCAAAAGAAACTGATTTTGTCCAAAAAAAAAAATTGAACTAAATCAGTCATTGAAGAGCCAAATATTAGTTGTGTTAGGCTCAAATCTTTTCATAGGCAACATATTTACCCACTTTGATACATCTTAGACCATTGAAACCCTAAAATTTGAGTCACCACACGATAAAGCTAACCTTTAAACCTTATTTAATATAATATAATGTCACTTAGTACTACGGTCTAGTAGTATTCCTCTTTACTTGTAAGTGAGAGATCTTAGGTTCGATTCTCGCCAAATGCGAAGTTGAACCATATTATTATTAGCCCATTGTGAGGCTAAGCCCAACCCTCCCTAAAAATAAAATATAATATAATAGGTATGCATTTAATATGAAAAGAATGCATTAAGAGCAACTCTACCATGTGGAGTAGCCCGAGGGACAGACCCCAAAACAAAAGGCAGTAGCTCGGCCTACTTGCTCCAGCGTGTGCCAGCACGAGGGAGAGGCCTGACACGAATTGCCAACCCGAGAGCCCAAAGGCTTCTTGACTCAAGGCTGACGTCACCCACACGTCAGCCACATTTTTTATTTTTTTCTGTCAGGTGCGTGGCTTTCAAGCGCGCGTCATCCGACAAGATTTCAGAAATGAGGGGTCCATGACCCACTGAGAAATGTTACCGATGGGAAGCCACGTGGCTTCCCCTCGTCCGTTGGATTTCAATGGCAACAATTTTTGGACCATTGGATTTCTAACGGTAAAAAAAATTTAAAAAAAACATCATTTAATATGAACTGTTGGATCTGAGATGAACGGTCCACGTTATTCGTCTTTATAAATTAAAAAAGAAAAAGAAAAAACAGTTTAAAATTGTGAAATGTTACCATTGTGCCATGTGGCACAATCTGGAGTGTTAAAATTCAATTTTTTTAATCTAACGGCGGAGATTAATTAGTTGAATAATTTTTTTTAAATGTAAAAAATTAATAAAAATCCGAAATTTTTTTTGAAAAATAAAAAAAAAATTTACTTTTCTGTAAATACCTTCTCATTATCTTTTACCTTACACCACAATTTCATATTTTCTCAACTACTTTCAACCACATTCCTATCTTTCTCTCAAAATTTCAATCCAATTTTTTCCAACAAAATAACTACTGATGCAGTTACGAATTGGACGCTTCTTGAAGATGTTGCATTGTGTAGTAGTTGGGTTGAAGTTACTCATAATTCACTTACTGGTAATGAGATGCAGTTGCGAGAAATGTGGAGTCTTATTCATACCAATTATCTTGAGAAAATGGGTGGGAAAAGAACCAAAGAATCGATGTCCAATCGTTGGAAAATACTTAGCCAATCGTTTAGTATGTGGAGAGACGTCTTGGCACAAGCTAGTGGTAATATTCGAAGTGGGGAAAAATTTAGCGGATCAGGTAACAATATATTATTTATTTGTTACCTACTTTCATTATGATTATTTGTTTGTATTGTTTATTTGTTACCTACTTTCATTATAATTATTTGTTTGTATTATTTATTTGTTACCTACTTTCATTATAATTATTTCTTCTCCCACATTGTATAGGAACTTCAAGCACAAGTTTGGTATAATGCCAAAAGGAAAAGCAAAAACAAATCATTCACTTGGTGGGAATGTTGGAATATTGTCAAAGATTGTCCTAAATTCAAAGTTGTGTCTGTCGGTCTAGAAGTTTTCATGAATAGCACCACTTTACACTTTACAGCCAATCATTCAACCGGTGGGCATGTTCATGAAGATGATGCAGAAGAAGTGCCCGAAACGCCCCCCTGAACAAGCGTTGGGGTCGACCCGTTATCCAATTAGGCCTCAAGGTAAGAAGGCTTCAAAGAGAAAAGGGAGTGCTTCCAAGAATGATTATGCAAAGTATATGGAAGAACTTGCTTGCCAAGGTGAATAGAATTTGGCCTGGGAAATGGCGAAATTTGAGGCTGATAAGGCTATAAAGGAGGCAAAAGTTGTAGATATTGAGAGAGCATTTCAAGCCAATGAGAGAGAAATATAGCTAATTAGGCAAGAAAGGGAACATGTTAGAGAAGAAAGAATAGCTCAATGATAGGATTAAAAGCACACCATAAAGTAGCACACAAATGTCCTATTGATTTTCCTTATTAACAATAAGATTTGTCAATTGTAGCATATGAAAATAAGGGTCTTTCCCGCAGAAGATTGTTTTATCTAACTACTTAAAATGTCACAAAAATTGGTTGATGTCCCTACTGACCAGCCACCGAAAAATAATTATTATACCAACTTACACTTATCTAAATTCTACGAAATTTTATATGCAGATACTAGACACAAAGAGATACACTCACACAAATATTTGGGATTTTTGGAGTTGATTTTCTATTTAAATTAAATCGAACAAAAATAGGACAAAAACAGATATTAAGTAGTTCACAAATTAAGAAAAACGAGTTAGGGGTATTGCTATCCACCACCAAATAATCATGCAAACATGTTATGTTTCATTCAAATTTCTTTTATTTCCGGATGAAGATGCTCAAGTTGGCTCAATGTTAGAAGTCAACTTATTACTCTTTCTTACATAGTATGTTAAGAGAATGGCGTTTTCAACTTAACTTAGTTCCTAGCATGCAATCTAGAATGGCGTGTTCATAGATTTAACAAGAAGAAATCATTAAGAACAAAAAGAGTTTGAGTCATCACAAGGCATCGTAAGTACTAGCATTGTCTTACTTATCCTAGAAATTGGTTCACATGTTAATCGCAATTAACAAGTACTACTCTATAACATATGTAGGTCCTCATTCGACAAGGGTAGGCACACACATATTCATAGCATTAGAATCCTAGATATGCTTACTAAGTATGCATCCATAGAAAACAAATAAAGAATTCATCAATGAGACAAGTAGTGAACCAATTTTCATCAATTCATAAAAGTAATTCAAACGAAATGTCATAACAAACTTGCAATCATATTCGGGGCTTCAAAACAGCCCATAACTTCTAAAAATTCAGTTACACATAGTTCTCAAATTAAACCAAAAGAAAGACATGAGTTTGAGAAGATAAAACCGAAAGAAGAGAATGTCAAGATTTCCTCCTTTCTTTTCTTCCTTCCCCAACGCAGCTACCTTGTCCTCTTTCTCCTTCCTTTCCTTCTTTTTTTTTCTATCTTTTTTTTCCTCTAAAAAAAAAACCTCTTTTGCCACTGCAACCTGCAGCCTTTATGCCCATGCTTGCTGCCCCATTTTTGCTCCATAACTCACCCCACTAACAGCCATTTAGTGATGACAATAAGTGAGAGGAAATGGTAAAACAATTGTAACTCTTTGGGCAACCTTTATGCCAATTACTCCCACTTAATCCTCATTTTTAATTCCATTTCATCTGATATTTGAATAGGTGTCAGCTGGTTTGTTCTTGGCTGCATCAGTTTTGGCTGCTAGTTTTATTGGATTTATTGCCTTCAATGCAGTTACAAACTGCTCAGCGTCTTGGAAACCTTTTAGTGTTAAAACGGCCATAACTTCTTCTAGAAAAATGATATTAACAATCCGCGAAATGCTCCAGAAAACAGATGTCCGTAGCTTTCCAAGAATATAAGGCTCATTCTCTAATTCATTCTGAGCTATTCACAACTTGCTTCCAAAGTCAGCTGATCTGCATAGGCAGTTTTGACGAATTTGTTACTAAAAATCCTACTTGTGCTATTTTTCTTTTATTTGCTTGACAAATCCCACAAAACACAAAAACAAAGTAAATAGCTCAAAAATATAAGGAACTAACTAAGAAAAGACTAGTGAATTTGATGTAAAATATATATAAATATGAGCTTATCACTCAACGAGATCGTGACATTATGAACATGCTTTTAAAAGGGAAGTCTCCAAATTCTAAATATTTTTGGAAGTCGGAGAAAGCAGACGTGGTGCGAAGGAGGCGTGCAAGAGAAGCGAGAGCAAGATGAGATGGTCTTAGCATGATAAGAGAAGATCATCCTAGCACCACAATAGAAGATCATCCTAGCACCACAAATTGGTTAAGTGATGATGAATAGAGTACTTTGGGTTGTAATTTATTATTTATTGAATAGAGTACTTTATGTTGTTTCCAATTTATTGAATTTAGTACTTTATTTAAAGTGAGATTAAATTTATTTAATTTGGTGATTTATTTATACTAAGAGAATCTTTATTCAAATGACATAAACACACCAAATAAAATTACATAAACGTACCAAATATAAAAAAAAACTCACTAAATGAACAAAAAAAAAAAACACACCAAATAAAATTAAATAAACACACTAAATAAAAACAAACACACTAAATGAACTTAAGTATCTTGAGCTTGTTTTAATTGCCACTAGTCCTCTATCAAGTCAATTTGCCGAGCATTGTGCATATATGGCCTTTGAAGTGCAATCTATCGTTGAATGAGCCTTTCATTGTAACGTCCATCCCCTTCTAATGGCTCATGTTGCACAGGTTCTTCGGTGACGTCATGAGCACAATATATTTGTGTTTTGGAATTGTTCATCGTGTCTGGCTCATATTCATCAACGGCATCATAATTGTACTCATCTTCCACAATCATGTTGTGAAGAATGATGCACGTCATCATGATGGATCGAAGGGACTGTACATCAAACATTCTGGCAGCACCTTTGACAAATGCCCATCGAGCTTGGAGGATACCAAAACAATGCTCCACATCCTTTCTACACCCTTCTTGATAGCTTGCAAAGTGTTTTTCCTTTGCACTTCACCGACATGGCACTATTTTAACAAATGTTGACCACATTGGGTAAATGCCGTCTACTAGGTCATATGGCCCGTCGTACTTACGTCCGTTAATCCAGTATGTGACTTTTGGTGCCTTTCCTTGCAAGACATCATTGAACACTGGGGGTTGGGCAAGGACATTGAGGTCATTTTGAGCTTCTGGAACCCCGAAAAATGCATGCTAACTCCATGTATAAAAAGATGCCACCGCCTCCAAAATGATACTTTTTGCTTATTTTCTATCCCCATAAGCGCTTTGCCATGCACTTGGACAATTTTTCCAGGTCCAGTGCATACAGTCGATGCTTCCAATCATCCTAGGAAAACCTTGTATCTCGCTCTTCTTCAGAAGCCTTTGCAAGTCCATGTCAGTAGGTTTCCAGAGATACTCTTCGGTGTAGATAGATTTGATTGCTCCGCAAAACCTCATAAGGGACTCAAGGATGGTTGATTTCCCCATCCTCATTATCTCATCCACTTGGTCTGCAAATACTCCATATGCAAGCATCTGCATCGCAACAGTAATTTTTTGCTCAGGAATGAGACCCATAACACCAAAAGCATCATTCTTTTGCACAAAGTAAGAATCACGGTTGCAAATAGCAATCATGATTTTGTTGAACAAATGTCGTTCCATTCTAAAACGACGCCTGAAGTACGTATTAGGGAATGCACTGTTACGGACAAAATAATCGTCCAAGAGCTCTGCACCTCGTCTTTGCCTGTTTCTATCAAGGTTTCCGGAACGACTGGGCCTGGAGATCTGAGCCATAACTTGGATGACTCGACGGGAATGTGAGGCTCTAGCCATTCTTGCTTCGTCATCTCTCCTTCTATGCTCTTCATCATCTTCCATCTCATTTTGGGCCACCTGGAGATTGAACATTCCTTCTGATTAGTTAAACAATTCTTCCTCTTGCTGATCGATTTCCCACATCATCCTTGCAGAAGAAGACATTGTAAGAAGGAAGCAGAAACTATGAATAATGATACAGATTTTGATTTTGGTGAAGAAGGAAGCAGAAACTATGAATAATGATAGAGATCTTGAGAAAATTGGTGTGAGATTTCAGAGGATGGATGATGGATTATATAGAGGATTCAGAAAGGATTAGGTTCTAGATAGTGCTACGTGGCATGTCGTCATCCGTTAAAAATCTGATTGAAATCTATCCTCAAAGATTCTCAAAAGGTAACGACACGTGGCACGACGACATTGGATAAAAATCTTATCGAAATCCATTACCATAATTATCTTTTCGGATAATGACACGTGACGCAACGATAACGATTTAAAATTTGATTGAAATCTATCCTCAAAGATTCTGAAAAGGTAACGACGTGTGGCACGACGACATTGGATAACAATCTTATCGAAATCCATCACCAATAATTGTCTTTTCGAATAATGACACGTGGCGCAACGAGAACAATTAAAAATCTTATCCAAAATTACAAATAAAATTATTTTGTATTATTTAAAAAAAAATAATATTTTATTGCCCATTGCTAGGGCTATTCAAGTGTAACGGTGGATATGCAAAAGGCAGTTACTGTTCATTAAGGATAATTACTGTTCACTGGGTGGATTAAATAGTGAATAGCCTAGGGGGTTTCCCACTGTGGAGTTGCTCTAATACTAAAATGATCATCAGTCACAATTCATAATTACTAAGAATTTGACTAACTAAGGTACGCAATTCTCTACCGATAGTTAATAGCGTTTATAAATTTGTTGTAGGTTCTCTTCCTATAAGCGCTTATAAACTCCACGATAAATTCTCTTTCTATAAACATCAATAGTTAATAGTAGCTCACGTAATATCACATACAAAAAGTGACCACGCGCTACATACATGAATGTAATACTTTTCCATAAATTAGTGAAGTAATACTTTTCCATACCTTTGAAAATAGAAATGGCCGCTTGAGCCATGGAGACGGTCTTCAGCTCCAGAAATTTCAAAGGGGTTTCAGACCTAGCTCAGAGATTCCTAGTTTGAGGAAACAAAGAAAGCTATTGATTAAGAAATGACATCAAAGTTTTTATTTTTAATAATACAAATAATTATATACTTAAAGAATACTTATACAAATAATTATACCTACCTAAAAGTTCCAAAAAGTCCAATAGGAATGGTTTACAATGCATATTTTTTTTAAAAGAAGATAACTTGTGACAAGTCATGGTTTACAATGCATGTTAAGTGCAAAAGAAATTGATTTTGTCCAAAAAAAAAAAAACTGAACTAAATCAGTCATTGAAGAGCCAAATTTTAGTTGTGTCGGGCAAATCTTTGATACATCTTTGACCATTGAAACCCTAAAATTTGAGTCATCACAATTTAATATAATATAATGTCACTTAGTACTACGGTCTAGTAGTATTCCTCTTTACTTGTAAGTGAGAGATCTTAGGTTCGATTCTCGCCAAATGCGAATTTGAATCACATTATTACTAGCTCATTGTGAGGCTAAGCCTAACCCCCCTAAAAATGAAATATAATATAATAGGTATGCATTTAATATGAAAAGAATGCATTAATACTAAAATGATCATCAGTCACATTTCATAATTACTAAGAATTTGACTAATTAAGGTACGCAATTCTCTACTGACAGTAATAGCATTTATAAATTTGTTATAGGTTCTCTTTCTATAAGCGCTTATAAACTTCACGATAAATTCTTTTCTTATAAACATGAATAGTTAATAGTAACTCATGTAATATCACATACAAAAAGTGATCATGCGCGTACATGAATGTAATACTTTCCATACATAACTTGAAATAATTGTCGATCATTTACACTTGTTCAGACGTGACAACGATCTCGACGAAGGCAAGACTCACGATTTATGCCTTGATTAACACAAAATATATACCTGGTCAATGAGGATTGTTGAACGAATGAAGGGGTTGCTTTGGCGTTTGCGGTAGAAATTAGAAAAATAATATCAAATTAGAGAGGATACAAATTTGGAAGACTAGCAAGAGAGTCTACCATAATTGAATAGCAGCACATAAAAAAACTTGACCTAATTTAAAAAGGGCACGTGCAGAATACCTACCTAGAAGTTGGAGTTTTGAAGTAAGCTGCCATAGGGGCAAGTATTGATTGATTAGCTAGGTCCAGCAAAGCAGCTGTACCCCTTGTTACACTAAATTACAGGTGAGGGTGGTAGAAGACAGGTAGTGTTCTGCTGTGGTTGTTGTTTGCCTATTTATATCTTCTACTACTTTTCACGCTTCTCACCTTTTTTTAATTATTTTGTTGGAATTCTCATTTACTACATTTTAGTAGCGTTCTTTTTTATTAGATTTGATTTTCGTTAAAAATAATAAGATTTAGTCTATTTTTTTACTTTTTAGTGTAGATACTATTGTTTGATAAAAAAATTCCTCAGTATACAATTTTCAGAAGTGTTTTTTTTTTCTAACTATAAAAATAACTAATTAATTATTTATCAGAAAATACTTGAATGTATAGTTAATTTAGATTTTTTTGAAGTAGCCGTTCTTATTTGTCGGTTTCTGTTTAACGTATTCATAGATCGCTTTAGATATGTTTTTCTAACATATTAAATTGTAATTTACCAAAAAAAAAAAAATTAAGGAGTACTATCAGACCTGTGTTTACTCAATAATTTGCAGTAAAATTTTCTATTCGATTATAATAAAATATATTTTTGAGGAAAAAAAACTCAATTATTTCAGATATTTCTTTTAATAATTTACAGGAATTTTAAATAAACTCTAACCATTGAGTAACACTTTGTTTTTCCTTCTTCTATGATGTAAGTATCTCTTCTTCTTCGATTCGATATGATTCACAGTTTAACATGTACAAACTTATGGAAATTAGTTTTTTTTCTTTCTATTTTTTAGAACGAGAAAATTGTTTGGAATGAACCGCAATTTGTTTGACCAAAAAAAAAAAAGAACTGCTATTTGCAGCATCGGATGTCAATTGTTGTTTGTTATTAAATAAGTAGTAATTAATTCCTCCCAAAAAAAAAAAAGTAGTAATTAATATGACAATAAAGGTTTTAAAAGAGAAAAGGGTGTTTCACGCGGATGAAAGGTGTGGATGTTGGTGAGCCACCCTCTCTGCCAGCTGGCTGTCGGGGAGAGGTCCCCAGAACCCCCCTCACTCTGCACGTGACTACCACCTCCCTCTCTCCCTCCCTCCCTTTCTCTCCAAAACCCCATCGCTTTCCCCTATCTCCTCTCTCCTCTCTCCTCTCTCTCTATCTCTCTCTCTCTCGTTCATTTCTTCCTCGTTTGCATCACGTACCCGCGCGCGCACGCACGCACACACACACACACACATACACACACACACACACACTCTCTCTCTCTCTCTCTATATATATATATATCGGAGAGAGGTTTCTTTTGAATCCACGTATACGTCGTCTACACAGATACGTAAATTTGGTTGTTTCGTCGGGAATCTGTGAGGGTTTGACGTGGGGGGCGATATGAGATGAGGAGGAATTGAGATTCAAATGCTACTGCATCAAAGAGGGGATTGGGATTCAAATGCTCGGATCTGCTGGTGGTAAATTCTTGCTTTCTTTTCAATTTTGTTTGTAATTCGTCTCGGCTTCTTGATCCTGCATTGTTTCTGTGGAATGGTTGATTTGTGAGTTTTTGAGATGTCGAATTGTGTGTTGATGGATTAGTGGGAGCTAGATTTAGATTTTGTGTAGAAAATGTGGGGCTCGAGTGTAACCGAATTGGCGATTTGGAGTGACTGAGGAGGAGCATTGTGTAATCAGGTCTTTTTGAAGTAATTTGAATTTGAAGTATGTGTTGGTCCGGTTCGGGTGAGAAAATCCAACTGCTTGTGTGCTGAGGCCAGACGAAAACTGGTTATCTTTGTGGTGATGACACGGGTTCTCTTCAAATGGTGTTTTTGGAGAGGTACCTTTTGCCCCCTAGTACGTACTTGTTCGGTGGCAATGGGTGCAACCTGAGGGATAGGAGACGAGAAAAATAGCATTGCCGTGCTATAAATATCAAAAATTGAGGGTTTACCTTTTGTTATTGATGCATCATCGAGGTTTCAATTTCATTAAGTGTTGTTGGTGTGACTTGGTAAAGGTATTTAGTTGCTAATTGCTTTCGGTTTCATTTGAGGCATAACCCTAGAAGTTATATTTGGATGCCCAGCAGATGGTTGGCTATATAGGTTGGCTGTTTTTTTTAATGGAAATATAGGTAGGTTGTTTTCGCTCATGTATTCCTTGCGGTTGGTGTGGCTTGGGAATGTGTTTAGGTTTGCCGATTGCCTTCCAATATTCTCATGCTCTTCCACTTCCATTAAATTTTAGGTGATATAATAGTTAGTTGAATACGAAGTTGATTGATCTAGATGCTGAGTTGGACAAAAACAGGACAGTAATTGTAGCAGAAGATGGAGGCTTTTCAGAATGCCTTTGAAGTGTCATGGCAATTTTTAGTTGTGTGTTATACTCGTTTAGTTGTGAAGCTATGGAGTAATGGTATTATTTGCCACTAAAATTTATGAAAGCACTTGAAGAAAATTATAAGTATGTTAGTTTATTCTGAAATTTTAACTAGCTTATGTAGTATCATGACTATGGAAATTTTTTTACCTTAAATCATTTGCAATTTTACATAATTTTGACAAACTCTTGCTTGAACAAGATTTCATTTTTCTCTTCTTGTATATTCTGCTAGACTTTTGGTGGTTTCTTCAGAAGACTGTCATGCCTTTCTATGGTGATCTCTAATATTTTACTTGTAAATTGTCCTTTCTGATGTCAAACATTGGCCTTTCATGTATTTTGCAGGTCTTATGACCTCCAGCTTGAAGAAGTCATTGCAATTAAATTTTGGAATTCGTTCTTTTGTAAGGAATGCTGTTAGGTTAATGATATCTTTTATGGGGTAAGAAGTGGGGGCGAAATGGTTTTGAATTTCAGATTCTTAAAGACATGAAGGAGACACAAGATGATACAGGGCCAGCAGAGCAAAAGCCTCCAAATGCTTCATGGTGGCCTTCAGATTTCGTGGACAAATTTGGATCTGTTTCTTTGGGATCCCAAGAAGAATCATTGAGTAGTACTGAATCACCTAGAAGTTCGGATCAAGATGTGTTGTCATCCCAGAAGGCATCACAAGTTGTATGGCAAACTGGAATGCTTTTAGAACCGATTCCCAATGGTTTCTATTTTGTCATTCCGGTGAGATTAATTGTTAGTGATACTTAATTGTTATTTTCTTTTTGTTGTTTCGTTAATTAATTGCTGTTCTTATTCTTGCTTCCTGTCACATCTTGTGTAGTCAATGTTGGAACCTGGGTATTTGAGAGATGGATGTGATTTTACAAAGAAAATGCCTCCTATTTGTTTTTTTCTCATATTGTTCTTGTAAATATTCATACCATCAGATATTTCTTTTTGGGTTTAAGGGAAGATTTTCTTTGACAGATAATAAAGATTTGGAAGTTTTAGGTGCAGTGGTACTTGTGTTGTCTGTTTGAGTGCACACTTTTAAACAATTTCCAAGAAACATTCTGATTAATTTTTCCCTTACTTTCAAAATGTCAAGAAACCTTAAATACACCACTCGCTTGTTCAAAGAGTATATGCACAAATGCAGATAAGTGCAACATTAACAATATATTGCTGATTTATTAGTGGTGTACTATCCACTTGTAACTATCATTGTCTTTGGTCATTTTGATTCATTTTCACCTGTTTACTGGTAGTCGACACTTGATCATGTCAATTGATTAAATATGACAATATACAGGAGAAAAGGCTCAAGGAGATCTTTGATGATATTCCTACTCTTGATGAGCTTCATGCTCTTGAGGCAGAGGGTTTGAGAGCCGATGTCATTCTTGTAGATACTGCAAAGGACAAAAAGCTGTCCATGCTGAAGCAACTTATTGTGGCTCTGGTGAAAGGATTGAACTCATATCCAGCTGAAATGATAAAAAAGATTGCTGGATTGGTAAGTAATTTATTTGTTTGTATGGATCCATGTTGAAGTTACCTTGAGTACACACTCTCTTCATTGATCTTATTTTTTCTTTTTGATTCATTCCTTTATGCCTTCCCTCTAATGTTTTCAACTGTCAAAGACCGCCACTTACATGTTGTACTAATACCATTCATGTCTTTATGATCATAACCTAGATATGAATGATGAATCACAATGCCATGTAGATATGCTACCTGGTTCTGGACTGATGCTACGTTCTCTTTTCCTATTCATATAACTTCATCAGTTACATATACAAATAAACATACATGAGAGCTGAATCATGGAATATGTGTTATCTAAAACCTGATGTTAGATTAACTATTCTGCTCTACTTATATATATCTCATAGGGTGAACTGCCAATTTAGTCCCTGAATTATCACCTGAGTAAAAATTAGGTCCCTAAACTATATTTTTTTCAGAAAAATCAGTCCTTGAATTATAAAAATCTGCCAATTACATCCCTAATATTAAATTTGAAGCTACTATATTCAATTTTTCGTCAATTTAAGTCACAAGCCCTTGAATTTTAGGCACGAAGGGCGTTCTGAGGCTGAATCATGTGGATTCACCAGGCATTCTCTAAACTATTTCGGACGCTAAGGGCTTCTACTTTTGCTTTCTTTCTTTGTCGGCGGAATGCCTTTTCCGTTACTTGCATGTGATACACAGTGGAGGGTAGATTGGTAGTTTTGCATAAAGAAATAGTGAATGGAGTTAACTTTGAAGGGTCAATTAGACGTTACAACCTATATGAAATGTTAAGGGCTTATAGGCGAGAAAAGGATAGTATTACACTCTAAAGTGTGTCAAGTGACTTAAGTTGTCGAAAAATTGGATAAAATAGCTTTGAATATAATAGTAGGGATGAAAGTAGCAATTTTTAATGAATTTAGGGACTTATTTGACCAAAAAAATAATTCAGGGACCTAATTTTCAATAAGGTGATAGTTCAGGGACTAAATTAGCACTTCACCCCATAAGCACTTGTTGTGATTTCTTTGATTAATAATTTAGGATATATTTACATCATTAGGAAGATGATTTAACTTTGTCTGCGATGCCTACACAGGTTTCCGATTTTTATAAGAGGCCAAATGCAGAAAGTCCAGCAAAAGCTGCACTTGAAGAAACCTCCCATATGTTTGAGAATCGAGGAGTTCAACTTTTGGGGCAAATAAAACATGGTTCATGCCGCCCTAGAGCAATCTTATTCAAAGTTCTGGCGGACACCGTAGGTCTTGAGAGTAGGCTAATGGTGGTAAGCTTTTCATTTATTTGATGGTGTTTAACTGTTGTAGTTTGATTTTTTATTTATTTATTTCATGGATTTTATACAGTTTCCAGCGAAATGATAAAGAAATTGTCAAATATATGCCATAAGTTTTTACGGTTCTCAATCATGACTAGCACTGAAATGTGAAATGCTGTCTTTCCCTCCTTGTGTTTCTTTTTTGTGTCAGGGATTGCCTATTGATGGAGTCGTTGAGTCTGTAGATTCATATAAGCATATGTCGGTGGTAGTTGTATTGAACTCTGTTGAATTATTGGTTGACCTGATGCGGTTTCCTGGTAAGCTGTTACCCAGATCAACCAAGGCAATTTTTTTGACCCATATTTCTGCAGCCGGGGAGAGTGATAGTGCAGAGAATGACTCGTGCGATTCACCACTAGAACCGAACAGTCCTCTATATGGATTCTCAGAGAGAGTGGATCCTGACAGGTTAGCTGATGTGGTTTGTAAATCCTAAATTGGTACAAAATTAGAACTTTGGAACCTGTGATGCTTGATGTTGTTGCAAGCATGCGCTACAAAGAAAACTGAGGTGTTTCATATTTTATCTGTTGCAGTGCTGAAAAAGATGATAGCCCTCAGTTCCGAGGTAGATTTGATGTGCCCTCGAATGCACAAGGTCCCTCATTACGAAATATGATGTTGCGACCAAGTACTTCCATGGAAAGAAAACTGAGGTGATTTATGTTTCCTGTCTTGGCAACTGACAAGTCAAACTCTAATTCTCAAATGGCTTTTTCCTACGACCATCCCATTCCGTGTGTGTATTTTTTTCTTCTCGTTAAGTTTGTCCTATTGTTTGCCATTTGCTTCATTTTGAACCTCTAATGTATGGGACTCTGGGTTGTTTGTTATTTAATTTGCTTGATTTTGAACCTCTAATGCACGGGACTGGGTTGTTTGTTATTGAATTAATTTATTAATCCCTCCTCAGTTTATCACATAGTGAACCCAACATTGCAACTACATTTTGTCGGCGTAGTCGGAGGACGGCCATTGCTGAACAGCGGACTGCTAGTTCAAGGTTTTTCTTAATCCTAATGTGTTTTTTCAAAGATGCCTTTCAAGTTTAATTCGTAAGTTTTAAAGATTCAAGGCTCTTGTAAATCATGATGATAGATCATGTTTTGGTGCGGATCTAGGACCTTAGTACCCCCATTTTTATATTTATAATTGCATTGTGTCATGATTTGACTAGTAGGAACTTGACTCTACTGAGTTGTCTTATGTAAGGGACGAGAGAAAAATGAAATCATACAAGCTACCTTTGACAATAAACTCAACCTGGTTTCCAGTAATTCATGTGTTGAATTTACATATTGATAAGTAAAGTGAAGTGACAAACTTTTATTCCAGATGCCAAAACTTGATTTTCTTTTTTCAGAAGATAGCACTGTGATCTCTCTCTCTCAAAAAGTTGTCTTATCTTTAGCATAATATGGTCTGCTTCACTTGTGGTTTTAGCTGTATTTCAGTGCATCTTTTAGTTTGTCCTCTTGTTTACAGATGGCTTATTGTAAGCCCTTGGGACACTGTTCATAAGATGCGTCTTAATGATGTTCAAGTTAGAGAGCCTTGGAGCTAGAGATAGAATTTTCATATTACTTATGTCAGATGGGTTGCGTGTATCTGTGCGGCACTTTTTTGGGTGCATTTCTCTGGATAGATGACAATAATACTACCATCATGTATACCAATTTCTCTATGCTATCTTGAACCAAACCATGATATTTCAAGATAAAAAGAATAGAAAAAAAGTCGACCGTGATTTTCCCCATCATTTGAGTAATTTTGATATTTAATTTTTTGCTGGGTGTGATTGTTGATCTATATTCTCAAACTGTTATTTTCTCTAGTTTCTCATTAATTGTTCAAAACTATTAGGTAAGGGACCTTTGAGTAACAACAGATTTGGTATCTTATTATGGTTATAGAAAAGCGGTGACACTAAAATATAGGTCACTGTATTTGGCAGAGTTCTTTTGGGCATTGTAAGTAGTAGTGATGGGTTTGATGAGAGAAAATCTTGTTGTTGCTTCAAGTCAGTGCTTTACCAAGTGTTACTGGAACTGTTTGTCCAGTATATAAATAGAAAGTTCAGTTGGCGATTGTACTACTTGTCCAACTTTATTAGTGACCTAGGTAACCGAGGCTAAAAAAATATACTAACCCTGTCTCACAAAATAATAGTCAGACAATACATGTATATGTGGTGCCATCTTTTCGCTTAATCTCCCAATAATGCCAATAAGGTGCAGACTTCTTGATGGACTACATGGTCTCTATCAATTGTGATAGTTTATATTGTTCAAGTTATATTTAGGATGGATAATATTCTTGTGAATCAAGATTTAGCTTTTTGGTGCCATTGCTGTATAAATAGCATGCTCATAGAAATGCTTGCATTTTTAACATGAATTTTCAGGTCAGATACTTCTTTTTTGTTCTTTAGATGGTCTCCAAGATTTTCCATGATATTGTGTATTTTTCTGGCCCATGTCTAAAGTTGCTGTTTTAGGATGACCTTTTACTCTTTAAGCAATGTCATTGCATATAGTTGCCGTTGTAGTTATTCCTTTTTGTCTTTCTGGTTTTTCAGTCCAGAGCATCCTTCATTCCGAGCACGTGGGCGGTCCATGCTCAGTGGTGATAGGAAATCTTTTAGAGATTATGCTGATGACATGCCTACCTCAAGGTTTTATATCGATTAATTCTATTGTACCCCTTTGTATGGAAACTTTGATGAATGCTTTAGTGAATAATCCACAAGTTTCTTCTGCGCTGAGGCAGTGGATATTAATTGCGGTCTTATTACTTAACCAATGAACATTATTGATTGCCTTATAATTTTCATGTTTACAAGATTGGGTGGGGGAATAGTTGGAATGGAATTGCATCCTGCGAATGACTACGTGTTGGGTGCAATTTATAGGGTCAAACTAGGCATATGACTTTGGAGCATATATTTCTTACAGACATTACATAATCAGTAATCTTAAACCAAGCTTGGGCCCAAAAGCTATCCCTTGTTTATTCAGATAGGCCAGAAAAAGACAGTATTGGAATTGATCCCTCCTTGATTTGAGGGTTTCAGTTCAAGATAAAATGTAAAAACCCATTGAAGTGACTTCAGGTATATAAAATTAATGCTTGTATTCCCATATTTCTATATCTTTTTTGTTAAATTGTTCATTATATTCCTCTCATTGTCTCCTGTGCTCAACTAGTTGCATCCCTAACAGGTTGATGTTACATTGTCTGCTGAGTTTTGTATTGGATAATTTTGTGTGATTAATCTTTGCTTTAGCTTGTATGTGATGTTTCTTTCACAGCTCAATCTACACATCTTAAAGAAATAATATATATATATATATATATATGTGTGTGTGTGTGTGTGTGTGTGTGTGGTCTTAAACTTGTGTTCAATTCTTGATTGTAGCTACAGGTCAGATGGTGCATCAACATCAGAAGCTCGCAGATTAAGAAGAAGAAGCATGAGTATTACTCCAGAGATTGGTGATGATATCGTAAGGTTGATGTTTATTTCATTATTTTCAAAAGGTCTTTGCTTCCTATAGTTTGTCGATTTCACTGAACTTACTCCATTGTGCGTAAGCTGATCTTTTTCTCCTGGTAAATATATTTTGGCATTTTTCATTTCAGTTTATTGGTTACCTTTAAAAAATTATTGGTTATTATTATGCCTTTTTCCTTGTTATATTGTCTTTATGCTGTTAGGATTTGTTTTTCATCTTGTATTTGATTGTGATTCTTAAATATTTGTTGAAAGTATCTGAAAGTTATATCAGACAGGTCCCATGATTCAATCAAGTGGTAATAGGTCAATAAAACAATATTTTTTTTAGAGCTCTGCTTTTTTATTTGAATGGTAGAATGGGTATTGATCCCTGGTGCTCTGAGGTGCTTTGCTAACGTGAGGAGCCATGGGAAATCACCATCAGGCAAATGACGTCGTGTAGATTATTGACAATTGCACTGTTGCACCTTACACCGAAGGCCAAGTTAACATGTAGTTTTTGAGTCCCAGCATCACAGAAGTGATGGCCACATTTTAGGGTACCTGTAGCTGATACAGTAGCAAATCAATTGGAGCATCACTGCAATCATATCACTTTTTGTTCACCTCTTTTATCATGAAAATTAGTTTTGTTATTCCACATGTACTGAGTGTTATCTCTCTTGACTGGTCTAGTATTTTGTACTAAGTGCTGCTTGTTTTGCTTTGGTTGGCAAGGTTTAGCATAACGTTGCTTGTAGTATACATAATTTCTTTCTTTCTTCAAAATTGTCATTTCCTATCAATAGAAAGCATTTACCGTGTGATGTAAATTTGTTTGCTTGAATGTTCAAATAAAACTAGTATACTTAGTTCTGCTTAACCAACATGGAGTAGTCAGTGGCCAGTTTTTGTTCTTAAGCCAAGTTTCTTGTAAATATTATCTCTGGCCAGGTATGAAAATTTGTTGATGTGAATATTTGGCGGTCTAGTGTATTGTTCATGTGGACACACTCAGCTCTAACTTGAGAATAATGCCTGAATTAGATGGACCATAAAGAGAATGTTATTTTATCTGATTTTTGGATATGTTTGTACAATTAATAACTATGAATCTAATGAACTATGTAGGGCTGTGCGAGCAATGAATGAAACATTGAAGCAGAATCGACTTTTGAGAGAGCAGGGTGAGGATGACAGATCTGGTCTTCAGAAAAATGTACGTTTCTTCATTGCAGTAACTGAAGCACAGCTACATGAAATCAAAATTTGTCAATGCTCTGAGTATGCTATTATGATAAGCCCATGGTGAAAATATGTTTTTTTATTTGGAAATCAATGGTTATGCTTGTGTTCTGAAGGGAGGACAGTCAACTTGGTAACTGCACTGTTTGTTTGTTTTAGATTTTGTGTGTTTTCCTAGTTTCATCATTTTTGGGCTTTGAGTCTGATCACCTGGCTGGTGGATGCATATATGCTTGTTATTTTGGTGTGGCATCTTTACTAGTAGCTTAAACTCTGGATATACAGTATTTCTTAAGCCTGCAATTTGTAATTGTATAAATCTAAATCTTTATGTATGTTTCTGTGTGTTTATATATACGCATTAAAATGAAGTCTTGTTTCCCAGTCGTCAGATGCATGAAATTTTGAACTGACTTTGTTCTTACATCTAACAAATTCTGTTGTTATGTCTTGCATTGTGGTCTCCTCTACCCATTTATAACCTCCTCGTCAACTATTCACATTGCTTCCACATCCGGTGCACAACTACTCCTGGATCTTCATTCCATAATGTAGTTAATAACCCCTTTTCTGATTAGTGCTCTAGTCTTGCTGCCCTCCCTACTTTGAATCTACCTGTTCACTTATGAAGTAATGTAATGACTAATGGCATAATGTAAAGCCTAAAGGTAATAATAGTAACGCATTCCTATTCAATCTTAAGAGGGAACATGATTTTTAATAAACAACCGGTAACCTACTTTTCTTGACTACTCTCCTAGGTGAATGAGAGATGCATATGATAGGCAACACAAGTTAATTAAATTCAAGATGTCATAGGAAATTTTAATGTTGACTCTAAAATTTTCATTTTCATGGATCTTGTTTCTCACTTGTGTACCTTGCATTGGATAGATGTGGATGATTTCCAAGCATCAAATACTAACAACTTAAGTGCTCATATTTTTATTTATTTTTTGTTTTAATTGGGAAACTGTTGTTGGCACTCCAAAAATGTCATTGTGCAATCCTCATGAGTATTCTTTTATTTTTTTTATTTTTATTTTTTATCTAAATATAAAAGTTTGGAGTGCACAATGAGATATTTGGAGTGCCCCTTTTAATTTATCATTATACTCTCTAAGATTGTAAAATAACTTTTTTTTTCAACAGTTTATAATGAAGCAATTAATGTCAGCTTCGGAGCTTTAATTTTTTTGTTACCTCGTGTTTCAAATTTTCCTTTAGATGATTATGGTGAATTTTCTGATTGAAGATTGCTATACGTTTGCTTCCCCAGGACCAAATCAGTTCTCAAAAAGCAATGTCATTACCTTCATCTCCACATCAGTACAGAAGTCAAACTTCTGATAGAATTGGACCTTCAGAGTTCACGACATATGATGAATTGGTTCTAACATGGAACAGAATTCTGGAGTCCGCCACATTTGATAATAAGCCTCTATTGCCTTACCAGGAATGGAATATTGATTTCCCAGAATTGACTGTTGGAACTCGTGTTGGAATAGGTAAGAATCACTTGTTTAACATACAATACTTCACTATGATGTTGGCTTGATAAGTGAGAACCCATCTGTTTCGTGAGGTAAAAGAAATGAGTTTGTTATGAAAAGAAAGGAGTGTTTGTTATTAATGTTGTTTCTACTTTGTTTTTGTTTTGTTTTTTGTTTTTTCCTCTCCTTTTCAATTTTGAAGAATTCTTTATTTTATTACACAAATCATCACATCGTTAGATAAATAAAGATATAATAGTGGGATGAAATACCCATCTTCCTCAATTTTTTCCTAAATGTAGAGAATTAGGAGAATAAGTTGGGAGAATAGAAGAAAGGTCGGGAAAAATATAATTGGATTTGGTCCTTTAGTAGCAAAGTGTGCTCCATTAACCCTGGTAACTCCCTAAGAAAGCTAATGAATTTCAGGCTGCTTTTTTACATGCCCGACATCTCCTTGCAATTTGTAAGGTTTTGTGTACAAGCCGCACCAAAAACATAATAATAGTGATGTTAATATACGATGAAGCTCTACTTTCCTTGGAAAAGCATCTAAATTTTCATCCGGAAAAATTAAAAATACAGTTTTAGTTGATTGAATTTTTTTTTTTTTGTGGTTGCTTCTGCATTTAGGGTTCTTTGGAGAAGTCTTTCGAGGCGTTTGGAATGGAACAGATGTCGCAATAAAGGTTTTCTTAGAGCAAGACCTAACTGCTGAAAACATGGAAGACTTCTGCAATGAGATATCCATTCTTAGGTATTTCTCAAAAATACCTTGATCATTGTACTGCTTTTTTATTTTGTGCTGCGGGTTTTTATTTTATTATCCATATAGTTTTCTAATGTGCTCTATGTTTTTCCCCCTTTTTGTACGTGGGTATCCAGTCGCCTTCGGCATCCTAATGGTACTTTCTGTTCTGATTATACCTTCCATTTTTCATTTTTCCATTTTTCCATTTGTATATGGTTGTTTGTGTACGGTGGAAATATAGTAGATTGTAGATAAATACTGATGTATATTTTCCTTATTTTATACTGCTCTGGAATTGAATGTGATGTTTTCTGCAGTTATTCTATTTCTGGGTGCATGCACAAAGCCTCCACGCTTATCAATGGTTACAGAATACATGGAGATGGGATCTTTGTATTATTTGATTCATTTGAGTGGCCAGAAGAAGAAGCTTAGCTGGCGAAGGAGACTAAAAATGTTGCGTGACATATGCAGGTCTGTACTTGCTATCCATGATTTATGAAAAAAAAAATTCACAGCACACATTTATTCCCAAGAACATGTGTGCTGTTCCATTATTTCAAGCTCCTAAAATCCATTCATTACACTTCTTGAACATAAATTTGTTGGTACATGCTTTTCGTTATACTTATCTGAATCCTAAAGAGAACTGACATGTGTATAACTATACACTATCTATGGCTTTTGGTTCGTAAATTCAGACTTACTAGCTGCTAAATGATAAACAACTGTAGCTCTGAAATCGACAGTTTCTTAGTCATGCCTATCGACATGTTATCATTCTGATTAAGGCGGTTAGGTCCTATATGTTGACGAATGCTTGAAATATTTCTGTACTTTCTTTTGGTTTTTGTCTGTAAACGTTCAACACAGAAATACAAAACCAATTTGAGCTTACGTCATCTCAGTTTGCATGATTTCTTAGCAGTTGTGTAGGATAGAAGATTCCGTATGCTAGGTACCATTCAATGTTTTGATAGGATGAACTCGGGAATTCAGCATTTCATGAGATTTCTGGATGATGTAGCTAAATCTGCATATAGGATCTTATCATTGTCCAAATCCCACAGGGCTGCTTGTACATTCAAGTTAAAGAATTTGATAAATTTGCTCAGTTTTATATTATAGTATAGATAAGTACTGACTGGAATCTTCTGTTTGCAACTAAAGGGGGTTGATGTGCATGCACCGGATGAAGATAGTTCATCGTGATCTAAAAAGTGCAAATTGTCTCGTGAATAAGCACTGGACTGTCAAGATCTGTGACTTTGGACTCTCGAGAATAATGTCTGAGACAAACATGAAGGACTCATCGTCTGCAGGAACTCCGGAATGGATGGCACCTGAGCTTATACGAAATGAACCCTTCACCGAAAAATGTGATATTTTCAGCCTTGGGGTTTTAATGTGGGAGCTCTGCACTCTAAATAGACCGTGGGAAGGCGTTCCACCAGAGAGGGTCAGTAAGATGTATACGACTTAATTATTTTCGCTCTTGTTCTGACCTATAGCTAGTACAATCTAACCACCTGGTATTTTGAGAAAGCTAGAAGTTTTTTGAGTTAAAAATTTAGCTTTCTTCTATTCAGGTAGTTTATGCTGTCGCGAATGAAGGTTCCCGGTTGGAGATCCCAGAAGGTCCCCTAGGCAGGCTTATTTCAGGTGATCTATTGCTTAACCATAACAAAAATGTCGAGCTTTATACATTTACCGTGAATAATCAGGCTTCCGAGCTGACAGTTTTGCAACGTTTGTACAGATTGTTGGACGGAACCGCAGGATCGACCGAGCTGCGAGGAGATACTCTCCCGCTTGTTAGACTGCGAGTACTCACTCTGCTGATACAATGTTTTGTGTGTATAGAAAACATGGTAGAGGTGTTACTTTGTATTCTCGGCTTAAGGTGTATCCTCATCCTCTTTCTCTTGTCAATTTCTCATCTTTTGTAGACTCATAAATTTGATTTCCCTTTTTTTTTTTTGGCTTTTAATTTTGCGTCCTCCGATGTTCCGCTGCAACTCAGCTTTTTGTGCAATCAAAAAAAAAAAAAAAAAAAAAAAAAAGCTTGTTTACGAGCTTCTGTTGGACCTTCGGAAAATGCTTTCGACAACTATTTACAGGAGCTTTTTAAAGGAAGAGATTCCGATTATTTTTTTAAATGGAGATTAGTTGTGGGGTTACATCACATCAGCTTTAACGATTTGATTTGTCTATTTTTTAAAGTTGGATTTCATAGATCATCTTTGTCTACAAGAAATAATGAAATTTAAATTAAATAGGTAAAAATGATCTCGGATTAAATTGAATTTTTGTAAGAACTTCTTTTAGACGAATTAGAGAATGACAAGGGTTATTTATGTTAGTAAAGAGTCTGGCCTTGTCAAAACGATGACAAGATATTATTTGATGGAAAATTGAAAACGTTAAAAGTGAGGCATGAACAAGATGTTGGGAACTCGTGCATTGTTCCTCTCCGATTTCATAAACTACATATCATTAGTTTGATTTGTTCAATCAAGGAATGGGCGCCGGTTGAGTGCATCTTCGAATCGACAACACGAATCCACTCTCATCTCCGTACTCATTTCGTTTTCGGGCGCCGGATAGTAGTCCTCCCTCAGCTGCACATCCCTCAGGCTCGGGTTTCTCACAAGGAACATCATGAAATGCTCATGAGCTGTGCCGTGGATGAAAAGCTTCCGCAATGTCACGCATTCCGACAGCAGCCCCGCAGCCGGAAGCCAGAGACTCCTTTGGTTTACGTCCCGGTCTTGCGGTGGCCAGTAATCGAGTTCCGTTAGGCACAAGCTTTCAATCCCAGTCAGGAAGAACCTCTCCCAGAGGCTAAGGTCCATCTGTCCTGGCGGGGCTGTCAATGCATAACCCACCGTGTCACCACAATCCAACTTCATCTTGGACAGGCAAGGATAGCCTGCGAGGCAGCTCAACCCGAATTCTCGCTGTGTGGGTCTGTGCCTTCCTCTGCAATCCCCTTCAACCCGAATCTGAATCTCCTCAAGATTGGGGCAATCATCGAGACCCACCGACGGCAACGGAGTCAGCAGCTCACCGACCCCAACCCAAAGCGAGAGATAATGCAGCCTCTCCCAGCTCTCACCGTACCAAAACCCATTTCCGTTTCCATTGCCATTGCTTGGTGGCATATAGGAACACTCCCCATCCATCCCCAACTTGCATTTCTTACTTCTGTTTTCGCACTCAGCTGCCCAATTCAAGTCCATGTAATCGCCACCATCATCACCATTCCGATTCACCGCAATGCCGTCACCAACATAATCATCGACATTTACTTGATCCAGATCAAAGCCATGAGCATCCTCTGGTTCCCACACGCAATCAATGTGCAGGCGCTGAATCCGATCACGAATGCGCTCCAGAGCCCGCAACGAAGCCGCGGCATTCAAATTCTTGCAACAAGAGATACTGACATCAACCAAAGTCTTCCTCAACAAACAGGCCATCGTCCCCAACCCTTTAACCGTTATTCTCTTACATCCATGGACCTCAAACTTGGCCAATTTACAACACCCTTTCGCAATCTCAATCAACCCCATGTCCGTCAAATCGGCAGAGTTCTTAATCGCCAGCGACTCCAGCCCGGCACATAGGGCAATGCCGTTGAGCTTGGACCCAATCGCCGAGCAAATCCCATGGAACTGGCCCAGCTTGAGCGCCCTCAGCCTGGGGCATTTGGACCCGAGCACCTCCAGCGCCAACCCACTGTCTCTCACGTTCTTACAAACATCCAGCACCAACTCTTCCAGCAGCGGAAGGCCCGAGAAGAAGTCGATTAGCGCCGCGCGCCCGACCCGTGCGTCTTCGGCGGTGAAACCGTCGTCATCTGGCTCGCCGTGGGCGTTGGCCAGCGACGTCGTATCGATCAAATGAATGACTCTGAGCTCCGGACAGTTTGTGGAGATCGATAAGAGCGCCTCCTCGCCGACGAAGCCTATGTATCTCGGATCGAACATGCACGCCACCAGGAGATGTTGCAGTTTCGGACACGCCGCCGTGATGGATTTGATCTCGTTGGCCTTGAACCCCTCGGTAAATGACGTCGTCAAGAGATTGAGCTTGGTGAGAGATCGAGCCACGTTGGGATAGGATTCCAGAACCGGCGGGAGGTCCTCCGTCCAGTAGTAGAACTCTGACAAGTCGAGCTCTGAAAGCGACTGACAGGCCGAGAACAGAGGATCGAAGTCGGCGCCGAGGGTTGATTGGGGCCGTTGATGCCAGCGGACGAGCTTGACGCGGCGCAATCCCGGCCACAGATGGGAGACGATCTGGACGATAGAGGGCGATCGGGAGTAGACTGTGAGTGAGGTGACGAATGGGAAGGCGTCACGGAGGCGTTGGGCAAGGAGAAGAGGGTCAGTGTTCGCGGCGGAGGGGGAGAGCAGAGCGTGGCCCCATGGGGATAAGTGTGAGAGGTCGAGCTGGGCGACTGCCGTGAAGCAAATCGGGATCCTGTGGAGGTCGCGGGCGTTGCCCCGGAGCGTGAGGGATGTGCGCGTGGCCCTCTCCATGCTCCGGAACTTTTTGCACACAAGGGAGAGCGAGTTCCTGGTCCGGGTGTCGAAAACTAAGGTGATGACGGTGGAGAGTATGGGCTCCGGCAGGTCATTGATGGTGGTGGCCATGGTGGGAGGGAGGGTGGGAATGAGTGAGAGTGAGATTGAGAGAGGAGGATGGGAGGGAGGGAGGAGTTATGGTAGCTGAGGGCGGGTTTTGTCTTTTAGCGTGAGACCCACGTGAGTACGTTATATCTTTACTTACCCCTAGTGTTCCGTATTCGTGTTGTGGTTTTTTGTGTCATATTTAATATATTTCTGAGTTATGTCGTGTATCATCTGTTAAAATAAACAGGAATTACAATCCGACCAAAAAATATTATCGGTAATACGATCCTACCAGTTATCTGTTATAAAGAAATATATTTTAAATCAATAAATAATTAAATGAAAATTATAATACTAAATTAATATATACAATACATTGTCACATTCAAAATATAAATACATCTGTGTTTCAAGTGTTGCATACCCAAAAATAAGAGTATAATGAAAAATACATTAACACATTACAAATTCTCAAATGTTCAAAGGATTTGCAAACATGAAAGGAGCTATATTTGAAGGTTGTGAAACTTTGCACATTTTCTTACAATAAAATCCTACAATTTTCATCAATTGTCATGGGAAACGATATTGGAACTTTAACTCGATATATTTTCTTCAAGCGTAATATTGATAATGTTTTCAGTAAGACTTTCCACATTAACACTCTTCCACATAAACTAAAAACCAAACATTATAAACCATTTAAATTATGAATATAAAAAATAATTATGAAAAGAAATAAAACAATATTACTAAGTTTTTTTTAGTAATTAAACTTTAAAATTATCAAAATAAATTTTCTTAAACAAGTCGAAACGGGTTACCCCATGTATACCCCGTTATTAACGGATTCGTAATGAATCATCCGATAACGATCCTATTTGTTATCGTGTAGAACCAAAAATCGTTATTTTCGTGATGTTTTTGTGTCGTGTCACCGTGTAGAGAGTAATGCACTCGCAGTGGAAGGGGCGTGGATAAGGAAGGAAGGAGTGTGGGTCTGTGGTTGTTTAGGATATGGAAGGATGAATTATGGATTATGGATTATGGATACGGAACGGAACAAGTGTGATTGTGTAGCCTGCTTTGCTGCCATCTGTTTCCGATTTTCTACAAAAATCTTCACCATTTTTGCCATGACAACGACACGACAGCAGCCACTACGATAGGATACGACTACTACTCTACACTCGTCTTAACCTTTTTCCTTTTCAAGATAAAATAAATTGTTCCACAAAAAATTTTGGTTGGCACGATTTGGATTACGGAATGATTTGGTTTTAGCGATTTGGATTTCGGATTGATTTGGTTTTATCTTAAATAAAACTAAAAAAATATAATATTTTGATTCGATTCAATACGGTTTAGATTGAATTGTTTGGTTCGAGCGGTTAGGGGCGATTTGGATTTCGGATTGATTTGGTTTTATCTTAAATAAAACTAAAAAAATATAATATTTTGATTCGATTCAATACGGTTTAGATTGAATTGTTTGGTTCGAGCGGTTAGGGACTAAACCCATTTTTATCATTTTCATTTTTTTTCCTCAAAAACTCTATTTGGGTCTCATCCCCATTTTTTGTTAATCCATTTGTTTTGTTGGTTCGTCCTCTTGGTGGTCGTGATGGCCTTGCAGTGGATGCGCTCAGGGTTTTTTTTTGTTGTTGTTCAACTGGCCACTTTTGGGCCTATCTTTTGTATTTTTTTTTTGTTGGTGGCTTGTATTTAAGTAGTGAGCTGCCCTTTGGACTGCCTTTTTCCTTGTACTTGCCTTTTTTTAACGGAAATAAATTAGTTTGACCAAAAGAAAAATGAGGAAACATTTTTTATGATAAAAATTTGTTTACAGTAATAACCCCAAAACTTGATTACTGCTTTTCCTTTCTTCTTCTTTTGTTGTTTTTTTTTCCGTTCATTTCTTCTTACTCAATTCTTAGTCTTTAGTGCTTCTGACATAAGGCTCAATATGCGGCGACGTTTTTTCCAACCTTAAATCGATGTGCAGATTTCTTCCTTTTATTAATGTGACATTGATTCTCAACAATATTATTGACCACGCTTTGAATCTCCCTAAGTACAAAGAGAGTGAAAGAAAGAGGAAATGGAGGAACAAAAGAAAGAGAATGAGCCCCAGTTTGGGGTTGAGGTGATTTTAAAAAAAGCTCCTATGAAAAAAAGCTGGGAGTGTTTTTGGTGTTTGGTAAACTAAAAAAAAGGGGCTTATTTTGGAAGCTGCTGTGAGAATAAGCTGAAATCAAAGGAAAAAGCTGAAGCTGCCATTTGTAGCTTTGGAAAACTGGCTTTTTTTCAAAGCACACAGAACTACAGTGCTCCTTTAATGAAAAGACCCACTATCAGATTGTTTTTTTTTCCAAAAGCACTTTTACAAAAAAGTTTACCAAACACTCTGCTGATTTATTTCACAGCCGCTTATTCTCACAGCACAGCCGCTTATTTTCACAGCAGCTTTTTTTCAAAGCACAGCAATACCAAAAAGATGGAGGGAGTTGTAGCAGATGTGTGAGAGAGAGAGGAAGAGAGGTGTATCTAGTTATATATATATATATATATATATATATATATATATATATATATATATATAATTAATATTTCAGTTAATAATTTTTATAATAATTTTTTATATTTAGTATTGTTTTTGTTTAAATCTTTACCTTTTTATTAAATTTTTGTGTCGCATCAACAACTTTGACACATTTGTTTATTGGAAATGAACCTTAATTGTTTTGAATGAGTGAAGAAACCGGAAAAGAGAGATTCAAATTTGTGGTTTTCTCATAATTGATAAGAGAGTACCACCAGATTATTGTAGAGCAATCAAATATTCAAGTGGTACTTCTCTTATCCAGATAATGTAAATATTACCATGTGCAAGGTTCTAGGGAATTCAACCTTCAACTTCATTTTGATGGATCCTACGTTTTTTTCTATTCGAGAGTCAAACGATGCTCGTGTGTACATTTTGGTGTGAAAACATTACTCAAATGATACTCACGTGTATATTTTAGCATCATTTGAGTCTTTCAAGCTCAACACAATAGCCTATGTAGAATAGTTGAGGCTATTGCGCTTCATCGAGCTTTTTGGATGGCTAAGATAAGGAACTACCAAAAGTTGAGCAATGAGGGTAGACCGAAAACTATAATTGATGGGGCTTTTGGACAGTGTACAATACCTTGGTTGCTCAAGATTATCATACAAGACATTAAATTATGTGTAGTATTATCCACATACTCATTTTTTCTTCTTATACATCTCTTTAAATTTTTTGCCGTAGGATTCAGCCCACGAGCATATAGGTGCAAACAATGTGCAATTTCGAGTTTGAACAAACAAGTTATAGACATTTTAAATTGAAAGGAAATTTCAGTTTATTAAAAACTTCCATAAATAAAAGGAGAATTTAATACATGTTAAGACTTTCTAACAAAGGAAAATCTCTTAATTAATACTGAAATTAATATTTTGCCCTTAAATTAAAATATTCAAACCAATAGGATTTTAATATAGATATTGGTTAACTAGAAATTGCAATCAAAGTTTCCATAAATTTGTGTATGTTGTATCATATATTGGGCCTCACTACTTAGCTCATGATTTATGTAAGAGGGGAAGGCAACCCTCAATTTTCTGAAACCATATCGATACCAGTGTGTGACACACCCCGACCGAGATCGAGGCGTGATGGCCGTCACGTGAGGGTGATGTAGCAATGTGCATAGTGCAGAAGCAATAAAGATAAGCAATATACGAATAAATAAAAAAACGAAAGCTACTAATGTGCACTTATAAACAGGAAGTGCTAGGAGTGATATATAAGTGTAAATACTCCTAATCAGAGCATAGAAAGTTTAGGTGCAGTACAGTAGGACAAGTACTAGTTATACAATACCAGAAGATGTCCTACAAATATTTTATTTTGTCAGAACCGCCGAGATCCTCGATGCCACCAACAACAAGTCTACCTAAAACCTGGAGGGGCGCAAAACAGAAAATGTGAGTGGGAAAAAACAAAGGCTTTGAGAACACGTTTAACTTTCAAAAGCTCTAACCTCTCGCAGTAAAAAATATATACTTTTCCCAAAAATAGAATATAAATATACATCTATATTTATATACTCAAAATCATGCTTCACATATTCATAATCATAAGTATGCCATGCCAAGATATAAACAGGATAAGTAACTCAGGAGAAAATAAATTCATGAAAAATATCACATTAGCCGGAACCCCTGCAGAAGAATGAACTGCTGAATTCATAGCTCATTAGTCAATCTAGCCGGAGTCACTACCAATAACCTATACGGCACTGCACTGCATATAAGTTAGAATGTCTGTACGACAAGACTGGGTGTAATATAGTTATGCTCAATGCTATGCACTCATGACAGCTATGCGATAAATTGCAAGTCACCTACGAGTCAGAACCACCTATGATGGTCTGTATGACAAGACTATGCACCTAAATTGGATTCAAAGTGAGCATATGGTGCAGAAGGTGATATTATAAACAGGCATGTACTCTATCTCTAGTAATTCATAATCACCCGAGGTGCAGGTTTATGAACTCTATGCTTATCAATTAATCACAACCGTTAATCACATTCACAATTCATAACTCACCTGGACTTACCTAAGTATCCACAGCAACACAATTATATATATATATATATATATGCAAACATCATATGCATATTCTAAATATAAAACGTTTGGCATGGCAATTCAAATCATAACTCATTTAAATGCATTTTCTGGGTAAATATCAAGCATATATATATATACTTAAAACCAAAAGCCCACTCACTAGTATGTCGAAGGGTCGTAGCCCCCGAGTCGCCTTTAATTGAGCTCGTCCTCGGGATAAGCCTCCCCTATATGCGAAACAACTATAAAAACGTTAATTTAAAGCACATAACCAATACTAGCTATTAACTTCTCATACATTGCTCAAATGGGATGTTTGAATATACCAACGTGATCTACACAACCTCACGAACATCCCCATATTTTTAGAAAAAATTTCCGACCACCCATGCCTTGCCACGCGCCGCCCATGCCGTCAGGAATATTTCGTCCAAAAACAAGCATATACCATCAATTATTAATGGCGTCATCTAACGCCATTAGCATATTCCGTCAAAACTGACGAAATATGCCCTTGTCTTTTCAAAACCTTATATCTTCTTCATTTCTTAACCAAAATCCATGAAATTTGAACCAATTTGAAGATCTCACCAAGACGAACAAAACCATACTTGAGTTGAGCCCTGAAACCCCAGAAACTAGCTGGAAAAAGTCTCGATATTTCAACAAATCTTAAACCCGTCGTTCTCGATAATCTGACGTCCAAATTCCTCCAACGAACCACTCCGAGCCTTGTGAGGACCTCCTTAAGCTACCTATAAGTTTGAAATCCAAAAAAACACACGATTTTACGATTGCATGAATAGTGACATAAATCGGGTTAGGGTTTTCACGAGTTTTCGAAGAAGTTCTTACCTAAAAATGGTACCATTCAACTGGTATGAACCTCAGGAACACAGTGGTGTCCTTTAAACCCTCGATCTGCAAACTTTCAACTATTTTGTTGTTAATCTGTACAAGAGAAAAGGAGAGAGAGTGAGTTCGAGGGAGAGAGCACGGGAGATAAGAGAAAGAAAGGTACTTTTGTGTGTGTGTGGTCCAAATTGGGTCACCAACCAAACAACTAAAACTTTAAAAATTTGATTGAGTCCAAACCTTAGCCTATTTACACACTCCACCACCAACTGTTCAAGGGCAATTTCATCAATTCATGTTATCGAAAACTTTAATTCGGGACGGGCTGTGACAATGTGGATGTAGCCTTAATTAGAGGTGAACCATGATACATCTTTGTGTTATTGTGCGTTTGTGTGATTTACCGTCGAATTTAAGTTTGTCCAAGATCGATCCAATTTTATGTATCAACATTTGGCGCCATTTGTAGGAATCGACACGAAAAAGCTATGTTAGTTCTTTCCCATTTTTCATCTCACCACCGTGAACCCTCATCCCTTGAAGGGTAAAACATCTATTACTCATCCCTTTCAATCTTCTCTAAAATGATATGGTAATAAGAGAAAATTTTCTTCATAAATAATTGGCTCAAAATAAAAATTATTCATCTCTATATTTATATGAAGTTTAATGGTCTTTGATTCTCTTTGCTTGATTCTAAAATTCATGTGTATTTAATATATATTTTTAATATATATATATTAAGGAATCAATAAAGTCACCATGTATTAACTAAAGACTTTTTATGACTTTTCAAAAGTCAATGTGTTGATGCACAAAATCGGTGAGAACTTTGGTACAACAGAAAGTGTTAAGTTTGTGACATTCGCTAGATTGCTCCAGTCATTGGTATGGATAAGTATGTAAATGGATAGAGACAGGGAAGCAAACACAAGATGTACGTGGTTCACCCAGATTGGCTACGTCCACGGAGTAGAGGAGTTCTCATTAATTGTGAAGGGTTTACACAATTACATAGGTTCCAGCTCTCCTTTAGTGAGTTCTAGTGAATGATTTAGTACAAATGACATTAGGAAATATTGTGAGAGAATGATCTCTATTTATAGAAGAGAATTTCTAGTTTCATTCTGACATTGACACGTGTTGTGTTGTGATTGGTTTCAGATGTTGACACGTGTCACGCTATGATTGGCTTCTGATGTCGACACGTGTCGTGCTGTGATTAGCCTCCTGGTTGGAGGGAAACTCTTCTAGGTCCTTGATGGTATAACGTTGGACAGTGCTCAGTAGTTTCGGGATTGGTCAAGTATGGTACAAACAGTGCTCACCTAAGTTCCCGAGTGAGGGAAGTTCCTCGATTGGGGACTTGCAAGATCCAAGCTATTGAGTAATCATAAAACTTCTAAGTACCGAAGTGTGGTATCATTTTCACTTGCCTTATCTGTCTCATATGTAGATGTGGCATCTTTTCTGGAAGTACTTTTCCTCCATCCAGGGGTGGTATCTTTAACCGATGAAGATGCACAAGGTAATGTATCAATTTCACTTGAAGCTTACTTGTAGTTTCGGGCTTGGTCAAGTGCGATACAAACCCTATAGTAGGAGTCCCCTAAGTCGCCGAGCTAGGAGATTTACCGAATGAGGTAACAGATAAGGTAAGCAATCAGACTTCCAAGCAAGCAACCTGGATCGGAGGTTCGACTTCAGCTTCCGGTTGATTGTTCTCATTCTCCTTGTGTCGTAAACAGCAACAAGGATAAGGAGAAGCAAATGGAGAAGAGATGATATGAGATACTTTTGCTTTTGAAGAAGTAATTTTCCACAGGCTTATTCTTGAAATGGGCTGGAAGGTTTTCTGGTTTCCTCTAGAGTATAAGGCCAACTCAAGAATTTGAGGGTCAAAACAAGTCCATCAAATCTAGAGTACGTTCGACCCTAATGATATGTGATACTTTTGCTGTTGACAAAGTAGTGGATGTATCGGCACGTATTCTGTTACACTTGTCTCCACATGCTTCCTTATATCTTTCTCACTTGCCCTATCTGTTCCTCAGGCAGATGTGGTATCTTCTCTAGAAGCATAAGATGTTGAAGATGAGTACTCGAGAGCAATGCCAGGTAAGTAATCTAGAATATAAGGCCAACTCAAGAATTTGAGGGTCAAAACAAGTCCATCAAATCTAGAGTACGTTCGACCCTAATGATATGTGATACTTTTGCTGTTGACAAAGTAGTGGATGTATCGGCACGTGTTCTGTTACACTTGTCTCCACATGCTTCCTTATATCTTTCTCACTTGCCCTATCTGTTCCTCAGGCAGATGTGGTATCTTCTCTAGAAGCATAAGATGTTGAAGATGAGTACTCGAGAGCAATGCCAGGTAAGTAATCAGGCAAGGGGTTCCAGGCAGTCAGTTCCTAACTAGAAGCTTGATTCCAAGTGCTGACTGATTGCTCTCTTTCTCCTTGTCTTGTAGGTAAGAACAAGGCCAAAGGAAAAGACAGGGAAAAAGCATGATATGGGATACTCTTGCTTTTAACCCTGATGATATGAGATACTCTTGCTTTGGTGTTCGGGCTGGGTTCGGTTCTTATCGGTTCGGTTTTTTGCCAAAACCGAAACCAAACCGAAATTTCGGTTCGGTTCGGTTCGGCCCAAATTTTTTTCGGTTTTTTTCGATTCGATTTTTTTTTCGGTTCGATTTTTTCGGTTCGGTTTCGGTTTTTTTTCGTTTTTTTTTTTTTTTTTTTTTTTCAAAAAATGCAAAACAACCACAACATTACTTGAGTTATATGCCAATCATCCATTTCTTTATTTGGTTCACAGAGTGCCTAGTATTTGGGTCATTGTTCAAAGTAGCCTTTCCTCTATGGAAAACAAATACAAAGCCATTTCCATGCAAACAAATCCCATGAAATGGATTTTAATTATAAAACATATTAGACTTTAGAACCAACCAAATATCCAACAACTAAATTGTAAATTGTGGTTTATGAAAACAATGAAATTAAAGAAGCTCAGCTCCCTACATGATACAATATTACAATTACAATCACACACCTTTTCTTCTCTCTCTCTCAATTAGCTTTAGGTAAATACATTTGTACTTAGCTCTATAATCTTCCTTTCCCACAATTACATGCAAGTAGGACGATGACTTAGATGGAACGAGTTCATAGTCATTAGTGATTTGGAACATTATAGTGTTGATGCAATTGTTCCATGAAAGTCTCTCTTCATGTATATAATAAAACACAAAAAAAAGTTGACCACCTAAATTGAGATTAACACTAATTAGTAATTATCATCAGCATACTTATTAATTAATTAACTGCACCAAGAAAAGCACCTGCCCTTGACACGAGAGTAGTCACCTCTCGACTGAAGCACCACCGTTACCACCACCACTTGAACCACCACTCTTCCTACCACCACCGTTACCACCACCACCTGACAAAACATGAACACAACATGCAAGCACTTGAACACAAAATGATCGCAATCAATTCAACAATCCCTACAAACCATTTAAGTACAACCGCAGACTGGAGCCAATATGATAGCGGGTCATATATGTTGACGGAACCAACGAAATTGAAAAAAAAAATCTGCAAAACGCATCATGGGGTGAGAGACTAACCTTGCAAATGAGGGAATTTGTTGTGGGTCGAGACTTGAGCCTTGAAACGGCGAGAGGAAGTAGTGGGTCGCAGGGGTGACAGATTCAAATTGAGAGTGAGACGGCGACGGCGAGTGAGAGGGATAAGAGAAAGGTCGCTCTGAAACGGCGATGGCGAGTGAGAGACAGGTCGCTGAGATGGTGAGAGAGATTTGGAATGACACCGTTCAAGAGAGAAACAAAATCTATACAAAATCTGCAAAACCCATGAAATTAAAAACAAAATCTATACAACATGAGAGAAATTACCGTGCAAAGGAAGGAGGTCGTGGGTCGAGACTCGAAAAGGCGAGAGGAAGTCGCGGGTCATGGGGGGTGAGAGACTGAGAGTGAGACGGCGAGTCGGCGACACTTGCAAATCGACGAGATGTGAGACGGGTCGCAGGTCGCTGGGAGTGGGAAGGAAGAAGACGAAGAGCGGCGGAGCTGGGAGTGGGAAGGAGAGGATTCAGTCATCCAGAGTACAGAGGAGAGGGATAAGGGAATGAAAATTTGAAAAGGTGCAACTAGTGGCTAGGGTTAAAGGGTTTTGTTGCAGGTTGCTGGGAGTGGGAAGGAAGAAGACGAAGAGCGGCGGAACTAGGAGTGGGAATGAAAAATTGAAAAGGTTCAACTAGTGGCTAGGGTTAAAGGGTTGATTTCTCATAAAAAATAAAAAGATTATCCGAAATGGAGGCATGAGGGTTCGAACCCATGGCCCTAGCTTCTAAAGTTTCCCTGAAACCAACTTGGCAACGGGTTCTATTTTGTTAGGATTGTATGACTAAACTATTTATAGATATTGAACAAAATAATTAAATATTTATATCGGTTCGGTTCGGTTCAGTTTGGTTTCCGAACCTCAAAAACCGAAATCGAACTGATCAGATTCGGTTCGGTTCGGTTTGACAGTTTCAGTTCGGTTTTTTTTCGGTTCGGTTTTTTTCGACCTCGGTTCGGTTTGGTTTTCGGTTTTTTTCGGTTTTCGATTTTTTGAACCCACCCCTATTTGGTGTGGCTTGTTTGCAGAGGTATTATTAGGAGGAAAAGAAGCTGAGTATTTCAAGAGACTCTGCTAAGAGTGCCCTCTCGGATGTGAAGAAAAGTTAAGCATTTTTTTTATATTTGCAAGTTTGCCTGGCTGTGGAGGATGGAGGTCGACATATATAGGAGTCTCTCTAACAACAAGTAGTAGTGCTATTCCTTTACCTTTCTTGGTCATAGCGATGTAGTAGGAACTGCAAGCTTCACGTGTTTTAACTTTGTCAGAGCACTTTGAAAAAGTGGTATGTGGTATCTGTAAAGCTGATGTTGCGTGTGAAGATTGCAGACAAGCTTTATCCAAGGAAATCTGGTTCTCGAAGTTCGGAGAGCGGTGCCTCTTCAGTTTTCGAACAAGCAATCCTGTTGGGGATCTGGCTTTCGAGATTCAGAGAACGGTGCATCTTCGATTTTTGAGAAAGCAATCATGTTGGGAGTCTGACTCTTGAGATTTGGAGAGCAGTGTCTCTTCGATTTTTGAGAAAGTAATCATGTTGGGAGTCTGGCTCTTGAGATTCGGAGGGTGGTGCCTCTTCGATTTTTGAGCACGTAATCCTGTTGAGAGTCTAGCTCTCGAGATTCGAAGAGCGGTGCCTCTTTGATTTTTGAGAAAGTAATCATGTTGGGAGTCTGACTCTTGAGATTCGGAGAGCAGTGTCTCTTCGATTTTTGAGAAAGTAATCCTGTTGGGAGTCTGGCTCTTAAGATTCGAAGGGCGGTGCTTCTTCGATTTTTGAGCAAGTAATCTTGTTGGGAGTGTTTTCTCGAATGTGAGTAAAGGTTGGGCATTTTTGCCAGTCTGCCTTGCCATGGAGCATGGAGGTTGACACACATAGGGATTTTCTAGTTATCAAGCAGTGATGTTGTTCCTTTACCCTTGTGGGTAATAGTAGGGTAGCTGGACCTTCAAAATTTATGTGTCTAAACTTTGTCAGAGATCTTTGGTAAAGTTATTTGTGGTACTCGATGAGCTGATGTTGCGTGTGGAAAGTGGTGCCTCTTTGGAATCCGGAGAGTGGTGCCTCTTCAAATTTTAAACCAACGGCCATGTTACCCTTTCTTTTATAAGGGCACCAATTATGTGCAAGAAGTACATTAAGAGAGTTATTGCTTGTAGGAATTTTCCCCTTACTTCAGAGATTTATTGCACCTCATTTCTCCTTCATCATTTCTAAGAATGTCTGGCCTATCCGACCGTCGTTTTAACTTGAACTTTGGTGAAGAGGTAGCCATGCCTTCTCAAGACAACATATGTCGCCCATCCTTCTTATCCCCTACTGGTCCTCTTACCGTTGGGGACTCTGTGTTGAAGAATGATATGATGGCTGCAGTGGTGGCCAGGAACTTTCTCACTCCCAAAGATAACAGACTACTTTCCAAACGGTCTGATGAGTTGGCTATTAAGGATTCTCTGGCTCTCAGTGTTCAGTGTGCAGGTTTTATGTCTAATATGGCCCAACGCCTATTTGCTCGAACCCGCCAAGTTGAATTATTAGCGGCTGAAGTGATAAGTCTTAACAGGAGATTAGAGGCTCAAGCATGAGAATAAACAGTTGCACTCGCACATAACTATGCTACAAATATGAAGAGGAAGCTTGACCAGCTGCAAGAATCTGAGGTCAAATTTTACTTAATCATCAGAGGTTTGTGGGTTTGTTCCAAAGGCATTTATTGCCTTCGTCTTCTGGGGCTATACCATGTAATGAAGCTCCAAATGATCAACCTTCGGTGCCTCATCCTTCTGGGGTTCTGCCTAATACTGAGGCTCCGAATAATCACCCTCTGGTGCCTTCTCTTTCTAGGGCTCTGCCGACTGCTGATACTTCTCCTGAGCAACCTTTGTGAAGGCTCCCTTTTGTTTGTTTATTTTGATTCATGTATATGTACATATTTGTAACTTATCGGAGATATCAATAAACAAGCTTTGCTTCATTTCAACGTATTGTGTTAAATACACCAAGGCCTTCTTCACTAAGTTCTTTGAATTTTTCCTTTTGTTGAATCTTGTATGTTGAAGCTTTGTGAGTGAAGCATGTAGGTTGAGGTAGTGCTCTCTTAATTTCTCGAGTGAGGAAAACTTCTCGATTGAAGATTTGAAAAAATCCAAGTCACTGAGTGGTCGTGAGACTTCCAAGTATCAAGGTGCAGTAGTATATGGTAGGAGTCCCCCAAGTCTCCAGTCGAGGGAGTTGACGAAGGAGGTGTCTTGCTAGTAGTCAAGTTTCCAAAGTAACAAAACTTCACCATTTTTCTTTCTAAGTGGTAGCCCAAAACTCATCCTTCATATATATTTGTTATGAAAGTTGTTAGGCCCAAAGAAGATGAAGCCTAGGCAATTTTTTTTTTTTTTTTGAATTTTCAAATTTTCGAATTTTTGAATTTTTGAATTTTCAAATTTCTGAATTTTCGAATTTCTGAATTTTCGAATTTTCGAATTTTTGAATTTCCGAAAAAAAATATATATATATATATATATATATATATATATATTTTAAGCTTTATAGGTGAAGCTTTGTAGGTGAAGCTTTGAGGTTAAAGCTTTGTTGGGTACCATGAATTGATTTTCCTACACACTATCTTGATCAAGATAGTGTGAAGCTTTTGTAGGTGAAACTTTTGTGTTGAAGCTTTGTAGGTGAAGCTTTTGTAGGTGGAGCTTTTGTGTAGGTGGAGTTTTTGTGGGTGAAGCTTTTGTGGTGGGTGAAACTTTTGTTGGTGAAGCTTTTGTGGTGGGGGAAGCTTTTGTGGGTGAAGCTTTTGTTGGTGAAGCTTTTGTGGTGGGTGAAGCTTTTGTGGGTGAAGCTTTTGTTGGTGAAGCTTTTATGGGTGAAACTTTTGTAGGTGAAGCTATTGTGGGTGAAGCTTTTGTAGGTGAAGCTTTTGTGGTGGGTGAAGCTTTTATGGGTGAAGCTTTTGTAGGTGAAGCTATTATGGGTGAAGCTTTTGTAGGTGAAGCTTTGGAGTTGAAGCTTTGTAGCTGAAGCTTTAGAGCTGAAGCTTTAGAGCTGAAGCTTTTGTTGGGTACCATGAATTGATTTTGCTTCACACTATCTTGATCAAAATAGTGTGAAGCTTTTGAGAATTTGTAGTTGTTTTCCATTGACGAAGCTTTGTTGAATTTCCCTTTTTTTTTTTTTTGGGAAACTAGAAATTTGAAAATGTGGGAGAGACAACATATACAAATTTTGCTTCCACACTATTGAGTAAGAGATTGTGATGCAAGCCACACCTTGTAGTAGTCGAAGGTTTGGATGAACCATATAAATTGAATTTGCTTCAAACAGTCTTGAATTTGCCTCGAAGGTTTGAGAATTGTGGTTGAACTCCTTTGATGAAGCTTTTGTTGGCACCATAAATTGGTTTTGCTTCACATTGTCTTGATCAAGAGTGTGTGAAGCTTTTGAGAATTGTGGTTGCCCTCCATTGATGAAGCTCTTGTTGGCACCATAAATTGGTTTTGCTTCACACTGTCTTGATCAAGAGTGTGTGAAGCTTTTGAGAATTGTGGTTGAACTCCTTTGATGAAGCTTTTGTTGGCACCATAAATTGGTTTTGCTTCACACTGTCTTGATCAAGAGTGTGTGAAGCTTTTGAGAATTGTGGTTGCCCTCCATTGATGAAGTTCTTGTTGGCACTATAAATTGGTTTTGCTTCACACTGTCGTGATCAAGAGTGTGTGAAGCTTTTAAGAATTATGGTTGAACTCCTTTGATGAAGCTTTTGTTGGCACCATAAATTGGTTTTGCTTCACATTGTCTTGATCAAGAGTGTGTGAAGCTTTTGAGAATTGTGGTTGCCCTCCATTGATGAAGCTCTTGTTGGCACCATAAATTGGTTTTGCTTCATACTGTCTTGATCAAGAGTGTGTGAAGCTTTTGAGAATTATGGTTGCCCTTCATTGATGAAGCTCTTGTTGGCACTATAAATTGGTTTTGCTTCACACTGTCTTGATCAAGAGTGTGTGAAGCTTTTGAGAATTATGGTTGAACTCCTTTGATGAAACTCTTATTGGCACCATAAATTGGTTTTGCTTCACACTGTCTTGATCAAGAGTGTGAAGCTTTTTACGAGTTGTAGTGTTTGCATTGTTACAGAAGGGAAATGTCTGAAGCAGATGCAAGATGGCTAAATAGCTTGATCTTCGTATGCCATGCACTGAAGTTGTTGTTGGCTTGCAATAATACTTTGTTGGTGATTATAACTCTTGTTGGGCATAAGTGCTCCCTTAGTTGAGTTGTCAAGCTTGAGGGTTTTTGATTATTTGTGAATGCTAGGAGTTCCCATGTACAAGTTGTACCACTCGTCTTCTGGTAGGTGGAATGAATGGTGAGTTGCTTTTATCACTTGGTTGGTGGTACGAAGGTGAGTTCTTTCATCACCTTTCATCACATTTCATCACCTGGTTGGTGGCACAAAGATGAGTTCCCTTTTCACTTGGTTGGTGGCATGAATGGCAAGTTGCCAAATGATATTAGAGTACGGGTTGTACATTTCATCACTTGGTTGGTGGAATGAAAGAGAGTACGGGTTGTACATTTCATCATCTGGTTGGTGGCATAAAGATGAGTTCCTTCTTCACCTGGTTGGTGGCATGAGTGGCAAGTTGCCAAATGATATTAGAGTACTGGTTTTACATTTCATCACCTGGTTGGTGGTATGAAGGAGAGTACGGGTTGTACATTTGATCACTTGGTTTATGGCATGAAGATGAGTTCCTTCTTCACCTGGTTGGTGCCATGAGTGGCAAGTTGCCAAATGATATTAGAGTACGGGTTGTACATTTCATCACCTGGTTGGTGGCACGAAGATGAGTTCCTTCTACACCTGGTTGGTGACATGAGTGGCAAGTTGCCAAATGATATTAGAGTACAGTTTGTACATTTCATCACTTGGTTGGTGGCATGAAGGAGAGTGCGGGTTGTACATTTTATCACCTAGTTGGTGGCATAAAGATGAGTTCCTTCTTCACATTTCATCACCTGGTTGGTGAGAATAAGGGCAAGGTGTCGAGGCATATTGTAGCAAGTGTCGAAGACACAAAGTATGTTGAACCCTTTCGAAGCACAGTTGGCTTATGTATGGATGTATTGGAATGTATGATGTTTATGTATGAATGTGTTGGAATGTATGATGTTTATGTATGAATGTGTTGGAATGTATAATGTTTATGTTAATTGATATGAGTGGTACTTATGAATGTTTTGCTATGCATAAAGGGATCCATGCTTTTGATATGTGAACCATGTTGGTTGTAACACTTAGTATCACATACTTTGTGTCAAAGTATGCATGTTGAAGCTTTGAGTTGGAGTATAAGGGTAGGTCAGCGTAGACCAAGTGTTCTAGTGCTAGGAACGCAAAAGACTCAGAAGAAGTTGTCTGAATTCCCTCTTCTTTAAATATTTGCCGAATGGCTTATGTGACAAAAGATCTCAAGCGGTTAAGAGTCAAAACAATTGTAATGTGTATGCTTTCTTATAATAGCATTTCCTTCAGTACCTAGTCCTCCACTTTGAAAGAATGAGGCTTGGCCCTATAGTCATAATAGTCGACGGTACGTTCACCCATGGTTGTCTTGATACGAACTTTTATCCCTCTTGTTGGAATGGGCTTGCTGAGAGTAAAAATCCTTCCTCTTACCAAGAGACAAATACGTTTGGTGACTTAATGAGTAGCTAAATGAGGCAGGAGATGATGCAATGGGTGTCTGAATGGCCAATATCTCCTTACTTGGTAGAACTTGACTTCCACTTCCCATTTGTTGATAGGGGTTAACCATATGGAGGTTCCCTTTGTATGTCCTTACTTCGGCGGAGGCGTGGTTGTAAACATGTGCCATCACCTTAAAGTAAGTCTTCCAAGTGTTGGCATTGATCATGTACTTGAAAAAATAATCACGTAGGCCTGTCGTGAAGGCCTTGAGGGTGGTCTTGTCATTTGCCTCAGCACAGCGAGAATACTCATGGTTGAAGCAATCGGCATACTCTCGTAGTGACTCATCTGGTTTCTGACGAATAGTGTATAAGTCATATGCATAATGCAAGTGATCGGTATGGAAGATGTGTTGAGAGACAAACAGTTTCCTCAATTCTTCAAATGAGTTTACTGTCTCAGGTGGAAGACGGTAATACCAGTTTAGAGCTCCGCCAGAGAGGGTAGAAGGGAAGAGAAGACATCGATCTTCGTCGGTGTGCATCTGATATGCCATGGTGGACTCTAAGAGGTTAAGGTGTTCAATTGGGTCCTCCCTTCTAGTATAGAGTTGTAAACCAAGCTTTTGTTTTGTCTTCGCTTGAAGGGGGTGTCGAGGATCCTTCTTATAAGAGGGCCAGGCCTAGGTTGGTTCCAGTCAGGTATCTCGGTCTGACGTTCGGCCTTCAACTTGTTTACTTCCTCAATGAGTTGTAGGACAAGGAGGCCTGAGTGGAGTCATGTACCACTGGAATTTTCTTTCGTAAGTCTCCATCGCCTTTTGGAAGTAGGAAAGTTTGAACAAGGGCGGGTGGTTTTTTCTTGGACTCACCGTACTGACTTCTAGGGTCCCCCGTATCTTCATGTTCCTCTAGGACCTGTCGTTCATTCCCTAGATTGGCAGCTGGCCTGGGTCGTGGGAGGGGACCAAGTCTTTCCGAAACCCTTGGGTCATTGATCTTTGAGCATTTATGGAGGGGATTCTCTCGACGTTGCTTTAGGAAGTCTCGGTAGTCACGATAAAAGTCTTTCGATCCTTCCAACCCTTCTGCAATGAGGTGTCTTCCTCAACTTCTTCTACTTCGGGTCGAAGCATCTGGGTTGAGCGAATCTCATGTTGATCAATGTTTTGATGATTAGCTCGCTCCTCATCAAGGATACCCATGTCGAAGGGAGGTGACCCTCTGTGTTAGGGGGCACCTAGATGATGGTTGATGTCCACAGGGGCAACGAGCTCGCGTGTTTGAGTACGCCTTGTTTCGTGGAGCGTCTCAAAGAGCTTCTCATACTGCTCTTGGAGGACCTCATTCTTCATTGGTATCTTGTTGTTGTGAGCTTCTAGCTCGACTTTAGCTTGAAGAGCAACCTTATTTCCTTCCTTCTTTCGTTGCTTCGCACTAGGTGCAAGAGGGGTGTCATTCTGTGTGCTATGGCTTCCTTTGCTCCCCATGTTGGAAAGGGATGCCTGGTTAAAAGAGAGTGTACGAATGGTGGAAACCAGCTTGGCAAAGCTGAAGAGAGTGGGAATAAGTGTCATTCCCACAGACGACGCCAAATGTTGATGCACAAAATCAGCAAGGACTTTGGTACAACAGAAAGTGTTAAGTTTGTGACCTTTGCTAGATTGCTCTAGTCACTAGTGTGAATAAGTAAGTAAATGGATAGGGACAGGGAAGCAAAACATAAGATGTACGTGGTTCACCCAGATCGGCTATGTCCACGGAGTAAAGGAGTTCTCATTAATTGTGAAGGGTTTACATAAGTACATATGTTCAAGCTCTCCTTTAGTGAGTACTAGTGAATGATTTAGTACAAATGACATTAGGAAATATTGTGAGAGAATGATCTCTATTTATAGAAGAAAGTTTGTAGTTTCATTTTGACATTGACACGTGTCGTGTTGTGATTGGCTTCTGATGTTGACACGTGTCGCGCTATGATTGGTTTCTGATGTCGACATGTGTCGCGCTGTGATTAGGCTCCTGGTTGGAGGGAAACTCTTATGGGTCCTTGACGGTATAACGTTGACCGGTGCTCAATAGTTTCGGGATTGGTCAAGTATGGTACAAACACAATGAAAAACTTGTAGTATTCAGGTATGACTTTTTGCAAGCCTACAAAAATCTAAGTGTATTAAAAATATTCATTGATTTGAAGGATTTTAAAAAGTTATGGACTTTGAGTGCTTTTATAGCAAGGTTTTTGTCATACCAAATCTGTTGGAACCAATTTTGTGCACATCCATGACGGCGGTGATAACTGATCAAAAATTCATATGAGCACAAGCGAGGGGTGAATGAGGTTGATTGGGGGGTGTGATTGAATTTGTAATGGACTACCAACATATCTCCAAGAAGGATAATCAAATCACAGATGTAGTTTTAGAGAATGAGTGGTGTGATATGTGTTACGTTGATATGTGTTACGTCGAGAACCATCCTAAACAAGTAAGCCTATGACGATTGACGAGGCGTGTAGGAGAGATGAATCTCTATGAAATATGTCTATACGTAGATGGCTGCGTTTAGAAGATATGGGTGATTTCTCGTAGAGCGTAAGTATGTTGATGTATCATATGATTAAAGAGATCCCTTGGTAGATGCTTAAGCTAGGGCATTTGTATTAAAGAAAGTAATCCTTATTGACCGACAGAGTATTTGGGGAGGAATCCATGATAAATGATTAAGTCCTCCTAATATTATGACTACGTTGCCTAATCTCTAGATATCATAACTTGATATGAATTAGGGTCTCCTTCTTGGGAGACAAGTAATATCCATACGGGCTTAAGTCTAGTTTAACTGACTAAGAATGTCTGACTACGCTTGGTCTTCTGACTAGTCACATCATCAGAGTAGCTTGACTACTTTGATATGACCAGCTTACTCCGATATGACCAGCTTATTTTGATTTTGCTAAGCTCATGAGAGTATCGTACTTCGATCTGACTTAATTTCTTGTTTTGATTAAAATCGTCTGATCGTCTAAGTGCCATGTGTTGTGGGCATTCCAGTCATTTTCACCACCCGAGGTGCCAAATGTTAGGGGCCAAAAAATGTTGGTCCCACAAAATCCAACATCTACCCTAAGATTTTGATGGATTTCATTTTTTCACTTTTGATAATATACTCACCACCCACTATAATACAATGACTATCATTCCACCACCACGTCACCACCCACTACCTTACCATGACCATCCATCCACCCCCCACAGCCACCCTTACCCCCACACCACACCAACAACTACCACATTACCATGAAAATCATGACATCACCATCACCACCAAAACCACCTTCTCACTATTAACATCACCATACCGCAACCTCCCACGACTAACTTTTTGTTGTTGTCATTAGCACTACCATGACCACCATCGACACCACATTCATCATGACCGACACCACCTGTACCACCCCATCACTACCGCCCCATGCCTACTCCACCACCCCAACACCACACTGCCACCAATATTTCCACCCTTATTATAATCATTATCGCCACCAAAGACACCACAATTACTACCACAATATGACCAAAAATCACCCGTGACACTTCCTCCACCTCATATGACCACTTTGTCATAGTCACAATCACTATTTCAAATAATGAAAATTTAAAAATAACAATGCTTATAAATTGATCATTAAAAAGTCTATAACAATCCACATAATTGTATTAAAATTCATCATAAATTCTCACAAACTTCATCAAAATCTATATAGAATTCAATCAAAATCCCCATGAATTCTATAGAAGTTAAGTAAACTCACTCAAAATCAATGTATAGCTCTTAAAAAATTCATCAAGCTCTATATAATAAATAGTGAAGTTTATTGGTCTTTAGCTATCACAAGATGACTTAGTGGTTTGAGGACAAATTTTAGGCCTGTATTTCACACAGACGTCCTAGGTTCGATTCTTGGTGTTGGTGAATCGCATGATGGTGACCAGAGGAAGACTGAGTCTTCTTAGCCCTTGGAACGGTGGACTGTCGTGACGAAGCCATCACCTGGTCTCTTTTTTAATATATATAAGGTTTATTGGTGTTTATTGCCTATTCGTGAAATTGGGAAAAATAATGAAGGTAAGCAAAATTGTAACAAAATATTGTTTGTTGGTTTGTATGTTGTTTGGGAGAGAAATTAAAAACAAAACGCGTTAAGTGAGTCAGTCGGCAGAAAATGAGATTGACCAAAATAGTGGATGGGGATCATCAACTACCACCAAATGTAGAAACAGTCCTCGCATCACGTGACGAGATTTCCTCCCTCCCTCTTCTCCCACCCCTCGTACCATTTTAAACCCTATACTCCTCCTCTCTCTCTCTCTCTCTATAAGATTCGCATTCCTCTCTCTCTAGATTTTCATCCATCTAGATTGCTTTCAGGTACGATTTCCCGAGTTTTTTTTTTTTAAATTTTTAATTCTTTCTCTTAAAATTTGAATTGCATTTCTAACTTCCGCGATTTTTATTGCTTCTCATTCCCTAAATTTTAATGATGAATGTTGATCAAATTAGAACTGCATTTGTTACAGATATGAAAAGAAATGTATAATTAAGTAATGTTAGGTTAAGGAATTGTATCTCTCAATCAATATCCCATTTTTTGGTTGAAGAATTTTCACCTAATTTCTCGTTTCTTTGATTGTTCAATGTTTTTATCATCTTGAATCATAATTCTTCAGTTAATATTATATATATTTAGGACGAAATTCAGAAGATTAATTGAGGTGAATGTCAAATAATAAAGTTTGATTGTTACTGTCAGCATTTTTGTTGAACTTTTTGAGGAAATTGAGGTGAATGTTAAATGAGATGTAGTTTTAGCTGATTGAGGTGTCTTACAAGGAACTATGGACCTACTTGGAACTGATATTGAACCCTTAGTGCAATAATCCTCCTTATTACAATAAGAGATCAAAATGTGGTATGTAAATGTTTAGACGATTGCTGCGTATGAGTTTGGGAGATCATAGCATACTTGTTTGTGCCAATGAATTAGTCTACAACCTTTCCGATTCACTGTTGTTTTATATTCTTACTAATTGGATTGTCGCTGTACTTGTGAGAGTTTTAACCTTGGTGTATATTTGTTACTGTTGAAATTATATGATTGAGTATTTTCTCTTGTTTAATTGTGGTTGCAACGTGTGGGTTTATTGTAGATTCGTTGCGAGTAAACTCATTGGGTGTTGGTTGATGACTTGAAAGTAACTAGTATGCTCTTGCAGTTTGTATTTCAGGGTGGTGTGACGACATTATTTTTGGGGATGGAGGACGGCAAAGAGCAACGGGTGGATGAGGGGTCTGAAAATTCTTCCCCACAGGAGGTTGTGTTGCATACGTTATTGTTAAGAACCTTATTTACTTCTGTAGAAATGTGTAGGGAAAAATTATTTGTATCAAATTCTTTGTACTGCTATAGAGAATTGACCCAAGTTTTTATTTCTCTCTGTTAGGAGGAAGTTTTAAAGAAAAAGTATGGTGGAATCATTCCAAAAAAACCACCACTAATTTCGAAGGTGATATTTGAATTTGATATTTATCACGTCCTGTTCGAATTATATGCTAGTTTGTACTGTGTTTCATCTATGAATGCTTATTGATCTCAGGACCACGAACGTGCTTATTTTGATTCTGCTGATTGGGCACTTGGAAAGGTAGTCTTCTTAACACTGAATATTACCCTGTTACAGTATTTGCAACAAATAATTATTTCAAAGCATCAAAATAATTATTATGTTAGATGTTTCATATCATTTGATACTTTTTGGATAACAGCAAGGGGTTGAGAAGCCAAAAGGACCACTTGAAGCCCTTCGGCCAAAACTACAGGTATTTGCCATTTTCTAAAGTGGTTGTGTTCACCTTTTCTTTTTGATGTGGCTGTCTTAAATGTTTTCAATTAATACTTTCTGTTAGATGAGAGTTTTTGGCCATGTTGAATGTTGAGAACTCCGTATTTAAAAAATGTACTTGCTGTGATGGCAAGTAGTGGGAAAAGGCTTTGTTGTTGTTGTTTGTGATGTCAACTAGTTGAGTTCTGTTTGCTGATTATGGTGCTAAAAAGCAGTTGAAATTACTTGGGTATATAATTGGTAGTTGGGTTGAAAGACAATGTTGCTCCGAAGTCTTGACCAGGCCACAATATCAGGCTCTTAGATGAGATGGCAAACTTGTATGGGTTCATGGCAAGACAATGATGTTCTAAAAATTCATGATATATTGTTTGAAATGTGATGTAAGAGAAGAATTTCATTCTCTTTGAGAAGTTTTGGATATAAATAGCACACATGCCAAGTATTTGCATCTTAAGTATAATCTTGCCGGAGTAAAGGATGCTAAAGTTGGAACGAATCCTTCATGGATACAACAACAAAGCCTTTTCCCACTAAGTGGGATCGGCTATATGAATCCTAGAACGCTATTGCGCTCGGTCGTGTGTCATGTCCTCCGTTAAATCCAAGTGTCTTTTCTTAAAGTCTCTTCCAAAATTTTCCTAGGTCTTCCTCTACCCCTTCGGCCCTGAACCTTTGTCCCATAGTCGCATCTTCTAACCGGAGCGTCAGTAGACCTTCTTTGCACATATCAAAACTACCGTAACCGATTTTCTCTCAGCTTTCCTTCAATTTCGGCTACTCCTACTTTACCTCAGATATCCTCATTCCTAATATTATCTTTTCCCGTGTGCCCACACATCCAACGAAGCATCCTCATCTCCGTTACACCCATTTTATGTATGTGTTGATACTTCACCACCCAACATTCTGTGCCATACAGCATCGTCGGCCTTATTGTCGTTCTATAAAATTTTCCCTTGAGCTTCAGTGCCATACGGCGGTCACACAACACGCCGGATGCACTTTTCCACTTCATCCATCCAGCTTGTATTCTATGGTTAAGATCTCCATCCAATTCTCCATTCTTTTGCAAGATAGATCCTAGGAAGCGAAAGCAGTCGCTCTTTGGTATTTCCTGATCTCCGATCCTCACCCCTAACTCATTTTGGCCTCCGTTTGCACTGAACTTGCACTCCATATATTCTGTCTTTGATCGGCTTAGGCGAAGACTCTTAGATTCCAACACTTCTCTCCAAATGTTAAGCTTCGCATTTACCCCTTCCTGAGTTTCATCTATCAACACTATATCGTCTGCGAAAAGCATACACCAAGGAATATTATCTTGAATATGTCCTGTTAACTCATCCATTACCAACGCAAAAAGGTAAGGACTTAAGGCGAGCCTTGATGTAATCCTACAGTTATGGGGAAGCTTTCGGTTTGTTCTTCATGAGTTCTTACGGCAATCTTTGCTCCATCATACATATCCTTTATAACTTGGATATATGCTACTTGTACTCCTTTCTTCTCTAAAATCCTCCAAAGAATGTCTTTTGGGATCCTATCATACGCTTTCTCAAAATCTATAAAGACCATGTGTAAATCCTTTTTCCCATCTCTATATCTTTCCATCAATCTTTGTAAGAGATAGATTGCCTCTATGGTTGAGCACCTTGGCATGAACCCGAATTGGTTGTCCGAAACCCGTGTCTCTTGCCTCAATCTATGCTCAATGACTCTCTCCCAAAGCTTCATTGTATGACTCATTAGCTTAATACCCCTATAGTTCATGCAATTTTGTACATCGCCCTTATTCTTGTAGATAGGCACCAAAGTGCTCTTTCGCCACTCATTTGGCATCTTTTTCGTTTTCAAAATCCTATTGAAAAGGTCAGTGAGCCATGCTATACCTGTCTCTCCCAAGACTTTCCACACTTTGATTGGTATATCATTTGGGCCCACTGCTTTTCTATGCTTCATCTTTTTCAAAGCTACAACCACTTCTTTTTTCCTGATTCGACGGTAAAAGGAGTAGTTTCTACACTCTTCTGAGTTACTCAACTAAAGAAGTATTCCTTTCATGTCCTTCATTGAAAAAATTATGAAAATAACCTCTCCATCTGTCTTTGACCGCGTTCTCTGTAGCAAGAACCTTTCCATCCTCATCCTTGATGCACCTCACTTGGTTTAGGTCCCTTGTCTTCTTTTCCCTTGCTCTAGCTAGTTTATAGATATCCAACTCTCCTTTGGTATCTAGTTGCGTATACATATCGTCATAAGCCGCTAACTTAGCTTCTCTCACAGCTTTCTTCGCCTCTTGCTTCGCTCTTCTATACCTTTCACAATTTTCATTGGTCCTATCCTTGTATAAGGCTTTACAACATTCCTTCTTAGCCTTCACCTTTGTTTGTACCTCCTCATTCCACCACTAAGATTCCTTTTGGTGTGGAGCAAAGCCCTTGGACTCTCCTAATACCTCTTTTGCTACTTTTCGGATACAACTAGCCATGGAATCCCACCTTTGGCTAGCTTCCCCCTCTCTATCCCACACGCACTGAGTGATTACTTTCTCTTTGAAAATGACTTGTTTTTCTCTTTTTAGATTCCACCATCTAGTCCTTGGGCACTTCCAAGTCTTATTCTTTTTTCTCTCTTTTGATATGTACATCCATCACCACAAGCGATGTTGATTAGCCACTCTTCCGGTATAACTTTGCAATCCTTACAAGTTATACGATCCCCTTTCCTCATTAGAAGAAAATCTATTTGTGTTTTTTACGACCCACTCTTGTAGGTGATCACATGTTCTTCTCTCTTCTTAAAGAAAGTGTTGGCTAAGAAGAGATCATTGTTGTACTTTTATGCACAAACGGAAGCGAATTATAACAAAGTACCAAATATCAATATCGTAGATGAAAGCTAAAACAAACAATCTCAAACTGACACAAGAGATTTACGTGGTTCGGCGTAAAGCCTACTCCACGGGCGAAGCACGGCAATGAATTTCACTAAACAAACGGAGATTACAAAAGAGTGTTTAAACTCTCACAACCCAAATCCCACAAATTACAAACCCTAAACCAAACGAGTAGAGAACCCAAAACAAATGGAGAAGATTCTCCCAAATTGCTCTCTAACTCACAAACTCACAAACTCACAAATTGACTCTCACCAAATTTGCCAAACGAATGAGCCACACAAAATACACTAACCCTAAGGTCCTATTTATAGTGCATAGGACTTAGGTTACAATAGGAATCCTAATAGGAAATAAATCCAAATCCTAATCAAATAGGTAATTAACAAAATCTCTCCACCAAGGAAACTAACTAAGAAGTCAAAACCAAACCCAAATAGGATACCAAAACCAAATAGGTAACACAAACCTAATTTATTGCATCATCCTAATTTTGAGCCAAAAAACCCAACAATCATATGCCATTGCAAAATCCAAAATAGCTTCCCCATCCTCGTTTCTCTCCCCAAAACCATGGCGACCATGAAAACCTCCATAGTTGCCTGTCTCCTTGCCCACGTGTCCATTTAAATCTCCTCCTATAATTAACTTCTCCGTCTGAGCAATTTCTTGCACCAAGTCTCCAAGGTCTTCCCAAAATTTCTCCTTCAAACTTGTATCCAACCCTACTTGAGGTGTGTATGCACTAATCACATTGACGAGTTCTTGTCCTATTACAATCTTGATTGCCATGATTCTATCTCCTACCCTTTTGACATCTACAACATCTTGTGTCAAGGTCTTGTCCACGATGATACCAACCCCGTTTCTCGTTCTATTTGTGCCCGAATACCAAAGTTTAAAACCTGAGTTTTCTAGATCCTTTGCCTTAAGACCAACCCACTTAGTTTCTTGTAGGCGCATAATATTTATCCTTCTCCTCACCATAACTTCCACTACTTCCATAGATTTTCCCGTTAAGGTTCCTATATTCCACGTTCCTAAACGCATTCTACTCTCTTGAACTCTACCCTTCTGTCCTAGCTTCTTCACCCTTCCCCGTGTAATAGGATCAAAGTACTTATTTTGTGTGTCCTGTGTAAAGTTGATAGAAGCATATGCTCCCAAACAACTTTGAGTGGAGTCGTTCAAAAAGAAGTTTCTATGACCCCCTTGCTCATTTAACACTGCATCCGGGTGCCGATGGAGATACAGCGACCCTTGCTCACTTATCATTGTGCTCGGGTCACACAGCGCGCCACTTACGGGTGACACCCTAGCTTTAGCGCAATTTCGTTCTGGATTCATTTTCATAAGGATTCGACATAACCTAGGAGTGCCGGCTGTCAACTATCTGACGCCCTCCCCCTCCTCTTTTATCCGGGCTTGGGACCGGCAATGTAAGATAAACTTACACAGGTGGAGTTCGAATCCTTAATGGATAAATAGAAAAAAAAAATCAAGTAGCTAAACAGGAAAAATTTACATTCTGTTTTTGGTACATCAATATTCATATTTTTCAATTCATGTTAATGTGCTCTCCTCCCCTCCCCTGCTTCCATGCATTAGAGGTTTCAAGGAATAAAAACAAGATAATTTACACTTTCCATTGTTCTCCTTGGTTATTTTATTGCTGTCTTAATACTCTTTTTTTTATTTTTTTTTCATGCTTCAGCCCACGCAGCAGCAAACACGATACAGAAAGTCTCCTTGTGCTCCAGCAGATGGTGAAGGTATTGCTAATCATTAGAACTTTGTAAAGCCATTTCTGCAAATTAATTATTCTTTCCATATTTTCTCCCTAACATTTAAGAAAAAAAAAAAAAAAAAAGCAGAAAAGCCATTTACCTTGTTATACTACTTTACTTAGATGGAGGAAGTCCGGCTTCTGAGGATACAGTTGCCACTGAATGAAGGAGCTTTTGGTGTTTTGATCTTGTGAGAACCTCAGACTGTTATTGTGTTACCTACGTTGATGGGTAATATTCTGTCCTGACAACAAACTTGGTGAACATGCATTGCACCAACATTACTGCAGTTGAAACTAAGCCGTAACTTCTGGTGTTCCAAGTTTTGATGTGGGACGTTATTCTTTTCTTATTAACAATGATAGAGCAACTTACGAAATTCAAAAACCTAAACAAATTATTCACTTTTTCAGCGTCTTCTTTCTGCTCTACATGCAATTCTTGGGTGTCACCGGTTTTGTACAACCATGTCGCTCTCTCTCATCACACATGGTTGTATACCATAGTGACTAAGGCAGATTTCCTCTTTTTCTGCATTTTTTGTTATGAAGTAATTTCTACACCTCGTTTACCCTCATGCACTCCCTTTTTTCTCGCTTTAGTATCGACTTGAGTCAATCAAGGCAGAATCAACGAACATAAACAAACTGAAGAGTGCAAGAGGACAAAAGGGGAGCGAAAATCACTTCCGCTTCTGTTTCTTTTTCTTGTTTTCACTAACTAGGTAGTTTCATAGTTGCCGACAAATAGGGATAGGGGCAGCCCCTTAATGTAATCTTGGGAAGTTAGCCGTTTTAGAAAGAAAACAAATTTGTGTTGCTGATATTGACATGAATGACAGAGGCTATATTGGTTAGGAGTACATTACGAAGACTAATATAGTTATGATTAGCAAGAGTGCTTAGTTGCGCAGTGCTGCGAGTTTTACATATATTCGATGGGCTAGACCATTTTGCATACATGTGAAAATCTACTTACAACCTATTTACATTAAGAAACCATGGCATAGAATAATTTGTCCTCTTATAGAAATCATGACATGGTTTGTAATGAATTGGTGATAAGCTCTCTTATGTTAGTTGTTTTTGTTTGTATAGTGAAAGTGAGGACTTGAAGCATGATGAGGACTTGAAGCATGACCAAATTAACACTACTTTTTTCAATCATAAATTTCCTTGGTGACCACATTGAGGCTTCAAGACATACCATGCCTGGAATGTCCAGTTGGACACTCTAATCAAGCTGTGTTGGCCGATACTTAGAAGGTGACGAAGTCATAAAGTGACGGTGATGTGGAAAGTGATATTAATTTAAAACTTGAAGCAACTAATCCCATAGTGCGCATGTGAGCAGGTTGAACCCTTAAATTGCAGTATTAAAGTAAAGAATGATTATACCAAAAGGGGAAACCTCATACATGTTAGTGATTGTTAGAAATCCTCGTCACAAAAGCATTGCTACCAAGTCCTGGTGGGGAGGAAAACAAAAGTGTGCCTATAAAAATAAAGTTTTGTAAAACATTTTCGAAAAGTGTAACCCCTCACATATATTTGTATTGTTGCATCGATCTCCACAAGAGATAGATTGCCTCCATAGTTGAGCACCTCGACAACAACAACAACAACAACAACAACAACAACAAAGCCTTTTCCCACTAAGTGGGGTCGGCTATATGAATCCTAGAACGCCATTGCGCTCGGTTTTGTGTCATGTCCTCCGTTAGATCCAAGTACTCTAAGTCTTTTCTTAGAGTCTCTTCCAAAGTTTTCCTAGGTCTTCCTCTACCCCTTCGGCCCTGAACCTCTGTCCAGTAGTGACATCTTCGAACCGGAGCGTCAGTAGGCCTTCTTTGCACATGTCCAAATCACCGGAACCGATTTTCTCTCATCTTTCCTTCAATTTCGGCTACTCCTACTTTACCTCGGATATCTTCATTCCCAATCTTATCCTTTCTCGTGTGCCCACACATCCCACGAAGCATCCTCATCTCCGCCACACCCATTTTTTGTACGTGTTGATGCTTCACCGCCCAACATTCTGTGTCATACAACATTGCTGGCCTTATTGCCGTCCTATAAAATTTTCCCTTGAGCTTCAGTGACCTATGACGGTCACACAACACGCCGGATGCACTCTTACACTTCATCCATCCAGCTTGTATTCTATGGTTGAGATCTCCATCTAATTCTCCGTTCTCTTGCACGATAGATCTTAGGTAGCGAAAACGGTCGCTTTTTGTGATCTTCGCTAGATTGCTCCGGTCATTAGTATGGATAAGTATATAAATGGATAGAGATAGGAAAGCGAACACAAGATGTACGTGGTTCACCCAGATTGGCATTGTGAAGGGTTTACACAAGTACATAGGTTCAAGCTCTCCTTTAGTGAGTACAAGTGAATTAAAATTTAGTACAAAAGACATTAGGAAATATTGTGGGAGAATGATCTCGTAATCACGAAATTTCTAAGTATCGGAGTGTGGTATCGTCTTGACGTGCCTTATCTGTCTCATAGGTAGATGGGGCATCTTCTCGGGAAGTACTCTTTCTCCATCCCGGGGTGGTATCTTTAACTGGTGGAGATGCACAAGGTAATGTATCAATTTCACTTGAAGCTTACTTGTAGTTTCAGGCTTGGTCAAGCGCGATACAAACCATGTAGTAGGAGTCCCCCAAGTCGCCGAGCTAGGGGATCTGCTGAAAGAGGTGACAGACAAGGTAAGCAATCATAGCTCCGGCTGATTGTTCACAGTCTCCCTATCTTGCAGGCAGCATGAAGGATAAAGAGAAGAAAATGAGAAGAGATGATATGGGATACTTTTGCTTTTGAAGAAGTAACTTTCCACAGGCTTATTCTTGAACTGAGCTGGAGGGTTTTCTGGTTTCCTCCAGAGTATAAGGCCGACTGAAGAATTTGAGGGTCAAAACAAGTCCATCAAATCTAGAGTACTTTCGACCCTGCTGATATGGGATACTTTTGCTTTGACAGAGTAATGGATGTATCGGCACGTGTGCTGTTACGCTTGTCTCCACATGCTTCCTTGTATCCTTCTCCCTTGCCCTATCTGTTCCTCAGGCAGATGCGGTATCTTCCCTGGAAGCATAAGATGTTGAAGATGAGTACTCGAGAGCAATGTCAGGTAAGTAATCAGGTAAGGGGTTCCAGGCAGTCAGTTCCTGGCTGGAAGCTTGATTCCAAGTACTGACTGATTGCTCTCTTTCTCCTTGTCTTGTAGGTAAGAACAAGGTCCAAGGAAAAGACAGGGAAAAAGCATGATATGGGATACTCTTGCTTTTAACCCTGATGATATGAGATATTCTTGCTCTAGTATAGCTTGTTTGCAGAGGGATTATCGGGGGGAAAGAAAGCTGAATATTTCGAAAGGCTTTGTTGGGAGTGCCCTCTCAGATATGAGGAAGGGTTGAGCATTTTTGCAGGTCTGCCTGTCCGTTGGGGATGGAGGTCGACATATATAGGAGTCTCCTTAACAACAAGTAGTAATGCTATTCCTTTACCCTACTTGGTCATAGCACGGTAGTGGGAGCTGTCAGCTTCAAATGTTTTAACGCTGTCAGAGCACTTTGAAAAAGTGGTTTGTGGTATCTGGAAAGCTGATGTTGCGTGTGAAGATTACAGACAGCTTTATCCAAGGAGATCCGGCTCTTGAAGTTGGGAAAGTGTTGCCTCTTCGGTTTTCGAACAAGCAATCCTATCGGGGATCTGGCTCTCGAGATTCAGAGAACGATGCCTCTTCGATTTTTGAGAAAGCAATCATGCTGGGGGTCTGGTTCTTGAGATTCGGAGAGCGGTGTCTCTTCGATTTTTGAGAAAGTAATCATGTTGGGAGTCTGGCTCTCGAGATTCGGAGGGCGGTGCCTCTTCGATTTTGGAGCAAGCAATCTTGTTGGGAGTGTTTTCTCGAATGTGAGTAAAGGTTGGGCATGTTTGCTAGTCTATCTTGCCACGAAGCACAGAGGTTGACACACAGGGACTTTCCAATTATCCAGCAATGGTACTGTTCCTTTACCCTCTTCGATTTTTGAGAAAGTAGTCATTTTGGGAGTCTGGCTCTCGAGATTCGGAGGACGGTGCCTCTTCGATTTTGGAGCAAGCAATCTTGTTGGGAGTGTTTTCTCGAATGTGATTAAAGGTTGGGCATGTTTGCTAGTCTACCTTGCCATGAAGCACAGAGGTTGACACACAGGGACTTTCCAATTATCCAGCAGTGGTACTGTTCCTTTACCCTTGTGGGTAATAATATGGTAGCTAGACCTTCAAAATTTATGTGTCTAAACTTTGTTAGTGTTGTTTCTTTGCTATTCTTTTACCCTTCTTGGTCAGAGCGATGTAGTGGGAGCTGCAAGCTTCACGTGTTCAACTTTGGCAGAGAACTTTGGCAAAGTTATCTGTGGTACCCATGAGCTACTGTTGCGTGTGGGAAGTGGGTGATTGAACAGTAAAACTCATGTGCTTTCTACTTCACCAGAAGTCTTCGACCGAATGCCCATAATTTCCGCAAAGCTGAGTGTGCGTGTGACAGGTGCTGACAAGGCTGGAAAAGTAGGTGCCTCTTCGATTTCTGAGATCGGCCCTCGTGGTCTCTGAGCAGCCCAGCTTTTGAGAAAGCAAGCGCCTCTTCGATTTCTGAGATCGGCCTTCGTCGTCTTTGTGCAGCCCAGCTTTTGAGAAAGCAAACGCCTCTTCGATTTCTGAGATCGACCCTCGTGGTATCTGAGCAGCCTTGCTTTTGAGAAAGCAAACGCCTCTTCGATTTCTGAGCAGGCGCCTCTTCGATTTCTAAAGCTCCGTCGAGTGCAGATTTTTATAGGGGCTGGCATTAAGTTCCAAAGCACACTTGAATCTCCACCAGTAGAAGCTCCATTCTTGCACTTCTAAGATCTTGATTTGTCCGACCTCTTCTCTCTTCAACACCTTTGAAAATGTCTGGCCCCTCCGACCGTCGTTTTGACTTGAACCTTGTTGAAGAGGCAGCCCCGCCTTCTCCTGACAACATATGGCGTCCATCATTCGTCTCCCCTACTGGTCCTCTTACCATTGGGGATTCCGTGATGAAGAATGATATGACCGCTGCGGTGGTGGCCAGGAACCTTCTCACTCCCAAAGATAACAGACTGCTTTCCAAACGGTCTGATGAGTTAGCTGTTAAGGATTCTCTGGCTCTCAGTGTTCAGTGTGCAGGTTCTGTGTCTAATATGGCCCAACGCCTATTTGCTCGAACCCGCCAAGTTGAATCATTGGCGGCTGAAGTGATGAGTCTCAAACAGGAGATTAGAGGGCTCAAGCATGAGAATAAACAGTTGCACCGGCTCGCACATGACTATGCTACAAACATGAAGAGGAAGCTTGACCAGATGAAGGAATCTGATGGTCAGGTTTTACTTGATCATCAGAGATTTGTGGGTTTATTCCAAAGGCATTTATTGCCTTCGTCTTCTAGGGCTGTACCGCGTAATGAAGCTCCAAATGATCAACCTCTGATGCCTCCTCCTTCTAGGGTTCTGTCCAGTACTGAGGCTCCGAATGATCCCCCTCCGGTGCCTTCTCTTTCTGGGGCTCTACCGACTGCTGAGACTTCTCCTAAGCAACCTTTGTGAAGGCTCCCTCTTGTTTGTTTATTTTGACTTATGTATATGTACATATTTGTAGCTTATCGGGGATATCAATAAATAAGCTTTCTTTCATTTCAACGTATTGTGTTAAATACACCAAAGCCTTCTTCGCTAAGTTCTTTGAATTTTCTTTTGTTGAAGCTTTGTGAGTGGAGCATGTAGGTTGAGGTAGTGTTCCCTTAATTTCCTGAGTAAGGAAAACTTCTCGGTTGGAGACTTGGAAAATCCAAGTCACTGAGTGGGATCGGCTATATGAATCTTAGAACGCCATTGTGCTCGGTCCTGTGTCATGTCCTTCGTTAGATCCAAGTACTCTAAGTCTTTTCTTAGAGTCTCTTCCAAAGTTTTCCTAGGTCTTCCTCTACCCCTTCGGCCCTGAACCTCTGTCCCATAGTCGCATCTTCTAATCGGAGCGTCAGTAGGCCTTCTTTGCACATGTCCAAACCACCGTAACCGATTTTCTCTCATCTTTCCTTCAATTTCGGCTACTCCTACTTTACCCCGGATATCCTCATTCCTAATCTTATCCTTTCTCGTGTGCCCACACATCCAACGAAGCATCCTCATCTCCGTTACACCCATTTTGTGTACGTGTTGATGCTTCACCGCCCAACATTCTGTGCCATACAGCATCGCCGGCCTTATTGCCGTCCTATAATTGATTGCCTGAGACTTGTGTCTCTTGCCTCAGTCTATGCTCAATTATTCTCTCTCAAAGCTTCATTCTATGACTCGTAACTTAATACCCTATAATTCATGCAATTTTGCACATCGCCATCGCCCATATTCTTGTATATACGTACCAAAGTGCTTTTTTGCCACTCATTTGGCAACTTCTATGTTTTCAAAATCTTATAGACAGTTTGTGAGCTATGTTATACCTATCTCTTCGAAGACCTTCCATACATTGATCGGTATATCGTCAGACCCACTGCTTTACTATGCTTCAGGTTTTTCCAAGTTACAACCACTTCCTTTTTCTTGATTCAACAGTAGAAAGAGCAATTTTATACTCTTCCTAGTTACTCAACTCACCCAAAGAAGTACTCCTATCATGTTCTTTATTGAAAAGGTTATGAAAATAAGTTATCCATCTGTCTTTTATTGCATTCTTCGTAGCTAGAACATTTTCATTCTCATCCTTGATGTACCTTACTTGGTTCAAGTCTATTGTCTTCCTTTCCCTTGCTCTAGTCAGTTTATAGATATTCAACTCTTCTTCTTTGGTATCTAATCGCTTACACAATATCTTCAAAAGCCGCTAGCTTCAATTCTCTCACAGTTCTCTTCGTCTTCTTCTTCGCTATTTTATACGTCTCACAGTTTTCATCAGTTCTATCATGTATAAGGCTTTACAACATTCCTCCATAGCTTTAAACTTTTCATGTACCTCCTCCTTCCACGACCAAGATTCCTCATTAAAAAGAAATCTATTTGTGTTTTTGATGACCCACTCTTGTAGGTGATAACATGATCGTCTCTCTTCTTAAAAAAGGTATTGGTAAAAAAGAGATTGTATGCCATTGCAAAATCCAAAATGGCTTCTCCCTCCTCATTTCTCTCTCAAAACCATGGGCACCATGGGAACCTCTAATTCCGCTCATAATCTTCCCAAAATTTGTTCTTAGGCTCCTATCCAACCCACTTGAAGTGCACGCACACTAATCAGATTAACGAGTTCTTGTCCTGTCACAATCTTGATTGCTATAATTTATCCTCAACCCTCTTAATATCTACAACATCTTTTGTTAGAGTTATCCACGGTGGTGCCAACATCATTTCTCGGTCTATTTGTCCCGAATACAAAAGCTTAGAACTTGAGTTTTCGAGATCCTTTGCCCTTAAGCTAAAATCATGTATTGTAAATCTTCCATATATAGTGAAATTGAAAGACAAACACCATCTCTATGGACATAGCCGAATTGGCAAACCACTTAAATCTTATGTTTATGAATTCACATTTTGAGATAGTTGTCAAGTAAAGCACTCATACTCAACTATCAAAGCTTCATCAATACACCCAAAGCCAGATCAAAATGAAGTAATGATATGAAATCCCATTAATAGACAACTGGAAACAACTAGAGTTTTATACCCCAAATGATCAAGGCATCCAACATAGTCTGTCTCGATCACCTCACTAGTATCGGAAACGCCACCACCAAGAAGCAACAACAACTGCTACGCTTGGCCAGTCACACTCACCAATGGGAGCTATGGCGAACGACGACGATGTTGGGGTTAAGACTCGTGCAACCGAGCAAGCTATATTCCAACAGAATTGCTCTACGAAACCCCAAATGGGGTTATGCATCAATATCACCTAGAGAGGGATGAAGTAAAATGGTAAAGTAATATTTCTCAATTATATTGTTGTGTGTTATCAATACTTTGTTATTGATAATACAGTATAATTTTGGCTACTAACTATTTTGATTAGTATTGCAGATTCTATATAGAGCATGTAATTATTGATACATGGTATATACATGAGCATTTATGTAAAGCAAGAAAAAGAGTTGTGCTGCGTCAAGTGCTCACTTGTGTAAAGTGTTTGAGTTGTGAGGATATTCAAGGGTTGAAGTTTGCCTTGAATGAAAGAATTATTACATTCTACCTATTATTTAATTGGTAGTTTTTATTGTGAATTAATTTGTGCACTATTGTTATTTGGCTGCATATTCGATAAATTTTATGTAAGATTTTGTTATATGATGTGTGGTGTAATCGTTACAAATTATTTTATTTTCCACCATTTATTGGTTGTAGAATGTATTTCTATGGGTAAGATATGGCTCACACCCTAGCTCTTGAATGGTCCTTATTTACGGATCGAGGTGTGACAAATGGTATCAGAGCTTAGGGATTAGATACCTAGGATAAAATGTTTGTTGAATACATTGACTCTAATTTTACATTCTGTGTAATGATTTCGAAAGTATTACGTTTGATTTTTATGGAGTAAGTTGGGATGGGACTTATGCCTAGATGGGTAGTTTCTTGTGAGCTAGACTTTGCTTTCGGACTCATATTATTGCACTGCAAAGATAAGGAAATGGTGATTCATTTCTTTTGGAATTTGAGTTTTGTTTCACAAAAACTTGAAGTGTTTTAACGGTGTTTCTTGATTTCAGTATGCTTATTTGTTTGATGATTTTATAAATATAATAACTACTGCAATTTATTCGGACTATATAATATTTTTTAGTAAGTTCATATGCAATTTTGATGGTGAAACGAATTCAGATGTAATTCATTCGTACTCACAAAGGAAAAAAGAAAGAAAAATGGTCATTGCGAAGTGAAATTCTCATTCCTACACGAGTTGGTAATGTCGATAATAATTCTCATTCCTATACAATTACGGGTTGTGTGATGAGCTAGTTATATCTCATTCCTACATAGTTTTGGACTATGTGATGAGATAAAATTTTAACACTACTACAATATAGGCTATCACCGGCGAAGCAAAAACCGACAATAAACCCAATTTCTGTCGAAAATTTGGCAAAAATCCGACATAAAACAATGTAATGTCGGATTGGAATAGCGACACTAATGCTAGTGTCACGAAAGGGCTTCAGTGTCGGTTTTTACCCTTAATCCGCCACTACTCAGCGTCGGTTAAAAGCGACACTGATATTAACGTCGCTTTAAAGCGACGTACACTTCAACACCACGTCGGTTTAAAGCGACGTTCATTAGCAATTTAATTATAACATATCCAGCCTACTGTCAGTTTTAACCGACATAGTGATAATATTAAATAAATAAAATATCCCTTAATCGACATCAGGTAACAATTAAATAAATAAAATATGCAAACTAGTAACGGTCTTAACTGACACCACCTTTGTTAATAATAATTAAAATACGCCAAAATCTGCATTTGTTTTCAATTAATTGTAACTAAAAAAAAAATTATATAACCAAAATAATAAATTTCAAGTATAGCCAAAACAAACATTAATAAAAATAATTAACAAGAAAAATAGTGCCAAAATATACAAATATTTTACATCTAACATTTCACATAATATACAAAAACTCATCCGTCATAACAAACATTAAATCCAACATTACAAACATAACATACAAAAACAAAAAGATAGTACGATCAAAGTGTCATATTTATCTGACAAGAAAGCGAACCAAAAAAAACTACTCAACCGAATCTGAGCATGAATGTGGTACATATCCTTCTCCTCCTTGAGATCTTTCATTTGATCCCAAAACCCTTGTCAAGTCCACATCAAATCCACCACTTGCAAGCATTCCAGAAAACCCCCCAGCTGGAACTTCAGGACAAAATCCAGCAGGAGCAGCCATCTCGGGTCGATATACTGGCATTTGATAAGGCAACGACTGTTGCATGTATGATATGGGAAGCTGCTGCATATATGGCATGGGCTGCTGCTGCATGTATGTCATGGGCTGCTTAGGAATTGGATACATAGGATATGGAGGTTGCTGATTATGGCCAGCATACAGATATGCAGAGGGAGGCTGACTTTGGCCCAACTGTTGAGGAGGAGGAGGCTGACTCTAGCCTGACTATTGGGTTCTCGGGCTATATGGTGGTTGCGGCTAAAATCTTTGGAGAAACAACGCAAACAATTGATTTTTCTGATTCTCTAATTGTTCAATCTTAACCTCTAGGTCCGAAATCTGTTTATTATCATTTTCGTTCCTCATTCTTAGCTCATTATTTTGAGTCATCAGCACTGCCATTGCACTCTTAGATGACCTCCTGGAGGAATTTGATGTAGAAGATGAAGAAGATGCATAGGACACCATATCAGGAGTCACCCCATGACCATATCCTCTGACTCTATTATGACTCTCAGGACCCATTGTATCAACATAAACCCCGAGTCCTAAGTTCTTCATTATCCTCATGGCCCGACTCAATCAAAGTTTGTAAATTGCTCTCCATTGTTGCCTTGCATTACAATTTTTAAAAATAAAAATTCAAACAGACGTAAAACAGAAAAATAAGCTATAGATAAGAAAAATTAATAACAAAAAAAATATTAACACAAAAAATCAATTACCCATGTACGCTTCGATGTTTCATCAATCCAACTTTTATCTTTTCGTATGTGACATTCACGAAAAAAAGTTACAGAATCTGTCTCTTTCCCATGCTTCTTCTGCTTTATCAAAAATAAAATTTCATACAAACAATTTTAAGCAAACCTCATATTAAAAATAAAATTTATAAAAACTATAGATTATTTAAAATTAATAACATTTCTTCAAAATGTACAATCCTTACCAATTCTGTTGGCACCCTTGCAAAAGATTTTGTACCAGTAGTATGGTTCATTGTTTTTAATTGCTGATTAATCTTGTTTTTTTTTCAGCAACCTCCTGAACAAAAAAAAATAGAAATTTATTAACAAATTTAAAGTTATAATGAAATAAATCATATAACGATTACCCTTGTTTTTTCTCTATTCCAATATGCCACCAACTCAACCCACTGTGCAGGATTCACTTTAGGAGGAGGGTGGCTGTGCACCTCTTCTGCTCTTTTAGTATAATATTTTTTTTAAACTTATTTCTATACTCTTTATGCACATGCTCTGCAACTTTAAGCGTCATATGGCGGATCATAGGCATTTTAACTATATCTGCATCTTCAAAAAAAATATTTCCCTACATCCATATAAAAAAAAAATCAAGCTAATAAAGTATTATTACAATCTTTGACTTATTCTTCTACTTTCAAGTAAAAATAAAAATATTGATACCTTTATTCTATTCCAGAAAACTTCCTTATCTTCTTCCTTAATCTTACTCCAATCCCTCGTCAACGGGAGATTGTGGGCGTCTCTAACCTCCACTGCTACATGCTTTGAAAAAGCACTAGCATTATCACTAATGCATTTTCCGGACAAATCAAACGAACAGAGCTGTTTCGTCCATTTGGGAATTGAGGATCCGCACCTTCGTTGAGATGTTCCTTATTATCACAAAAAAAAAAAACAAATTAAAAACCAAGAAACAAATGTACATTTTCAGTTTAAGCATAATACTAGTTTAAACACAAAACAAAAATTGAAATTAATAATAATTCAAAAAAGAACCAGCTTCAAACTCCTCTTCTTCCAAATGAAGTTCCTCAGAACGTTGATCTTCACCAGAATTATCCATAGCAAAATTTAGTGGAAGGAGAAGTAATATGGCTGAAATGGGAAAAAAAGTAAGGCTGAAATGGGGGAAAGAGTAAGGCTGAAATGGGAGAAGGAGAGGGAGTAAACGAGAGAGAGAAATGGAAGCACGGAAGTAATGGGAAAGAAAGAGGTTTAAATATGGATAAAATTTTAGTGTCGAAATATGAACACATTATGTCGGTCAAAACCGACGCTATCTTTGACAAACTGACTTAAAAGTAAGTGGCGTCAAAATAATTGGACTTTGCGTTGGTTCAAACCGACACTATCTCTGACACGCCCTAGATACACCTAGCCTGACAACGTTTTGACTGAAAGGCCTGACACACTTTTGACTGACAGGCCAGTGGCGTCGAAATAGGGTAACATTGCGTCGGATAAAACTGACGTTAGGTTGACAGATTTGTCTAGCGTCGAAAGAAGGAAAAGCTTGCGTCAGTTCAAACCGACATGGCCATGACAGACATGACAATCGTAGTAGGTGGCCTTGAAAAAGGACAAGTTTGCGTCGGTTTAAACCGACGTGAGCCTGACATGTCAGTGGTGGCGTCGAAATAAGCAAACTTTGCGTCGAAATAATAAGAGGTTGCGTCGGTTAAAACTGGCGCCAACTTTGACGTTGACTTCAACAACTTTTCCAATCCATTTCCCTGTGCAAAAAAAGGGGGAAAATTCCCGCCCACAATATTTGAATTAAACCGACCCATATGACATATGCCGTCGGCTAAAAGCAATAGGAAACAAGCAAAAAAAAAAAAAAAAGTTTAACCCAAAGTTAAAAAATAAGCAATTATGTTATCTTATATAATATTTTAATAAATAAAATTTAACTCATATATAATCCTTAATAAAAAATAGAAATATAATTTTATGAAAATATTTCATCACACACTAATTGAAACATGGTTTAATTAATACATAAAATAATTAATATACTTATTCCCATCATCATCTGTTAGCTCGTCGTCGCCATTGACATGATTAACGAGCTCTGTGGGCAACGGTAATGATTCAAGGAAAGGAGTCTCTTCCATGCCAACCCTTGTATGGAAATTTTCATTATCAAGAATTCGATCATCCAAGTTAGGTATGTCATAATCATCAATTGCATCATTATCCTCCAATACGTCAAATAAATCTCTCGGCTGGGTTCAAACAACTATGTGCCAATTTTTTCAATTGTGTCATCCACGTAAAATGCTTGTAATGCTTGTGATGCTAATATGAAAGGATCCTCTTTAAATCCCAATTGATTGAAATTCACCATAATAAATCCATATTGATCGGTCTTCATTCCTCGTGGACTTTCACTATTAACCCATTCGCACTTAAATAACATCACAACTCAGCCCCTATCTCCTACCTCAGTAGGACCACAATATTTAATCTCGAATATATCTACAACTCTGCCATAACAATTCACTTGCCCAAGTGCTCCAGGAACATTTGCAGGTACAAAGCCACCATAATTTTGATTCTTATGTTTATAGTTAACCTTTCTCGACGATGTTTAGTTTTCAAGAATTCCTCATGTTGCCTAGACAATTATGTCCAAATTTAGATAATTAATTTTTCAAGGTTAAGAAAACCAATAAAACATTAAGATGTATGATTAAACGGTCTTACCTTCTAAATGGGCTAACTTCATCACAATTATTTAGAATGTACTTATGGCACTGATCAAGAACATTTAGATCGAGCTCCACATTTTCTTCTGAACCCATATAACATCCTTTCGAGTCAAAAATTGATAACCCACCTGATACTCCACGTCCAATATCATCTTCATTTTGGCCTCTACGAGTACGACGAGACTCAACGTCTCTAAGATACATGGAACAGAAGGACAAGCACTCATCCACCAAATATGCTTTAGCAATAGAACCTTCAAGACGACCCTTATTACGAACATAACACTTCAGTGTTTGCAAATACCTACAATTATAAAACGAAATACAAATTATTTATAATTATTAATTAAAGTTATGACTACAATTGTAAAAAATTTATAAAAATTTATTCATTACCGTTTAATTGGATACATCCATTTATATTGAACAGGCCCTGCAAGAGCTGCTTTATCTACCAAGTGAACTGGGAGGTGCACCATTATATCAAAAAAATGTAGGAGGGAATATTTTTTCAAGTTGACATAATGTCAAGGCAATTCTTGAATTCAGTTGCTTGAATCCTTCCTCAGACTCCTTACTACACAAATGTCTGAAAATTGCACTCAACTCTAATAATACCATAGTAGCAGCTTTTGGCAAAATCAGGCATATTGCAAGCGGGAGTAACTGCTGCATTAAAACATAGCAATCGTGACTTTTCAACCCATGCATTGTTCGTTCATACACGTGCACACATCGCGACAAATTTGATGAATATCCATCGGGCACCCGAATAGTAGACAACACTTTGCAAAACGCAATTTTTTCTTCTCTTTTCAACGTGAACAATGCTGGAGGTCGAAATGTTCTATTTCCTTCTCTACGTGGGTGTTGACTACGTCTTATGTTCAAGAATTCAAGATCTGCATGGGCAGCCAATCCATCTTTAAACTTTTCTATATCTAGCAATATTCCCACCACACTGTCACATATATTCTTCTTGATATGCATAACATCAAGATTGTGTCTAATCAATAGATGCCTCCAATAAGGAAGTTCATAAAAAATAGATTTCTTCTTCCACTGATTGTTACTACTTGTATTGCTCGAAGTTCTTCTTCTGCATTGCCCAACTGAAGCATCTTTGTTTGCTTTTCCAAAACTAAATCTCAATGTAGAAAGTTATTCAAGACATTGTAAACCCATCCACTGCCTTGGTGCACTATGATGCTTTCGACGACCATTAAAAGTTATGGTTTGTCTTCGAAACCTATGATTATCTTCAAGAAAACGTTGATGCCCCATATAACAAATCTTACGACTCGCCGGCAAGTAAATAGATTATTTATCATGCATGCAATGTGGACAGGCTTTATAGCCATGTGTACTCCATCCTGACAACATTCCATAAGCTGGAAAATCACTTATAGTTCATAAGACAACAGCCTTCATCGTAAAACTTTGGTTGGAATACGCATCATAAGTGGGAGTGCCCACCTCCCACAATTCATTCAACTCGTCAATCAATGGACACATGTATACATCAATCTCTTTACCAGGACTGTGCGGTCCTGGTATTAACAAAGACAACAACAAATTTGGTTGCTTCATGCATATCCAAGGCGGCAAATTGTAAACCGAAAGCACCACAGGCCATGTGCTATGGTAATTCCTCATTTTCCGAAAAGGATTAAATCCATCACTGGCCATCCTAATCGGACATTTCGAATTTCTGACGCAAAATCCAGATATAAATGATCCAAATGCTTCCATGCTGGAGAATCTGAAGGATGTCTCATAAACTCATCCTTAGGACATTCAGTTGCGTGCCACCTCATATGTTTAGCCATATGCTTCGACATAAAAAATCGTTGCAATCGTGGTTTTAAATGAAAATACCACATAACCTTATTTGCGATCTTTTTTCTTGAGCTATCCTCTGCTTTGGTAATTTTATACCTTGATTTACTATAAACCGAGCACACGGTCAAATTCGAAGTATCTTTCCAATATATCATGCAATCATTGGGACATGCATCAATTTTCATATACGTCAGACCCAAGTCTTTTATAAGTTTTTTTGCCTTATAACAGGATTCAGGCAAACAATCCCCTTCAGGCAACATTCTTTTAATTAACTCCAATAAAGTGGTGAAGATCTCATATGGCATTCTGGCTAAACACTTGATCTGATACAGTCTTACAACTGCTTCCAATTTCTTAAACTCCTTACAACCTGGCCACAAATCTCGATCTGCCTCTTCAAGTAACCTAAAAAAAGTCTCCCTCTCTTCTGGACGCCCTTCCCCAATAGGGGGTTCAATAGATGACCCAACACCTTCTTCTATGAATGGTTGGACAAATACATCATTAAGAAAATCATGCATGCCAATCACCTCATCTCCGGTTTCTTGTTCTCCAATTGGCACATTTTGCTCTCTAATGTTTTGCTCGCCATGATGTTGCCACCAAGCATTTTTATAATCATTATCCATATCATACAATACGAGATGTTCAACAATAGTGTTCCTAAGAAAAGTATATCGATTACAACATCTTTTGCAAGGACATCTAAACTTATCAGGACCAACACAATTTGCAACTGGTTGATCCAAAAACAAATTAATTCCAGCTGTCTACGCTTCCAAATTTCAGGCTATCATCAACCAACTCTTGTCCATGTTTTACCACTTTACGAGGGCAAAATATTATGTTCACTAAGACGCCTACAAGCTTTCAATCCCTATCATGTAGGCATAACTATTAGAATTTTCAATTTCTATTTTCAACCCTCGAACTCTACCACGATTGCAATCTTTTAATTTTTCAACACCTATTATAGTAAAAAAAAATTAAAATAACAACAAAAAGTTATCAAAATTATACTCATCTAATCCATTCTAGTAAATAACAACCAAAGGTTATCAAAGTTATCAAAATAACAAGAAAAACAAATTAAAATAACAATTAGAGTGCAAAACAAATTAATTTAACATAATATATTCTTATATTACTAAATATTATAAGTTCATGTTATATTTAATATTGTTAATTTAACAGAAATGCTTATAAATATTATTCATTTCCATTTTCTCATAACAATTCAAGTGACAAAATTAATTAATTTGACTAAATATTTATTAATTTAACAAAAATAGTAGAAATTTATCCAAGTACTTAAATTAGAATTTTTAAATAAATAAACTTGTGTATCATACAATTTAAAAATTAAAGAGTTTAGTGATAAAAACCTGAATAATAGAAGAATTCCGTCGTCGATCAATTCTTTATGTACTCAACCAGCTCAAATAAATTCCCTACAAAAATAAATTGTAAATAAAAATTAAACATAAGAGGAGAAAATAAAAATATTACAAGTAAGAAAAACTTACTGCTGTGAAGAAGGAACAAATGAAGTTGGAAGAACAAATAAGAAAGGTGCAAGAGAGAACACACGGGGATGGTTTGTAAATTGGAAGAACGAATAAGAAAAATGTAAGAGAGGAAGAAGAAAACACGGGGGAGAGTATATAAAGACCATCAATCTGTCGCTTACAATTGACACTAGTTTCAAAATGTTTAAAAAACTAAAATCTATGTCCCTCAGAACCGACGCAGGTTTTAAAATATTTAAAAACAATAATTAGTGTCGGCTAGAAACGACACCCATATTTTATGTTGCTTAAAAGCGACACTGTTTTATTTAAAGTGACAATGTTTTATTTAAAGCGACACTAGTATTTAAAAATTATTAAAATGTATGTCGGTTTTAAGCGACATTAAATGTTTACGTCGTTTTAAAAGCGACATTAAATGTTTATAACGTTTATAAGCGACAGTAAATCCAACGTTATGTTCAATAAGTGTCGTAACTGTCTAGTCCGCCACTATATTATATTAAACCAACACCACCTACTGACACTATAAGGCCCTTTTGTAGTAGTGTCAATGGCGTGTGATGAGAATATAAGAATCCAATTTGTAAGGTGATTGGTGAGTTACATTTCTGATTTACTTAACCATCAATGTTTCTGTATTGATTTCATTATTATGTGATTTTCAGTTAAAGACTAATTTTGTTTTCCTACCATGTTCACTTAGAGGTGTTATGCTAGAGTTGGAAGGCCTAAATTGGAGAAGTGCAATCCACTTTATATGGAAGGGTAGTCTCCATGCAACCACTCAAACTAAACACTTCATTAATGTTCTACAACTATTATTATAATATTTGTTATATATTTTTCTACGTCTTTTTAGATTTATTTACCTTACTCATACAACGGTTAAGGTCTTACAAATTTTGAGGACGGAATTTATTTTAAGGAGGGTAGATTGTAATACCCCGTCGTTAAAAAAAAAAAAGGTTATTTATATGTGTGTGTATGTGCGAAGTTATTTTTATGTAATGATTGTTATAAAATTATTTCAAAAACTAGCTAGTATTATTTCATGTCCATATGTAACTAGAGATATTTTTAGTTTGAATTGGAGAAGCGTGATTGTATGGGATTGGCTTGATATTTTTACCAAATAAGAGTGAGTTGGCAAGTTTTTAATCATTAGGAATTTAGGAGTTAATGATTGGTGATGATTCCCAACCAATCCCCCCGGAACAAAAATTGGAGAGGTAGGATTCATATCCCTTAGAGTTTGGACGTGGCTTTTGAGTATTTGTCCACATGCATGGTAATGATTATAACATGATTAGATACTATTGCTTCCAATTACAAGATGTCCAGGTGTAGCAAAGGATTTATATGTCATTGAAGGTTTAATTGTGGATTCCATTTCTTCATCCATAAAAGTAGAGGGAGGAGAGAAATGGGGGGAAACAACACCACACCAGCAACAACAACATAGCCAGCAAGAAGAAGAGCCATTCACCCCTTTAAGATTACTTTCTACCTTTCTTGACATGTTGTTAAGGTCCTTAAGCCAAAATCATGTATTGTAAATCCTCCATATATAGTGAAATTGAAATAAAAACACCATCTCAGTGGACGTAGCCGAATTGGTGAACCACTTAAATCTTGTGTTTATGCATTCATATTTTGAGATCGTTGCCATGCAAAGCACTCCTACTTAACGATCAAAGTTTCATCAGTATACCCAAAGCCAAATCAAAATGAAGTAATGATACGAAATCCCATTGGAAACAACTAGAGTTTTATACCCCAAATGATCAAGGCATCCAACATAGTCTGTCTCGATCACCTCACTGATCTCGAAAACACCACCACCAAGCAACAACAACAATTGCTACGCTTGGCCAGTCACACTCACCGATGGGAGCCATGGCGAACGACGACAATGTTGGGGTTAAGACTTGTGCAACCGAGCTAGCTATATTCCAACAGAATTGCTTTATGAAACCCAAATGGGGTTATGGATCAATATCACCTAGAGAGATGAAGAAAAATGGTAAAGTAATATTTCTCAATTATATTGTTGTGTGTTATCAATACTTTGTTATTGATAATATAATATAATTTGGGCTACTAACTATTTTGATTAGTATTGCAGATTCTATATAGAGCATGTAGTTATTGATACATGATATATACATGAGCATTCATGCAAAGTAAGAAAAAGAGTTGTGTTGTGTCAAGTGCTCACTTGTCTAAAGTGTTTGAGTTGTGAGGATATTCAAGGGCTGTAGTTTGCATTGAATATAAAATAATGAATCTTGTATATGTCAAGCGTTGGGGAAAGGGCTTGGATATGCAATTGGGCGTCCAGGGAAGTACCTATATAAATAAAATGGAAATTGAGAATTTAATTATCAAAATTGGGTTTAAGGGATGGACGGGAGTTAACTCATATTTTAAGGTATTCGGAGCCAAGTGGTATAAGCATGGTATGGGACGTGTAGGCTTGGATGCCTTAGTTATGTGTTAGCGGGATTAGAAGGGAGTGAGTACATTCATCCATCTCATTTGCATGTACTTTCATTTGAAAGAATTATTACATTCTAACAATTATTTAATTGGTAGTTTTGCTGTGAATTAATTTGTGCACTATTGTTATTCCGTTGCGTATTCAACAAATTTTATGTAAGATTTTGTTATATGATGTATGGTGTAATCGTTACAAATTATTTTATTTTCCACCATATCTTGGTTGTAGAATTTATTTCTATAGTTAAGATATGGCTCACACCCTAGCTTGTGAATGGTCCTTATTTGCGGGTCAGGGCATGACACTTCTCCTCCTCCTTTAGTCATGCTTAAGATTAGCATAGTAAGATAAACTTATATAGGTGGAGTTTCTAGGAAAAGAGCAATGCATAAAGAACATCAATAACTATTTAAAAGAAAATAAAATTGGAAGACAGCTCCACCAAGAGCTAAAAAAAAACATAATTTATTTAAACAAAAAATCCATAGCAAGTTAGAATGTTTAAAAAGTAATGTTTTAATAAAAATGAGAAGCAATAATTGTTTAGTTAAATCTGGAACATTAATTAGGGGCATTAAAAAGGGAAAATAAATTTTTCTGCACATTAAGTACATAAATGTATTTGTAAGTTGATTCCACAGACATGAATTGAGTGGAAAAGAGAAGTGGGGAAAGGCAAATGAGAAAGGTAATAATTGTCTAAAAAAATCCAGCAATAGTTTAAAAACAGAATATTTTGAAACCAAAAAACAAAAAAAAATTCCAGAACAATTAAGAAATGTTTAAAAAATAAAATTTTAATAAAAAAGGAAAGTAATAATTGTTGGTTTAAAATCTGAAACATTAATTAGGGCGTATTTGGAAAGAGAAGAATAAAATTCTCTAAACATTAAATCATAGATGTAAGTGTAAGTTGATTCCATATGGCTTGAACTGAGTGAACAAGGCAATTAAGGAAAGGGAAATGAGGAATGTAGCTCGCATTTCTTATAAAAATTCATAGAAATCCTAATGTATTCAAAACGGATTTCATGTGAATTCATAAAAGTCCATATGTATTAAAAAAATCATTGGTTTTAAAGAATTTTGGTGGATTTCATAGGATGCTGTAGTGTAAGTTAAGCCATAACAAATCTTGCCACATACTTTGATGGATTTTTATTTCTTTCTTTTTTCTCATTTTTTAAAAAATTTATTATTATTAAGGAGAGGGGAATGATTCAAAACTGTTATAATAATTTAGGAAAAGGGGAGTTTTGAACTTCGAATGCATGGGTGAAAACTCAACACTCTATTCACTATGATATTGGATCACATGTTACCATCTTACTGACTATATCCGCCAGGTTCACCACGATCTTTATTGTCATGTTCCTATGGTTAGGGTTGATAAATGTCGGGTTTGGAGGCGAAAATAGCATATCAATTCCCATAACCACGAAAATTAACCATATCCATAACCACAAATTAATCATCAGGATTATCCATAACCATGCCCATTTAGGTAATAGATTACACATCGGTTAACAGTTATTTCCATCTTTGTTAATGCAAAGCAATTATTCGTTCAACTGACACATTATATTTTAATAGATACTAATTCCTTCAATAAATATCCACAATCAAATCATAAAAAACATAATAATATTTTCTGGAGGTGTTCATGATAAACCAAATATGATAGCAAATTAAGGTAAATTGGTCCTAGGAAAAAAGAAAAGGGATGACAAATGCAAATACAACAGCCACTAAGAGATGAAGACGAAACAAAATTATCAAATAATTTCAATACTCGTGAATATCATATACAGATAAATTACACATTTATGTTATATTATATCATTATTATTCTGGCGGATTCATTGATGAATACGGATCGGGTATGCCTATAACCATATCTGAAATTGTAACAAAATAATATTAATGGTTTTCCCATATCCAAAAAATATACCAGAATATTCGTCCCCCACTCCTCCCAATTCGGACGATTATTCTTAAGAAACTAGATATGTTGTAATTGATTTCTTATTATTCACAGAAACAAGATTACATTCTTATACACACCGTGTATATCACAATCCTAGTTAGTTGCCTATAATCAAGGCTAACTAGAGCTAAATAAGGAAATAAATCACTAATGAACAATTTACAATGGTTGACCTAATCAATCCGGGATATCCTCTTTAACAATTATCCACGGTTATCGGGTTGAATACATGAATTGCCATCCCTATAACACCTTGCCGTGATTACCTCCACAATCAGCAAATTCATCTCCAGTCTCCCCATTTATCCATCTTTATGTACTTATCTTCAACTCCAATTCTCAACTCTAATCATCTAGTCACAACTGAATCCGAGTCTTCCACCTAACCGAACAATCAAGAAGTTCGCTCATACCTTCAATTACTTAACTAATATATACAAAGCCATGGTTTTCACATCTGAGTTTGAAAATGAGATTAGACATCTCGTGGAGTGAAATATGGTGGATGAGAGATGGAAACTGATGGCAAGTATATGCGGAGCACTGGAACAAAATCAAAAGCGAAGAAAACAAGGTTATTGACCGAACCAGTGAAAAATGGTTAATTCTAGTGCAACTATTAATGATGTGGCACAATTTTAACCCTTCAGATGCCTTTCATGGTCAAGATTAAAATCCATCAGAATTCGTCTAAATCAATTAAAATCTTCAATTGAAGTCTCATAAACTCTATTAAAATCCATATAAGTTTACTTTGAAATTCATAGATTTTGTTGAAATCAATTTAACTCCTTCAAAATCCATAAATTTATATCTCAATTTAATACATCCCCTTTAATAAATAGTAAATATATATATATATATATATATATATATATATATATATTGTAAGCTAATATCGTTTGTTAAAAAAAAATAAAAATTATAGATATATATATTGTAAGCTAATATCGTTTGTTAAAAACAATAAAAATTGGGGAGTTTTAACGAAAAACTCACGGTACTGTTCACTTTAATGAAAAACCACATTTTTACACTAAAAAGTCAAACCTGGTACTATTCACTTTACCCTTTATTTTGTCCTTATCATTAAAACTCAAAATTTTCAAGCCCTTTTCATTAGTTTTCCTAAAAAATTATAGTAGATATATTTCAGTCCAATAGGAAAGTTGATAATTACATTGCCAAACAAACAATTAATGTCTTTATTATGGTACCATCAGTTACAATATTTTGGGATTACACAATAATTTGGTGTGTTCAGTTACTATACTATCTTAATATAAGAAATATGTTATACTAAAGTTTCATTGCTATGAAAAGAAGAATGGTTCCAATCATTAGAAGTGTGTTGATTCTAATACTGTTTGTAATATTACCAGAAAGCATCTGTATTAGTTTCGCAGACCGTGTACTTGTCAAGATCATCAATGGCGTCATGGTGGCTCTGAATGCTCACTGCAAATCTAAAGACGATGATCTTGGTCTTCAAAAGCTCCGCGGTGATCGCCCTATTGGCATTTTTCGTTTCAGCTTTGTTCCAAATATATAGGGGACGAAACTATATCACTGCAGCTTTGCATGGAACCAAGAATTTCACCATTTTGATATATTTGTTTCGAAAAGAGATGAAGGAAAATGTCGTACTTGCTCATTGGTTATACTTGCTGACGAGCCATGCAGGTTCAATGATACGTCTCATCAATTCGACATTTGCTATCCATGGAAAAACCCTGTTTCCCTTCATAATTATATTCATCTCTAGAAGTTATTTTTAGCTGAAATGAAAAATCGTACACATGATTAAATTTATAAAATAAGTGAAGATTTTCATTTCAATATTGAGTTAGTTTTTTTTTTTCTTGAACAAATGATATTATCTACACTAAGGGGGTGGGGGTAGAGCTTGGTACTCAAGCTCTTTTGGTAGAGTGCAATTCACACATTTTGGTTCGTATGTTCAAGCTTTTGCTTGGATTTTGTTTCGTATTTGTTAGTTTCCATATTGAATTTGTTGGAGAAGGCGTTTGAGGAAATTTCAAGTTTGAAGGCTTTTGGATTTTTTGAGTCTAGGTGGAGATCTGTTCTTTGAATAGTTTGGTGATCACTTTTGCGTTTGTATTTTTGGTATATCAGTTTGAAGTTTGTTTTTTGGAAGTTCGCTAATTTCTCACTTAGGTGGAGATTGTTGGGTTTTGCGTCTCAAAATAAGGTATTTGTTACCTATTTCATTTTGGTGTCCTATTTGGGTTTGGATTTTGACTTCTTAGATGGTTTCCTTGCTTGATGGAGAGATTTTGCTAGTTACCTATTTGATTAGGATTTGGATTTACTTCCTATTAGGATTCCTATGTAAACATAAGTCCTATGCTTTATAAATAGGATATTTGGGTTAGTTTATTTGTTGTGGCTCATTCATGTGACAATTTGGTGAGAGTCAATTTGTGAATTTGTGAGTTAGAGAGCAATTGGGGAGAATCTTTTCCGCTTGTTTTGGGTTCTCCACTTGTTTGGTTTAGGTTTGAAATTTGTGGGATTTGGGTTATGAAAGTTTAAACACTCTTCTATAATTTCCGATTGTTTAGTGAAATTCTTCACCGTGCTTCGCCCGTTAATGTAGGCTTTATGCCAAACCACGTTAAATCTCTTGTTTTCTTATTTTTGAGATTGTTTGATTCTTTGTTTTTACCTACGACGTTGATATTTGGTATTTTGTTCGAATTCGCTTTTGTTTTCTCATAAAAGTACAATAGCTTGAAGTTTGGGCATGTACTATCTTATTTGGATATGTTTGGTGCTATTTTCTGTTTTGTTTGGTGTGAACTGATGATGACAATTAAACTATTAATGAACATCAATCTTTTGTTTTTGATTTTATATGATGTTTTTGGCCTAAATTATTGGTATATAAATTTTTATTATTTTAATTCCCCGTGTCCATGTCTTGATTTTTAGAAATTTTTTGTGTTCATGTTGTTTAGTGTCCGGTATTCCGTGTTCGTGCATCATAGGTGAGCACAGCTTCTAGGTTGCAGCAGTTAGCATCAGTCCATAGTTCGTCCAAATCTTCTGCACCTAAAACTCTTAGTGACCTCTTCACGTCCTACTTATTTGAATGACACGTGTTCTTTTTACTTATCTTTTTTTTTTAAAGGAATACTTAACTTATCTTCAGTTTTTTTTTAAAAGAAATAAATTGAAGAGTTAACATTGTTAAATAAGTTTAAATGAATGGTAGTGTCAACAAATGTAATAGGTCACAAAGAGATCACCGAGAGTTTTGGATGTAGAAACTCGTCAGTCCTTGTAATAAACTCGTTAGTCTAGGTGTCAACAAACTCATCAGTCCGTGTAATAAACCCGGTAGTTCCCATACATCAAAACTAATTCCCAACACTCTAGAATACAAAGAGGAGGTTTTAACATTCCATTACTTGTATCAGTTTGACATTGCTTTCATCAAGATATATAGTTCTCATATTATCCTTAACTTGTCAAATGGGTTTAAAAATTACATACTCAACAAAAAGATGAAAATTATAACTAATACAGAGACAATACAAACGCTCAACTTGTAATACGAAGTCACATTACCCCTACGTGTACACAGTTCTGCTTCGAGAGCTTCCAAATCTTTCAACCATAGTGATTTTGCAGTCTTGACGTCCAACTTATCCAGCTCCGCCGTGGCCTTAACATAATCATCTCCAAGACCATCACGTCCCTCGATAGTGAATGTGTTAAATCTCACGGATGTTAAAAATGCATAATACTAATTACCCTTTTCTTTTTTAGCTCATCGATCAAATCAGCCTTTTTTCTGCCTACAAAAGCGATCGTGCCTTCAAGGAATCCACAAACAAATTTATGCTTGCAATCTAACATTGCAACCTCTTTGCGAATATTTTCTCGTAACTTGATCTACATGCAGTACAAAAAATCAGTTCAAAGTTGTATCCTAGTTGAGAAGTATCAAAAATACAAACATCACTTTACTGAACGTCAGAAAAAAACTCACCATTCTCTCCTCATATTTTTTCAGTCTTATCGTATAAAACTCCTTAAGAACTGCATCCATGAAACATAATCTTCTTAGATACATTGCAAAACAAAATTGATAAAAACAACCAAATTGTGTTAAATCATACTCTCATATGGCGTAGCATAGTGCTGAAGCCAGCATTCACTATTAAACAAGTACATATTTGAAGTGAGTATTTTGGTTTCAAGTTTGAACTTTTCTTCCAAACCCACATTCTTGGCTCTCGTAAGTTCATTGTCGGATATAGTGACACACTAATACATTTTACCCATACGTTGTTGCGAGAGCGAAAATATAACTATAGATTATGTTTTTAACATATAAATAAGCAAGGACTAAGATAAACATTAAGTAGAAAATGGAGCAAATATTTTTACAAAGTTGTCTAAGTTTATATAACTTATAGAAAAGAGATTATCAAATGCCTTGTCATTGATATACAAAAATGGCTAGCCTAGTATTCCCCATTGATAGCCATCCCAATGCTTCATTTGTATAACTATTTGAAAATAGAATATCCTAGAAAAGCACATTGTTTATATAAAAAGAATGGGGAATTCATGTTAGGATCAACTATTTACACACACAAAATATTAACCAATACTTATCTGTTATGGATAAGACATGACAACATCCTTTTAACACTTCAGGAAAACTTTTTTTCCTTGAAGCAGTCACTGCAAATAAAACAATTTGGATCATCAGAAAAAAGAAGTTAAAACTGAAACAAAATGTTAATACAGTTGCAATAAATTTTGGAGATGAATAGATTTATAGCATGGAAGAACTAATAGTAAACCAGAGTTACCTATTTTATTTTATTTTATTTTTTGTGCGGAGCAAGATTTGTTTTTGAGCTGGTTGGGAAGGATTTTCTTTTCAACAACTTGATCAGAACTTGATCAACATCTTGTATATCTGTTTTAGATATTTCTTCTACTTTACTATGTCAAAAATATTAAAAACATTGAAAACACAAATTTAGATTAGATTGAAATCAATTTGAGATGGAATTAAAAATATTGTTAGGCAAAGTATAACCTTTTTTCAGACGCTATAAAAAGATCTCTTCTAACTGACTCTCTATTTCTTTTATGCGATTCGCCGGTTGTGTTAATAGGTGTAGTGGAAGATGAAACTGTTCTAGATGAGACTGTAACTTCTCTGGCCAGAGATTATGGAGTTGCTGGCTGAATGGTCAGGTCTTTAGAAACGTTGTAGATTGGAAAATCATTTGAGATCAACAAATTTCTCCTGCTTCCAAATTGAAGGTGGAATTTTTTTCTTTGTCCTATAAGCCTAAAAAACTCACTTGGCAGTGGTTTTTGGTCTGCTAATCTCTGATTGAAAACCAAATCTTTACAGGGCATGCCAAAAACGTTTTCACCTGATTTCCCAATAATTAGAGCATTGATATCGTTTGTTTCATCTTCAAGGACCAAAAACACTTTGTACCTTCATTTAAAAACATAATGTATAGATTAGAAAAGCATGAATTTTTTAATGAGTTGAAAGCTGAATTTGTATTAAATTTTTAAACGTTATAGTTTAATGTTAAGATGAACCATATGATAAAATTGAAGTATACTATGATTCTTTATTTCAGTGTATCCATTATGTTTAATTCTTTTTTACTACGTTTTTTTCATGAAGGTATAATCGTTATATTATTTTCCAACACAAAATATACATCGAATAGACATTTAAAAGAATGCTCATCTATGAAAGTGGCTGGCGATACAATGATGCTTTAACCAATTATCATATATCTAAGTAATAAACAACAGCAAATTATTTTCCAACTTTGTATTTCTAAAAAAGTCTGGATTTAATGTAATCTAAGTTTGGGAAGATTCATAAGACACATAATAATCTGTTAGGTAATTGTGACCTATCAAAGTAATAAACAACAGCAAATTATTTTGTAACTCTGTATTGGTAATTTTTTTTGGATTTAATGCAACCTGTGCTCGGGAAGATTCATAAGACATAAAATTGAAATACAATGTTAGAGTTGTTACCATGGAGTGGGAATCTTATTTGGATGCTTCTGACATATTAGTTGACCACTTCTCGGATCTTTGTACATTTGTTTTGCACATGTAGGGTAAGCAATGTACCACCATTCATACCTTGTGTTATATTGCTTGATTGACGCTTGGCACAAAAACGTATCATTCTGCAAAATGTTCAAAAATTATATTTGCACACACACAAATTATTAAATAGATAAGTTTTATCAAACGAGTTAAAAACAACTGAAAGGGTTTTGATTGAACACTATAAAATAAAAGCATTGGATATACCTTATATAAATCAGGATCCAAATAGCCTAACTCCTCAATTGTAACCTTTTCCCTAGTTTGTAAAATTTCTTGCTCATTTGCTTGCTTGGAAGGAGGCAATGTTATAGAATGAGGCCAGTTTGAAAACCTGTAATAATTTAGATTGAACATTGGTTAAATATGGAGATAAACATAATAGTTTTTTTTTTAAAAAGAATCTTAACCACATGATGATTCTCATTTTATGAGAACTAATGGACTCACACTAATTTGCATAAATTCAACTCTGAAATGTTTGAGTGTATAAAGAAAAGTGTTGAACTAGTGTTGTTCAAGATGATGTTGTTTGCGCATTAAACAAAAGTAAAGATAGGAAAAGGGAAAAAAATTATGTATTAACTGATATTTCAAATAGTTTTCTATCTAGCCAAAGAAAAATTGTAAACTTCAACTTATGCAGTTTAAGATAGTTGTATAGATTTCAAATATTGTGCATCACAATAAATCATATCTAATTAAAAAAGGACAAGATGAAAATTAAGTTTTCTGCATTGAAAACTAACACACCCTGACCCAGAACGCCTACTTGGACTTCGAATCGAGCTGTGCTGGCTGACACCTGGAAGGTGACGACGCCATAAAGTGTAATGTAGTGGAAAATGTGAATAAATTTAAACCTAAAAGTGCCTAAATATAAGAGTGCATTGTGAGCGGGAATGAACTTATTTCACACGTGATGTCAGAGAGTACAATACAGTAAGATAAGGTGAGAATTATACCTCCGAAGGTAATTGTCTACACCAAGATTTGCCAAGAATCCTTGTTGATAAGAAAGCTTAGCTACTAAAACCTGGAGGGGCGAAAAACAAGGGTGAGGGGCTTGAAAATAAAGTTTTATAAAAACCTTTATGAAAACATTGTAACCCCTCGCCGTAAAACAAGTATAGTTTCCAAAATATACTTACTATGTATAGTATAACAATACTTACCATAGCCTGCAAAATCTCAAGAATTCATTACAGCACAATATCTCGTAAATAAGGGCATGACATCCAAAATCACAAAATCTCACATAAGCAACATATCATATCGGGTGTTTATCAACACGTGCTGACACACGAGTTTATGCAGATGTGTTCTGACATGAACATGAATGGATGTAATCATAATATATGCTCTAGTACTACAATCACGTGAAGACTGACACTATTCGCTATCATATACGAGTCAGAATTGCCTATAGTAAGCTTACCTGTGCATCCCGTAGGATTATTTCATCATTTCCCAACAAAAAGGTATTTCTTATAAACATTAATTTAATCATGAAAATCGCATAAAGAATTTATTAATGCTTGTATATATGGAAACTAACCAATATATATAAGAAAAGATCCACTCACAGATCATGTTGCTGAGTCAAACCCGTCTCGTAGCATCGAGAGTCCTTGTGATCCATTTCGCCTAGAAATGAAACCATTTAGGTAAATATAACATGCTAATGAAATTACACATTTTCGTACAAAGTATGGCTTTTAATAAAGGAACTTTCCTACAATGGTCAAATTTCAGAAAACAGACAACGGATTCGAAATCAACGCGTCGAAATACGCTAAGGAGGGTCCATAACCCTACACAAGTCAATCTGGAACATCTGCCTAGGGATTTCTGATCCCTAACTTCCCAAAGTCCACACTATACTTCTAGAACAATATACTAAAACTTCTTTACCATCCAACGGTTGGATCTCCACCAATCGCAAATTCAAGTGGCAGTCAAAGTTGGATTTTACGAATTTTAGAAATTTAATTCGGAAAGATCCATACGTCAGATTCCCAATCCATAAGTTCCTCATGTCCACAAATATTACGTAGCATTATGAATTAAAGTTTGGTGCCGATCCAACGGTCGAATTGTCCACTCATATAATAACCAAGTGGCGACCAACTAGGCAACTCACTACAAAACTATATTAGAATATCAAGATTTCATTAAACGGATGTCAATTATGGAATCGGGGCATCAAATTAGCCTAGGATGGTCAGGTGGGTCCTTGGCCCACGTGTCGCCCCGACTCGCCTGAAAAATCAACTATTTCAAAAAATTACCAAATTTCACAAAAATGAAGATCTCAATGAGTAGAGCAAGTTTTATACCTGAGCCCAAGTTCAATTTGTCCGGGAGAAGCTCCAATTGCCCTCGAAGTCGCAGGAAACCCTAGAAATAGATGGCTTCGATCCATCACCTCCGATGCTCTCCCGCCCCCATAGTTGTTTGGGCTTTGTTCTAGGCTTCAAAGGGAGTCTAATGGTGGTGGTAATTGAAGGAAAACGTTTCAAAATTGATGGATCTTGGGCAAGGGTTTCCGCGGCATCCACGGGTATTTCTTTGTGACATCTCAACCAATTTGTGTCGATTTTAGCTAGAAATGGATGTTGGGATGTGGTGATGAGGTTTGGTGGTGGTGAATGGGTGAAAATCACCTGAAAAATGGATGAGAATCGCTGGAAAACCCTCTAAGTCGAAACCGGGTTGAGTGAGTAGGTGCATGGGTCACGTTTGGGTGCTCTGCACCTCTCTCATTTCCCCTCCTTTCTCTCCTCTCTAGTTGGTCACTCTCTCTCTTCCATCTGATTGAGCAACCACCCTCCTTTTCTCTCCTCTAATTGGGCAGCAACTCCCTCATTCCTATCATTTCTTCCTTATTTCCTCCGTCCATTCCTTCTCCTATCCCTTATTTCTCACAACTAATATTAAAATAATAATATAATAATTATGAGAAATATATAAAATAATAAATGGTAATCTTTACAAAAGTACTTTTCGGATTTGTAGTTTCGTAAAACTCCTATCGTAACTCCGGTTTTGATTCAGATTACGCTTATGCGATCGTCCCGTCGAGAACTTCGAGAGTATGGTAACATAGTAACTTGCACAGGTCACTAAATGCCGGTCAACGAGAGTCAAACATCCTAGACTCTAAGGGCATTTTCGTAAAATCACTCTTTTAAAATTTATAAAATCATGAAATTAGGGACGAGTTGTCACAAAAACAACCTATGTAATATGTTTATTATGGTAATAACATTTTTTTTGTGAATGTGATGTAGATTTCTCATTTGCTGTATTAGTTTTTATTTTATTTATTTTATCTCAGAAGCTATTTTTTATTATGACTAACTGAAATATATTTATTAATGTCTAGAAAAAGTACTAATTTATACCTGTAATGATCTTCCAAAAATGAAGTTAATGGAAAAACAGATTAGATAAAAAATGATAATATGTGTTAATCGAATATCATAAAATAACATTGTTTTCGTTGTCTATGGATATAAACACCTGAGTGATTAAGGCAGTCAATTTTTGAACACATTTCTAGAAACAATTTAACATAAAATAAAATCATCTGACATCGTTTTGCAGGCATAGAGAAACAGAACAAAAGTTAATTCAATAGCTAAACAGATTTAAAAGAAAATAGAAAATAATAAAAATTTTTATTAAAGCAAATACCTGCAAAGAGTTTAACTCTGAAGCTTGTAAAAATAACAATTATTTGCTTGGGTAGCTGTTCTGATGAAAGAGCAGAGAAGCTATGCGCAACATCTGACCATAGTGTAATCTTAGCCTCTTTATTTCTGTAAAAGAAGAAAAGCCAAAAAAAAAAAACAAAAATAAATAAATAAATAAAAGTCATGAAAATCTTAATTTATTATTTATAATTGTTCAAACTATTTTTAAGAGAAGAATATGAGTATTAGATATCTCGGATGGAATTGAGACACAAAATAACTTTAAATTTTATTATGGACATGAAATGACCTGATATTTTGTATGACTAAATTACATTTGTGATCAATTCTCTAATTGATCTGTATTGGTTCTAAAGCTTGGACTGCAACCAAGTGGCCAATAACATCTTCAATTTTTTTTTAAAAAAAGAAATTGATAAGTTCATAGCAAAACGTTGAATAAAATAAGCACCAATAGATATTAATATGCTTATTTATTTATATTATTACCTATCAAGATGTCAAGCTTCTTTAACCGAGGATACAATCTATTATAATCTTGCAAGAAAAACTCGTGCCATGGAATAGGCAGAAAGACACTTGTCAATTTCTTAAAAACTATCTTGGAAGTCAACATGATGTGGGTGTCGTGCAGAACAACTCTATATTGAGCTCTTGTCTTGTTAGTACGAAAATTCATAATTTCATAATAACAACCCACTTCAATCTTTGGAACTATTATTTCATAGTCCATTTCATCAGAAGAAGCTTCGATGGCTTGTTGCTTGACAATTAAAGAGATAAAAAAATAAGAAAAAAAAAATTCAAAACACTGTGGATAAGTAAATGGCATTAACTTTTATAGTTGAAATATCATGAAAATAGGTGCAGATGACAGATATTGGACAACAACATGGATAGTAAATAGCTACAATAAATTAACAGGTGTAACTAACAGTTTAAAGGAGATGGATACGTGTAAAAGAACTGTGCATTACACATGGTAAACTAAAAAATGAATGTACCATTTGACAACATAAAATAGAAGAATAAAGAGTTTAGAATCTTTACTACAGAGAGTATAAAAACCATGTCATGTGCATTAAAACAAATAACTCATCCTTAACACAGAAGATCAAATGTTTATAAACTAATTTTACAAAAAAATGATCACTAACCTTTTCATCAACCAATATACAATGTAAGGCTGTATATTTATCGCCCATGCCTGGATACTTTGGTTTCCATATTCTACAAACACACACTTTAATTTTGACAACCATTTATATGCCACCAATTGGTCAAGTGGAGTTGGACCTTCATCTTCCATTTAATCTATACAAATGAAATACAAAATTAATCTTTTACACACACACACATACACAAAGCAAGTGCTTCCTAATCTAAAGAGCCAATCACAATTAAGCAGCAAATTAGTGAATAGTCAATCATTATTTCTTTTGAGGCCAAAGAACCTCATTAGTGATGGTGAATCAATATGGAAGTCGCTCTAGATTAGTGATGATGATTTTAAAATAGACACTGAAGAGCCATTCATTGAACGATGTAACTATTAAATCTGTCAAATTGCAGCAGGAAAAGCTTAATATACACTCTTAAATTGAGATGCTGGTCCAAGAGTCATAAATAGTTACCAATATGTATTATCATCCGCAACAACTATCAAATTAATTCTTTTGATTACTTAGTTACCGACATAGCTATTATTCCTTACAAACTAGTGATGGTAAGTGATTATCTATAAACAAACCCTTCTTCCAATTGCTATTTTCTTAGTTGCCAAAATCTTCCACTACGACAATAAAAATAGCCATATTTTCATGAAGGTATACCCACTGTATATAGTTACACATCTAAACCCAAATCTGTATACCACATAAGAATGCCAAATCAACTAATTTGAAAAAAAATATTAAAGGTCAAGACCAATAACAAACGGGAACATTTACATTTCAATGAAATATAAATTGCAAGTTTAACATGAAAACTAGACCAATCTACACAAAAATAACGTAAAAACTAATTGAAAGTTTATAAACGAAGGCAAAACCAACCAGTAAAAAAATAAAAATATAAATCCAACTGAACATCGAAACATATGATCTGAAATAATTAAAACAACTAAACATAGCACTCAAATAACTCCATAAAAAGCAAAAAGTCTAAAAACCCATTACCTAACAAAGATAGCAAGAAATCTTTGTGCAAATCGTCAAGAGAGAACCTGTGAAACGTTGAACACAAAAGTACAAAAAAAAGGAAAAAAAGCAATTAAAATTCGATGCTCAAAACGAAATAACATTACACACGGTAGACTAACAACATCACAGTTGCAGGGAAATAACAGAAGCTAAAAAGCAAAACAAATACAAAGACAAAAAGCAGAACAAAAAAGAGAACAAAACTTACAAACCTGGATTTGGAAGCAGCAAAAACACAAATGGCACAAAACCCAGAACTCCAAAACAAAAGAAAACAACTGAAGAGAGAGAAATAAGAAAGGAAAGCTAAAAAGGCAAAGGTGAGGGATGATCGACACGTGGCGGAAGCTAAACCGAAAGCCAAAAAAACCAGCAGAACCAAAAACAACAAAAAGCATCTTTTCCACAGGAAGAAGGGGCGGGAACATATGTACTCCCAGCGGTCAAATTTCTTTCACACCCATTGACAAGTACCATTGGTATTATTGGAAAATAACTATATGGCAAAAACAATCCGTCAACTATATTCATAAATCATCCACTATTTGTTAAATCTAAAAAGAAATATTAGTTTGCTACTGATGGGAAAATCACAAATTACGTACCTTTTAGGCTCAACTCGTTTGCCATATGCACTTAAGTGTTCCAACACATATATCATCATCCTTGGGAAAAATGAATCTTGATATAGGAGAAAGCCAAGTGTATAAATAATAAGCACGAGCATGGTCTTTGCCTCCCTACAAGTATCAAGCAAAATATAAATGTAAACAAACGTATCGTTTACTGAATCTAAGTTACAAATCATAATCAATGCAACGTCATTTGAAGTTATTAAATGACAAACATATGTACCTCGATTCATATAAATGTAAACAAAAGTATCGTTGCTAAATCTAAGTTACAAACCATAAACAATGAAACATCATTCAAAACTGTTAAACAAGTGACGTATGTACGGGATTTGTGTTCCAAATTGGGCATCAGGAATGAAGAGGTTGACATTGTTACTGCCCACATAATCTTGTGCCATCCCAATAATGGCATCGGCAACGTCACCCCCACTATGGTCGTGGGCACAATTATCTTAAACATAATCAGAAAAGTGGTCGACATCTTCTGTTTTGATTAAGTTCTTAAAAGCGCAGAACGAAATCTTTCTTTGTATGAGGTTAAATCGATCAGCCATTGACGGAATTGACCTTTGCAGATCAGTCATTGACGAAGTAGTCACTGTATTAATTAATTGAACGGAATTACCGGTTCGGAATTGACCTTTGCAGGTACAAGAATAACTTGAAAAACCAGCAATACGAGTCACTAGTGGCGGTTCTGAGTCATAGTCGTTGACAAGAAACTTGAGCTTCGCGTCCTGGTCGGGCTTCAGAGCTGCTGCTTCGGCTAGAGAGAGATGATATGAACAGCAGGAGGATGAAGACTATGAAATAATGGTTTTTGGGATTCTAGGTGTCTTAATTTGAAGATTATTCAAAGGTGCGAACCCTGGTGCCTTCGATTTTAGAGTTTTGCAAATTTTTTCTTTAAGCAAGTGGGCCTATGTTTCGGAGGGAGAAAGACAGAGATGCCGGATGCTCCAAGAGAGAAGGGATAGAAGATTTTTTGTGTGACTTTACTTATGCCTAAATTGTTTTAGGTCTATTTTATTGAGTAATTATAGAGAGATGGAGTGGAGCGGCAAGCAGAGAGCGGAGAGAATTGGGGTGAATTTTGTGGTATGATTTCTCACTTCGTTCCTTTATTTATAGTATTAAGAAGCGAGAATCCTTGTCTTTCAAGTGATACATTACAATTAGGAAACTATTTAAAAGATATTGTAAAATCCTACAAGGATTCAACGGGATATACACAATTACATTCTTGTCTTTTAAGTAATACATTACAATTAGGAAACTATTTAAAAGATATTGTAAAATCCTACCAGGATTTAATTGGATATACACAATCACACTCCCAATGGAATTAGGACTGCATCACTCCCTTTTTAGTATGTAAATACTCAACTAAATGATGCATCACGTCTTCCGTCTTCTTGTGATGTAGAAATAGATGATGAAGTCATCTCATCTAATCGACACAATGAGCGGACACGAGTCACATATCATACAGAAGAATGCATAGGTAATAATAAAACTCACAAAACCTTGCCATGACAAAACTCAAGGTGTGATAAAACCCCATAAAAAGTCTAAATAGAAAAGAGTCATAAGTTCCATAAAGGCAAAACTAAACGCCTTTAAGATGCAAGTAGAATGCACACAAGAGTATGACTAGTCCATGATAGGTGTCTCATTAAAACTAGTCAAGTAGCAAAAATTCAGGGGAAAAAATGCTCCTAAGTTGGAAAAAATAGTACATTAAGATCAAGTGACTGTAGTTCTAGATATCCTCAGAGTTTGACAAAACTTTCAAATGAGAACTACAAGCATTGCAAATGAACCATTACACATTCCAACTCTTCAGACAAGCTTCTGGAAGTTGACTTTGACAATGACTTTGTGAAAAGGTCGGCAAGGTTGTCTTGAGATCCGATTGCCTGAACCTTCTCATGCTTTGTTGATGTGATGAGCGCGCAATATGCTTGGTGTTAGCTTTGTTGATTTAAATTACTCTATTTACTAATATGTGAATTCTAACTATTGGGTGCAAGGGTGCAGGCACAAGATGGTGAATCTAGTATTTGAACATCATGGGGTTCTGGTGTACAAGATTTATGTGCGTGGAAAGCAAAAAAATTTGTCATTCTTTTGGTTAGTCGAGCACTTAGTGGACATGTTGCTATGACTAGATCTGTCGACAACTTCCAAAGACTAATATCAAGGCTTTTCAGGCATCGTAACCACTGCCAGTTTCTGCCAAAGGGGCATTTCATTGATAAAAACTTGTAGACAGCCAAGTCCCATACCAGACAGCAATAGGGTCTTTTGACGACCTTTCCCCATATATTTCCTGACTTCTTCAGGGTCCGAGGATCCACGAGACCCCCTCTTTGGATTCGCCCCTCACATATATAAACCAGTTCACATTTTCTGCAGTCTTAAGATGCTAAATAGTCCAACACAATTATCTCCTTGCTTATTAGGCTTAATGATTTTATTATACTCCTTTCCTTGTACAATAATAAAAATTTATTGATTGAACAAATACATAATTTTTTTTTCTTATTTTAATTAGCTGGGAAAACATTTCTAGAAGCGCTTGCTTGTGGATGGTATTATTATGATCATGATTTGTTCCACGGATAGCAAATGTCTGAAAAGTATGGCGATTAAGCCTGCATGGACCGGCTGGGTTTATACTCCACGAACAATGATTGCATTCAACTGCATCTCTTCTCTGAACAAATATATCGAAATATTTAAATTGGTCGGCCCAACTGAAGCTGCACCAAAATCGGGTACTCCCCCAGATGTTGGTCCAAAAAGTGAATTCAAATGTTTGATTAGTTGGGAGTACTTGGACACCAAAATCATCGTCTTTGGACTTGCAGTGAACAGAAAGGTTCATATTCACGATGCCATTTGTTATTGCAACGTATATACGTCTGCGCTGGAAAGAAAACATGTCCACGGGCAACACAAACAGCATCATCAGTATCAATGTAATTTTAATTACTTGAGCCATTTTTCTTGTTTCTTGTATATATATGTCTTGGACCTTGGTTAGAGCAAACTGGGTTTAACATATCTCTTATGTACTGCCCCATATATGGTAAAGGATTATCCTATATTTCCAAAATCTTGAGTTTTTATGAGATTAAGAAACATATTTCATTAAAATGGCAATTGTGGGATCATGTTTAAATGAAAGTAAATGCTTAAGATTTGCATTTTTTGCAGAAAGCATAGAAAACATGGGAGAAAGAAATAAGAGGCAATCCTTTCTCTAGGATTCACATTTTTCCTTTTTGAAATAAACCCATGGGTTTTGTTTAGACTAGCATTTTCGCATGCGCTGATGCGCATGCATGAGACATTTTTGTTATCAGCAAGCTACGTGTCTCTAAAAATACACTTCTTGAATTATGCACGACTTAAAAAAACATCCTTCTTCATATTGTAGTGCATTTTATCTTTGCATCTTTTCTAACATTCTTTAATATTGTAGTGCTATTCTTTAACTACAAGGCTTCACATTTTATAGTCACAGTCAAACTAATAGCTAGTTGATGTTCAAGACAAAAGGTTGAACCAAGAATCGTATATTGATTAAGGTATTTAATTTTCCAATTCCGCAAACATTTTTGCTCTAATTAACGTCTCTGCACACATGAGAGGCATTTTTTTCATCACGTGTGTCGTGTTTGACTTACATCCTTTTACCTTATTTTCTACACTTGTATTTGTCCTCTAAACTATTACTACACATCCTAACTGTACCTTTTGCTCTAACAGCATAACGTTGGTTTTGGCTCTTTTTTTCTTATCAAATACTCAGACTTTAGCATAAGTAGTTTAAGACTACTGTATAATACAACTAATCTTATATGTGATTAATTGGTAATAAAAGCGAAACTGCAACACGTTGTCTGAATTCATGGGACTGTAGAACGTAAACTGCAATGTAGTGTCTGACATGGGCTTGAATCTAAACAGGACAAACTGATATCTCTTTCGTTTCTCATCCCAAACCCTTGAAATCTTGAGGATGATGATGATGATGATGATCTTGAGGATGATAAATAGTAATGAGATTTAATCTTTCGTATATTGTTGAAAGAAGTCATCAGTGGTCAAGGTACAAGTTGCATCTGCAACTTCATCTACTCACATGTGAGTTGCAACCACCACTGTGCATCCTTGTGTCATTTGGTGAACGAGATAAAGGTGTATCTGCAGCTCCATCCCTCCCATACTGTGTTGTAGCTGCTCCATGCTTCTTTCTACATAGTTTTGGTATTCAAGATTTACCTAGAAACTTGTATCTAGTTTAGTTGGTTGATAAGTCCATATTATACCATATATTTTACCCTAATCTTAGTATTAATTTATTGGTTATTTTGGTAGAATTTTGATACTTTGTTATGTATTTTCAATGTAGGACATTCGACTTCATGTGGAGTAAAACGTGATCAAATGAATGAATTTGGGAGTGATTCTAATTGGAGGATGTTCGTGTGCCTTTCAAGATGATTGTGTCAAAATTTCATATTTTTCTACCAAGCCGTTTGACCATGGCAATGAAATAAAGGCCCAGCGCGCAGCTTTCCCAGATTTTGAGGAAGATTCCTTCTAAGGATTTGTAGGGGATGTCTACAGCTTTCAAAAGAGAACTTTTGGGACCAAATCGGAGTTGTTTTGGTCGGTCAAAAGTATGATTTTCTGAGAAGTCCGAATTTTAGTTTAAATAGGAAACCTTTTATTTTCTATTTTATGATTTTATTATGTTTCCTAGTTTTATTCTAAGACATTTTACTAGGAGGATTTTAATTAGAGTAGTATAAATAAGGCTTGTTAGCCATTAGGGTTTACTACGCAACATCGGGGGAGAACGCACGCATCAATACTTAGCTAGGTTTTGAAGATTCAAGTTTATTTTCACGGTGTTTTCTATCCATGATTTTAATAGTATTTTGTTTTATGGTTGTTTGTAACTAATTTCCGTTTGTTAGGGCGATGCCTCGAGCCTTAGCATGAATATGTAGTTTTTTATTTAATTGCTTATGATATTATGCATGCATACTTTGAATTATTAATCACTGTGCTTTAAACTGTCTCTATATCTTAATGCTTAGCTACCATTAGGATGTTTAGATAAGTAATAGGATGCAATTCAGTCGGAATGCCACCGGGGAATTGAGTATTGCTTCTTGTGATTGATAGTTGTAAGTTTGCCTAGGGCGAATGCCACGTCTTAGGGGTTGCATGGTTTTTCAAAGGGTTTTCACAAGGCGTAATGAGTCATGCATGTTTATATTTGATCTGAATGCCACAGACGGATTGCATGTTTGATATACGTTCTAGCTTGAATGCCACAAGTAGAATATGCATAAGGAAAACCTAACCTTCAAAGTTGCATGTGTAATTCATAAGTAATTGTTAAATCTACATAGGATTGTTAAGGGGACGGCGGAACCCTAGGCTTTTACAATTTAGTTTTCAAAACGTTTTCTTTTGTTTTCTTTACTTTGCTAATTTCTTTAATTGTTTTAATTTAAAATTCGTTTTTAATATTCTAGGTCATAAAATCAACTTTTTCCAATCTTTGTTTTAAATAATTAATTAAGATTTGGTATTTACATAAATTATTCAAACAATCCCTATGGAAAATGACCTTGCTTGAGCCGTTTATACTACAACTACCTTGTTCTCTTGCAAGTATTTTTAAGTGTTTTTATCCCTACTTTTGCAGGTGGTAAAAATACCTATCAAGAAATTGAAACTTGAATAGTCAAAAGAAATTCTCCAATTTGGTTTGCAGGTGGTTTAACTAGTGGCCCATATTAGTGGCTTGTAGCTATCTTTTGTCTTTAGTTGCTAGTCTTGCTTGGTCTCTCTATATAGAGCCTTCACTTGTAATTGTTACACATGAATGAATATACAAACAACCATTTTGAACTAGAAATCAACATGGTATCAGAGCAGGAACCATAATTGGCTTGCCTCTGATTTATTCTCTACTGTAATTTTTCCTTCGGTTCATCCCACAAAAATGGCAGAAGACAACCCTTTGGTTTTAGAGGTTACGAGTTCCTCTACTTCAACTTCCAGCATCATTCATGGAGAGATCAATTCTAATAAAAGGTTGTGCTCCGTGTTGTTGAATGAATTCAACTATCAACCTTGGTCTCGTGTTGTTGATGTGAAAATTAACTTAACACACAAATTAAACCCTCTTTTGACAATTGTACTATATGTATAAGTAGGGATCGTTCTAGACCGGGGATTAGGAGGAATTGCTAATCGACTCTAAACTGACTCAAAGACACAAAACAAACTAAAAACGTTTGGAAAGACTCAAAAGATTCAAAACAAGTTCACAAGACTCAAAATAAGCTAAACACACTCAAAATTGCCTAAAAACACAAACTAGGCAGTTTCTAACACTAAACACAATTTTGGACGAAATTAAGGTTTGGGCTTGACTCAAAACACTTAAAAACACAAACAAAACAAGTTTAAAACAATTTAAAACAAGAAAATAAAGAGGGGGTTTGTTTTGGACGAATTTAAAATAACAAAACATATTGCAACTTGAAAACAGATTAAGAAACGATTTCGGGGAAATTAAATGGATGATGGGCTAGCTAGAGGATCTTTCTCCACACATGACATGTATGCAAACAAATTAATTTCTAGTTACTCCTTTATTGAATTATGAACGATAATGCCCCAAATTAACCGTGACATCACTAGTTAACCCTCAGATTTTTCTTGTATTATTGGATTGGATGACATCATTCAACAACCCAAAGCATTCTTCAAAAGTTCCCTACATGACATCATAATAGAGATACAATCAAAGATCATTACGTTCATTGAAAATCATAAGCATTGGCAAAGCACTTGCAACTATGACATCATGTCACTCATGCAAGGAATAAACTTAACACGATCGTGACTAGCGACCTTCACTACATATGAATATAAGTTTGTAACGATTATGTGAAACTCTATTATACTCCAGTGTCAGATTTATGCATGCTAATTAAGTGTCAACCCTTAATTAACAAACACAAATTAGTTATCAATCAAACAGTTAAGCCAATTGCATTCACGATTCAAGAATTCATAACTGGAATTTATCAACTCATATTGCACACATAATCATGGCTTTGAAATCACCCCTAGCTAAGTAGGGATTTAGCCACTCATGTTTACAGCAAAACGAAAGGAAAAGAAATTAAACATTGTAAATATAGAACGAATTACACCTAGAATGCTCCAACAATCAAGCTCGAACATCCAAGAGTCCTTCCTTCTTTCTTCTTGCTATGGCACAAAGGTGGATGGAGTGTATAATGGTCCCGGATATGAATCCCTGAAGGATGCGGCTAAGGATGGTATAAATAGGCTAAAACTCAACTTGGGTTCAAAAAAAGGGTTTTAAATACTTAACTAATTTGTCCCACAATTGAATAGGTAAGAAAAAATAAAAAATTAAAGAGGAATAGGTAACAAAGATGCGGCTCAATATAGGAAAGGTATTTAAGGTCAGAAATTAAGAGAGAAAAGGGAAGGAAGGTGCGTTGACTTTTAATTGAAAAGGGAATGTGATTTTGGTTCAGAATTTAGGCAGGGAGAGGATCCCTTGTGCGACAAGAAAAGGAAAAAAACCTAGGGTGGTGCGGCTTGGACTTTAGGGCAAGTTTAGGACTTCCAAAACATGTAATTAAATGTTCTAACATATTTTGGAATCCTTTTGTGGCTGGAACATAGGTGAGGAAGGATTAAGAAACTTCCAAGCCAAGAATAGAAACTTTCAACTTTAGAAACTTTGGCTTCCAATTCTGAACTCTTTGTTCTTCATTTTCATTTTTTCATTTCATTATTCATTCCTAGCCTCATTTGATCTTCAATTTCGTCCATCTCCCTTGCTCTATTCATAAGCTATCCATTCCATGCTCAAAACTGCTCCAAAAAACTCCAAAATGCACTCATTTGCCTCTTTAACCTTTTGGACCTATAAACACACGAAAATGGCTTAAAATACTAAAATAACTAAGAAATAACAACCCAAATGCATAAGAACAAGCTAACTAAGTCGCATAAATATGCTTCTATCAAATTCCCCCACACTTAGCTTTTGCTAGTCCTCAAGCAAAACAAAACAAAATAATCAAAACAAAACCTAAACCTTCCAACATTTGCCTCAGGGATTTCCAATGAAACATGACATGCCAAAGATCACTACTCACATAGATTTAAGCAATCCTTACCCTCAAGCATACTTAATCATAGTCACCATTCACTAGCTCACATTTAATCGATTAAAACAACATTTTGAATGTAGTAACATGCCTTAGAGAATTCCCTCAATTCCTTACTAGATATGCACTCAATTTTCACTCAGATTTTTTGACTACACACCCTACACTAGATACGTGTGAGAAGATAGTAAACATGAAAACTTGTACTTACATATGTTATAACAAAGAAAGCACTTCTCTGGAATTATTAATGCATGTATATATATGATCTCATGAACGGAATGCCACTACTTAGAAGCGAGAACCAAGGATTCCATATGCTCATACCAATTCCAAACTCCACATATTGAAACACACAACACTCAAGATGGAAGTCAAGGGTTGAAACGTGGCTAAGGTATTGGCTAACAAAGAAAGGTAAGGTAAACAAACGTTCTTAGAGCAATGGTGAGCAAAGTAATGATTTTGACACTTAGAATTCACTTTGGAATGCAAAAATCCACTTTAAACACAAAGGGAAGATTCATGCAATACTTAGGGTCAAATTCAAACTTTTGGACCCTTTCTTCAACAACTAACACTTTAGAGCTCTTTTTCACATATTTTTCAACTCTTCTTTATTCTTTTCACAACTGTTTTTTTTTTCTTTCTATTTTCCATGAATTTTTCTTTTCTTTTTTTTTTATTGCCGTGCCCTATGGCACACAAAATACACAATTTGAAACCTTTTCCCCCACACTTGTTTCTGCAATAATGTCACTCAAAAGGAATTCCTTCTAAGTCATGCTCAACTATACTTCAAGAACAAGGGTATGGAAAGTATTATTCTAGGCTAGGTAGGGATAATGCGGTTAACAAAGAAAATAGGCTAAACAAGGCTCAACGGGGTTTAAACCTACAAAACAAATGACAAAAGTGGGTTCGGCTATTTGGCTTTGGTTTAACTAAACAACTTCATCTTGAATATGTGTTATGCAACTCAATGTCATGCTTTGAATGGAACGGGCATGAGTTCTAGTATTTGGATCTATAATGATGAAATGCATTCTAAGTAGCAACCAAGCAAAGAATAATGAGATCATGCAACGACTTAGAAAACAAGAATGCACAAATTAATAACTCTCAAAATAACGTTTAGGCTCAAGTCTCTCAGGGATGTAGCGTTTGTTTGAGTTTCTTCCTTCAAGCATGTTACAAAAACTAATTTTATCCTTTGTGATTACATGTGAATTTGTAAACTATAACTACAACCAAGCATAAACCAAAGAGCATATCAAACTTCCATCCATGCTTGTAACTTTCTTTAACAGTCATGCACTTAAAAACCAAATCCTCATCATTGGGTTGGAAGGTATCCTAAGACACAAACACACAAAAACGACTCTTTTTGATATTTTTCAAAACATTTTTCGATTTTTTCTTGCTTTTTTTGTTATATGACATAAAAACACTTCAAAACATACTAAAAACACTTAAAAACAGTGAGAAACAGCATTATAAGTGATAGGTGATAAAAACTCACGAAAATCATTCTAAAACAGCTTGCTTACCCCCCCCCCCCACACTTAAATCAAACATTGTCCTCAATGTTTCACACATAAACTCACATAAAAACAAAGAAACAAACAACGAATAACCACACTAAATAGGGCAGAATAGAAACAACAAAGTGAAGGGTTTAGGAATGCAAATCTGGAGGTGGAGTGATTCCTAGGTCTTCCTTTGTTGAATGCATGGGTTGCCTCCCAAGAAGCGCTTGCTTTAACGTCTTGCAGCCGGCCGAAGAATTCCATTCAATCCCCATTGGAGCCCACGACCTTAAGAGGGATCTCCTTCACAACCTGCCCTACTGCACTCTTATAGTATGGCTTCAATCGATGTCCGTATACCTTGAATTCTTGTCCATTCCTTAAGCTTTGGACTTGAACTGCACCATATGGGAAAACATTAGTAACAACAAAAGGTCCAATCCACTTAGAACGTAACTTACCAGGGAATAAACGTAAACGGGAGTTGAAAAGCAACAATTTCTGCCCAATTGAGAATGTTTTGCCCCGAATCATCTTGTCATGAAACGCCTTCATTTTCTCCTTATAAAATTTGGGCATTCTCATATGCTTCGTTCCTTATCTCCTCAAGTTCATTCAATTGAAGCTTTCTATGCATTCCAGTAGCATCTAAGTCGAATGTTTTCACAGCCCAATGCGCCTTGTGCTTTAGTTCCACAGGTAGGTGACACGGCTTGCCATAGATTAGCTGAAATGGAGACATCCCTAGGGGTGTTTTGTAGGCAGTGCGATATGCCCATAGTGCATTGTCTAAACGCAAGCTCCAATTCTTCCGGGTTGGCCCAACAGTCTTCTCCAAGATTTGCTTGATTTCTCTATTCGAAACTTCGGCTTGGCCACTTGTTTGAAGGTGGTAAGGTGTCGAAACCTTATGCTTGACATTGTACCTCTTAAACAGCGCCTCAATGGTCCGATTGCAAAAATGTGAGCCTCCATCACTTATGAACACCAGCGGCATCCCAAATCTAGAGAAAATGTTAGTTTTAATGAAATTTGAAACCACTCTAGAATCATTAGTACGGGTAGCCTTTGCTTCTACCCATTTGGAAACATAATCAACCGCAAGCAAAATATAAGTAAAACCATACGAAGAAGGAAAGGGACCCATGAAATCATACCCTAAACATAAAAAAATTTGACATTGAAGATAGGGGTTTACGGCATTTGGTCATTAGCACATATGGTACCTGTTCTTTGGCATCGATCACAAGTAATGTAAAACGTTCTAGCATCTTTAAATAATGTAGGCCAATAAAAACCACATTCTAACACCTTGAGGCCTGTTCTTTGGGTGCCAAAATGACCCCCACATGCATAAGAGTGACAAAAGGCTAGAATTGAATTAAACTCAGAATTGTGCACACATCGTCGAACAATCTGATTTGGGGAATATTTCCACAAATATGGATCATCCCACACATAAAATCGTGCATATTTTCTGAGTTTATCATGTTTGTATTTATCTAGAGTGCTAGGAACTTGTTTTGTGACCAAATAATTTACCAAATCAGCATACCAATGCTCACTTACCTCTAGGGACAACAATTGCTCATAAGGGAATGTTCCTAGAATGGGTAAGGAGTCCTCAATGTGCATAAAACAACTGAGGTGGTCAGCCACCACGTTTTCACTCCCTTTCTTGTCTCTAATTTCAATGTCGAACTCTTGAAGTAGGAGCATCTAACGAATCAGCCGTGGTTTGGCCTCATTTTTTGTGAGAAGATACCTTAAAGCTGCATGGTCAGAATATACAATCACTTTAGTACCAAGTAGATATGAACGAAATTTATCTAAAGCAAAGACAACGGTAAGAAGTTCTTTCTCAATGGTAGAATAATTCAATTGAGCAACGTTTAGGGTCCGGGAGGCGTAATAGATGACATGGGGCTGTTTGTTCCTCCTTTGGCCTAAAACAGCACCAATTGCGTAATCAGATGCATCACACATTAGCTCAAATGGAAGGCTCCAATCTGGTGGCATGATGATGGGGGCCGAACTCAACATGTCCTTGAGGGTTTTGAAAGCTGTCTCACACTCCTCGTTGAACTCGAAGGCTACTTCCTTTTGGAGTAAACAGCAAAAGCGTTGGGAGATTTTGGAGAAGTCCTTGATAAAACGCCTATAGAACCCTGCATGGCCAAGAAAAGAACGAACCTCTCTAACCAAAGTATGAGAGGGTAAGTGACGTACAAGGTCTATTTTTGATTTATCTACTTCAATTCCTTTTTTCTGAAACGATATGGCCTAAAACTATACCTTGTTTAACCATAAAATGACATTTTTCCCAATTCAAAACAAGGTTAGTTTCAACACATCGTTTCAAGATCAAGGTCAGATTATCCAAACAATTATCAAAAGAATCCCCAAACACACTGAAATCATCCATAAATACCTTAATAATTTTCTCAACAAAATCGGAGAATATACTTACCATACACCTTTGGAAAGTGGCAGGTGCGTTGCATAAGTTGAATGACATGCGACGATAAGCAAAAGTTCCAAAGGGACATGTGAATGTGGTATTCTCTTGGTCATCCAGGGCTATCACAATTTGATTATATCCAGAATATCCATCAAGAAAACAATAAAAAACATGACCGGCTAACCTTTCAAGCATTTGATCAATAAAGGGCAGCGGGAAGTGATATTTTCTTGTTGTAGCGTTGAGCTTCTGATAGTCAATGCACACTCTCCATCTGGTTTGTATTCGGGTAGGCACATGCTCATTCTTTTCGTTTTTTACCACAGTGACTCCGGACTTCTCAGGAACAACTTGGATCGGAAAGACCCAACGGTTATTAGAAATTGGGTAAATCACTCCACAATCTAGTAGCTTGATGATTTCCTTCTTCATAACGTCTAACATAGGTGGATTGAGTCACCGATGTGCTTCTCTAAATGGTTTGGCTCCTTCTTCCAAGAGTATTCGATGCATGCAAGTGGTAGGGCTAATTCCCTTTATATCGGCCAATGTCCACCCGATGACAGTTTTGTATTCACGAAGCACCCTCACCAACTTGTCCTCCTTTTGTGTCGTGAGTGAAGAAGAGATGATGACAGGTAACGTCTCTTGTTCTCCCAAAAACACATATTTCAAATGGCTAGGCAATGGTTTAAGCTCTAGGGAAGGTGGCTGGATTACAGAAGGAAGCAACTTGTTAGTCGAAATGGGAATTGAAATTAAGATAGGAGACTTACCATTATGCTCTGGAATTGACTATAGGGCAGCAACCATCTCTACCAATTCTTCTTGAATAAGCATGGCAAGGTGTTCCTTGTTGTTGCCGTGGGCTTGCCTAAGTGCTAACCCTTCGTTTTTTAGTCCAATGCCTTATGTGATGGTCTTTTCAAGTGCATCCTCACCAAAATCATCAAGGAATTCTTGCACCAAAGAGTCAATTACATCAATAGAGAAACAAGAGTGATCATCATCAGGATATCTCATAGAATCATAAATATTGAAATCAATAACTTCCACATCAAATTCCATCGTCAAAGTGCCTTTGAACACATCTATCTTTGTGCGAGATGTCTTCATGAATGGCCTACCAAGGATAATCGGCAAAGATGTGGAATGGGCCAAATCTTCCATGTTAAAAATGTAAAAATCAGCCGGGAAGATTAATTTGTTCACCTGCACTAAAACATCCTCCAATACTCCTTTCGGATAAGCGTTAGAACGATAAGCCAATTGTATGATCACACCATCATTTTTCAATTCACCCAAGTTCATAGATGCATAAATAGAATAAGGCATGACATTTATAGATGCACCTAAGTCAAGCATTGCATGTTCAAACCGATTAGTGCCAATTACACAAGGAATCGTAAAACTACCGGGGTCTTTGCATTTAGTGGGCGGTTTACGTTGCAATACGGCTGAAACATGTTCACTTACCTTAACCACCTCTTTGTTCGACATTCTTCTCTTGGTTGTACATAGCTCCTTAAGAAATTTGGCATATTTTGGGACTTGTTTAATTGCCTCAAGGAGTGGAATGCTTACTTGCACTTTCCGAAATGTTTCAAGAATGTCCTTCTCATTCTCATCCTTATTCGATTGTGTAAACCTACGAGGAAAGGGTGCATTGGGTGGAATGAGTTAGAAGTAATGGAATTTGAACCCAACTTACCTTTGGTGGCCGAATTAGGATATGTAGGTGGCTACAGCAAGGATTTCTCAATCCTTGTCGTGGGCATGCCTTGTTCCTCCTCCTCAGATTGCATCTTTTCGTTTTCCATTTGATTGGATTTGGATGGGTTAAGGTCAGATCCAACTTCTTTTCCACTTCGCAAGGTGATGACTTTGGCATATTCGAAGCCTCCCTTTGGATTCACATTCGTCGAGCTAGGTAACTTACCTTGTTCTCTACTAAATTGCCCTATGAATTCAGCCATCTGTCCCACTTATCTCTTCAATTCAGTTACCTCTCGAGCTTGATTTTGAACTTCTTTGGCATAATTGTGCATGTCTTTGGCTTGATTTTCCTGACCCTGCGCCAATGAAGTTAGTAATTGAATAACTTGTGCATTATCAACGGATGAACCTGAGCTATTTTGGGCAGATTGTGGTTGGGATTGTTGATAGGGCCGTGGAAATCCAGGGGGGTTTTGCCGAAATCCCCTTTATTATGAAGATTGTTGGGGCTCTCTCCACTTCACAGTAGGGTGATCTCTCCATCCGGGGTTGTATGTGTTCGAGTATGGATCATATTTGGTTTGGTTTTGGCCTTGGAATCCAATAGCATTGGTAGATTCCCATCCTCCATTTTCGATCAACTGAGGGCACTTTTTGGATAGATGCCCTTGGATGAAGCACAAGGTGCAAACCTGATTTTCTTGTGCTTTTGACCCAATTACAACCTGAGACACAAGAGAGGTAAGATTAGCCAATTGTGATTGAATATACGAAATTGTACTTATCTCATTCACACTTTGATGCCGTGGGCCGTCTGTTTGTCCAACATCCTCATATTGTTGTGCATTATGAGTTCGGTTTGCAATTAGAGTCTTGGTAGCCACCGGAGTCATGTCAACTAACGCACCACCTGTCGAGGCATCTAGCATTTGGCGTTCAATGGGGAGGAGTCATTCGTAGAAGTATTGAATGAGTAGCTCCTATTTCATTTAGTGTTGTGGACATGAAGCTACAAGAGTTTTAAAACGTTCATAATAAGTTGGAAACAATTCACCTTGATATTGTTGGATGCCACTAATCTGTTTCCTCAAAAGAATGACTCTTGAGGTTGGAAAGAACTTTTCTAGGAATGCTCGTTTCATGTTTTCCCAAGATGTAACCGTCACAGGTGCTAGTTCATATAACCAATCTTTAGCTTTGTCCATTAGAGAGAATGAAAAAGCCTTCATCTTTAGAATGCTGCCATCGACATTCACCGGGGTCATGCTCGAACATACTACTTCAAACTCTTTCAAGTGCTTGTTGGGATTCTCCATGGACAGTCCATGATACTTCGGAATGTGATGTAACAAGCTTGACTTTAATTCGAACTCTTCTGTCTTCCCTTGGGCTGCCGTGGGGTATTGGATGCATAAAGGCATTACATTGTCCACACCCGAAGCAGAAAGCTCTTTGATGGTTCGATTATCCGCTGCCATGTTTTGCACTTCCTCAAAAACCCTTGTCGTGGCCTTCTCTTGCTTTTCTACTTCTTCTTCTTCAAGCACGGGGTCAGAGCTAGGTGGATTGGATTCATGCTGATTTCTCTTCCTTCTCAAAGTCCTCTCAAAATCGTCGTCAAAGTCTAAGATATGTTCACGAACTAGTTAAGAACTCCGAGACATAAACTAGTACCTAAAAACGAGAAAACAAAACAAGGTTAGAAACTAGAAACAAAAACACACGAAAATAAACAAAAAGAAATAACAAGGGATTAGCAAATGCTAATCCCTGGCAACGGCGCCAAAATTTGATGCGAAAATTAACTTAACACACAAATTAAACCCTCTTTTGACAATTGTAGTATATGTATAAGTAGGGATCATTCTAGACTGGGGATTAGAAGGGATTGCTAATCAACTCTAAACTGACTCAATGACACAAAAACAAACTAAAAATGTTTGGAAAGACTCAAAAGATTCAAAACAAGTTCACAAGACTCAAAATAAGCTAAAAACACTCAAAACTGCAAACTAGGCAGTTTCTAACACTAAACACAATTTTGGACGAAATTAAGGTTTGGGCTTGACTCAAAAAACAAACAAAGCAAGTTTAAAACAATTTTAAACAAGAAAGTAAATAGGAGGTTTGTTTTGGACAAATTTAAAATAACAAAATATATTGTAACTTGAAAACACGTTAAGAAACGATTTCGGGGAAATTAAATGGATGATGGGCTAGCTAGGGGCTCTTTCTCCACACATGACATGTATGCAAACAAATTAACTTCCAGTTACTCCTTTATTGAATTATGAACGAAAATGCCCCAAATTAACCGTGACATCACTAGTTAACCTTCAAATTTTCCTTGTATTATTGGATTGGATGACATCATTCGACAACCCAAAGCATTCTTCAAAAGTTCCCTACATGACATCATAATAGAGATACAATCAAAGATCATTACGTTCAATGAAAATCAGAAGCATTGACAAAGCACTTGCAATTATGACATCATGTCACTCATGCTAGGAATTAAACTTAACACGATCGTGACCAGTGACCTTCACTACATATGAATATAAGTTTGTAACGATTATGTGAAAGTCCCTTATACTCTAGCATCAGATTTATGTGTGCTAATTAAGTGTCGACCCTCAATTAACAAACACAAATAAGTTATCAATCAAACAGTTAAGCTAATTGCATTCACGATTCAAGAATTCATAACTGGAATTTATCAACTCATATTGCACACATAATCATGGCTTTGAAATCACCCCTAGATAAGTAGGGATTTAGCCACTCATGTTTACAGCAAAACGAAAGGAAAAGAAATTAAACATTGTAAATATAGAACGAATTACACCTAGAATGCTCCAACAATCAAGCTCGAACATCCAAGAGTCCTTCCTTCTTTCTTCTTGCTGTGGCACAAAGGTGGATGGAGTGTATAATGGTCCCGGATATGAATCCCTGAAGGATGCGGCTAAGGATGGTATAAATAGGCTAAAACTCGACTTGGGTTCAGAAAAAGGGTTTTAAATACTTAACTAATTTGTCCCACAATTGAATAGGTAAGAAAAAATAAAAAATTAAAGAGGAATAGGTAACAAAGATGCGGCTCAATATAGGAAAGGTATTTAAGGTCAGAAATTAAGAGAGAAAAGGGAAGGAAGGTGCGTTGACTTTTAATTGAAAAGGGAATGTGATTTTGGTTCAGAATTTAGGCAGGGAGAGGATCCCTTGTGCGACAAGAAAAGGAAAAAAACCTAGGGTGGTGCAGCTTGGACTTTAGGGCAAGTTTAGGACTTCCAAAACATGTAATTAAATGTTCTAACATATTTTGGAATCCTTTTGTGGCTGGAACATAGGTGAGGAAGGATTAAGAAACTTCCAAGCCAAGAATAGAAACTTTCAACTTTAGAAACTTTGGCTTCCAATTCTGAACTCTTTGTTCTTCATTTTCAGTTTTTCATTTCATTATTCATTCCTAGCCTCATTTGATCTTCAATTTCGTCCATCTCCCTTGCTCTATTCATAAGCTATCCATTCCATGCTCAAAACTGCTCCAAAAAGCTCCAAAATGCACTCCTTTGCCTCTTTAACCTTTTGGACCTATAAACACACGAAAATGGCTTAAAATACTAAAATAACTAAGAAATAACAACCCAAATGCATAAGAACAAGCTAACTAAGTCGCATAAATATGCTTCTATCAAATTCCCCCACACTTAGCTTTTGCTAGTCCTCAAGCAAAACAAAACAAAATAATCAAAACAAAACCTAAACCTTCCAACATTTGCCTCAGGGATAGGCTAAAACTCGACTAGGGTTAAGAAAAAGGGTTTTAAATACTTAACTAATTTGTCCCACAATTGAATAGGTAAGAAAGAATCAGAAATTAAAGAGAAATAGGTAACAAAGATGCGGCACAATATAGGAAAGGTATTTAAGGTCATAAATTTAGAGAGAAAAGGGAAGGAAGGTGTGCTGACTTTTAATTGAAAAGGAAATGTGATTTTGGTTCAGAATTTAGGCAAGAAGAGGATCCCTTGTGTGGCAAGAAAAGGAAAAAAACCTAGGGTGATGGAGTATTAGGAAACTTCCAAGTCAAGAATAGAAACTTTCAATTTTAGAAACTTTGGCTTCCAATTCTGAACTCTTTGTTCTTCATTTTCATTTCTTCATTTCATTATTCATTCCTAGCCTCCTTTGATCTTCAATTTCGTCCATCTCTCTTGCTCCATTCATAAGCTATCCATTCCATGCTCAAAACTGCTCCAAAAAGCTCCAAAATGCACTTTTTTGCCTCTTTAACCCTTTGGACCTACAAACACACGAAAATGGCTTAAAATACTAAAATAACTAAGAAATAACAACCCAAATGCATAAGAACAAGCTAACTATGTCGCATAAATATGCTTCTATCTGTTGTCACGCTTGCCTTAGGAGGAAGATCCAAGTTAGGGTACATCAATGGCAACATTAAACCTTCTGAAAATACCTCTACGTCTTACGATGCATGGTTGTGTAATGACCAATTGGTTATGTCGTGGATGCTTAACTCCATGGAGCCCAAGTTGTCTGAGCTTTTCAGTTACTCAAAATCCTCATATATTCTTTGGGAAGCAATCAAGGAGATGTACGGGAGTCAAAACAATGTTGCTCGTGTGTTCCAACTCAAAAAGAACCTTGCTAGTTTAAAGTAAGGTGATCAAGCGTTTGTTCAACACCTTGGAAGCTTGAAGAACATGTGGAATAAGCTAGATTTGTATCGCCCACACACCACTGATTCTGCTGTGCTTTTCAAGAAAGCTGATGAAGGCAAGGTTTTCCAAATCTGGGCTAGTTTAGGACCAAAGTATGAAGATCTCAGGAGCCACCTTTTAATGACTCTTGAGCTACCATCCTTTGCAAGTGTGTGTGAAGCTGTGCAAAGAGAAGAAACTCGCAGAAAAGTGATGAGTGTCGAAATCAAGACCAACTCTAAAGCTAGAGCATTCAATGTCAATCACAAATTAGCTGGGGACATGCAGTTTAAAGGAAGGAGGTCAAATTGGAAGTGCACTTACTGCAATGGTGATGGTCATGTGAGGGAGAAGTGTTGGATCCTACATCCTGAATTAAGACCTAAGTTTGAAAACAGGTCGTTCAGAGATGTAAGAGGTTCACTCAATCACTCACAAACTCATGCTCCAAGGGCCTATCATGCAATAAGCACATCTTCTGATGAATTAGTAAATTTCACCAACAACCTTGTTGATTTAACAAATAAGTTTGCTGCTTATATACAAAGGAAGAAGGGAAGCACTGAGAGTGAGGATCAAGCCATTGGAAATCCTATTGCTTTACTTAGGAAATTTGCTGGATTCTTGGCTAATTCAGAATGTGTACCACAAAGAGACATCTCAGGCATAACAAGTGCACTTTCCACTACTTTAAATATAGGTCTTTCATATGATGTTTGGATTATAGACTTAGGTGCCACTGACCATATGCCAAACAAGGCATCCAATTTACATGAGTATACTTAGTTACATAAACCTAGCCATGTATCCGTGGCAAGTGGTAAGGGGGAACTTATTCTAGATAATGGGAAAATAAACTTGATGAGTGATAGGGTCGAGTCACCTACGCTTTATGTTCCTTCTTTTCCTTACCAACTATTGTTCGTTGGAAAGATCACAAAAACCTTAGATTGTCTTGCCATTTTCTCTCCTCACAATGTTGTTTTTCAGGACCGAGTCACCAAGAGGAAGATTGGTGAAGGAGTCAATCTAAATGGTCTGTACTACCTGTCAAGGGATATTAACATTGCCCAAAAGCCTTTTGCGTGTTTAAAAACACCAGCTTTGGCACCAAAGATTAGCTCACCCTTCTAAACAAGTATTGTCTACTTTGTTCCCTAAGTTTTGTAAAGATTCACATGAATATGAGACATGTCAACTCTCAAAAGCTACTAGACTTTCTTTTGTTTCATCCAAGTCTAGAACCAATAGACTTTTTGAAATTGTTCACTCCAATGTTTGGGGTCCCTTAAGGGTAGAATCATTTGATGGGTATAGGTACTATGTTACCTTTGTACATGATTACTCTAGAACTACTTGGTTGTATCTATTAAAGTTGAAAAGTGAAGTGTTTGATGCCTTTAAAGACTTTCACAATCTTGTTAAAACTCATTTTTCCTTCAAGATAAATACACTTAGGTCTGACATTGGCACTGAGTATACATCTAACATCATGTCAACCTATTTAAGCACTCATGGAATTAAGCATCAAACAAGTTGTGTGGGTACACCATAACAAAATGGTGTTGCCGAGAGAAAAAATAGGGAATTGTTGGAAAAAACCAGGTCCTTGATGTTTCAAATGAATGTTCCCAAGATGTTTTGGTCCCAAGGCATTCTCACTGCCACTTACATCATTAACAGGTTGCCTAGTCAAATACTGAGTTCTAAATCACCCTATAAGATCTTAAAGGAAGAACCATGGATGTATCTCATCTCATAACTTTTGGGTGTACTTGCTTTGTCCACATTCAAGCTGCTCAATGTGACAAATTGGAACCAAGACCTACCAAGTGTGTATTCATGGGTTATTCAAGTTCTCAAAAGGGTTACAAGTGCTATAATCCAAGAACTCGAAAAATCATAGTGTCCAGAGATGTAAGATTTGATGAATTCACTCCCTATTTTTCAAAAAACTCTGAGTCTATTTCGCAGGGAGAAAATTTCTGGGACTCATTTCCACTTCCCACTCCAACTGAAGTACATGAATGTAGCTCCCAATTGCTTTCTATTAATCATACTGATGATCATATGAGTTGTGAAAATCTCACTGATCTTTCTCAAGCTCAAGATCAACTCCAAGAAGCTGTGATTGCTCCAAGGAGAAACCCTACCAAAGATAGGCAACCACCTGTAAGGTTTCAAGAGTATGTTGCTTATACTGCAAGGCATCCTATTTCTCAAGCTGTTACTTATAAAAATTTGTCTCCATCTCATGCATCTTTCCTTAGTCTGTTATCTAATGAAACTGAACCTAAAAGTTTTCAAGAAGCTAGTGTCAATCCAGTATGGGAAAAAGCAATGCACGAAGAACTCAAGGCCTTGAACGATAATCACACATGGAGTATTGTCAAGCTTCCCCAAAAGAAGAAAGTTGTGTGAAGTAGGTGGATTTACAAGACTAAATTTCACTCTGATGGTGCAATTGAAAGGCATAAGGCCAAACTAGTAGCTAGAGGATTCACTCAAACTTATGGCATTGATTATAAGGAGACATTTGCTCCAGTTGCCAAGATGAACATTGTGAGAGTTCTACTATCTATGGCTGTTCCAAATGGCCCTTGTTCCAAATGGCCCTTGTTCCAAATGGATGTAAAGAATGCCTTTCTTCATGGTGACCTCGAAGAAGAGGTATACATGAAATTACCACCAAGACATCCTCAAGAGAATGAACCTAATATGGTCTGCAAACTTCACAAAGTCATATATGGACTTAAGCAATCTTCTCGTGCATGGTACTCCTAACTGAGCTCAGTTTTGGAAGCTATAAGATTCAAAAGAAGCCATGTTGATTCTTCCTTATTTGTTCGAATTGGTTTAGCTGGTAAACTCATGGTACTTATATATTTTCATCATTACAGGAGACAAAACTGATGAACTTAATGCTCTCAAGCAATCTCTTCACCACAAATTTGCAATCAAAGATTTGGGAGTTCTCAAATATTTTCTTGGGATTGAGATGGCTACTGCTAATAAGGGTCTATTCTTAAATCAAAGAAAATATGTGTTGGATCTTCTTGATGAGGCAAAAATGATGGACTCCAAACTTGCTCGTACTCCTCTTATCAGCATGCTCAAGTTATATGTTGAAGGAGAACCTCTAATTGACCTTAGTACCTTTCAAAGATTATTTGGGAAACTCATTTATCTTACTATTACGAGACCAGACATTGCTTATGCAGTGAGTCTCATTAGTCAGTTCATGCATTCTCCTACCTCAATTCACTGGGAAATGGTCAAAAGACTTCTCAGGTACCTCAAAGGCTCAGTGGGAAGGGGCATTCTCATGATGAAAAATGATTTAACTCACATTATGGGCTACATCGATGTTGACTGGGCAAGTAATGTCATTGATTGCAAATCTACCACAGGCTTTTGCACCTTCATTGGGGGCAACCTTGTTACATGGAAGAGCAAGAAGTAAGCTATGATTGCTAGGTCAAGTGCCAAAGTTGAGTACTATCCGATGGCATCCATTGCTTGTAAGCTTATTTGGTTAAAAAGTCTCCTTGCAGACCTTGGTTTTTCAAGCACTCAACCGATGTATTTGCACTGTGATAACCAAGCTGCCATGCACATCGCATCAAATCTGGTGTTTCACGAAAGAATAAAACACATTGAAGTGGATTGCCACTACATCTGTGCCCAAGTTCAAGCCAAAGTGATCGAAACTATCTTCACTCGAAGTCATGATCAATTGGCAAATATTTTCACAAAAACCCTAGAGTCTACTTAGTTTCAAAGGTTGCTTTGCAAGCTTGGATCAATCAACCCCCTTGATCCAGCTTGAGGGGGCATGTTGAAAGAAGTCATCAGTGGTCAAGGTACAAGTTGCATCTGCAACTTCATCTACTCACATATGAGTTGCAGCCGCCACTGTGCATCCTTGTGTCATTTGGTGAATGAGAAAAAGCTGCATCTGCAGCTCAATCCCTCCCATACTGTGTCGCAGCTGCTCCATGCTTCTTTCTACATAGTTTTGGTATTCATGATTTACCTAGAAACTTGTATCTAGTTTAGTTGGTTTAACTAGTGGCCCATATTAGTGGCTTGTAGCTGTCTTTTGTCTTTAGCTGCTAGTCTTGCTCGGTCTCTCTATATAGAGCCCTCACTTTTAATTGTTACACATGAATGAATATACAAACAACCATTTTGAACTAGAAAGCAACATATATTGCTTTAGCTTCTAGGTTAAGCTACAAACATAACCAAGTAATTAACCTCGAAAATCGAAAATCCACAATAGCGTCTCTTCCCATTACTTCGCTCGACAACAGTTCTACTATAATGTTCTGAGTGTGAGTTTACAATCTAGCATATCTATATGTTTTTATTTGAGTCATTGGCTAAAGATTTCATATCAGTGGACAATTAGCTTACAAACAAAATTTTCACTTGAAACATCTAATGCAAGCTAAAACAAGCAACCATGAGTTGCAACGGAATATGATGGTTCATTTCCAGAAGAAAAGGCCCTTATGTATTTTCAACAGTTGAGTTGGCCCCAAATATGATGTGTTTCAAATTTTTCGTTAAATCTCACACAAGGCTATTCCGTCCCTTGTTTACTTGGTAGTAGGTAACTGGCATGAAGCACTATTATGAACATAACGTCTTTCACAGAGACAAAGCCTCAAAAATTTCTTTTGAAAACCAATGAAGATCTTAAGATCGTGAATTTTGGGCTGAGCAACGTGATATCTCAACCTAACCAGATGTTCTACACAGGTTATAGAACGAAAATCTATTGTGCTCCATAACTAGGGAGATACACATATTTAAGGATTTAATTAATTCACATATGATATGACATAATGTTCTTATTACAATGCTCTAGCTTTGTTCGTCTAATTTTCATCTCCATTTATAGTTATTTAAGGGCAAAGGTTATGAAGCGTGTCAAGAAAATATTTGGATCGAGATGTGGTGTTACATTGCTTTATATCTTAAGCGCAGAGGACCCTCCCGATAGCTAAACTGTTGCTGACTGCCTGTATTGGGAAGGAAATTTATTGCAAGGATAAATTAATATTATGTTAAATGAAGATTATAGGTTATCTTTCTGATAACCAACTGATGAAGATTTTACCACCTGTAAAACAAGGGTTAAACCATAGAAAATTCTTACAAGAGAACTAGTTATTGTAGTATAGAATGGCTCAAGCAAGGTCAATCTCTTTAGGGACTGGTATAAACAATTAATGAGTTTTGGAGTATTTAACTTTGCTAACTCTAAGAACTACACTAATTTGAGAAAACTAAAACCACAAATATCTAAAATGGATGCTTATAGAAATAGTGATCCAACTAAACAAAACAAGTAAATGTAGCAACTCAAGATAATAAAAATAATTGAAGTAAATTAGATTGACAAGGCACTAGAGTTCAACCTTTACCAACAACACTCCTATGTAGCTATTCCAATTGCTTAAGTAATAAAATACACACATGCTTTGAAGGTTGGGTTTTTCCTTGTGTAGTTTTACTTGTGACATTCAAGCTAAAACGCTACCACAACATGCAATTTAACCATGACATTTGGATTAAATATAAACATGAGTGATTCATTAATCTTGGTGAAAATCATTTTGGTAAACCATGTAATCCCTAAAAGTATGATATTTACCTTAGGAGAAATTACATTCCTCGATCACAAGAAGCATAACCAATTTTAACGTGATATCCATTCAAAATTGCATCCAATGACTTTTCTAAGCATCCTAATGGTGATCAAACATCAAGGCACATAGATAGTTTAATTCAGTGATTGAAAATATCAAAGCAAGCAGGTAACAACACTTAAGCAATTAAAAGAGAAGTCTACGTAATCATGTTGAGGCTCATGGCCTCACTCTAGAAAAAGGAAATCAGTTATACATACTTGTCTGAATACAAACAGAATTATCCATGAAGAATCAAGGAAAGAGAACAACCTTTTTTTCACAAGAATTCTTCTTAGGCTCTCCGATCTTCTCCTCTAGAAAACTGACTCCTTTTTTCGTTATTATCACCCTCCTATTTAAATCCCCCTAATGCATACTTAAAAGAGACTTCAATCATCCACACTCCGGATTAGGTTAGGAGACACAAAATAAATGTCAATTAAAATTGACTTCCTAATTTAAATGGGCAAATAGAACGTGCCCTGCCTCCATACGTTTAGTAGACCAAAAGTCTGTAGATTTCAATGAATGAGATGTCCTTAGAAAACTTCAAACATCTGCTTCAAAAGCTAAGAAGGAAGTTCCCTCAATTTAGGCTTTAATTATGTACTTATCTCTCGTGCAACCTTCATAGGTCCAAACTACCCTATCAGCACGCTGACCTGTCTTCGTTCTTAAACTGGGAACGATTGGCTGGGAATTTTAAGCTGAAAACTTGATACGATCATCTTCAATCTCTTATGAATCGAATCCAACTAGAATCACTCAAAAACTCCACCGTTTGCATACTTTTCCACTAAACTTGATCTTGCTGCTCCTAGAAACACAATATGGCAAAAGTATCACGAATACTTAAAACTTTCAACTAAACTAGACAAGAAAAGAAATATAAAAGGGAGAAATATATAGTATAAATATTGGTTCATCACCAACCGACCATTATATTGTATATTCAGCAGCCTCCCGAGTTAGAATTATTAGGCATTTGTCATTGGAAGCAAAGGACTTGATCCAAAAAATGCTTGCGATTGATCCACCGAGTGTAAGTTTAAATATAGCGGAAAGAAAAGAAATCAACATATCCAATTAACCATTAACCTTGTGAAGTCATAGTAGCATAAAAATAAAGGTTCTTCTCCTCTCAACACTATCTGTATGCACTGTCAATCAATGGGGCTTGATGTTTCTGTTTGCGTGTATTATGCGAGAGTAGGGACCCTTTACTTATAATGTAAACAGTGGTCTTTGATAAGGACACTTCCCATTGTGTAATCCTTATCAAAGTCATCAGTTTGAGAACCCTTATCACTAATATCCAAAGTATCCACATCAGAATGGTTAACACGAATTGCACCGGGACTTCTTTAGGTTATATTTCAGTCTTTATACATTCATTAAAATCCAACAAGTATTGTCATACACAAACTCTTATGATCTCAATCCCTCATGGATGTGCTAAACAAGTGTGCAGCTCTCATTAGACTTACATTCTCCCACTAGAGCCAACACTTGTTTAATACAAATACTTATTGATATGAGAACATACTTGAATGGCCATGAGTTTAGTATTAACAAAATCCACGATTACAAGTTTCAGTCAAAAGCTAATATCCATGAAGAACTAAAGGGAATCATATCTTAATACACAAATATTATCCCCAGAATTACAATCATGAAATCAGCAATCACAAGAAACTTCAACAAGATATGAAAATAATGAAAGATATATAAAATGTAATGTTTCTGTGGTACATCTTCCATTAAGGTCCTCTTTAAGACTAGTATTCTAGTCCTCCTTTATTGCTTCGAATTGAAGCCTTTAAGTTGCTTTCTTTCATAACAATTTAATGTACCACATCATAGCTAAAAATTGCACTTTTCTGGGAGAACCTTTGCAACTAAGCAGCACGATACTTTATTAGCTAAGATAATTGAACTACAAAGTTTTTATGCAAGTAATATGAAAAACCAATATACTGTAATCAGAGAACATAATGTAAAAACATTCACCTTCACTCCTATTATTCTTCGACATCAAAATCAGCCAATACTCCCATCTTCTTCACATGTTTCTTGAACACCACAGCAGGGACAACCTTATTCAACGGGCCTGCAATCATTAAACTTGTCTCCAAATAATCAATTTTCACCAAACCTTCCATCACCTTTCCATGAGCAACCAGAAATTTGATATCCAAGTTTCTTGTTGCATTGGACCTTTTGTTATTCTTTGTGAAAAATATTGCAGCGTTGTTGTCAAAATAGAACTGCATAGGTCTTGAAATTGAGTCCACTACATGAAGGCCAGTGATGAAATTCTTTAACCAAACTGCTTGATTTACGACTTCACAACAGGAAAGGTACTCAGCCACCATCGTGGTGGATGCCACTGTGTCCTGCTTGACACTCCTCCATGAAACAACTTCTACAACCATCATAAAAACATATCCAGGGTTTGATTTTAAATCATTCGGACCCCCTGCAAAATCTGAATCACTATACCCTTCAAGCACCAAATGATCAGTCTTCCTGTAAACTAACATATGTGACTTTGTCTTCTGTAGATATCTTAAAACCCTCATCCCGGCATTCCAATGTGCTTTTCTAGCGTTGGACTGAAATCTTCCCAAAACACTTATTGTAAATGCAAGGTCTGGCCTTGTACAAACCTGCGCGTACATTAGACTTCCTACTAATGATGCATATGGTTTATCTTTCATTGCATCTCTTTCTAAATCATTCTTTGGACACTGCTTCTTACTTAACTTATCACCCTTTGAAATTGGTAACTCAATAGTGCCGCAAGCCAACATGTTAAATCTCTTCAGAACCTTCTCTATATATCCTCTTTATGACAATCCAAGCAAGCCCCTTTGTCTGTCTCTCTTGATTTCAATTCCCAACACATACCTTGCTTCACCTAAATCCTTCATCTCAAAGCTCATTTTCATGAAACACTTTGTGTCATCGAACATGCTAAGAGAGTTGGCAGCAGGCAAAATATCATCAACATAAAGCACCACGATTACAAAATTGCTCCCACTGGTATTTAAATAAATACGATCATCAAATGGATTTTCAATAAAACTATGTTCTTTAACTACACTGTGAAACTTCAAATACCATTGTCGTGACGTTTGTTTTAATCCATATATGGATTTCTTAAGTTTACATACCAAATGCTCTTTCCCCTTTTGTTGAAACCCTTCTGGTTGTTTCATATATATGTCCTCCTCCAAATCACCATTCAAGAAAGCTGTTTTAATATCCATTTGATGAAAAAACAAATTGAAGTATGCTACCATAGCCATTATCACTCTAAAAGCATCCTTAGTTGATACTGGACTAAAAGTCTCTTTATAATCCACACCCTCCTTTTGAGTAAATCCCTAAACTCACTTTGTGCCTTTCGATATTACCATTAGAGTCTCTCTTTATCTTGAACACCCATTTTCAACCTATTGGTTTGACACCCTCAAAAGGTTCCACCAATTCCCATACACCATTGTCGTACATTAAATTGAGTTCATTTTTCATGGCTTCAATCCACTTGTCTGAGTTGTTTCTCGAGATTGCATCCTTGAAGGTAGTAGGGTCTTCAAACTCTGATAAATTTTCTTCACAATTAGCCAAGTATACAAAATCACTGAGAATAGTAGGCTTTCTTACCCTAATCGACTTTCTCAAAGGAATGTCAACATGCTGCACTAGGATTAAGGTTTGAATGGGCTGCTGCTCATTCTTATTCGTGCCTTCACCATCATTATTTGATGCAGCATCATCTTCAACCTGTTCATTTTGAAATTCTTCCACTTCACTTGTAATTACTGCTTCATGATCGTCAATGCCTCATTCTTCTTCTGCATGCCAGTGTTGTCGATCATTATTGTTTGTGGTCCAAGTTTCTCAACATTAGTTTTATCGATGGCTATCTCCTCAAGAATAAAACCCTTCAAGTTTATTCCAGGATGTTCTTCTTATAAATGCTCGAAGAAAATGGCCCTTCTAGTCTCAATAATCTTGCTACTATGATTAGGACAATAAAAGGGATACCCCTTTGATATATTTACATACCCCACAAAATAACAACTTGTGGTTTTGGCATCTAGCTTCTCGGCATTTGGGTTGTAAATCTTCGCCTCTGCCTTGCATCCCCAGATGTGGAGATGGTTCAAACTAGGCTACCTCCCTTCCCACAATTCAAACGGTATTCCTTCCACTGATTTTGTAGGAACTCTGTTGTGGATATAGCTTGCAGTTTTCAACGCCTCACCCCATAGAAATTTTGGCAAGTTTACCTTGCATATCATACTTCTTATCATATCAAGTAATGTCCTATTTCTTCTCTCCGCCACCCCATTTTGCTCAAGGGTTCCTGGGGTAGTATATTGGGCAACAATCTCATTATTTTGTAGAAAAATGGTGAAGGGCCCTAGATGCCTACCTGTTTAATCATATTTGCCATAGTATTCCCCTCCCCTATTTGACCTTACAATCTTTATTTTCCTTTCCAATTGGTTTACAACTTCATTTTTATAAATTTTAAAAACCTCAAGTGCCATAGATTTTTCAGAAATTAAGTATACATAACAAAACCTAGAAAAATCATCAATAAAGGTGATAAAATACTTGTTTCCTTCAATGGTTTTTGTTGGAAAAGAACCACAAATATCTGTATGAATAATTTCCAAAATTTGATTGCTACAAGTTGATCCCTCCTTTCTACACTTAGTTAATTTTCCTTTAACACACTCCACACAAAAATCAAAATCTTCAAAGTTTAATGAAGGTAAGATTTCATTTTTAACCAAAATTTCCATTCTTCCTTTTGAAATGTGACAAAGCCTTTTATGCCAAAGATTAAAGATTGTTGTGGCTTAAATTTTTGGTCTTCCACATTTAAAACAATTTGATCATGTTTAATTTAAACTTAAACATCCCATCAACTAGTGAACCGGTGCAAACATGGGAAGAATTATAAAAAACGTTGAAGCCAATCTTATTTATAGTAAAATAAAAACCCAATAATACTAGTCTTGAAACTGAAACTAACTTCCTTTTCATAGAAGGTACATAAATGACATTTGCCAAAACTAAATCAAAATCAAAATCAAACTTAAGCTTAACGGTGCCTATAGCCTTGACTTCAACTCTTCTTCGATTGCCAACAGACACTTTGACTTCATCTTTAGTTGGAATTCTATTTGTTAAGAAATCCGGTAATGAGTTCGTAACATGAACAAAAGAGCCAGAGTCAAGCCATCAAGCATCACTAGGCATATCAATTAAATTACTTTCAAAACAAGCAAAAATATTTTTACCTTTGTTGGCTCCTTATTTTGATAGCCACGCCTTATACTTAGGGCACTTTATCTTCATGAGACCAAACTTTTTACAAAAAGAGCATTGAAAACCGATAGGTTATTAGGTTTGAAGGTCCTCTTAGGGGGAGAAGGAACATTTTTGGCATTATATCTTTTGGCAGCATCGACAAGCACTAAAAATGTTTTAGATATAGGTACCTCCAAAGTCTTCAACTTCTCAGCAATATCAATCAAATTCAGAATATACTCACGTACACTTTCAATGCCATCATACCTTATAGTTGTGAGTGAATTCATCAGGTTATCTGTCTTGGTTTCGTCAAACTTTTTGTACTGTTCTTCAATTAATTTCAAGAACTTCTTAGCATTCGTGGCCTCTGGAAATCCATCATGCATGACATCAGTCATGGATCTCTTAACAATCATGAGAGAGATTCTATTGGATTTTTGCCACTTCTCATACTTGGACCTTTGGTTCGAAGAGCATCCTTTAGCTGGCATGGGTGGCTCATCTGTTCTCAATGCAACATCCATATCCATGACTCCCAACACAATCTGCAAGTCCTGCTTCCAATTTTTGTAGTTCATTCCAGTAAATGGTTCCACCGTGTTAAGACTCATGGAGCTAGGGTTCATCACTAAATCACATCACATGCATGATCAATCTTTATACCCCAAAACCATATGTCACAGGTCACAGCCTTCAACTCTTTGGATTGAAGAAGATTGTGAACGATAAACTTAATCATAATACCTTTGTAATTAAGATTGGATATTCTGTAGCCATATTAACAAGTCTTTGTGATTTAGAAATAGGTTTTTTATTCAATCAAGAATGTATGAATATTATGCCATTTAATATTCAGAACCTGAGCAACAATTTTCTTTAGATAATCATCATTTAGTTATTAACATTAAATGCAAATATGGACGACAGGATTAGGGCATAGTTTTAATGTGTGAAAAGCTTTAGCTGATACACATCAAACCATTCTTATTAAACCAACAAGTATTGTCATACATTAACTCTTATGATCTCAATCCCTCATGCACGTGCTAAACAAGTGTGCAGCTCTCATTAGACTTACACCGAGCTGAATATCCATTGCTGAAATCGAGGAGCATTCTTTGTTTTTCCTCCTCAGTTATCAGTGGAGTACCTATAATTCACCAAATGACCTAACCTCATGGTGTATATGAGTATAGTTAAGCCAATTAAATTGAGATAGCAGAGTGAAATGCGTAAAGAAGTCATGTCTGCATAAATTTAAGGTGATCTGGTGGCTGAGTTTATCAGGCTATAAAGAATAAAACAAAAGATTAAAGACTGAAGATCCACAACACCCTAAATGTGTTCGCAAACTTGAGAAATCTTTATACATACTGAAACAAACTCGTAGAGTTTAGAATGAAAGATTTACATGATTTCTACATGGTTCGACAATTTAGAGCACTTTTGTTTATTCATTATTGTTTGTTAGGAAGTAAAAAATAAACGTAATTGAAGTGAAAAATAAGTGTTATTGTTTGTTATGTAGATGAAATAATAATGACACTGCTATTGTCACTAAAGTTATCCCTGATCTTGCTGCAGAGTGGTAATAAGGATCTAGGCCCCTTAGAATATTTTTGTGGTCTGCAAATTTCTTCAAATTCTCTGGGCTTGTTCTGGGCTTGTTCATATCATAGTCCAAGTATATCAAAGACTTGTTGACAAAGACAACAATGCCAAATTGCAAAGCTTGTGAGACTCTTTACCTTTTATATGACAAATTACTAAAGGATGATGGTCATGTGTTTAACAATCGAGGTTAATATAAAAGCATTGTGGGGGCACTCCAATACTTGAATTTAACCAAGCCTAATATATCATTCTCTACCCATCTAGTTTGTCTGTTCATGACAAACCCAATGGTTTGTGGTGGTTACGAGAATCTTAAGGTACTTTAAAGGCTTTTAGTGACGTTGATTGGGTAAGGGACCCCAACGGCAAGTTGTCTACTGTAAGCCTTATGGTATTTTTTTTTGTTCCAACTCCATTTCTTGGTCATCCAAGAAACAAAATATAGTATCGATGGTCCTCCACGTAAGCTTAACAGCAGAGCTTGACTAGATTAGACGGTTGCTTTTTGCTCTCCACACCAAGAATTCCACTACACCTATGCTAATATGTGACAATCTCTCAGCCATTGCTTTGCCATGAATCCAGTATATCATTCTCAGACTAAACACATTGAGATTGACATACATTTCATCAGGGAAAGATTTTGTAAAGAAAGACTTAGTTGTGCAGTTTGTTGATATTCTAACAAAGGTCTTGTATGCTCTCTTGCTTCACTTACGTTGTCACAATCTCACGACTGTTTGCTCCAATTTCATATACAGGAAGGATGTTAGCAGTACAAGATGTGTAAAGGTCCAAGATTATGACAAGTGTTTGAATCTATGAGTTTATTAATATTGTTGTTGGTGGTGATAAATTCTTTTGGTTTAAATAAATATAGATTGGCCTTTAGTAAGACCCAGTTTTCATTAATGGCACAAATAGTTGTTAGAATAGGTAGATATGACATGCCCCGATCCCAATATTCTCCGAATACCAGGGTAGGCACGTGCTGGCCGACACCCGAGGGTGACGAAAGCCATTTATTGAGTGGAATTGCTGAAAACAAGGGATATATAAGACTTATAAATATAAAAGAATAAAGAATATGCATTTAAGGAACTGATAGAAGCATATTTATGCACTTTAGTTAGTTTGTTCTTGTGCATTTATGTTGTTAGTTCTTAGTTAATTATGTATTTTAAGCTATTTTTGTGTGTTTGTAGGTCTGAAGGGTTAATGTGGCAAAGAAGTGCATTTTGGAGCCTTTTGGAGCAGTTTTGGGCATGGAATGGATAGCATAGGCTTGGAGCAAGGTGGATGGACGAAATTGAAAACCAAAAGAGGCTAGGATTATGCTAAAGTTATGAAGAAATCAATTCAAAGAAAAGGAAGTTAAAGATGCAATCAACAAGGAAGGAATGTTAGCCAAGTTACCTTATTTTGGTCCTAACCTTTCCTAATCCTAATCCACCTAATTTCCAGCTGCAAGGGGGTGTCCTAAATACTTTAGGATACTTAATTATATTTTTCTAGAAGACCTAATCCCTGCACAAAAGGGGTGGCCGCACCTTCCTTTTCCTTTTCCCTTGTAGTGCAAGGGATTCCCATTTCTCTCTTTCTTTGCTGCATTTCCCTTTCCCTTTTTCCTTGGAATCTAATTTGTTACCCTTTTCTTGATGGATTTGGAGTATTAAAACCTTCCCAATTTAATTCCCAGCCATGCCTTTCCCATCCCTATAAATATAACCCCTTGCCGCACCATTCAACATCATCCACCCATCCACCTATCCACCCTTCACCATAACTCACCTATATCCATCCACCACCATAATTTACCACTCATCCATCATCCCACACCTTGTGTCGCAACAAAGAAGAAGAAGGAGGACCCTTGGACGTGCTTGCCATTCAAGATTGGATTGCTGGAGCGTTTTTAGGTGTTTTCATTCTTTGTTTTCAATGTCTAAATTTATGTATCTTTGTTTTATGAGTATGAGGAACTAAACCCCTACTTAGCTAGAGGGAACTTCGAAGCCATGAACATCCTTGAGATATGAATTGATTTCTTCCAATTGTGATTTGATAAGTTGTGAATGTAATTCAATTAACTGTTTTCTTCAAAACTGATTCTTGTATGCCGATTAAGGATGCATACTTAGTTTTCATGCATGAATTTGATGCTAGAATATAAATGAGTTTCACCAAATTGTTACAAATTTATATTCATGAGTAGTGAAGGTTGCTAGTCACAATCACGTTAATTGAATTCTTGGCAAACGTATCATGCATTCATAGTTACAAATGTCTCAACACTTATGATTTTCATGGAACGTAATGATCTCTGATTGTATATCTATTATGCATTCATGTAGGGGACCTTTGGAGAATGATTTGGGTTGTCGCATGCATTCATCCAATTCAATAAGTAAAGGAAAATCTGAGGGTTAATTAGTGCATCATGGTTAATCTGGGGTGTTGAGCATCATAATTTATTGAAAAGCAATTGGAAATCGATTTATGTACAAGTGTGTCATGTGTGAAGAATGGACCTCTAGCTAATCCATCAACCATCTTATTTCCCAAAATTCGTTTTACAATCTGTTTAGTTTTACAATTTGTTTGTTTGCTTAAAATTCGTCAAAAACCCAAAACCATTTACTTTGTTGAGTCATATTAGTTAGAAACTGTTTTAGTTTGTGTTTTTAAGTGTTTTGAGTCAAGGTAAAGTCAATTTTCGTCCAAAGTCATTCCTAGTGTCTAATTTGAGTCTATTTGGTTGTTTTAAGCTGTTTTGAGTATTTTAAGTTTGTTTTGAGTCTTGTGAATCTTGTTAAGTGTTTTTAAGTTTATTTTTGTGTTTTTACGTCAGTTTAGAGTAGATTAGCAATCCCTCCTAATCCCCGATTTAGAACGATCCCTACTTGCATCTTTACTACAATCGTCAACAAGAGGGTTTAATTTGAGTGTTAGAATATTTCACATCAGGAACGTGTTCAGAGCACACATCTAATCTAGAACACTAAAACAATTAATATAAAATTGAATGAATAAAAGGATGGGTCCTACACCGAGAGGACTCGAAGATGCCGATGCGAAAGTGCCTTGATGCCAGGATTGTATGCCTTAATTCTAAGTCCTGAAGGGGGTGCAAAACAAACATGAGTGAACCAAGTTGATATATATATAATAAAACAGTTATCAACATACTAACCCCTTGGGTATTATGAACACACATTTATATCATGATGAACATAGGTTTTCTGAAACCTAGCATGCCGTGCAATGTCTCAAATCATAACTTGTATATATAATAATCACTAGTGAATGTCCGATAACTCTCCAGGCCCCATGCTGACTCCTCGTCTATGAGCAAACAGTTAGAGAAAAATTACCCCCAGGCCCTATGCCGGCTCCCCGTCCCTGTGCTAATAGCCAGAGGAAAAACACTTCAGGCCCTATGCCAACACTATAACCGTCGTCCAGAACGGACCGAAATCTATCCCTTTGTCCCGTAGCGGAATAAGGACCACTAGGTAAGTACAAAACCATTGAACATATATATATATATATATATATATATATATTGAAAAACAACTTCATAGTATAAAGTCATTCATCATCTATACTATAAAGAGGTGTTTTAAACATGTTCTAAATATCATATCGTCATCCATAAGATATTCTACAAGAACACGGGTTATAGGAAAAATCGTAATAATTCAAAATAACCTTAGTAAGCATGTTATCTTAAAGCGTTTCATAAAACGTAATTGTTAAATCATGTTTTTTCATGTATGCATTTCTACTATTAAAACATGCATTTTAGAAAGGGTCCACTCACAGTACTTCGCCGTAAAAAAGATGCGTTGCTAGCGAAGACAGAAACGCCACAATATATATGCACCTAAGCACATAAAGGGTACAATTAATAAAACTCTATTATAACAATTGAATTTGGGAAAACAGACGTTGGAAACGGGTTTAGGACGTCAAAATTAGCCTAGGAGGGGTCCTGGAAGAAAACCTGAAAAGTCAACCCTAAGTCAATGTTGACCTTTGACCGGTCAAAGTCAAAGTCAACGGGTCTGGATCGGTCAACGGGTCAGGTCAATCGAGTTTGGGCTTGGATCCGGGTTGGGCCCTAAGGGTTTTAGGCTTAAGGGTTAATTGGGTTTAGGGTTTAGCTATTTAGGTGGGCTGGGTTTAGGGGAAAAAGGGCTTAGGGTTTTAAAGGTTTCGGATTTGGGCTTAGGGCCCCAACTGATATGGCCCAAGGGCCTTTAGTATTAAATAGGATTTTGGGTTGGGTTTTAGAAATAGGAAATTGCGTTGGGTTTAGGTTTCTAGGTAAAAGGGTTTAAGTTGGTTCCGTGTTGGCCTAAAGGGTCGTGGGTTTGGATTCTTAAGGGTTTTGGGATGAGTTCAAAGGGGTAAAGGGTTGGGCTGCCCAAAAGGGATGGTTTTTGGCCCGCCAGTTTCATAGGTCGCCGGACCCAATGAAGGAGAAGGCTGGATTTCGGCTGGAAAACTGAACAAACTTTAAACCCTCATAACTTCTTCAATACTCAACGAAATTGGGTGAAGCAAAAAAGGAAAGTTGTAGTACTCGACGAGATGAAGAGATTGATATGCTACAAGCTGGCCAACTCACCGAAAAACGCCTCGAAAGGGGCGGTGCTTGTCTGAAAACTGGGTTTTTGGCCGAAGGTTTTGGGAATTTTCAAAGCTTCGTAAGTTCTTCGTTACTTAACCAAATTGAGTGATTCAAAAGCCAAAATGTAGCTAGAAATGTGGAGAAGAGATTCATATCAAGTAGGGACTGAGTGGTGGTTGTAATTGACCGAAAAATAGCCTGAAAGATGGCCAAACGACCATGGTTTCCTCGCCGGAATCTGGGTTTAGCTCCTCCGAGGTGTTTCTTTGTAGTTCGACATCCAAAACACATCAACGTGGTCAGAAATGAACTACAGGGACTAAAAGATAAGTATTTGGAGTGTTTTGAGGCTTACCTGAGATGGAAGAACAAGGAACTCGCTGGAGAAATCAATGGGTCGTCTTGGTCCTTTACTCGCAGAGAGAGAGGAGGAACGAAAGGTACGGGAGAGGCTCTCCGAAGGGTGAAGGAGCACAGAGAAAGGGTTGGTGGCCTGCATGCGCTTGTATGTATGGGTGTGTGGATGTGTAAGCTACCTTCATAGAGGGTTTGGTGCAGCGAGAGGAAGGAGGAAAGAGCTGTGAGGGAGGTAGAGAGATGAGGTTATGGGGAGAAGGAGATAAGAGAGAGAGTGTCATGTGTCAGCTAAGAAGAGGGAACCAGGGACAAACAAATCAGGGGTGGGCCCTTTGGTACACCATTTAAGACCCAAAAACCATTTTTTTATAAACTTTTTAGGGGATTTATGAAATTACACTTTAATTCGGGGGTGGGGTGTAACAAGATAAGATTGAGTTTTTTTTTTCTTTTTTTTTCGTCTGAAAAGATAATTTAATTAATTCGATAGAAGGTTACAGGCCAACACAAAGGAAGGCAAAATAACCCAAATACATTAGGGGAACAAATACATAAAAACCCAGCTCAATTAAATAAACTAAGGGCAGTGCTATTCACACACCTCATTTTACCTCTCACACACCCTTGTTAAATTTTGTCCATTGATCTTCTTCAATTCATTCGATCCGACGACCGAAATTGAGATGGGTGTGTAGATAGCACCACCCTAAACTAAAATGGAAACTCAAATTCCTAATTTCCAATCGCAGAAAGCAGCATTCGCTGCCATCATCGCCATTAAAGTCTTACTAGTAAGTACCGAAGCAGCAACACTAGAGAAAACGACCGAGTGGTGAAAACAAACAAGACATCATAGTACAAAAGTACCAAACCCGCAACATGATGCACACCACAACTAGGTTTCTTCACAAGAAAGTCTCATGCGTTTTTTGGCTTTCGTTCCTTCAATACCATGGTACTAACTGTTTGATTATAATAAATGATATAACAGAAATGCCAAATGACAATATTCTAGTGGTTGAGTTTGTTAATATAGTTAGAAGGGTATTATTGTAATTGGGATATATGACTGTATAAGAGATTGTATAAGTATCATTTCTTTAAGTTCGAATATATACATTTTCTCTAATCAATAAGTACAATTTCTTATTTCTCTCTATCGTCTTTCTCTTCCTCTTCCTCTCTCTCTATAATTTCTTGTTTCTCTCTATCGTCTTCCTCTTTCTCTGTACCAATTCTTCATATTTTGCAATGTAGTTAACATGGTATCAGAACCATCAGGATCACGCCATGTCTTCTGGTGGTTTCGTTTTTCATTAGATTTCATCGTTTTCTAGTTTTATTTTCTATTCAGATTTTCAATAGACATTCTGTCAAGTTCTTCGGTGCTTCCGCGATCGTCCTATAATTTTTTTGGTTGATTTTTCCTCTGGGCTATGAATAGAGATTGTCGGTCAAAATCTGGGTCGTCAAAATTGTTCCTATACGCCAAATATAAGTGGCAATTTGTTTTTCTTTTCAGTTCTTGAATTCTGGAATTTTTCAGATTTTCATCGAGTTCTTGATACTAGGAAAGAAGATGGGATGTCAAGCAATTTTTTGGATCCAGTGGAATCTCTTCATCTTAATCGGTGACTGCTACTGTTACTGCTACTACCATTGGGTTACAAGAAGGAGCATTATTCTACCCTTCGAAATATGTCAGTCAGTTAGGCCAATCATCTTCTCTGGCACCACAAGAGTATCAAATTCTTCGCTCGATAGCATTCCAAGTTTCAATGCAGCTTCCTTTAAAGTGGATCCCTCTTTGTTGGCTGTCTTTGCAACTGCCGCAACATTATCATAACCAATTTTGTGGATTCTGCTGTGAAAAGATCCAAGCATTTCCATGAAGGTAAAACCGAATTTGTCTCTGAGTTGTTGATTATTACTTGTCTGCGAATTTGATCTGTGCTCTGTTCTCAGGTGTGGAAGAAAGTTTAGACCTTTGTGTAGTCAAAGTGTTTGATGAAACACCCAGCTTAGAATTTTCATGTGAAGGTTATGTTTCCAGTCCCTTTACTTCGAATTCTTGAACAATTAGAATGAATCTTTTCTTGGTTTGTTTTTTTTTTTGGTCGTTGTTACTGGTTTTGACTAATTGCTCCAGACAAGATAGTTCTTTGTTCTCTCTAGGTTCTGCATTTTTGATGTTTTGCAGCTTATTTCCTTTCTTGGTTCGTGTTTTGAGATTGGGTTTTCTCGGCAAAATGGTGTCATATTTCTTGCTTAGAGTATTGGGCACAAAGTTATTCTGGTTCAAGAAGGACGTTACACCATTATCAAACTAATTATGGAATGAGAAAAATTACAGTAGCCATTCTTGTGATTAGAAGTCATTTCAGTTAATAGGTTGAGAATTAAGGGCACACAGCGATCTTTCTTTTGCCTTGAAGGTTTACAGAGAGTGTTGGTCACATCCTAAAATGCCACATGGCATTGTTGGGCTAAAGATTGACTTGCAAAAATGAATCTCTCTCTCTTTAATGGTATACATGTTTGAAGAAATGTACAGCTCAAGTTGTTTTGTGAGGTTGGTGAAGACACATGATTCTTGTTCTATTCTCTGGTGTGGAGTGATCTTGCCGATATGGGTTTATGTTGAAAATTGGGTTTTTTATTTTGTTGTTTTTTGGATGAATTGTCTAAAGATAAACTACTGTTTCATTCAAATTTGATTGGATTACGAGATTTCAAGAAAAAGTCATTCTTTCTTGATGGTTAAGGAAGTATCATTCTTTCTTTGATTCCATAGAATTTGCCAAGAGTATCATTCTCTTGTTGCCTTAGAATTTGTCAAGAGTATCATTCTCTTGTTGCTTTAGAATCTGTCAAGAGTGTCATTCTCTTGTTGCCTTAGCATTTGTGTCAAGAGTGTCATTCTCTTGCTGCGTAGAAGAATTCATCTGTTTTTGATTTCTGGATTGTACTTGTGTCTTTCATCATGGCTTCACCTATGGCTAAAGTTGTAGTCTTGTGTGATGATAATGGAGTGAGCAGAGGTTTTGGTTTGTGTCTCAACACTTTAAGAAGCTGAAAAAGCTCTCAGTAATCTTTTGGTTAGCAGTTACAAAGTTGTCATGGCAACCAAGTTGCTACGTAGTATATGTACATTAGGAAGAAGTTCTGAGTGGGTAGACATGCCACCAGGTTTAACTGATTGGGTGGAAGGACCAAATGTAGGCATGATATGGACAACATTCTTTACCTGAGCAGCCTTGAGAAGTGATGCAGCATCTGAAGGAAAAGCAACGCGTGCCCCAGCAGCAAACGCAGTGGCTCTTACCATACTATCAGCCTTTATGCCTTTATGGGACTACGGTTTAGCTTCAGCAGTAGTAAAATGCAGAGAGTTACTTGTTGCATTTGTTCCAGCAAGCTTGCTGTCAGGTTAATCCAAAGTCGGTGTAGTTAAAAGTGCTACAATGTTGGATCATCAACTTTATTCGAAATGGCTACTGTCTGCATCAAAAGTGGAACTTGTATCAATGATGTGGGACTGAACATTCAATTGTGGATCACTTTATATTTTCGAGATAGCAGGGTTGTCCAAATACAATACGGTTTTCCTACTCATTAATGTCAATAACTCCAGACTATCATACACTGCTCCAAATTGCAAGAGACAGGGCTTTGGGGTTTTCTACAGTGTTTAGCTTCATAACAGTTATTCAGATGTATTTACAAAAGGATTACAGAGTCCAATGTTCTTGAAGCATTGCAGACATCTTGGTCTTGTAGTTGCAGATCAGTCTTAAATACCTGGCTAGTTCAAACTTCACTTGGATTCTCCAAGTTTAGTTTGAGAGGGGAGTAATAACTGATATAACAGAAATGCCACATGACATTATTCTAGTGGTTGAGTTTGTTAATATAGTTAGAAGGGTATTATTACAATTGGGATATATGACTATATAAGGGATTGTATAACTATCATTTCTTTAAGTTCGGTTGTATACATTTTCTCTAATCAATCAATACAATCTCTTGTTTCTTTCTATCGTCGTCCTCTTCCTTTGTACCAATTCTTCATCTTTTACAATGTAGTTAACAGATTGGTCTCTTTCGTCAGAAGTTGGAGATACGATTTTAAACTCCAATATTTTCATAGTTTTTTTTTGTCAAATAGATGATTGAGTTTGTTACTATGTTATCTGTAAGCTTTTGTATAAAGCTCTTCTCTCCTCTCTTTCTGTTATAATCATCATCTTCTTTATTACTTTAATGAAGTATAAAATTATCTTTCTTTTTCTCTCAAAATTAACCGTAAGTACAGATCAATTATGGCATCACGTGGGTAGGATACAAAACATGACATGAGCAATACATTCAGTATAAGAAAAATTAGGGCTGGAAATTTTTCCTGAAAATTCCAAACCAAACCAAAAAAATCTCGATTCCATACCGAAAAATTCTAAAACCAGTAATACCAAAATTTTCGGAATCCATATTGAATCAATCCCAAATCTTTCGGTATTGTAATTGGGAGTACATATTCAATGGTTCGGGAATCCCGAACCGAACCGAAAAAATATATATATTTATTTTGATTGCATGCATGTTGACTGTTGAATTTAAGTAGTTTAATAGTAGACTATATTAGAAATAAAAGTATGAAATTAAGTAGTTTGGAACTTTAGAACATCAATTTGACTTGGTATGATTTGGTTGCATGCATGTTGAATGTTGAATTTAAGTAGTTTGATAGTAGACTATATTATAAATAAAAGTATGAAATTAAGTAGTTTGGAACTTTAGAACATCAATTTGACTTGGTATGAAAGAATTGGTATTTCAATTGGTATGCAATTTCAAATTAATATGAGGTAAAAAAACCTAAATTTTAATTGATATGAAATAGAAAACAAAATTTTAGGCCAAAAGCCCAAATTTTAGTCTACATAAAAAAAAATCTCAAATTTCAACCCAAAAACCCAAAATCCAGATCCAATCCCAATCCATCTCGAAATACCGAAAACATTTCGAGAATCCTGAAAATTAGGAATACCAAAATTTTGGTTAGAAATTGGTCTTGAAATTCACATCTCGAAAATTTTCGTTTTGGGATTCAAGATCCCATTTTCGATTTGGGATCTCACACCGAACCACCCCTAAGAAAAATACCAATTAATGTAAATACTTAGCGTGAAAATTTCAAAATATTACCATGTGTTATAATCTTGAAACCTTTTGTGTATTACATTGAAAATTGCTAATTATCCACAACGATGGTTATTCTATTCATCGTTTATTGTTTGATATATAAAGTTAACTAAGTCATTAGACATAGATTTGTGGATTTGGAAATCTTTTCTTTTTAATTTTAAAAGTAGAGTGAAGTTTTCATTATCTTGGATCAATCTTGCAAAATAACTGAGAATTAGATGGAGATCCCCGTCATAGAATACAAGCTGGTTGGATGAAGTAGAAGAGTGTATCGGGTACGTTGTGCAATCGTGTATGCCACTAAAGTTTAAGGAAAAATTTTGTAAGACGGCAATAAGGCCAGCGATTGTTTATGACACAAAATGTTGGGCAATCAAAAAGCAACATGTGCAAAAAAATGAGTGTAATGGAGATGAGAATGCTTCATTTGATGTGCAAGCACATGAGAAATGATATAATTAAGAACAAGAATATGCGAGGTAAAGTTGGATGATTTGGACAAGTGAACTGACCTACAGATGCTTCGGTTAGAAGATGTAACTATAAGACGGAGACTCATAGTAAAAGGAGTAGAGGAAGACCTAGGAAGACTTAGAAAAGATATCTAGGTTGGGGGTAGGTCCTGGTGGGGAAGTTCTAGACACCTTTACATACTTTGTTGGACCTAACTACAGATTTGGCGCAAAATCGAGTGTAAGGGCGTTCTAGGGTTTATACATCTGACCTCACTTAATAGGATAAGGCTTGATTGTTGTTTCTTGTTAAGACACAAAGTTGTTGTCTAATAAGGTTCTTAAGTACTGATTTGTTTTTCCAATTTACAGTTAAATCAGGTATATATCAAGAAGTTTGATGAAAGAACTGTACAAACATGTATATGTGTGTAACCCGCGCGCGTTTATGTGTGTATAAGTTGCAACTTGTCATTAGATTAGTACGTTTGTTATAGGTAGTTATGAGATTACTTAGTCAATAAGTTTCTATGTAGTATATAAAGTGAATCTTGTACTATACAATTATATTACAGTATCTGTTGTAAAGTTGAATGGATGGCTGGCCAATAACCCATTCATTTTCTTTTACTATGCTGCTTGTGACTTGCTTGTATATAAGCAAGCCTTATGAAACACAACAAAGATAGATGAATGTGAAGGGTTCACGGGAAAGAAAGAGAGGAAGGAAGGAAGAGGAAGAGAGAGAAGGAAGAGGAAGAGAGAAAATAGAAGAAGATAAGAGGAGATAATAGAGAGAGTTATCTTTGTACTCCTATTATTCTAAATTATAATGAAAGCACCACTGCTGCCCCGAGGACGTACTCCAGTCACACTGACTGTAGAGGAACCTCGTAAAATTTGTGTCTTGTTTCATTTATTCCACTGCACCCACAGTCGATTTTACAACACGTTATCAGCACGAGAAGCTCTCATGTCAGTGGAAAGCACAACGCCACAAATCCTGTTCACCTCCTTCAGCTGGAATCTCACAGATAAGAAACAATTTTCATTTCATCTTCAAATCTCAGTACAATTGATTTTCTTGAAGCAACTATATATATTGTTATATGACTGTATATCATCCTTTGCAGAAGCAAAAGAGTAAAAGACTAAAAATTTGCAAGAGAATTTGACAGCCATGTAAATAGCCTCGGAACTCCAACTTGCGGACCTCGGATTGAAATACTTTCTTCTTGAAAGTTGTTCGTCTGCTCAGTATCTACAACATATCAAAATTTCAGAAAATGTTAACGGTGCGATCGTGGCAGATGTCTGAAATACCAAACCAGTTTCCAATTTCCGCAGAAAACTGGGCAGCCACCTTATGAGTACCAAAACTCCATTTCGGTAGCTCAAATCGATATTGTTTCTTCACGAAAGTTGTTTGGTATCCTCTTATCCATATCATACTAAATTTTGAACTAAATCTAACGGTTTGATCTTCTCATAAGTTGCAGACACTCTTGACTCCAAAACTTATGGGAACCGTTTCGACTTTTTCGAAACTCACCGGAGGAGGAACCCCAATTGGAACTTATTGTTACTATTATTTACTGAGTAACCAAAATGACTTCGAACTGTGAAATAATAATAAAAATAAAAGGGATGAAACAAAAGAAGTGGTAGACCAAGAAAATGAAAAAGCAAAACATGAGGACTTAATCATTGCATTTTCTGTTTTGGCATATTTATGTGCATGGTGTTGGTTTAAAGCCCATGTCACAAGTTCTATTTATTTAAAGCAATTTATTTATAGTGGGTAGAATTATTACCCTTTGCTTTAAAGCTTTGATATTTATGTGAATGGTGCTGAATCAAAGCCCTTGTCACAAGCTTTATTTACTTTAAAGCAATTTATTTACCATGGACGGTTTTACCGCCTATTGCTTTAAGTTTTGATGGTGCTGAATTAAAGCCCTTGTCACAAATTTTATTTACTTAAATGCAATTTATTCATTATGGCTGGAATTACCGTCTATTGCTTTAATTTATTTATTGTACTTATCTTTTGTTACTATGAGTATATACAGGACCTGAAGTTCCTTGATCAGATCAGAACCTGCAGTTTCTTGATCCTCATCATATAAAATGATTGGACCCGAAGTTCCATCATACAAAAGGATCTAGCATGAAGTCCCTTGATCCTGAAGATCAGGACATGAAGTTCCTAGATGAGTACCATAAGTTTGAAGTGCCGCAGTGCTTTAACTTAATTGTAATAAAAGCCATAAGAGTCTCAGTTTACAGACTATTAAATAAGGACCAGAAGTTCCTTATGTCCATACTCAAAATGGTTTAGCAGTAGCCTTTATTAAGCGAATGAAATCAATTACCAACGCTCTGCTCATGAAAATGAAATTGCCAATTTTCTACATGGGAACATGTAAACTTTACATGATGCATTATTAATTCGGTTGAGACATGTTACCAACCATCAATACTTCTCAGTACAACTCGTGTTTGGAAACCAGCCAAGCATTATACTTTCATGAGTTTTTGGTTGTGTTGTCTATGTGCCTGCAAGATTGCCACAACGTACTGAAATGAGGTATCATCGTAGATTAGGCATTGATGTTGAGCACCATCTATCATTCAATATTTGGAACCCTTGACTGGGGATATGTCTACCGCATGATTTGCGGACTATGATTTTGATAAGACAGTTTTCCCGTCATTAGGGGGAGAAAATAACATTGTTCCAAAAGAACGATGAGAAAATATCATTCCAGAAGAATGATAAGAAAAGACCGTTCCAGAAGAACGAAGAGAATTTGTCTTATTTTGATTCACGAAGCAATCAACATGAAAATGAAGTAAGAATAATTGAATGATGCAACGATATATCAATCAAATGCCAGATGCATTTAATGATGCAAGAAAGTGATGAAAACACATAGATTTGCTGCAAATGTGCCTACAAGAATTAGCGAGGCAGTAAATGATTTCTCTGTTACACGCCTGAAGCGTGGCAGACTTTTAGACTCAAAAGGTTTAGTTATTTGAAAGAAGAAGAATATGGCACTACTAAACTATTGCATTCCCGAAGCATAACTGTTGCATGCCAGAAGCATGACAGTTGTCACATGGATATACGTCCCAGATATGACAATCCGCGGACATGGGAATGTTGATGTCTCATGCATATAGCATGATAGACGTATAGGTTCCAATGACTCAACTCCCAAAAGTGGAGGTTAAAATCTAAGCTCCATAACACTCAAAATGAGGTTATGATTCGAATTCTCTAAATTACGACTATCCTGGAAGAGATAGTGCAATGCCCTTGAAGAGGCAATGGATATCCAAAAGAAATGAAAAGCTTTTATGCATGCGCATGCACATGAGAATATGGGATCACGGATTGATGATAACCAATGGTAATTTTGGTTTTTACAAGTAGCTACTAAATTCATCAATGAGCTGTGTTAATATTGAGTCACGTTCTTTTGTTCGTCGACAAAAAGGAAAATTATTGGCCAAAAATGGAGAAAGGCAATTCCATTACAATTTTGTAAGAACGTGGAAAAATTGACCTATATATTTGAATGTAATACAAATAGCCAAAGGATGTTGAACCAATGAGATTATATATGGGCATTTGTAATACAGTGTAATACACTTACATGATATGACACAAGGTTGTAAACGAGTTCATATAAATGGAGAATTATATATGAAGGGTTGTGAGTCACCCACATCATATCTTCATAAGTAAATCCCTCAAATATACATGGGAGCAAATTGCTCTGTATAAATTCCAAAGGAAAATGTGTCATGAAGTGTAGAAAATCTCTGAAGGATTCAAATTGCTTGAAGTAAGCCCCCGAAGGGTAAAGCATAAATTATGAACTCAATATCAATGGATGATATAAATTGCCTTAGTGAGTACTATCATTATGATATTGTTGCAACATACTAAAATCTCTTGCAAGAGTCAATGACATTAAATTATAACTCTTGAAGAGTTGATGATATTAAATTGGGACTCCTGAAGAGTCTAGAAAAATTATAAAGTGTTGAAGGAATTATTGTCTCGAGCTGCAGATCGAACAATCTACCAACACGAATCTTATCCATGATATTTATGATATTAAAAGAACCATATGGATTGAAGATTATGAGTTGAATACTCATATGATGAAGACACTAAGAATAATCATTTATCTTCGTGAGGGTAAAGATAAATTAATATTTGGTCCAGAAGTACCACATCTTAGTGAAGTATATGCTTTATTGTATTTGGCACAATACATTGAATGAAATAAAGCTTATTTATTAATATCTCCAAGAAATTACAGATATATACATACACATGAGTTAAAACAAACAAACAAGATGGAGCCTTCACAAAGGTTACTCATGTGCAGCCTCAGTACTCGAAAGTACCCCAGAAGGGGGAGGCACTGGAGATTGATCATGTGGCACCCCAGTACTTAGCAAAACACCAGAAGGGGAAGGCATCAGTTGCTTTCGGAATCTAGCAACGAACCTCTGGTGATCACTTTGAATCCGACTTTCGGATTCTTGCAGTTGGTCGAGCTTTCTTTTCATGCTCGTAGAGTAACTATTTGCAAGCACGTGTAACACCCTATTCTCGTGCTTGAGCCCTCTGATCTCTTGTTTAAGACTTGCCACCTCCGCCATCAATGATTTAATTTGGCGAGTTTGAGCAAGTAGGCGTTGGCCCATATTGGACACAGAGCCAGCACACTGAACACTGAGAGCCAAGGAGTCTTGAACGGCCGACTCTTCAGACCGTTCTGAAAGGATCTTGTTATCCCTTGGAGTGAGAAGATTCCTAGCTACCACAGTAGCAGTTATGTTATTCTTCATCACAGAGTCCCCAACCGTAAGAGGACCATTAGAAGATGAGAAGGACGGGCGCCATATATTATCCTGACCATGCTCATCTGTATCACTCCTAAGACTCAAATCTAAGCAAATGTTAGATGGGCAAGTCATTTTTCAGAAATGATGAAGGAAAAACAGAGGTCAAATAAAATTTCAGAAGTGCAAGATAGAGGAAATTTCTACAGGCAGCAACTTTCTGAGCATACTCTTGAACACAATTGATGTCTCTATAAAAGAAGAGGCAGCAGAGCCACTTGTTCAAAGATCGAAGAGGCACCGCTCTCCGAATTTCAAAAGCCAGATTTTCCTGAATAAAGTTCGTTGGCATTTTTCAGACGTAATCCCAACTTTTTCAGATGTCGCGTGCAATTTTGTCAAAGATCTCTGACAAAGTTGAAAACGCGTAAATCTTACTGTTCTATTTACACCACAGTTGCTGACAAGAGTAAAAGCACAGCACCACCACTTGCTATTGAGAAATCTCTATATATGTCAACCTCTGTTCTCCATAACAAGGCAGACCTGCAACACTGCAAGAATACCTAACTCTTCCTCATCTCCGAGAATGCATCTTCAACATAGCATCTCGAAATACTCAGTTTTCTTCCTCTCCGAGAATACTTCTTCAAACATGTCACACCAGAGCAAGATTATCACATATCTTCAGGGACCAGAGCAAGATTATCTCATATCATGCAATCTCCCTGTCCTTTCCTTTGTCCATGTTCTTGCCTGCAAAGACAAGGATAAGGAAATCAATATGTCGGAACCTCCACTCAAACTCCCGGTAAGGAACCGATTGCCTGGAACCTTTCCTGATTGCTTACCTAGTATTGCTCTCGAGTAGTCATCTTCAACGGTTGGAGTTGGGTCTCCAGTCACCAAGAAGTGATGAACCATCCAAATGCAAAGGTTTGCATTCCACTTCTGCACCAGGGGACAAATCCTACAAGAGAAGATGCCACATATGCATAGGGGGAAAGCAGTGAAAATACTACTTAAGCAAAAGGAGCAAGTAAGGAAAGTGAAAATGATGCATTGAAGCATGGGGAGACAAGTGCAATGAACATATGCTGATTCATCCCCAACTAAGCCGAAGATCACTTGTCACGTGCAGCTCCTCATGGTCCAATTTCATTCAAGATCAAGCTTCGAAGGTCCTTAAAGAAATTACAAGTCCGATTCAAGATCAAGTGTCCACCACACTTGAATCAAATCTGCTCCAGATCAAAGGAGTAAATTCAGACCTTTGGATGCAAGTCTAGCAGAAAGTCCTACAACCCAGTTCAAGAAAAAGCCTGTGGAAAGTTAACAACAAGTAAATCAACTCTTTCAGCAACTCTTCTTACTAAGAGACTAAAGCAGAACGATCAACGATCAACCTAAATGATTTGAAATCAGGGGGAGATACTCATCAGGAGGAGCATTCAAAACAGATCAAGATTTTAACGAGTCAATAGAAGACTTGTGGCCATCCAAGGGGGAGTGTTGTAAAGGTGAATGGATGGCTGGCCAATAACCCATTCATTTTCTTTTACTATGCTGCTTGTGACTTGCTTGTATATAAGCAAGCCTTATGAAACACAACAAAGATAGATGAATGTGAAGGGTTCACGGGAAAGAAAGAGAGGAAGGAAGGAAGAGGAAGAGAGAGAAGGAAGAGGAAGAGAGAAAATAGAAGAAGATAAGAGGAGATAATAGAGAGAGTTATCTTTGTACTCCTATTATTCTAAATTATAATGAAAGCACCACTGCTGCCCCGAGGACGTACTCCAGTCACACTGACTGTAGAGGAACCTCGTAAAATTTGTGTCTTGTTTCATTTATTCCACTGCACCCACAGTCGATTTTACAACAGTATCATCATTAATCAATCATTCTTTCCTCTGAGCTAATATTTCCCTTTCTCTCTCTCTCTCTCCAAATACTTCTGCCTACAAGCTCATTTTTAACAAAAACAAAGGCAAGGGCAAATTTCAATGCGGTCCTTAATTTGGAATTACCAAATCCTTCTATCCAAATTCAGCTCAATGTATTCTTGGCAATTCTCCACCAAGACAGCATCTGTACTCCAATTCATCAATGCTTACTTGTCAAATCTGTGGCAAATATGATCATCTTGTTGATACATGTAGATTCAGAAACTCTGACACAACCTTTTTGGAAGGGTGTCAAATCTGTGGAAAACGAAATCACAGTGCCCAATTCTGCTTATTCGAGACTTCTTGTATAATTCTAAATTAAGGTGAGACAATATTTCTGAAAGCATTGCTTTTCATTGCTTCATTCCTCTGGATAAATAGTTACATAAGATTGATGTACAAGAGTCCTATTAGGAGTTAAAGTTCCCATCTATATCAAATACAAGTGATAACAATATTATCATCAAAAGGTAGAGTACAATAGTAAGTTTAACATATGTTGGACTCTTCGTTAACAGCCCCCCGCAAACTTGGCGTCGAAGGATGAACAAGTTTGGACTGAAGAAGGAGATGACGGGGCTTGTGAAGACCCTTGGTGAGTAAGTCGGCAGGTTGGTCGACAGAGGGTAGAAAACAGACTTGGTGACTACCCAAAGCCACACATTCACGAACAAAGTGGTAGTCCAACTCAATGTGGCGAGTCTGAGCATGAAAGACGGGATTGGCAGCCATGTAAGTGGTACTGAGGTTGTCACAGTATAGGTGAATGGGAAACTAAGCAGCAATGCCTAACTCATAAAATAAATAGGAGAGCCACGTAGTTTTTGCATAGGCATGAGATAAAGCTCGGTATTCGGACTCAGCGCTAGACTTTGAAACCGTTGATTGTTTCTTGGAGCACTAGGACACCAGATTACTACCATGATAAATTAAGTACCCCGTTGTCGAGCGACGAGTATTAACACAACCAGCCCAATCTGCATCCGAATAAGCGGAAAGACGGGATGGAGCAGGTTAAGGACGAGGCAGCAAGCCATGAGTGAGTGATCCTTTGATGTACCGAAGAATACGTTTAACGGCGAGAAAGTGTGGCTGTCGAGGAGAAGCCAGAAACTGAGCGACACTGTTGAATGCAAATGACATGTCCAGCCGGGTTAAGGTCAGGTACTGGAGACAACCAATAAGTGCTCGAAATTCAGTGGGTGAGGAGAGCAAGGGACCATTATGAGCCAAGAGAGAGATCTTGGCAGCAACTGAAGTGGAGTATGGCTTCCACTCAACCATGTTCGCTCGCTTCAATAAGTCATATGCATACTGGGTTTGGGAAAGATGAATTCCAGCAGTGGTTGTTTGTACCTGAATACCCAAAAAATAATGCAACTGACCTAAGTCCTTCAAGTCAAAAGCAGAACCCAAAGCCTGGATAACATATTGTAAAAGGGTAGAGTCACTGCCTGTCAAAACTATATCATTATCGTAAAGGAGAAGTACGATAGTATGAGGACCACGGTGAAAAATGAAAAGTGAGTTGTCTGCCCGACTTTGGACGAAGTCGTAGGAAGAGAGAAAGGAGCTAAGCCTTGTAAACTAATCCCGAGGGGCCTGTTTGAGACCATAGAGGGCCTTCACGAGTCGACAAACATGGTGGGGAAACTGAGGATGAATAAAGCCAGGTGGCTGTGACATGTAAACCTCATCCTAAAGTTGACCATGCAAGAACGTATTTTTTACGTCGAGTTGACGAAGTGGCCAGCCCTTGGAAACCGCGAGGCTCAAGACAGTGTGGATTGTTGCAGGCTTCACCACTGGGCTAAAAGTGTCATGAAAATCAATCCCAGGTTGTTGATGAAAGCCCTTAGCCACCAGTTGAGCTTTATAACGGTCTATGGTGCCATCGGCATTGCGGTTGATGCGATAGACCCGTTTGCAACCTATCTTATACTAAGCAGGAGATGGGGGAACAATGACCCATGTATGATTTTTGAGGAGGGCATTGATCTCTTCTGCTATGGCTGCACGCCATTCAGGTTGACAATTTGCCTAAGAGAAACAAGTGGGCTTATTAGTATATAAAGACATAGTCAAGGCATGAGGTAGAGGATAATGAATGGACCCATCAGTCTATGTTTTTGGTTTCCGTGTGCCATCTCTGGAGCGGGTGACCATTGGGTACGATAGGACAGGATGGGTGGTGGGGCTGCAGCAGGAATCGGTGGAGAAGATGGCTACAGTGCCGAAGGTGGAGATGTGGGGTCTGTCGGTGGAAAAGGGGACACGGACGGTGGGCTATCAGGCGTAGGGAGTGAAGATGGGCCGTGGGCAGGTGGCACGATGCTGGGAGCAATGGGCCAAATGGAAAGCTCCACATATGGTGATGGTGCAGGACCTATGGGCTTGTGAAAAAGGAACACAACTTCATTAAAGACGACATTACGGGAGATGTAGACCCGGCCCGAGGTGGGATCGAGGCACCTGTAACCCTTATGTGAAGAACTGTATCCCACAAAAATACACTCAATAAAGTGAGGGGATAGTTTGTTTTTGACATAATTGCCCAAATAAGGAAAACAAAAGCATCCGAAGGTACGTAAGTGAGTGTAGGATGGAGAACAACCAAATAACAGAGTGTGAGGGGTGGACCAAGATAGGGTAGGAGTAGGTAGTAAATTAATTAGGTGAACAAAGGTAAGGGCAGCTTCAACCCACAACGAGTGTGGAGCTTTGGCTACGGTGAGTAGGGTACGGGTCATGTCAGCAATGTGACGGTGTTTACGCTCAGCAAGCCCATTTTGTTGGGGCGTGTGAGGACATGAAAGACGTTGCTGAATACCAGAGAGACGACAAAACTCAAACAGGGAGTGATTTACATACTCAGTGCCGCCATCACTTTGTAAATTTTTAATAGAGGCATGAAATAAATTTTTAACCATAGCCACATAAGTTTAAAAATGGGAGAAGACTTCAGATTTCTTTTTCATAGGGTAAATCCATGAGTAACGAGAATAGTCATCAGTAAAAAGGACATAATAGCTATAACCAGAGACAAAATCAACAGTGGACATCCATACATTTGAGTGAATAAGAAAAAAAGGAAAAATGCACGTTTATTAGTAGAGGAAAAAGGGAGCTGAGTGGATTTCCCTAAAGCACAACTCTTACAAAAATTAGGACCTAGACTAGAACCTAAACGCGACAGCACAAACGGAGATGGGTGACCAAGACATTGATGCCAATCAATAGACAATGCAGCAAGAGCTTTAGGAGGAGAAACAGACAATGGATAAAGTCCATTCTTACATGGGCCCTGAAATAGCAATGCACCAGTACGTAAATCATAAATACAATAAAAGGAAGGGAAGAAACAAATAACAACATTATTGGCGTATGTAAAACGAGCAACGGAAAGAAGGGTTTTACGTAAGGAAGGAACAAGAAAGACATTACGAAGAACGAATGAAGAAGAATTGAGATCGAGAGGAATGGTATTGGTGGATGCAATATTTAGAGTGTCATCATTACCCAATTCGACTGAGTTAGGCCCATGATATCGTTAGGGATGCGGAAGAGCAGTGGCATCGCCGGTCATGTGGTGGGTGGCACCTGTGTCAGGGAACCAAGTGGAGGGATCCTAGTACTAAACAACTTGAGAGCCAGCAAACAGAGGAAATGTCTCAAGACCACCATAACGATGAGGATAAGTGGCGTCAGAATGGTGAGATGTGGAGGAGGTAAGACACCAGGTAGGAGTGTGCGGTGGATGAGGGCCCAACAAACCTAAGCCAGCCCAATGTGCTCTCGAGAAGCCACGAGAACTAGGCCAAGACGATGGATGCCCATTCCAATTTGAAGAAGACCCAGTCCAATTTTGATGAGAAGGGCGATAGTAAGGCTGAGAATGCCCACCAAGGAAAGAACCCTGGTTGCGGCCGTGATTGGTGGTACAACGAGTCCCATGCCAGGAGGTAACGCCACCACAATGGGCAGAAGATTGGGAACCACGTGAAAGAGCTTAGGTGGTGAGAAGTGCGGTCTGAGAAGCAGCAAGGCTCGAGGAGGAATGAGGGTTTTGCAAGTCAAAAGCGAGGATCTTAAAATGAAGTTCCTCAAAGGTGGGTAGGGGTGTGATGTTGATGATGGCAGTATAGAGAATAGAGTAGTCAAGGCCAAGACCACGAATGACTGTGGTGATGAAATATTCAAGATCCACAGGGTGACCAATACTGGTGAGTTTATCAGCCAATGTTTTAGCTTGCTGTAGGTATTCAAGCATAGGGGTGGACCCCTTGGTTAAATCAAGAAGTTGGTAGCAGAGAGTGGCAGAGTTGGTGACAGACGGCTGAGCAAAACGGCGTTGAAGACACTCCCAAAGAGCCTGAGCCGAGTCATAACCCACAGTGAGAGCAAGGATAGGTTCAGTAAGGGTGGAAGTGATATAGCTAACCACCAATTGGTCTTGTTGGAACCATTTGAGATAGTCGGGATTCGAGGTTGTGGATGAGGTGATTGTAGCAGTAGCAAATAAACCATTCGAGTCAGAAGTAGGGGTGGGTGGTACAGTAATGGTGGGAGGAGGTTGGGGAAATGAGCCATCGACAAACTTCTAGAGATTGTGACCAATAAGAAACAGCTTGATTTGACGAAGCCAGGTGAGGTAATTTGAGTCAGTGAGTTTAAGAAATTGGGCTACGTTCGGTCCGAGAAGAGAGGAAGAAGCAGGGGTTGACATGGATATGAAGAGGGTCAGGATCGAAGAAGGGATGATACCATGTAGAATTCTAAATTAAGGTGAGACAACATTTCTGAAAGCATTGCTTTTCATTGCTTCATTCCTCTGTATAAATAGTTACATAAGGTTGATGTACAAAAGTCCTATTAGGAGTTAAAGTTCCCATCTATATCAAATACAAGTGATAACAATATTATCATCAAAAGGTAAAGTACAATAGTAAGTTTAACATATATTGGACTCGTTGTTAACACTTCTAATGTCTTACCTTCTCTTGCAACTATAAATGCAATGCAAGTCACTGCCTCTGCATCACCTTTGGTACCTACTCAACCATCTGTACAACTATGGCGCATAGATTCTGGTGCAACTAGCCACATGACTGCTGATTTGAACAATTGTCATTGGCAACTCCATTTCCATCAAATGAAATGATTTAGACAACAAGTGGTAAATGTTTGCATGTATCCCATTTGGGGTCATCTATATCACAGATTGTTTTTCATAACTTGAAGTTGAACTTAGTACTATTTGTGCCTTGAATATCTCAAATATTACTCTCAGTGCATAGCATTTGCCTTGTAAATAATTGTTGGCTGATTTTTTATGCTTTTTGTTTTTGGATTCAGGACAAAGCCATAAGGAGAATACAGTCCAATGGTCTCTGCAATAATGGATTGTACCCTTATCTCTTTTTCTATACCTTTATCTCATTTACAGAAAGCTTTTTAGGCTATTGCATACCTTGGCAATTGAGTAACCTCTAGTCTTTGGCATAGCAGATTAGGCCACCTTTCTAATCTTGTTGTTTGTCTGATGATTAAGAAGACCAATAATACCCCAATAATACCTATTGTTCTTGATTCTTCACCTACGTTGTGCTTTACTTGTATAGAGAATACAACAACAACAACAACAACAAAGCCTTTTCCCACTAAGTGGGGTCAGCTATATGAATCCTAGAACGCCATTGCGCTCGGTTTTGTGTCATGTCCTCCGTTAGATCCAAGTACTCTAAGTCTTTTCTTAGAGTCTCTTCCAAAGTTTTCCTAGGTCTTCCTCTACCCCTTCGGCCCTGAACCTCTGTCCCGTAGTCACATCTTCGAACCGGAGCGTCAGTCGGCCTTCTTTGCACATGTCCAAATCACCAGAGCCGATTTTCTCTCATCTTTCCTACAATTTCGGCTACTCCTACTGTACCTCGGATATCCTCATTCCCAATCTTATCCTTTCTCGTGTGCCCACACATCCCACGAAGCATCCTCATCTCCGCTACACCCATTTTGTGTACGTGTTGATGCTTCACCACCCAACATTCTCTGCCATACAACATCGCTGGCCTTATTGCCGTCCTATAAAATTTTCCCTTGAGCTTCAGTGGCCTACGACGGTCACACAACACGCCGGATGCACTCTTTCCATCCAGCTCGTATTCTATGGTTGAGATCTCCATCTAATTCTCCGTTCTCTTGCAAGATATATCATAGGTAACGAAAACGGTCGCTTTTTGTGATCTTCGCTAGATTGCTCCGGTCATTAGTGTGGATAAGTATATAAATGGATAGAGATAGGAAAGCAAACACAAGATGTACGTGGTTCACCCAGATTGGCTACGTCCACGGAATAGAAGAGTTCTCATTAATTGTGAAGGGTTTACACAAGTACATAGGTTCAAGCTCTCCTTTAGTGAGTACGAGTGAATGATTTAGTACAAATGACATTAGGAAATATTGTGGGAGAATGATCTCGTAATCACGAAACTTCTAAGTATCGGAGTGTGGTGTCGTCTTGACTTGCCTTATCTGTCTCATAGGTAGATGTGGCATCTTCTCTGGAAGTACTCTTCCTCCATCCAGGGGTGGTATCTTTAACTGGTGGAGATGCACAAGGTAATGTATCAATTTCACTTGAAGCTTACTTGTAGTTTCAGGCTTGGTCAAGCGCGATACAAACCATGTAGTAGGAGTCCCCCAAGTCGCCGAGCTAGGGGGTCTGCTGAAAGAGGTGACAGACAAGGTAAGCAATCAGAGCTCCGACTGATTGTTCACCTTCTCCCCATCTTGCAGCAGCATGAAGGATAAAGAGAAGAAAAATGAGAAGAGATGATATGAGATACTTTTGCTTTTGAAGAAGTAACTTTCCACAGGCTTATTCTTGAACTGAGCTGGAGGGTTTTCTGGTTTCCTCCAGAGTATAAGGCCGACTGAAGAATTTGAGGGTCAAAACAAGTCCATCAAATCTAGAGTACGTTCCACCCTGCTGATATGGGATACTTTTGCTTTTGACAGAGTAATGGATGTATCGGCACGTGTGCTGTTACGCTTGTCTCCACATGCTTCCTTGTATCCTTCGCACTTGCCCTATCTGTTCCTCAAGCAGATGCGGAATCTTCCCTGGAAACATAAGATGTTGAAGATGAGTACTCGAGAGCAATGCCAGGTAAGTAATCAGGTAAGGGGTTCCAGGCAGTCAGTTCCTGGCTGGAAGCTTGATTCCAAGTGCTGACTGATTGCTCTCTTTCTCCTTGTCTTGCAGGTAAAAACAAGGCCAAAAGAAAAAACAGGGAAAAAGCATGATATGGGATACTCTTGCTTTTAACCCTGATGATATGAGATATTCTTGCTCTAGTATAGCTTGTTTGCAGAGGTATTATCGGGGGGAAAGAAAGCTGAATATTTCGAAAGGCTTTGTTGGGAGTGCCCTCTCAGATATGATGAAGGGTTGAGCATTTTTGCAGGTCTGCCTGTCCGTTGGGGATGGAGGTCGACATATATAGGAGTCTCCCTAACAACAAGTAGTAATGCTATTCCTTTACCCTGCTTGGTCATAGCACGGTAGTGGGAGCTGCCAGTTTCACATGTTTTAACTCTGTCAGAGCACTTTGAAAAAGTGGTCTGTGGTATCTAGCTCTCGAGATTCGGAGAACGATGCCTCTTCGATTTTTGAGAAAGCAATCATGTTGGGGGTCTGACTCTCGAGATTCGGAGAGCAGTGTCTCTTCGATTTTTGAGGAAGTAATCATGTTGGGAGTCTGGCTCTCGAGATTCGGAGGGCGGTGCCTCTTCGATTTTGGAGCAAGCAATCTTGTTGGGAGTGTTGTCTCGAATGTGAGTAAAGGTTGGACATGTTTGCTAGTCTACCTTGCCACGAAGCACAAAGGTTGACACATAGAGACTTTCCAATTATCCAGCAATGGTACTGTTCCTTTACCCTCTCTTCGATTTTGAGAAAGTAGTCATGTTGGGAGTCTGGCTCTCGAGATTCGGAGGACGGTGCCTCTTCGATTTTGGAGCAAGCAATCTTGTTGGGACTGTTTTCTCGAATGTGAGTAAAGGTTGGGCATGTTTGCTAGTCTACCTTGCCACGAAGCACAGAGGTTGACACACAGGGACTTTCCAATTATCCAGCAATGGTACTGTTCCTTTACCCTCTCTTCGATTTTTAAGAAAGTAGTCATGTTGGGAGTCTGGCTCTTTAGATTCGGAGGACGGTACCTCTTCGATTTTGGAGCAAGCAATCTTATTGGGAGTGTTTTCTCGAATGTGAGTAAAGGTTGGGCATGTTTGCTAGTCTACCTTGCCACGAAGCACAGAGGTTGACATACATGGACTTTCCAATTATCCAACAGTGGTACTGTTCCTTTACCCTTGTGGGTAATAATATGGTAGCTAGACCTTCAAAATTTATGGGTCTAAACTTTGTTAGTGCTGTTTCTTTGCTATTCTTTTACCCTTCTTGGTCAGAGCGATGTAGTGGGAGCTGCAAGCTTCACGTGCTCAACTTTGGCAGAGAACTTTGGCAAAGTTATCTGTGGTACCCATGAGCTATTGTTGCGTGTGGGAAGTGGGTGATTGAACAGTAAGATTCATGTGTTTTCTACTTCCCCAGAAGTCTTTGACAGAATGCCCATAATTTCCGCAAAGCTGAGTGTGCGTGTGACAGGTGCTGACAAGGCTGGAAAAGTAGGTGCCTCTTCGATTTCTGAGATCGGCCCTCGTGGTCTCTAGGGAGCCCAGCTTTTGAGAAAGCTAGCGCCTCTTCGATTTCTGAGATCGGCCTTCGTGGTCTTTGAGCAGCCCAACTTTTGAGAAAGCAAACGGCTCTTCGATTTCTGAGATCAACCCTCGTGATCTCTAAGCAGCCCAACTTTTGAGAAAGCAAACGCCTCTTCGATTTCTGAGCAGGTGCCTCTTTGATTTCTGAAGCTCCGTCGAGTGCAGATTTTTATAGGGGCTGGCATTAAGTTCCAAAGCACACTTGAATCTCCACTAGTAGAAGCTTCATTCTTGCACTTCTAAGATCTTGATTTGTCCGACCTCTTCTCTCTTCAACACCTTTGAAAATGTCTGGCCCCTCCGACCGTCGTTTTGACTTGAACCTTGTTGAAGAGGCAGCCCCGCCTTCTCCAGACAACATATGGCGCCCATCCTTCGTCTCCCCAACTGGTCCTCTTACCGTTGGGGATTCCGTGATGAAGAATGATATGACCGCTGCGGTGGTGGCCAGGAACCTTCTCACTCCCAAAGATAACAGACTACTTTCCAAACGGTCTGATGAGTTAGCTGTTAAGGATTCGCTGGCTCTCAGTGTTCAGTGTGCAGGTTCTGTGTCTAATATGGCACAACGCCTATTTGCTCGAACCCGCCAAGTTGAATCATTGGCGGCTGAAGTGATGAGTCTCAAACAGGAGATTAGAGGGCTCAAGCATGAGAATAAACAGTTGCACCGGCTCGCACATGACTATGCTACAAACATGAAGAGGAAGCTTGACCAGATGAAGGAAACTAATGGTCAGGTTTTACTTGATCATCAGAGATTTGTGGGTTTGTTCCAAAGGCATTTATTGCCTTCGTCTTCTGGGGCTGTACCGCGTAATGAAGCTCCAAATGATCAACCTCTGATGCCTCCTCCTTCTAGGTTTCTGTCCAGTACTGAGGCTCCAAATGATCCCCCTCCGGTGCCTTCTCTTTCTGGGGCTCTACCGACTGCTGAGACTTCTCCTAAGCAACCTTTGTGAAGGCTCCCTCTTGTGTGTTTATTTTGACTCATGTATATGTACATATTTGTAGCTTATCGGGGATATCAATAAATAAGCTTTCCTTCATTTCAACGTATTGTGTTAAATACACCAAAGCCTTCTTCGCTAAGTTCTTTGAATTTTCTTTTGTTGAAGCTTGTATGTTGAAGCTTTCTGAGTGGAGCATGTAGGTTGGGGTAGTGTTCCCTTAATTTCCCGAGTGAGGAAAACTTCTTGGTTGGAGACTTGGAAAATCCAAGTCACTGAGTGGGATCGGCTATATGAATCTTAGAACGCCATTGTGCTCGATCCTGTGTCATGTCCTTCGTTAGATCCAAGTACTCTAAGTCTTTTCTTAGAGTCTCTTCCAAAGTTTTCCTAGGTCTTCCTCTACCCCTTCGGCCCTGAACCTCTGTCCCATAGTCGCATCTTCTAATCGGAGCATCAGTAGGCCTTCTTTGCACATGTCCAAACCACCGTAATCGATTTTCTCTCATCTTTCCTTCAATTTCGGCTACTCCTACTTTACCCCGAATATCCTCATTCCTAATCTTATCCTTTCTCGTGTGCCCACACATCCAACGAAGCATCCTCATCTCCGCTACACCCATTTTGTGTACGTGTTGATGTTTCACCGCCCAACATTCTGTGCCATACAGCATTGCCGGCCTTATTGCCGTCCTATAAAATTTTCCCTTGAGCTTCAGTGGCATACGGCGGTCACACAACACGCCGGATGCACTCTTCCACTTCATCCATCCAGCTTGTATTCTATGGTTGAGATCTCCATCTAATTCTCCGTTCTTTTGCAAGATAGATCCTAGGTAACGAAAACGGTCGCTCTTTGGTATTTCTTGATCTCCGATCCTCACCCCTAACTCGTTTTGGCCTCCATTTGCACTGAACTTGCACTCCATATATTCTGTCTTTGATCGGCTGAGGCGAAGACCTTTAGATTCCAACACTTCTCTCCAAAGGTTAAGCTTTGCATTTACCCCTTCCTGAGTTTCATCTATCAACACTATATCGTCTGCGAAAAGCATACACCAAGGAATATCATCTTGAATATGTCCTGTTAACTCATCCATTACCAACGCAAAAAGGTAAGGACTTAAGGATGAGCCTTGATGTAATCCTACAGTTATGGGAAAGCTTTCGGTTTGTCCTTCATGAGTTCTTACGGCGGTCTTTGCTCCTTCATACATATCCTTTATAGCTTGGATATATGCTACTCGTACTCCTTTCTTCTCTAAAATCCTCCAAAGAATGTCTCTTGGGACCCTATCATACGCTTTTTCCAAATCTATAAAGACCATGTGTAAATCCTTTTTCCCATCTCTATATCTTTCCATCAATCTTCGTAAGAGATAGATTGCCTCCATGGTTGAGCGCCCTGGCATGAACCCGAATTGGTTGTCCGAAACCCGTGTCTCTTGCCTCAATCTATGCTCAATGACTCTCTCCCAGAGCTTCATTGTATGACTCATTAGCTTAATACCCCTATAGTTCATGCAATTTTGTACGTCGCCCTTATTCTTGTAGATAGGCACCAAAGTGCTCGTTCGCCACTCATTTGGCATCTTCTTCGTTTTCAAAATCCTATTGAAAAGGTCAGTGAGCCATGTTATACCTGTCTCTCCCAAAACTTTCCACACTTCGATTGGTATATCGTCTGGGCCTATTGCTTTTCTATGCTTCATCTTCTTCAAAGCTACAACCACTTCTTCCTTCCGGATTCGACGATAAAAGGAGTAGTTTCTACACTCTTCTGAGTTACTCAACTCTCCTAAAGAAGCACTCCTTTCATGTCCTTCATTGAAAAGATTATGAAAATAACCTCTCCATCTGTCTTTAACCGCGTTCTCTGTAGCAAGAACCTTTCCATCCTCATCCTTGATGCACCTCACTTGGTTTAGGTCCCTTGTCTTCTTTTCCCTTGCTCTAGCTAGTTTATAGATATCCAACTCTCCTTCTTTGGTATCTAGTCGTTTATACATATCGTCGTAAGCCGCTAACTTAGCTTCTCTGACAGCTTTCTTCGCCTCTTGCTTCGCTTTTCTATACCTTTCACCATTTTCATCGGTCCTCTCCTTGTATAAGGCTTTACAACATTCCTTCTTAGCCTTCACCTTTGTTTGTACCTCCTCATTCCACCACCAAGATTCCTTTTGGTGTGGGGCAAAGCCCTTGGACTCTCCTAATACCTCTTTTGCTACTTTTCGGATACAACTAGCCATGGAATCCCACATTTGGCTAGCTTCCCCCTCTCTATCCCACACACATTGGGTGATTACCTTCTCTTTGAAAATGGCTTGTTTTTCTTCTTTTAGATTCCACCATCTAGTTCTTGGGCACTTCCAAGTCTTGTTCTTTTGTCTTACTCTTTTGATATGTACATCCATCACCAACAAGCGATGTTGATTAGCCACGCTCTCTCCTGGTATAACTTTGCAATCCTTACAAGTTATACGATCCCCTTTCCTCATTAGAAGAAAATCTATTTGTGTTTTTGACGACCCACTCTTGTAGGTGATCACATGTTCTTCTCTCTTCTTAAAGAAGGTGTTGGCTAAGAAGAGATCATATGCCATTGCAAAATCCAAGATAGCTTCCCCATCCTCGTTTCTCTCCCCAAAACCATGGCCACCATGAAAACCTCCATAGTTGCCTGTCTCCCTGCCCACGTGTCCATTTAAATCTCCTCCTATAAATAACTTCTCCGTCTGAGCAATTCCTTGCACCAAGTCTCCAAGATCTTCCCAAAATTTCTCCTTCGAACTCGTATCCAACCCTACTTGAGGTGCGTACGCACTAATCACATTGATAAGTTCTTGTCCTATTACAATCTTGATTGCCATGATTCTATCTCCTACCCTTTTGACATCTACAACATCTTGTACCAAGGTCTTGTCCACGATGATGCCAACACCGTTTCTCGTTCTATTTGTGCCCGAATACCAAAGTTTAAACCCTGAGTTTTCTAGATCCTTTGCCTTACTACCAACCCACTTAGTTTCTTGTAGGCACATAATATTTATCCTTCTCCTCACCATAACTTCCACTACTTCCATAGATTTTCCCGTTAAGGTTCCTATATTCCACGTTCCTAAACTCATTTTGCTCTCTTGAACTCTACCCTTCTGTCCTAGCTTCTTCACCCTCCCCCGTCTAATAGGATCAAAGTACTTCTTTTGTGTGTCCCGGGTAAAGTTGATAGGAGCATATGCTCCCAAACAACTTTGAGTGGAGTCGTTCGAAAAGAAGTTTCTATGGCCCCCTTGCTCATTTAACACTGCATCCGGGTGCCGATGGAGATACAGCGACCCTTGCTCACTTATCACTATGCTCGGGCCACACAGCGCGCCACTTACGGGTGACGCCCTAGCTTTAGCGCGATTTTGTTCTGGATTCATTTTCATAAGGATTCGACGTGATCATGGAGTGCCGGCTGTCGACTACCTGACGCCCTCCCCCTCCTCCTTTATCTGGGCTTGGGACCGGCCATGTAAGACATAGGCGGAGTTTTTACTTGTATAGAGAATAAAATTAGCAAATTACCATTCCCTTCTGCTATGGATACGTCTATTACACCATTTGAGGTTGTGCATAGTGATATATGGGGTCCTACTCCTTGTTTGTGTATAGAAGGTTTAAGTACTATGTAACCTTCAAAGATGACTGTACTCGATATTGTTGGATTTTTTCACTTGTTAATAAATCTGATGTTTTTTCCACCTTTGTTGCTTTCTATCAATTTGTGTTCAATCACTTTTCAATATCGATTAAAATATTACAAAGTGATGGTGGGGTTGATAGGCAAATAGTTTCAATCATTTCTTGTGGAAAAGGTATTAGTCACCAAATGTCATGCTTATGGGACCATAATATTTCATGGCCAGAGCAAGGTGGATTGGACTACAATTACTTGAGAAGTTCGGTCATGGACTCAACAACTCTAAGAAAAGATGGATTAACAGAGTAGTGGTGCTAGCGTCATCCTGTTTTGAAGCAATGGGCGAAGTCCGAGCGACTTCGCTGAGAATGACCGTACTTATTCCGGAAGACATGAGGACCTGATCCAACACAAAATTAGCCAAGTTCCATATATATCTTGGAATTCCTACAATCTAGGAATTAGCATGCGCTGCAAGTAATCACACTCCTAAGAAGATACAACATATATTCCTAAATATCTTCTAGAATTCTCCAGGCCTTATACATGATTCCATCCTAAAAATGTCTCTTTCTCGACCAGTATAAATACACCCTCTAGGTTCGTCTTTGGTAATGCAATCATGACACTCTAATTCTCTTGTATACTACTTGAGTCATATACTTGCTTACTAACTTGACCATTAAAGAACCTTTGGACTGCACACCTCCCATGATTTAGGCTTACTCACGTTTGTTTGCTCTTTTACAGGTTACTCGAATTTCTACATTTCCACCACTTGCGGCGGTACGCGAATTTGATTTCAACAATTGGTGCCCTTATTGAGAGTGAACTCATATTCCTTTCGACCGAATCACTCTACTTCTATGAAGGCCACTCTTAAGTAATCATGCTACGACTGTGCCGTCTCCCCACACGACATCAATCTCAAGAATAAGGAAGTTTCCGCCTTAGATTGAATATGGAAAAATTTGATGTAGATATGCGTATCTCTGAAAAATCTTCGAGAGAGCTCGCAAGCTAAGGAACAAACGAGACTTGCTGACCTCGAGATGTAAGTGAAAGCCTTCAAAGATATCGTGTCCTGTTCTAAGAAGCCAACAGTCTAGGAAAATACCTGGTCAGATCCTAGCAAGAATCCTCGATCTAAACCCAAACACGCAGCCCTAATGACTTGCTCCTGAAATGCGATGCAGAAAGTCTAAAAAGATTTAAAATCTTCATCTAGTTAAATGCTTCGGGAAAGAAACACTCATTAGTATCAATTGCATATATAGAGAATAAGAGTATTTAGGAAAGGTGGCGTGCAAGAAACCTCGAATGGTAGCTTCGATCAACAAACAGTTGCCCATTGACTCTAACATCTTGATGTTCTCTGACTGAGACTTGGAAGATGTCCACTTTCCCCATGATGATGCTCATATCGCCAAGGTACAGATCTCTAATGCTATGGTTAGTTGAGTCTTGGTGGATTATGGATCAAGAGTAAATGTCATTTTCAAAACGCCACTGAAGATGGGCATTCTTGATAACATCAACAAGGGAAAACCACCATTCACATCTTCAACAAGGTCCTTGTCTGGTCTCTAGGAATGAGGAAACTAGTGGTTCGGGCAGAGCCTTATAATCACCTAGTGACCTTTCACGTTAGGAATTGTCTGACTCCACATAATACTATTCTTGGTTAGAACTGGTTGCATAAGATGATAGCTATACCCTCAACCTACAACCAGTTGCTTCGCTACCCCACTCTGAATGAAATAAAGGAAATAAAAAGTGATCAAGCAGCGGCATGTTATTGCTCCGCCGCACTGTCGAAATCATGAACATGAATTGGAAAGGAGAGTTGAACTTCGACACTCCCATGGATGAATCAACATCACAATCATAGCCTAGGGGGTTAACAGACTAGTTATAAGGAATTCAACCTAGATCTCGATCCCCAAGATGACAACACTTCAAAGTCAAAAGCAAATGAGGATGCTGTGTACATCAACCTCGATCCCGACAAACCGAAGCGCAAAGTTAGCATGGGATCAAAACTGACAGATCAAGAAAAGGAATTGTTTACTGACTTTCTGTAGGGCAACAACGATTTGTTTACGTGGTCTGCCAAGGACATGCCTATAATTGGACCCAACTACTAAACTCGTGATCCAGCCTAAGTGAAATCATAGAATGGAATGAGCTGAGATCGACAAGCTCAAAAGCACCAACTTCATCGTCGAAGTATACCATCCAAACTAGCTGGCCAATGTAGTGTTCGTATAGAAGAAAAATGGAAAATGGAAAGTATAAGTGGACTTTATAGATTGAAAAAGGCTTACCTAAAGGATCCGTACCATCTCCAACAAATCGACTTGTTGATGGACTCAACCGCAGGATACGAACTGTTAAGCTTCATGGACGCTTACTTGGATACAATCAAGTAAAGATGTATGAGCTAGACATAGAGGCAACCTCATTTGTTATCGATCAAGGTACATATTATTACAAAGTCATGCCATTTGGTCTTAAAAATGCAAAGGCAATATATCAAAGGCTTGTCAATCGAATTTTAAAAAAAAAAATTGGAGAGATGAAGTCTACATAGAAGACATCGTCGTCATAAGTAAAGAACAGAAAAACCACCTTACCAACCTCCAATAGTCATTTGATTTACTCTAGAAATACAACATGAAGTTAAATCCAAAAAAATGCACCTTCAAGGTAGTATCAGGTAAGTTCTTGGGTTTGGTCAACAAATGCGAGAATGATGCTAATCTGGATCAGATTAGAGTGATTATGGAGATGAAGTCACCCATAATCATGAAGAAGATATAAAACTTGATTGGAAGAGCGGTCGTCCTCAACCGATTCCTCTCTCGATTTATCAGTAAATGCAAACCCTTCTTTTCCGCAATAAAGAAAAGTAAAGGCCTACTCTGGATGAACGAATGCGAAGAGGCCTTTACGAAGTTAAAGGAATGCTGGTCTAATCCTCCACTACTATCCAAGCTAGTAAACAGGAAAGGCTTATACTTATATCTGGTAGTATTATATTGCGCAGTCAGCGGAGCTCTGATTTGAGAAGACTCGGGGGAGCAAAAACCGGTGTGTTATGTATTGAAAGCTTTTCTTGAAATAGAGACAAGATACTAGAAAATGGAAAAACACATACTAGCACTGGTAACAATAGCCCGAAAGCTTCCACCATACTTTCAATCGTTCTGAATAGTTTACATGACAGAATATCCGTTTTGATCCATTTTGCACAGTCCTGATGTGTCATCTAGAGTTACCAAATAGGCCATTGAGCTAGGGCAGCACAAGATCATCTATTGACAAAGAACTTCAATCAAAGCCCTGCAGGTACTGGTAGACTTCGTGGCAGAGTTCACTCCGGCAACACAAGGATATTGGACCACATGCCCATTCGTTGTATAACCTGCCACTTGTCATTAGATTAGTAAGTTTGTTATAGGTACTTATGAGATTACTTAGGCAACAAGTTTCTATAACTGTAGTATATAAAGTGAATCTTGTACTGTAGAATCGTACTACAGAATCATTAATAATCAATCTTTCATTCCTTTGAGCTAAGATCTCTCTCTCGTTCTGCATCACTCTCTCTTTATAGCCCTTCTCTGATATTCTGGCTAGGTTTACATGAAGGTCCCCTTCTGCATCACTTTCTTTCTATAGCCCTTCTTTGATATTCTGGCTAGGTGTACACAGAATTATCAAGTATCACCTGTTTGAAATCTAGGTCTTTAGGCCGCGTTTTATGGGAACTACATGGACAATACATGATTGATATATGTTTTATATGCAAATGATAACCTATCATGCTCCATAAACAGTGTGTTGATCCAAATAACATGTAGTCTTTTTAAGATCATACCTGATAGAATTAACGAATTCCGTATTGCCATCATGTTTTTATGGGATTTGGATTCCATCCTGATCTTCTTTGTGAGGATAGGATCCTCACACCCTATCCGTTCATCGTACATCGTCGGCCAGAAATCATTTAAATTTTTTTTATATAAACTAAATACAAACGGTGCCTAACGAAATTTGGCCCCACGATGTATGATGAACGGATAAGATCCTCACGAAAAGGATCCCTAAGATCCTCACAAAGAGGATCCGGAGACGATCCTCATATTGTTTTTATGAACCTTCTTTGACCGTGGACACGAACACCACCACTTGTAAGATTTGGTTGCATCTAATCCAGTTAGATTGGCTATTGACATATGTCGTTGCACAAGGATCAAACCGATGTAGTTCTCCATGTAAAACTTCATTTGAATGACAATGAGTTAACAACTGGATTTCTTGAGTTACACATAACTTGTTATATGAGTTGCTTGATACACAAGGACTCCAAGAGTCTTGATAGGATAAGAGTTGTGGAGTTTAATTATGTTGCAGCTATCTAATTGAAGTACTCATCTTGTGTATACTGAGGAATAGAGTCATAAAGGGACTTAAATTTTTTCAAGGGATATGGCTTATCACTTTACTGATAATAGGATGGTTTGAGTGAAACCCTTAACAAGAGTACACGTACTTCACATTACCTGATTCTCGAATAAGCTAAAACCCTATTAATTTAGTCGAGAGTGATGTTGTGTGTTGGAAGTAGAAGTCTACTTCTTGTTGTTCTTCCAATGGCGTCACTTTCAAGTGAGTTGTTCTTCCGATGTGCTTATTGTTTTCTAGAATAATTATGTATCAATTTATTTTGTCTAGGTAATCTTAATACTGCGTTGTTCATGTTTTTGGTTTATTCATATAATTCATACATGTGGTATGAGAGTCACCCAACGTGGCTAAGGTTCCTTGTCCATAATCAAAGGCTTTTGGTTAATTTTCTAAAGATTAATATTGATACAGATCCTGATTAAACTCAATGCTTCCGTTGCATAATGATTCCTTACCATAACTATTACCATGCAATCTCCTTTGTGTTAGCTAATATTTTGCAGAGACATTCACACAAAGGGACTGTTGACAACCACCAAGTTCGATACAACCTGCTGGAGAACTTTAGGGTTCCTACTTCTTCTGTCTATACAGAAAAATAAGAATATATTATGAACTGAAAACTAAGGACTTCAACATCTAATCTGCTCAAAAGTGTTTAGACTGTTGTGTTGGCTTGTCATCCAATCAATTGGATTTATGATTTTTGTGTATTAAGTGAATAATAATTTTCCCAAAGGTGTTTAGTAATTCAAGTAAAACAAATGAATCAATGTATAATGAAGAATTAAATTGACAAGATTATATTCTTCATCTGCTCAAAAGTGTTGGAGTCATGTAAATTGCCCTTGTGTTTGATGCTTTGGTTATGCAACTCCAATATAAACGGTGTCTGTCCAAAGATGATACTGAGTTTATAGGCTCATGTTTTGGGAAAAACACTCAGATGGTTTTCCTTGTTTGTTGCTATTTAATTACTGACGTTATGAATTTTTTGCATATTGTTCTTCAGTTCCTCATATGACCTCTCTCAACTTCACAAACATTCAGACTTTGACTGGTTCTAACTTCAAGAAATGGAAGGAAGATGTCAAGATTGTTCTTGGTCTCATTGACCTTGATTTGGCATTGAGGGAGGAACGTCCAGCAGCTCTTACTGCAGAGAGCACCATGGAGCAAAGGGTAAAGTTTGACAAGTAGGATAGAGCCAACATAATGTCCTTGATGATCATGAAGAAAGCAATTACACAATCAGTTAAAGCGGGAATTCCAAAGCAAGATAATGCCAAAGACTTTCTGACTGCAGTGAGGGAGAAGTTTCAAGAGTTGAATGAGGCGGAAACTGGAACTTTTCTTACTTAACTCACTGCCATGAAGTACGACAAAGTGGGAAGTATCAGAGAGCACATCCTCAAGATAGTGGTTCTTGCACAAAAATTAAAAGATCTTGAGGTACCCATGAATGATCAATTTTTAGTTCATATGGCCTTAAATTCTTTACCTGCTAAATATAGGCAGCTCAAAGTCTCATACAATACTCAAAAGGGAAATGGGGCATCAATGAACTGATTTCAATGTGTGCTCAAGAAGAGGATTGGCTCAAGAGTGACAAAATAGTGAATGTCAATTTTGTTCAAGCTGAAAAACGTAAGAAGGATTTCAATTTTTTTTGGTCCGACTGTACCTGCTGGTAAGAAGAAGACTTAAGAAATTTTTTCTTCTTTTAAAAAGACTAATATCTCTCAAGGATCTCATAAAATCAAACCTATTAACACTGAGGCTGAAAAGGAAAAGGAGTGTTACTTTAGCAAAGCAACAGGTCATTTAATAAAGAATTGCATTCGCTTAAAAAAATGGCTTGTTAAGAAAGGTAAAGAAATAAATGTTTTTGTGTGAGTTCAGTCTAATTTAGTTTACATTCCTTCTCAAAGTTGGTGGTTTGATACTAGTTGTTCTATTCATATAATTAATTCCTTGGAGGGCTTCTCAAAAACAAGGGAGATAAACAATGAAGTCTCCAATGTCTATGTGGGAAATGAGAGCAAAGTAGTTGTCGGATCCATAGGAAGTGTCAAATTAGTTTTATCATCTGGTTTTATTTTAGACTTGAGTCCAGTTCTTTATGTACCTTCCTTGCGAAGGAATTTAATTTCTGCATCTAAGCTAGTTAAGTGGGGCTTTACCTTTATTGGTGACAATCATAGTGTCAAGTTTTTTCATTCATATAATGCAAGTACTTTACTTGGTAGTGCTTATCTCAAAACTAATATACGGCAAATGGATTATTCTTATGAAAATGAATGTTTTAATGTTCAAAGTGTTGGTTCTAAAACGCTGCTCACTTCTGGAAAACCCTCCATGCTTTAGCACAAGAGGTTGGGGCACATCTCTAAGGAAACAATCATCACACTAACGAAACAAAACTTGTTGCCACAACTGCCACTCAATACTACAGTCTGGTGGTAATCCTCTTCACATGGAAGTGAGAGGTCTTAGGTTTGAAACTCGTAGATGGCGAATTTGATACCAAATTAGGTTTGTCCATTGTGGGGCTTAGCCGAACTCCTTCTTCCCCTAGTGTAAAAATATCGATGTACTAAAAAAAAAACTTGTCGCCACAATTTGTTTTAAATGATTTAAAGAATGTATTGATTCTTTTAAGGGAAAACTCACCAACACTAGAAAACCAGGATCAAACCGTAGCCAATCCTTGTTAGAGATTATGCACACCAACATTTGTAGACCGTTCCCAACTAAAACTATTTGTGGAAAATCTTATTTCATAACATTTATTGATGATTTTTCTTGATTTGCATATGTTTTTCTCATCTCTGAAAAATCTGAAGCATTAGAATGTTTTAAAACCTTTCACTTAGAAGTCTAAAAACAACTTGAAAAATATATTAAAATTGTGAGATCTGATAAAGGTGGTGAGTATTTTGGCAGGTATATGGAAGCTGGACAACACAAAGGATCCTTTGCAACTTACCTTGAACAAAATGGCATAGTCGCGCAATGCACTCCACGGACTCCTCATCAAAATGGAGTTGCTGAACAAAGGAATTGAACACTTAGGTTTTATAATCCAAGCGAGAAGAAACTTAACCCGAGGACCACAAGTTGTAGGTTCATTGGATATTCAGAAAAATCGAAGGGTTATAAATTCTACTGGTCTAGCAACTACTTGAGAATTATGGAGACTCATAATGCAAAATTTCTTGAAGATTTGAATGAGATTGACATTCGTAGTTCAACATCAAACTCTCCAGAATTCGAAGAATTAAATCACGATAAGGAGCTGCTTGTTCCGCTAGCATCTGTCGATGCTACTCGCACTGAGTTGCTGATTTTTTCTCCACAAGAAAACTTGAACTCGTTGCAGATGCTACAAATGGCCTGCAAATTCAAGCACAACAGCTCTAGTTACAGCCCCAATTAATGAACCAAATGGCACTACTCGTGATCCAATCATTGCTCCAGTTGTTATACCAACATAAACAAATGTTCGAAAGTCACATAGAGTAAGTAAGGCAGCTATTCTACCAGATTTTGTGTATCTAAATGAGGCTGAACACTATGTAGCTGACGATGATGATCTCATATCTTACAATCAATCCATCAAAAGTATTTGATCGGCGTTGTGGAAACAAGCCATGCATGAGGAATTGGAGTCCATGGAGAAGAATAAAGTATGGAGCCTAGTTCCAAAACCGATTAGGATCACAAAAACTGTTGGTTGTAAGTGGGTATTCAAGACGAAAAAAGATTCACAAGGTAATATAGACAAACACAAAGCAAGGCTAGTGGCGAAGGGCTTTACACAAAGAGAGGGAGTTGACTACAATGAGACTTTCTCTCCAGTCTCGACCAAAGATTCCATGAGGATACTTCTAGCACTCACGGCTCACTTTGATTTCGAACTACATCAAATGGACGTCAAAATATTGTTTCCAAATGGAGAACTAGAGAGAGATATTTATATGCATCAGCCACCAGGATTTGTCGAAATGGGGAAAGAGTCAATGATGATTTGTAAACTGAATAAGTCTATTTATGGTTTGGAACAGACTTTGAGGTAGTGGAACAAGAATTTCGATCAAGTGATGATGGCTTCTGGCTTCCAAGAAAATAAAATGGATGAATGTGTTTATCTCAAGGTCAGCAGCACCAAGATTATATTCTTAATATTGTATGTGGATGACATTTTATTGGCTAGCTTCGACATGTCTCTACTGCAATCAACCATTAATATGTTGACTCAAAGCTTCGACCTGAAGGATTTAGGGGAGGATCAATTTGTTTTGGGGATAGAGATTATCAGAGATCGTGCCAAGAAATCCCTTGGTCTTTCACAAAGACAGTACATCGACAGGGTCACCAAAAGGTTCAATATGGAAAAATGTTCTAGTGGCGAATTGTCCATTGGAAAGGGAGATCAGATGAGTCATGAGCAATGTCCCAAAAATGAATTAGAAAGAGTAGGAATGAAAGACAAACCCTACGCATCTGTTGTAGAGAATCTGATGTAAGTCCAAGTATGCACGAGACCGGACCTAACTTTTGTAGTGAGTGTATTGGGTAGTCTTCAATCAAACTTCGGTGCATCTCATTGGGTTGTGACTAAGAAGGTGCTGAGGTATCTTAATAGAACTAGAGACATGCTAACCTATAGTCGCGTGGATAAGCTTGAGCTGGTGGCATTCTCGGACTCTGATTTGGCAGGATGTGTGGATGACAGGAAATCAACAAATGGGTACATTTTTCTGTTAGCAAACGGTGCAGTGTCATGGAAAAGTTGGAAGCAAAAGTGTATAGCATCCTCAACTATAGAGGCTAAGTTCATAGGGTGCTATGCAACAACTCAACAAGCTATTTGGCTTAGGAACATGATGAAAGGATTGATGATCATTGATGACATTGAAAGGCCTCTCATGTTGCATTGTGACAACAAAGTTACAGTTTTCTTTTCGGTGAATAATAAGAGGTCTTATGCAAGAAGATTGATGGACATAAAGTACTTGAAGGTGAGGGATGAAGTGAAGAAAAGCACTATCGATGTAGAGTACATAAACACAAGTGTTATGGTTGCTGACCTAATAACAAAGGCTTTATCTGTGGGAGTTTTCAACAAGCATGTCTTTAACATGGGTGTAAAAGAGTCTTTTGATTCAGTTAATGAGTGGGAGTAAGCACTCAGTTAACTGCATTAAACTATTTTTCTTGTGTTTATTGTTGTCAGTTGCATTACAATTCATAATTAATTGATTCTGATGATTTGATCCTATGACTAATTTATGTTTCTTCAAACAATTTTGGTACTGAACGCATTTTTCAGTTTGTTCTGAGGAACTAACATCATGTTTAGTTGGTTCCTGACTTTATGACTCTAATGGCAACATAGTGTTTCAAGTTTAATATGTATGTAATCATAGAGCGCGAAGTGCAAAATAGAGTGCACCTTGTTTTTTCTATGGTTCTGTATTTTGCTTGAAATGACAGGTTGCTAAGAAGGGTAGTTGTATGCTCTTGTAAGCTCAATGATCATCATGAGTCTTATTTTATTGAGATTCAAGTGGGAGAATGTAAAACTTTGGTTGAATGACAATGAGTTAACAACTGGATTTTGCTTGACATTCAAGTGGGAGAATGTAAAACTTCGGTTGAATGACAATGAGTTTACAACTGGATTTCTTGAGTTACACGTAACTTGTTATACAAGTTGCATGAGACACAAGGAGTCTGAGAGTCTTGATAGGATAAGAGTCATGGAGTTTAATTATGTTGCAGCTGTCTAATTGAAGTCTTCATCTTGTGTATGCTGAGGAATAGAGTCATAAAGGGATATGGCTTATCACTCTACTGATAATAGGATTGTTTGAGTGAAACCCTTAGAAGAGGTCCCTGCTCCCACACTACCTGATTCTCGAATAAGCTAAAACCCTATTCATTTGGTAGAGAGTGCCGTTGTGTGTTGGAAGTAGAAGTCTGCTTCTTGTTGTTCTTCCAATGGCGTCACCTTCTAGGTGAGTTGTTCTTCCGATGTGCTTATTGTTTTCTAGAATAATTCTGTATCAATTTATTTTGTATAGGTAAGATCCTAGTAATGCGGTCTTTCCAGTGTGATTGTTGACACTACATGCCTAAACCCAACATATGTAGGAAACACATAATATCATTATAGTCCTGATAGTATTGACAACTATGGACATAACGATTTCTGATAATCTATTACATGCTTTCAAATTCTCCAATTACAATTTAACAAAAGGAACTAATACAGATTCGTGTTCATGCCAGCAAGCCATAAGTGATCGCTACTTATATGGATCAACTTATTCCTTATGTAATTTGACTGAAAAAAAAAAAAAAAAAAAGCCATAATCAAACTTGACAATACTGAAAGTATCCAGGCAAATTCCTTTGGAACAATTCCTTCCTTTTGGCTCAATTTCCTTCCTTTTCGCTCAATTTTCATATGATCCTGCAAGGAAGTAATAAATCATGAGTTTGATGATTATACATTAAGGGTATGTACATCTGTTACTGGTTCCGTTTCAAAGTGCTGGAATGTATCTATCGATCGGATAAGCTCCTAACAACAAAAATACAATCACAACGCAAGCATATTGGAGTTAATACGAACTGCAGTGTATAATAAATGAGTGACCTTTAAACAATCAACCATCGGACAATAAATGTGTGCTACTTGTAAATATTCAGTATTTAATTAAATTCGCTTGAAGTCAATTTTAAACTGCTGTGTGTGATTGGTTAAATTTGTGTTACTTATGTGATAATCTGCTTTCTTTAGACATTCTAACATGTTATTGAATTGTCAACTGTAACTATGATCATGTGTAGCCACTTCGTGCTAGTATTTCTCTTTTCTTGTAAGTGCAGAGTTTTAGATTCGAATCTCATGAATAGAGTTTGATACCAATTTATTTTCCTCATCCCTAAGTTTTAATATATCATTGTATTAAAAAAAAAATCAAAATGTGTTTGGTTTTGTAGTTTTACAAAATAACATATTAGATTGTTTACCAAGAGAGCATAGTTGCAATATATATGTGTGCACACATGTATAACTATAATTTCATTTGGACACATAAAACTGACACACTTGTAATAGAGGTGGTGAAGATGCATTATCTTTTTCTGTGTGTGTATTTAATTTTTATTTTATTCTTTATTTTTGGTTTTGCAAGTTTTAGAGTTCCACAAATGTGGTATGTTATTAGAGTAATGCGCACACTTACTACATTTTTCATACTATATTTGTTCTAGCTCTCTGGTCCCATTTCTATTAGAGAGTTAATACAATTGTTGTATGAAAAATATAATGAAAGTAGCATTTTTGATGATCTAATGGTTGAAAAACAAACCTTCAAGTTTTCAGCTAAAGTATCTAGCTATTTAGTTTTAGAATATCGGTGTATATGTGTCTGCGAGCGCATACAAAACCTACAAAAATATACTGCAGAGTGTGTTCTGTGCTCATCGCCAAAGCTACATAGAAAAGATGGATGTTGACTTTTTAGGCTCGTAGGATCATGAATTTACAGCATGTATTATAGTCCAATCCAAATATGTTGACAAAAAATAGCTGCATTGATATATAGTCATTAAATAAGGAAGCATTCATATTTGTATGTGCAATACTAAAGATATTACGTATTCAAATGAATTCAATTAAGGATGGTGAAGAAGAGTGTTGTCCTTACACAATGACGTGGGTTCAAACTCCTTTGGCTCCAGAATCTAATATTTAATCTAACAAATATATCGTTTGACAAAAAAAAAAAACCAATTCAAAATCAATTAACAACGAATAAAATAGGTAAAAATTTAAACACATAATTCAATACTTCAATTTCCAATACAAAATACTCTGAAGTCTCATCAACGCATGCTAGATCATTGATGCATCTTTAGTTTAGATTAAACGACACTTTTTGTTGATATACGAACTTTATGTAGGGTATGCATAGTACTCTAATTTAAATGTTTGTAATTAAGAATGCAAATTTCACATGAGTTTCGCATGAAATGAGAGCAACACAAATAATCAAACCCTAGTAAACCTTGGTCTTAGAAATTGCGAACACGTTTTCTGTAATCTGTGTTTGACTATTGGGCCAGGAAATTCATAGTTATATATGTATGTATGTATGTATGTCTGTATGTGTGTGTGTGTGTGAAACACGTGCAAATAGTATACGATTTTCTGTAAATTGCAATTCACACAACTCTGACTGAGAGATCCATTTAACTCTGAGCTATCAACCTAATGCATAAAATAATATGAAGTTCCTATGAAAACCCGACAAAGACATGTGAAGTAAAAACCCTTGAGCAGCATAATCAGACTTTATTTTAATGTCTTTTTACAATTTTTTTCCTCTTCCGACAGTGTGTGTGTGTGTGTGTTTTGTAATAAGCCCTTGATCATGATGAAACGCTACGCAACAGAATCTTGTACTGCCGACAGCAAGAAAAAATGAATTGGTAAAGGAACATAAGAATGGGCGTATAAAAGAAGACTAATTAATTGGTTGTGTATAACTGACATTTTATGGAACTACTAGCTGCACTTATAAAAGAAGAGCAATTAGTTGTGGCATTGATCATCATGGGTGTTATAGATTCGCTATGATGACCTTTGTTAAATTAAAACCAAAAGATAGAAAAGCAGTAGAAAAAGATGGATGAACGCCAAAAACTAATAAAATACGAATGAAAGAGATTTGTGAAAACCTTAAACCTTAATTAATCATATATTTTAATCATTTGTCTATATTTTTAAATTATATATCCTGACGTAAGAAAGTTCGTGACTATATATATTTCTTGACAAATAATCGTGGGGCACCAAAAATTTGCAGAATCAGCCAAATTAATGAAAAGCTACAAATAGATAACAATTTTTAATTAACGTACGACAGTCACAGTGGAGATTGCATCGTGAGAATGTCTCAGAGAGAGAGAAAGAAGAGGACCTGAGGAGAGAGGGAGAAGTTGGAGAGAAGAGATTATTGTTTCTGATGTTATTACAACGCGATATAGGTGGAGTGATTTATTATTGGTTAAAGTTACTGATCACGATCAGAACATTATCACTCAAATACTAATTTGAGTATATCAGTTCAGTTAGGGTTTTAATTTTTTTCTTCATATATATGTAGTTCCATATCAAACCAACCAATTTACAGTCCTTTGACTGCACTCCATCTCACAAGTTTAACTGTCTTTTTCTCTCTTTTTAACTATAATTTTTGGGGGATTTGATCCCAAAAAAAAAAAAAAAAAAAAAAAAAAAAACCAACAACAACAAACAACTATAAGCTTTGGGGGTATATCATGTACACTGGCAAAATTTTTCTTCATTTAACTCCAATTAAATTTTTATGATGTGAACGTACTTAATTAACCATGAAAAGAAATTGAATATAATTTAGTGTATATAATATCTACTTACCCTTTGATTAATTCTGAAATTGGCCAAAGGAATCAAAATGCATCAAGAGAAATGCATGGTAGAACTTGATTCATCATCATTTGGTCCGGATCCCTTGCTTGGACTTGGCTTCTTCTTTTTCTTCTTAAAAGGAATCCCTCTTGCCATAGCTTGGCACTCCCTGACCTCCCTCAGGTAAACCCTGATTGCACCGCTAGCGAAAGGGTTGTTCTCCGGGGATCCTCCATTTTCTTCGTAGGCAGCCCTCAGCCTCCCTATGAGAGCATCCAGGCTGCCCCAGGCTTGCCTAAGTGGACATGTGCAAGGAGCAGGAGGCTCAGGCTGCCCATAAAACATGCAACCCTGGAGATGAACTTTGGTCTTCCCAAACTGGTCCAGATACCTAAGAAACTCCAGTACATGGTTGTAATTGCTCTGAGACAGCGCCACTGGAGGCCTCTGGTTCTTCAAGTACTGACCAAAAGTGTTCCAGTCCCTTCTCTTCTGGGATTCATAGCGGCTTGGTGTGGCCGGCTGCTGCTGATCATCATTCAGAGAACCTCCAGCAGACGATCCTTCGGCGAAATCTTTGCCTCTTTCTCTAGACATAGAGCGGTGATGACTGATCACTTAATGAATATTCCAGATGAACTTATTTTTTGTTTTGCTAAATAAAGGAACAAATAATGAAGGGCAGGAGGTGAAAGGAATAGGCAGTGAAAAATCAAAGATGGGAGGAAGACGGAAATCACATTATGGGCCCAGTGATGAGAAGACCTCCCATGGGGTCGGGGCCATATGATGCTTCCTGTTCATCTTTTTCTTCATCTTTTCATTTATATTCTTCTTTTCTAATAGTGCTATTACCACTAACTATACGTTTTGGTCTGTCAATAAGTTACAAAATTTGCTGTCTCTTGAAACTCCAATTGTTTTTTTTTTTCTATAGAGACAACAACGCATGTTATTATTTTACGTATTATAACACAAGAATAGTTATTAGCACTATGAAAATTTCATTTTGCATACTTCACAAGTGTATCTTTATTTCTAAATACAAAAAATTTGGAGTGGAAAATAAGAATTTTGGAATGCCAATAAAAATTTAGGAAAACTAATGAAAAAAGCTTGAAAACTTTGAGTTTTAATGATAAGGACAAAATAAAGGGTAAAGTGAATAGTACCAGGATTGACTTTTTAGTGTAAAAATGTGGTTTTTCGTTAAAGTGAACAGTATCGGGTGCTTTTCGTTAAAGTTCCCTAAAAAATTTCTATAATAACAGGTAATTGATAAAGTTAATTTGTTACATTTATAAGAATATATTAATAATAAACAACTATACGTATTCTAATTTGAGTAACATAATAACAAATACGTACATAGTTAATATGTCCCCATTCTCGAAACTGGTCATAATTCGCTAGATATGTATATATTCGCTGGACATACAATGGAAGTGCTCATAATCCAAAAAAAAAATCATTGCTAGAGAGAATCTTTTTGCTATCTTACTGTTTGCATTTGGCTTATTCAGAGGAAGAGTATTTGAAAGAGATCTGCTACAAAGAGAAAATACTGTTGTTGGTTTGGATGTTTTGCCAACTAAAATTTAATCTTCTTAAAAAGATTTAGTTTGAATAAATAAACAAAATAGGTACAATGTAGACAGTGAACATATAAACAACGAATATGGCTCACTATGGAAAGTACTTGTTATAGGAAAAATTATGATTTCATTGATAATGAAATAAAGTTACATTTGTGTATATATACAAGTTATAAACATACTTGTACTAATAGCTCAACCTAACAAACCAAAACTAACATAACAAACTAATAACCTCCTAAGTTTTATCTTTAGCAGATGCTATTACAATATTGCCTTTAATATGCCCCCTCAAACTGAGCTAAGGTAATAGCATGAATAGTTTGTCATGAAGAAGCAAAAACCTAGGTTGTGACACTATTTTGGGACAAATATCAGCAACCTAGTCTTATGTGCAGACAAATTGTAGAGAAACTTCCTTTCCAAAAAAACATTCCCGATGTAGTGGTAATCTATTTCAACATGCTTGGTCTGAGCATGAAAAATAGAATTCTTAGCCAAAGAAATTGTTGATATTATCACACCTTTATTAAGGAGGACAAGGAACATAATAGCCAATATTAACCAACAATTTACATATCCATGTGATCTCTGTAGCAGTATTGACAACTGATCTATATTCTGCCTTAAGTGATCTATATCTTACAAATAGAGAGTGATCAGATTAAGAACCAATGAAGCCAACAGAGTTCAAAGCACCATGTAACTTTTCATACCAAGCTCTAGGAACTTGTTTCAATCCAATAAGGATTTGTGAAGTCTACAAACCTGTGATTTGATCTGTAGGATCCTAAAAAACAGGTAGTTGTTGCATAAAAATTGATTATGTAAGATGACTATGCTAGAAAGCATTGCTAATATCGAGATGATTCAAGAACTACTCAAACTGAGCTACCAAAGTAAGAAGAAGCCTTATAGTCATAGGTTTTGCCATTAGACTTAAAGTTTCAGAGTAGTCTAATCCTTCTTGTAGATGAAAGACCTTAGCAATAGATCGAGCTTTATATCTATCTATGGAACCATGTGGTTTTCTTTTGATTCTGAAATCCCATTACATGATTATATCCTAAAAAGGTCTATCTCCTAATTGAGATAAATACACGTGTCTAGGGTTCATCTTACTAACCTGACCGTTAGACCCACCCCCGGGGGTCTTATACTTGCTCGATTGTTTGCTCTTTCATAAGTTATTCGGATTTGTACATCTTCACCACCTACGATGGTGCGTGAATTTGGTTCCAACATTAAAATTAATCGAATTGATTATTGATTGACTGAATTGTTGTTTAATTAGTTAACTGAATTCTTGTTTAATATATATATGATTATTGATTGTTGGTAATTGAACCGATTCCCCATATAATTGGATACCAGATAAATAAGGAACATAGCATCCAATAACATAATCACTACTGTTAAGGACCAGTGGTACTACTCCTGCCCTATATGCACTCCACTCTCTGAACGATTCACATAGATCATTTAGTGTTAATTAAGGTTGAAACTCAACATCACAAGTTCTCCATTATCATCTGCACGAACCATAATATTCAAAGTCAACAATCTTTCAGAAGAATTCACAAGCCATTAACGCCTCGTTCAAATCACATAACAACATAAACACAACGCAAAAAGAAATGGAACTCCGACATATTTTTAATCTTGCACCCTTTTGTATTTGTCATCTCCTTGACAATTCTTGACTTTGCCATTGATTACATCATGTGGTTTGCATAAGATTTAGGTTTTTAAAAATATTTACTACTATTAAGAGGAGAGGTAAGAGTTCAAAACTATTGCATAAAGTTCATGATGAAGATATATATCAATTTTAATATGAAGCTCAAAACTATGTTAGTTTAAATATTATCAAGAAAAGTCAACGAGTAGTACGATATAATTGTTAGTTTTGTAAGAGTATGAACATGAGATTGGATGTTTTGGTATTGTTTGTTGGGATCCAATAAGTATATGGAAGCCTTATTGGGCTTGGCAAGCTGAATTCTTCTTTGTAAAGGATTCAGTGGTTGCGATTGAAACTGATATGTGATGGAAAAACATAAGTTGTTTTTCATTTGGATTCTAATAGAGAGTCCTTATTATGTAATGAGAGGATTATATATCTGTGTATATATTATATAGGTTGGCCTCTGCTCTCACAGATTAACACTCTTATTTCGGAACTGAGTCCTATTCTTAGTTTGAGCAATAAGCAATCTGACAAAAAGGAGAAGGTTCATAGCGCACAAGTTCTGGTTTGCAAGGCTTCATCAAGTGAGACTTCTTCACGTTAGTACATTGCAAATTCTTGTATGTAATAAGGTTCTGAGTTTTGTTATGTACTAAATAAGGTCCCAAGCTTTGAAAATTGCAAATTATATACTAAACAGAGTTCAAAGCAAAGCAGTCTCTTCAACACCATTTGAGTTGTGGCAGCGCAAGGTACCTAATTTTAGCTATTTTCATGTCTGGGGTTGCAAAGCTGAAGCTAGGTTCTACAATTCTTGTGAAAGGAAGATGGATCCAAGAACGCAATCATGTTATTTTATCGGTTATCCTGAGAAATCAAAAGGATACAAATTCTATATTCCCCAAGGTCATACTCGAGTTCAAGAAACACACAATGCTATGTTTTTAGAACATCAAGATATCTCATATTTATCAAGAGAAAATTTTGTTTTTGAAGAGATTGAACATACTCATGAACATTCCGTACAAGTAGATTCAAATCCCATTTTATTATTTCCTCATTCAATGACTACTAGTATACAAGATTTGGGTGATTAAATGGATTATGATGTTGGCAATACTAGGACAATGATCAATCTGCTGTAATTACTGATACTGTCACATAATTGAATCAACATGAATATGTGGAAGTGTCAACTTAAATTGAGCCAAGAAAATCAAGTAAAATCCGAAGATCAACAACTGTGAGTTACTATGTTTATCTACAAGAAGCTGAATTTGACATTGGTGATATTGATGACCCACTCACATACACTTAGGCCATAGAAGGTTCTAAATCAGTTTTATGGCAAAATGCAATGAAGGATAAGTTGGAATCCATGTTTAAAAACAATGTTTGGACATTAGTGGAATCTCATATTAAGCCTATAGGTTGCAAGTGGGTGTACAAGACTAGGAAAGATGCTCAGGGCTGAATTGAGAGATACAAAGCAAGGCTAGTTGCTAAGGGGTTCACTCAGAGAGAAGGCATCAATTACAATGATACCTTCTCACATGTTTCCTTTAAAGATTCAATGGGGTTGTTATGTCCTTGGCTACACATTGATTTGAAGCTGCATTAAAGGGATGTGAAAATGACTTTTCTAAATGGAGACTTAGAAGAGAATATATTTATGAAGCAACCAACTGGATTTGTTGAAAGGGGGAAAGAAAATATGGTGTGCAAGCTAAACAAATCCATTTATGGCTTAAAACAGGCTTCAATGCAATGGTATTTAAAGTTTGATCAAATTATTTCTTCCCAAGGTTTTGTAGATAACAAGTTAGATGACTGCATATACATTAAGTTTGTTGGTTCAAAGTTCATTTTTCTGGTGCTTTATGTTAATGATATTTTCCTTGCCAGTTCATGTCAACACTTGTTGCAAAGTACCAAGAGAATGCTAAGTGAGAATTTTGAGATGAAAGATCTTGGTGAGGTCCACTTTGCTGGGAATTGAAACTGTTAGAGATCGGAAATGAGACTTCTTGGCTTATCTCAAAAAGGCTACATTAATAGAGTGTTGCTAAGGTTCAATATGGAAAGTTGTAACAATGGTCAAGTACCAGTTAACAAGGGAGATAAATTTTCTAGAGATTAGTGTCCCAAAACAGACTTAGAAGTTAAAAAGATGCAATCTAAACCTTATACTTTTCTGGTTGGAAGCCTTATGTATGCAACCATTTGTACAAGACCAGACATTGCCTTCATTGTAGGCATGCTAGGTAGGTTTCAAGCAAATACAGGAGAAGCACATTGGGTAGCTGCTAAGAAAGTTTTGAGATACTTGCAGAGAACCAAGGGTTATATGTTAGTATATGGCAAGAGTGACTCTCTGGAACTTGAGGGGTACATTGACTCGGATTTAGCTGGAGATGTGGATGATAGGAAGTCTACATGGGGTTATATTTTTGTGCTTAATGTAAGTGTAGTTCATGGAAAAGTTGAAAACAAATTGTTATTGCTAAATCTACTATGGAGGATGAGTTTGTAGCATGTTTTGAGGGCATGAAACAAGCGGCTTGGTTAATGAATTTCATATCAGAATTGAAGATTGTTAGTTCAATTCAAAGGCCTGTGAAAATGCATTGTGACAATAATTCAGCAGTGTTTTTTTTCCAAGAACAACAAAAGAACTTCAGCTTCTAGGTTAATGGATGTGAAGTTTCTTAAAGTAAGGGAGCAAGTCAAGAAGAGGGTGATTGAAGTGCAACATATTAGTACCTCTATGATGCGTGCTGATCCTTTGACTAAAGCATTACCTATTGGAGAGTTTAAACATCATGTTGTAAAAATGGGAGTGCTAGAATGTTTAGGTCAGTGGGACTAGTACTTCGCATTTCTGTAACATAGGATTGCAATTATGAAACAAGAAGCGCAGTCTTAATGTAACTAAGGTTAATTTATTTTAAATAATAGCTAGTTTGTTTAATTTTATGTTTCAATAAATGTCTCAAGGCTCATTACTTCGATCTTTAGAGGTTTTGTGGTTTTGGAAGACAGATTCGATTGTGCATTGGTTTCAATTGATACTTTGGAAAACAATTTGTTTGTTTTAAAGTTTTAGTTATGAATTGATCTTTTGATGAATATGTTGCTCTCTTTGGTGATTAATGTTTTGATCTTTTGACAAATGGGAGCAAGTTTGTTTCTTTACTTAGCCATATCAAGTTTGAATCATGAGTTATAAATTGCAGATTGGATACATGTAAGCTCTTAATTAATACTACATCTTGTTTGTAGTCCATAATTCTTAGTTTCTATATTTTGAGATGCATTTGTACATTAGTCTAAAATTGATCTAATGTTCAAGTGGGAGAATGTATGAGTATGAACATGAGATTGGATGTTTTGGTATTGTATGTTGGAATCCAATAGGTATAAGGAAGCCTTATTGGACTTGGCAAGCTAAATTCTTCATTGTAAAGGATTAAGTGGTTGCGATTGCAATTAATATGTGATGGAAAAACATAAGTTGTTTTCATTTGGATTCTAATAGGGAGTCCTATATATATATATATATATATATATATATGTATATATAAATATATATATACATATATATAGTTGGCCTCTGCTCGCACAGATTAACACTCTTATTTTGGAACTAAGTCATATTCTTAGTTTGAGCAATAGGCAATCTGATAGAGAGGAGAAGGTTCACAGCGCACAAGTTCTGGTTTGCAACATACATGGCTTCATCGAGTGGAACTTCTTCAAGTTAGTACGTTGCAAATTCTTGTATGTAATAAGTTTATGAGTTTTGCTGATTGTGATTCCACCAAGACCTCCTCACCTCCTCAACCGCAAAAACAGTACTTCTCCTTGCAGACATCGAATAGACTTTACTTGAAGATGTAAAAAAGAAAAAAGAAAAAAGAAATTTAGGGTTTAAGAGTTCAGTGTTTAATGTTAAGCGTTGACAATTTAGAATTTAGAGTTTTGATCACATAACTTCGTAGCATAACCTTCAATTAATTACGACAAAAAACTAAAACCTAACTGGAAAACAAGTATGAAAATTTGGAACTTTGTTGGCTCGCTTTAAATTTTCACTGAGAACTAAGATTAGATTAGGCATGTGAACAAATTTTGGCACTAAACCTAATGTGGTTGTTTCGGCGCCAAAATTCTACCTGCCATGATTCGGGAGGCAGGTATCCTAAAGTACACGTTAATTTGAAGGAGATGACAGCCGATCAACCAATCTCATGGGTCCCACGCGGAAAGATAGATGCCTTTGCCCAAAGTCTATCGGTACAGGGTCCTTGTAGCGCAAACAGGTATGTCCTAAAGTTGGTCATAACTGTTCGATTCGTGATCAATGGTCCTTATCATTTTACATAATGCATGTTTAACAGTTCAAATGTATAGTAGGTTATTTAGTACTACAGTATAGAAGTATTCATTTTTACTTGTTAATGAAACATTTTAGATTTAATTATCGTCGAAAATCAGTTCAAACCAAAATACTATGGTTCGTCATTGTTTGATTTCGTCCAAATCCCTCATCTCTTAAGTTAAATATACCGTCGTATATATTAAAAAAAAAAAGTACACAAACTCGTTCTTTTTTTTCGTTTTTTTTAGACGATACAAGGTCGTTTTTAAAAAATATAAAAAAAAAACTATACGAAGATCTCTTGTAAAATAAAAATCCTTCATCATCGACCCTACCTTTTGCGAACCCATGAAGAGCTAAGTGTAGGCAGCTTCCCACATTTAGACGAAGAATTTGTGGTTTTCTTGTGGTGCCTTTCTGGTAGCTCACTTGCAAGATTTAATTTATGTGAGCGTTATCTTTCATGTTGCTTGGATGTGAGTTTTCCATAGCTAAGAAATGTATCATATTCTTTATAGTTTGTAATTTTGGAGTTGTTGATTTTCTGTTAATGCGTGTGTGACCTATTGGTTGCAACTAGCGTGTCTGCCTAGTATGTTATCGGTCTTATAATCTTTCATTTGATCTCCAAAAAAGAAAATAAAAAAATTTGGACTGGCGAAACTACTTTTGGTGGCTGCAAATAAATTTGGCAGATTGTAGATGATTCTACATGTTCTTGATCAGATCCAGCTAGGATTATTATCTGAAACTCCAGAGCTTAATTGATAATATTTTATATGGACACTGCTTGACCCTTTACGTACAGGAAGATTCCTCCTAACATAACATAACAAGGTGACATCATTATATAGTGCAAATGTTATAGTTGGAATCATTTATTCTCTACATCGTAAATGTAAAGATTATTTCTACGAAAACTTGATTTGGAGGCTGTTTCATATATGATTAATCAAACAAGTGGACAGTTTATCATAAGTATGTTACTTATTACCATAACCATCGATTTTTTCTCACATAAGGATGGTCAACGGTTTCCAAATTGAAAGAATTTTTTCAATGATATTTAGAGATGACAAAAAGGGTGAACGAGTCCAATATGATGTTTGCACAACGTTACATCTTCATGTAAAAAGTCAAACAATATCCTTTAATTTAAGTCTCAAATTTGGTTTGCTGTGCCATAGAATTCAAGTGTGAAATTTACATTGTAGGTGGCATGTTCCTGGGAAATGGTTTCTGCACTATATTTTTGTATGTACATCCTTGAATCTCTTTGAATTTATTCAATTCAAGAACTAAAGAGGAATGTGCAGAGGAAGATAAATGCAAAAATTTATTTTTCAATTATATAAAATGATTCCATGCTACATAATAAGGTATAAAGTAATTGTCTTGCCATGAGAAAACACATATTTGTCAACTTATTATTGTATTAAGGTATGCAAACTAAGCATCATAATTCCTTAGTTGTGTGTGTACACATTCTTAATTACAGTTCATAATATAACGAAATGAAATTGTAAGTTCAAAATGACAATTGTGCGTACCAGGAATAGTACTATATGTGGGTTTTATGTGTCATAATACGAGTTAAAACATAATTAATATGTCTTACTTTTAAAATACATGTATTATAATTTTAATTGAATAGTAACACTACATAGCAGTGTGTACATGTACATGAAATTATTTGTGTAAAACTTAGCTCGTACAAGGATCTGTAGTCACTACATTTATCTTCTAAAGTAAGTAAATTCTTTTATTCTTGACTTAAGCCTAATTCAATTTAGATTGAAATCATCTATTAGTAATCCAATCGAGTAAACTTTTACTTATAACATGTGTCAAGAAAGTTGAGGTTCCACCATAAAATCAATTGTGATATGGGGAGTAGCCAAACTTACTTATAAGCCCATGCAAGGTCTTTCTTCTAATTAATGTGGAATTCATTCCCAACAACCCCCCTCATGTGTGGCCGTTGTAATTCACACGTGGGATAACCTGTTCTGATGCCATCAAGAAAGTTGAGATTTCACCATAAAACAGATTGGCAAATATGAAGAGTAACCTTACTCACTTATAAGCAAATGCAAGATCCCTTCTTCCATCATCAATGTGTGATTCTTTCTTAATGACGTGGGAATCACAGTCACCCTTGACTTAACGCCTTCCCATTTAATATGCCAGTCTGATAATTTCTTCCGTCTTTTAAAGGGTTTATGGTGTTTGTTTTGTGTAGTCACTGCAAGAAGCCATGATTGTTGAACCCGAAAGAGACCTACTCTATAGTTCAAACGAGATTTAAATATTGCCATTTCCATTTAAATGTAGCTGCTGTCTCTGAGCAATCGATTAAGTAAATTATTGGTCGGGGACTATTGCATGTCCTCTAGGTTGTGGCATTGTCCAGAAAATGGTAAAATCGCAAAGATTCCATTTTTGATTTTTGGTTGTCTTTGTTAATCATTCCTTTCCTTTTGCATGCATCCTCCTCATGGCTCAGAATTGACACGAACGTGCAGCTTGTCGCTATAGTTTTTGCTAATTTCGTGTCTATGTACTTTTTTGTTTCTTTTTATGCTAACCTGCCTTTTTATTACACTAATAGGGTTAGGGTTTGGGTGAATACCATCACATCTCAAATCTGATACCCGCCCCATTGTTTCGTAAAGCATGTTGCAGGGCCTCCTTTATGCTATACTCAGTGTACGAAGATTGAACTACTTATCACAATTCGTACGTATGTTTGATTTTTGTTTACAAGAGGTGGATTGCTCTGGTGGATAGAGTCTTTTCCTCTATCCTTAATGTACAGTATCATTTGTTCTAAAAAAAAAACTAACCTAAAACTGATTTAGTTACTTAATTTTACTGAGATTGTTTCTTTCTTCTGTTTTGGAAATTCAATGATACATTTACACTACAAGGGGTTAGCGAGTAATTTGGTTTATAACTTGCAACGCGCTTCAAATCTAAAATTTCTCATTTACAAGTGAAGAATAATATCTAAGCCGTAGTATTAAGTGGAAAAACCAAGTGTTTTAACTAGATGCGTTGCTGAAATACATCGCTGGCATCCACAGGCAATTTCTTTGAATTTAAAGAAATATATTTGGTATTAAAATGCTAGCTAGCTCTCACATTGAATTATTTAAGAATTATTGAAATATTTCCCGATTATTAAACTATTCATCTAGACCCTTAGATTCAAATTTAAATTCAAATTTCCTGATTATAGGGTAATATTATCCACATACCTAATTTTACTTCCCAGACACCCCTATCAATTTTTGGCCATCAAATCAAATAAATTGAAGATGATCAATAGCCGAAAATTAAAAAGGGTGTGTGGGAGGTAAAAATGAGTTTGTGAATAGAAATATCCATTTTATATTGTCCCTTTTAAGTTTCTACATATACATACACACACACACACACATATACCAGTTACTTGAGAAAGAAATACGAATTTTGACGTCGTGAATGTAAGACAGCGCACATTTTATGATGAATAGAAAATGATAAGAAGAGAAGAACGCAGGTAAGAAAAAAAAAAACACCCCTTGAATTTTACTTGTTAGAGCTATAAGGATGAAAATTTGGTAATTAACTCTATATTTGACATAGTTTTATTTTATACGAAATGGGTATAATGCGCCCTTGTTCAAACACGGTCCCTTTGTGATCCTCTTCATTCCAAAAATAACTGGAAAGATCCAAAATGGGCCAAAATGTTCAGTCGTTAAGTGGAAAGATATATGAAATTTAGCATTTTAGTTTGTTAAATCTTGCCTAATAGATAAAAGGTATGGCATCAGATTAAATTTCGGTTTGTACTTAGGTAGTACAAAATTCTACCCGAAACCTCATCATATTGTAACTTAACTAGTACATATTCAGTAGTTAGAGTACTTCTTCATTACCCTTAAAAGGACTAAAAGTATAATTAATAATGGCACCAAAATCTGGGGCATAGACTTCTTTTGTAGTGGTTTCCAAATGAAGGTACAACTGCTTTATGTTTAAAGCTGCACAAGCTTTTGCCATTTCCTTGCGGTCTTCCTTCTTTGATTAAATTTGAATCTAAGAACATGTTCACTCTCATTACCATCCACCATCCACCATCCACCATCCACACTACGTCAACATCATTACCGCCGTTGTCATTCAGTACTATTTTTGTGGTTAAGTTATCATTTCACGACCTAATCGATGAAAAAAAATAGTTTTAGTTACCATCTTTGAAGAATTGTGTCGCCATCACATACTCGTTAATCATACGTGAATTTAACAACACTGCCATCTATGATTGATATTGGTGATACGACACTTCACCAATATGCTTATTAAACACTCTACACTTAATGGCGCGATAAAAAGAGTGCGTTTCAGTCACTATTTCAGATCTAAGTACACTTTGTAGGTAAAGATGAAGGGGAATCTCAATCACTCCATATCCTTGCAAATACATTCAACCAAACAGCCCTCAACATAAAGACAAGCAGCTTTTTGTATAATTTTATCATTTTTTTAACAAAGAAGCTGTACAACAACAATTTAGATTAATGAGTAATTATTCAATAATGTTAGACATAACCCGTGAAATGAGTAAGGTAAGACTGCTTATAGCTAGATGAATTAGGTTGAATGTTCATTCTCTTAGCCTGAGAAGGAAAACATAAAGATGATCAAGTTTCTTTGTGCTTTGGTGCCAACGACTATAGCGCATCCATCAGCGAGCAATCCAGTAATCCCACTAAGTAAGTTTATAGCTACGATATGTGAATTATGGTAGACATGCATGTTTGTTGTTAGGTAACATTCGAACGTGTCCAAAGAAAATAATTTCTCTTTAAAGCCTTCACTGTAGACACCATAATTGTTCAAGCTAGTAAGTTCAAAAAAGCTTGGAAACAATGATATTTTTGCTTTCCTTTTTCTTAAATGCCATTCTAGGGTTTCCTTTTTCAAACCCTGCTGTGGGGTGTGCGTGTGGGTGTGGGGGAGGCGGGAATTGAAATTAAATATACGTCTCAAATAATTTAAGGGCAAATTTTATTTGAACCAAATAATCTCTTTTTACATTTAGTTTTACCTTTAAATGTGAATTGTTTTTTTTTTTATTCTATTGCATAAGAGTACATCTGATATAATACCAATTTGGTAAGTTATCATTTGGTTAGTTCACTTTGTTGGATTAGGTTCATACATTGATTATTTAGATTAGCTTATTTTTATTATTTTTTTTATTAAATTATCATAAATGTTAATTCTTATTTATTGGATTATATTTTACTTAATTTTAGGATTAAATTTAAAAATTAAATTTTGTTTCTCCTGCTTTCAATCCCTATTTCAATTTTTTTCTCCTACTTCCATCACAGGTTAATTGTGCTGACTATAATCTATGTTATAGGTATTATATAAATCATATATACTAATATGGATTTGTAAATATATGAACATTATATTTCTTTGAACTATGTTCATGGATGATGGGTAAATCACTACTAAGCATAACTATTTGGGTGATGACGTGACAGCCGTCGCGCAAAGGCGAATACGGTCGTTGAGAAGAGGACATCACACAAATTCTGTCGTGCAAAACTCATGATGTCATACATTGCGCGACGGAGGAAAGTTCTTCGTTGCGTGAAATGAATGTTGTGCGAAACAAACAACAACGAATGAGTGTTCGTTGCGCGTGATACTCTAAGCGACGAAACTGGGGTTCGACGCGCTAACCCTTGCGCGACTGACATAGAGGCTGTAGCAATAAGATTTTAAAAATAATTTTTATTTATTTATTATTTATTATTTCCTTTTAAATGTTGACAATACTGTTTTATGTACAAATTAATTTAATGAAATTAGAAATAGAAAATGTAAAGAAGAATATTGAATTAAAAAATTATTGATTGCTAAAAAAAAAATATTGAAAGAGTACATACAATGGAAAGAAATATTTTAAAATTTGAAAATGATTAAAAAAAATTACAATATGTAGTCGTCCACGTCACAATTGCCTGCTAGTGGTGTTGTTGCTACGTTGGGGGGCTGGGAAGTCGTAGCTGCTGCGGCAGGGGGCTGGGAGGTCGTTGCTGGAGGTGGTTCAATGTCGGGGAATCGAAAGCCATAGATTTGAGGGGTGAAACGAATTTGGTTTACTAAACTGCTTTGGGCTGCAAGCTGAGATTGCTAGGCAGCAATTTGCTCCTTTAGGTTTGCTACTTCAGATGTGAGAGATTCGACGTCTTCTGTTCTCTACCTAGAGGAGGAGGCAAACGAGACCCGATGGCGGGCTTTCCTAAGTCCCCGATGAACATTCCCCTGCCTACGACCAATGGTCTGATCGAGTGTGTCCGTCACGTTCTGAAAACCCGCATCCTCAGGGGGAAATACCTCCTTGATCGGGGTCTCTGGGGGAAGCTGGGAAGCCACCTCCTCTAGAACGGTCTGGCCCTTCTCCACCATGGTGGACTAGAAAAATGAAAACAAACAAATTAATTTTAATATACATGTAATTAATATTAATACTAATTGAATATTAAAATATTGAAATAACTTACATGACCTTGCTCTGTCAGCTCATCCCTGAGCCAAATGTATACCTCCTTGAACATGTCAATCTCAGGAAACTTTGACCCCCTTGAATAAAAAAAAATTATTAACACATAGATTACTAATTGTGTAATATAGAGTAAAAAGAATCAAAACTTAAAATAAATATATGGTTACCTTATGTCGCCCCTCCAACCTATAACAGAAGCGTTGTGAACTCGAACGCTGAAGAAGTTTCTTCTTCGACCGATTGATCGAGTTTGCCTTCATTTTTTTCCTGTTGAATTAAAAAACGTATTAGTTTAGATATTTATAACAAATTAATGAAAAAAATTAAAATATTATTGAAAAATATAAAAATTTTGATTAAATATTATCGAAATATATATTATACTTACGAGGTATTCCTCGTCTTGAAAATGTCCGCAGAGCCACTCCCATTCATCCCAGCTATCCACCAACTACTTAGGGCACCCAACTGCTAAAGCGACCTTCGAACCGTCGTATTTCTCATAATGCTTGTGGAGGTCACTCTTCCACTGAATGAACCTACCGGCACAAAGGTCATTGATGTACTGGTTTTGATTGGCATCAAGGTTCATGAGCTCATAGTGATGCTGAAAAACACAACAAATAAATAGTAGTTACAATTTATAATATTTGTGTACTTTAATAAAAATTTAAATTTTGAGGTTGAAAATACTTATCGATAATTCATGAAGAATTACTTCCTTGACTTCAGGTGGGACAACTTTCCATGACTCCCACAAGAGGGGGCAATGATTCCTGATAACTGAGCCAATGTCGCTGGCCAACGCACTGTGTTGCTCCCTTATTGCAGCCGCACGATGTCAAGGATCCCACGTAATGGTGATCTTCTTGGTCGTGGTGCGAGTGGTTTGTGACTTCTTCAGAAGTCTGCATGGGCCCCTAATTTATTTATTTATTTTTTTTGAACTACAAAATAAACAAAGTAAACATTAGATGAATTCTATTTTCTACTGAAAATTCGGCAGAACCTCCCTAAAAATATAACATTTCCTAAAACCTGTAGACAATATAACAACAAAAACAACACATCCACCTAACAATTCAAACACTTTATACCAACTGGGGACTTTAAAACAATTATAATCTAAATTCCAAATTGTTAAATTGAAAATACCATGAGAAAGATGCATTACCTGTCTGGGACTCCTTTCCATAGACAAAGGAAGCCTCACCAGACTGCTCAGCCTCCTCAAAACTTCGGGGCCGTCAATGAGTCCGTCAGGTGCTTAGTAGAGGATGCGTCACCGAAAAAGTCGATTATGCAGGAGTCGGAGACATCGTTGGACCAAAAGGCGTGACAGAAGGCACACCCATTGTGCCCAAATCAAGTGGGGAGGTGGCAGCAGCACTATCTGCTGGAGAAGGTGTCTGATTGACCTTACTAGCTGCCCAATGGTTTGAAATTAAATTTGACATCTACAAAAACAATAAATAAAAAAGTTACATTCGAATAATTTTAGTCAATTTATTAGAGTATATTACATGGCACATAATATACATAATCCACCAACACCAACATGTTTTTGTTTATGTTTTGCATATAAAAGCTATCAAATGTTTATAAAAAAACAAGCAACGCATCCTAAGTAACTAATCCGCCAATGAATTAGTAATAGACAAAGAATAGTCAAATATATAACATTTTCCTTGATATATATATATATATATATATATATATATATATATATATACAAACACAGAGAGAGAGATAAATTAATAAGTTTATCTTTTTTTGGGAAAAATATTCAAAACCAAACTAAAACACCAAATCTAGTGAACTTATTTGAATATACAACTTGGGCAAAGCATTTGAGACAATATCATATATGGTTGGTGTAGGGAAACAAATAGCAAAATAGCAAAAATAAAGGTATTAGCTATAGGCAGCATGGTTTCATCGCATAATCCAGAGTGTTGGGGGCATAGTTTATAGCCATATATTGGTGGGGAATGGGAATGAGAAATAGCATATATTAGTAATAACAAGATCCATGTTGCAGGATTACATACATAAGAAAACTATTCATACTATTGCAGAGGTTGAAAACTGTGGTATAAAATCAAATGAAGCAAACTATGGTATAAAACATAGGAAATTTCAATCCAAATCCAATTATTGAATACCAAACACAACATTACAAAACTCAAATTACAAATTCACTATGATAAACAGGTAAAAGTTTTCCTTCACCACGTCCTGATTATTAAGAAAACACATCCATGCATAGAGTCTACATCATTATAATCTAAAGTTGTTGAATGCTAGTCCACTTTTCAGTATACCAAATATCCAATTCTGTAAAGACCCAAATTACATAAATCAAACATAACAAAACATATATTACTTGAATGACCGATACAAAGAATAATAAAGTTAAGAATCTAAATCCAAATAGTGAAAAAAGAAATATTCTCAAGAGTATGAGTAGAAGCATGATTCCACACACTGCAATATGACAAAAGAATCAAATATTTTGGTGCCTTAGCGGGCAAGATAAAGGTAACGCTTAAAAGGGACCAATGCAACATCGGCAAGTTGTGAAACATGATGAACATGTCCAATAAAGAAGAAACCAAATAAACCTATGATAAAAAAATACTGCATAAAAATTGGAAGTAAGGAATCATTTAATAACTATACTATAGTAAAAAAATTTATTTTATTTTTTAAGTCACTACTCTAACCTAGACGAGAGGGAGGGGGAAGGGCTTGAGCCTGAGGTGTAATGTTACGTTTTCTTAATGAGTTTGATCTATGATAGCAATATTCAAAGCAAAATTTCCAAATTTCTTAATGTATAATACCCGGTTTTGTTAATGGAATATGCTGGGAGTACTTCCTATCATTCACATTAGGTAATCCCAATTCTGAACCCCTATTTGATTCTAAAACCCGGTTTTGTTTATAACCAAAAAAATGGAAAAAAAAAATTCAAACCCCGGATTTCCAATTCGAAAACCATAACCCAATATTCTCAATTCAAAAACCATAACCTAATATTCTCAATTCGAAAACCCTAACCCAAGATTCCAAATTTGAACCCTAAATCCCTAACCCAGGATTCCTAATTCAAACCCTAAATCCCTAATTGTTCTAATTAAAACAATTCAACGAAAAAAATGAAAAATTCCACTAATAGATAATTGAATTAAGGTAGAGTGAATTAAGGGATATAGGGTGTTTACCTAGTAATATTGTTGCGGTGGTGAGATGGTGTGGCGTTGGAGTGTGGTGGCGGATGTCAGGTGTGGAAGAGAGAGTGATAGAGAGACAGAAACAGAGAGAAAGCGAGAAAGGGAGAGACTGAGATATTGAGTGATGAGAGCGAGATATGGAGAGAATCGAGAGAGAGAAGAGAGTGAGATTCATATAGAATCGAGAGAGATATAGAGTCTGAGCTTCACCAAAATAAAAACACACCCAATTTATATGTTTGCGCGATGGAGGTGTTCAAATTTTCGTCGCGAGTCTAGTTTTTAAATAAAAAAATGAATTTTTAAATATTTGCATGATAAACATTTCCAAAATATCGTCGCGCATATTTGTAAATTTATTTTATTTTTTGTTTAATTAATTTTTTACAAATTTTAAAGGAAACTTTTGTTTGTATACAAAATAAATACCATTCAATAAATATCATTACATTTACATCACAAGTTTTCATTAATCCTCGTCTGAAGTAGAATAAATATTATCACTTTCATCATATTCAGACTCTCATTCCTCCTCATCTGTAGGCACATCAACATCATCAGTTGTGCGCTTGGGTGCATTGTATTGTAGTAGATCCCTGAGGTCAATCATAATAGACTCGATTGGTATTTTGATTTCATGACCTCCGGCTACCTGATACGGTTCGTGTACAATAGTCATATCCTGTTGTGTATATGTACCAAGTTCCGTTGAAGTCTCTAGTTGTTGGTCAGCAACGTCACCACAATTGTCATTGTTAGCTGGATATCGGCTTGGAATATCATATAACCCTCTGTGCTCAATCTTCTGAACTACTTTCCATCCCTTCTCGCCCTTATGGTCATCTATATAGAAAATTTGTTTGGCCATTGTTGCCAAAATGTAGGGGTCGTTGTTATACCAACATCTGTTAGTGTTGATCGATAACAAACCATCGTCTTGCTTAACACCTCCAACCCTACGTGGGTTTGTATCAAACCAACCACACTTAAAAAGGATAACTTGACAGCGGTCTTTGTAAAGCAATTGCATAACACTTGTAAGTTTTCCATAGAAATCCATTTCTGAAATGTCACCCGCACCCGGGACATGTATCCCACTATTTTGTGTACACAGCTTGTCATCGCGATTAGCTGTCAAAAACTCGATGCCTTTTACAAGACAACCAGAGTACAATTATGCAGTTAGGGGTTCAATAGCCAAGTTGTACAAATTTTCAATGTAAGTAGGCAAATTCATGTCATTCAATTTCTTCACCTAAATGAATGATAAAAGGTTAACGTGTTAATTTACCATTTACAATTATGCAAATAACCCAAAACAAACCAACGAGGAAACACTTCACGGTGCTTCTTGGCATATAAATGTGAATGATGTTCCCACTTCATCAACTCTTCATGCTCATCTAGGTAGGTAATTGTCTTGTTACAATTGTTAAGTATAAACCAATGTGCTACCTCCATGTCCATTTTGTTAAACGACTCCCCTCTGATTGGCTCGCCAAAGGGTCATGCAATTTGGGCAAAAACAAAAAGTTTTTCACTTCTCACACCACCATCATTATTGCTTGATGTCGATTGAACATAGTCTTAACGTCTTGTAGGTACATTGCACAAAATGTAAGCAACTCAAATGAGACCCATGCCTCCACGATTGATCCTTCGGGCTTTGCCCTGTTCCATACACTCTTTTTTAATTCACCTAGTAGTCTGCATCAATAGATAAAATAACATGTAACATCATGAACTAAAGTATTTATGGCGATTAAATTCCTTTATAGCGGATACATCAATCGATAGTTGACGGGTCTGGCTAGAAATGCCTCATCCGATAAGTGAATCATGACGTGGATCAGGCTTGTGAAGAAAGTTGGAGGAAATATTTGTTTAAACTTGCATAGCACTTTAATAATATGACCGTACAACTATTTAACATTGGACTTGAGCAAAGATCTTGCAGTTAATTGTGAAAAATATATCGCCAACAACATAATTAGGTTAATATCTTCAGGCAATAAGTGTCGAATTCCCACTAGGAGAAGATGTTGAAGTATCACATGACAATCATGACTCTTGAGGCTTGAAAACTTTCCTCCATCCACGTTTGCACAACGACCGATGTTTGAAGCATACCCATCTGGAAACTGTACAGAAGATAAATACTGCAAAAACTCTTTCCTCTTATCCGGCTTCACCGAAAACGATGCAAGCTTCTTTTTGGCTATGTCTCCGTCCCTCATCATCCATAAACCTGGCCTAATGCCCATTTTTTCCATATCAATCCGAGCTTTTATTTTGTCCTTTGTTTTTCCCTCGATGTCTAGTATAGTTCCGACCAGTGTATCAAACACATTTTTCTCAACATGCATTACATCGATGTTGTGTGAATTTTGACCAGTACGGGGGCTCGAACAACCTTGTCTTATGTGTCCATTTCAGACATGTGTCTAGTCTTGTCCTATTTACGAATTTTCCCAACAGAGAAAAATTCAAACGATTCACCTGAGCCAAAATTTAATCTCCAGACTGTTCTTTGGGTCTTAGCTGAATCTCTGTGCTATTGAAGAAGGCTATCTCATTCTAATGCCACTCGTGGTTCCACGGCAACCATTTACGATGCCCTAGGTAACAAACTTTTCCCGAGTGCCAACCAAACGTTATGTTCTCTTTGCAGACTGGGCATGCGTAATAACCCTTAGTGCTCCATCTAGGCATCATAATGTACGCTGTAAAAATAGTTTATAGTCCACATCACTGGTACTCGCAAAGTGAACATCTTATCGGTAGATTTATCGTACGTGGGAACATCATTTTCCCATAATTCTTTTAGTTCATCGGCCAACGGTTGTAAATAAACATTAATAGACGTGCTCAGATCTTCGGTTATCAACAATGTCATCATTATATATTCTTTTTCCATACACTTCCAAGGTGACAAATTATACAGAATTGCGAAGATTGGCCAAGTGTTGTGGTTTTGGTTTAGAACCCCAAACGGATTAAACCCATATGCCACAAGTCTCAATCTAACGTTCTAGGGCTCACGTGCAAAATCGGGGTATAGCTGATCAAACTCTTTCCATACCTTTCCATTTGCAGCATGTCACATCATTATCCATTCACCTATCCTTATGCCACCTCATGTCGCTTGTAGTGTGCGTCGACATATACAATTGCTACAACCTGGGCTTTAATAGGAGAGAACGGATAACGTTTTGTGGAATCTTCGTTGATTAATTCTAAGAGGTCATTTTAAACTGCGACTCATTACATACAGGGCATTTATCCAATGTTTTATTGCCTTTGAAGAACAAAATGCAATTATTTTTACACTCGTGAATTTTTTCACATCTCAATCCAAGACCATTCAGCACATTCTTTGCACTTTTATGATCTTTAGGCAGGCAATTGTCCTTTGGAAGCATCATCTTGAAAGCCCCAAAAAAGTAATCAAAACACCAGTTCGACATATGAAACTTTATTTTGCCATGCATCAACTCAACAATGGTCGTAAGCACTGAAATCCTTCACAACCAAGGTATAATTCTTGTTTGGCATTTTTTAATAGTTTTTCATATTTTTCCAATGCTTCATTGCCCATGGTGGGAGGTGTGGAGCCAAAAATAATCACAAGGTGACATGTGGGTTTTTTGGATAAAAGAGGACAAAAATACCCTTGACGCACATCGGGATTCCTACGCGCGAGCAGCAGGCAATCATCCCTCAACCAAGTCAAAAGTGCCCAAAATAGGTAACAATTCAAAATCTGTTTCATCCATGCTCATCAAATCTTCCCCACAAGGTAACTCCCAAATCATTTCTTTCAAATTATGTTAATTAGTCAATTAATTGATTTATTACCTAATTAATCTATTATTGGCTAATTAACTACAAATTACACCAAAAAAATACCCCAAATGACCGGTCCTTATTCTCCTAATAGGACTAGCCAAATCCCTATAAATAGCTCTCTATTCTTTCCAAAAACTACTTCCAGGTCTCTTGTTAAAATTCTCAAACACGTTCTCTCTAAAGGTTCTTCGACCAAAGCGCCCCCCCCCCCCAAATCATCGTGGGCGTGTGAGGCTTTTGGCCTTGACCAAAGGTGTTAATTTTTTTGTAGGTGCAATTTTGTCCAAAATCAAGGAGGAAGAAATTTGCATCCACATGAAGGACTTCATCTTCTACTTCCTCATTCGTATTCTAACTAGCATTTGAAAAAGCATCATTGATAATGTCCATAATTTGTTCTTTGGGTCCACAACAGATTCAATTGTCTCCACTGCTCGAATAATGTGTGAGGTGAAGCATGTTGTATTTGTTCTCCATGATGATTCCAAGTAGTATAGGTTTCCATCGTCCCATTTCTGACTAAAAGGTATCGAACAGTTTCAAAATATTCAATCATTGAGTTGTTACACTTTCTACAAGGACACCGAATTTGAGTTGAACCCCGATTGTTTGCAATTGAAGAATCAATGAACTAATTTATTCCATCCAAATAATCATCAGCACATCTATTAGGATTATATATCCACTGTTTGTCCATATCACCTTTAAACATACAAAAATTTACAAGGGTTACAACAACTTCAATTATGACATGCCACCTTATGCCTCCAGTATGGGTCCTATCTCATTCGAGAATGCACGATTACGTGTTATAATTTATGGTTCCAACATATTAGAGTTCGATCGTGGGAAAATTTCGGCAGCATCTCCCTGTAATTCTTCAAGTGCCGCAAATACAAAAAAACTACGATGCACGCGAAGAATGGAAAGAGATGCTATCAAATTTCCCACGTTCAAACTCTAATGCTACAAATTGTGCATTCTCAAACTGTCAAAAAATTTGGGACAATTCAAGAATTAATTGGACTACAATCATGCTTTCGCATCCATTTGCAAAATCTAACTAATTCTCAAACTAGAAACTAAGCTTATATGAACATTGCAAACAATTTTTTACACATCCATACAAAAATGTTTGCATACAAATACATAAACTCACAACAATTATAAACTACATATAAAACAATTTCAATGAATTGAAAATAAATAAGTTAGTTAAGAAAATATACCTCCGAGATTTACGGCAACACTACTAAAACTACTGAAAATTCTAGAAGGAAGGCAACTGCTGCAATTGTTTTGTAGCTTCTGCCTTCCTGCATTCTGGTTAAATTCAATAAAGTGGAAAGACTTTACGCAACGAAGCACCGTCGCGCAAAACATGGTGCTTCCACTTTTGATGCCATCCAACTACGCTTTGCCGCGTTTTTAAACACTTTGTGCGATGAACTACATTTAAGAAAAAAAAATTGTGCGAGGAACCATAGTTCGTCATGCATTACCTTTTTTTTTTCTTTTTATATTTCATTTTTTGAAAAAAAAAAGAATTGAATTTTTCCTTTTAGTCTTCAATTGTTTTCAAACCACATAAATACTTAATAAACCAAGAACTTAATTCATTAAACCATTCGTGCATAATTAATTAATATAAATATTTATTAAAATGCATTAATTTTATTTAAAATAAACATTAAGTACATATTTAATTACACTGTTCATAATAAAAAACTTCTAATTCAGATCTCATTATTAAATAAGTAATAAAATTATATAAAAAAAACACTATTCTACTCCTTCATAGGTAGTTCTAGTTCTCACTGTAGTTCTGCCGCACATTGATTATCAAACTTCCACTCCCGGAAACGAGACTTGAAGATGTTATGGATAGCCTTCATCAAATTTGGGTTACTTTTGTCAAGGTCCCAATTAGGCTGTCATGCGAAAATTAATAAATTAAAATCTCACTATTATATTAAATTTAACAAACATAATTATTATTTAACTAATAACTTAACACATACAACTAACTCATCGATCAAGTACATCTTCATCTCCTCAGGGATGGCTCTCCAACACTCCCAATCCGCACCACATTTGTCATGCACCAATACCCCAACGTCGGACCAAAAGTTGGCGTGGGCATCTAACTTCACAACCCCTATTAATTCATCAGAAGTGATTTGGTAACGGCTTCCATCATAAGTGTGTTGGACTCGTACCGCAACTCTTTTCTTCTTGTTTATCAACAAAATATATATTCATAACATTGAAGCTAAATAAAAACTTTATACAAAATGCAAAATTTACAATGCAAACCTTTTCTGGAACCTTTGCCATCCATTGTCTTTGATGAACGTGCACCGCAGTCAGCCATCGTACCAATAATCGAAGAACAAATTGATTATAATTTGTAAAATAGTAAAGCATTTCTTAAACGAATTGTGAAGAATAAGCAGAGCAGAAACGCATATTTATAGGAAGGTTAGGAACTTTGTGTGACCAAGCCTTTGTCACGCAAACATCTGTACTAAATACGGTATTGATTCCTTTGATTCACATGCATTGAATGCTCTGACTAAAAAATTGAATGGATAGCTTTGTCACGCAAGGTTTTCCGTGAGAAAAACTTCGTCATTCCGTTGATTTGCATGCACTGAATGCTCTGGCCCAAAAACTAAATGACCTTTGCTTTTGTCGAGCAAGGTTTTAGCGGGAAAAATTTCAACCAGCGTTTTTTACCACCTTATGCGACGAATGATTCATCGCACAAAACATATAGATTCGAAATATGGTGGTAAACTTAACCGCGTTTTTTACGCCCTTCGAGCGACAAAATGTTCATTGCGCAAGCGTGTGTATATGGGAGATCGTCGCATAAATTTTGTGCGACTAAGATTTCGTCGGGCAAAATTTGTAGCAACGAACGAATATGTAATTATGAAGTTTACGTAAACATAGATCTTCAGTATCTATATTTACGTAAACTTCATAATTACAAACAAATATTCAATTATAATATTTATTCTCAAAATAATTGAAAACTTAAGTAAATTAAATTAACCCATTCAATTATTTAAACAACAAAATATGAATTAAAGCCTAATTAAGTCCAAATACATAACCTAGAAAAAAACCTTAAAATTAAATATTTTCCTCAAAAACATAAATGTAAAACTACTGCTCCGGTAGTCCTCCATTCTGCTCCACGTCATAACGCCACTACTTGTAACCCCTCTTCAACGCTTCCTCCATCAACTCTTCGTTCGTATCATCAAAGTATAGTTACACTGTTCCACATATATGCAAATAATTAATTACAACATATAACAAAAAATTTTACAAAATTAATTATTTTCAACATCTATCACACTTACTAATAATTGATCCATCACCACCTTCTTCACATCCTCGGGCACATATTTCCAACAACACCACTCAGCGGTAGGACAATTGTTCCGCATTGCTACACCAATTGCATGGGCAAACTCCACATATTTCGTCATATCATAGGGCCCGAAGGCCATGCTCTGCTGCCGGTTTCTTTCCTTCATTCGAGCCTGAACCGAATTGTGAAGAATAAGGAGAGCAGAAGTGCATATTTATAGGAAGGTTAGGGACTTTGTGCGACGAAGCCTTCATCCCGCAAACATCTGCACTAAATATGGTATTGATTCCTCTTATTCATTGGCACTAAATGCTCTGACTAAAAAAACTGAATGGACTTTGGTGTCGCACAAGGTTTCTGTGGGAAAAATTTCGTGATTCTGCTGATTCGCATGCACTGAATGCTCTAACCCAAAAACTGAACGAACTTTGAGTGACAAAGCCTTTGTCATGCAAAGTTTCAGTGGGAAAAACTTATTCAAGCATTTTTTTTCCCCGCCAAAAGAAAATTACCTGCAGTTTTCTTAATAACTTTGCGAGACGAGTATCTTTTTTTTGTCATGCATACAGTATTGCGCGACAAAGGTGTGCGTCGTGCAAAGTAGCACCATTCTTGCACGACAAAGTTGTTGTTTCGTTGCGCAAAACACACTTGCGTGACAAATTTTGCTTTGTCACCTAAACATCTGTCGCTCAAATGGTTTTTTCTACTAGTGAATTAAGCTTTATTTATTTTCGTATATTATACTCCATCATCGGTTAAATATATTTAATCAATTTATGGTGTAGGCATTCACATATGATGGACATCTATAAGTTTTCTTTTAACTATTTTTTAGAAAAGTGGTTATATCTTATATTTAATTCACGAAGTTTAATTAAAAAAAAAATTTAAAAGTAGAAAAATAGGACAATGGACTAAATCCAATAACTACTCAAAATTTTGGGCCTAGATCAAAGTCCCCCATATTAGGATTGCCATTAAGTACAAGATGAAATTAACAATAAAACTAAAATTTATCAATAAACCCACACTCAATAATCAAACCCTACCGTTACTTCAACCCCTACCATCATGCAATCTTTATCCTACGTTCAATCTAGCTAAAACCCTAGACACTCTCATAGGGAAAAACAAGCTCTTTTTGACCGATGGATGATGATTTTGAAGTTTTGAATCCTTCAACTAAGATATGAATCGATTTATGCAAGTTTGTGTTCATTTGATTGCAAAATTTTTTAGAGTTTAGGAACAAAATCAGCGCCTTTTCCAAACCATAATACTAGCAGAAACATATATGGGATTTAAATTTTTAATTTTTTTTAATCATCTATATGGAATTAAGCAAAACCAGCAGATGAAGGATTAATTAAAGGGTAATGCAAGGGAGACCAAATTTTTAAACCAAATTTGCAAACCAATTTTTTTATTTTTTTTTGAAGAAAAACCAGAAACCTAGCAGGGGTGAAAGGCTGATAAACGATGTAGGAAGGAGAAAAAAAGTGGGGGAGAAGAGGAAAATTATGAGTCGTTAGATGGATCTAATTATATATATTAGTTGAGAGGAAACTTAATTTTTTTTATCTAACTATATTATCTACACTAAGGGGTTGGGGGAGTAGGCTAAACCTCACAATGGGCATAAGAAGAAGAAAAAAAGTGGGGGGAAAGAGGAAAATTTATGAGTCGTTAGATGAATCTAATAGTGTATATTAGTTGAGAGGAAACTTTTTTTTTTTTTTTTGAAAAAACTATATTGCCAACACTAAGGGGGTGGGAAAGTGGGGCTAAGCCTTAGAATGAGTTAACAATAATGTAGTTCAAATTTTCTTTTGGGGAGAATCGAACCTAAGACCTCTCACTTACAAATAAGAAAAATACCACTAGACCGTAGTACTAAATGGTGAAAGGAAACTTATTTTAAGAACTTTAAATATAACTATATATTATAAAATTCATATTAAAATTTTGCCATGCGACGAGATTTGAGTTATTTACAGTATCACTAAGCATTGTGTGACAAATTAAGCGCCATACAAATTTTCCTCCACCCCTACCGACAACCTAACGGGCAACCCAAGGGGCAACCCAAGACCAAGCCATCTGTCGTTTTGCCTGGGGTGAGTGCTTTTCTTCTGTTTTGGCAAATAAGGGTTGTCCTTGAGGATATTTTGGCTCGGCATGAAGCTAAAGGAGTAAGTTACCCCATGAATCTCCTTTTCCTTTTTGTTGGCAGTGAAGGAAGGCCATCCGCCTCATCCCGATACACGAACCCATTTTCCTTTGTTCTTTTGCGTGATTGGACTAAAAATTGGCATAATGGACGACGACATTATATGAGACTGTCAAAACTCAAATTTAACTATTTCGTCTTCTTTAACTTAATTGTTCATGTTTCCGTTGTCCTTCGTGGCCCTCTTTAGCAACTTTAACCTTACTCTGTGCGTGCGGGGAGAGAGAGAGAGAGAGCGCTAAATGTATCTTGTAAACTTCGTTGTTAGTTTCATGACCCAATAAGAAAGCCCAAGCAAGGTTAGTAATGTCAGCTCCACTTACTCATTATAGGATTGTTAATTTGATTAATTTGATTGTTTTCATTTGTTATTACAAGTAACGGGTAACTTTTTTGTTGAAGTTTAGAGGTTGTAACCTGCGCATGCATCCGATACTACAATAAGAAACTATCATTTGTCCGATGGACGAAATTTCATCAGGTCAAAACACTTTACCTGACGAAATAAATATTTAGTCGGACAAATATGCTCAACGCTTAGTTTTTTATCAGTTACTTTGCGCTATGAAATTTATTCATAGGGCAAAGTGAAGTTCGTTGAGTAAAGTTTTAGCGCCAAGATAAACAATTGGCGCATTTTATATCACCCTTTGCCCCATGAAAAATCTGTTCGTCAGCTTTCGTAACTTCACCTGACGAACTGTTTAATCGGGTAAAGTTTCATACGCGTAGGGTAAAGTTCCACGATGACCTCTCAAAAAACCCACCAACAAGTTTTTGTTCACGGCGTTGCTAAGTTCGTCAGCCAAAACCTAGTTCATTAAAACAGGAGGTGCAACCTTCTCTTTCTCTTTCCCCTTTCTTTCTTCTTCCTCCCGGCCACTCTCTTTCATTTCCTATGCCAAATTATGCTCTCTCTCTCTCTCTCTCTCCTTTCTTTCTTCTTCCTCCCCGCCGCTCTCTTTCATTTCCTATGCCAAATTCTGCTCTCTCACTCTCTCTCTCTCTCTCTCTCTCTCTCTCTTTCTCTCTCTCTCTCTCTCTCTCACATCCGTATCATCACCCACCTCATAATCCATCTCCTCCTTTCCGTCTCCCAATTACATAAGATTTATTTTTTATTTAAATATATTTTTGTTTAATTTTGTAATTAATTAATCTTGTTTGTTGTAGGTTTGTTATTAAATTGAAAGAAAATTAAGGGAAAGAAATGTATTTGTTTTAATATAATTTTTGTAGGAAATTGTAATTTATTTATTGTGTTGTATATATAAGTTGAAATTGTCGGTTATGTGAATTTTTGATTTTGTATGTTATTGAAACATATGTTGAGGTAACTTTAATTTTTGCAGCATTAGCCTAGAAAATCGTAGTGTGAAATTTGTTGAACTTTCATAACTGTTTATACAAAGTTAATTATGTTGATTAACTTAGTCTGTTGGATGTGCTTGTAGAGTTTGTTGATGCAATATGCATTACTACGATCTAACTAATTCTTTAATTGTCCGGTTTGAAAGTGCACTAGTATGTGTTTAGGGTTTGCAGTGAACATGGCTAAGTTCCGATCGTGAAAAATTTGGATGTATCCCCCTAATGTTCTTCGAGTTCATACTAGATATTTGCTTATAATATCTACATCGTGCACTTGGGAAACCCTAAGGAGATGCTGCCAATTTTTATACAATTGAAATTAGGCGCGTGAATCGTAAACCGCCAAACAGAAAGTGCACTTTTGAATGAGATAGGATCATTACCGAAGGCATAAGGGGATGAAGAATCGTATATCAACTTGTTATGATGACTAAATCCCTGAAAACAAGCACAATGGACAAAGGGTGGATAAAGTAGCAAAATAAAAGTTGTGATGAATATTTAGATGGGATTGAACATTTATTGAATTTCGAAGCAACTATGTCACTGCTCAAAATTGTATCAGGTGTTCGTGCATGAAATGTAACAATTGCGTTTAGATGACATTGGACGAAGTCCTATAGCATTTGTATGAGAATGGGATGGTACACAGTTATCAAATTGGACTTATAATGGAAAATTACCCATTACAGCATCAACATCTTTTGGCAATGAGACAATTAGACATCAACCCCCTTCATCTGGCCATGTTGATGATGACCAAGTGATGGACATATTGAAGGATGCCTTCCTTCGCGCTTCACTCAATCTTTCGTCCATAGACCTTGAGAAGTATGATAAATTGATGAAAGAAACTCACGGAGAATTGTACCCCAATTGCCAAGATTTCTCCATCCTAACATCCACTGTGGAGTTGATGCACATGAAAGTAAAGTGTAATATGACTAATTGGAATAATGATATGATGATAGGAATTGTTAAACGTATGCTTTTGAAACCTAATCATTGCCTATAAATGATTCTAGCTTAAAGAAGATGTCTCAGGTTGAGATATCGAAATATCCATGCATTCAAAAATCAATTGTGTATTGTTTTTCAGTGAATTAGAGAAGCTAGACAATTGTCCCAAGTGTAATGAGCAAAGATATCAAAAGAACAAGATTTTGAACAAGTGTTGTGTGTATTTTCCACTAAAGCCAATATTACAAAGATTGTACATTCAACCCACACTATATGTGATATAAGCTGGCATAAGGACGAACAGGTTGATGATGATGTAATGCGGCATCTGGCAAACAACGAAGTGTGGAAAGAATTTAATAAAATATATGTTGATTTTCTTGTGGAGTCAAGAAATATTAGATTAGGACTTGTTATTGATGACTTCGATCCGTTTGAATTTTAATGAGCACAACACTTTGTCAGTGGTTATCGTTCTTTATAACTTGCCTTGTTTGAGATGCATGAGTCTTAATGTCTGGGCACAAATCACCCGGTGTTTCCATTGATGTGTATATGCAGTTGTTGATTGATGAATTTATAGATTTATGGAAAAATGTTGTATGAACGTACGACAAGTCCACTAGAGAAATGTTTATATGTGACATTGATTGATAAGTTAATAAATTTTATGGAAAAATGTTTACTTTGCAAGCAGCTGTTATGTAGACAATTAATGATTTCCTAGCTTTTGTTAGGTTGGAGGTTATATGGCATGCACTACATGCGGTGAGAATACTTTGTCATTTTGGCACGCTATAAAGGTATGCTACTTAGGCCATCTACGATGGCTTGCCTAGGATCACTAGTGGCGTAGTGAGCCTAAAGAATTTGATGGGAAAACAGAGTTTTGGCCTAGACCAAAGGAATGGTTTGGAAATGAGATATTGTCCAAGTTTAATAGTCTGCTGATTCAGGAAAAAAGCAATACCATTGGAATAACTAAATTGGATGAGAAGGAGTATATTCTTTGAATTTGAAGAAGTTGAAAATCAAATACATTGTGGTTCCCATGCATATTGAGAAGAACGTTTACAACAATGTGTCAATGTGGTAGGAATGACTCTACCTATCGAAGAACATCATGAAAACTCGTATTGGCATGTAAGAAATAGGCATAAGCACAACCTTTGGGTGCAATGCGTCAATGGTCAATACAAGAAGAGACCCACTAATTATACTTTCAAGCCGGATGGCAAGAAAAGATTCTTAAAGTGTTTACAAAGTGTGAAATTTCCAGATGGGTATGCTGGAAATATACCATGACACATCAAAATAGACAGTAACATCTGTCGGGTTTGATGAGTTATGGTTGTTATGTGTTACTGCAGGGGCTCCTTCCGGTTGGTATTGAACCTTACTTGAATAACGTGAGACAGTTGTATATTTGGCTGGGTTCTACTAACATCTATGTGCTAAAACGTTACGAAAGTTAGACATAGATGACATAAGCAAAGATATTGTGTATATCCTATGCCATCTAGAGCAAATACATCCAGTGACATTTTCATTTTTTACAAGTATACTTCACACCTATTAATACATCTGTTAAATGAGGCAAAACTTATTGGGCTGGTGCATAATCATTGGATATACCCAATTGAGACGTAGTCATGTTAGTATGTTTGATAGTATTCTTTATTCATAACTTGAAATAAAAAAATTTCATAATGTTGTTAATGTTTTACACTGCTCAGCTCGTACAAGTGGTTTCTTTGTAACAGAGCATGAACTGAAGGATCCATAGTTGAGGCAGATAGTGTGCAAGAATCGCTTAGGTTTTGTGTGATGTACCTGCACCTCCAAAATGTTGATTAACAGGCGTGAGCAGGTTGAAAAACTATATGTCTTTGCTCAACATGCATGACCATTCGGTGAAGGACCTTCCTCTGAACCGTCCAAAGACGACAACTTGAAAATGGCTCTTTGGTCTATATTAAACAATTGCGATGAAGTCTGGCCATTCCACAAACAGAATAAGGTATTGATGAAGACCTAATATCCTTTAAAAGTGGGTTGAAATGGACAAACAATTGTTTTCGAGTTCGTACACTCTAGTGCAAGTGGGAGTTTGTTGGAAATGTGCCCTGAAAGCAATCATAAGATCATACTTCACAAACATTTCACATATTAAACTAATCTAGTTTAATGTAAGAGCAAAGATTATTGTTTAAAGTCGTCTAATTAAAGAAGTTAGATTCAAGAGACCTTTCTCTTTCATACACATATCCTAAACGTTCCTGATTATAGGATTGATAATTGGGCATTGACGATCCAGGTAGATCAGTACATGCTATTTCTTCTCTCCCAAGAGAGTGACTAGTTTTGATTCATTGGTGTGAATAACACCAAGACCAAGTATGTAGTGCTTAATAAAGAGTGAGTTTACTAAACGAGATCAACAAGGAGTTCTCATACTCATTTCACAAGAACTCATGGTTGGGATAATGCAAAGTAGTCATTTAATTGAAACATCATAGTTGTCTTGTGGTTATCTCCTTAATCTTTGACTGTGTTAAAGGCATTCTATTTGAGGTTGTCCACAACATAGTTGAGGTTAAACTACTTAATCATGTGGGCATGTGATTGTATAACACAGGATTTCTAACCATCAAACTAGAGTAAATTGTACAAATGGTCCCTCAACTTTAATCAAATTGGAGCAATGGTCCCTCAACTAAAAATCCATTACCTTTGGTCCCTCAACTTATCAAAACGTGCAGCTATGGTCCCTCAACTAAAAATCCATTACCATTGGTCCCTGAACTTTAATTCAAGTGGAGAAATGGTCCTTTAACTTTAACCCAATTGTAACAATAGTCCTTCCAATATAACTCGTTTTGACAAATTTTTTGACATAGTTGACGAAAAGAACCATAATTATACACTTTGATGAGTTAAGGGACCCTAATTATATAAATGGTTATTCCAACATAGCTTATTTTGACAATATTTTGACAAAATTGATGAAAAGGACTATAGCTACACATTTTGATAAGTTGAGGGACCAATGGTAATGAATTTTTAGTTGAGGGACCATTGCTCCAATTTGATTAAAGTTGAGGGACCATTTGTACAATTTACTCCATCAAACTATTGAGGGAGAATACTTTATGATATGATTAAAAATATTTGGCTAGAGTATGAATGAGATTTATGAAATCGTTGCAAATCACATTCAAGGTAATCATATAAATTAAGGGTGAGTTATGTTTCAATTTTTTTGGCTTTTTGCCGAAACTGAAATCTTGGTTCGGCTTGGTTCAATTTTTTTTTAGTTTTATTCGATCAGGTTCCATTTTTCAATAAAACCTTCTTGTTTTTTTTAATTAAATCTGAAAATTGGCATGTGCTATACAACTTTGTTTCCAGTTTTTCCATTTCCAATAAACTAGAGGAAAAAACATAAAGAGAAGGAAGATGCAGGTTTGTATTTCCTAGAGAACAATCACAAGAAAGTAAATTGATTAAATTAGTCGGAGACCTACTCCTACTTACAAAACAAAATGATAAAAGAAACTTGATAAATTCACAAAGCATATCAACTGAGTACTACCCAGAAGAGCCCAAACTTATCAATTGCTGCATCAATTATAACCTCCAGAGAAAATGTCCAATACCCGTTACCAAATTAACCAAAATAATGAATACATCTGGAATTGATGAAAAGGTGACAAGTTTGAAGCGAGGAGGAGCAGCGATGAAGGAGTTGTGATGAAGGAGCAACAATGGATAGATTTCGACGTGATCGTCGTCGCCTTTATCTTCTTTCGTATTCGTTGATGAGGGAGAGAAAGAAGATGCAGCAAGAAAAAAAAGAAGAATGGAAAGTGTCGGTTGGGGAGAAAAAAGGACGAAGAAAGAACAGGGTAGGCTGGGGAGAAAAAATGGACATGGAAAATAGGTTAAAAATTAGGCCTAAAATAAGAGCTTAAAATTTGGGTCTAAACTGAAAATTGGGCTTGAAATATAAACACCCAATAACAAAATAAATTATATTTAATTTGGTTACTGAAATCGAAATCGAACCAAAGATTTTGGTTCGGTTAATTTTTTTTCGTTCGGTATTCGATTCAATATTCAAGTTCATTTGTTTTTTTGTTTTTGGTCACCCCTAGTATAGACAAAAGAATCATAATGGATAGTAGACATGAATAAACTATCAACCAAACAATGTGATTAAGTGTATTGAATTAGAGAAGGGTCATATTGCATTGTAACCCTAACAAGGACACAACTGTTTGGTTGAGCACATTGTTTGTCGAAGCAGTTTTGTAACCCTAACAAGGACACAACTGCTTCGACAAGCATAACAAAGTCCCAACATGGGAATAAATCTTTGGGGGCAAGTCACCCCTCGAAAAGGCATAAAATTCAACTTCAGAATTCCATATCGAGTTCCATCAGGGTTCCGAACTCAAAAATGAACCATGACGGTTCCACAAAAATAGCATAGTGATCATGATAGAACTCAAAAAATAATAAAAAGGGAAGAGTCTCGTTTCTTTATTATTATTCTTATTATTTATTTTCAATTATCGTTACTTTGCTCTTTTTTGTCTGAGCCATGACTAATTTGATTATTGGTGTATTTTTAATCATCAGTCATCTTGTGACTTCAAGTAGTGACCATTCTATGACTTAGGAAGAAGCATTCCAAGCAAATTCGCCCAAGATGGACCTAGTTCACAAAGATCTTCCAGTCCTAGAAGTGAAGGCAAGTATTGCTCCATGTGGACCAATACCTCATCACAAGTTCGACTTGTAGGCCTCTCATTTGAAATCTACATCAAATTCAATTCGAGTCCATTAGCACCCCGACTGGGGCAAGTGCTTGCAAAGCTCTGGGGGCAAAGTGATTGTGCCTGAAACCCATTCTACGCGCTTGAATGATTTTTAACAGAAAGCCAAATTTCCAGATAATTTCAACACAAGGCCAGTTGAAGACAAAAGCTAAGGAGTTGGAGATCATTATGTCAAAATTTTCAGAATTTTATGCAAAGCCAATCCTTCTAGTTTTTTTTGTACAAAGACATTTCAAGCTGCATTCCCGTCAGAAATGCATAGTCGGGGGAAAACAAAGATTTCGAGGCCTTCCTGATTTATTTCCAAAAAACATGTCATATATGCCTAGAAAGATAAGAAGTGGAGCTACAAAGTTCCTATTTTTCCAGATTTTTCAGAACACAAAATGGTCCCAAACATGGCATGCAAAGTGGTTGGACAACAAGCCAACCTAAGTAGCACATTGCAGCTGCACTTCCAACTTCATAGATTAAACTATACCTACTCGTACCGAACTTGGTTGTTCCATACACAGTTACAAAGATATGGGTGTCATCTTTCTACAAAATTTCCCAAAACTCAGTTTTGAGTAACGTGCAAAGCGTTATTGTTGTTTTACCACTCATAGCACAGGCTGAAATTCTCCGTGGAATTCCTCAAGATTCTTCCTCCAAACTCATACCAAGGTATCCAAACTAGGAAATCCTCAAGAGGAATCTTATTTCAGTGGAGCTCTGTAATGCAAAAATGCCTTAGCCAAGTCAGCTAAGTGTGGTCTGATTAAAAATATCCACGTTCAATGCATAAGGTCTGACAAAAGGATTCCAAAGGTATTTCCGACCCACATGCAAGTGATGAAGTCCCTAATGAAGTTCGTTTAAGATTCACTAGGTATATACATGCAATTCAAAATGAGAAAGAAACCCCTTCTTGTTAACACATTACGACTATTAGAATCCTTTATCCTAGAATGGGGCAAGGTTAAAGAAAAAATGAAATTAGAGTCATGCTCAACTTTTCACAACAACACTTTGATTAATCTCCTGAAAATGTTATCAAGAAACAAGGCAGTTGAAACATGTCAGATTCACATTAAGATCTAGACACCATTATGGACACGACTCGTCACTTTCTCATCCTTAATCTGATCAATGCATCAAAGATGAGTTCGGAGTAAAATATTTATAATGGGTCTTAGACCTGGTGTTGAAGTAGGGTGGCACTCCGATTATTATAGTGGAAATTTTTACAAACACTGAGCTTGGGGATGATATTTCTTACTTCAATGTTATCAATTTGGGATTAGAGCCTTGTCCCAGGCATATAATTTTATTTGCATTTGACTTTGTTACTTATTACTCCAAAGTTAGTTTACTTCAGAAAGATTGTCGAATTGAATTATATTTCACAATAAGGAAGCAAAGGATGAAAAATTTCAAGTGTTTTATTCTAACAGGCTTAATGACCTACATAAAATAAACTTAGCAAAATATTTTCTAAGGCATCTAAGTCATTCCAGGAATATATAGGCATATCTCGCCTTGCTTCCAGCTTTTTAGCTATGCATCTAGAACTTCGACCAATCGTCTACAATATGGTTTAGAACTCTAGATGATCAAAACTTTGAGAGACAAGCAAACAAGATTAACCGATTTTGACTTCCTCCAAATCATACAAACAATTCGAAGGTTATCTTGTTATGCATTATAGAGAAGTTATTCTGGGATGGTTCACTCATGGTTCGTTGGTAACTATCCATCTTCGAAGCGAAGGGCATTCTCAGAAGCATAGCTAGAGGCAATTGTGGGCCATGATTTTCTAGGCCCATGACATATGGCACTTTGGGTGGCAAGAAGGAGCAGAATGCCCATAGTAAGTGGTGCTTAGGCGAACAAGCTGAGAGGCCAGATGTGAATCGGAACAGGTTACTCTTATAGGCAACTTAGTCACATGTGACTAGTTAGCTTCCTTAGTCAGATCAGACTAATCAAACGAAATCAGAGTACTAAGCGAAGTCAAACATCCGTATTCAAATAGACTAGACTTAAGTAAACTAGGATATTTTAGGGATTAGACAAGTAATCATGACCTTGGGTGGATTGGATATCTTATTCTAGATTTCCTCCTTGCTAGTATCCCGATTTAATTGGGGTTGATCTCCCTAGAAGAACTTTGAAGATCTCTGAATATCCTAGCTTGGGCATTTATCTATCTAATCATACACAAGTGAAGATACATTTCTCTTATACTCTCTCCATGCCTAACATAAGCTCATGTCCTTCGAAATTCAAGTACAAACATGCTCTGCAACACACATATCTTCCCACCACACCGTCGTCTAGGCATAAACAAGTCCATGGAGAACTCATTTCCTAAGCGTCTCACATTAGGCTATTCATCAAGGATGGTTCACGATGTAGCACACACCACACCATCCTTTCTTAAGAACTACACCAGTTATTTCATTCTCTTTTTTGGAGATTTGTGGATAGTCCTATTCGGGCAAAGATTTCTCTAGAGAAGGCTCCTCAGACCTCAGCACAGCTCCCCAAGAGATTGACATTTTAGATGTGTAATTGAGCTCTTGCTTGTTAAAGTGCTAAAAGAAAAGAACAAAGTTAGTTATGAAAAGTGCCTTTGTGAGGCCTTAGGGGTAAGCTTTGAGGCTCGTAATCAAATTTAACTAAGTGCTAAACATGCCACTGCTATCTCAGTATAGCAGATATAAAACAAGTATGTTTTAAGTTGATTACTTGCACCCCAAGTTACTCAAACTTCTTGTTATCAAAGGATTGTGACAGATGGGTTAAGTTTGCATTAGGTTATTTTTCTTGCCTTGTAAACAAGGACTTTTAGTTCATGATCTTGTATGTTCGAATGGAGGGGGTTCAGAACCCCTTAAATCATTTGTTTGGATCCAAATAACTTTTAATGAAAACATATCGATTAAGCTAACCAGATCCAGATGCAAATGTGACTCTTAAAATGGAAAAACAATTGGGAATAACTTGAATACATGATGGAGAATGCATTTAAGCAATAGATCTACTAAGTTAGAAACAAACAAAGAGCTTCGGGAAAGATTTCACCTTGTCTGGCAAGGTTGAACCTCTTGCAGTTACTTCTCTTTGAATTTATAGTGGTTATATGCTAAAAAGAAATGGATGGTAAACAAGTTTACATGAGGGAATCAATACTACACCACTAAAAAGATTTTATACAAGACAAAAGATAGCTTTTCTAAAGAAACTATTGCTAAAACAACTGAATCTGGGTTGATTTCAGCTGTTGGATGCAAATCTGGTTTGAGAGCAGAGTTTGTAAGTTTGTTTGATTGGTTGAGTGTCCTTGTCTCAGATCCCAATTGCAGTAGAGAACAATCTTCCCAAGGCCACTTGGTTCACTCTTACCCCATACTCGGCTGAGTCGGGAATTTCAACCTCTAAGTGGTCGAACCTTTGTAAGGGTTTTCCTTTGATGAAAGACGAAGGCTGGACGCAGTGGATAAATGAGCTCGAGCCTACTTTCAAGCAAAAATGGATGAACAACAGCATATATAAGCTAATAATGCTGTCCAAGACCACCGTTATTGCCAAGCCTGAGTTGCTGACCATAGCTCTTCTTTTCTGGAATTCGAAGACCAACACCTTTGATTTCAGGATGGGTTCCATGTCCCCAACTATTCTTGACATGGCTCAAGTCTTTAGGCTAAGGCCCTCGAGCAGAGTCGTGGACGTCACCACAGACTGGTCTCCCTCAACTTGCCCAACTTGTGAGAGCTCAGGCACCTCTGGTCTCACAACTCGGTTAGAGTACAACTTTTCTACTTTCAAAAGTTATGGGACTTCCTTCATGGGCTTCATCCCGTTCGTCAAGAAGAACTTTGGGCCCTTATCTTCAAATGCCAACAAAGACCAAGAGCATATGTACTTTTTACTATATTGGCTCAACAAGCATGTCTTCCCCAACAAGTCCAAGGGAGTAAAGGTTGAGTGGATCTTTTTGGTGGAAGCTCTCTATAATTTTGATGACATGGCCACGACCCTCTTCCTCATTGCTCATCTTTATCATCTTTCTTTATGAGATAACCCGAGGTGCTCCATTTGAAACCAACGTTAACGGGCCAACTTGGATGGTCCAATTATGGTTGCAGTGGTACTTCCTTGAGCTTCGGTTACCCAACCTCGAGTTTCCTGAATAAGTGGTTCCTGCCTGCATTCTAACTAAGGCTTCACCCACCAATCACTGCACCTTATCTTGCCTTTATTTCTTCAGAGTCTGCAGGACTCGGGCAGACTTGGAGTGAGGGGCTTCAATACTAAGAAGATATCTTTGGTTCTCCAACCAAGCCTTTCAGGAAGCCTTCGGGGAGGACATTAGTTCCTTTTGCAAAGAGAAATTTATTAGTTGCATCCAGCCAAAGGATATGGCATGGACAGTAAGGAGCAACCACTGTGAGCGTGGGCTAGAAGTTTATCATCCAAACTTCTGCAATAGACAATTAGGCTTCAAGCAACCCATTCCAATCTATTTTTTTGACTCTGTACATTATGACACCTCTTTCTGTCTTCATTCTCCATAAGAAGTCACCTTTCAAGCTGCACGACGCAATCTTGAAGTCATGAGCAAAACTGCCTGAAAGCCCATGATGCTGAACTTTGAATGTGCTTCAACTTTCTCTACTTGGTAGGAGACCAAGTGGTCCAAGAAGTACGGAGGGGGTCTCAGGGAGTATCATGACTGCATCTTTAAGCATTTATCCATCAAGTCTTATCCCAAGCCAACTGAATTTGAAGGCAGGAAGAAGATGATCCATGAGAAGAACCAGCTTCTTATCATAAGTACATTTTATTCTTTTAACTTGTGTTTTATAACATTTTAACATCTTGCCCTCTTCTAATCTTTTCCTTGGTTACTTTAAACTTGCAGCCTAAGGCAACACTGAAGAAGTGAATGTTGGGCTAGATGAAGAGGCTGAGGAAGCCTTTATCCTCCAAAAAGTTGCAGCCGAGGCTGAAAGACAAGGGGCTGGAGACGGTGGAGATTTCTCTAAACTTTTTGGAGATTCGGAAGATGAGGTCGAGCCTGAAGTGGAGGTTTGGGCTATTCGGTGGGCAAGAATAACCGTGGTGGAAACTTTGGAGTCCAAGGCCAAAGAGCGAGCTCGAGCTCAACTCTCCATACCAGGTCTGCGGGCAACCCCAACGAAGAAAAGAACTAAGGCTCAATCCTCAAAATCCTTAAAGTTTTCTGCTTATGTCGCTAAGGCGGGCAGGAAAAAACAGAAGGCTTCTAGTAAGTTATTCTTTTTTCTTTTTTTTTTCTGTTTAGTTGCAGTTTCAAATTCTCCTGAAGTATAGGCTGATATTTTTCTTTTTATTTTGTCATTAGGGCCTTAAGCGACAAAGAAACCCAATTTTGTATCAAGGGAAGAGCCATTGGGTGTAGAGATGTATCAAAAAGCTAAAGATCTTCTCGATTCTACCCTTGAAAAGCTGGAGGTATGGCTTATACCACAAATCACCCCTTCAAAGTTTCCCAAAACAAAACATAAGAGAAGAAGGGATCTCTCAGCCCGAGGCTTTTTCACCTCCAGCCTGAATAGTACATGCTTTCCTTTCTCGGGCTAAATCTTCAAAGGTATACTTTTTCCTACTCTTGGCTTTAAGCTTGCAACTTTATTACTTTGGAATTGATGGTCGACCTCCATTCTTCTATAGGCCAAGGTTGGGGAACCTGCACCCTCAATCGGACAAACCTCTGCTCCTATTCCCTCAACTTTTTCTCCTACGCTGATGGTAACTCCCACTTCGCAGTTCAATCCTTCAACTAGGGAGATGCTACACTTTGTGGAGGATAATAGTAACTTGTTGAGCATTTTATCTTGACATTTTTATGCTTGAAGTCATCTCTTTCCTTTATACTTATCTTCTTTTTGCTTTTCCCAGTCCACCCTAGCACAAGAAACTCATCCACCAGTAGCAACTGCATTTGGGGAGCCCGTAGTCCCTGAGATCCCTGTGGTCTTAGAGGTGACCAGCCCGTATGTTTTTCCTCAAGCAGCAGCAACAACAAAGGAGTTTCCTTCTCTTATTCAAGATCCTCCTCAAGTATATAAGTACTTGTACTTCTATTCTATTTTCTTCATAAGTTGGTTACTAACATTCGCCATTTCTTCTTAATGTTTATAGGACTATGGCGAGGGTTCAGGCATATTTTCTCATTCTTAAGTAAGTGAGAATTATCCCCCTCAGTCATCAAGAGAAATAACTCTTCCTCCACCTTTTTCCAGGGCTTCAGGATCAACTCAGGTATATTAGCTTCCCTTATCTCGCCTTCCTTCAATCTGAATTGTATTCTTTCTTCTGAACTTGTTTTTCTTGGTTTGCAACAGGATCCTAGGGAAGGCTTGGATCAATCTCCTTCACCTTTGGTGCATAAAGCAGTTCTCCCAAGGTCTCCCTTAGCTTCTGGTGTTATGGGAATTCCTATCCCTAGACCGAAGAACATAAGGGCCATTACTACTTCTTCAACTTTTATTCCTCCTCCTCCTTCAACTAAGGCTGCCCTACTGCTGTTCCTTCTTCAGGGAGTAGTGAAGCCATGCCTCCATCTTCTGCACCAATTCTAGCTAAAACTTCATTGATCGAGCTTTTCAAAGAGTTTGGGCAAATAAGAACAAAGTTGAGGTCTCCTAGGCGCCTTTCTGAGCCTCAACAACTTCAAAATCAGCGCAGGATTTTCCAAGAATGGATGCAGAGGGACTTTAATGCTTTTTCTAGCCTCAAAGGTCTTCAAGACGCTGAAAAGGCTCTGACTGAACTCTATAAAGGCCAACACATGACAAAAGTTCAGTTTGAGTCATTCCGTAACTTTTTTGAGAACTTGAGGGAACTAAGGGACTAGCATCTAAAGGCAGAGAGGCAGGCTAATAGAATAAGATGATACAAGGAGAATCACTCAAGAACCTCATGTTCTTTGTAGAAGCTAATGAAAGAAGGCTCAGCCATGGAGGCAAGGATTATAGAGGTGATTTCTAAAATTCAAAAGTTGAAGAGCAACTGTCTGCACTCAAGGCTGAACAAATGACTTTATCTTACCAACTTTACCAGAAGATTAAAGAAGTCAAGAAAGTAAATGTTAAAGTTGAGGATGCTGAAGCATAATTAGCCAACAATAATATTGCTTTGGAAGAGCCTAGCAGAATCTTTACTATCATGCAAACATACCATTCTAGGATAGCTGCCCTAGCCAAGGATGTAAAACTGTTGAGTTAATCCTTATGTAACTTCAATATTTGATGAAATAAAAATGACTTCTTCCTTCACTCTAGCTTGTATTTCTTCCTTGAAACTCAATTGTGGTGAATACATAAGCTAACTTTAAATCTCTCACAATGCTTAGACTTCTTCAATATAACAATCCTTAACATCCCACAAGGTTGTGTGATATTTCTTAAAAAACTTAGCATTGATTGGATGTCTTTGCAAGTTTTCTTCTAAATCTGCCAAATAATATCCTCCATTATCCAGTACCTGATTGATAGTGAAGTGGCCTTCCCAAGTAGAACTTCATTTCCCAAAGCTTCTAATTTGAGCTCCTAAGGGCAAAATTGCTTTCCACACTAATTCCCCTTCTTTGAAAGCTTTTAACTTTACCCTTTTATTATAAGCTCGGGCAACCGCTCTCTTCCCTTCTTGAATCTTGTTTAGAGCTTTAATTCGGGCTATATCCAGTTCTTCAACTCCTTGACACATAGCTTGAATATATTCTTCATTGTGTAGCCTAAACTAGTTTTGGATCTTAACAGAACTCACATTAATCTCCATGGGAAGCACAACATCTTGCCCGAAGGTTAGGACATAAGGAGTAGTTCCAGTTCCTGCCCTCTTTGAGGTTCTATAAGCCCATAAGGTGTCTCCCAACTTTTCATGCCATTTCTCTGGATTTTCTACCACCATTCCTTTAATAATACTCAGTAAGATTTTGTTGCTAGCCTCTTCTTAACCATTTGATTGGGAGTAGTAAGGACTAGATTAGATCATCTTTATCTTGAACTTACTTGCAAATTCCTCTACTTCTTTTGAAATAAAAGATGGCTCGCGGTCTGTAATAATTATCTCGGGCACCCCATATCTGTGTAAGATCTTGGTTTTAATAAACTTCTTGATTGCAGCTGAGGTGATAGTCTTCAGAGCTGAAGTTTCTACCCACTTGGTGAAGTAATTTGTCACCACAATTATGAATGTGTGTCCCTTGCTAGAAGCTAGGTAAATTTGCCCGATGAAGTCAATTGCCCATCATCTGAAAGGCTAAGGCTTGACCATAGGGTTTAAGGGTACTGAGGGTAACTGTTGGAAAAGTCCATGCCTTTGACAATCTTTATACCCTCGGCATAACCCTTGCAGTCCTTCTCCATGTTGGGCCAAAAGTAGCCATATCTTCTTAACAACCACCTCATCTTAGTTCCAGCTTGATGTGTTCCACAGATCCCTTCATGTACTTCAACCATTACTCTTATTGATTCTTCTTGGCCTAGGCATTTCAACAACAATATTTGAAGTCTTTCTTAGTAGATTCTCTTCCCACAAAACATACCTAGTTGCTTGCTATCTATTCTTCTTACTTGTGGGGAAAGAAAGATTTTTCAAGTATTGAGTAATAGGTGATCTCCAATTTTTTACCTCTGACTCTTTAATCATCACATCTAAGTTGAATCCTCTATCAAATATAGAAGGGAGATTTCTCCTTTGCACTTCTACCTCTACCTTGAATTTTCTTTCTTGGATCTGTGCTCTAGAAGCTAACTATGCCATCTGATTGGCCATTCCATTTGACTCTCTGGGAATATGGCTGGCTGATATCTTAATGCCCTAATAACTTAACAATTGAGTGACTGCCAAGTATTAACCCGCCATGGTAATGTGTTTACACTTGTATTCCCCATTTAGCTAATTGATCACCAACTCTGAATCACTAAACACTTCAACTTCAGTTGCCCCCAACTCCATCAAGATCTCTAGGCAAATTATCAATGCTTCATACTTTGCCCGATTGTTGGTAGTATCTTGATAATCCAGTAGGAATGAATAACAGTGTTGAACACCTTTGGGATCAATGACGACAATCCCAGCTCCAGTAGCCTTTTGAGTGCAAGAACCATCAAAATACAGTCTCCAATGAGTGATCCAGATGCTAGTTATCTTTTTTATCTCTTGCTGGATCCATTCCTCTTTGCCCAAGAAAGCTTTGCTTGGTGGGACCCACATACTGGCCACTTCCAAAGTTCCTGGGATGTTGATAAGTTCATCCTGTGATTCTTGGTGCTCAACCAAGAAATCTGCAATTGCTTGTCCTTTGACAACATGTATTTGATCACATCAGTCTTAGTAATAATGTGGATACGGCAAGGCAACATGTAATGCCTTAGCTTGCAGATAGTGAAGTATAGAACCAAACACAACTTCTCCACTAGGGTATATCTTGTTTCTACCTTTGAAAGGAATATACTAAGGTAGTATATCGCTTGTTCCTTCCCTCGTTCATTGTTTTAAGCCAGCAAGCTTCCCATTGATATTTCAGAGGCAGAAATGTAAAGCTTTAAAGGATTCCCTCTCTAAGATGGCATGAGCACTAGTGGAGAGGTCAAGTAAGCCTTTATTCTATCAAAGGCCTCTTGGTGTGGTGAACCCTACTTAAACTCTTCTTTATCTTTTAGATTTAACAAAGGAGTCAACGGCTGAATCTTGCTCGCCAAATTAGCAATAAATCTCCTTAGGAAGTTGATTTTTCCCAACAGCCTCTGTAGTTGTACTTTATTGGTAGGAGGATGTGATTCCATTATTACTCGAGCCTTGTTTTTGTCAACCTCTACTCCTCGTTGATGAACAAGGAATCCCATGAAGTTTCCCGACCTTACCCCAAAAGCATATTTCTTAGGATTTAGTTTCAACTTATGGATCCTTTTTCTTGTTAAGGCTTGTCTGAAGTCTACTAGGTGTTGTTCTTTAGTTTTAGACTTCATTACGATGTCATTGATGTATTATAAATTAGCACTCAAATTAAACCCTCTTATTGACAATTGTAGTAAAGATGTAAGTAGGGATCATTCTAGGCTGGGGATTAAAAGGGATTGCTAATCTACTTAAAACTGACTCAAAAACACTTAACTAGACTCAAAGAACTCGAAACAAACTAAAGAGACTCAAAACCGCACAAAATTATCAAATAGACTTAAACTAGACACTAAAGGGTGATTTGGACAAAAATTAATTTTAACTTGACTCAAAACACTTAAAAACACAAGTTTGGACAGATTCTAACTAATTTGACACAACAAAGTAAAGGGGATTGGGTTTTTGACGAATTTAAAGTAAAGACAAGTAGATTAAAAACTTAAACAAGTTTGGCACGAAATTGGGGGAAATTATGGGTGATTCGCTAGCTAGAGGGTCCTTTTCCACACATGACACACTTGCATACAAATCGATTTCCAATTGTTTTTCCAATAAACCATGAACCTCAACGCCCCAGATTAACCGTGAACAGCACTAATTAACCCTTAGATTTTCCTTAAGTCATTGAATTGGTTGGATAACACATCTGCAACCAAATTATTCTTTAATAGTTCCCTATATGAACAACATAATAGAGATACAATCAAAGATCATTAAGCTTTGTGAAAATCATAAGCATTGACAAGGCATTCAACATCATGATACTCCTACCATGAATTTACTTAACACAATTGTGACTAGCAACCTCCACTACTTATGAATATAAGTTCATAACAATTAGGTGAAACTCCCTTATATTCTAGCATCAAATTCATGCATGCAAACTAAGTATGCATCCTTGATCAACAAACAAGAATAAGTTCTGAATCAAACAGTTAAGTAACTTGCATTCACGATTTATGAAATCACAACTAGAAGTAATCAATTCATATTGCCAATATGTTCATGGCTTTGAATTCTCCTCTAGCTAAAACGAGTTTAGCTCCTCATGTTTACAATTAAACAAAGATAACTTAAATTAGACATCGAAAACAAAAGATGGATTACACCTCAAAACGTTCCAGCAATCCAACAATCTTGAATGGCAGGCACGACTCTAAGCTATCCTCTCCTTCCTTGCAAAAGTACGGCACAAGGGTGAATGGTTCTAAAAATAGGCTATTGTATATGGTGAATGGGTGATGGTTCTCCCTTAGGTACGGCAAGGTTTAATATATATAGGGAAAGAGAGTTAAAACCCTAATTAATTTTGAAGACAGATTTGTACACCAAATCCTCAATGAAAAAGGGTAATTAAATGTCAGAATCCAAGAGGAAAAGGGTAAGAAGGGTGCTGCAGTTCTTGAAGAAAAGAGGAAAGGGATATGCGGCAAGAGGAAGGGGAAAAAAAGGAAAGGTGAGGCACCCTATAGGAATGGGTTTAGGTCTTGCTCAAATTCGTCCATGCACCTTGCTCAAAGCATGTGCTATCCATTCCAAGCCCAAAACTGCTCCAAATTGCTCAAAATTGTACTTTCTTGCTACTTTAGCCATTTGGACCTACAAACACACAAAAATAGCTTAAAATACTAAAATAACTAGGAACTAACAATATAAATGCAAGAAAACAAGCTAACTAAGTCACATAAATATGCTCATATCAGTCATCAATATATACTTCCATGCTATGGCTAATTAAGTAATGGAAAATGGCATTCATTGCTTTTTGATAGGTTGCACCAGCATTTTTAAGCCTAAATGGCATGACTAAGTATTCATATGCTCCAACATGGCCTGGGCACCTAAAAATTATTTTATGTATATCTTCTTTATCCATTTTTAGCATATTATAACCAGCATTTCCATCCATGAAAGATATGACTTTGTGTTTTGCAACTGCATTTATGGATAGATCAGCCATGGGCATGGGATATTTATCTTTAGGCGTGGCCCTATTAATATTTCTATAATCAACACAACATTAAACTACATTAGTTATAGCTTGTAATACAGGTACAATGTTGGCCAACCACAAGACATATTTGGTAGGCCTAATAAATCCAACATTTCAATATCTTCTTTGACTTTTTCTTCTATTTCTTTTGACATTCTTCGTGGTGCTTGCTTTACAGGTTTATATCCATCCTTAATAGGCATTATGTGTTATACTAAGGTTGAATCTAAACCTCGTATTTCAGTGTAATGCCAAGCAAAACAGTCTTTAAACTCATGAGGAATGTTGACCATCTTTGCCCGATCTTCAGCTTCCAACAGGCCATTGATCTATATAGGCCTTGGATCCTCCTCAGTTCCCAAATCAATGTTTTCTAAGGGGTTTTGTACTTCTGGCGCTGGCTTGTCAGGTTATGCACACAAAAATTCAACTAGCTCTGGACAATCGGGCACGTCTTTTGGCTAATCTAAGTCATATATACATTTAGCCATTTGTATGGCTGCTTCCAACTCTTTTCCAAAAAAAAACTCCTCTTCTTTTCTGTTCAGGCTACTTGAAGCTCATTTATCCCATTCTTCTCCTTCATTGGCCGAGTTTTCTTTTTCTTATTTTCTTTCTTTCCCATGCACCAACAATTTCTTGATTAAGGACCTGACTACAACTACTTGATCCTTTCTTCTTTCTTCTGACATTACTGATGTTAGGAGGTTGGGACGATATAAGGTCTATCCCATTCCTCCCTTATGAGAAACAGTCATTGCTCTAAAAGCTTTTGGGCCGTCACCTTAGTCGAGTGGCCGTTCTCATATGCTCCTAGGCATTGAAGAATCTCAATACTAGGATTATAGAAACTAGCTTCTACAACATTTGTCGTAGGAAGAAATGGTCGGGATTCGACTTTTACCATCTTTCAAAACCCTGGTTCTCTGGTCTTGGCTTCATGGTAAACTGCAATCTGTTGGTGTAGTGTAAATGGTACAGATAGACTTTGGTGAATCCAATCCCTGCTAAGCAAAGCTCCATAAATGAAACTACAATCCACAATAAAGAAAGCTAGCATGATTTGCTTAGTTCCCAAGTCAACTTCCAAAGGCAGTATCTTATAAGTTCTAGTAATGGCTCCAGAGAAGCTAGAAACTGTCAAGTCCGTAGGAATAAGATCTTCTTCACTTCTTCATAACTTCTTCATTTGTTTCAATGGTATTATGTTGACCGCAACTCCTCCATCAACCAGAATCCTCTAGAAGGGTACTTCTTCCAGATAAGCAGTTAGGTATATAGGTTTAAGATGGTTAGCCAAAGACATACTCGGGTGGCTGAAGACCATTTTGTCAGAATACATTCTCTTGGGCTCATTCCTTAAGTGTTCAGGAAAAACTGTCTGGATGAATTATTCTTTTCCTGTTTCTTCAACACTAACATGTGCCATCATAGGTTTTGTTGCCAAGTAATCACCTCCATTGTGGTTGGTTGATAAGGCTTGACGTAAAACATGGTTGATAGAACATATGTCATGTTTACGTGGAAGTTGCTAGGTTTAGATAAATCCTCCTTATTGCCCCCAATATGGTCCATGAATTCATCTAACCAGGCCTGTGCTATTTTTGGCAACATTTGCTTAGGCAACCATTCCTCCCTAATTATACCAAAGTTCAACACCTGTTCTGGGACTTTACAAAGAGTATTAACCATCAAAGGTAAGGGCATTCTCCTCTCAGGTGAGATAGTTCCAAAACATATGGGTTCTGGCTCCATCTTAGGGTTAGCATCATTACCATATCATCTTGAGCTTTCCTGAAGATTTTATACTTTCCTAGATGAGAGTTTTGTGGCACATGATCTCCCTCCCCCTCAGTCTTGCTATTAGCCCTTTCCACCTCCTTTTGCTTCTTTAGTGAAGTTGATTTCTTCCCTCATGAGGTACTTTCTCAAACTTCACATTTTCAAGGGTTTCTGATATAGCAGGGACTTTTAGTGAGTTCATATGGGCTTTGTGCTACCTTTGGACTCTCCTAATCATAGAAGATCCTATTTCCTTGACAGGTCTCCCATCATTTCTAACTACATACCATTTCCGCCCGAGTAGGACAAAATCCTTCTTGGTGATTGGGGATACTAGGTTATTTGTTATTCCATTCATCCTGACATTACCACCTTCATAACTTGGTTAGGGAGGCCTAACCTCCATCCATTTTGGTATTTTGGCTTCTAGCTCACATTCACATTGGCACTTATTAAACAATACCAGCCCTTTAACTATGGCTGCTTTGGGTTTCTCAGGCAACTTTACAGCTCATTCTGTAGGCCTGTCAACTTGCCTTTTTTCAGTTTTTACTTCCCAAGTGGCTTTTCCCTTTCTTTTCTCAACCCAAGTCAAGTTGATCATGTTTATTGGGGCCACTGGGAAGGGATTTGTGTCAATCATCATATTAGCCTAAGATTTCTTCCAGAGCAACTTTCCTTTGACTATGAGGTCTTGTATCCAGTCCCTGAACTGGACATAGTTAGTTATGGAATGGTTAAAGGTATAGTGCAGTTTGCAATACTTTTTTCCTCTTAATTCTTTTGGTTTAGGCATCTTCTTGGTGCTGTCAGGCACAATTACTCTTGCCCACACCAACTCTTCATAGATTTCTGAGGCCTTGGTTAAATCAAGGGAATAACTCTGGTATTTAGGGGGATTCATAAGGATAAACCCACCATCATTCATCACCACTTTATGATCCTCGACTGGTTGGACTAACCTTTTTACCATTAAAGGTTTAAATGGAGTAGTCATCTCTGCTGCACACATGTCAATTCATTCTCTTCCATGACCATCACTTTCTTCTCTGCTACCTCAAACTCTACTTGGTGAATTGTAGCTTTATTTTTTTAGAAATGAGGACCTTTGGATGAGTGTTTCACTTGTTGTTCTTCAATCAATAGTTTCTCGTACTTTATGGCTGAAATTACCAACTTTTGCAACTCATTGAACTGTACATCATAAAACTTTTTTCTCATATGCAGCCTCAATGCCTTCTAAGCAATGGATATAAGTTGGCCATGATTGATAAGGAAGTGGCACCTCATCCTTGTCTTTCTAAACCTCATCATGAAGTCTTCTGTAGACTTATGTCCATATTGTTTCACTTCCACTAGATCGTTGATAGTCATCTCGGGTTCCACCCTATAAAACTGTTCATGGAAGGCCATCTTCATTTGCCCCCAGTTAGCAATAGAATTGGGGGGCAACAGAGTGCACCACTGAGATGCTAGGCCAACCAACGAGTTCCAAACAATCTTAACTTATAATTAGGATTGTCTTTAAATGCCATGCAATTATTGGAGAACTTGAAAATGTGATCTCTAGAAGACACGCTACCATCTTCTCTATTAAAAGTTAGAAACGCGAGCATCTTTAAGTTGAAGGGAAAAGGATTCTGCTAATCAATATACTTGAGATATGTCTTTTGGTAGGTGATCCTGAACAACAGGCGAGCCTGAGGTTGAGCGTTTTGTACTACCATCCTTCTTAACTCGGCTAACTCATTTCTGAGTTACTGGTTGGCTTTATTATGTGAGGTATGAGGAGACTCCCACTTCGAGCTACGATCATTGCCCAAGAAGGTTTCCTTCTTTATTTTGGGCTGCCTCCATCTGGCCCCTCTTCCATAATTAGCCCATAGTTGTGGACGTAGCTTTTTCACTGGATTCTCCAACTTGTTGGTTCATTCCATACTTCTTCTTGTCTTGCCCGACCTACCCCTTACTATCTAGTGAAGATAGTAGTGGGTCGGGCAACATTGTCTCAAGGATTTCTTCTAGTATTGGTTAGTCGACCCCAGGCCCCATTTTCTCTTTTCCTTTTTCCTTCTCTTCCTCGAGTAAGGAAAATAAGAGAATAGTTGGTTCATTCTCAAGGATTGCCTCTCCATCATTTCTCGAGTATAACTGTCTTTTGGGGTAGAATACTCCAGATCTAGTCTTCTTTGCAAACTTCCTGTTAAGGAACAGAGTCTGCTCATATCTCATCTGGTCTCCAAAAAGATATTTTCCATATTTTTCAACTTGAACCATGGTGGCTTGCAAGTCTTCATTGGTCACCTTCCCTCCCAACTTCTTAAATGAAGTCGGGCTCCCTAGAATAGCTGGTCCTCGAAGGGAGGGGAAATCTTTTGGATGATCTGTCATGCATGATCTTGGTAGACACTAGGGTGGCCCGTATTCTATTTTGCACTTGAAGGTTATTTGTTTTCTCATTCTTCTTGGCATACAAGACTAAAAAGTCCCACTGGGCGTGCCGAAACTATGTTCAGGCAAAGATTTCTCTAGAGAAGTCTCATTGGACCTCAGCATAGCTCCCTAAGAGATTGGCACTTTGGATGTGTAGTTGGGCTCTTGCTTGTTGAAGTGCTACAAGAAGAGAACAAAGTTAGTTCTAAAAGGTGCCTTTGTGGGGCCTTAGGGGTAGACCTTTAGGCTCGCAATCAAAACTAACTAAGTGTTAAGCATGCCACTACTATCTCAGTATAGCAAATGTAAAACAATTATGTTTTAAGTTTATTACTTGTGCCCCAAGTTACTCAAACTTTTTGTTATTAAAGGATTGTCACAGATGAGTTAAGTCTGCATTAAGTTCTTTTTCTTGCCTTGTAAACAAAGACTTTTAGTTCATGATCTAGTATGTTAGGAGTTTTGAACCCCTTAAATCATTTGTTTAGTTCAAATAACTTTTAATGAAAACATATCCATCAAGCTAACCAAATCCATATGCAAATGGGATTTTTAAAATGGAAAAACAAGTGGGAATAACTTGAATACATGCTGGAGAATGCATTTAATCAATAGATCTACTAATTTAGAAACAAATAAAGAGCTTCGAGCAAGATTTCACTTTGTCTGGCAAGGTTGAACCTCTTGCAGTTACTTTGAATTTACAGGGGTTATATGCTAAAAAGGGATGGATGGTAAACAAGTTTACACGAGGGAATCGATACTACACCACCAAGGGAGATAGCAGAGCGTTTATACTAGACAAAATATAGCTTTTCTAAAGAAACTATCGCTAAAAGGACTGAATCTGGGTTGATTTCAGCTTTTGGATGCAAATCTGGCTTAAAAGCAGAGTTTGTGAGTTTGTTTGTTTGATTGGTTGGGTGTCCTTGTCTCTGGGGCATGTCTTCCCTTTTATAGGCAATTTGGCATAGCTATTATAGGTTTTGCTCTTGCCCAAAAGCACTGGCAAGGTTGTGAGTCATCGGCTTTTTACTTATAATGCCACTGGAAAGTGTTATTTGGCTAATAGTAGATTAGTCTCCATCACTTGTCACTTTAATTATAAACACATGGCTTGTACCTTGGTGAAAAAGGCTTCAGTTTACTTCTGGGCTAGATGCTGGGCTTCGGGCAAGTCTCCATTTTAATTGGCATCATTGGGCCCTCCTTATTAAGCCCAATATTCAAATATTAATCCAAACAAGTCCAATTTGGATTCAATCACACCTCCTAATCAACCTCATTCTCCCCTTCACCCCCGATCATGGGTCATTCAAGCTGAATCCCGCATTCAACAACGGATGTGCGCTATTTTTGTTCCAACAAAGACCAATTTTAATGGGTTAGGAAAAACAGACTAAAAAATATAACCCATTGGCGACTATACCCCCGTGAAAAAAACCCTCATGCCACGCAAATGCACTCCTCTAGGACCTCCGGCGATCTCTCTGTCCCTGAAAAAGATTAACGCAAACTCAACGTATCATCTAATTCATCTCCCGGAATAGAGGATTGAGCCATAAAGTGAGGTTAGAGAACTGCTGGATTTGTAGCTTGGATTTTGTTAACCCCGTTATAATTTAAGTTAAATTTTTTATCTCGTTAGTCTACATTAATTAATAGTTCTTATTTACAGTGTATAAAGCATCTGTATATTGACATGTGCATTGAAGAACTTTCCTCAAAACTAATGGATTACATTTAGAGAAAATTAGAATTAGATGCGTCATTTTAAACATTTATAAACTAAACATATGTTACTTTCCAACTTTTCATTAAAGTGCTTTCACCTTTGATTAAACCTACATTCTAGGTATATTCTTAACTTAAGTGTTTTTTTTTTTTATTTTAAATTCATTTCCATATTAAAAATGCACTCACTAATATTAATTTATTTATTACTATTTTTATGGATCTCATCCTTTCCTCATGTTAAGGATTCAATTACATCTAGTGGGATGAAGACTAATTGGATAGATATATATGTATTTTTTTTTTAATTTCAACTCAACATTTTATATAGATTATAAAAAAATAAGATTTCTTTTATAATTAAAATAAGTATAATACAATGTACCAATTGTCACATCCTGGTCCGGGCCCCTACCACATCCAAGGCTCGACTCCATCGTAGCATGTTATTGTCCGCTTTGGGCCCCAACCACGCCCTCACGGTTTTGTTTCTAGGAACTCACACGAGAACTTCCCAGTGGGTCACCCATCATGGGATTGCTTTCACGTCAACTCGCTTAACTTTAGAATTCCGATGGAACCCGAAGCCAATGAGCTCCCAAAAGGCCTCGTGCTAGGTAGAGATGAGAATATACATATAAGGCTTACAGGATCCTCACCCCTGGGTGATGTGGGATCTTACAATAATTGTCACATCCCAGGCCAGGCCCCCACCACATCTTGGGCTTGACTCCGCCGTAGTACGATATTGTCCGCTTTGGGCCCCGACCACGCCCTCACGGTTTTGTCTTTGGGAACTCACATGAGAACTTCCCAGTAGGTCACCCATCATGGATTACTCTTGCGCGAACTCACTTAACTTCAGAGTTCCTACGAAACCCGAAGCCAGTGAGCTCCCAAAAGGCCTCGTGCTAGGTAGAGATGGGAATATACATATAAGGGTTACAGGATCCACTCCCCTTAAGGGCCCGACAACCTCGTCGGCAGACTTTTGGCCAAGGATTGGCTTTGATACCAAATTGTCACATCCCATCTTGAGCCCCTAATATATCCCGGGCTCGAATCCGCTGTAGCACGATATTGTCCTCTTTGGGCCCTGACCACGCCCTCACTCTTTGGGCCCTAACTTCGGAGTTCCAACGGAACTCGAAGCTAGAGAGCTCCTACAAGGCCTCATGCTAGGTAGAGATGAGAATATACATATTAGGCTTATAGGATCCACTCCCCTGAGCGATTTAGGATCTTACAAACCACTCTAGTAGAGTGGACAAGAATTATACCCTCAGAAGTAGCCACCTATCCTGAGATTTACCAAGAATCCTCGTCGATGCGAACTTTCAGCAATTAAAAGCTAGAGGGGCACAAAACAGAGAGTGTGAGTGGGCAAAAACAAAGATTTTCAAAAACCATTTCAATTATCAAAGGTAATAACCTCTCGCCGTTAAACCTGTATACTTCCCAGAAAATAGCATGCATGTTTATATCTCAAAACCATATTCGACATAACAATTCCACAAATATACCATGTCAAATCTTAGCAAGAAATAAGTAAGCCAGGTGGAATAAACCAATATGAAATAGTATGACAACCGGAGTCACCTAAAGTGACCTGTATGGCTGGGACCATAGCTCATCAAACAAATCCTGCACACGAGTCAGAACCACCTAATATGGTCTGTACGACAGGCTAGGCGCAAATAAATACGCTCAAGTGCTATGATCACGTAAAGGTTGTGCGAAGTATCGCAAGTCACTTACGAGTTTTAACCACCTAATGTGGTATGTACGACAAGGTGGCACTTACCTTGGATCCAAGGTAAGCATGTGGTGCGGGAGGTCAACGATCACGTGAAGGCTAGGCCCTAACCTCAAGCAGAGCACTAACACCGGGGTGCATGATAATAAGCTTTAAATACATATCAACACAATTATACTCACTACCATCACTACCCTCAATATACTCACCTAAAGCTTACATGGGCGTTCGTAGCGTCAAACAACAATATATATCCATACTAATGCATAATCAAACATAGGGAGTATTTGACATGGATTTTCAAAATATAAAACCATGTAATTAAGTTTTCTGGGAAAATACCAAGTGTGTGTGTGTGTCTATATATATACTGAAAACCAAAAGCCCACTCACCTGGAGTCCGCACTACCATTCCCTAGCACACACATTGAGGCGTCATGAATGATCAGCGCCTAGAACAATTAACAAATCATGTCTCAGAAATCTTAACGATAGAGTATGTAACTTATATAAAACACATTCCTACGTAGTTCGATCTGGAAGATCCGCATCACGGGTTTCCGGTCCTCTACTTCCAAATATCCACATTAAACATCTAGAACAACATCCTAAAGTTTCATTATGATCCAATGGTTGGATTTCCACCAATTGCCAATACTAGGTGGGGGTTAACATTTTATTTTATGAACTTACAAATTCAATTCGAGAAGATCTATATATCAGATTCTTGATTCGTAAGTTCCTATGGTCCTCAAATATTACGTACTATAACGTATTAAAGTTTGGTGACGATCCAACTGTTGGATTGTCGATTTATACAATGACCTATTAATGTAACATAGAGAATTTAGGATCCAACGATCAATCTATGTCATACGATTAACAAGACTAAATTCAAGGCATCTAATTCATCCTAAAATAGCATCGACGACCTTTTGGCCACGCGCCGCCGTGGGTGGTGATTGGCCGCCCCGACTCTTCGAATAATCCAACTATTTCTAATAATTACCAAATTTTATAGAATTGTAGGCCTCAATGAGTAAAGTAAACTTTATACATGTGGCCAAGTCTAATTTGGCTTAGAAAGGCCCCAATTTACCTCGAACCCGTCGGAACCCTAGAATTGGGTGTGATTCGATTCGACCTCCAAACTTGCTCTGACGCCTCCACCACTACTTGGGATTTGTTCCTGGGTTCTAGGGAATTCTAATGGTGGTGGTAATTGAAGGAAAATGTTTGACGATTGGTGGATTTCAAGCAAGGTTCTCACAACACCTCCGCGGGTTATTCATTGATCAATAACCAAATCCCTTCTAAGTTTGGGTGGAAATGGAAGAGGGAATGACTAGGTGATGGTTGGAAGTTGTGTCTTGATCCAATTCATGGGAAATCCGGTGGAAAACCACCGGAAAATATGGAGAAATGGGTCGGTTTACACAAGTTGAGGGAACCCGTTTCCCCTTTTTTCCCTCGTTTCTCCCCCTTCTCTTTTCCCTCCTTCCTTGTTTTCTGATTGGCCAGCCTTTCCCCTCTCCTCTCCAGATTCAGCTAATCTTTCTCTCTCTCTTGGCGGTTGGGCAGTTCTGCCCTTTCTAACTCTCCCGCACTACACGTTCAGCTTAGATCCAAGGCAGGTGGTTCCGACTTGTAGATGACTTGCAATGCTTCACACAGCCTTCATGTGATCATAGCATTGAGCGTTTTTATTTTCACCTAGCCTATCGTAATACCATATTAGGTTATTCCGACTCGTGGGAAGGATTTGATTGATGATTTATGGTCTTAGCCGTACAAGACACTTTAAGTGACCTCGGCTAGCATACTATTTCATATTGGTTTATTCCACCTAGCTTACTTATTTCTTTCTGAGATTTGACATGGTATATTTGTGGAATTGTTATTTCGAATATGGTTTTGAGATATAAACATGTATGCTATTTTTTTGGAAGTATACAGGTTTTACGGCGAAGGGTTATTACCTTTGATAATTAAAATGGTTTTTGAAATGCTTTGTTTTTGCCCAATCACACTTTCTATTTTGCGCCCCTCCAGGTTGTAATTGCTGAAAGTTCGTATCGACGAAGATTCTTAGCAAATCGCAGGATAGGTAGCTACTTATGAAGGTATAATCCTTATCCACTATACTGTACTTACTTATGCTCTAATGTCACGTGTGAAGTGGGTTCATTCCCGTTCACCAGCACACTCTAGTATTTAGGCACTCTTAGATTTAAATTTATTCATATTTTCCACCATCACACTTTATGGCTTCGTCACCTTCCAGGTGTTGGCCAGCATAGCTCGATTCATAGTCCTAGTGGACATTCCAGGTTGGGGTGTGTCAGTTTGGTATCAGAGCTTAAAGAATTTGGTCTCACTATCGAGGTAGATAAGAAAATCACCGATAAGACCACTATGAATTCGTTAGACCATGGGGGCAAACTCAGATTATAAAGGTTAATCAACTAGACCATCAGTTCGAAATAGGACTTATAGACTAAATAACAGTGATTGCTGAAACTGAAGAAACTAAATTTTAGAAAGTTAGGAACAAGCTTTGTATTAGGACAGTAAACTCATAGTTGTCTCTACCTTATCACCTATCTAGGTAAATAGAATCTTTTCGATTAGCCATCTTCTGGATCACTTCCATAGGTAGATAGGAGAATCGAAGTACGAGTTAATTTCTCACTATTAGAGTGAGCTGAGTAATTAGAAAGCTCTGAGGACCTATTAACATGTCACATGGTGAAAGGAAATATTATGGTACGTTTTGAGGACATACATTCAGGCGTCATAGATCTAATTTTTCATATTACACTAGTTTTCTTTGCGTTCATTCGAGCAACTCCTACCATTTGGAAGAATTTAGTTATTAAAGCTTACCAATTAAGGAATTACCCAATCAAACATTTTATCTAGGGAACTTCAAACCTAATAGCGAAAGCGAAAGACTAAACCCTAGGTTTGTACCTAGACTTTAACAACTTGATCGGGTGACAATTAGAAACCATTTAAGTCCTACTTCGAATTGATGGTCTAGTTGACTGACTTTTATAATCTGAGTTTGCCTCCATGGTCTAACGAATTCATAGTGGTCTTATCGATGATTTTCTTATCTACCTCAATAGTGAGACCAAATTCTTTAAGCTCTGACACCAAACTAACACACCCCGACTTGGAACGTCCACTAAGACTCTAAATCGAGCTATGCTGGCTGACACTTGAAAGGTGACGAAGCCATAAAATGTGAATAAATTTAAACCTAAGAGTGCCTAAATACCAGAGGTGCACTGGTGAGCGGGAATAAACCCACTTCACACGTGACATTAGAGCATAAATAAGTACAGTATAGTGGATAAGGATTATACCTTCAGAAGTAGCCACCTATCCTGAGATTTGCCAAGAATCCTTATCGATACAAACTTTCAGCAATTAAAACCTGGAAGGGCGCAAAACAGAAAGTGTGAGTGGGCAAAACCAAAGCTTTTAAAAAACTTTTTCAATTATCAAAGGTAATAACCCCTCGCCGTAAAACCTGTATACTTCCTAGAAAATAGCATGCATGTTTATATCTCAAAACCATATTCAAAATAACAATTCCACAAATATACCATGTCAAATCTCAGCAAGAAATAAGTAAGCCAGATGGAATAAACCAATATGAAATAGTATGCCAGCCGGAGCCACCTAAAGTGACATGTACGGTTCGGACCATAGCTCATCCATCAAATCCTACACACGAGTCGAAACCACGTAATGTGGTCTATACGACAGGCTAGGTGCAAATAAATATGCTCAAGTGCTACGATCACATAAAGGCTGTGCGAAGTATCGCAAGTCACCTATGAGTCGGAACCACCTAATATGGTCTGTAGGACAGGCTGGCACCTGCCTTGGATCCAAGGTGAGCATGTGGTGTGAGAGGTGAACAATCACGTGAAGGCTAGGCCCTAACCTCAAGCAAAGCACTAGCACCGTGGGTGGCGGTCGGCCGCCCCGACTCACCGGAAAATCCAACTATTTCTCAAAATTACCAAATTTTATATAATTGTAGGTCTCAATGAGTAGAGTAAAATTTATAGCTATGGCCAAGTCTAATTTGGCCTGGAAAGGCCCCAATTTACCTCAAACCCGTCAGAACCCTAGAATTTTATGTGATTCTATTCGACCTCCAAACTTGCTCCGACGCCTCCACCACTGTTTGGGCTTTGTTCTTGGGTTCTAGAGAAGTCTAATGGTGGTGATAATTGAAGGAAAACATTTCACAATTGGTGGATTTCGAGCAAGGTTCTCACAACAACCCCGCAGCTTATTCATTGATCTATAACCAAATCCCTTCCAAGTTTGGGTGGAAATCGAAGAGGAAAGGACTAGGTGATGATTAGAAGTGGTGTCTTGATCCAATTCATGGGAAATCCGATGGAAAACCACCGGAAAATATGGACAAATTGGTCAGTTTACACAGGTTGAGGGATCCTGTTTCCCACCTTTTTCTCCCGTTTCTCACCCTTCTCTTTTCCCTCCTTCCTTGTTTTCTGATTGACCAGCCTTTCCTCTCTCATCTCCTGATTCAGCTAATCTCTCTCTCTCCCGCCGGTTGGGCAATTCTGCCATTCCTAACTCTCCCGCACTTCTCCTTCCTTTTTTTTTTCATTACTCTCAAATAAACTCATAATAATAATAATAATAATAATAATAATAATAATAATAATAATAATAAATAGAAATCCTTAGAAACAAACTTTTCAGATTTGTAACTCCGAAAAACTTAACCCGTAGCTCCAAATTCATTACCTCTTGCGCCTATGCATTTGTATCATCGGGTACTACGCAAATACGCTAAAAGAGTAAGGCGTATGTCTCACTAAACGTTGGTCAACGAAAGTCAATACCCCACCTCTAGGGCATTTTCGTAAAATAAAGCTTTTAAAATTTGTAAAAACATAAAATTAGGGACGGGTCGTCACAATCTACCCACCTAAAAAAATTTCATCCCCGAAATTTGAAATCACTAGTTATAAGTAATATGCTCCAAAAGATCGTAAGAAAATGTACACATAAAGAAGAAATCAAACTAGAGCAGTTGCATAAAAGAGAATGCCATTCCGTCGCGATCGGAATGTAGTGATTCCTCTTTTATGCCTCCAAACTCAAACTTTCCTTCTCATTCAGTATCATGCCAAACTATAATATTTTATTAAAACATAGGGTCCAAAAATAGACGTATAAAACATAACATCAAAATATGTATGTAGCGAAGTAAAGTTAAAATAGTTGTACTAAAATAAAAAATGAACATAAAATATTTTTCAAAAACCAGCAATATCTAGACAGGTTTGTCATTGTTTTCATTGATGATATTCTGGTGTACTCTAAGTCTAAAGCAGAGCATGTTCGACATTTTTGGGACATGTTATATCAACTCAAGGTATTCTAAGTTTAGCAGAGCATGTTTTCATTGAAGAAATTGAGGGAACACCAGTTGTATGCTAAGTTTAGCAAATGCCAATTTTGGCTAGATCAAGTGGCATTTTTGGGACATGTTATATCAACTCAAAGTATTCTTATGGATCCTCAAAAGGTAGCAGCTGTTGAGAATTGGGAACAACCACAAATCGTCATTGAGGTACAGAGTTTTCTTGGCCTAGCTGGTTATTATAGATGGTTTGTTAAAGATTTTTCAATTATTGCCTTACCACCGACGAGGTTGACCAGGAAGGATGTTAAGTTTGTGTGGGACGATAATTTTGAGCGGAGTTTCCAGTAGTTGAAGTATTGTCTCACTCATGTACCTGTTGTAGCGCTTCCAGATGATAATGGTAATTTTGAGATCTACAATGATGCTTCCTTGAATGGTCTAGGTTATGTGTTAATGCAGCATGGTAGGGTGATTGCTTATACTTCACGACAATTGAAGCCTCATGAGATGAATTATCCTACTCATGATCTTGAATTAGCAGCTATTATCTTTGCCTTGAAGATTTGGAGACATTATCTTTATGTTGAAAAATGTAAGATTTTTACGGATCACAAAAGTCTTCAATATCTTTTCACTCGGAGGGATCTTCATCTTTGACAATGAAGATGGATTGAATTGCTCAGTGATTATGATTGCATGATTGAGTATCACCCTGGTGGTGCAAATGTGGTGGCAGACGCACTTAGCAGGAAATCCCAAGGCTGAATTAATGCTTTATACGCTTGTCGTATCCCTCTTCTTGCAGACCTGAGATCCAATAGAGTGAGGTTAGGGGTGGAAGATCAAGAGAAAGCTTCACTTGCTAGTTTCCAGGTCAGACCAATTTTAATTGATCAAGTGCTCGAGGCTTAGATGAAGGATAAGGAAACTTAGGAGTTGATTTAGGCAAGAAACAAGGGTAAAAAGAAAGATCTAAGGATTAGAGAATCAGATGGTATGCTTATGCAGGAGGGAAGAATGTACTTGCCAAAAGATGCAGAATTGAAGAAAGAAATTCTTGATGAAGCACATATATCAACATATGCGATGCACCCTGGGAGTACTAAAATGTATCATACCATTCGACCATTTTATTATTGGCCTGGTATGAAAAGAGAAATTGTTGAATATGTGAGTAGGTGTGCCATTTGCCAACAAGTCAAAGCTGAAAGGAAAAAGCCATTTGGATTGATGTAGTCACTTATCGTTCCACAGTGGAAATGGGAAAATATTACCATGGATTTCATGTATAAACTTCTTCGTACACAAAATGGTTATGATGGTATTTGGGTGATTATGGATCAGCTTACTAAATCAGCGCATATTATTCCAGTAAGGGAGAAATATTCTTTAAGTCGATTAACTAAGTTGTTTATATCGAAGATTATTAAATACCAAGGGGTTCCAGTTAGTATTATCTCGGATCGGGATCCTAGGCTCAGTTCTAAATTTTGGGTGGCATTTCAAGAGGCTCATGGTTCGAGGTTACTTTATAGTACGACATATCATCCACAAACAGACGGGCAATTTGAGAAGACTATTCAGACGTTGGAAGATATATTGAGATCTTCGGTATTGCAGTTTGGTGACGCGTGGCATAATCGTTTAGATTTGATATAGTTTGCTACTACAATAGCTATCATTCGAGCATTAGTATGTCACATTTTGAGGCACTTTATGGAAAATCTTTTCGTACTCCTTTATGCCAGTTAGAAGTTGGTGAAAAAGTTTTGGTGGGCCCTGAGATTGTAGATGAGACTACTCAGAATATTCAGGTAATTAAATCTAACCTGAAAGCGGCCCAGGATCAACAAAAGAGTCTAGCAGACAAGCATGCCACTGATCGAGTGTATAAAGTGGGTGATTGGGTATTTTTTTGAAGCTATCACCATGGAAGGGTATAGTACGGTTAGGGAAAAAAAGGGTAAGCTAAGTCCTAGGTATATCGGACCGTATCAGATCACCAAGCTAGTCGGTGAAGTTGCTTATAGGCTTGAGTTGCCTCCCGAGTTATCTAAAGTGCATGATGTTTTTCATGTTTCCATGCTTCGTCATTATATTTTAGATCCATCACATGTGATACCTCCTCAACCATTGGAAATTAATCCAGATTTGACTTATGACGAGGAGCCAGTGACAATTTTGGATTGGAAATATAAGGTTCTGATGAATAAGACCGTGCGCTTAGTGAAAGTTTTATGAAGAAATCATTCAATGGAGAAAGCCACCTGGGAGGCGGAGGATCGCATGAAGGAAATGTATCCACGCTTATTTTATGGTTATTAGTGGTTTGTACATTATTGTATGAAATTTCGGAGATAAAATTTTCTTAAGGGGGGTAGGTTGTGATAGCTCGTCCTGAAATATAATCTATTTTATTCTCCGAAAGTGCAGAATGATAATTTTGCCTTGGGCATTTGGTTGTGACGGTGTAATTGAACTTAGGTTTGGGACAAATCCATTTTCTTCCTAAGTTTTGAATCCAATTAGAAATTAAGTTTTTTAGTTTTTTTGTTTGGTTACCCAAACCTAGACCACACACATACACCCACATAAAATGTTGACTCTCTTTCTTTCTCTCCTTCTCGGATTTTCTTCCATTTTTCGTACAATTGTACTGTCACTCTTTCAAACCAGCTCTCTATTCACAGATCGAGCTTGTGGATACCATCATCACCTTCCTTGTAACCTTACAAACTCAGCTATACCTTGGGTTAGACTTGAGAACCCTAGAAACTTTAAAACCAGGGAGCTCCGACAAAGTGCACTATTCATCCATCGTGATCGCAGAGGTTTCGTCGAGTTTTAGAGTCCTTGGAAGTCCTAAAACTTCTTCACGAAGCTTAGAGAGGAGTTTTGGAAGGTTTTGGACGTTAGAACACTCGAGTTCGTCGAGTTACAGGGGTGCCCGGACTATCAATATTTTTCCGGCGAAATTCCATTGGTTTTAGGTCCAAAAAGCAGCAATGATGTGTTCTTCTCGTCCTAAGCTTCAAATTGGTGCAAATTTCATGAATTTTGGTTAAGAAATGGATGAGTTATTAAAGTTTGAAGTTTTTTAAAAATCCGGCGAGCTAAGGAAGAATGAGAGGAATATTATGTCAATTTGGACGGAATATGTTGACGGCGTCAGGTAAAAATAACGGTATATTCTGATATTTAACAAAATATTCCCTAACGCCATTAGGGAATCTGTCAGTGTGCCAAGCGCGTGCTTGCGCGTGGGCGACGCATGTGGCCGTGCCTTTGTTGGCGCGTGAGGGAGCGTGGGACATCAGGAAATTTTTCTAAAAATATGGGGATGTTCATGGGGTTGAGTAGCTCACGATGGTATATTCAAATACCCCAATTGAGCAATGCATAAGAAGTTATTACCTAGTTTTGGTTATGTGCTTAAAATAACGTTTAAATAGTTATTTCGCATATAAGTGAGACATATCCAGAGGAAAAGCACAGTCAAGCGAGACTTGGGGGCTACGACCCTTCCACATATCAGTGAATGAGCTTTTGGTTTTTAGTGTGTATATATATATATATAGACTTGGTATTTTTCCCAGAAAACTTAATTAAATGGTTTTATATTTTGAAATCCATGTCAAATACTCTCTATGTTTGATTATGCATTAGTATGGATATATATTGTTGTTTGACGTTGCGGATGCCCAGGTAAGCTTTAGGTGAGTATAATTGTGTTGATATGTATTTAGAGCTTATTATCCTGCACCTCGATGTTAGTGCTTTTCCCGAGGATAGGGCCTAGCATTCACGTGATCGTTCACCTCCCGCACCACACGTTCACCTTGGATCCAAGGCAGGTGTCAGCCTGTCGTACAGACCACATTAGGTGGTTCCGACTCATAGGTGACTAGTGATACTTCGCACAGCCTTCACGTGATCATAGCACTTGAGCGTATTTATTTACACATAGTCTGTCGTACATACCACATTAGGTGACTCCGACTCGTGTGCAGGATTTGATTGATGAGCTATGGACTCAGCCGTACAGGTCACATTAGGTGACTCCGGCTGGCATTCTATTTCATATTGGTTTATTTCACCTGGCTTACTTATTTCTTGCTGAGATTTGACATGGTATATTTGTCGAATTGTTATTTCGAATATGGTTTTGAGATATAGAGATGCCTACTATTTTCTAGGAATTATACAGGTTTTACGATGAGGGGTTATTATTTTTAATAATGAACGGTTTTGAAAAGCTTTGTTTTTGCCCACTCACACTTTCTGTTTTGTGCCCCTCCAGGTTTTAGTTAGGAGTGCTTGTTGGTGGCTCATGAGGAATTGTTGGCGGTTCTGACAAATTATCACTATTGTAGGACTACCTTTGGTATTGTATAATTAGTATTCGTCCTGCTAGACTGCAGTTAGGTTACTTATACTCTGATTGTGTAATTACACCTAAACACCATGCTTGCACTTATATTTCTTTAGTGTAAATTAGTTAACTTGGTTTTTAATTACCCACATTTTTATATCCTTATCACTTCCACACTGTGCACATGGTTACGTCACTCTCTTGTGACGGCCAGCACTCATCGATTTAGGTTAGGGTGTGTCAATTTGGTATTACGTACCAAAATAAGGATAATAAAATGCACAAATAACTTGGTATGTATAAGTAACAAATTACTAAATTGCATAATGTACCAAAAGTAATATTTTATAACGTACCAAAATACAAATACGTAGCCAAATTAAAGTTATGCAACGTACCAATAATGTACCAAATAATTGGTACGTTATATTTAATATATGTGCATGTTATATCATGTAATTATATTTTAATAGGATATTTGATGCATTTTTAGAATTCAAAACAAAAAAAATATTACTTGGTTTAAAAAATTTATTTTCAAACGAATTATGATAAGATAAGATGGGATGCTTATAGTGGTTTTAGGAGATTTGTGATATAAATTTGTGAGCCAATTGGTAAATTAAATATAATAAAAATCATTATTTTTTAATTAAAATTTGTAAAAAAAAATATTTGATCAAAAGTTTAAAAGCCATAGAGGTTTGATTAAAAAAATTCAAAATTAAGGTACTTATATTAAAACACCGCGCATATATATTATCGCTATGGCTTCTTGTAATAAAAAAATTATATACTTTGGCAATGAAATTATGATTGACCAATGGTAAAGCATTTGAAAAAGCCCATCCTCGGATTGAAATTGATTGAGCAATGAAATTTAGATAAACCTAACTCCTGTCTCTCAAAATTTTGTCGAGTGCAATGGAAGGGATAAACAAGGCCACAAACACGTTGTAAAGCTACATGGCTATTCTTGTTCGACGCACTTCTCACCGAAATTCTCCAGAATCAGTCTTACTACTTTTTCTTTCTTTTTTCTTGAATGACAAAAAAGATTAGTTGTTCTAAGTTCTAACTAACTAGTTTTCAGTGATACGAGTAGGTCTTCGATAGTTTGGTTATTCAATAGTCCAGTTTTATATCTATTAGATTGGCAAGCTTAGAACACTATTTCAGACTTTGTCCCCTGAATTCTATTTCACTCACACTTCACCCTAACTCAATTTTTGCATCACTTCATATATTCTGTCAAATCCATCAAATAAACTGTTAAGTTCGCTAATGTAATATGATTGGGTCTCACTTATTCTTATCGTCATTGCCATGTTTTCAAAATATGTTAAAAAATATATATTTTGACGTTATAATTTTACCATTTAAAAATAAAAAACCTGAAAAGAAAAAAAAATACCCAAAAAAGGCAGTAACCATTTCTTTCCCAATGTATCCACCCCCTTCACTTGAGTAGGACCTATACAGGTTCATTGTCATGTAACATCTTTTGTTCAGTAATGTATGTCTATGCAATTTTTTTTCTCCACGGCACTATATATTATTGGATCGGATGCCACGTGGCGGTAAATCTATTCCATGTAAGTTGCTCTCACATCCCTCAATCTCTTCCATGGCCGTCACCAGGTGCGGATCGATTAAGGGACCTAGTTGGTCCGGGACCACCCAAAAGCTCGGATAAGTGGCTGTGTGAGGACCTCTGAGAGCCACCCAAGTCCAAGCACATAATGGAGAAGAAGAGCAGTTGCTGCTCTCTTTTCTGGAATTCTACAAAACAGAAGGAGAAGAAGAAGAATAATTTTTTTTTAAAAGAAAAATTGACTTGGCCAAAACGAAGTCGTTTTGGGCCAAGAAATTTAAGTAAAACAATTGGCTTTGATATAGGTTTGAAAACACCCTCTAACTCTCTAATTGTTTCCCATTGAGCCATTCCTCAATCCCTAGCCCACCCGACCGAAGACACTGCCACCTAACACTAGTCTCTCCTGTCTTCACAGACTATGACCAGGTTCACCACATAGACCGCGAACATCATGACACATTTTAAGAGTATGATACCTCCATTCCATTAGGATTGCCTTCACGAATGAATGTAGGATAGATGTTTGAATGCTCGTATAGTTTACCGGGGGGGGGGGGGGGGGTCTGCTAAATAGACATTATCGAATAACACCTTTTAATGAGAAATATGAACAAGAGGCTTCGAGAAAATTAGTGTTTTTTGAATTATATGAAGCCAGTAAGCAAACTGTGAATCCTTGGTATTTGAATTTTGAACCTTAGTATCCGGGAAAAAGCAGAATATTTGATGGAAGAAGGGAAGATCATTTTGAACAACCTGTTATAATAGGAGAAGTCATAAACAAATTTAATCTTTATATTTCCTAATGTGGGTTGTACAAAAATTATGAATTAAAGTTAAAGTTTATTGTTTAATTTTTTAATATCATATTGGGACCACCCACAGTTAAATTCCTGAATCCTTCATTGGCTAGGCTCACGTCCCTTTTCCGGATTGGGTCCAATCTCAAATCTAAACTTGGATACCCATGAATCCCTATTCACATTCCCTCCCAAATCACAAACACAAATCCCGCCACAAAGACATAGGTAAGAACTAGCCATTTCCAAATACTTTAGGAAGTTGATCTCTTTAGCATTACCTTTATTTTATATGGTTGATTTGTCATTGTCATAAGCAGCAACAATTTTGCCTCCCAGTTTAACTCAAATATGATCTCTGACATGGTGAGAAATAAAACTGCGTACTCCCATGCCCATGCATGTTTTGACAAGTTGATGAACACCTTTCACCTAATACTCATTAAGATGCACTGCGACAAAAGATTCTGTTGGCGTGAGTCAACCTTTTAGTTTAGGAATGTAATCCTATAATTTATTCCTTGTATAATTAGGATTCTTATTTCCTGTTATGTGGGATATTGTACAACTATATATTTACCTCCTAGAGAGAAGAATAAACACACAATTCAAACCCTAGACACTTTTATCTTGGCATTAGAGCAGGTTCCGGCCTGTCTCTTCCCAAAACCAACCCTAAAGTCACTCAACACCGTGCAATCCACAACCAAGGTTGCATTAAGAAGAAAAAAAACCCTGGTGTTTGAAACAAATCTCGAACCCACAAACCTAACCCTTGTGGCTTTGGAAACAACAAAGCTGCAACAAAATCAACCAACACAAATCAATCCATGCAATTGCTGAAGAAAAGAAACGCGGTGAGATAATTCCCATACAAACCAAGTCTATTCAAAGTAGGTCTACAAACACGATTTCAATGGCTGCTGTTGCTGAAGACACGCGTGCAATGGCTGCTGTTGCAGCAGGCCAAACAGGGCCCAGGACAGTTGTTCCAATCCACAGTCCAGAGGGAAAAGCGGCTGCCGCACTGAGAGAAGACACGGGTCCAATGCAATCCTTAATCAAACAGATTTCAATGAATTATGGCTATGATGATCCAAGTAGAATTGGCACTGCATTCACAACATCCATTAAACGAGATTCCGGTTCGATAATTGACTCCGGAGCTACGGATCATATGACATATGATGAATCCCTGTTTCACCACTTAACCGTGCCACCCAAGGAGAATGTTATTACAGCAAACGGTGAAATTGCTCCAGTTACAGGAGCGGGTTCCATCGCACTTACTCCCTCTCTATCTCTGCATAACACTCTTCTTGTTCCTTTATTGTCGAATCATTTACTTTCTGTTGGTCAAGTTACGGAACAATTAGATTGTGTTGTACTCATGTTTCCCACTTTTTGCCTACTACAGGATATCCAGACACGGGCGATCATTGGGCGTGGTACTAAGAGGAGAGGCTTATATTATGTGGATGATGTGGTACCGGGCCGAGTCAACCAAGTGAGCAGTGGTCACCACAACAAGGTTAAGAGAATCTGGTTATGGCATCGTCGACTAGGACATGCATCTTTTGGTTATTTAAGAAAATTACTTCCGTCTTTATTTAATGGCGTTTCAGACTCTGATTTTCAGTGTCAGGATTGCATTCTTGCAAAAAGTCATCGTACTTCTTACCACTTGAGTCTCAATAAAAGATCAGTGCCTTTCGAGTTAATTCACTCCGATGTATGGGGTCCCTCACCAATAGCGACACGCCACGATATTCGGTGGTTTGTTACCTTTGTAGATGATTGCACCAGAGTGACTTGGCTCTATACCATGAAACTGAAGAGTGACGTTGGGCAGATTTTCCAACAGTTTTATCGGATGATTGGAAATCAATTTTCTCTTCCTATCAAAGTCCTAAGATCCGATAATGGTGGAGAATATCTTAATTTTGAACTATCACAATTTTTCGCAGAGCATGGCATACTTCACGAGACTACTTGTCCTCAAACTCCTCAACAAAATGGTGTGGCCGAACGTAAGAACAGACATATCTTGGAAACTACACGGGCTCTTCTAATTGGGGCTCATGTTCCTCATGCCTATTGGGCGGATGCAGTTACGTATTCCGTTTATCTTCTTAATCGAATGCCCTCTCGAGTTCACAACTTCCGAACTCCCATGGAAGTCTTGACGGATTATGTCACTCTACCATCTTCTCTTCAATTATCACCTCGCATATTTGGATGTGTGGCTTATGTGCATCTTCACAAGAATCAACGGAGTAAATTGGATCCGTGTGCTGTTCGTTGTGTATTTCTGGGATTTAATAGCCAACAAAAGGGATATCGATGTTACTATCCATCTACTCAGCATTTCTATGTCACTATGGATGTCACGTTTTCTGAAACCGAGATGTTTTTCATCTTTGATCAAACCCACGGTACTCTTCAGGGGGAGTTGAATAGTAAAGACGAAGACTACAGTTGGTTTGATGTTCCACATGAACGAGACAGTGGGCATGGTCCAAGTGGTACAGGTGAGACGGAGACTGAAGACTTAGGTGTTATCAGTAACCCACCTGACCGTGCCTTACCAGAGGATCGCGACACAACAAGCCAAAGCCCAGTAGATCTTGACCGTGAAACCCCTGACCGAGAGCTAACTCATGCAGCGTCGACTAGTAGGCCTACAACATTTATAGATTCAGTAGAAGGTAATGGGTCTGTGAGTGATACTGAGACTGTGCAAACAGAAAATAACCCTCATTCTCCTCCACTAGTACACGCTCATGTCCCCGTGGATATCCAAGAGGTACGTTTTCATACTCCATATATTGTTGAAAATTCCTATATTTTACCTTCTAGGAAAAACCGTGGGAAACCACCTGACAGGTTTTCTCCAGAAGGAAAAGTGAGATATGCAATTGCACAGTATGTGTCCACTCATCGACTATCACCCAAGTACCAAGCCATGGTGAATCAAATGGCTGGGATTAAAATTCCAACAAAAGTGGAAGAGGCTTTGTGAGATCCCCGTTGGGTAGAAGCCATGGGAGTAGAGATGGAAGCCTTACAAAGAAACGGAACGTGGAATGTAGTGTCACTACCACAAGGGAAGAGACCAGTGGGATGTAAATGGGTGTTCACCATAAAGCACAAGGCGGATGGATTCATTGATAGATACAAGGCAAGATTGGTAACTAAAGGGTACACACAGACATTTGGAGTTGACTACCAAGAAACGTTTGCTCCAGTTGCAAAAATGAATACCATTCGAGTTCTTTTATCTTTAGCAGCTAACCTGGACTGGCCTTTGAAACAGTTCGATGTGAAGAATGCTTTCTTACATGGAGATCTGGAAGAAGAAGTATACATGGATCTTCCACCAGGATATGAAACACCGAATGAAGCAAGGAAAGTATGTAGACTCCGAAAGGCTCTCTACGGACTCAAACAATCAACCAGAGCATGGTTTGGAAGGTTCACTGAAGCAATGAAAAAGTACGGCTATAGACAGGGAAATGCGGACCACACCCTATTCATCAAACGCATGGGAGGTAAAGTTACTTTGTTAATTATCTATGTGGATGATATGGTAGTTACTGGTGATGACACAGAAGAGATAAAAAGGTTGCAGGGGTATCTTTCATCAGAATTTGAGATGAAGGATCTAGGAGGCTTGAAATACTTCTTGGGCATTGAAGTTGCTCGTTCTCGTGATGGTATTTACTTGTCTCAACGGAAGTATATTCTTGATCTTCTCTCTGAAACTGGAATGTTGGCTTGTAAACCAGTTGAAACTCCCATTGTGCAGAATCATCACCTGGCGATATACCAGGATCAAATTCCTACCAATAAAGAAAGATATCAGAAATTGGTAGGACGGTTGATTTATTTATCACTTACGCGTCCAGATATTGCGTATGCAGTTAGTGTTGTAAGTCAATTCATGCATGCTCCTAGTGAGGATCACATGGCAGCAGTGATGCGTATACTGAGTTATCTGAAAGGTGCACCGGGTAGAGGACTGATCTTCAAGAAACATGGACATATGGATGTAAAGGGGTATACTGATGCTGATTGGGCAGGTAACATTACTGATCGTCGCTCCACATCAGGCTACTTCACATTCGTAGCAGGAAATCTGGTAACTTGGAGAAGCAAGAAGCAAAATGTAGTGGCTAGATCCACGACCGAGGCAGAGTACAGAGGGATGGCACATGGAATTTGTGAATTGTTATGGCTCAGGATTCTTCTCACTGAGATTGGGTTCAAGCCTCAGGGATCTATGTTATTATACTGCGACAATCAAGCTGCGAGAGAAATAGCCAATAATCCAGTTCAGCATGATCGTACAAAGCATGTGGAGGTAGATAGACACTTCATCAAAGAGAAGTTAGATGTCAAATTGATTGATATTCCATACGTGAGGTCTGAAGAACAATTAGCAGATGTGTTAACTCATGCGCCAACTTGAGGGGGAGTGTTGGCGTGAGTCAACCTTTTAGTTTAGGAATGTAATCCTATAATTTATTCCTTGTATAATTGGGATTCTTATTTCCTGTTATGTGGGATATTGTACAACTATATATTTACCTCCTAGAGAGAAGAATAAACACACAATTCAAACCCTAGACACTTTTATCTGATTCTCCAGACTCCAATTACATGTTTCGCTCATTCTCTTTACAGACAATCCTATTCCTCCCACTCAAGTAGGATTCTCTGTGTGATTAATACTCTACCCCTCGTAAAATAATTCATAAGATTCTGAAACCTAACTACCAACCCTAATCTTAAAACAAACAACTACTTTTAAACCAATTCCATCCCATCTTTTAAAGAAATTAAATATTTTAGCCCTTGTGTCAATAGGTTGTGTTTTGTTATATAGTTTTTTTACTATTATTTTTCTTATGCATATCATTTTTATGTAATACTTTTATTCATGAATTTTTAATGTAAGTAATATAATGGTATATGATGATAAAAATGGACATGATAGTGGAAGTGGCAATAAAACTAGTAGCAACGGCGGTAATGGTGGTGATGGTAGGGACAATGTGGGGTATGGTGGTAGTGCCAATAGTAGGATGTGCTAGTTGGGGTGTAGAGCTAGCAATGCTAGTAGTAGAAATGGTGGTGATTGTAATGGTGGTGCTGGCGTCATTGGTGATGGCAATCACAACGATGGTGGTGGTGATTTAGGCTAAGGTCAGTGGTTATAGCTGTTGGTGGTGGCGACAACGACTGTGACGATGGTGGCAATAGCAACAACAATGGTAGGGGGTATAGTGGTGGTGCCAATATAGTGGGGTTTGGTGGTTGGTGTAATAATAGGGGTGGTGGTATCAGTGGTGCTGGTGGGTGTGGTTGTGGTAGAAGTGATGGCGGTTGTGGTGGCTACAATGATGATTATGGTAGTGATTGTGGTGGCAGCGACAATAGTTGTAGCGACATTGGTGGAGATTGTTGTTGTTTTGGTTGTGGTTATAGGTTGTGGCCGGTGATGATTGTTATGGTGATGGTGACAACGATGGTGATGTTAATGGTTGTGGTGGTGTAATGTTAGTAGTGGTGTAATGTTAGTTGTTGTAGTAGTAGGTAATGGTGGTCACTTTACTCTCCAAGGGATAAAATGAATGTAGTAGGATAAATAATGTTATTTTATAAAATAATGAGCATATTACAAGAATTGAAAATATTCATTAAAGACTTGACTTTATTTTATGTGGAAACAACTTTTAGAAGCAACTCACATGTTGCTTTTTAAAAGTTACAGTTTAGAGGTCATTGCTTTTAAAAAAACTAAGAAAAACTAATGAAAAGGGCTTGAAAACTTTGAGTTTTAATGATAAGGACAAAATAAAGGGTAAAGTGAATAGTACCAGGATTGACTTTTTAGTGTAAAAATGTGGTTTTTCGTTAAAGTGAACAGTACTGGGTGCTTTTCATTAAAATTCCCAAACTAATCAAGATATTTAACTTTATCCAATACTTTATGTTGCTTCACTTTAAAGTGGAATATATTTTGGTGAAAAAGCAAATACCGAACGGGCCTTAAATACCTGATGCCCTACCCTTGTAACTTTTCTTAATAACTAGAAGAAACCTACGCACTGTCTATGTGTAAATATAAAAATTAAAAAAAAAAACTATTATATGGAAAGAAAAAAAGTTGGAGAAAGACAATGTGGGTTTTTTTATTTGTTTAATTTTTTTTTTTAAATTAGAGATACTATGATAACATATGGGTGATGTGTGAAAAAAAAAAGGGTAAAAATTAGGTTTATGCAAAATTACTGTTGAGGACCAAAAATGTCACATGCAAGCCTAACCAAGTATCAAAACCTAACTATCATACAAGCGTCAAGCCAAGTCTAAACACATGCAAATGTGTGGAATCAAGAAGGAAAATTTTCACAATCATGCAACGCTACTGTAGTTAACCAAATATTTGTATAAATCATGCCATGCTCATGCAAATCTATGCGTATTTATCACGCCGCATGTGGAGCTAAAAATAATCAAGAAAATTATAGAGGTGACACGTGGACTTTTGGGTTAAAATGACAAAATTACCCTCAAGGCACACCGGGATTCCCACGTGCATACAACGGACAATAATAGCTCAATCAAGGAAGAGTCAAATGTGATCAAAATGGTATTTATTCAAATCCCACTTTTCAGAATTCTAACTTTGGCATCGAAGATTCTTCGGCCGAAGCGCCCCCCGCCCCCAAAATTCATCATGGGCACGTGAGGCTTTTGGCCTTAATCTTAGGTGTTATTATTTTGCAAGTGCATTTTCGTCAAAGGAGAAAATGGCCGAAATTTGCATCCACAAATTGGTGCTTTCATTGAGAGTTTGATTCACACACTCGAAGAAGACTCTTGCATTCAAAGTTTCTCATTTCTTGTTCATTCATAAATTTTTTGTACTTTCTTATTCCTAGAATTTTTTTATTCTTTGAACAGAGGTAAGGAAAAAAAGACAATGATGGGAAATTCAGAAACCACGATGAACGGAACTTCCTACATTCAAAGATCCAGATCGATTGATGGAGGATGAGACGTAGCCCTACCACGACGATCCACGAGGCTCAACACAATGGTAAGAGGAGCAACTTTACCACCATGGCAGTGGGGAATGGGTCAGCTCTATGGCAGCAAGCCCGCATGGACTGAAGAGCAACTGCGCTAGCAACCAACGCCGTAAGGTAGTTGAGCTAAGCCTGTCATAAGCAAGCCCAAGCCGCTGCCCCAGCAGTGCAGATCCAACACACTTTTAGCACCACACCGCCCCCACATGCCCCATACATGGCTTGGCTCACTTTCGCAGCCCAACTCGCTCCCGTGGCATACTTGGCGATCCCTACATACCCAAACCGGTTCAACAGTCCTCGCTTCAGATTCCCGGACCAACAATTGAACCGAGGTATTTTCACCTTATTTTTCTATAGATTTGACATATCCCAACTCAAATCTCGAGCCTGGAGTCTATTGCACTTCCATTACTCTAGGAGACATACCGTCTAAGCTTTTCCATCTCAAATGGCAAACAACACTTGTCTCGACAAGTCATATAGTTAACAAGCTTCATCGCGTAGCAGACGACCTTGGTGAATCAGCTTTTGCAGTGCACGGAGATGTAGCGTGCCCCAAACGAGGTATCCCGATGTAAGACAAAGGCAGACAACAAACCTTCCCAATAGTGTCCTGGCAAACAACCCTTCAACCAACCATGAACCAAGCGTTCTAGCAATGTACACTCACGTCTGGGCCCCCGAGATAGCGTATACTCTTGTCTTATAGCGCAGAGGAGCGTGCACTTCTGGTTAGGCCCACAGACGAGTATACATTCATAGTTGAGGCTACACTCCAATAATCAACTGGACAACCATCCAGGAGAAGTGTTCATTCGTGGCTAGGCCTTCAAGGAACATCTTCCACCTCACATCAAAGTAGGCAGCACAGCGGACGGAGAGAAGTAGTCACTCAATCCGGCTTAAGTTCAGCTAGTAGCCTGCAAGTGACCCGCTCGCCTACCAGAAATGTACCACATGCACCACATCCACGACATAGACGAGGCGAGCATAAGGAAGAGCAGCTAATACCAACAAGTCATGACCAGAGGTAGGCGGAAGCTCTGCTGTCCTAAAGAGGAAAATTCAGGAAGAAGTTGAGAGGCTTCTGATCATATGATTGCATGATTTCCAACGCAACAAAGCTACTGACAAAGAGCTTCGGACGAGACATGACCAACATAAACAGGTCATCTTTCATTGACAAGATCGAGCAGATGGAACCATCCTATATATAGGATACAATGATTACTTTTGTTCCGAAAAACGTAGCAACTTAGCCTAATCGTGCGCCGGGGGAAGACAGGTACCAAAAAGACACACCAGTCCAACCATAAAAAACCAGGGGCATATCTTGTTTTCATCAAAACTCTACGCTCAAAGTCGTGCTTACCTGCTGCACGGCTCTTGCCCGCCCTTAATATGTCATGGCTCCCAACTGTGCTGATCTTGCACCACAATTCCTAGTCGTGCCAACTTGTGGCTCCTATCTGGGCCGACCAAGCCCACGACACTTTAAACTTCAAAGCATCCAATGAGGAAGCAAAATACGAGGCCTTACTAGCACCCTCTACTAGAGAAAAACTTATCGGTGAAGAAGCTTGCAATCTATTCAGATTCTTAGTTGACCACCGGTTAAGCCTCAGAAGAACACACTATGAAACATTTAAAGATGGGTGTAATACCTGTGCTTCCCACTTACACCCTTAAGCGAGTTCCACAAGTAATTCGAAGTCTCAAGCAGATTGCTAAACAAGACCGCACAGGTTAAGGATTATTTCAATTGTCCAGCAGTCCAACTTTCCTCAACTGCGTTCACGACAACGACTTTCATGCCCTCTAATGCGAGAGGGTAAATCAATTCCCTGACGCCTATTTAGGTTTGCTCTCCAGCACGATAAGGTAAACTAATTTCCCAACACCCATTTGGGTTTACTCTCCAGGGCGAGAGGGTAAACCAAATCCCCGACACCTATATGGGTTTGCTCTCCAGTGCTAATTCCCCGAAACACATTTGGTTCTACTCTCCAATGCAAGAAGGAAAACTAATTCTCAAACACCCATTTGGGTTTGCTCTCCAGTGCAAAAGGATAAACTAATTGCTCTCTAGTGTGAGAGGGTAAACTAATTCTCGGACACCCATTTAATGCGAGAAGATAAACTAATTGCTCTCCAGTGCAAGAGGGTAAACTAATTCCTTGACACCCATCTGGGTCTACTCTCCAGTGCGAGAGGATAAACTAATTGCTCTCCAGTGCGAGAAGGTAAACTAATTCTCCGACACCTATCTGGGTCTGTTCTCCTGTGCGAAAGGATAAACTAATTGTTCTCCAGTTTGGGAAGTTAAACTAATTCTCTAACACCCATCTGGGTCTACTCTCCAATGCGAGAGGATAAACTAATTGCTCTCTAGTACGAAAGGGTAAACTAATTTCCCAACACCCATCTGGGTCTGCTCTCTAGTGTGAGAGGATAAACTAATTGCTCTCCAGTGCGAGAGGGTAAACTAATTCCTCGACACCTATCTGGGTTTGCTCTCCAGTGCGAGATGATAAACTAATTGCTCTCTAGTACGAAAGGGTAAACTAATTCTCTGACACCCATCTAGGTTTACTCGTCAATGGAAATTGGTAAACTGCCAATGAATTTCCACATAACTACTCATTTTGATGTGATTAGTTAACGACTTTCATATTTGGCCACACATCTCAAAAGATTTAATACTCGAATACTAGCTAAGTAGCAAATGGTCAGGGGGCAGTTGCCATTTCACACTCAATAGTTTTCTCATCCGACACTTCATCTTCAGTAGCTCCGTCCTCGATTGCTCCATCTACGGTAGTTAAGAAATCAAACTCAAGTAACTTCCTCATTCTTTGTAAGCAGCACAGATAAAGCAGCCCAAACCGTGGCCCATGCCATGCTATTTCCTCTACCCAAGCTGAGTTAGCCCTTGGCTCCAATCAACACAAGCAGCATAAGTCATGGCCCCTGCCATACCACCTCATCGACCCATGCCGAGCCGACTCTTGGCCCCTGCCAGCCGACGTGCCACACCACCCTGACGATTGCCCCACACCAGCACCACCCAAGAAGAAGACAAAGAAAATTAAGTTTTTCTTACCTTGGTGCGACGCAAAGAAGACCAAGAAATCAACGAAAGACGATTCTTTACATGGGCAAGCGAAGAAGAATGCTAGGGGAGGGGGAACAAATATCTTCTAGCTTTCCATCTTTCGTGTAGGGATAAATAGCTTCCCTCCGAAGTTCATTTAATCCCCTACTTAAGGTAGGCTTAAATAGGCTTTGGAGGCGATTTATTTCCCTTTTCTAGAAGAATCTAATTCCAAGTCCAAGTGGGAATCTGCATCAAAGTTAGACATCACTACACCTGTTGCCCTTTCTTACTAGTAGCCCAGCACGTGTGGGGGCATTTGTGGAGCCTAAAATAATAAAGAAAATTATGGAGGTGATACGTGGACTTTTGGGTTAAAAAGACAAAATTACCCTCAAGGCACACCAGAATTTCCACGCGCATGCAACAGAAAATAACGGCTTAATCAAGGAAGAGTCAAAGGTGATCAAAATGACATTTATTCAAATCCCTCTCATCACTCCTCATCAAATCCTTATTCAAAAGGTAACTCCCAACATTACATATTTAATTTGGGATTAATTACCATGTTAATTGCAAGATATTATTTCACATAATATCTTGCAATTATTTTCCAATTACACCATATATGGCCGGCCACTATTCTTCAAATAAGGTCGGCCACTCCCTTATAAATAGCCCTATTATCCCACTAAAAAGCTAAGCCATTGGCTACCCACAAACTTCATAAATACATTCTTTTCAAAATTCTAACTTTGGCATCAGAGATTCTTCGGCCAAAGCTGAAGGAAATATTTGTTAAAACCATTTCATTTGAGCAACATCTATGCATGCTATTAACAATTAAAAGGTGGAATCATGCTTGTATGCACTCAAAAACAAACTTAACCTATGAAATTCAAAGTCTAGTAGTTATGGTGAACCAAGACTCAACTAAAAAACAAAGTGAGTTGAGAAATCTTATACCTTTGTTGATTCCTCTTTACATAAGCAAAGGCTAATCACCCAAGAGAGAGGGCCTTCATCTCTTACTTCTTAGTTCTATGGATTTCTTGGAGGATGATGGATGAATGGATTCTCCAAGTTCCCAAAATAGAGAACCTCTAAGTCTCCACACCAAGGAGAGCATTAATGAAGAGATGAGTGACCTAGGAAGAGATAGATGCTAGTAATCTCTCCCTAGGGTGGCCGGCCTTCATTAGCGAAGAGAGAGCTTTTGTGTTCTCATCTTTTCCCTTAGAAAACCCTAATGATGAAAATGTTATAAAGTCCTTTATATAGTCCCTTCAATTAAGTGACCAAAAAGAACCAAAACCCATTTCCTTCTCTATATGGCCGGCTTCTTTGTGCCTTTGGGCTGTTTGGGCCATTTTGAGTTTTTAGTCACTAAGTTGTCATACAACTTATGTTAATGGGCTTGACATTCAAATCCCATTGGACCTTGAGGCCCAAAACTAACCCGAGGTCTATAACGAACTTATTCGTTTGATTAATTAACATATTAATTAATCCTAGCCATATAAAATTAAACCATTTAATTTTCCTTACTCATCTCCGTGGTTTTTTCAATCTCTACCTTACTCGGTGTACAATCCATTAGGTTCCTTTTAGCGAGGCAGTAGGCGATTAGAACTCTTCAAATTGATTGTGAATTGAAACTTACTTTCAATTCTCCCTTTAGTGATTATACACCTTTAGGGCTTCCACAAACCATGAGTGACACCTAGCAATATGCCATGGCTACCCAAGCTAATCAGAAGAGGCAGAGAACCTATTCAGTTTAGGATTACAATACAATACGGTCTTTCTCTAATACAATACTCTTGACCACGTTGTTTGGTTTGATAGTTTATTCATGTTTACTATCTAATGTAATTCTCTTACTTACATGATTACTTTGAATGTGATTTGGAATGACTTCCTAAATCTCATTCATACTCTGGCCAGAGATTCTTAATCATATTATAGACTATTCTCCTTCTAATGGTTTGAAGATTAGAGATCCCTTGTTGCGCATTCACTTGCCTTCATGTCTAAGTGGCTTGACCCGAACTATGTCGTGGATACCCTCTGACGGAAAGACTTTGATATAATCAAAGATCAAGGACCTAACCACAACATAACTATGATGCCTTAGGTCAAATGACTACTTTTCATTATCCTAACCATGAGTTCTCATGTGACATGAGTATGAGAACTCCTTGTTAATCGTGTTTAGTGGACTTATTCTCTATTAAGCACCTACATGCTTGTCTTGGTGTCAGTCACACCAATGACTCGAGACCAATCATTCTCCCTAAGAGAAGACATAGCATGTACTGATCTTAATGGACTGTCAATGCCCAATTGGCAATCATATGATCATGAACTTTTAGGATATGTATACGAAAGAGAATGGTCTCATGAATCTAACTTCTTTAGATCACATTCTCCCAATTACATATTCCTTGGACTTATCGTTTAAGCATATAACATTTATATGAGACGGCTTCAAACAACAATCTTTGCCCTTTATATTAAACTAGATTAGTTTAACATGTGAAATGTTAATAATATATCATCATATGATTGGCTTTAGGGCACATTTCCAACAACCACCCCCCCAATTCATCATGGGCACGTAAGGCTTTTGGCCTTAATCTTAGATGTTATTATTTTGCAAGTGTATTTTCGTCAAATGAGATGATGGCGGAAATTTGCAACCACACCACACGTTACGATGTTAACTATTATTCATGCTAAAATAAACCCAAGTCACATGCACGGGCCTTGCCAAGTGAATTTGGTGTGGATAGTTACAAAAGTTATCACGAGGAGTCAAGATTATGGAACACCTTGGTCTGCTTTGAGACCCAAAGATCCAAGCCCATAATCTTTGAAGTCCACGTGGGTAAGTCTGAGAAAGAACAAACCTAGTTTCCTTCTTTCTTTAGTAAGCCAACCAATCTAGTTAGGAAGAAACCAAATCCAAGACATGCATTTAATGGAGAAAGTTTGAATTTCCCTTCCTAACTCATGCAAAAGAACAATGCATGAAAGCCAAGAGATGCGTTACCAAAAGTAACGCCTATGGAAGCTAACCAGGGAAACCAGCGCTTTGGAAATGAGCTGCAGCAAAGTCTTCACAAGTGCAACCGCGCTCAGTTGTCTTACACCAAAAGGGAAGGTTGCAGCTATGCCAGAAGAAAGAAGGAAAATGATTTAGCCACAACTAGAGATTTCCTAGGGAAGGTTGCAGCTATGCCAGAAGAAAGAAGGAAAATGATTTAGCCACAACTAGAGATTTCCTAGGAAACCCAAAAAGAATCATTCACCTACAAAAATGAGGTCAAAAGCCCTAGAAGAAGGGGGTGCAATACAAAGGGAGAGGTAACACAAAATGTTAAGCGGATTCAAGGTTGTACTGCACTAAGCTAGGAAAATCGCTTTCTAAGTACAAACAGTCTTGGTCCTTTGAAAGAACCATATTCCTGCAACCTTAGGGTTTTCCCTAACCTTTCCTCATTCCTTTCAGTTAGCAAGAGACTTCTTAGAATCCAGAAAACACAGATTACCCAACCTCAAACTCCATGCAACCATGCAAACTCTCTCTCACGCTAAACTGATAAGCTTCTAGCTTCCACACCATGCCTCACTTGGGCAAAGCATTACTCACTAGGGGTGGGTTCAGTACGGTTACCGTTCCAAAAGTCTTGTACCAGTTACCATACCAAACTTTTGCTTTGGCAAAATCTATTATCATTACTGGGCCAAACTTACGGTATACCAAATTTTGGTATGCCAAATAGTTTGGTTGGCATAGTATGGTATTGGTAATGGCCACTTCGTTTAGGCCACTTTTTTGACCCAAAATCTTTTTTTTTCCAACCCAACTCAAGAGCAAGATTTTTTTTTTTTTTTTTATCTCATATATTGTAGCCTAAATTCATCTATCATTAATACACATAATAAATCAAATGATTCATCAAGACTGAGAGGTGTACGACAAAAGAATAAAAAGGGTTTGTATTTGGGGATTTAATATGTCTAAGGGTTTTAAGGGCTTTAGGGATTAAAATCTTATTAATGACTGTGATTTGGTTTTAGGAATGCTGAAAGGTTTTTTATTTTTTATTTTTTATTTTTTTTTTCAGTATGATCTAAATATAATATATATATATAAAAATTATATAATAGATGTTTATATTGTTAGGTATGGTACGGTAATACCGTTGATAATGATACCAATACCAATACCATATCATAAAATTTCGGTTCGGTACAATACTGTATCATTACCGATTTGCACAAAATTGGTATAGTATGGTTGGCAATTCAGTTGAGATGGATCCAACCGAGGTATTATCTAAGAAGTGCTACTTCTTTCAAGACATTCCGGGACTTGGTGCGAAACCGAACCAAGGAAGGAAAGAGGATATTTGCATAGTCCAAGTCCACCTTTACCTAAAAGTGCCCCAACAATTGCAATATTGCCCATGATAGAATGCCAAATTGTCTTTTCACCTTTTTTGGTTGACAAAGAAAGTTTTGTTTATAGGTAGTTTAGATTACTATAAAATGAAAAGAAAAAAAATGAAGTATTCACCAATTTACTCTCCGAACTTGTAAGACAGTGTCAATTGTGCCCATAGCCGCTTACCCCATGTACTTGTATTATTACCCAAATTCCCCCTACGTTGTGTTTTTGAATTTTCCCTCAAACATTTCATCCATATTTGTCACATGTTGTCCATGTGTGAAACGTTTGAGGGTAAAAAAATTGGTGCAATTAGAATTCCCTATATATTTTTTTTCAACTTGTTTAGACTAAACATCTGAGTTCTTTACAAATTTTGATTAAAATGCTTTGATCAATTGCCAATTCCACATTTTTGTATTTATTTAATATATATTCACATAGCTCGCTAACAACTAATTTCCTACAATTAAAGAATTTAAATTCGTCATTTATAAAATTATAATTTAACTAATTCCTCATTATCACTAAGAAAAAAAAAGTAACTTTTTATTTATAGCCTCTATAACTATTAGAGATCATGAGCACTGATTACCCAATTCACCAAGATGATTCAACAACTCCAATCCTTTAGAACGCAGCAGAAGGCTAGTAATACCCTTAAACAAGAACTTAAAATTGGCATAGAATATGATCAGATTAAGAATAAAGAAAAAGTGTTTATTAAACCCACTAATAAAGCACAAGAGGCCAATCTCATAAAAGAACAAGAAATTACTATTGAATATTTAGAAGATACTAATATGGAGTAGTATCAGACTGAAGAGGTTAGAATTAGCACAAAAAAACAAAAGTTTGAATTTATTAATTATGTACCATTATATATAATAACTGATATCATCTTGTTAGAAGAAATCTCAAAAGCAAAAATTAAGAATATTACCTGTGGATATGCATTATGAGATCCTGAACAAAGCATCACAGCCCATGCTAGAGTTACAATTATAATAGCAAGTTGCTTTGTATCAGTTCATCTTTGATCCAAAATCAGGAATTGATGTTATTACAAAGATATATTCACCTTGTCTTTATGATAATACAAAGAATTGTAATTGTAAACTAGAAGTTAACATAACTTTGGCCAAGAACAACATGAGAGATTTCTAACCATGACATTTTAGTTATAAACATAAAGAAAAGCATAATGAAGTATAAGTCATCTCAAGCATAGTTCCCAATTAAAAATGTTTCCGGTTAAATTTAAAAATGTAGAAAAATATTACTTAGAAGTATAGAAAAAAATATGTATGAATTTTATCTGTAATCCTCTAGATTGGTATAAATATATGCGTAAAGAAGAGGCAAGACATATATCTATAATACATGAAGAATGTTTAGATTATCCTCTATATCAACTTATAGATGGACTCCTACAGAAAAGCACATCCTGAAATATCGTGGAGCTCAAATGTTACCCTTGGAGGAATTTGAAGATTTTAATAATGATATGTTATTAGTAGCTGAAGACGAAGAATTATATATTTACGATAAAACAAATATTCATCATTAGCCCTACTGGAAGCTTCAACGTGATATTTTGTCCCGTATTTCAGTATTTTATTCAATTTTGAAAGTATTTTGGAGATTTAACTGAAGCTACTTCATTAAATTCTCTAGTTTTGACAAAGGTTAGTGGTATTTTAGTCATTTCAAAATTTTCTTGACCTTTTTGGTCAATTTTTGAATTGGTTAGGTAGATCCTACTCCCACTAGTGTGTAAATGTATCTCAATTCCGAGTTAGAATGAAGAGGTTAGAAGCATTTTATGTTGGAGGGCATTTTGGTCATTTGACTTAGGATTGCTATAAAGGAAGTCTAACCTTTAAAAGTCAGAAACCCAGACTTTCCTATTTGGGAAAGTCGACCCATAAGTTTAGGAAACATCCCAAACCCACAGACCCAAGAACAAAATCGTGAACCACGATACTTAATTTTCCAACTCCAATTCCGGCCAACTCCGGCATAATTTTTCAACCCCACCACCACCATCTTGAAGCACTCACTCCCCTCCACAAAAGCCACTCAAGAACCATGATTAACCACCACATGTGGTAGTGTGAGGCCACAAAAGTCAAGGGTTCCAGTAGTGCTCCAACCATTTTTTTTCATTTTTCCAATGAATCAGTGAAGCGACGACCTAGGTATTGTAGCCCATCAACCTAAGAGTATATCCCGACCAACCTTGTTTCCATCCAATTTTGGACTTCATGGTAGGTATAAAAGTTGTTCCTCTTGTTGAGCTCTACATTGTTGAAAATTTTGGTAGAATTTGAGGTTAGTTGAACAATTGGATATATTTCCAATCGTCGGAAACCACCATGCGCGATGGTGTGTGAGGGAAAATCAAATTTCATTGATTTTTAATAGTGAGATGATTACGATGCCATGAGCTCATATCCAATGTCTATGCATTGAAATTTGATACGATGTTTCAGTCGTTCGATTTTTAGGATAATTGTACCACCGTAAGATTTTCGTAATTGACAACAATCCGACTGTTGGATCGTCGTGCAATTTTGTGAGCATCCTAGTTTTTGGTTGTTGAATGTTTGAGAAGTTATAGATAAAAAATTCAATGTGCGGGTCTTCCAAATCGAATGGTGTAAGGTTGTTGACCCCACCATTTACCTTTTGACCGTACATGTCCCGAATGATTCTAGTGTCTTGTTTATTTATAGAATGTTGTGAAGCCTTCATGGAGCATAGTTGGCTCATCACGATGACTTGTCATTCCCTGTTAACGTGCATCTCAATTTACGTACAACTAGCACGGTGCCTCTTTTTATGTGTTAGTCTTACTAAGTTTCCTAAGTGAGATTTTGTGTATTGTATTTGGTTCCTTGAAGGGGTGTTGCTGAATCTGAAAATACGAATGATTTAAGTGAGTGACTTTAATATTATGTGATATGGTTATTATCCATGAAACTTCCTTGTTATATACTATGTGCACGTAACATGCATTTACAAATGATTTTATGAAAGTGTGTGCTACTATGCTATGTTTACCTAATAGTATGATCGAAAATATATCTATGCTATAATTTAAATGATTGTGAACTATCTAGAGGATCGCTAACCCATTACATGGGGTGATGTGGCATCGAAACGGAATATGCACATGTAACAGTGGTACATGGATGGTCTCGCCTAGTTAATCCACATTGGGGGACCATATTGTTTAAGGATTGCACCTGGTTAGTTCACATTGGGAAATGCTAGAATTTTGCCTAGTTATTCCGCATTGGGCAATCCTGGTTAATCTGCCACTTCCACTTCCTGATTGGTTACCTATTATAGGCTTCGACCGAACTATGTCTTTCTATAGCCCTAGTTTTATTACATATATGAAAGAAGAGATTGAAGCCTTGTTTTGCTCGAACTAGAAAGAGTTGAATCAAATAGTTTACATGATAGTGCATCTAAAGTGAACGGATTGAGATTATGACTCATTCCTAGTCATTGCAAAAATAAATGCAATAATGAAATATACCAATCTCATTCCTACACCTGTTGTATTATTGATTGTGTGTCATTCCTACACAACTTCAATTGTGTGATGACTAATAATATCTCGAAAGATGTGAGTGAGATTTGAAATTGAAGAACCATTCCTATACATATTAATGAGGCATATAATGGTTAAATTAGGAAATATGTTGCAATTAGATCTTTGTGATCATTATGAAATTGATGAAAGGCAAGTGGTGAGTCACAATCCAAAGAGAATGATAGAATGATAATGACAGTGATTAGAGTGACAGATGGTTTAGTATTTAGAAGAAAGTCTTTTGTGGACATAGCCACTATTTTTATATTCAATCATTTGATTTTACTTATATTCACATATTTATTATCACTCACATGAGTTTCGCAGCTTATTTGGGTTTTGCTTTGCTCGGTGCACCATTTTCGAATTGTAGAGTTGTTTTGCAGAGTAACAGGCAGCGATTAGAGAGAAGAATTTCAAATGGTGTAGTTGTTGTGGGTAGTACAGTCGAGAGTAAGAATTGTCACTCTTTATTGTTAAACTATCTCCTCTGAAGCTCTAGTGTACATTGTATGTATGAGTCTCAATGACTCTGTGTATTATATGTTTTTGCTACTATCCTACTATCACGTGTCGATTTCAAGGTACCTCGATATTGGAGCGTGACACTCAAAATTTCAAGGAAGAAATTTCAACAACTTATATAAGATTAAAAAAGGATAGTGAAAGAGAAGCAGAACTAGATGAAGGATGATTAATACTGGAATAATATGACAAAAGAAAAATTGCACAACATAAACAACATGATGAAAGCATAGAAGAGTTGGCAGCAAATGAGCAAAAGTTGAAAGAATAAAACAATAATACAACAAGTGGAGAATATTTCACAGTAAGACCATGTAGAGTTACATACAATAATTCAAAGCATCATACAAAAATGTAAACATCATTGTAGAACCCACCATGATGAATGGAAAATGAAATATGAGTAAATAAAGAAGAAAGTTTGACCTATTATGAACATTTCACAACAAAATTACCTTTTTGATAAAAAAAATAAAATTTGGAAAGGGTTTGATGGGGCCCAAAAATGTCACACACCAATCCAACCAAGTTTCAAGTACACCTGACAATTCCTGACACGACCTGATAACCCGACACGACACAACACGAAATTAACAGGTGTTTAAGTCGACATGATAACAAATCAAGTCGTTATCGGGTAACTCGATAAGCACCTGTTAAGATAATGGGTTGGTTCGGGTATACACGTGGGTAACACGATACACGATAAGCAAAATATTAATTTTATAATTTTATAACCCTAAAAAAAATACTATAATAATTATATATATTAATTTAACAATTTTATACCCCTAAAAACTATAATAATTATATATATATATATATATATATATTAAATTAAAAAACTTGTTGACCATTGGATCGGCTGAGATTTAATCTCAGCCGTCCATTGTGCATTAGGTTGGAGGCTATCCTTCTCCTCTCTCTCATTCACTCTAATCTCTCTAGTCCAGACTTACTCCCGTGCCATCTCCTTAATCCGCATCTCTCTCGCATCCTCCTCCATTCACTTCCTTCAACTCGACTCCGGCAGCCACAAGAAAACCACACACAGGTAAGCATACGCTAAAGGTATGAATTTTGTATTTTTTGGTATTATGTGTTTTTTTCAAAAACTAGTGATTTGGGTTTTTGTTAAAATTAAAACTAATGGATGGGGATTTTCTGGGTTTGAGGCTTCTGGGTTTTTTTGGTTTTGAAGATTCTAGAGTTTCTGGGTTAGGGCATGTTTGCAAACATTCAAAAAAAAACCAACAATCAAGCAAGCATGCTTTGCGTTGGCTTCGCAAGCTTGAAAATCACAAAAGGACGAGGCAGAAATAGAATCAAGCATTGGAATATGGGAGTATAGATGTAGTTATGTAAATTAACTTTATTATGTCATGCCATTTAGTCGTATTGAAAGCCGTAAGGTGAGATTCATTACTTAATGTCATATATATATATATTGGGGATATGTTGTCAGGGGACTAAGGAGGTTATATATTATATATATTGGGGATATGTTATTAGGAGACTGGGGAGGTTAGAATTAAGGTGGCCTATGAGGCAGGCAACGACAGAGTAGTGACGCCCCACCTATTTTTGTTTTGCTGTAGTAGATGCAATGTCTTAATTGTATGGAATTACTTGTCCAGAGTATTGGCAATTGGCAGGCAGGTCCTTTTTTTTATTGTGAACACCGCGAGTTCATTTGTATGTATGTTTCATTTGGGGTCTATTTACTTGAAGTTAATAAGTGGGGTCTATATTTTTTTTCCAGATTTGGAACAAACAAAGAAATTAAGCAAGGCTGCAACTTGCAAGTGCAAGGTATTTTTAATTGAATTGTGAATTGGAAAGTAAATTTGAATTGGATATGTGAAATTGAAATTGAAATTGAAATGGATATGTGAATTTGAATGGATATGGATATATTTTTAGTGTTTGGTTTTTTTATACTTAGTTTATGCGGAAGAGAGTTCTGACATGGAAAACCTTACTGAAAACATCATCAACACAACTCTTGAAGGCAATAGATCAAGCCAAAGTTCCAAAACAATTTCCTCATGATGATCGACGAAAATTGAGGATTTTGTAAAAGGAATAACATGTAAGCTTTGAGTTCCATTGGCATGAAGGAAATTTTGTGAAAAAACATGTTCATTTGAGCAACATCTATGGCATGCAATTAACATTTAAAGGCGGAATCATGCTTGCATTAGCTTCAAACAATAATCTTTGCCCTTTAAATTAAACTATATTAGTTTAACATATGAAATGTCTGTAAAGTATCATCATATGATTGGTTTTAGGGCACATTTCCAACATGGCAACGTTTAAACTTTTGAGAAAGGCTTCACAACCTTAAAAACAAAAACTCTTTCATTTTGCATATCCTTGCACATTTAATATTTTGTAATAAACTAGTAGTGTATGGATATTTTTTAATAAGGCTCTTATTTTCGAGTGTAGATGTAGTACTTAAAAGACAAATGTGTTTTAATGTTTTGAAGTAATATTTATGTGGCAATATGTGGTATGTGCAAATTTAAGAAAGAAAAAAAAAATATTTTTCTTAACTGGTCATAACAGGTCAGGTCACTTGACCTGTTAAGATAACGAGTGTAACACGACATGACCCATTAAGATAACAGGTGTTACACAAAAATGATGAACATGACAGATACGACCCGTTTGCCAGGCGTAGTCTCAAGGCCCAATTGTCATGCAAAACCTACATTCAAGCCCAAACACATGTGAAGGCAAGGGATCGACGAGGAATATATTTACCATCATGCCATGCCACGGTGATTAAGCCAGACATTGACGCCATGCTCATGCCTATTAATCACTCCATGCTTCCTTAGTCACTATCCATGCTAAGCCCAAGTCATGTATTCGGGGCTTGTCAGTGGATTATGGTGTGGATGGTTACAGAAGGTTATTGGGCCTACATGGAATCCGAGTCATGGAAGACTTTGGGTTGCTTAAGGGCCCAAATATCTAAGCCCATACATTTTATATCTTATCCAGGCATCATTGAGAGAGAATTAGCCTAATTTACCCATTTCCCTAGCAAGCCAACTTCCTTAGTTAGGACTATACTAGATTCTTGCATTAAATGCATGTTAAGCCCAACAAGTAAGGCATTTAATGTGACTTTCCCTTCCTAGCCTGTACAGACAACCAACACATGAAAGTCATGAGGCATACTACCAAAAGTAGTGTCTGCGGAAGGCCGCCCTGGGAAAGCCGCGTCTCAGGAAGAAGCAAACTGCAAGCCTCAACAGTGCAGCTATCTTATACCAAAATGGGAATAATATAAGGGCTAGGAAGAAAGAAGGGGAAGACCAAGCCATAAAGGGAGATTCTTTTCAAGCCTAGAGAAGAACCTTCGTCTACAAAATGAGGGAGATAAGCCATTAGAGGGGGGATTAGAGGAACACGCAGAGTAACATAGGGAAAGAAATAGTGATAACGTAGTGAGAGAGAGAACAACCCAGAAAGAAGCCCAGAGAGTTCCATTTAGCCCAGAAGCACACTCCAAGCCTCAAGAATTACTATTCATGCAACCTTAGTGATTCCCACAGCCTTCCATCAAACATCTCAGCCATTAGAAACCTTACTATCACCCTGGGAAACCCCAAATCATGCAGCTAAGAACGCCATGCAATCATGCAAACCATTTATTTCTCATGTAAACTGATAATCTTCTAGCTTCCACACTACACTTCACTTAAGAAAGTTAGTATCTTAATCATTCATGCTATCTTCGAGTCGTTGGTGTTATCAAGGTATTTCCTAAGACAAGCTAACTCTTTTGAGATATCCCGGGACTTGTTACAAATCCGTACCAAGGGAGACAAAAGGACATTCCCAAAGCCCAAGTCCACCTTGACCTAAAAATCCCATAACATAAATTGGCGACTTCACTGGGATAGGTCGCAATCTTCGTTCAATGGATCCAAGATCCAAGAGAAACACTACTAGGAGTAGCAATGCCTTAGACACAGACAAAGCTGTTTCCCAACTCGACGAGTCTTAACGTGAAGGCCAACATCAGGAAAGCCAGGAAAACCTAGACAAATATGATGCGAAAATTCACTTAACACACAAATTAAACCCTCTTTTGACAATTGTAGTATATGTATAAGTAGGGATTGTTCTAGGCCGGGGATTAGGAAGGATTGCTAATTGATTCTAAACTGACTTAAAGACACAAAAACAATAGGATAGATTCAAAAGACTCAAAACTAGTTCACAAGACTCAAAATAATATAAAAACACTCAAAACTGCCTAAAAACACCAACTAGGCAGTTTCTGACACTAAACACAATTTTGGACGAAAATAAGGTTTGGGCTTGACTCAAAACACTTAGAACACAAACAAAACAAGTTTAAAACAATTTGAAACAAGAAAGTAAAGGGGGGTTGTGTTTTGGACAAACTTAGAATAACAAAACAAATTGTAACTTAAAAATAGGTTTGAAAACAAATTTAGGAAATTAGATGGATGATGGGATAGTTAGAGGCTTTTTCTCCACACATGACATGTATGCAAACAACTCGATTTCCAATTACTACTTCATTGAATTATGAACGACAAGCCTCCAAATTAACCGTGACATCACTAGTTAACTCTCAGATTTTCCTTGTTTTATTGGATTGGATGACATCATTCGACAACCCAAAACATTCTTCAAAAGTTCCCTACATGACATCATAATAGAGATACAATCAAAGATCATTACGTTTAATGAAAATCATAAGCATTGACAAAACACTTGCAACTATAACATCATGTCACTCATGCTAGGAATTGAACTTAACGTGATCGTTTATAAGCGACCTTCACTACATGTGAATATAAGTTTGTAATGATTATGTGAAACTTCCTTATACTCTAGCAACGGATTTATGCATGCCAATTAAGTGTCAACCCTTAATTAACAAATACAAATAAGTTATCAATCAAATAGTTAAGCCAATTGCATTCACGATTCAAGAATTCATAAATGGAATTTATCAAATCATATTGCACACATAATCATGGCTTCGAAATCACCCCTAGCCAAGAGGGGTTTAGCCACTCATGTTCACAACAAAACGAAAGAAAATGAATTTAAACACTGGAAACAAAAGAAAGAAAACACCTAAACGCTCCAACGATCCAAGTTGAACAGCAAGCACGTCCAAGCACTTTCCTTCCCTTCCTTTGCTACGGCACAAGATGTTGGTGAGTGTTTGAAGGTTTGTTTGTATGGAGGAATGGATGTGAAGATAAATGGATATGTTTGGATGAAGGTTGTGTTGAAATGGTGGTGAATGATCTAACAAAATCTGCCCTCTATGGCTATTACACACTCCTTTTATAGAGGGAGTGGACAACAATGGAGGGAAACATGGAGTGGTGTGTGCAATGATTCAAGGGTGAAAGTGAAGTGATGATGCAAAGCATGGGGGGGTAAAATGGAGTTATGGTGCAACAATGAGTGCATGGAGTGGAGGTTAAAGTGATGAAATGATGCATGAAATCTGAAATGATGGAAGGAACAAGAAATGGTGTGTCAATGATTCAAGGGTGAAAGTGAAGTGATGATGCAAAGCATGGAGGGTAAAATGGAGTGATGGTGCAGCAATGAGTGCATGGAGTGAAGGTTAAAGTGATGAAATGATGCATGAAATCTGAAATGATGGAGGGAACAAGGAATGGTGCAGCAATGATGGAAAATGAAAGAGTGGTGCATCAAATTAGTGCAAGGAATGGATAATAATGATGGCACGACATGGAAGTTGAATGGTGGAGTGGCACCCCTTTGTGGCTAAGATTAAGGCTTCTAAAATCCTTATTTAGTGTCCTAATATCTTTGGGAACCCTTCTTGTGGCTGGAACTTAGTTGAATTAGGTTTAAGAAAGGTTACATCAAAATAAGGTAATCTTGACTCATGTTTCTTCTTTGGTTGCTGAGCTCTTTGTCCTTTTTACATTAATTCTTCTTTCTCTTTAACACATTCCTAGCCTCTTTAGTCTTCAATTTCGTCCATCCACCTTGCTCTATGCATGTGTTATCCATTCCAAGCCCAAAACTGCTCCAAAATGCACCTTATTGCTTTATAAGGTCTATGGACCTACAAACACACGAAAATAGCTTAAAATACATAATTAACTAAGAAATAACAACATAAATGCATGAGAACAAGCTAACTCAGTCGCATAAATATGCTCCTATCAGAATATGACATGCTAGACATCATTGCAGCCATTCATGCCTTGGGTGGAGCCCAAAAAGAAATTACTGCGCTGGTGAAAGAGTTGAAAAACTCAATCTCAAAGCCAAATGAGAAAGCCAGTGACAAGGACTGCAAGCCTAGGAAAAACACTTCCCATGAGGAGTTAGCTGCTACTGTTGGCAAAGGTCTTGAGAAAACACCATCATTTATCACTAGGAAAAACGTCATAGCCATGCTCGAAAAAAAGCTGCATAAAAGTTTGGAGGATTGGAAATATGTTCCTGAGACACCATATCCAACTAGTGTTCTCCACATGCCATATCCTAAATGATACGAGACTCCCAACCTTGTTCTCTTTCATGGGAGGAACGGTAGCCTTGAGGAACATATCAGCCATTTCATTAACGCTTTCGGTCCTCATGTTGGGGACTGCAACCTCTGTCTCAAGGATTTCTCAAGAAGCCTAACTAATCATGCCTAGACTTGGTACACCACCTTTGCACCAGGTTTCATCCAGACCAGAGAAGAGTTGGTAGGCAAGTTCTATAAAAAGTACTTTCAGCATGAGGAAAGAGTCACAACAACTTAGCTTAACAATACGCGTCAACAACACGATGAAGATCTAGTGACTTTTATCAAACATTTCTAAGGCCTCACCCTTGACTACTATGACGAGAATGACAAGGAAGTTCTTGTAGAAATCTACATTAGCAACATTGTAGCTGACTACAGCGTGTCCTTGGAGAACATCGGTATCATCCAGTTCTCAAGGTTCGTGGCAGTAGTGAGGAATACCAGCTTGTCAGTCAAGCCTTCCATAGGGAGACCCTAGAAAACTGACAAGAATGAAGCTTATCATGCCATAGCCGTGGATGACGGATCTGACTACAACCCATAAAAAATGAAGGAAATGAAGAGTGATAAGGAGACGTATCCTCCACTAGCGTGTAGTGACGAGAAATTCCAAGCCATCCTCGATACCATGCTCGCAGATGGGGCCATCAAGCTACCTCGACCATACAAACCCATTTCCAAGGAAGATAGAAATGATCCCTGGTACTTTTGTTACCATCAGTATATGGGACATCTTTCTATTGTATGCAAAACTTTGAGAAAAATTATCCATGCAAAAATCCGTGAAGGGACGCCAGAGCTACCATGCAAGATGCAAGCCATAAACATTGACTATTTATCGAAATACCGAGGGAAAGAGGTAGCAGCTTTCATCACTTGCTTCAAAGATGACGATACCTACCACCCATGGATTAACGACCCCAAGCCACTGGAAGCCATCTAGGAATCTTTCGAGAACATGGAGAAGGGTTATTGGTGAAAATACTCGAAGTCATAGAGCTATAATACTATATGGCCTCAAGCTGAAGGATGGGAAGATGAAGATGGAAATCTCATAGATTTTACCCCAAGGTGGCGAAGCCTTCACCATCGATATGCTAGAAGAATACAATGAAGGAACATCAGAAGAGCAACTGTTTAACCAGAAAATTACGGTTGTGACTTTGTACAGCCTTCCCGACATAAAAGCCGATGTAGTTGAGTGTTACTTTTTCCCAAGGGCAAGGGCCTACTGCAACGCAGGTCTTCCAAGAAAACCTGAAGTTTAAATCCTTTATCGACTAGCTTGAATATAGCCCTTAAGCAAATACTGCTACTGCTGTAGCTCTCAAGCATGTTTCTGAGAACTATGGCCCTTAATGCTATGCTACCCGCCTGCAGAAGGCTTTCCTTTAGAATAACGCCATCATCTTCATTGATAAAGACATGGAAGTGGTTTTCCCTGATCACCAAAAGTCACTATACCTGGAAAGACAAATCAATGACGTCTTCATTAGGCGAGCTTTGGTTGACACTGGTTCCTTCGTCAACATAATGCCTTTGGTAGTGCTCACTATAGCAGGCGTCCCAACGTCAAAGATGGTAAGGTCTCAAATCTATTAATGGGGTTGGGAATAGCAATGAGGAAACTATTGGATACATTGAGATTGACATAAGGATCGACCCTATTAGGTCTTTTACTAAGTTTTATATGATGAACATTAATGTGGCTTACCACACTTTGCTCAAAATGCCATGGATAAACAAGCACAGACTCGTGGCCTTCTACCTACCACCAATGTCAAGGGAAGGATTGGTCTGAGGCCTATTCGCATCCGGGAAACCAAATGCCATTTAACTAAACAAAGTTTACTATTCCGATGCCGAGTTCTATAATGATTTCTCAAGTGTCGGATGTGGGATATTATAGACCTCAAGGATATGTTTACCCTCTTGGGAAGAAGTTCGAGATCTAAGTAACCAAGAATTCCTAACCATTATGGAAAAAGGAAAACACATACAACTAGAGGCCAATATCCTTGTATACACCCCACATCAATGCTCCAAGGTCTTGCTTCTCGACGGCCGCGTCGTCTACTGCTTATGACTGAATGGGAAGCCTGACCACATTGTGTGGGAAAGCCCTAAGTATAGAGGCACTGTATGCCAAGCAAGTGAAGTTCCCAAGGAAACTGAAGACATGCATACATCTGCTACCGAGGACAGATCCTTACATAAAATCATGTCTGTGCTAAAATGCATGTAAGATGGATCCAGTACAATGGCGGAAATTGTAAGATCCCACATCACCTAGGGGTAAGGATCTTGTAAGTCTTATATGTATATTTCCATCTCTACCTAGCACGAGGCATTTTGGGAACTCACTGGCTTCGGGTTCCATCGGAACTTCGAAGTTAAGTGAGTTCACGCGAGAACAATCCCATGATAGGTAACCCACTAGGAAGTTCTCGTGTAAGTTCTCAAAAACAAAACCGTGAGGGCGTGGTCAGGGCCCAAAGAAAATAATATCGTGCTACAGCGGAGTCGAGCCCAGGATATGGTAGGGGCCCGGGCCAGGATGTGACAGAAAAGCTTGAAGAGGTAAACCTAAGTGATGATTCCTTTATGCAAAAGTTAATTTCTATTAGTGTTTACTTATCTGTCGAGGAAAAGAAATAACTAGTCAGCCTGCTAAAGGAGTTCAAGGACGTCTTTGCCTGAAGCAATGAAGAGATGTCAGGCCTTAATCCGAATTTAATGTGCCACACACTAAATAAACAGCCTAGGATTAAGTCTGACATGCAGTAAAGGAGGAATTTCCACCCAAAAATAGAAGCTAAAATCAAAGTCAAGATAGAAAAACTCATGACGATTGGATTTATCAAGCCTATCAAGCACTCACTTTGGCTAGCCAACATTGTCCCGGTAATGAAGAAGAACACTACTTAAATCTGGATATGCATCGACAACCGAGATCTTAATGCAGCATGCCCAAATGACGAGTTTCCATTACCCAACATGGACATCATGATCTATTCAACTTCAGGGCAAGGCCTGATGTTGTCATGGATGGCTTTAATGGGTACAATCAAAGCAAAATGTCTGCCAAAGATGCTGAGAAGACAGCTTTCCGCACGCCATTTGGAAACTTTTACTATGCAGTCATGCCATTCGGACTCAAAAATGCTGGTGCCATCTATGAATGAGCAATGGCAGCAATCTTTCAAGACATAATGGGGAATGAAGTAGAAAACTACGTGGACGACCATATCGTGGAATCTAAACCAGGGAAAGGCATTGGGAACTGCTAAGGAAAGTGTTAAGGAGATACCGATCATATGGGTTGAAGATAAACCCAAGAAATTCGCCTTCAATGTTTCCTCGGGCAAATTTTTAAGCTTCCTGGTACATCAACGCGACATCGATGTAGATCCAGACAAGGTGCACACCATGGAAACTCTCATGCTCCCAACGAACATAAATGATCTGAAAAGCTATAAGGGGAAGCTGTCCTACATTCGACACTTCATCCCAAGGTTAGCAGTAGCAACAAGAGTCTTCGTCCTGCTGCTCAAGAAATGGAAGGAATTCGTATGGACTAAGGAATGCGATGAAGCCTATCAATGGGTCCATCAGCTAGTCAACAACGTTCCTACCATGAAGGCACCAGTCTTAGGCATTCCACTCAAGCTTTACCTAGCCGCAACAAGCACTACTATAGGAGCCCTGCTTGCCCTGGACAGTCCAGCCGAGGAAAAAGCACCAGTCTACTATGTTAGCAGATAACTAAAAGGCACCAAAACCCATTATGAGAAGACAAAACGCTTACCACTAAATCTTGGAAGGGCGAAAAACAAGGGTGAGTGGGCCTAAAAATAAAGCTTTGTAAAAACTTTTCCGTAGTAAGACCTTGCTGTAAAATAAGTATAGTTTTCAAAATATACATACTACGTATAGTATGAAAATACTTACCATAGCTAGCAGTATCTCAAGAATGCAATACGTCACAAACTTTTGTAAATAAACACATGACATCCGTAATCACATAATCTCACATAAGCAAACATATCATATCGAGTGCTCATCGACATATGCTGACACATGAGTTCATGCAAAGGTATTCTAACATGAACAAGACTGGGTGTAATAATTCTTTACTCACTAGTACTACAATCACGTGAAGAATAGCGCTATGCGCATCACATACGAGTCCTAATTGTCTATAGCAATCTAGGATAGGACTGGCACCTACAATGGATCCAAAGTGAGCGTACGGTGCGATGTGAACATACATGTGAAAGACTAGCCCTAGCCCCAAGAGAGTACTAACACCGGTGCAACACATGATAAGCAAATAACGTAAATATAAACATGCCACTGTGATTCGATAATTCTAGTCAACATAATATTATTCATAGCCGTAAATGTAATTAAGGCATCTTGTAGGATTTATAATAATTTTCTAATTCTCATCGTTACGTCATTTCCTATAATCGTTAATTTAATTACGACATCACATAGAAAATTCATTATTAGATGTATATATGGAAACTAAACAAATATATATACTATATCAAAGAAAAGACACATTCACAAATCATGTCACCAGATCGAACCCACCTCATGAAAGATCCTTGCAATGTGTTTCACCTAGAAACGAAACCATTTATGAAATATATAATGTACTAACGTATATACGCGTTTTCATACAAAGTACGGCTAAAAAAAAAGATACTATTTTAAAACTATCCAATTTCGAAAAATAAACGGCGAATTCAGAGTTGGTACGTCAAGAAACCTAAGAAATGACCTCAGGTTCCTCCACATGCCACCGTAACAAGGTAGCTGCACAGGCAGCCACTCGCTGACCATCCTCACGCGTGCACGCGTACCGGCAAGTACACCTGCACTCGCCTTCTTCGCGAAGCACAGGTTTGGCCTGATTTCTAGGCCATCTTCCAAAGCTAATATCTAGCTTAATTCACCACCAAAATCAATGATTCAAAAACCAATTTGAAGCTAGAAATGTAGGGAACAAAACCATACCAAGTCGAGGCCTAACGGAGGTTGGAGATAGCCAGAAAAAATATCTGAAAGTGGCTCGACAACCACGGTTCCTTCTTTCCAAAAATCTAGGAAAATCTTCCCCAACTTATTTTCTGCACTAAATCACCCTCAATCACAATTTTAAGGTTAAAAACAATATTAAGAGTTCACAGTAAGAATGTTTAGAGGCCAGGGGTGGTCCTGAGGCTCACCGTGGTGGAGTTGTCATGAGTGTTGGAAGTATGCCCACAAAGCCACTCATTTGATGTAATAGCTTTTTGGAATACTTATTGTGTTAAACTATTATATGTTTAATGGAGGGCAATCTTATTGTTAATCACTATTTATTTGTATCATGTGTTTAAGCAATAAGGGAATCCAAGGAATGTATTTGTTCTAAGAGATAAGTGATCTAATGAGTTAGATTATCGAGACCTTTCTCTTATGTTCATTCCTAAAACGTTCCTAGCCATAGGATTGCTAATTGGGCATTGACAATCCGCTAAGGCTAGTATGTGTTATGTTGACTCAATCGTGAGTATAACTAGTCTCAAGTCATTTGGTGTTGGACACTAAGACAAACACATAGGTGCTCGAAAGAGTACTCGAGTACACTGAACTACGATCAAAAGAGAGTTCGAACATACATGTCATGTATGAACTCTAAGGTTGCAAAATGCAAAGTAGTCCTTTGACCTGAGGCATCATCGATGTCTAATGGTTAGGTCCTTGATCTTTGATCCTGTCAACGGCATTCCTTTGGAGTGTCCACGGCATTGTTGGGGTCAAGCTATCTAGTCATGTAGGCATATGAATGTACAACAAGGGATCTCTAACCTTCCATGGTGGAGGGAGAATACTCTAAGATATGATTCTAAAGTCTTTGGCCAAAGCAAATGAATATGACTTAGGAAGTTTGTTCCAAATCATATTCAAGGGAATCATATAGGAAAGTATCATATTGGATAGTAGACATGAAACCAACTATCACTTAAACAATGTGATTAAGAGTATTGTATTAGAGAAGGACCGTATTGCATTGTAATTGTAACTGGATAGGTTCTCCAACCAATTCTACTTAGCTTGGGTAACCATGACATACTGCTAGGTGTCACTCATGGTTTGTGGAAGCCCAAATGATTAGATAACACTAATCATTAAAGGGAGAATTGAAATGTGGTTTCAATTCACAATCGATAGTTAAGAGTAACATCGCCCACTGCCTCGCTAATTGGAACCTAATGGATCGTACACCGAGTAAGGATGTATGTGAAGAAATTATATGAAATGGATAAGCAATTAAATGGTTTAATTGAAGAATGGTCAAGATTAATTAATTAGTTAATTAATTATACGAAAGGTTCGTATTGGGCTTATATGTTGGTTTTGGGTTACGGGGCCCAAAAGCGTTTTGGTCCAAAAGGCCCATTATGTTTAAGTTGTATGACAACTAAAACAAAATGGGCAAATAGCCCAATAACAATAAGTAGGGCCGGCCATTAGGGTGAATTGCAAGTTTGCTTAATTGCAAGCTTGCCACTCACCAAAGAAATGAAGTATAAAAGGAATTTTATAGCTTTATTTTCATTAAGGTGTTTTCTAATTGAAATTGGGTGAAACGTTCTCTCCATTTTCTTCCAAGAGGGCAGCCACTAAAGGAAGGGACATCTAGCAATCTCTTCTTCCTTAAGTCATCCATATCATCTTCACAAAATACATCCTTGGTGTAGAGAATTAGAGACATCAAGCTTTTGGTGTTTTGGAGAACAAATCCTTATTTCTCAAATCTTCAAAGGAGCACCAAAGGGAGGATAACACAAGGAGGATTCAAGGAGTTTGGAGGTGACTTGAAGGCCCTCCACTTGGGTGAATCCCTTGTGTAAACAAGGATGATCTTCAAGGGTAAAGAAACTCTAAATCTTTACTTCTCTTTAATGTTCTTAAAGAGTTTATTTTGGTTCACCATATACTAGGCTTTGAAAGTCATGGGTTTTATGAATTGTTTTTGGATGCATGCCTACTTTAAAGTGTTAATTGCTAGCATATGTATTCAAATGTTCATACTTGTTCTTAGTTAGGACAAAATTTTTCCTTCAAGTGGTATCAGAGCCTAGGCCTAGTTTATGGTGAATCCTTTTGGGTTTTGTGATGTTCATGTTTTGTGATTTAAATGTTGTAAATGTTACAAGCTTTGTTCTTGCTTTTGAATATATAAATTTTGCTAGAAAATTTAGCATCTCAAATGTTGTAGATGTATTTCATTTAAGCATGAATATTGGAACTAAAATTTGGTGCCATGTGTTTTGGGAAATTCGGCCAAATCCAAAGGGTGATTTTTAGGGTTCATGTTTGGCTTGTTAAAATGGTTTTAAAGTGACTTATGGAACCCCTAAGTACCCTAGGATATAAGCCCTCTTTTGAGTGGTGAAAAATTGAGTTTTGATGAGTGAAAACATTCATGGGGCTATTATGAGTTTTCATGAGTGTTCTTCAATGTTCTTGAAGTTCTTGCCAAGAACATAAAGTTTTGAAGTTTTGATTCAAAAGTTTTATGTTTTTCATAAAGTTTTGGTTTATATTTGATGGGTGATGATTATTGATGAAGGATAATAAATATATTAATTGTTAGACAAAATTTCATTATTGTTTGACAAAAAATTCTTACAAACTTATCCTTATCACATTTACATCACCTAATAAAATCAACTTGCAAAACTTTTAGAAATTTTTCATTTATCTTATCTCCTTGGCCGGCCACCCCATCAAGTGGGGTATTTTTGGGTCTTTTGTGCAATTACATAAAGTTTTGATACTTTTGTGTATTTGCATTTTGGCCCAAAAATTTACGTTTTTACGTTAAGGCCCAAAAACTCTAAAGGACAAATTGTTTTGATCCTTTAATGATGGTTTTGCATTATTAAAATTTTGGGATCTAGTTGTAATTACATGAAGTTGTGGACTATTGTGTTTTTACAAAGTGACCCCAAAAGTTTTTGTATTTGCATTATGGCCCAATTGTTGTGGTCATAGTTTCCTATTGGCCCAAAAGGATGAGAACAAAATTGTTTTGTCTCTTTAATGAGAATTGGATTTTCATTTCATTTAGTTCCATTTAAATCAATTCTATGGATCCAAAAACCAATTGTTTAAAATTGTTTTCTTAGTTAATATGATTGATTAAGAAAAGGGTGATTATGAACCAAAGGCCACGATAATTGAGCTATGTGATTGGCCGATAAACATTATGAATGTTTGGGTTTTAGTAGTGTAGATTTGAATGTAATTTGATTAATTCAAGTTGTTGTAAATGGACATAAGTCCATTATTTGATTTGTGTTGTAAAAGGGCATAAGCCCTTATTATTATTTCATGTATTCCTTTTGTTTATTTGTATGCAAAATGGAATAGTTGGGTCCAACGCCCAATAGGAAATAACGGTTTAATTGGATTAAATGCGTAACTAAAATCAACAACTATCTACCTTAAACCCAAGGTCCAACACAAGGCTCGTGTTGGATCAAATCGAACGGTTCATAATCATCCTAAAAACCTAATATGACTATATAGTCCATATGAGGATGCAATGCGTTCGTTAGTAGTTCCATATAGTCTCGCTTGTTTCAACGAAACAGTGGGAGTATTATATGCTACTAATTCATATTAACTTGGACCAATGGTTGTGATAGGCCCAAGTTCTTTTAATGTGATTAAAATGTTTTGATGTAGCCCAAAACTATTCCCTCAAAATGAAGATTTAAGTTGATAAGCGAGAGATGTTTAGAACATCTCTTCGTAGGCCTTCCACCGTGGTGGGCTCCAAGCGTTTGTGACTCATACACCGGCTTCACCCTATCATGGGGGAGTACAAAGTATGTGCTTACATCCAGGAGGAGTCCATAAACATACGATGAGGTGAGTGTAGGCAACGAGGATAGCCGATATCATATCATTGTGAGGCTATTCTTGAACCCCTTCACACACTAAGCATGGTGGGAATAACTTAAACTAAGTGCAATGGTGCCGATATCGTATCATCGTGAGGCAACATTCTCTAGAGGCCAAACGGATGGGTAATTACAAAAGTTGTAAATGAATAATGCGTTATTCTCTCATCATTATTTTTGCTAACCAATATCGTATCATCGTGAGGTGGGCTTGGTAATGGTGAATCTCCCATAACCCGCTAAGAGTTCAATATAACTCTCGAATTCTATTGAGGGATGTGGAATTTGCCAAAAATAGTGGGTGGTACTATTTGATTTAAAGACCCAATCAAATAGTTTTAAACAAACAATCTAATACGATTTCTGTTATGTTATGTAGTGAACGACATGCCTAAAATTATACCCACCATTATACTTGACAAAAGGGGCCTTAAGGGCCAACGTTTCCTTGCTTGGTATCGCCATATTGAGAATGTCTCAAAGGTGAAAGACATATTGTATGTGCTTAAGCAATCCCCTCCTCATGTACCTCCTACGAAACTAGCTTCAAAGGAGGAGTGTCAAAATTATATTAGACACTATGAGGATGACTTACAAGCCAAATGCTTAATCCTTACTTCACTTAGTGAGGAGCTTATGAAGCTACATAAGCACATGGACACTTCTTGTGCCATGGTTGAAAGTTTGCATAAGATGCATGACATTGAGACTAGTAATGTACGATTCTCAAATGTTTGTAGTCTAATGAATGCCAAGATGGCAAATGGGGCATCGGTTCATAAACATGGACAAAAGATGGAAAAGATATTTAAAGATCTTAAAAGTTTAGGAACTTCCATCGATGGGAAAATGGCCCAAGACTTTTTCCTTGCATCTCTCTCGGATGATTTCACTAAGTTTATTGTAAACTATAAAGTGAATAGATTCGATCATTCTTTGAAAGAGATGATTGACATGTGCTGTAGATTTGAAAAAGGTTTCAAAATGGACAGTGGGAGTGAGAATGCAAACATAAGGAAAAGGTTGCATAAGAAGAAGGCAAAGAAATCCAAAGGAACATGCTTTCATTGTGGAAAGGATGAACGTTGGAAGAAGAAATACAGGGTGCGCATTGCGAGCCTTATGACACGAACTTTTGAAGAGACTATTTCTGTCATAGAGAGTTCTTTTACAGTGGGCTCCAATTCCTGGATATTTGATTCAGGCGCTAGTCAACATATCTGTAATACGATGCAGGGACTAGTAGGGAGCAAGTCACTGAGCAATGGGGAGATGATTGTGCGAGTTGGGAACGGCACTAAAATCTCAGTAAAAGCAATAGGCACCTATATGCTTAACCTACCCTCTGGGGAAGTCCTGGAACTTAAAAATTATTTATATTTTCCTTCATGTATAAAGAATTTGATTTCCATCTCTAAGCTTTTACGAGATGGGCACTCAGTATTGTTTGACAAAATGAGTTGCACTTTATACTTGAATGGTCGTATTATCTCTCAAGGTAATATGATAGAGGGACTTTTTCACCTAGAGACGAATAGTGGGTTGCACTGTATTGAAAGCGGGAATACCTCAAAACCCAAAAGGGCTAGAGAAGGTGTTAACCAAGAAAAGATGTGGCATCTTAAACTTGGACATGTGAACCTTGATAAGATTCGCAAGATGTCGAAAGACGGATATTTCCGCCCATTAGGTAATGACCAGATGGGTACTTGTGAATGTTGCTTGAAAGGGAAAATGACCAAATCTCCATTTACTGGAAAAGGAGAGCGTGCCACTGAAATTCTAGGGTTAATCCACACTGACGTTTGTGGACCTATGTCTACTACGTCGAGAGGAGGCTTCTCCTACTATATCACATTCACCGACGATCACTCTCGGTTTGGCTATGTGTATCTTATGAAGTGCAAGTCAGAATCCTTTGAAAGGTTCAAAGAATTCAAGAATGAAGTTGAGAAGCAAACTGGGAAACAGATAAAGACCCTAAGATCAGATCGAGGGGGTGAATATCTGAGTAATGAGTTCCTAGATTATCTCAAAGAGTGTGGAATAATATCACAGTGGACTCCTCCAGGAACTCCTCAACTTAATGGAGTTTCTGAAAGGAGAAATCGAACCTTGATGAACATGGTTCGTTCTATGATGAGTTCCGCTGATCTACCAGTAACATTCTGGGGATATGCTCTATATACAGCAGCTTACTTGCTTAATAGAGTACCTTCCAAGTCAGTTCCACAAACGCCCTATGAGATATGGCATGGAAGAAAGCCAAGTCTTAAACATGTTAAGATTTGGGGTTGTGAAGCATATGTCAAGAAGCTTGAAGCTACTAAGCTTGAAGCGAGATCAGTAAGATGTTATTTTGTGGGATATCCTAAAGAAACTATGGGATACGAGTTCTACCATCCTGACGACCAGAAAGTCTTTGTCGCCAGAAATGCTATGTTTCTTGAAGAACAATTTGTTCTCAAAGGAACTATAAGCAAACAGATGGAAATTAATGAGATTAATAATGAACCACAAATGAGCACTCGACATATTGACAATCCTGTTCCTAAACCCCTAGCTCCACGTAGATCTGAACGGGTTAGTAAGCCACCTGAAAGGTATGGCTTAGACAATGACTTTGATGAATTGTGCCTTCTAGGTGACAATGAAACAAAGGAGGACCCTAGAGACTACACTGAAGCAATGTCCGACATTGATTCAAAGAGATGGCAAGAGGCCATGAAATCCGAGATGGATTCCATGTATCAAAATCAGGTCTGGACTCTTGTAGACCCTCCAGAAGGTATTGTACCTGTTGGAAACAAATGGGTCTTCAAGAGGAAGATAGGCGTTGATGGGAACGTGGAGACTTATAAGGCTAGACTAGTAGCCAAGGGTTATAGGCAAAGAGAAGGGATTGACTATGAAGAAACCTTCTCTCCTGTAGCCATGATTAAGTCCATTCGGATTTTGCTTGCGATAGCTGCGTACCATGATTATGAGATATGGCAAATGGACGTGAAGACGGCCTTTCTGAACGGCTACCTAGAGGAAGAGCTCTATATGACTCAACCCGAAGGTTTCGTGTCCAAGTCTGAAAAGACTAAGGTATGCAAGCTCCAAAGGTCCATTTATGGACTTAAGCAAGCCTCCAGGAGCTGGAACATTCGTTTCGACACTGAAATCAAAACGTTTGGTTTTACTCAAAACGAAGACGACAATTGTGTTTATCAAAAGGTCGTTGGGGATGCAGTAGTATTCCTAGTGTTATATGTAGATGACATATTACTATTCGGGAATGACACTGCAATACTTTCTTCTGTAAAAGTGTGGTTGTCCAAAACCTTCCACATGAAAGATTTGGGAGATGCATCTTATGTACTTGGGATAAAGCTCTATCGTGATAGATCCAGAAAATTAATTGGATTATCCCAATCTATGTACATTGATAAGGTGCTAAGTAGGTTCCAGATGGAACAATCTAAGAAAGGTTTTCTTCCTGTTGGACATGGAATTCACCTTTCTAAATCCATGGAACCTAAAACTCCTGAAGAGATACGGCAAATGAGTTGTGTTCCTTATGCTTCAGCCATAGGAAGTCTTATGTATGCCATGATATGCACAAGGCCAGATATTGCATATGCTGTGAGCATTACTAGTCGATATCAATCTAACCCAGGATCAGAACACTGGGGAGCTGTCAAGACGGTCCTTAAGTACTTAAGAAGAACTAAGGACATGTTCCTCGTGTATGGAGGAGCATCAGAGTTGCGAGTGGAAGGCTATACAGACGCAGATTTCCAATCTGACGTCGATGATAGAAGTTCCAACTCCGGATATGTATTCACTCTGAATGGTGGGGCTGTCAGTTGGAAAAGCAAGAAGCAAAGTGTAATTGCTGATTCCACGACAGAGGCTGAATATGTCGCTGCAGCTGAAGCCGGTAAAGAAGCGTTCTGGATGAAGAAGTTCATCGCTGAACTTGGGGTGGTTCCAACCATTACATCACCAGTAACTTTGTACTGTGATAATAGTGGGGCGATAGCTCAAGCCAAGGAACCCAGGGCACATCAAAAGAACAAGCATATTGACAGACGCTTTAATATCATTAGAAGATATGCTGCCGAGGGGAAAATCAATATCCTCAAAGTTGCTTCAGCCGATAACGTAGCAGATCCACTGACAAAGCCAATGTCTCAGATCCAGCTTGACCGTCATATGGAAAAGATGGGTATTAGATACATGGGAAGGTGGCTTTGAGTGCAAGTGGGAGATTGTTGGAAGTATGCCCACAAAGCCACTCATTTGATGTAATAGCTTTTTGGAATACTTATTGTGTTAAACTATTATATGTTTAATGGAGGGCAATCTTATTGTTAATCACTATTTATTTGTATCATGTGTTTAAGCAATAAGGGAATCCAAGGAATGTATTTGTTCTAAGAGATAAGTGATCTAATGAGTTAGATTATCGAGACCTTTCTCTTATGTTCATTCCTAAAACGTTCCTAGCCATAGGATTGCTAATTGGGCATTGACAATCCGCTAAGGCTAGTATGTGTTATGTTGACTCAATCGTGAGTATAACTAGTCTCAAGTCATTTGGTGTTGGACACTAAGACAAACACATAGGTGCTCGAAAGAGTACTCGAGTACACTGAACTACGATCAAAAGAGAGTTCGAACATACATGTCATGTATGAACTCTAAGGTTGCAAAATGCAAAGTAGTCCTTTGACCTGAGGCATCATCGATGTCTAATGGTTAGGTCCTTGATCTTTGATCCTGTCAACGGCATTCCTTTGGAGTGTCCACGGCATTGTTGGGGTCAAGCTATCTAGTCATGTAGGCATATGAATGTACAACAAGGGATCTCTAACCTTCCATGGTGGAGGGAGAATACTCTAAGATATGATTCTAAAGTCTTTGGCCAAAGCAAATGAATATGACTTAGGAAGTTTGTTCCAAATCATATTCAAGGGAATCATATAGGAAAGTATCACATTGGATAGTAGACATGAAACCAACTATCACTTAAACAATGTGATTAAGAGTATTGTATTAGAGAAGGACCGTATTGCATTGTAATTGTAACTGGATAGGTTCTCCAACCAATTCTACTTAGCTTGGGTAACCATGACATACTGCTAGGTGTCACTCATGGTTTGTGGAAGCCCAAATGATTAGGTAACACTAATCATTAAAGGGAGAATTGAAATGTGGTTTCAATTCACAATCGATAGTTAAGAGTAACATCGCCCACTGCCTCGCTAATTGGAACCTAATGGATCGTACACCGAGTAAGGATGTATGTGAAGAAATTATATGAAATGGATAAGCAATTAAATGGTTTAATTGAAGAATGGTCAAGATTAATTAATTAGTTAATTAATTATACGAAAGGTTCGTATTGGGCTTATATGTTGGTTTTGGGTTACGGGGCCCAAAAGCGTTTTGGTCCAAAAGGCCCATTATGTTTAAGTTGTATGACAACTAAAACAAAATGGGCAAATAGCCCAATAACAATAAGGAGGGCCGGCCATTAGGGTGAATTGCAAGTTTGCTTAATTGCAAGCTTGCCACTCACCAAAGAAATGAAGTATAAAAGGAATTTTATAGCTTTATTTTCATTAAGGTGTTTTCTAATTGAAATTGGGTGAAACGTTCTCTCCATTTTCTTCCAAGAGGGCAGCCACTAAAGGAAGGGACATCTAGCAATCTCTTCTTCCTTAAGTCATCCATATCATCTTCACAAAATACATCCTTGGTGTAGAGAATTAGAGACATCAAGCTTTTGGTGTTTTGGAGAACAAATCCTTATTTCTCAAATCTTCAAAGGAGCACCAAAGGGAGGATAACACAAGGAGGATTCAAGGAGTTTGGAGGTGACTTGAAGGCCCTCCACTTGGGTGAATCCCTTGTGTAAACAAGGATGATCTTCAAGGGTAAAGAAACTCTAAATCTTTACTTCTCTTTAATGTTCTTAAAGAGTTTATTTTGGTTCACCATATACTAGGCTTTGAAAGTCATGGGTTTTATGAATTGTTTTTGGATGCATGCCTACTTTAAAGTGTTAATTGCTAGCATATGTATTCAAATGTTCATACTTGTTCTTAGTTAGGACAAAATTTTTCCTTCAATGAGATCGTAGGAAAATGGGTGCTGGTGCTAGTTCCTGGATTGGAGTGAATCAGAGTAGGATGAGGGAGAGGAAATCATGGCAGTAGGTAGAGGTTCGTGACTAGTCTAGGTTTGTGGTGGTGGTGCTCGTCCTTCCGACGAGAATGGTGTGGTGTGGTGTGGTTTCTACACCTACAGAGAGAAAGACAAGGAGAAGTTGAGAGAAAGAGGGAGTGCAAAGGTAAAGAGATGAGAACTTTTAGTGAGAGAGAAAAATGAGAGTTGAAAGAAAGAGAGATGTCTGAGAAATTAGGGGACACAAGGGAGAGAGGAGAAAATACGTTGTAAGCCCTACTAGCTCACAAAACAAATGTCACAAAAGACAATAGAAAAATATCCCTGCAACATGAAATTACCAAAATGCCCTTCACGTTCGTAGTTCCGTAATATCTTCATCGTAGCTCCAAATTCAAATCTGCATGCACCCACACATTTGTACCATCGAGTACTTCGAGAATACGATAAAATAATAGCTCATATGCATCACGAAATAACAATCAACGAAAGTCAACAATGTCACCTCTAGGGGTATTTTCATTAATGCACTCTTTTAAAATTAATAAAATTGTAAAACTAGGGATGAGTTGTTACATAATTTATTTATTTTTACAAGTATACATAATAAAATTAGAAAACATACAAGAAAATACATACCGTAACATGTTTTTTCAAAAGTCATTATTGAGTAGTGACTTTGTGATCGAGAAATTTAATAGTCTAATCGTTGGAAAATTTAATCAACGTGTCAAAAATAAAGTTGATCGATGCTAAGTTGCGATCATGTAATTATTTTGAATTATATGAAATTTATAAAATTGTTTTGATTGACTTTTTTTATTAGTACTTAAACGAAAAATATAATATTTTAGCTAAAAGTTATAAATGTATGCAATTTTTTGTGTAAATTACTAAATTTCAGGTCTCCATGTCCGAGTTGTAAAACTACTCTCTATATATACGGGTAATGTTCTAGAGAATAAAATTTTAAACTAAACTATGTGTCACTAATAAAAAATAAGCACGTTACCAATACTGAACTAATAATTCAATTATCAACAAACACATTATTATTGTAACCTATTTTATCTGACAATGGGAACGAGGTCGCCAACAAGGGAAGAGAAAGAGGAGAGATGTGTTTGTAGAATCATAGGGGAATGTATGTGTTGAGGATATGTTATCCCCCCCTACACAGTGCCTTTATTTATAGTAATAAGAGGGAGAAGAAATCCTTCATCCCCAAGGAATACAAGTCCATATCGGAAAGAATAACTAAAATCAAATCCAATCTAGGATTTATACAATCACACTTAACCTAGGAAAGTTCATAACACTCCCCCTTTGAATGTGTAAATACTCAAGGTAGATTTAGCATCAAGCAAAAGTTGAGGAAGTCGACTAGTCGGCACTGATTCTGGGAACAACGCTATTCTCAATAAGGTAGGAACTTGCATAACGAGGTAAGTCTCACTAAAAAACCCTAAGGCTATGGCAACAACCCGAGTAGCGACAAAATCCATAGTCTAAGGAAAAATGCGTGAGAAATGCAAGGTCAAAAGAAACGTCTATGGGACATGATATGATCAACCCAAGATGGGTACCTTGTTAAAACCTAATTAGTTAGCTAAAACTCAGTGGGAAAAATATTCCTAATCATAGGGAAAAAGAGTACATTAAGATCAAGAAAGTATACTTCAAGATACTCCCCCTGGGTTTGACATAATTCCAAAGAAAACTAGTAATGTTACAACTCAAAAAGTTTATGCATACCAATTCCTTGAACAAGCTTCTGAAACATTGCCTTCAGTAATGATTTGGTGAAGAGGTCGGCCAAATTGTCTTGTGAACGGATTTGCATGACTTCAATCTTCTAATGCTCTTGTTGTTGATGTGAGAAGAAAAACTTTGGCGCAATGTGCTTGGTGTTGTCTCCTTTAATGTAACCCTTCTTGAGCTATTCGATGCATGTTATGTTGTCTTCATAGATCATCGTCGATACACCCACGAAAGGGTAAAGATCGCAGGAGCTTCACATATGGCCCACAACTGCTCTCAACCAAAAGCATTCCCAAGTTGCTACATGTAAAGCGAGAATTTTAGCATGGTTAGACGAAGTGGCAATTAAGTCTGTTTAGTTGACCTCCAAAAGAGGTCTGTTTAGTTGACCTCCAAGATATTGCAGTGCCTCAAATAGTTAAGACATAACCTATTTGAGAATGCGCCTTGTACAAATCAGATAAGTATCATGCGTCGGCATAACCAACAAGGCGAGAATCGACTCGAGAAGCAGGGGGTGCGGCATCACTTGAGGATCCGTAGGGATAGAACAAGCCCAAATCCGTAGTACCCTTAAGGTAACAGAAGATGTCTTTAACACCAGTCCAATGTCTGCATGTTGGTGCATTACTGTATCTTGACAAAATATTAACAGCGAAGGAGATGTCGAGTTTAGTGCATTGAGCTAAGTACAATAAAGTGCCTATTGCATTTAGATAAGGAACTTCAGGCTCCAAAATCTCTTCAACATCCTCCTTCGGATGAAAAGGATCTCGTTTTGCATCTAGTGATCGAACAGCCATAGGAGTACTTGAAGGCTTCGCTTTATCCTCATTAAAGCGAAGCAACATCTTCTGGGTGTACTTCACTTGATGTACTAAGATTTCATCAGAATAGTGCTCAGTATCGAGTCTTTCTTAGATCTTTCATCTCAAATTCCAACTTCAGGTGCGCTGCAATTCTCACGAGATGTTCACGAGTTCCGATGAGGTTCATGTCATTGACATATGCTTCAACTATCACAAAACCAGAATGTGAGTTCTTAATGAACACACAAGGGCATAGTTCATTGTTCACATATCCCTGACTAGTTAAATACTCACTCAAATGGTTATATCACAACATTCTTCCGGATTACTTCAAAATATAGAGTGAACGCCTCAGCCGAATTGAGAGCGTGTTCCAGGGTTTGGAAATATTTGATCCAGTCAATGTAAGTCTTTCGGAAATTTTCATATAAATTTCCGTATCAAGATCCCCATAGAGATACGCAGTTACTACATCCATTAGCTGCATACTCAGTTTTTCGGAAACTACTAAATTGATAAGGTAACGAAAAGTAATCACATCCATAACGGGTGAATAAGTTTAGTCATAGTCAATCCCGGGGTGTTGTGAAAAGCCTTGCACAACAAGACAAGCTTTGTAACACACAATTTTGTTCTTCTCATTACGCTTCCAAATGAAAACCCATTTGTAGCCAACGAGCTTCACATATAAAAGAGTAAGAGCTACAGGTCCAAACACCTTACGTTTTGCAAATGAATCGAGTCCAACTTGGATTACTTGTTTCCAATTTGACCAATCAGTTTTACGTCGACATTCATCAATGGAACAAGGTTCAATGTCATCGGTCAACATGATCTTAGTAGCTATTGCATCTATTAATGCATCATCAACAATCATCTCATTTCTACACCACACATCATCTAAGCTAGCATAATATACTAACATCTCACAATTCTCGGGAGAATGATTCATCTCTTCAAAGACACTTCCGTAATTTAGAATTTCCTCATGAGTTTGATAGAATGAGTAAATGACAATCAGATTCACGGTAAGCTCTTCAAAAGCCTATGTCGTGGGTTTCCTCTTCCTGGGTGTGAATCCTTTGAACCAACAGGTGCTGATGCGAGTTGAAGATTCGAGGCCCACTTGGGCTTGGGTCAAAGGTATTCAAGACACCTTAGTAGCGCTGGGTGTCAAAACTAAATCGGGAGAAATACCAGCGTCACTTCAGGCAACTTTCCTTGGGGGTCACGGCACGATGAAACTTGTGGGTTCAACTGGTAACCCAAATCGTGGATGGAAACCTAGGTTTAAACGTCAGGGAAATCTGAAAATGGCTGAGAAAATGCCTTTTGCCATCGAACCCAAACACCCAGCGCCGCCCGCAGTCGGCCATAGCCTCACCGCTGTCATTCTTAGGAAATCACGACTTGCAGTCGTGTTTAGGACCTCACCATCATCAGAGACGATGGGCTTGCTACTGCCATTTGTTGTCCCAACCCAGATCCAACCACCTATTGGGTTTCTGTTTGACCCAGCACAATTCCCGTACACAGTATCCCCTAGTGTCGCATTACACTTGATCATGCCCCCGTCTAGGCCATCTTTTTGGGCCCAGCTTCCATTGCAACCATTTTTGTTACTATTGGGCCTGCAGCCCACCTGCTCTTTAAGCCTAATCCACCCTAGCCGATCCCAACCCATTCTTGGGCCTGGGCCGCACGGCTCCTGTTTACTCAGCCCACCCGTGGGCTTTGGTCCAATTTTTTTGCCTCAAGTTTAATTGCCTAATTATTTTAGGCCTAAATGGATTTTATATTTTTTCACCCACACTTTAATTTTGCCCCGAAGTCCAAATAATTAATTCAATTATAATTATATACCTGAAGTTCTATTTACATATTTTCTTGTTGCATTTTTTTGTGTATATATTTGTGTTTGTCTGTAAGAATATATGAACTTGAAGTTCATAATCATTTCGAAACCTGAAGTTTCTAGAAACATGCCTTGTTTGAAAACCTGAAGTTTTCCTTAAAAACATCACCCATGAAAACTCGAAGCTTGTTCATGTGAATTTTAACCAATACATGTCTATTAGAACCTAAATGTTCTACTCTTATATGAATGGATTGATTTTGTTTCTCCATTACAATAACCACATCTTGTCCTTTATTTTGTGATAGGAACATGTCGAATGTGAACAAACTCAACTTCACCACTTTGGAGGTTTCTGGAATGAACTACCTCAAGTGGGTCCAAGATGTGAAGCTCCATTTCACTACTAAGAATTTGCGTCCCACCATTGAAGATGAGATGGACAACCCTGTTGGCGAAGCTGAGAAAGTCACTGCTATGATCTTCATCTGAATACATATTCATGACACATTACAAACTGAATATCTTGCTGAGGAGGATCCATAAGCACTATGGGTCACTTTGGCGGATCGTTTTGATCACCAAAATGACATCATCTTGCCTAAAGCAGGACATGACTGGCAGCATTTGCGCTTCCAAGACTTTAAGTCTGTGAATGAAAATAATTCTGAAGTTTGTCGAATCCAATCACTTCTCAAGATTTTTAACGAAACTTTGACCGAAGAGGATCTCCTGGAGAAAACGTATTCGACCTTCTCTGCTACTAATATTGTCCTGCAACAACAATACAGAGCTCAAAAGTTCACTAAGTTCTCGGATTTAATCTCTGTTTTACTTCTCGCTAAAAGCAGAATCAGTTGTTAATGAAGAATCATCAAGCTCGACCTACTGGGACGACTGATGTGCCTGAAGCATACTATAGCATGAACCAACGCCCAAAATGCCAAAAAAGGCATGGTAGAGGCAGCCAAAAACCACCTTGTCATGGTCAACAGAGTCAAGGCTCATCTAAGGGAGAAAATAAAGCCTCAAAGCTCCCTAACCTCGCTTTCAAGGCCCCAAACTTCAAGAATAAGGGCAAAGCACCTGAAACCATGGATGCGAACATGTGTTATCGTTGTGGTTCAAATCACCATTGGTCTCGTGTTTGCCGAGCTCCCAAGAAAGTTATAGCTGAATATCATTCTTATCGTAAGAAGTTTGAGTCAAACTATATGCAAGTGGACAAACCGGGAAGTACCAAAATGGAGGTTTCTAACGTTCAGAAAGATACCACATCTGTGGAAGATTACAATCTTAGACATAAACTATTTTTTTAGTTGAAATAAGACCATGGGGCCGAATTCCATAGTAGTGGCCGAACCCCACCTTATGTTTTTTGCTTAATTTTGAACAATTTTCCTTTATGTTTGGATTATTTGTTGGTGATTTATTTTTTGGATATTTAGTTTTAATTAATTTTCATCCTTGAATACTTAAATTATTTTGAATGGATATTGTTTTAAGAACTTTTATGCATGTGACCAATTCAAATTAATTTTCATTCAAGGTATAACTAGTGAGGAAGTTAGTTGTTTGGCAGATAGTGCAACCACGCACACCGGTTTGCGTGAACGCAACTATTTCATTAACTTCGTGCCTAAGAATGCACATCTGACAACCCTTTCAGGTCCATCCAACATGATCGAATGATACGGTAAGGCACGTATAATGTTGTCCAATGGTACAATTGTGACCATTAATGAGGCAATTTATTCTCCACGTTCCGAAAGAACGTTGTTGAGCTTTAAGGACATTAAAGATAACAATTACCATGCTGAAACCCACGTAGAAAACGGAGTGGAATTTATTTGCATAACTTCCTATGAATATAGCCAGAAGCATATTCTAGAAAAGATGGAGCGTATCCCGAGTGGTCTGTATACTACGACTATACGCTTCATAGAAAGCCACTATGTGGCTGGCCCTACCTCTGGGACCGCGCACGAAATTTCATTTTGGCATGATCGTTTGGGACATCCTGGACGAATAGCGATGCACCGTATCCTCAAATCATCACATAGGCATCCACTAACCTGAAGTTTAGGTTTGATTCTAGGAATCGCATGTCAAACATGTTCTATGGGAAACCTTATTACTAAGCCTTCTTATGACAATATTTGTTCGAATCCTCCTATTTTTATACAAAAGATTTAAGGGGACATTTGTGGACCGATTCACCCTCCATGCGGACCATTTAGATATTTTATGGTTTTGGTTGACGCTTCCACACGTTGGTCACACGTGTGCTTGTTGTCCACAAGGAACACTGCATTCTCTAAACTGTTGGCTCAAGTTATCAAGCTAAGGGCTCACCACCTTGATTATCCGATCAAATCTATTCGTTTGGATAATGTTGGAGAATTCACATCTAAAACTTTTAATGATTATTGCATGTCCGTTAGGGTTGAAGTTGAACATCTAGTACACCATGTTCATACCCAGAACAGCCTGGTAGAGGCATTCATTAAGTGCTTACAAATGATTACTCAATCGTTGATCATACGTACCAAGCTCATGATCGTTGCTTAGGGTCATGTAATATTGCACGTAGCCATGTTGGTCTGCCTGAAGCCTGTTGCGACCTAACCATATAGCGCCTTCAGTTGGTTACCAGATACGAACCCAACATATCGCATCTGCGCGTTTTTGGTTGTGCGGTCTATGTCCTGATTTCGCCGCCCTTGCGTACAAAAATAGGGCCTCAGTGAATGATGGGAATCTATGTCGGATATGATCCTCCTTCGATTATTTGTTACTTAGAACCCTTGACAAGTGATCTGTTTACCATTCATTTCGTGGATTGTCACTTCTACGAGACAATCTTCCCATCGTTAGAGGAAGATAAGAATGACACGAATTATCGTGGACGACTCCCGCTTTGTCTCATATAGATCCTCGGACCGCTCAGTCTGAAACTGAAATGCAGCGCATGTTAGATCTCCAGAGCATAGCTCAGAGCATGCCAGATGCTTTCACCGATCTAGGACGAGTGACAATATCACATATTCTAGCTGTGAATGTGCCTGCAAAGATGGATTTACCAAGTGTACAACAAACTTCCCTCCTAGAGGCCCGAGACACCAACTTTAGTGATCTATGTACATTAGCGGCTAGCCAATCATTTGCCCCTACACATAAGCAAGGCAAACTTCTTGGTTCAAAGGATTCACACCCTCAGAAGAAGAAACCTACGGCACAGGCTTCTGAAGAGCCTACCGTGAATCCAACTGTCGTTTACTCATTTTATCCAACTTATGAGGAAATTGTAGATTACAGAAACATCCTTGAAGAGAGGAATCCTCCTCCCGAGAATCATGAGATTTCAGTCTATTATGCTAGCTTAGATGATGTGTGGTGTAAAAATGAGATGATCTTCGACGATGCAGTAGCAACTGAGATCATATTGAGTGATGACATTGAACCCCGTTCTGTTGATGAATGTCGATGTAGAACCGATTGGTCAAACTGGAAACAAGCAATCTAAGTCGAACTTAATTTGCTTGTGAAACGTATGGTGTTTAGACCTGTAGTTCCTACTCCTCCACATGTGAAGCCCGTTAGTTACAAGTGGGTTTTCGTTCGGAAGCGTAATAAGAAGAACAAAATTGTACATTACAAAGCTCGTCTTGTTACGCAAGGCTTCTCACAACACCCTGGGATTGACTATGATGAAACTTATTCACCCGTTATGGATGTGATTACTTTTCGCTACCTTATCAGTTTGGTAGTTTCCGAAAAACTGAGTATGCAACTTATAGACTTAGTAACTACGTATCTCCATGGGAAACTTGATACGGAAATTTATATAAAAGTTCCCGAAGGACTTACATTTACAGGATCAAATTTTTTTAAACCCCAGAACATGCTCTCAATTCGGTTGAGGCATTCACTTTACGGTTTAAAGCAATCTGAAAAAATGTGGTATAACCGTTTGAGTGAGTATTTGACTAGTTAGGGATATATGAACAATGAACTATGCCCATGTGTATTCATTAAGAAGTCACATTCCGGTTTTTCGATAGTTGTAGTATATGTTAATGACATGAACCTCATTTAGAATTTGAGATGAAAGATCTAGGAAAGGCTCGATACTATCTTGGTCTCGGGATAGAGCACTGTTTGGATGCAATCCTAGTCATCAAATAAACTACACCCATAAGGTGTTGTGCCGCTTTAACAAGGATAAAGCGAAGCCTTCGAATACTCCTATGGTCGTTCAATCACTAGATGCAAAACGAGATCTCTTCCATTCGAAGGAGGATGATGAAGAGATTTTGGAGCCTGTAGTTCCTTATCTAAGTGCAATATGCACTTTATTGTACTTAGCTCAATGCACTAAACCCGACATCTCCTTCGATGTTAATCTTTTGGCAAGATACAATAATGCACCAACACACAGACATTGGACTAGTGTTAAAAGACATTTTCCGTTACCTTAAGGGTATTACGGATTTGGGCTTGTTCTATCCCTACAGATCCTTGTGTAATGTCGTAACCCCCGCTTCTCTAGTTGATTCTCGCCTTGTTGGTTATGCCGACGCATGATACTTATCTGATTTGTACAAGGTGCATTCTCAAATGGGTTATGTCTTTATCGTTGGAGGCACCGCAATCTCTTAGAGGTCAACTAAACAGACCTTAGTTGTCACTTTGTCTAACCATGCTAAAATTCTCGCCTTACATGAAGCAACTCGGGAATGTTTTTGGTTGAGAGCAGTAGTGCGCCATATTCGAAGCTCCTACGATCTTTACCCCATCGTGGATGTCCCAAAGATGGTCTATGAAGACAACGCGACATGCATGGAACAGCTCAAGAAGGGTTACATCAAAGGAGACAACACCAAGCACATTGCACCGAAGTTCTTTTTCTCACATTAACAACAAGAGCATCAGAAGATTGAAGTCACGCAAATCTGTTCACAAGACAATTTGCCAACCTCTTCATCAAATCACTGCCGAAGGCGATGTTTTAGAAACTTGTTCAAGGAATTGGTATGCGTAAACTTTCTGAGTTGTAACATTGTTAGTTCTCTTTGGAATTGTGTCAAACTCAGGGGGAGTATCCTAAAGTATACTTGCTTGATCTTAATGGACTTGTATTCTTTGGGAATGAAGGATTTATTCTCCCTCTTACTACTATAAATAAAGGCATATTTCCTCACTCTGTTCCTTTGCCGCCGGCCTCTTTCCTCTTGTCAGATAAAATAGGCTACAACAAGTCACATACATTATCCTATATTTATATGAATGAGAAAAAAAAAACTAATGAAAATGACGGCCTCTTTCCTATTGTCAGATAAAATAGGCTACAACAAGTCACATACATTATCCTATATTTATATGAATGAAAAAAAAAAAAAACTAATGAAAATGACTTGAAAACTTTGAGTTTTAATGATAAAGACAAAATAAAGGGTAAAGTGAATAGTAACATGATTGACTTTTTAGTGTAAAAATATGATTTTTCGTTAAAGTAAACAGTACCGGAAGTTTTTCATTAAAATTCCGATAAAAAACCCAACAGCATTCTGACAAAAAAAAAAACAAAAAAACCAAACCAACAACAGAAATGTACTTGTCGGACCGTTCCGTGATTAAACCCTCCTCCACCTTCTAAAATACTCTGCATTTTTGCTTTTTCTTCTACTGCCACTTTCTCGTGCCCGGATCATAAGCTACCCGTTTTTCTGGAAACTCCCCGCCCTTTTTCTTCATCTGGGTCACACGGGATTCGCTTTGCTTCCCACTCTTTCTTCATCTTTTTTATTTTTTATAATTTTCTTTAAAAAAATACCAAAAAAGGAAGAAGATTTAATAGAGTTTGTGTCCTACTTCAATTGGGTTTATAGTCCCTCTGAAACTCAATTTATTCCACTCATTTCCCGTTCGGATTTGCTTGTTTTCAATAAAAAATACCATGCATATCTCTGCTGCTTAAAACGCCACAGAAGAGAACTACCCATAAACTTAGAGAGAAAGAGAGCAACCCGGAAACTGAGAGAGAGACCCAGAAACTTAAGAGAGAGAGCAACCCAGAAACTGAGAGAGAGAGCAACCCAGAAACTAAGAGAGAGGGAGAGAAGACGACCATGGCTGCAAGGAACTTGGAGAAGATGGCTTCAATTGACGCCCAGCTGAGGCTTTTGGCACCTGGGAAGGTCTCTGAGGATGACAAACTGGTTGAGTACGATGCTCTGCTGTTGGATCGCTTCCTTGATATTCTTCAGGATTTACATGGAGAGAGTCTCAGAGAAACGGTATATTCTACTTTTATTTATTTTTTTTTTAAATTATTAATCAACTTATTTTTAATATTTTGATTACTTTTTAGCAAATTTTATGGATAACCCATTGTAGTTTTGATCTGGTTCTGGTTGCTTCCATTTTTCGTGGTTATTATTATGCGTGTTTTTGTTTATCTGGTGCATACCTTGGTATTATCGCTTTGTTTTATAATGCCTGTTTGGGAATATTTGACATTTTTATTTTAGTGTATTTTTAATTAAAATAGAATAAAATTTCTGACTTTTCACTCCTTTAGCCGTCATAAAATTGACGACGGTTTACTACTTAATACTACTGTTATTTCTTTTCATTTATAAGTAAGAGATTTTAGATTCGATTCTTGCAAAAGACGAATTTCAACCACATTATGCTAGCCAATTGTGATGCTTAACCCATTACCCCACCCCCTAGTTTAGATAACATCGTTTGTTTAATAAAAAAAAATTGATGGGGTTTTTGTTCCAAAAAAAAAAAAAATTGATAGGGTTTTGGTTTAATCTTTACTGACAGAGAAAAATAATTATTTAGTTTTTAACATGTGAATTTTCACTCAAAAGGTTCTTAGTTTTAGATGATTGGGGCACTTCTCGCATGAGAGAATGTGATGGTAAACGAGCAAATTATTGACTTTTGTAAACTTATTTGGACTAGGTGCAAGATTGTTATGAGCTTTCCGCGGAATATGAAAGAAAGCAGGACCCTCAAAAGTTGGAGGAACTCGGGAAAATGCTAACGAGTTTGGAACCCGGGGACTCCATTGTCATTGCTAAATCCTTTTCTCACATGCTTAACTTGGCAAATTTGGCCGAGGAAGTTCAGATTGCGTACCGGAGGAGGATCAAGTTGAAGAAGAAGGGAGATTTTGCTGATGAGGCGTCGGCTACTACGGAGTCAGACATTGAAGAGACTCTCAAGAGGCTTGTGGGGGACCTGAAAAAGTCCCCAGAAGAAGTTTTTGATGCCTTGAAGAACCAGACTGTAGATTTAGTTCTGACTGCACATCCTACTCAGTCTGTTCGCAGGTCTTTGCTTCAAAAGCATGCAAGGTTAGCTCTGCAGTTATGTTTGACAAATTGCGAAAGCCTGCTGGTTAAGCAACTTGCTCAGGATGTGTTTATTATCCGACCTCACTTTGCACTTCTAGAAGAAATTCATGTGTGGGAGTTGACATGTTATATTCTATAGGTGCAACAGTTTTATGGTTTATTATTTTTTTAGTTGACATTGTGTAATTTTGACCTTTTCAGGGTAAGAAATTGTTTGACGCAGTTGTATGCTAAGGACATTACGCCTGATGATAAGCACGAACTCGATGAGGCTTTACAAAGGGAGGTATGTAGACACCAATGATGGAATAGAATTCCTTGATATTATAGGCCAAACTAGAATTTCAAATATCATTTTCTCTGAATTAGGCAATTGGCTTCCTTAAATTTGCTGAAAAATACCAACGCAGATGCACCCAGATTCCAATACCTCTCTCTCAAAAGCTTGAATATTCAGTTTAAGTAATTTACCTTTTCTTTTCATGTAGATTCAAGCTGCATTTCGTACAGATGAAATCCGAAGGACTCCTCCAACCCCTCAAGATGAGATGAGGGCAGGAATGAGCTACTTCCATGAGACAATTTGGAAAGGTGTACCAAAATTCTTACGTCGTGTTGACACTGCTTTGAAGAACATAGGGATAAACGAACGTGTTCCTTACAATGCCCCTCTCATTCAGTTTTCTTCTTGGATGGGTGGGGATCGTGATGGTATGTTCATCTCACGCTATTATTGGATGAGTTAGTTTTTCCTTATGCAGTGCTTTTTTTCTTTCACTATGGCATCTCTCTCCCTTTAAAAATTCCTTAAAATTATTTTGCTGATTCTGTAGCTTAAATCTGCTTAATATGGGCTGCAGGAAACCCTAGGGTCACTCCTGAAGTTACTCGGGATGTATGCTTATTGGCTAGAATGATGGCTGCTAACTTATACTTCTCCCAGATAGAGGATCTTATGTTTGAGGTGTCAAAAGAATCATTACTTCTACTTAATTACATTTTTTTATTTGACTTTTTCTTTTTCTTTTTTCTTTCCATAATGTATTTGTTATTACCATTTTTACCCACAGTTATCTATGTGGCGATGCAATGATGAGCTTCGCACTCGTGCTGATGAACTTCATAGGTCTTCAAAGAAGGATGCAAAACAGTACATAGGTATGCAATTCAGATGAATTCATGTTTTTATCATCCTTCAAACTATTTGAATATCATCCATCAAAACTTCAAATCTTTGGCTTTCTATGATATTTCGTAGTTGTTCTCTATCTTTAATTCTTGAAAAAGGAAGTTGTGTTTTTGGACATGCCCAACCATTGACATTGGTAGATAAATCTCCTAGTTTTTTTTATTTGAGTTTCTATTATTTGTTAAATTCAAGTTTGAAGATAAATTTTAAGGGATTTTGTAAGTTTGTTTTTTAATTATTCCTTTTTGGATGCAGAGTTTTGGAAAAAAATTCCTCCAAATGAGCCTTATCGTGTTATTCTTGGTGATGTAAGAGACAAGCTTTACAATACGCGTGAACGTGCTCGCCAGTTATTAGCCAATGGAGTCTCTGACATTCATGACGACACAACGTTTACCAATGTTGAACAGGTATCTCGTAACCACAAGATTTATGAGTTTCGCTGTGAAGTTGTAAAAGATTGAATTTTCAAAGTACCAAATTCTAAGATAAGCTGAGCTTTAAACTTCGGGTATTCTTTCAATAAATTTACAAAAGATGTTCAGTACACAAATTGTGTTTGAACTTGGCTCAACCTTCATACTCATGCAACATTTATTGTCTGTCTTTTTGCTCCCTTGTAGTTTCTGGAGCCTCTCGAACTTTGTTACCGGTCACTCTGCTCCTGTGGCGATCGAGTAATTGCTGATGGAAGCCTTCTTGATTTCTTACGACAAGTTTCTACTTTTGGGCTGTCTCTTGTGAGGCTAGACATACGACAAGAATCAGACAGGCACACTGATGTCATCAATGCTATAACAAAGCACCTGGAGATAGGGTCTTATCGAGAATGGTCTGAGGAGCGTCGGCAAGAATGGCTCTTGTCTGAGCTTCATGGCAAGCGCCCCCTTTTTGGCCGTGATGTTCCCAAGACTGAAGAAATTGCTGATGTGCTGGAAACGTTCCATGTCATTTCAGAACTTCCCTCAGACAATTTTGGTGCTTATATTATATCAATGGCAACAGCCCCATCTGATGTTCTCGCTGTTGAGCTTTTACAACGTGAATGTGGTGTGAAGAAGCCACTGAGGGTTGTTCCATTGTTTGAGAAGCTTGCTGATCTTGAGGCTGCTCCTGCTGCTGTGGCTCGTCTCTTTTCAATAGACTGGTACAAAAACCAGATCAATGGGAAGCAAGAAGTAATGATAGGGTACTCAGATTCCGGGAAGGATGCTGGTCGTTTATCTGCAGCATGGCAGTTATACAAGGCTCAGGAAGAGCTCATAAAGGTTGCAAAACAATTTGGGGTTAAGCTTACGATGTTTCATGGTCGAGGTGGAACAGTTGGAAGAGGAGGGGGCCCCACCCATCTTGCTATATTGTCTCAGCCACCCGACACTATTCATGGTTCACTTCGTGTTACAGTTCAAGGTGAAGTTATTGAACAATCATTTGGGGAGGAACACTTGTGCTTTAGAACACTCCAGCGTTTCACAGCAGCTACACTTGAGCATGGAATGCATCCTCCAGTCTCCCCAAAGCCAGAATGGCGTGCACTCATGGATGAAATGGCCGTCATTGCAACAAAGGAATATCGTTCAATAGTTTTCCAGGAACCCCGTTTTGTGGAATACTTTCGCCTCGTAAGTATCCTATTTATCCAACATGATCGTTCTTTGAATCTCTATCTATATATCTATGTATTATATGTATATGCAATTATGCATGTATATTTTATGTTCAAAAAATTATGCATGTATATAAACTAATCATTTAAATAATATGTATCCTTAAAAACAATTTATGGTTTCTCCTGTTTTTCTGACTCAGATGTTAAAATTATGAGTTACAGGAATCATAGTTCTGTTCTTCCTCTGCTTTGCCTACCATAAAATGAAATTTGCCCAATTATTTTCTTATGAAGCTCCCTTGTATCCTTGATCACGTCACTGAATTAGCTGATGATTGTTCTGTAATAGTTTGCCAAGAAAGATGAAAATGCTAATAAACTCATAAATGTAATATTCTCTTGGATAATGCAGGCAACACCGGAGTTGGAGTATGGTCGAATGAACATTGGGAGTCGTCCTTCAAAACGAAAGCCCAGTGGAGGCATTGAATCACTTCGTGCAATCCCATGGATCTTTGCTTGGACCCAGACAAGATTTCACTTACCAGTGTGGCTTGGCTTCGGGGCAGCATTTAAGCATGCTATTGAGAAGGATGCAAAGAATCTTCAAATGCTCCACAAGATGTATAACCACTGGCCTTTTTTCAGAGTCACAATTGATTTAATTGAGATGGTGTTTGCCAAGGGCGATCCGGGTATTGCATCTCTCTATGACAAGCTTCTTGTGTCAGAAGACCTATGGTCATTTGGTGACCGATTGAGGTCCAACTATGAAGAAACTAAGCGCCTCGTCCTCCAGGTAACACATCACATAAATTACTGACACAAAGACAGTTTAGGCAGACCTTAATACTTAATATTGCTAAAGATGGAAACTTAACGATTCTCTTTCACATAGATATGTAAATTATCTTCATATGCGGTTTGTTACTTGTATTCTTTCTTGTGAGACTTTGATGGTAAAACGATAAGAGCACTTCTATGAGGCTAATTTTAATCTGGATTGCGGTCCTATATGTAATGGCGAACTAAGTGAAGTGCTCTATAAGTCCTAAGTGGTGCTATTACAAATATTTTGACGAGCTAATCTCATTTTGTGTTAATTTTGTAGGTTGCTGGACATAGGGCTCTTCTGGAAGGAGATCCTTATTTGAGGCAGCGACTCCTCCTTCGTGATTCATATATCACGACACTTAACGTGTGCCAAGCCTATACACTGAAGCAGATTCGTGATCCAAACTACCATGTTAAAGTAAGGCCACACTTGTCAAAGGAGTACATGGAAACAACAAGCAAGCCGGCAGCGGAGCTTGTGAAACTCAATCCAACGAGCGAGTATGCTCCTGGTCTAGAGGACACGCTTATTCTGACCATGAAGGGTATTGCTGCTGGCATGCAGAACACCGGTTGAAGCTCAAGTATCTTGTGTGTCGGCTTTTTAAGTGCTCCAAACCTCCATCTAAGAAAAACTTGTGTAATAAGTTTAATAAAACGATAATTTTGGCTTGTGTGAACCAGAATTTGCATTCTCGACGGCTTTTCTTGTTGTGGAAATTCTATCCTCAAGGTTTACGTCTGGCCGTTTCTCGAAAGAGAGTGGTTTTGGAAGTCTGTCGTGGATGCATGTGTTGGCATGACTACGTATAATCTAAAACCCTAGCTGCAGACAAAGAACAAAACTTTAGCTCCGTCGGCGGATGGGGATCAGGCTACATCTCTTCCGTTCAGCGGTTTTTCAGAGTCGAACCCCCGCCATCATTGTCGTGTTGGTGTTATCTTTAGCTTTTTGGTGTTGGTTTGTCTTGATTCTTTGTCAATGACTTTTCCACGTCGTGGGATTTTACAAGAGTTTGAGGTTCTCGAGTCATAAAGTAGTTTTCATCCAAATTCGTATAACGTACCAAAGAAGAAAATTGAAATTGATTTAAGGAACATGCCAGTGCAGATACTTTTAACCTTTTACATTCATACCAAACAAAGATATTTGTGATATGTGAGTAAGACGGTACAGTCGTCCAAAACTTTACTTGCACACGATCACCATTCACCACCACCAAGGTTTAAAATATCGATGATATCGAAAATATAGGTAATCCAGAAACACGAAAATTTCGATGGAAATATCGGGATATTATCAATATCGATAAAAATTGAATAAAAACCACGAAAATTGTAAGAAAAACTTAGAAATTTTTATTGAAACTTTATTTAGTCAATTATCTATTAGTTTATCATAAAAAATTAGAAGGAAATACATTGCATTGCATGATGGATTTAACTGATTTAAGTTGATTATATAACGAGCTGGCAAACATTGTGAGTGTAGAAAATATGTAGTAATTAATGAAAGAAGTTTAGATACACCATAATCATTTATATATAATGAATTACTACAATATTTTACACTTCATACATTGCATGGTAAGATACATGAGTGACTTAGTACCACATAGAGTTCCTATCAAGGTCTAAAATATCGATGATATCAGAAATATTGATAGTTCAAAAACACGAAAATTTCGATGAAAATATAGGGATAATATCGATATTTTAGACCTTGACTTGACCACCACACACATTCTTGGAAAATAAAAATAAAATAAAATCAATAATTTTCACCATTTCTATTTTTGTGCATGACGACTAGTGACGGCAATTTTCACGAGTTTAGGTCCGGTTTGAAGGACAAAAAAATGGGAATGAGGTTTGCAGAAATTTTATAATCATATGGAAGATTTATTTATTTCTAAATCGGAATAGGTTAGATTTATTTTTAAATGGGAAGTTTTATATTCGAATTTCGTGAATAAAATATTAAATGTGAGACTCGTTTACTTTTTTTTTTTTTTCGTATCATTTATTGTTTAGTCTCCACATTAAGCTGAAAATAAATAAGTGTCATAACAATATATTTTTTTTAGTCAAATGAATTATCTCATTCATATTGCAATCTACAGTGAGCCCTTAATTGAGATGGAATTGTTATTCTTGTTTATCATTTTAAAAGTTTATAATTTTTTTAGATATAATCTAAAAAATTAAACGGTTGAGATTATGAAATTAGTGAATAGGGCAAGAATTTATTTTGCATTCTATTTGGTCTGAGCTAGTAGCAGGAGAGTGTCTCATTGATTCGTTATCAACAACAAACAGCAATGGCGATTCTCAACTCTTATCTCTCAGTGACGTCCACAGCCACACCCATCTCCCCAGACTCAGCAACTCCACCCGTACCCGACCCGAGACAGACCAAGATCCTATTGCCCAAGAAGAAGCCTATGAAATGGTCCACCGGGGTCGCTCCCGGCGATTACGGCGGACCTCCGACCACCACCAAGCTCCGCAAGTACTGGGGCGGCGAGGATGACCCTCTCACCTCTGACGATTTCATTTGGAACAGAGAATTCATGGACCGCATGAAAAAACTCATTCAGGAACCCAATTCTTCCATTCAATCCACTCCTGTCAAGGTTCCAACTTATTTCTAATCTTTTCCTTTTCATCACTTGATTAATTTATTTTCTGGGTTTCTCACATTTTAGTGTTTATTTTGTGATTCATTGATTTGGTGGTTTAATTGGGTAATTTGATTAGATAGTAAATGTTGATTGTTTGAGTGGTTGGAGAGTAATGGTGTTGGAGCGGAAAAATTTGGTTCCTCTAATCCTCCAACAAGTAAATCTTGTAACCATGTTGAGAAGCCCACAACACCACCATCTTCGCTCGCCATCAATGAGGAAGGAGGGGACCTGCAAGAAAACACTCCGATGCTCAAGTCTTTATTTGTCCAGAATGCTTAAAATATAGAACGATCTTATGCCTCTCTTTTCTCCATCTTTTTCCCCCCGTTCTGATGGGATTCTAGGCCTTTTATAGGCATAAAAAGCTTGGACTCCCAGTCCTATTATCTCACTCCATGTTCTTTAGTAGTGCATGATTCATGTTGCTTTATTTTAGCCCCACTCCCTTGTTTTTAGGATGCATTGACCCTTAATTTTTGCACCCACAAATGGGTTTCTGTGTTTTTACTAAATCTTGTGGATTTTGATATTTACATGTATGTTGATTTAGCTTAGGGGCAGTTTGATAATCATTTTTATTTCAATTTTGATTTTTTGAGCTGCTTTTTTAACTTAAAGTAGTTACCAAACAAGTTTTCATTAACTAACCGGTAATCAATTAGACGAGCCTTCGTTGGTTTGGCAGTTTGGCGTCCTTGTTGTTACTTAGAAGTTGGGTTGGGTTCCGTTTTGGTTAATGAATAGCTAGAAGGAAAGAAAGAAAAGGAGTCACTGCATTATTAGCCATCTTGATTCCTCGAACAAGATTTTTAATCGAAAGAGAGTTTTGGTGAAAGTCATGTGGAACTTTTATTTGTGAATGTTTTCTGTGGTTTTGTTGTGTGATGAAGCGTGTTTTGTCATGTAAACAGGAGAAGCCTTCCGGGTTTCTCAGCATAAATAGAGTCATGAGCCTTGACAGGTTTGTAACTTCTCACTAGTAGGTTTAATTCTTTATATTTCCTCAAACAAAAAATTGTTTTAAAGCTTGATTGAATTGTGGGCACACAGTTTAGATGTTGATTTGAGCAAACAACTCACTGCTGCTCCTGCCCAGCCCAAGTTAGAACCGCAAGTTGAGGCTCCGGCTAAAGTATGATAAACGTCTGTAGTTTTCAATCCTAGTACTTTAATTCAGGGTAGTTTTCATTTATGATTTTCATTTTCCAAAATGTAATGATTGTCAGAGTGCCAGCAGTACTGCTATCAAATGGAAATTGGCACCAACACGGCGTGAACAAGATAAGTGGGATAGAGCAACTAAGGCTGCAACTGGAGGCAGTGTAAGTCAGATGTTTCATCAGTAACTAGAAGTCACTTTGATTTCCACCCACTTGGTTATCTTTGTCAAGGACTTTTCAGCTTATATATGCGAATTCCGCTTCACATACTTTCAACCAAATGTTACTTTGAATGGTGCTTCTTCTTTCTGTGCTTCTCACTTAGATCTAACCTGCAGGAAGTGATGTTTCGGGAATTAAGGCGTTCTCGGGAGGACCCAAAAGTAGTAGCTGAGCAGTATAGGAAGCAGTATTTTAGGGTACTTATCTACATTACCAGTCTACCATATTTTCATCTAATTGTTTAGATACATGCTCTCTTGGTTCTACTAGAATTAAAAATGGATGACATTCATTTTCCTATTGCAGTTAAAGAAGAGGTTGCAATTCCTTACACTGGGTATAGGCGGTGTTGGATTAGTCTCAGCTTATGTTTCGTATTCCCCTGAAATTACAGCTAGGTATGAACGTTTGAGGTTCTATTTGTTTTTATCTAAAATCTAAAGTCGTGCCACCCCACATCTTATTTGTCATATTTTCCCTTGTTGCAAGAAAATTAGTGAACTCCGTGGGGAATGTCTTAAACTTTGAGAAAATCTTCTTCTATGTGCTTTGGTTTTTTCTTTTCTTCTCTGTCCCCTAAAAGCTTTTATGGCAGTCCTACATTTATATTATATGTAGGCACTAGGCAACCTATGTTTACAAAAGTTTTACGATAAAGTAATATCTAACCTTAATTATGTTATAAACTAAACCAAAAACCAATCAAGCAATAAACAAAACACAACAATTTCAGAGTTCCTCCAATATAGGAGTACCTCTCTAACAACGGAAGCTTTATTGATTAACAACAAATACAAGAAAACTCACAAACACAAAGTATTCTCAAGTACACAAACTTATGCCTCTCAAAAACTCCCACACACAAAACTCTATCTCACATCCATCTACTTATACTAATAGATGTCCTAGGTTTACACAAAGTCCCTAGAATATAGGAAACCAAATCCTATACTAAAACCAAATCCCATACCAACTAGGAAACACAAATCCAAATATCTTGCGTCCAAGATATCCTAATCTTTTTAATTTAGGCATGTTGATTTAATGCCAAATCCAACAAATTATGTTGTGTAAAAGAAATTTTCACGAGGGAATTTTGTCAATTGACATTTGAGATGGTACATATGGGTTAAGGGTATTAGATTTACTTGCATGTTGCATACTTAATTGCATGCTAAAGTGCATTAAAAGAAACTCCATGATTTCACCTTTAGGATAACTGGATAAGTGATGACAATGATGCTTAAGCTTTTGAGCATTTGTAAGGTACAATATGAGTCCATACTTCTCCTTTGTTCAAGCAGTGGAATATCTCCTGCCTGTTTATTTGTGAGGATTTTCCTGCCTATTTCATTTATGAGTATGCAACCAAGTGTCGGTCTGGTAATGGTACTTGCCTTGTTGATTCTAGGGAAATTCACTAGTGAAGGGTAGTTGTTTCGACATTTACTGTCTCAGGACATCTGATGGAGTTCTATATTAATTTTGTACACACTATAATTTATTCATGGCATTTGATCCCCATCAATCTCTTATAAATTCAGCTACGGTGTTGGGTTGCTTGGTTCTATAGTTTACATGCGTATGCTGGGGAGTAGCGTGGATTCCATGGCAGATGGAGCAAGGGGACTTCTCAAGTATGTAACAAATGACTATTACCTGATGTAAATGCATCAGCTGTATGTTTTGTACAGAGCACATATTGACGAGGGGTTTGATATGCAATTTATTATTTTCTTTGAATACATACACACATACATCAAGATGTATGGAAAATTCACACACTGAATAACAACTAGCTAGTTTCCCTGATTTGTTATGAGCTTACAACTTACAAAATACGAATCGTTTTCTTAAACTTTCAATCTTTAGTTCTAAATTCACACTGCATGTTGATCAAGTGAATTATCCTTACATATTCGTAAATATCGGTTGAAAAATTGGTGTTTCAGTTCAGAGCAGTCTGAAGGATATAGAATGTGGGAGGCTCATAACTAGAGGTTGTGACATTATGGGCCACCCACATCAAGATACTGTATATGCTTACGTATGCTGTTTTAAAAGAAAGAGGAAATAATGTCATTTAACATTTTGTAATCTTAATGCAGGGGAGCGATTGGGCAACCCAGGCTATTGGTTCCTGTTGTATTAGTCATGATATTTAACAGATGGAATGGGTAAGTATCTGCACTTACATGGCCCTCTTGGAATGTAACAGTACTCGTTTTCTTGTGTTGATCGATACTTCTACAGATGATTTCTGAAAGTTCTTTTCAAATACTTTTCAATCTTATATGAATAAGTGTACGGTCAAATAAATATCAAATAAGTATTCACGATTATGCGATTTACGGGTCATTGTGGACATGGATTCTGGGGATGTGGCTGAAAACAACATATTCAATTCATCACCATATTTCTTTGCCTAACAAGGTTGAGTTTGGGTGCAGGATCGTCGTTCCACAATATGGGTTTATGCACCTGGAATTGATACCAATGCTGGTGGGATTCTTCACATACAAGGTTGCTACTTTTATCCAAGCTATTGAGGAAGCACTTCCTGCAGTTGAGAAAGAGACATAAGTTTAAGATAGACCTCTTCTCAAATCAGCAGAGGATTCGGGTGATGGTTGTGATGCAGCAGGTGCAGAGGTTTGTTTTGAATTTCAATTTTCTCCAGTTAGTCAGCATACATTATCTTTTGATTGAAATATAACGAAACGATACTAAACTGGTTTATATGAAACTATGCTGCAAAATTTGAGATTTGAATCGGACATTTTTCTTCAATTTATTTGATATTCTCATATAATTGATAAACTTTACTCAACTGAACAAATCCAGTCCCTTGAAATCAATTGAAAGCAATTGAAAGCAACTACATTTGAATTACGCTGGGTGGGGTGGTACCGTATTTTCAAGTTATACAATTTACTTGTGGACAACCTTCGCATAATTGTTGCTTATCTTCTTTCTCTATCTATTATCGGTTTATTCGTTTATTTTCATGGGTTGCAGATAATCGGTTGCACTTGTTGACAAGTTGCTTGGAAGTGAAGCTATGCGCAGCGAATTAAAAGGAATTATTAACTCGTTTTTTCTGTTGATTTTCTTATGTATTATATGAATATTGTAAAGGAAAGAAATATAATACAATTCTCTACGATTTTGCCTCTGTTTTTGTTTCTATTGGACGAATGTGCAGAAAATGTTGTACCATTGGAGATAAAATCCTAATCACGCGAAAAGCCTCGACTTTGGTTTAAACTTTATCCAAGTCCATTTCCATCTATTTAGAGAAATAAATACTGGAAAAATAATAGATAATGTTTCTTGACTACGCTTCATTAGCACGCACAAGAGCAATGAGGTGGTCCAAGTAACATCATTCTATGTTGTCCTTAATTCTTAAGCTCTCACTTGTGCTACAGTCTAATGTTATTCTTATTCATTGGTAAATGTGAGATATTAAATATGAATCTCGTAAATAATGAGTTGTAAGTCAATTTATTCCCCTCCACTTTTTTTAAGTAGATCGATCACTTTAGTTGCTTAAATAGTTGCCAAGGAGTAAGGAGAATTAATGAGAATCAAACTCACATCAAAGTATATAAGTATGATTACTTTCCGTTACTCGTGGCATAAAGCGTCATTTACGTTTCCCTCCGCCTCTTAGTTCGGCATCGAAAGTACAAAAACACGATCCGGCCTTTTAGTTCGGCATACATGTGCCTTTCTTCGACTCTTAACGGTCAACTATATATCGATCATGTTGTATTAATCCAAATATATATATATATATATATATATGCTTGAGGTGTTTTAAGTACAAAGTCAATGGCCCTCTCGAAACCTTGTAGCTTTAGATGGGTGCTATATTGATGCCATACAACACGTGGCTACTTGCTATTGGTTGAAAAGTACGATAGTTGCAAAGTAATTTCTTGCTTCAAGTTATGGTTTTTCCCATCTGATCTGTAACCTGCATATGTGACATTATTTAGAAGCAAGTTAAAGTCGGTGCACGAAATCTTAAACTATGACCATAATAATGCGATTATTAAGAGGAAGAGGAATCATATATAAACTCATAGTACGGTCAATATAATCATATATATATATACACACACACACACATACAGTTTATAGAGATTTGTTCAAGCATTTGAAAGAGCAAAATGACGGTACGTAAGACGACCTCTTGTCAGTGTTTATTTCTCCTTTTGGTACAAGTGATATTACTGTTCTAATATACATTGTTTGTATGCGTGTTTTGATGCGTACTTTTACGCAATTCTCTTTTCGTTAAGTCTGTTAGGTGATCAAAACTTTAGGTTTGAATTGCCCAAATCAATTTCCCAAGGTTTTGTATTTCGTAATTAACACCAGCAGACAACTACTTGACATTGAACTTTATATATGTTCTGATATATGTAAGTTAATGTTCATAATATGATGCTTCTCAGACGACGATAGAGATTAGTGTTCACATCGATTGCCCGGGGTGTGAGAGCAAGGTTAGAAATGCACTGCAAAAGCTAAAAGGTATATTTGTTACCACCAACTTCATGACTACAATAATAACAGACTATTTTTCTCATTTCCCGTGAATTTGTACCTCAATTCCGATTTGTTGTCTAAACTTTTACTTTGGCTAATTTTTTTTCCTAAACTATTATAAACGACCAATTTCCAACCATTATGTTTAATTACTCATATTCGATCGAGCTTTTAATCTTGAAAAGTCACATGCATGTCATTAGATGTTTTTCGATTTCCTTTCTTAGTTTAACTTTGATCTCTTGAAATTTATTTGATTCATTTTAAGAAATTTTTTTATGGAATGGCCAACGAGGGTTGGTTGATTTGGTAAAGATCGTTTTCTTTGCTAGACCAAGGCTTAGGTTTGAGTCACCTTGCTGGCAATCTCTCTTGGTGTATACCCTGACCCTGAGATGGAGTAGCTTCCCCTCCCTCATAATTTTTTGAAACAAAACAAATTTGATGGAATGAGGGTAGACATGACAGAAATGAAGCAATTGGCTATTTATGGGAGAAATTAACCAAAGGGAGACTTTGGATGCGGTCCCTAGTTATGAACAGTCTTTGACTGAAACCTTATTGGTTTTCAATTTTTGATCCAAGTCCCTGAAATTAATTGATAATTTATTTCTATGTACGTTACTATATTTTTTAAATTAAAAATTAAAATTTATAGTTGTTTATAGTAATGAGATTTTAAATAAAAAACCATAATTTGTGGGATTAAAAATATTAAAATATAAATATACTATTGTGTGTGTGTGTGTAAACATGGGTACATTCATAAAAATAACCAAAAAATTATTGTATCAAAACATGGGTACATTCTTCAAAATGGGTACATTTAGCAAAAATAAAAATGGGTACAAATAAATAAATAAATATGGGTACAATACAAATAAAACTTTAAAAAATATGGGCACAAAAAGAAATTAATATATGGGTACAAATTAAAACTGAAAGGAAAATTGGTACAAATTAAAAAAGGGTTGCAAATTAAAAATGGGTACAAACTAAAAATAAAAATATATGATAAAAAAATTTAACCATAAATATAAATATACTAATTGTAACATTTTTAATATTAAATGAATATATTTAGAAATAAAAAATATTTTATTATTGAAATAATTAATGATATTATTAATACAAAGGACCTTGATCAAAAATTGAAAAGTAATAAGGTTTTAATCAATAGAGTAGTAAAAATAAGGATGAAAACCTAATTACTCCTTAACCAAAATACAAGTTTTGGGGGTAAATCGTAAAAATATACAAGTTCATGGAAGAAAGAGCGAAACGCCTCTCTCTCTCTCAAATTGGAAGCTGTTATACATTTATTATCTTTTGGTTTTAATTATTACCTAGCTAGCTATTTAATTATCTAGGTTTTGCATGCTCGATTATTTTCAATAGGTGTGGACAACGTTGACATAGACATGGCCATGCAAAAGGTGACGATCACTGGATGGGCTGACCAGAAGAAGGTTCTAAGGACAGTCCGGAAGACTGGTCGGAGGGCTGAGCTGTGGCAGCAACCCCCTTTTGATTCAGAATACAACTTCGATACAGACCAATATTACAGTCAACAACAATGTAATGGCTCTGCACCTCAGCCTTCCTCATCTTACAACTACTACAAGCATGGTTACGACGGTCCTTCGAATTATCATGCTTATTATTCTCAGAATTCTGCAAATTCCAGTTCTTATGGATATCAAACCACTGCGGCCTTTAGCGATGAGAACCCTCATGCTTGTTCTATGATGTGAAATAAACTTCCTTTTTTCATATAATGGAAACAATTACCTTTTGGATATCTGACTGCTACTTGCAAGTAAATTTCATGATAAAATACTTTCAATAAATTTGTTTGCTTCTATAAGAAATAGATTAATTATTAAAGTCGTTTTTCTTTCATATTTATCATTATTGCATTAATAGGAAAATCATATTCAAATATAGGATTTGGCTATAATGCTTACATGTATTTAATATAATTACTATTTCGAATGTCAAATGGTGATTATATTAATACATTTTTTTCTTATTATACTGTTGATCCTAAAAACTACTTAGCCTATGTGGCGCGCAAGCCGAGTACTTAATAAGCTAACTACGTCCTTCGGTTGAATACGGGGCGTGACAACTCGTCGGCCGAGCTCAGCCGGGGAATAAAATATGTGTTGATGTGGTGTTGGGCATGCTGCTGACTTCTGTGTCTTGCGCTTGCGGCCGAGGAAGGAACTCGTCTCTTCCTTTGAGTTCTAGAGCCTAAAGACAAGGCTACTAGTTTCGTCGGAGTTCACGAATCATCGGCACTAGGTTTGGTCTTTGTAATTATATTTGTGAAAATATAAGTATTCTGAACTGGTACCAGACTGTACGGACACAAATACTCAAAAAAGATAAGTGTCTTGCTTGTAAATGTGGTTTGGCCGTCTGAATGCTGAACTCTAAAATGTACTTGCGAATATCCAATCATAAAATAAAATCGGCTCTCAATGTGCCGAGCCTGGTAACACCTCACATCACCGAGAAGGCTGATGAGATGACCTCTTCCAACAAGGATTTGGAAATCCTCATTGACTGAGACTTGGATAGATAACCAGTCGGCCTCGAAGCAGTGTTGTTTATCCAAAATAAAGGTGTTCCTCGATCGGTTGATTAGGCTCCAGTAGCGTGTTGACTTGGAGGGGCTTTGAATGATGCACTCCCCTCTTTATTTATAGTAGTAATTTTCCTAATGGCTGAGGTAAGATTTCACTCGGACTAGAACTCCTCAACCCAATATGATTAGGTTTCTGAACCAAGCTCTTTAATCATTCAGATTCAATCCCTTGATTCTCAACATCTTTTTTTATTCGGAGCATCCTTAACTTTGGAAGGATTCTTATTGCACTAGGATTCGATTACTTCACCCTTATCCAGGCTAAACCATCTTCTGATAAGATTTAGCCAAACTCTATTGGACTCGGCACATGGCAAGCCCACTCATCACCTCTGGTTTTCTCCTTATTCTTGCTACATCCTGAAGAGGTGATGCGAAAATTAACTTAACACACAAATTAAACCCTCTTGTTGTCAATTGTAGTAAAGAATGTAAGTAGGGATCGTTTTAGGTCGAGGATTAGGAGGGATTGCTAAAACACTTGAAACTGACTTAAAACGTGAAATTAAGTTTAAAACACCAAACTAGACTCAAAAGATGCAATACAAACTAAAAGGACTCAAAACAAGCTAAAAACGCTCAAATCTGCGTAAAAACACAAACTGGGCAGATTTGGACTCTAACACACTTTTGGGACACCTAAAAACACAAATCAAAACAGATTTTGACTAATAAAACACTTTAAAGTAAAGGGGGTTTTGGTTTTGATGAATTTGAAAACAAAACAAGTAAATTAAAGAACTAAAGAAATCTGCACGAATTTGAGTAAATTGAATGGATGGGAGGCTAGCTAGGAGGTTCTTCTCCACACATGACATACTTGCACATAAACCAATTTTCAGTTGTTCTTTCGATCAATCATGAAACTCAACACCCCAGGTTAATTAAGTCCGCTTAAATTAACCTTCAAGTTCTCCTTAAGTTATTGAATTGGATGGGAAAGCGCATACAACAATTCAAGCATTCTTCAAAAGTTCTTTACGTGAATAGCACAATAAAGATACAATCAAAGATCATTAAGCATTATGAAAACTATAAGTATTGACGAGGCATTCGTTACTATGATGAGCATGAAACTCCTGCCAAGAATTTATTTAACGCGATCGTTTATAAGCGACATCTACTACTTGTGAATATAAGTTTGTAACTATTAGGTGAAACTCCCTTATACTCTAGCATCATATTCATGCATGCAAACTAAGTGTGCACTCTTAATAAACATACACGAACAAGTTATAAATCAAGTGGTTAAACAAATTGAATTCACAACTTATGAAATCATAACTGAAGGTAATCAAATCATATTGCAAGCATGAACATGGTTTCGAATTCCCCCCTAGCTAAGGGGGGTTTAGTTCCTCATACTTATAAAGCAAAGATAAACAAATTTAGACATTAAAAACAAAAGAAAGAAAACACCTAAAAACGCTCCAACAATCTAACTTGAATGGCAAGCACGTCCAAGGGTCCTCCTTCTTCTCTTTGTTGCGGCACAAGGTGTGGTTTAATGGATGAGTGGTAAATTATGGTGGTGGATGGATATAGGTGAGTTATGGTGAAGGGTGGATGGGTGGATTGTGTTCTCCTCTGGTTTTCTTTCCCCTTGTTATGGTGAAGGGTGGATGTATTTATAGGCTAGGGAGAGGACCACCATCTAATTAAGGTGGTAGTGATGAGTGTTATGGTAATGAGTGGATGTAATGGATGTGGTGGATGGATGTTTGGTAATGAGTGGATGTAATGGGTGTAGTGGATGGATGTTTGGTAATGAGTGGATGTAATGGGTGTAGTGGATGAGTGTTTGTAGTTGTAGGTCAACACACTTGCACACACACATGCTGATTTCTAGCCTTCTAATCTTCAAAAACGTCCATCCTCATGTCTCCATGCTTGCACTATCCAATCTTGGCCCAAAAATGCTCCAAAGTGCTCCAAATAGCACTTTGTTGCCAACTTTGTTATTTGAACCTACAAACACACGAAAATAGCTTAAAATACTAAATAACTAGAATTAAACTAAGTAAATGTCAAGAAACAAGCTCACTAAGTTGCATAAATATGCTCCTATCAAGAGGTCGGTAAAACAAAATGTGAGTGAATCAGTTTTATCACGTCAAAATCATTCAAATATAATAACCCCTACTGTGAAATCGTATATATAGTGAGAACAACATATGGTATAGTACTATAGCAAGCAGGTAAAGTGGCGTATCTAGCATATACTAGCAAACTCTAGCTTGAACTAGAACAGAAAATGTACCTGCAATAAATAATACGGTCGCAGCCAGCTATACAATATGTATGATAACCATGTGGTGAAAATAAATCACCAATGATCTCAAGATATCATCTAAGTTAGGATAAGTATAAGCCTCGTCAAAGGCTAACATGTATAATATGCATCAACATAGGTATATATATAGTAAAAACATTTAATTTTTTCGAAAGGATCCACTCACAGGTAAGCAAAGTGTCTCTCGTCAATAGGTTCCTTCCCTATACTCACTTTATCCTCAATAAGACCTGTGATTGTAATATAAAGCTAAGTTAAGCTTTAATTCACATTATGTGGAAAATCATCCAAAACTACCATTTAGGTAAATGAATTTGCACAAACGGAGTGCGCCACTTGATTCAGAACACTGAAAAACTTTGGGTTAGGTCTCGGGTCCTGCACGCGCCACCAAGGTGGTGCGAGCAGTCATGTGTTGGGAACACACATTGCCGTACGGTCGCCATCGCTAGCTAACGCGCCGCCCTACTCATTGCTGCAGCTCGATGTGTAAGGACTACACTTACCATCGCCGTAGCAACGCGCCGGTACGGTGAGAGTTTAAGGGATTTAACTGAATATACCTACTCCGTTGGGAGATTCCGTTAATGTTAATGGAATATTAGCTTCTACCGTTAAAGTTAACGGTTACTGTCGCTGGTCATCGTCGCGATCGCTGGAGCCTCGCCGGAAACTACATAGAAAATCCAGAACGTCGTCAGGGCTTCCCAAGCTCGATTTCAACGATTTTTATACTCCAAAACCAACCAAAACACGAATTAAGGCCTAGGGAATTACCTAGACCCAGATATGGACCAATGGAGGTTAAATCCGTCTCAGATTCAAAGGAAGTTGTCCGCAGTTACCTTGCCGGATTCTGGAAAAATGCACCAAACACATGCATGCATTAAAACAGAAATTTCCAGCCCGATTTTTAATTTAAAACCCCTCAAAATAGGATTAAGAACTTAATGGACCTCGAACTCGTCGGGGTTCGTCCATTTCCCCTCATCGGATTCTGGGAAATGAAAACAGAGTGCATGCAAAGGATACAACAAAAATTTACATCCCAAAACCTCATCAATCTTGTGCCAGCCGCCTTCGAGATCAACGGTTTTCACCGGAGTTCGTCGCCGGACTGGTTATGCATGCACAGAGAGTTATCGAGGCTAGTTCTTTTGATTTTCCAACCCAAGAACACATCCTCAACACGGAGATAACTCAGATATTCAAAGATTGGAAGGAAGACCTCACTTGAGTTCAAGTTTGAGAGCTCAAGCTCTCGGATTTAATGGCAGAGCACCCTACGTTGCTCTAATTATGCATGCGAGGACATTGCTGGGTTTCCTCGTGTCCCAATGATTCCAAATACATAATTTTCAAGGTTGATTTCACAAGGTTTTGAAGTGGAGTGAAGGGAATAGCTCTCGGAGCTACATAGATAGAGAGAGTGAGAGAGTTTAGGGAGAGAGAGGTTTGCAGAAATGAGAAGGAAAGAGAGAGACAGAATGGGTATAATCACACTCAAAAAACAATTATTTTAAGTTGAAATTACAGATTTGCCACTCCATTAATTATGAATCATAAATAAGCCTTGGGGTGGGAAAAAAAATACCGAATATCCCAAACCAAACCGAAAAGTTCCTGAAACCGAACCGAAAAAATACCAAACCGAAATTTTTGGTATGGGAATCAGTCTCAAGTTTTCGTTTTTTTGGTAATCCCGAACTGAATCGAAATTAAAAATATAATTTTTTTAATTTTTTAATATATATTTGGAATTGTAACAGTTGTCGGATTCGGTTGAGATTTAAACCGACATTCAATCACTCTCTCTCGCAGCTCGCCTCAGACTGAAACCCTCACCTCACCAGAAAACATCTCGCTGATTTGTCTCTCCGTTTTCGAATCCGGCCACACAAGTGACTCACCTGAGTCACATCTCTCTCAACTATCACCTTTCTGATCTCTTTCTCAATCTCTCTCGACTTCTCATCCCTCACAGTGGAGGAGCCTTCCTTCACAAATCACGGCCACCGGCGCTACTCTCTTTCTCAGTCTCTCAGTCTCTCTCGAGTCCAGTCATCCAGTGCACTATGCAGCGATTCTCCCCCAAATCAGGTAAATTTTAGAATTAATTTAGGGTTTGAATTTTAATTTAGGGTTAGAATTTGAGATTAGGGTTTGTGAAATTTAGCACTTGGAAGATAAAGTATACTGCATACTGAGGGTTTAGGGGTTGAATTGGTGGTTGGAATTCGAGATTAGGGTTTCTCTTCTATCACAGACTCACAATTGAAGCATAAATTTGTTACGGGTTGATAGTTGATAGTTCATAGTTCATAGTTGTCGCAATAATTGCAGCTGCTGAAATGAATTTCGAGAGTTGGTGTTAATTGATGAATGGAGTTCAGAATTAACCGTGAGATTTTGGGATGTTTGTAATGCAGCACCATAAATGTATTTACAGTTTGTTTAGCGGTTCACTTAGATGTGTTTTTTAGTACTAATTACTATATGAGTGCTGAACCACAACCACTAGCTTAATTACCTGTTCATGGTATTCAAATCTTGTTAGATACTTGGAAGACTAATGCCAAAACTTGTGATCATGTTAAACCGTGTTCATATAATATATATGAAGATGTAGAACTGATGAACTGTCAAATCCACATAATTGCACATCATTAGGTTAAGGAATCTTCAATTGCAATGCTAGATCATATATCTTTCCTAGGTTGTTTTGTTATTGTTTTTGACCAGGCAGAATTGGGAGTCTGGTAGAAAACGTCTTTGCCTCATCGAATTCAACACTTCACTTCTTTGAAGTGCTTTACGTATCGACTATTTGAGGAAGTGGTGGTTTTACCAGAGTGTTTGGGAAACATTACACTCCCTATATAAACAGTACGGTATAAAAACCTCTAATGCCGAAAGCTTGTCTACATTCATAGGATGTTGTTATTGCATTTTGTTTACTCTATAGTTTCTATTCGTAACATTAGAATGTTTTTGTGATAATAGTATTTCTTATTTTGCTTAAAATGTATTTGTTTCTTACTGAAAATATATACACAAGTTGCAACAGTTGCTTTGATATTTGAAGTACAAAGAAGTGTTTGCTCAGAAGCGAGAAAGGAGGAAGCACGCAAGCAAGAATTGGAAGTATTGTGGCAATACAGAAGTTATTTATAGGAGGAGATTTAAATGGACACGTGGGCAGGGAGACAGGCAACTATGGAGGTTTTCATGGTGGCCATGGTTTTGGGGAGAGAAACGAGGATGGGGAAGCTATCTTGGATTTTGCAATGGCATATGATCTCTTCTTAGCCAACACCTTCTTTAAGAAGAGAGAAGAACATGTGATCACCTACAAGAGTGGGTCGTCAAAAACACAAATAGATTTTCTTCTAATGAGGAAAGGGGATCGTATAACTTGTAAGGATTGCAAAGTTATACCAGGAGAGAGCGTGGCTAATCAACATCGCTTGTTGGTGATGGATGTACATATCAAAAGAGTAAGACAAAAGAACAAGACTTGGAAGTGCCCAAGGACTAGATGGTGGAATCTAAAAGAAGAAAAACAAGTCATTTTCAAAGAGAAGGTAATCACCCAATGTGTGTGGGATAGAGAGGGGGAAGCTAGCCAAATGTGGGATTCCATGGCTAGTTGTATCCGAAAAGTAGCAAAAGATGTATTAGGAGAGTCCAAGGGCTTTGCCCCACACCAAAAGGAATCTTGGTGGTGGAATGAGGAGGTACAAACAAAGGTGAAGGCTAAGAAGGAATGTTGTAAAGCCTTATACAAGGAGAGGACCGATGAAAATGGTGAAAGGTATAGAAAAGCGAAGCAAGAGGCGAAGAAAGCTGTCAGAGAAGCTAAGTTAGCGGCTTACGACGATATGTATAAACGACTAGATACCAAAGAAGGAGAGTTGGATATCTATAAACTATCTAGAGCAAGGGAAAAGAAGACAAGGGACCTAAACCAAGTGAGGTGCATCAAGGATGAGGATGGAAAGGTTCTTGCTACAGAGAACGCGGTTAAAGACAGATGGAGAGGTTATTTTCATAATCTTTTCAATGAAGGACATGAAATGAGTGCTTCTTTAGGGGAGTTGAGTAACTCAGAAGAGTGTAGAAACTACTCTTTTTATCGTCGAATCCGGAAGGAAGAAGTGGTTGTAGCTTTGAAGAAGATGAAGCATAAAAAAGCAATAGGCCCAGACAATATACCAATCGAAGTGTGGAAACTTTTGGGAGAGACAGGTATAACATGGCTCACTGACCTTTTCAATAGGATTTTGAAAACGAAGAAGATGCCAAATGAGTGGCGAACGAGCACTTTGGTGCCTATCTACAAGAATAAGGGCGACGTACAAAATTGCATGAACTATAGGGGTATTAAGCTAATGAGTCATACAATGAAGCTCTGGGAGAGAGTCATTGAGCATAGATTGAGGCAAGAGACACGGGTTTCGGACAACCAATTTGGGTTCATGCCAGGGCGCTCAACCATGGAGGCAATCTATCTCTTACGAAGATTGATGGAAAGATATAGAGATGGGAAAAAGGATTTACACATGGTCTTTATAGATTTGGAAAAAGCGTATGATAGGGTCCCAAGAGACATTCTTTGGAGGATTTTAGAGAAGAAAGGAGTACGAGTAGCATATATCCAAGCTATAAAGGATATGTATGAAGGAGCAAAGACTGCCGTAAGAACTCATGAAGGACAAACCGAAAGCTTTCCCATAACTGTAGGATTACATCAAGGCTCATCCTTAAGTCCTTACCTTTTTGCGTTGGTAATGGATGAGTTAACAGGACATATTCAAGATGATATTCCTTGGTGTATGCTTTTCGCAGACGATATAGTGTTGATAGATGAAACTCAGGAAGGGGTAAATGCAAAGCTTAACCTTTGGAGAGAAGTGTTGGAATCTAAAGGTCTTCGCCTAAGCCGATCAAAGACAGAATATATGGAGTGCAAGTTCAGTGCAAATGGAGGCCAAAACGAGTTAGGGGTGAGGATCGGAGATCAAGAAATACCAAAGAGCGACCGTTTTCGTTACCTAGGATCTATCTTGCAAAAGAACGGAGAATTAGATGGAGATCTCAACCATAGAATACAAGCTGGATGGATGAAGTGGAAGAGTGCATCCGGCGTGTTGTGTGACCGCCGTATGCCACTGAAGCTCAAGGGAAAATTTTATAGGACGGCAATAAGGCCGGCGATGCTGTATGGCACAGAATGTTGGGCGGTGAAACATCAACACGTACACAAAATGGGTGTAGCGGAGATGAGGATGCTTCGTTGGATGTGTGGGCACACGAGAAAGGATAAGATTAGGAATGAGGATATCCGGGGTAAAGTAGGAGTAGCCGAAATTGAAGGAAAGATGAGAGAAAATCGGTTACGGTGGTTTGGACATGTGCAAAGAAGGTCTACTGACGCTCCGATTAGAAGATGCGACTATGGGACAGAGGTTCAGGGCCGAAGGGGTAGAGGAAGACCTAGGAAAACTTTGGAAGAGACTCTAAGAAAAGACTTAGAGTACTTGGATCTAACGAAGGACATGACACAGGATCGAGCACAATGGCGTTCTAAGATTCATATAGCCGATCCCACTCAGTGACTTGGATTTTCCAAGTCTCCAACCGAGAAGTTTTCCTCACTCGGGAAATTAAGGGAACACTACCCCAACCTACATGCTCCACTCAGAAAGCTTCAATATACAAGCTTCAACAAAAGAAAATTCAAAGAACTTAGCGAAGAAGGCTTTGGTGTATTTAACACAATTCGTTGAAATGAAGGAAAGTTTATTTATTGATATCCCCGATAAACTACAAATATGTACATATACATGAGTCAAAATAAACACACAAGAGGGAGCCTTCACAAAGGTTGCTTAGGAGAAGTCTCAGCAGTCGGTACAGCCACAGAAAGAGAAGGCACCGGAGGGGGATCATTTGGAGCCTCAGTACTGGACAGAACCCTAGAAGGAGGAGGCATCAGAGGTTGATCATTCGGAGCTTCATTACGCGGTACAGCCCCAGAAGACGAAGGCAATAAATGCCTTTGGAACAAACCCACAAATCTCTGATGATCAAGTAAAACCTGACCATCAGTTTCCTTCATCTGGTCAAGCTTCCTCTTCATGTTTGTAGCATAGTCATGTGCGAGCCGGTGCAACTGTTTATTCTCATGCTTGAGCCCTCTAATTTCCTGTTTGAGACTCATCACTTCAGCCGCCAATGATTCAACTTGGCGGGTTCGCGCAAATAGGCGTTGGGCCATATTAGACACAGAACCTGCACACTGAACACTGAGAGCCAGCGAATCCTTAACAGCTAACTCATCAGACCGTTTGGAAAGTAGTCTGTTATCTTTGGGAGTGAGAAGGTTCCTGGCCACCACCGCAGCGGTCATATCATTCTTCATCACGGAATCCCCAACGGTAAGAGGACCAGTAGGGGAGACGAAGGATGGGCGCCATATGTTGTCTGGAGAAGGCGGGGCTGCCTCTTCAACAAGGTTCAAGTCAAAACGACGGTCGGAGGGGCCAGACATTTTCAAAGGTGTTGAAGAGAGAAGAGGTCGGACAAATCAAGATCTTAGAAGTGCAAGAATGAAGCTTCTACTGGTGGAGATTCAAGTGTGCTTTGGAACTTAATGCCAGCCCCTATAAAAATCTGCACTCGACGGAGCTTCAGAAATCGAAGAGGCGCCTGCTCAGAAATCGAAGAGGCGTTTGCTTTCTCAAAAGCTGGGCTGCTTAGAGATCACGAGGGTTGATCTTAGAAATCGAAGAGGCGTTTGCTTTCTCAAAAGTTGGGCTGCTCAAAGACCAAGAAGGCCGATCTCAGAAATCGAAGAGGCGCTCGCTTTCTCAAAAGCTGGGCTCCCCAGAGACAACGAGGGCCGATCTCAGAAATCGAAGAGGCACCTACTTTTCCAGCCTTGTCAGCACTTGTCACACGCACACTCAGCTTTGCGGAAATTATGGGCATTCTGTCGAAGACTTCTGGGGAAGTAGAAAACACATGAATCTTACTGTTCAATCACCCACTTCCCACACGCAACAATAGCTCATGGGTACCACATATAACTTTGCCAAAGTTCTCTGCCAAAGTTGAGCACGTGAAGCTTGCAGCTCCCACTACATCGCTCTGACCAAGAAGGGTAAAAGAATAGCAAAGAAACAGCATTAACAAAGTTTAGACCCATAAATTTTGAAGGTCTAGCTACCATATTATTACCCACAAGGGTAAAGGAACAGTACCACTGCTGGATAATTGGAAAGTCCCTGTGTGTCAACCTCTGTGCTTCGTGGCAAGGTAGACTAGCAAACATGCCCAACCTTTACTCACATTCGAGAAAACACTCCCAATAAGATTGCTTGCTCCAAAATCGAAGAGGCACCGTCCTCCGAATCTCGAGAGCCAGACTTCCAACATGACTACTTTCTTAAAAATCGAAGAGAGGGTAAAGGAACAGTACCATTGCTGGATAATTGGAAAGTCCCTATGTGTCAACCTCTGTGCTTCGTGGCAAGGTAGACTAGCAAACATGCCCAACCTTTACTCACATTCGAGAAAACACTCCTAATAAGATTGCTTGCTCCAAAATCGAAGAGGCACCGTCCTCCGAATCTCGAGAGCCAGACTCCCAACATGACTACTTTCTTAAAAATCGAAGAGAGGGTAAAGGAACAGTACCATTGCTGGATAATTGGAAAGTCCCTATGTGTCAACCTCTGTGCTTCGTGGCAAGGTAGACTAGCAAACATGCCCAACCTTTACTCACATTCGAGAAAACACTCCCAACAAGATTGCTTGCTCCAAAATCGAAGAGGCGCCGCCCTCCGAATCTCGAGAGCCAGACTCCCAACATGATTACTTTCTCAAAAATCGAAAAGACACTGCTCCCCGAATCTTCGAGAGCCAGACCCCCAACATGATTGCTTTCTCAAAAATCGATGAGGCATCGTTCTCCGAATCAATTGAAGAGGCGCTCGCTTTCTCAAAAGCTGGGCTGCTCAGAGACCACGAGGGCCGATCTCAGAAATCGAAGAGGCACCTACTTTTCTAGCCTTGTCAGCACCTGTCACACGCACACTCAGCTTTGCAGAAATTATGGGCATTCTGTCGAAGACTTCTGGTGAAGTAGAAAGCACATAAATCTTACTGTTCAATCACCCACTTCCCACACGCAACAATAGCTCATGGGTACCACAGATAACTTTGCCAAAGTTCTCTGCCAAAGTTGAGCACGTGAAGCTTGCAGCTCCCACTACATCGCTCTGACCAAGAAAGGTAAAAGAATAGCAAAGAAACAGCACTAGCAAAGTTTAGACACATAAATTTTGAAGGTCTAGCTACCATATTATTACCCACAAGGGTAAAGGAACAGTACCACTGCTGGATAATTGGAAAGTCCCTGTGTGTCAACCTCTGTGCTTCGTGGCAAGGTAGACTAGCAAACATGCCCAACCTTTACTCACATTCGAGAAAACACTCCCAACAAGATTGCTTGCTCCAAAATCGAAGAGGCACCGTCCTCCGAATCTCGAGAGCCAGACTCCCAACATGACTACTTTCTCAAAAGCGAAGAGAGGGTAAAGGAACAGTACCATTGCTGGATAATTGGAAAGTCCCTATGTGTCAACCTTTGTGCTTCGTGGCAAGGTAGACTAGCAAACATGCCCAACCTTTACTCACATTCGAGACAACACTCCCAACAGGATTGCTTGCTCCAAAATCGAAGAGGCACCGCCCTCCGAATCTCGAGAGCCAGACTCCCAACATGATTACTTTCTCAAAAATCGAAGAGACACTGCTCTCCGAATCTCGAGAGCCAGACCCCCAGCATGATTGCTTTCTCAAAAATCGAAGAGGCATCGTTCTCCGAATCTCGAGAGCCAGATACCACAGACCACTTTTTCAAAGTGCTCTGACAGAGTTAAAACATGTGAAACTAGCAGCTCCCACTACCGTGCTATGACCAAGCAGGGTAAAGGAATAGCATTACTACTTGTTGTTAGGGAGACTCCTATATATGTCGACCTCCATCCCCAACGGACAGGCAGACCTGCAAAAATGCTCAACCCTTCATCATATCTGAGAGGGCACTCCCAACGAAGCCTTTCGAAATATTCAGCTTTCTTTCCCCCCGATAATACCTCTGCAAACAAGCTATACTAGAGCAAGAATATCTCATATCATCAGGGTTAAAAGCAAGAGTATCCCATATCATGCTTTTTCCCTGTCTTTTCCTTTGGCCTTGTTTTTACCTGCAAGACAAGGAGAAAGAGAGCAATCAGTCAGCACTTGGAATCAAGCTTCCAGCCAGGAACTGACTGCCTGGAACCCCTTACCTGATTACTTACCTGACATTGCTCTCGAGTACTCATCTTCAACATCTTATGTTTCCAGGGAAGATTCCACATCTGCTTGAGGAACAGATAGGGCAAGTGCGAAGGATACAAGGAAGCATGTGGAGACAAGCGTAACAGCACACGTGCCGATACATCCATTACTCTGTCAAAAGCAAAAGTATCCCATATCAGCAGGGTGGAACGTACTCTAGATTTGATGGACTTGTTTTGACCCTCAAATTCTTCAGTCGGCCTTATATTCTGGAGGAAACCAGAAAACCCTCCAGCTCAGTTCAAGAATAAGCCTGTGGAAAGTTACTTCTTCAAAAGCAAAAGTATCTCATATCATCTCTTCTCATTTTTCTTCTCTTTATCCTTCATGCTGCTGCAAGATGGGGAGAAGGTGAACAATCAGTCGGAGCTCTGATTGCTTACCTTGTCTGTCACCTCTTTCAGCAGACCCCCTAGCTCGGCAACTTGGGGGACTCCTACTACATGGTTTGTATCGCGCTTGACCAAGCCTGAAACTACAAGTAAGCTTCAAGTGAAATTGATACATTACCTTGTGCATCTCCACCAGTTAAAGATACCACCCCTGGATGGAGGAAGAGTACTTCCAGAGAAGATGCCACATCTACCTATGAGACAGATAAGGCAAGTCAAGACGACACCACACTCCGATATTTAGAAGTTTAGTGATTACGAGATCATTCTCCCACAATATTTCCTAATGTCATTTGTACTAAATCATTCACTTGTACTCACTAAAGGAGAGCTTGAACCTATGTACTTGTGTAAACCCTTCACAATTAATGAGAACTCTTCTATTCCGTGGACGTAGCCAATCTGGGTGAACCACGTACATCTTGTGTTTGCTTTCCTATCTCTATCCATTTATATACTTATCCACACTAATGACCGGAGCAATCTAGCGAAGATCACAAAAAGCGACCGTTTTCGCCACCTAGGATCTATCTTGCAAGAGAACGGAGAATTAGATGGAGATCTCAACCATAGAATACGAGCTGGATGGATGAAGTGTAAGAGTGCATCCGGCGTGTTGTGTGACCGTCGTAGGCCACTGAAGCTCAAGGGAAAATTTTATAGGACGGCAATAAGGCCAGCGATGTTGTATGGCACAGAATGTTGGGCGGTGAAGCATCAACACGTACACAAAATGGGTGTAGCGGAGATGAGGATGCTTCGTGGGATGTGTGGGCACACGAGAAAGGATAAGATTGGGAATGAGGATATCCGAGGTAAAGTAGGAGTAGCCGAAATTGTAGGAAAGATGAGAGAAAATCAGCTCCGGTGATTTGGACATGTGCAAAGAAGGCCGACTGACGCTCCGGTTCGAAGATGTGACTACGGGACAGAGGTTCAGGGCCGAAGGGGTAGAGGAAGACCTAGGAAAACTTTGGAAGAGACTCTAAGAAAAGACTTAGAGTACTTGGATCTAACGGAGGACATGACACAAAACCGAGCGCAATGACGTTCTAGGATTCATATAGCCGACCCCACTTAGTGGGAAAAGGCTTTGTTGTTGTTGTTGTTGTTGTTGTAGTGAAAGAAAAACATCTGAAATTTCTGAGCAAACTTCTGCATGCTAGTATTTGTAAGTACATATTTGCTTTATTCTGCCTTCTTGAAGTTCATGTTGGTGTAGTTCAGAAGCCCGAAAGCCCAAAATTATTTCGGGACTCCCAAAATCCTGAAACTATTTCGGGATTCCCGAAAATTGGGATTCCCAAAAATTTGGTTTGGGATCGGTCTTGAAATTAGGAATCCCGAAAATTTCGGTTTGGGAATCGAGACAAGGGTTCCGAACCGAAACCAGTAGCTTTCGAGGCTTCAATTCGTATTTCGCTTTCGACGTTAAACTAACGTACAAAAATGAAATTATGACACTTAAGAAAGTATAAGGACTTTAATCTCGAGACGAGGCTCAATAATTGATTAAGACACCCATTCACGGGCAAAATAGTCATTTCACATGTCTCGCGAGTAAGATACAATATTTTAAGGAATTGGTTGTAACATCAGAAGATCCCTCACTACAAAAAAAATAATTTTGCAAAGAACAAATTTAGTCATGCAAACAGAGATTTTGTCGTCCTAGGTTTTGCCCGACAAAACTTCGTTGTGCCAAGTTCTTGGCACAAAACTCGTTGTGCAAAATTTGCCCGACAAAATTTAGAAACTATCAAGCAATAATACTTTGCCTGATAGACATTTCGACAACTCTTCCATCAAGCAAATTGCATTAACCAACTTTGCTCGATGAACTTTACATGGCCGACTAAAATATTTCATCGGCCAAAGTTTTAATTTAACAAAAAAATAATAACAAAATATTACATGGCCACTAATTGGAGACACAATTTAGGTAAATGATTTACAAACTCTTTTTATCTCATTGTAGTAATATCTCTGTTTTTCGAGCCACATAATTATATATGTCAACAGTGAATCAAAATACATAAACGAGTAAACGAGTCCAAATGACATAAAATAAGTGTTAAAATCAAATAAGCGATCAACTAATTCATAGTCTATATCTTCTCTCGTCCGCAATCACGAAGTTAGCTGAACAGTCCACAAACACGATTAAAGGAATCGTCCAAAAAGCAAAACACGATTAAATGAATAAAATAAAAAATAAAATATATCATAGCTCAAAACCGTGCAACAAAAAATAATATATTAAACTAAAGAATTCAACAATAAAATAAACCATTAGAATTTTGTTTGGGAAGTACAACCTGCACTAATGTTCATAGTTTAGGCGTTTAGTGAAGTAACTTTCCGTGACATCAATGTATATAATATGAGTTCTTTAACTTGAAGTCAATATCATATCAGAACAATTTTTTGGTCAAGAAGATGTAGAGCAACGCGTATATCTCTTCTCTATATAAAACGTGGAAAGCAGTCTACCATTTCAGTATTACCTACTCATCAATTCTCTTACCTTATCAAATCTTGTCTGATTCCATACCAGTTTCCTTGGAGTGTATTAACAAACAGCTATGCAGATTATGCTTCAGTTTGGGCTTGACCCTCATGTTAGGGGATTGGTCTTGTGAAGCGACTTCTCGTAGTCTTCACAGTGCAGCAATGTATGGGAGGTACGAGCAATGGTTGGCTCATTATGGTCGTGTATATAACGATATTAACAAGAAGGAAAAGCGTTTCAAGATATTCAAGGAAAATGTGGCATTTATTGAATCATCCAATAGTGATGCAAACAAATCACACAAATTAAGCGTCAATAAATTTGCAGACCTTACAAATGAAGAGCTCAAATCCGCAAGAAACAGATTCAAGGGGCACGAATATTCCACAAGGACAAGTTCTTTCAAATATGAAAACGTTACAACAGCAGTGCCAGCTTCAATGGACTGGAGAAAAAAGGGAGCCGTAACCCCCAACAAGGACCAAGGCAGATGCGGTAATAATATAAGTGCTTGCTTAGTTCATTAATATCTTAGAAACACTATATGTTCTTTTTAATTTGGGAGTTTAGTTAATTGCTTAAGTTATTCTAACTACTTTTCACTGCAATTAAAATACAGGATGTTGTTGGGCTTTTTCGGCAGTAGCAGCTACAGAAGGAACTGCGCAGCTTACAACTGGTAAATTGATCTCTTTGTCTGAGCAAGAGCTGGTTGATTGTGATACCGGTGGTGAAGACAAAGGGTGTGAGGGTGGCTCGATGGATGATGCTTTTCAATTCATCCAACAAAATCATGGAATTAGTGCGGAAGGTAGTTACCCATACAATGGTACGGATGGGACATGCAACACCAAGGAGGAAGCCAACATTGCAGCCATGATAAGTGGCTTTGAAGATGTGCCTGCAAACAGTGAAAATGCCCTCCTCATCGCTGTTGCTCATCAACCTGTTTCTGTTGCTATCGATGCTAGTGGTTCTGACTTTCAATTCTATTCAAGTGGTGTCTTCACTGAAACTTGTGGAACAATCCTCGATCATGGCGTTACAGCTGTTGGTTATGGAGTGAGCGATGATGGGACTAAGGGCTGGTTTGGTATAGCTGTGCTTTAAAAAAAAACTGTTGTGAGAATAAGCGACTGTAGTGTGAGAATTGCTTGGTAAACTTTTTTGTAAAAGTGCTTTTGGAAAAAAAAAACAGTATGATAGTGTTTGGTAAACTTTTATGTAAAACAGCTGTGACTGTATGAAATGACCAAAAAGGGTATAATACTAGATGTGCTATTAATTTAATTTTCTTAACAAATAAAAGTGAATTATAATATACTTTTTTAAAAGAAAAATATTTATAAACTTTATCTTATATATTAATTAAGGGGTGCTCGTTGGAGGGTTGGCGATGGTTTAAATATAAAGATTTGGGGGTGATAGTTGGTTACCAAGGGAGACTTTCTATAAAGTTCTAAGTGCTAGACCGGCCGGGGTACATCCTTCCATCACCGTGCATTCTTTAATGGTAGAAGATAACGAGATGCACTGGAATACAAACCTAATTCGTACTTGGTTTATGGAAGAGGAAGCTAATTTGATATTGAGTATCCCTCTGAGTTTATTTAATCCTACAAATTCTTTGATTTGGACTAAGGAGTCTAAGGGTGTATTTACGACTAAGAGTGCTTATTTTGTGGCTAGAACATGTCATGGTCTTGGGGGGGATGAACCGGTTGGGTCTGCGTTACATGAGGATACCAAATTTCTTTGGAAGGCATTGTGGCGTGCAAAAGTACCGGGGAAGGTCAAAGTTTGTGTTTGGTGTGGGATTATGAATGCTTTTCCAACGAAAGTGAATTTGAAGACTAGACGGGTTCTTTCAGAGGTTATATGTGGGTTTTGTGATAAGGAGGCAGAGACAGTCGAACATGCCCTATTACAATGCCCACGCTCAGCTGCAATTTGGTTTAGTAGTCCATTGGAATTTGTTTATTTCAGAGAATAGAGGAGGGCTTTGGTGGTTGGTTGATTGATATGGTGAAAAAAATAAAAAAGGACAGCTTTGAGTTGCTTTTGGTGTTGGTGTGGAGCGTATGGAAGGCTCGTAACGAATTTATTTGGAAAGGTGTGGATGTTTCCCCAGTGGATGTGCACCTTAAAGCCCAATCTTGGTTGACGGAATTTAAGAAATGGAATGAGGTTCAATCACCTTCACCAACGGTTCGTGTTCACAAGTGGAAACATCCGGAGTTTGGATGGATAAAGTGTAACTTTGATGCGGCTTGGGAGGAGAATAGTTTGTATGGGGGTATAGGAATTGTGGTTCGAAAAGCCACAAGAGGTTTTATAGCTGCAATGGCTTCGCGGGAGACTGGTATCACTTCGGCTCTGCATGCAGAGGCAGTTGCTGCACGCAGTGCAGCGTTGTTTGCTCGGCATTGGCGTGAACAACTGGTGCAGGTGGAAGGCGATGCTTTAATGGTGGTTTCCGCTATACAGAGTGCGGGAACAGCTTTCTTGGGTCACTTTGGTCATCTGTTTGCTGATACCAGGCGCATCTTGCAAGAATTCAAGCAATGGAAGATTTCTTTCAACCCAAGGGAGACGAATAAAGTGGCTCATCGGCTAGCAAGGTGGAGTTTAACGGTTAATCATCCCATTTCTTGGTTTGAAGAACCCCCTGATATCATATCTGATTTATTATTGGAGGATAGTCTTTCTTGTTAATTTGGTGCGGGACACTCTTTTTTCCTTCAATCGGGTTGAAAGCCCCTGCAAGGTTTTTATGGAGGCCCATTGTTAGCACCCTATCCTTGAATTGTACGTTTTATCTTCATTTCAATGAATATCGTACTTGCTTCAAAAAAAAAAAATTAATTAGTATGACAAACTATTTCAATTGAAATATTTTAGACTGAATAGCTAGGATTCATTGGTACAATATTGTTAATGTACTTGAAAGTAGTCTAATTAGATGAATTCATCAAACTTGCCGCTATTCTATTTCTTAATGCTTCTATCTCATGGGATCCTTCAACTTGATAATTTTGGTATTCATCATCATCATCATCATCACTATTATCGCTCTCTTCACAATAGTCCCTGGGGTCATCAAAATGACGATCACGTTCAGAATACCTCCATATGTAATTATGAAGAGCCATTGTAGCAATGACAATCTTCACTTGCTTATTGAACGGGTAATTAGGCATATCCCTTAAAACTCCCCATCTTTTCTTCCATACCCCAAAAGTTCGTTCAATGATGCTCCTAAGAGAAGAATGCATGTGGTTGAATACCCCTTTATGACCCGTTGGTTCGGGACCCCTACGAAAATCCAGGAGATGATATCTTTCACCTTTATATGGTCCCAAATAACCTCTCATTTGTGGGTACCCCGCATCTACCAAGTAATATTTTCCTGAAAATTGAAAATTTTGTTTTGTATTGTAATAATTATACAAAGCAAGTATGTAAATTGTTATAAATAAGTATGAAGATTACCATTTGGAGGCTTTGAAAAGTTTAAATTTGGATTCTGTAGCACGGATAAAAAAACTCTTGTATCATGTGCAGTGCCTTCCCATCCGGCACAAGCAAATGTGAATTGCTTGTCAAAATTACATGCAACCATAACATTTTGAGTCGGCATTCCTTTCCTACCAATGTATGGAACTTGATCCGGAGGTGGTATTGAAGCCTCAACATGTACTCCATCTATGGCACCAATACAATCCTAAAAATAATAACATAGAAGAAAACCGTCAACCTACACTTTTGGTTTGCAAACACTTATAGTTTACAAATAAGTTGGAAGACGAGTCAAACTTTACCTTAAAATAAGGCATGTATCTTGTATCTCTCCTTATTTCTTGGGGAATGCCATGAAACTCCAAATCCATCGGTTTGATAATATCTATTGCCATCTTACATACGATATCTAACATAACACCAAAATATCTACTAACAGTCTCACTAGAATGTTGAAATCTCTCTTGCGCTAATCTATTTTTCACACCATGTCCCAACATATGCAAGAACATTCCTAATATTTCAATTGCATTCATTTTCCTTGAACCTTTCAATCCATAATTAGTTTGCAAGTCATTGGATAATCTATAAAAGACATCTTTGTTCATCCTAAACATTCTATAGCATCGCACATCATTTCCTCGTAGTACTTCCATCAACCAAATATTACCTGTTTGGGAAGAATTCATACACGGAGTTTTGTGGACATATTTTAAATAATATGTTTCAACAGCTCTCGCTATAGCGCATATAATTACACCATCCTTCAAATCCTGAACATCATCATCAGAGGTATTCATATTGAATGTACACCTGTAACCTAACACATAATTCAACATTCCACAAGTCATAATCCAACAATCACTAAAGAAGTTGTTGATGCACAAAACCGGATGGGTCTTGGAATAACATAAATTCGACCGTGAATCTGCAAGAAAGTAAAGAACATAAGATGTATCGTGGTTCACCCCAATGTTTGGGCTACGTCCACACTGATGTTGATATTGTTTCACCCTGAATGGTGAATATACAAAAAGGCTAGAGGCAGTGTGCTCTCTAGCCTATTTTCTGTGTGCTCTCTTCCCATGGCCTAAAACTTGGCCTCCCTCAATGAAGAGAGTGAGGAGTCCTTTTATAGAATAAGGGATCCTCACTTATTACATATTTGCCCCTTCATCTATTACATAATTACATTTGAGTCCTCCGAGTATTTATACGAGGTCTAAATACGGAGGCCCTAAATATGGTACAAACAGTAAGACCCCTCCAGTTTTGTGCATCAACATTTGACGCTGTCTATGGGAAACGACAAGAAAAGCTGTGTCGGTCCTCTTTTATTTTTTTCATCTCACCACTGTGAATCTGCCAAAACCTAAGAGCCCAAAGCCTCAATGCCCGTCCTTTGTTCCTCCACCACATCAAGATAACTCCCAAATCCACCATCTCTCTACTCTCTAGAGAGAGAAACAATACACACAGAGGAGAGGGAGAGAGAGAAAGAGAGAGAGAGAGAGATCGAAAGCTCCAAAGTTGAGATCAAAATTCAAATCAAAGTTTGTCAATGTTATTTTTCCAACCCAGAAAACCCGACAAGAAGAAGTCAATTTATAGTTGCTAAAACACTGTAATTTTTTGAGCAAATCGAGCTGACTAGGACCAAAAATGGGATGCTGCTATTCGAGGGTAGAACGGGAAGAAATGGTGTCTAGATGTAAATCGAGAAAGCGGTACATGAAGCAGCTGGTGAAAGCATGGCAAGCTTGGTCGGTTGCTCACACCATGTACCTCCGCTCTCTCCGCAGCACAAGCTTTGCTCTGCTTCAGTTTTCGAATGCTGAAATTACCCTTCATCATCACCACCACCACCTCAACAACTACAACCACCACCACAACTACAATCACCGCCACCATAACAACTACCAGTCGCAGCCGTCATCGCTGCAAACCCCGCCAACCCCATAACCACCTCTGCCATCACCTCCACTCAGCTCAAGCTCCGATTCGTGGACGACTTCCACCACCTTCAACAACTCGCGCACCTCCGCTGCCACTGCCACCTTCGTCCACGTGGGATTTCAGGGACCCATTTGCGGCTTCCTCTTCAAGGCCAGTGATGGAAGAAGAGTGGGAAACTATGACTACCGCTTCGAAGGCAGTGATCACCGTCACTGCGGCGAGCACGGTGGAATTGTCGTCAGTGGTGAGCGGATTTTCAAAAGAGAGCGGGACGACGACAAGTGAGCTGGCAATGGTGGTATCGAGAAATGCCAAAGATCTGGTTGAGATTATAAAAGAGCTGGATGAGTATTTTCTCAAGGCTGCTGATGCCGGCAGAATGCTCTCTTTGCTCTTGGAAGTTCCCTGATTCTCTTCTTCTCAGACCAAAGGAGATCTCATGAACTCTTTTATGAGGTCCAGGGAAGAAACTACAACGCACTAGAGGGAGCCGAGCTGAAGGGCGAATAAAGGGCCGAAGTGGTGAGAGAGGTTGTGGAAAGTACGGTGAAGGAGACGAGGCTAGTGGTAGTGGCCGATGGTGGGTTTGAATCAGGTGCATGCAAGCACAGGAGGGTTGATGACCTCCAAAGAAGTGGTTGCGGAGCTCATGAGTGATGACTTCCAAAGATGCTTTTTACAAATGGACAGTAGCGCAGAGACATAGATAGAGAGAGAGGTGTAGTGGAAAGAGAAAAGAAAAAGCAAAAGGATGTCTGGAAATGGAGTGGGAAACAAAAGGAAAAGCAGAAAGCAAAAGTAAAAAAAAAAAAAAGGAAAAACAAGGAAAGAAGAATATCTCATCCTCATCTCTCCTGATCTGCCTCTGCAAAAATAAGGAAATGGAATTATTCCCTTGTCTGTCATCTGCCAAAAGAAAGAAAAATAAAGAGAAAGGAAAAGGTAAAGCATTCAGTAGGCGCAGTACGCACCTGGAAAAAGATCTGCAACAACCCAGTACGCACCAACGATCTGCAATTGTCGAAGCTTTTGTGTCGAAACCTTTGTTTTGAATGATGTGATTTACTTTTCTTATCTTTTGGAGACATCTGTATAACCCCAACAGAGGGTAATCATAAATAAAGAAAGAAGGTAGCATGCCAAAAAAAAAAAACGGCAAGCCCAATATAATGGGCTGGAATGTTATGTGGAGGGCGAAAGCCCATATGCCTAAAAGAGCCAAGCCCTATGGCTTCGAACGCCAACCTCCATCCCTCCACTTAAAGTTGACCCTCTATTATTACCAATCAGGTGATCAAAAGTACGTCCAATACTCAAAAATTATTTGGCAGTCTGCCGCTATTATCACCAACCAGGTGATCAAAAGTACATCTAGTACTCCAAAAATATTCGGCAGCCTGCCGTTATTATCACCAACTAGGTGATCAAAAGTACGTCCAGTACTCCAAAAAATCATACATGAGCATCACTCATGTCAATCATACATAAACATTCATGAGCATCCATCTTCACACCATTCATGAGCATCACTCATGTCAACATCCATGAGCATCACTCATATCAATCAACATAAACATTCATGAGCATCACTCATGTCAATCAGCTTCGAAAGCTTCATTTATAAAGCTCCAGCTTCGAAAGCTTCATTTATAAAGCTCCAGCTTCGAAAGCTTCATTTACAGAGCTCTAGCTTCAAAAGCTTCATTTACAAAAGCTTCAGTTTTGAAAGTTTCATTTACAAAGCTCCGACTTCAAAGCTTCACCTACAAAGCTTCAGTGCATGGTATACAAAGACCGCCTTCGAACAACCACCACTTCAGCCCATACATGGATTGAATTTGAAGTCTCCAGCCAAAAGACTCTCTTGACTGAAGACTTGGGGGACTACACTATGTACCATATATTGGGTTTCCGCAACTGGGCCTCATGAAAAATACTTGGGGAACTTAACCCATTATTTATGTATTGAGGAGTGAACCCTTATTTTATAAAAAGGACTCCCTCACCTTCATTAGAGAGCATCGCCACCAGCTGAGCAACCGCCTTGCTTCAAGCATCACTCCTAACCCATCATTTATGTATTGAGGAGCGATCCCTTATTCTATAAAATGGACTCCCTTACCATCATTAGAGAGCATCGCCGCCTGTTGAGCAACCGCCTCGCTGCGAGCATCAACTCTAGCTCATCATTTATGTATTGAGAAGCGAGCCCTTATTCTATAAAAGAGACTCCATCACCATCATTAGAGAGTTTCGCCGCCTGCTGAGCAACCATCTTGCCGCGAGCATCAACTCTAGCCCATTATTTATGTATTGAGGAGCGAGCCCTTATTCTATAAAAAGGACTCCCCCACCTTTAACGCCACAAGCCAAGGCAACCAAGGCAACATAAGCTATAAGTTGAGCAGCCTCGCAACATGTGCTACTTCTAGTTTAGCATCATTTCACATTGAGCACCGCCTCATATCGAGTATTAGTTCTAGACGGCATCTAGTTACTTCGACCCACACACGGACTGAATTTCAAGTCTCTAGCCAAAAGACTCTCTTGACTGAAGACTTTGGGGACTACTGTTTGTACCATATTTAAGGCCTCCGTATTTAGACCTCGTATAAATACTCAGGGGACTCAAATGTAATTATGTAATAGATGAAGGGGCAAATATGTAATAAGTGAGAAGCTCTTATTCTATAAAATGACTCCTCACTCTCCTCATTAAGAGAGGCCGAGTTTTAGGCCATGGGAAGAAAGCACATAGAAAATAGGCTAGAGAGCACACTGCCTCTAGCCTTCTTGTATATTCACCATTCAGGGTGAAACAATATCAACATCAGTGTGGACGTAGCCTAAACATTGAGGTGAACGACGATACATCTTGTGTTCTTTACTTTCTTGTAGATTCACGGTCGAATTTACGTTGTTCCAAGACCCTTCCGGTTTTGTGCATCAACAGAAGTCATAATCCGACATTCATGAACAAGTCATAATCCAACATTTAACAAGAAATCATAATTCAACATTCAACATATAATCCAACATTCAATAAACATGTAGCAACATTCAATACATAATCTTAATGCAAACTACAAACCACATATATAGTCCTAATTCATAGTTTTAAGGTTTTAGCTCCTTATTTTTCTTTGTTGAACATATATTTCAACCAAGTTAGTTGGACTTTAGGATCTTTCATCATGCCAAACACCTCTTGCTTCTCCACACTACAAAATAAACATGTAGCAAACAACCATAACTCGCTAGGTGGCTCAAAACCAGGCAATTGTGCAATAGTCGCTAACGCTTCCGGAATACTATTGCCTATATGCAATTTGGACATCAATGAGTTTGCAGAACTCCTAGTTTCATAAACTTCAACAAGACGGTCAATTTGACCACAAAGTTTTGCAGCACCTCCAATTTTTTTCCCTTTCTTATCAACCTTCTTCTTTTGCAATTCTCCTTGGTTAGCCGCTCTTTTTTGTCCCTTCCTAGTAGTTTGCCTTAGATCTTGCATAGTCTCACTTTCTTCCTCATCATCTAAATCAATTTGTCCTATAGATTCATCTCTTGTCTCTGGTGGTAGTACCCTAGATGAAGGTGCCCAGGCATGTTCACCGGTAGCAACTATGTTCGAGAACATCCTATCTAACTTGTCATCCGTCTCAGGACTAATTCCCTTTTTTTGCAACCTTCCATATTCTTTGTTTATCTACAAGTAAGAAAGAATATGGTTAATACATATTGCATGATATCATAATACATATTGCATGATATCATAATATTAAAAGATAAATACACAAACCTTACTTTTATTATTCCACCACTCCTCAGAGGCATCAACGGTACCCTTGCTTGAATTCCACCCTAGGCCAATTTCTTTACCAACTAGCTCTTTCCACAACTTCCACTCATTTTTAAGTGCATCCCACTTATTTTTTAGTTGCTTTCTTTCATAATCATGCCCTGTCTCTGCCTTAAAGTTAGCTCTAATATTTACATATCCATTTTTGTCAAAGTGAGTGCCCGGACGATGTCCAGCCTCAACCTCCTTGATGCATACATCACAAAATATAGATATATTGTGAGCATTCCATGTAGCTGTAGGATTTGACGAAGATGCCCCCTTGTTTTCCATTGTTACCAACTAGTTGGAGCTTCAATCTGTGCTTAAAGCTGCTTATATGTGAGTGTCATTTAAACCACAGTGCAAATATACAATACAAGTGAAAGGGTTGTATTATGTAAGGACTCAATTATATGAATTACACCAGATTAATTATATATTAGAGGGAAAACTAAAGGTGGTTATCAATTCAAATAAAAGGCAGTTGTAACCTACACAAACTGACATCAACTGCATCTCTGATAGGGAGATGTAGTTGCAGCATATAAAGTCGATTTTGGTCTCTCTTCTCGGGTACTACTTGTTCTCATATCGAATACCAATCCTATTGAGAGTATTGAGATACTATTTCTGAATCCAAGAGAAGAGAAGACAAGATCATGGCTTCACTGTCTTCCACACCGGATTAATTCTATATTTCTTATACTGTCACAACCCCTAATCATGCACGTACTGCATTTAATATGGTCATGCATAGTTTTGATTATCGTTTTAAGCACTGTCATATTGGTATAGTTGTAATCAATCCTTATACATATACTTGTTTACACATCCTACAAAGCTTCCAATATCTCTCTCACACAAACACACAAACAAATTCAAATTCCCAATTTGCATCTCACGATCACCAAGTAGCAGAGAACAAAAGAAAAATTGATGTAACAATTGAACCAAAAATGAGAAATAGCAGCAGCTAGAAGCATGCTCAGGAATTCCATTCCACAAAGGCAAATTAAATCAGCAACAATACAAATTAAAGGGGAAGTAGAAGAAAAAAAATGGACCTCCACGGAAGAACAATCACAAAGCTTAGGTGTACAAGTCTTCAGTCAAACCAAACATGGAACACTCCCTCCCTTTTCTGTCTCTTTCTTAATTAGGAACTCAATCTCACATATGAATCAGTACAAAAGACAATAAAAGGGGCCAATACTAACATATTACAATGTAAAACTGAAAGCAAATATTCCGTCATAACTAATCGGCATGGAAAACCACTGCTGCATATTTCATGTGAAAAATACCAATGGCTACTCCATACCACCTGAATGAGAAACAACAACCAAAGAACCTCCCCACACAAAATGAAAATGATGTACAAGTGAACTTCCTCACATCAATCATGAAAAGCACCAGAGAATGATATACTTTTTCTTTGTTACACCCATCCACATTGTAATTTCCACCAATTTGATATAATAACAAGGAAAAGACCCTGTTACATTTTTATTGCTAACAAAGATTGTTTGACTTTTGAAACACTCAAAATGATGATCACTGATCCAACCAAAGTCATAGTATAAAAAGAAGTTGTAAACCTGACTACAATGACAGGTGAAACCAGCACCAATGAGGAAGAAATAGTCACAACAACTTCGGTTCAAGGGCAAAGAGTAGATAAATACTAAATAGGTCAGGAATGCTGTCGTCTACTATAAAGTCAAGTGTGACCATAATGAACAAGAAAGTGTGACTACCAAGAGAAAACAAATTCGAGTCTTTTACAACCTTGATAAATATCTTCATACCCAATTTCAGGGACTTCTTGTTATTAACTCATCACTTCCCACAATCATTGACTAATGGAGAAAGCAACTTCCGCACAATCTTCAAACAGTACCGTGCTAATCCTAGCTAGGCATATTCTCAAAAACTAAAATCGACTCTTTTATAATGACTCCATATAGACATCTAAAGGTCAAGCTTTTAATAATATCAAGAAACTTTTATGACTAGAAAATAACCACATTCTCTAGAATACTTTCGCTATACCTACGATAAGATCAGGTCACACTACTCCTGCAATTTACAGACAACACCAATTTTATACTCATCTTATGCAAAAGGTTTCTTATATCTTTGTTGGCCTAAAAAGACATAGAAAGGAAAGCCACCAAATAATTTGAACACAGAGCACTCTGCATATATAGCATACAACATACAACATACACATTCTCCCTAGCGCACAAATTTTCTTGTTTCCTCCACAAACCCTAATTTTCTTGTTTCCTCCACAAACCCTAATTTTTTCCCCAATTGTTTTCTCCATCCCCAGTTTTCTCGACACCCATACACTCATCCCTTTGCTCTTCCCACCCCTCTTTCACTCACCCCATCCCCAAATTAAAAAATCCAAACAAATAAATAACAAAATTTTAGAGAAGAGAAGCTTACCAGAGGAAGGAGGGAAGGCGACGGCGATAGAATGAGGGAAGGCGACGGCTGGCGCTGAGACCGACGGAGAAAAAGGAAAATGAGGAGGATGAGAAGAGGTGCAGCTGCAGGCAACAGAGGAGAAGAGGGTGAGTTCAGGAGGGCGTGCGAGAGAGAAGAGGGAGTGAATGTTCTGTGATTTCAGGAGGGCGTGCGAGAGAGAAGGCAAAGAGAAATGATGGCAACACTGGCAATTTGAAAATTTCATTAAAAGAATTATTGTAGCTTTGTGTTTTGAGAAGAAGCTGTTTTATGAAGTTGCTATTTGCAGCTTCAGGTTTTGGACTTTTTTTCACCATAAACTTTGAAATAAAGTTGTTTTTCAAAGTTTACCAAACACCAAAACTACTACTAACTTTTTTTCACCCCAGCTTTTTTTTAATCACCTCACTCCCAAACTTGACCTAAGTATTGGTTGGCGAAGAACTCATGGGGTATATAATGGGGTGAAGAAGGGTACATAAGAATGCAAAGAGATGTTGGTGCACCTGAAGAACTTTGCGGCATTGCTATGTCTGCATTTTATCCCACTGCATAATTTTATGGATAAATTTTACCCCCTCAGGTTTGGGGTTGATTTCAATTTTTTACAACATCTTTAAAACATTTCCATTTCATACATTTGCTTATCATTTTATTTTAATTTCATACATTCGTTAGAAAATCCGTTAAGTAAACTATTAAGTGATGACGTGGCTGCCAAATTTGTGCCATATGACAAAAAAAAAATTATATACATTTAAAAGATAATAATTTACCCTACCCTATTAAAATAAAAAAAATAAAAAAAAAACCCTAAAACCCATATTCCCCAACCCACCTTCTCCCTCTCCTCCACACTGTTCACCTACCCCTCATCTTCAACCTCTTCTTTCCTCCCTCCTTCCCACCAACACACTCTACAAATCCTTGCAATTCCTACACACCTTGAAACAAAACCCAGCAACTCCAAATCCCTCGCTGCAAAGCTCTCTCCTCTCTCTGCCGCCAACCCCAACCCTATCCCCGAACCAACCCAAAACCCGTTATCTATCCTCACTCTATCTCATCTCACCAAATTCACATAGGCTCATCTGCCCTTCCCCTAATTTCAAACCCATACATGGACACAACCACCATTGTTGGTGCCTCCAGAGTCCATGAAGTGCACAACTGCACGTCTTTGTGTTTTCCGGATTAGCGGTAATGTGGTTCATCCTGGGAGTCTAAACCTTTTTGAGATCCCCGACTACCAATGGAGACTGGGTTTTTTTGTGACGGAGGCTCAGATATTTGTCGCATTCACCACTGATTCGCCTTTTTCCAACGAGGCTCATAGACCTAACGACGTGTAATCATCCCTAGTGACGGAGATCTCATCCCCGACAACTAGATCTGAGTGATTTCGGTGAAATAGGTCTGGAAGATGAAGATGCACAACGAAAGAGAGAGGTTGTTGAAGAAGACGATGTGGAGAAGATGTGGGGTGGAGGGGTTACGGGGGAGGTGAAGGTGGGGTGCGGGGTTGTGGGGGTTGTGGGGGAGGTGGAGGTGGGGTGGGTTTTTTGGATGAGAGTAGAGGTGGGCAAACGGGTCCTAGACCCACAGGTTGTGGCGGGCTCATAAGGTTCGAGGCAGGTCCAAAATCTTCAAAGACAAAACGAGGCGGGGTGGGTCCAAAAGTCTGAGGACACGGGCCTTCGGCCCAAACTGTCTAATGGAACAAGTCTGCAAATCTCAAATCATGCTTAAGTCTATACCCAACCAAATTTCTCTCTTGTCCATCACAAACCCACCCACCCTCTCCCAAATCCACCTTCAAAATTTAATAAAGATTGAAGCTTTCACTCTCACAGACAGCGATAAGGGGCAATGAAAACCCACATGGAATTCTGATCAGGGGAAGCTTTTTATTTGTGGAATTTCATGGGAGACCTCATATGATAAGCTTAATGAGTACTTCAACTACGACGACGTTTTACAGAAGGTGGTCGTGAAGGATAAGGTCTTCGGCCGCCCTAGAGATTTTGGGTTTGTGGTTTTTGTAAATCCTGTTGTTCTCGATAGGGTTCTTCAGTATAAGAACACCATTGATGGTAGAACGGTGGGATTCAAATTCCCAATTTTTTATTTTTTTCGATGGTAGAATGGTTTGTGGTTTCAGAAACAAGGAGAAGATGGTTGGAGATTTGAAAAAATAACTCAATTCTCTCTAGAAGTTGGGCATTATAGAAAAAGAGTTCACTGCGGAGAATGAGTTCTCTACATAAGGACCTGTGGAGGACCCAAAGAACCGGCCCATTTCAAACTGGTCAGGTTAGGTCCGGTTCCACTTTTAAACTTTCTATTACCTGATCTGGCCCATCCCGTTTTATTTTCAAGCGGGTCCAGTCCAGTTCCTCAAATTTTGGGCCCGACCCGATCCGTGCCCAACCCTAGATGGGAGGAGAGGTGAAGAGAATGGAGGAGGAGAAGGTGGGTCGGGGGAAGTGGGTTTCAGGGTTTTTTTTTTTAATAATAAGGTAAATTATTATATTTTAAATGCATAAAAAAATTATTTGTTTACCACGTAGCACAAATTTGGCAGCCACGTCAACACAAATGTGGATCTCATATTTGCAATGTCATCACTTAACGGATTTTCTAACGGATATATGAAACTGAAATAAAATGATAAGTAAATGCATGAAATTGAAATGTTTTAAAGATGTTGTATGAGGTTGCAATCGACCCCAAAACTGAAAGGGGGTAAAATGTAATTTACCCTAATTTTATAGTATCAAATTAAATATTGGGTAAATTATATTTTACACCCTCAAGTTTGAATGCAATTGCAACCTTATACATTATCTTTAAAATATTACAATTTTATACACAGAGTTACCATTAGTTGAAATATCATACATCCGTTCAAACTTTTGTTAAGTAAATGGTTAAGTGACGATGTGGTAAATATGGGTCCCACTTTTTAATGATGTGGTTTCAAATTTGTGCCATGTGGATTAAAAAAAATTAAAAAAAAATGATAGACAAGAATTATCACAACTTTAGCGGCTCGGTCATCCACTTAAGATTCCCAACTATTCCATTTTTTTATGTTAATAATGTATAGCGGCCGAATAGGACCATTTTCTTCCCAAGACCTTTTACCATTTTTTGATGTTAGTGATGGAATTTTCTTCCCGAGAACTATGGATTATACCGAGAATATTTGAAAGGATAAATGACTTGGCTTACAAGTCATTGGACTATCAACGATTCTCGGAGCCCTAATGTATAAGAATTATGGAGTCTTAACTAGTGTTAAAAATATCGGTATCGGTGGGAATATCGATATGTAAATTTGTGAAAATATTGACGGATATATTGAATATTGACATTGGCTGCTTTCGATGGAAATAATGGAAATTTATAATGAAATTTTAGGGATTGTTTAGCATTGGTTTGGACGAAATATAAGAGTATCTCCGATATTTGACAGATGTGTCAAAAATATTGATGATATATGTCGAATTTAGCATAAACTTAAGAGTTTCTCCGATATAAGGCCAATTTTAGACTCGACCCCCTCATATCTTTAATTCTATGATTTTTTGGATATATCCATAGAAATATCAAATTGTATCAAAGAAATTTTAAACCCTAGCCTTAACCATATGATAAGGACTCTTATTAAGTAAAACACAAAGATTTATAATCATGAAGGGACTCTAATTGATTTAATAGAGTTTTTGCTAATATCCCTTCCAATAATAGGCCGAGTTTGACAGAAACCGTAGCTATAAAACCAAGGAGCATCTGCTCCCATACCGGTCGATCCTCACTAAAACTACAAACCTATTTCGTTATTAGAGGTTATTAAGGATACTGGAAGTAAAAGAGTACTTCAGTTTGCATTCAGAAGGGCCATGCCTGAAGGTAAGTGTCTCTACTGTTTTTGCATGCATGTCGAGATATATTTCATGTACAACTGTTTTAATTGTTACTCTAGTTTCATGTTGATCGATTTTGTGGCATTCTTACAGAGAATGGATAATGTGTTGCTTCTATAGCAAAAAACTTCAGTAATATGTTCTCCCCTCTTCAGGTCGAGGCCATGGGAAGGACATCTTTAGGCGTTAGAGAGGGGTTTTCAAATGTATCATGTTGGAAAGCGATTCACTCTATAGATTGTTAAACCCTTGCACCATCCCTTACAAAATTATGATCTCCTGTTAATAATGAATAAAAATTAACACATATCATCGTTGTAGAAATTGAAATAAGAAAAATATAGGTTAAGAATCTTAAACGTATAGGTGCTTTTCTGCACTTGTTGATCTTGTTGTTTCCATGTCATTCTTTATCTTTGTATTCTCAAGTTGAAATCGGGATAGGTGACTTGTTGATCTTGTTGTTTCCATGTCATTCTCTTAGTTTTGTATTCTCAATTGAAATCGGTATAGGTGCTTTTCTGCACTTGTTGATCTTGTTGTTTCCATGTCATTCTTGTTGACTTGTATAGTTTCCTATAATTTAGGATTTCCTAGTTTAGGATGAATCTCGTGTAATCTGGGAGAAATCTCTTTGTAATCTCCTGTAATTATTCTTCCCTATTTGGTTAGGATTAAGATTGTATATGTTGAATTGTAATCTTGTCTTGGCCCAAAACAATTAATCAGGCCCATACACAAAGAAAGATCCATGCACATGCTAAAGAGTTCTAGCAAGGTTCAAGTTGGTGGAATGCATGCATAAATATCTAAGGTTTTTTTTGTAGAAAATCTAGAATCTTGTAAAAATGTGTAGTTGTTAAGCATTAGCTAGAAAGTTCTAGCAATGCCAAAGTTGGCAAACCTTGCCTATAAATAGGTGAGGTGCTAAGCTATGTGATGTAACAACCAAGAGAGTAAGAAGTGAGAAAAAGAGTGAAGAAGTGTAAGAGTGTTTGAGTGTTTCCTCTTATACTAAGTTTGTGAGTGAATACAAATCTTGTGTAATACTTTGAGTGTTCTTTCTTTCTCTTGCCTATCAATTCTGCTGTATTACATTCTTCTTTGTGAGGTAAACATTTCCAAAGTAGTGAAGTCTTTTTAAGCCCCAACAAAGTGGTACCAGAGCTATGGCTAGCAACGTTGTGGCAGCCTTCCAAGTTCCAATGCTTGACAACAACAACTTCGATAATTGGAGTATCAAAATGAAGGCCTTTCTGGGAGCACACAATGTATGAGAAGTCGTGGAGAAAAGCTACACTGAGCTAGAAGATGAAGCTACTATGTCCCAACCCCAGAATGAGAGTTTGAAAGATTCAAGAAAGAGAGACAAAAAGGCTTTCTACCTCATCTACCAAGCATTAGATGACAATGGCTTTGAGAAGGTCCTGAGTGCAACCTCTGCCAAGCAAGCATGGGAGAAGCTTTAAACCTCTTACAAATGAGATGAACAAGTAAAAAAGGTTTGTCTTCAAGTATTAAGAGGTGAGTTCGAATCTCTACAAATGAAAGGGTCTGAATCAATCTCTGATTATTTCTTAAGAGTCTTAGCTGTTTCCAATCAATTAAAAAGAAATGGAGAAAAGTTAGAAGATGTTAGAATTATGGAGAAGATACTACGCTCGTTGGGCCCCAAAGTTCGAGCACATTGTCGTGATGATTGAAGAAACTAAAAACTTAGAAGAAATTAGTATAGAGCAATTAATGGGTTCGCTACATGCATATGAAGAGAAACATAAGAAGAGGCAAGGGAATGATGAGCAGCTCCTCAAGACACCTGTCCACCCAAAGAACAAAGAAGAAAGAAAAAAGCTTCGACAACGAGAGAAGCCAGTACGGAAGAAGTTGTGGTCGAGGTCGCGTACGTGAACGTGGTTGGAACTTCAACAACCATAGCAACTACGAAAGAGAAGAAAGCTCAACAAAATGTCATGGAAGAGAACGCTCAAACTTGAGGTATGAAAAATATCAAGTTCAATGCTACAATTGTCAAAAGTTTGGGCATTATGCTTGGGAATGTAAAGCTCCAAGCAACAGACCTGATGAAAAGGTCAATTATGTGAAAAAAGATAATGGCATTGTGTTACTAGCATGCAAGAACAATAGTGGAGACCAAGACTATACATGGTACCTTGACACCGGCACCAACAACCACATATTCGGAAGAAGAAGCATGTTTGTAGAGCTCAATGAATCGGTGAGTGTCAACGTTTCTTTTGGAGATAAATCCAAAATACTCGTAAAAGGAAAAGGTAACATCCTTATTCCCCTGAAAAATGGTGGCCACCAATTAATTTCAAATGTCTACTATGTACCCAATATGAAAAGCAACATTTTGAGTTTGGGTCAACTCTTAGAAAAAGGTTATGATATTCACATGAAAAATTATAGCCTTTTCTTAGAGATGACAAAGGAAGATTGATTGCCAAGGTAAAAATGTCAAAGAATAGGATGTTTCCCATGAACATTCAAAACAATGTTGCAAAATGTCTCAAGATATGTTACAAAGACATGTCCTAACTTTGGCATCTTCGTTTTGGGCATCTTAGTTTTGGGGGACTGGAGTTACTGTCCAAGAAGGAGATGGTGAAAGGCTTACCGTGCATCAGTCACCCTGATCAAGCTTGCGAAGGTTGTTTACTTGGGAAACAGTTTAGGAGAAGCTTTCCAAAGGAGTGGACCACAAGAGCCCAGAAGCCACTCGAGCTCATTCACACTAATGTGTGCAATCCAATAAAACCAAGCTTTTTGGGTAAAAATAATTATTTCCTTCTCTTCATTGATGATTTTTCAAGGAAAACCTAGGTGTATTTCTTGAAGCAGAAATAAGAGGTATTTGGAGCTTTCAAGAAGTTCAAAGCCGCTGTAGAAAAAGAAAGTGGTTGCAAGATCAAAGCCATGAGATTTGATCGAGGAAGAGAATTCACTTCAAAGGAATTTCAAGAATTCTGTGAAGCTAATGGAATTCGTCGACCTTTGACAGTTCTAAGATCCCCCCAACAAAATGGTGTGGCAAAAAGGAAAAATCGAACCATCCTCAACATGGCTCGAAGCATGCTCAAAAGTAAGAGATTGCCTAAGGAGTTGTGGGCAGAAGTTGTAGCATATGATGTCTACCTATCCAATTGGTTTCCAACAAGAAGTGTGTGGGGAAAGACTCCGCAAGAAGCATGGAGTGGAAGAAAACTAAGTAAAACTAGGTATCTTTCATCTAAGAGTTTTTGGAAGCATAGCCCATATACATGTACCAAATGAGAGGAGAACCAAACTCGACGACAAAAGTGAGAAGTTCATCTTCATCGGATATGATCAAATTCAAAAGGCTATAAGCTATATAATCTGAACAATGGGAAAACTATGATCAATCGAGACGTGATGTTTGATGAAAAAGGAGAATGGGATTTTGGCTCTCATGCAAGTGATCTCGGCTTCTTTCCTCAGTTTGAAGAAGAGAATGAATAAGAGATGATAAAGCAAGCAAGAGAGGTTCAACAAAAATCCACTACTCTACCTGCATCACCAACATCAACCAATCATGGTAATTCACCAGCATCAGCATCATCAAGTGGGAGCCTAAATGAAAGAGAAGTACCACGCACAAGAAGTATACGAGATCTCTATGAAGTAGCTGAAATACTTGATAATCCTACGTTTTTCTGTCTTTTTGCTGATTGTGAACCAATTGACTTCCAAGAAGCAATGCAAGATACTAAGTAGAGGAAAGCAATGGATGAAGAAATTGAAGCAATCCAGAAGAATAATACATGGGAACTCGCTATTCTTCCAAAATGACACAAAGCCAACGGAGTTAAGTGGGTGTACAAGACAAAGAAAAATGCCAACAGAGAGGTCGAAAGATACAAGGCGAGATTAGTGGCAAAATGTTATAGTCAAAGAGCCGGAATCGACTATGATGAGGTATTTGCACCTGGTGCTCATTTGGAAACGATACGATTACTAATTTCTTTGGCAGCTCAAAACAAATGGAAGATTCAACAAATGGATGTGAAGTCCGCTTTCCTAAATGGAGTCCTTGATGAAGAAGTTTACATTCAACAACCATCAGGTTATGAAATCAAAAGGCATGAAGAAAAGGTTCTGAAGCTGAAAAAAAAAAGCCCTCTATGGGTTAAAACAAACGCTACGAGCATGGAATAGTCGCATCAATAAGTACTTTCAAGAGAATAACTTCATCAAGTGCCCTCATGAACATGTTCTCTATGTCAAAGTCAAAGATGAAGATATTCTGAATGTGTGCTTATATGTGGTTGATCTAATCTTCACAGGAAATAATCCAAACATGTTTGAAGAGTACAAGAGAGTGATGACCAAAGAATTCGAGATGACTGACATCGGGTTGATGGCATACTACCTAGGCATGGAAGTCAAGAAAAACAAAGAAGGCATTTTCATCTCCCAAGAAAGCTACACAAAGGAGATACTGAAAAAGTTCAAAATAGACGACTGTAAGCCCATAAGCACGCTAGTGGAGTACAAAGTCAAACTATCCAAGCAAGACAAAGGAGAAAGCGTAAATCCAACATTTTTCAAAAGTCTAGTTGGAAGCTTAAGCTACTTGACTTGCATAAGACCATATATTCTCTATGCCATCGGATTAGTCAGTCGCTACATGGAGAATCCCACAACTACACATTTGAAGACCGCCAAAGAATTCTTCGATATCTTAAAGTTACTGTTAACTTTGGCTTGTTCTATTCAAGTTATGATAACTACAAACTTGTTGGATATAACGACAATGATTGGGAAGGAGACTCCAACGATAAAAAAGTACTATTGGATTTGTGTTGTTGATGGGAGACACTGCATTCATATGGATGTCAAATAAGCAACTGATTGTCATTCTCTCTACCTACGAAGCTGAATACGTAGCTGCTACCTCATATATCTGTCATGAAATCTGGCTGAGAAACTTGCTGAAAGAAATAAGCATGCCACAAGAAGAGCCAACAGAGATCTATGTCGACAACAAGTCTACAATAGCTCTAGCAAAGAATCCAGTATTCCATGACATTAGCAAACACATAGATACCCGCTATCATTACATAAGATAGTGTATTGCAAGAAAGAATGTGCAAGTGGAATACGTGAAGTCTTAAGACCAAATTGCAGACATATTCACTAAGCCACTCAAACAAGAAGACTTTATGAGACTGAGGAACTCAATCGGTGTCACAAGACAAGATTAAGGGGGGATGTTGAATTGTAATCTTGTCTTGGCCCAAGACAATTGATTCGGCCCATACACAAAGAAAGATCCATACACGTGCTAGAGAGTTCTAGCAAAGTTCAAGTTGGTGGAATGCATGCATAAATATCTAAGGTTTTTTGTAGAAAGATCTAGAATCTTGTAAAAATGTGTAGTTGTTAAGCATTAGCTAGAAAGTTCTAGCAATGCCGGCAAACTTTGCCTATAAATAGGTGAGGTGCTAAGCTATGTGATGTAACAATCAAGAAAGCAAGAAGTGAGAAAAAGAGTGAAGAAATGTAAGAGTGTTTGAGTGTTTCCTCTTGTACTAAGTTTGTGAGTGAATAAAAATCTTGTGTAATACTTTAAGTATTCTTTCTTTCTCTTACCTATCAATTCCGCTGTATTACATTCTTCTTTGTAAGATTAACATTTCCAAAGTAGTGAAGTTTTTTTAAGCCCCAACAGTATATTATACCTCTTCCTGAGAAGAATAAACATATCATTCAAAGCATTCTCTTCTTGGTATCAGAGCCTAGGTTAAGAAAAAAAATCCACTGTTATGTGCAGAATCCAGATCACGAAGCCACACCACCTAATTGTGTAGCGTGCCGTTCGATCATCAGCCACAGCGCCAGTTGTGATGTGGGCTGTATAACCAACGAGCAACACCGTCTTTGCTAGACCGACCCTTCCTGTTCGTTTGCTTCATCGCATCGGAGTCTATACGCATTGTGTTGAGGCCCAGAACTCAGACCCCCACATCTGCCACTATTGGTTGTCGCCTTTTGCAATCTGAAATTCGAATCTGACAATCGTTTCCACTGCCGAACCTCTTTGCCTGAACCCAAGGTCTACAATATCGATGATATCGAAGATATCGGTAGTCCAAAAACATGGAAATTTTGATGGAAATATCGGGATATTATCGATATCGATAAAAATTGAATAAAAACCACGGAAATTGTAAGAAAAACTTGGAAATTTTGATGGAAATATCGGGATATTATCGATATCGATAAAAATTGAATAAAAACCACGGAAATTGTAAGAAAAACTTGGAAATTTTTATTGAAAATTTGCAGGATGTTTATTTAGTCAATTATCTATTAGTTTATCACAAAAAATTGGAAGGAAATGCATTGCATGATGGATTTAACTGATTTAAGTTGATTATATAACGAGCTGGCAAACATTGTGAGTGTAGAAAATACTAGTAATTAATTAAAGAAGTTTAAACACACCATAATCATTTATATATAATGAATTAGTACAATATTTTATACTTTATACATTGCATGGTAAGATACATGAGTGACTTAGTACCACATAGAGTTCCTATGAGGTTCAAAATTTTCACCATCTTCATCATTTCTATGTGTAGAGTATGTGTAAAATGGGAGGGGTTCAGATCCCCTTGATGTTTTTTTAAATATAGAAATTTATCCTAGATTAAGTAGCCAACGAGATTTGAATCCACATCGTAGTGCAAGGGCAACACATCTCTCTACCATTGTGATAGCCAATTATACTGAGGTTTTAAAGGGTATCAATTAGCGAGGGTGAGAGGTATTAAATTGGTGGAGCTGGATTAGTATATCTGGTGTGTAATACGGCAAGTCAAATTGAAACATGCATCCCGTCTCTCAGAAACTCTCTCAGAAGCGCGTGAGACTAACACCCCAAACCCCCGAATCCCTTCTTTATGCGTGAAATTGAAGCATGCAATTGTCACCTCTCTCTCTCTTAAGTTGTCATGTCATGTCATGCAGAAAGAGAAACACAGAGAGCGCATGCAGATCCCAAGACCCATCACCACCGTCCAATCCAACCTGTGTACTTCTCTTCCACCTGGACCGTCCGATGCTCACCAACTCCATTCTACAGAACTCTAATTCAAATCAAAGCTCACGCCTTTAGCTTTCGTTGTTGACTGAGCTTCAAAAGATAATAGAGAGTAGAAGAAAAAACGGAGAGAGAGAGAAAGAGAGAGGAAATGGCGAGAACGAGTGGGAGTAAGAGGAGCGAGAGCGAGAAAGAGAAGACTAAGATGAGGGAGAGGCAGAGGAGGGCCATCACCACCAAAATCTTCCACGACTTGCGCAAGCACAGCGGCTACCGCCTCTCTTCCCGCGGCGACATTAACAAGGTGATCCGTCATCTCGCCACAGAGGTAGGCTGGCTCATTGAACCCGACGGCAATACCTATCGCCCACCCAACGTAACGCACCTCCCTATTTTTTTCAGTTTTTCCTTTCCTTTGCTTTCTTACATTTTCTTACCATCCAAAGTGACCACTCCAGTGGCAACAGCGACACCGACACCAACCCCAAGCAGTAGCGTGGTGATTGGAGGTGGTGAGTGTTCAACCACAGCATCTTCAAGTTGATTCCCTGCCTTCAAGTATTTTTGGGTTTCATCTCGCGATATTATCGATATTATCGATAATATCACGATATATTGCCCAAATAATGCATTAAAATGCTGAAAATATCGTCTCCGATATTATCGACAAAAATATCGATATATTGACGATAATTAAGTGGATAAGTGTGAAAATATCGTCCTCTAAAAAAATGATATTATTGGCGAAATATCGCCGATAATATCGATATTTAAGACCTTGCCTGAACCAACCAACCACATATGATCTGCTTCTGAACTTGCTTGCACCCACCATCACACCAATCCACGAACCATTTGCTGCAAGTTTTTTTTTGCTTGCACAAATCCCATCCACTACAATCATTTGGTATCTGTGTGAACTAAAGGAAGTCTAGAGAAAAGAAACAATTTAAAAAGGGAAAACGCATAAGCCTTTAAAAAGAAGAAAATAAAAAGATAAAAAAAAGAAAAAAAAGATAAAAAAAAAGATAAAAAGATAAAAAAGAAAAAAAGAAAAAAGAAAAAAGAGAAAAAAAAAGGGAAAAGCATTGTCTTTGAGTTTCAGTTTGTTTTTTGTGTGGCCCACACACTACAATTAAAATGGCTCACAATGAAATCATTACTGCTCGGACCCGTGGTTCTTCTTATCATCCACCCAGCAAGTGTCCTTATTGTGGCTTGAGTGGACATTCCAAAAATCGTTGTTTCGAACTTATTGGCTATCATGTTAATTGGACAAGACTCGTGATCCCTGGTGTAATAAGTCGTGTGCATTGATTGCTGAAACTAAAGTACAATCTGAACATACAGTTAACAATGGTAAGGTTTTAAAGGTTTCTGCATCTATTACGAATAATACATGGATAATTGATTCTGGTGCTACTAAACATATGACTTGTGATTCTAGACAGGTACAAACCCTAAAACCATCCCCCAAAACTGTCGTGAGTGTTGCCAATGGTAATGTTGCACCCATTATCGGGAAAGGCGATGTCTCACTTTCTGATACCCTGAATCTTGATTCTGTAATCGTTGTTCCTTCTTTTGACAATAATTTATTATATGTTGCTCAAATAACTGTCGCCCTACATTATCTTGTGATTTTTTGGCCTTCTTTTTGTGTTTTTAAGGACATTTGGACTCACGAGACGATTGGTTATGGTATTAGGAAGGGAAAGCTCTACTACTTGGAGCTGACATCGAACAGTTCCCGAATGTTGACTCAAGCTCTTGCAATGGAAGGAAATCAGGGAGATAGGAATAAAGCTTCATAGATTTGGTTGTGGCATCGTCGACTTGGACATGCTTCATTCAGCTATCTGCGGAGGTTGTTTCCTAGCCTATTTGTTAAGCATGATATTTCTAACTTTAAATGTGGTGTTTGTGAAATGGCTAAAAGTCATCGTACTTCGCTTCCGCCTAGTTTGAATAAAAGTTCAATCCCGTTTATGATAATTCATTCTGATGTTTGGGGACCATCTAAAACTGCTACACTTGGTGGTGCTCATTGGTTTGTTACTTTTATTGATGATTGCACACGTATGACTTGGGTTTGTTTGCCAAAAGTGAAGTTACTTCTTTGTTTCAACAATTTTACAAAATGTGCAAGTACAATATAAGTCACAAATACAAGTTCTTGGGAGTGACAATGGCTGCGAATATGTAAACTCTGAATTACATGCCTTTCTTAATCATCATGGTATTCTTCATCAAACTACATGTCCATATACTCTACAACAAAATGGTGTTGCAAAACGCAAGAATCGTCAGCTTTTAGAGGTTGTTCGAGCTTCTTTGCTCGAGACGCATCTCCCGTTATCATTTTAGGGAGAAGCTCTCACCTCAGTTGCATATCTCATGAATCATGTTCCATCCCAATTAGTCGACTTTCAGACATCGCTTCAGACTCTCTCTTCATATGTTGATGCTCTTACAGTTCCTAACCTTCCACCTCATATGTTTGGTTGTGTGGCCTTCGTTCATCTTCATAAACAGCAGAGAAGTAAGCTTGAACCTTGGGCCTTATAGTGTGTGTTTGTGGGGGTATGCCTCAAATCAAAAAGGGTATCGTTGTTATCACCCTCCGATAAAAAAATTGTTTGTCACTGTGGATGTTGCATTCCATGAGAATGATATGTACTTTGCCAATCCCGAGTCTTCATTTCAGGGGGAGAATTAGACAGAAGTTCAAACTCTTAATTATACTATTCTAGATTTAGATAGTGTGAATGATTTGGATTTAAGTGGTGATGTCTTGGAAGTAAGTGGTGATCATTCACACAAAAACAATGAAGTGAATAAATTGGAACTAAGTGGTAATGTCTTGGAGACAAGTGGTGATCATTCACATGGAAACAATGTTGAAAACCTTGAAAGGGATGAGTCGACATTGCCAGATAACTCACTGCCTGATAGCTCACTGCCACTTTCCTCACCACTGGACAGTCTTGTGTCACCAACTAGCTCATAGTCGATCTTGAGTTCCAATAACCATAATCAATCGCCTTTGATCCTGGATGCACCACCACCACATCATCTCCCTAATCGCGTCAACCGAGGTATTCCTAAACTTACTTATAAAGCCAACCTTAAATGCAAAACTAGGTATCTGGTGAGTAAGCCCAACCCTGAGTCAAATTTGTTATACCTGTTAAATAATTATGTGTCTACCAGTCACCTGTCAGAATCAAATAAGTCATTTGTGCATCAATTATCTACTGTATCTATTCCTAACAGTGTGCATGGGGCTTTAGCTGATCCACGTTGGCAAGCAGCAATGAATGAAGAGTTGAAGTCTTTGAAGAAGAATGCTACCTGGGAGATCATAGACTTGCCAGTTGGCAAGAAACTTGTGGGATGCAAATGGGTCTATACGATGAAATACAAAGCTTATGAGACAATGGATCACTTCAAGTCAAGACTAGTAGTAAAATGATACACTCAAAAATATAGAATTGACTATACATATACATTTGCCCATGTGGCCAAGATCAATACAGTACGTGTTTTGTTGTCCTCAACTGCAAATCTTAACTGGCCATTACAGCAGTTCAATGTGAAAAATGTTTTCTTGCATGCGGATTTGACAGAAGAGATTCACATGGAACTCCCACCAAGGAGTAACGTTCCAAATATGCATAGACAAAAGGTGTGTAAGCTTTGAAAGTCATTATATGGGTCGAAGTAGTCCTCAATAGCGTGATTCGGTAGATTTACCAAGTCTATAAGAGCATTTGGATATAAGCAAAGTAAATGTGATCATATGATGTTCTTGAAACGTCGGAATGGAAAGCTTACAACACTCATTGTATATGTGGATGACAGGGTAGTTACCGGTAATGATCTGGATGAGCGTGCAGCCTTGCAGAAATATTTAAGTACAAAATTCAAGATGAAGGATCTTGGGTCTCTGAAATATTTTCTCGAGATTGAGGTTTCAAGGAGCAAGTTAGGAATCTTCATGTCATAGAGATAGAATATTCTTGACCTGTTAAAAGAAATTGGCATGTCAGCATGCAAACTCGTGACTACTCTGTTGGCAGAAGGAATAAAGCTAAGCATTGATTTAAACCAAGTACCGGTAGATAAAGGGAGCTATTAATGACTTGTGGGAAGATTAATGTATTTGGCACATACTAGACTAGACCTTGTTCATGCCTTGAGTGTCGTTAGTCAATACATGCATGATCCAGGATAACAACACACGAATGCAATTATGAGAATATTGAGTTATTTGAAAGGAAGACCAGGAAAAGGGATTTTATTTAAAAAGAAGGGTCATTTTAGTGTTGAAGGTTATACGAATGCTGATTGGACCGGTTCGAGTGATGATAGGCGTTCAACATCAAGTTATTTCACCTTTGTTGGTGGAAATCTGGTTCATTGGAGAAGCAAGAAGCAGGGAGTAGTAGCCAGGTCGAGTGCAGAAGCGGAATACGGAAGTATGGCCCTTGGTATTTGTGAAATGTTATAGCTTAAACCACTACTACAAGATTTGGGTGTCAAACATAGTCAATCAATGAAGTTGTTTTGTGATAATAAGGCCACTCAAGATATTGCTCATAATCCAGTGCAACATGATAGAACTAAACATGTAGAGGTTGACAAGTATTTTATTAAAGAAAAGCTAGAAGGTAAAATAATTGAAGTGCCTCCAATCAGAACGGAAGATCAAATAGCTGACATCCTCACCAAAACAGTTTCTAGTGAAAAGTTCTCTAAGTTTCTAGACAAGTTAGGCATGTGTAACATATATGCATCAACTTGAGGGAGAGTGTTGACTTGTATAGTTTCCTATAATTTAGGATTTCCTAGTTTGGGATGAATCCCGTGTAATCTGGGAGAAATCTCTTTGTAATCTCCTATAATTATTCTTCCTTATTTGGTTAGGATTAAGATTGTATATTATACCTCTTCCTGAGAAGAACAAACATATCATTCAAAGCATTTGCTTCTATTCTCTTATCTTTGTATTCTCAAGTTGAAATCTAAAAGCTCATTTGAGTAACTTTCGTGTTGATAAGTTGAAAATAAAATAGAGAGTAATAAAGAATTTAAGAGAGAGATTGGGAGGAGAAATAAAAGTATTTAAGAGAGAGATTGAGAGGAGAAATCAAAGTCAACATTCCTTCTCATTAGACAATGTATTTATGGGCTTTAAAGTTTACATAGAAAAATGTGTTGAACTATTAAGATATTACATATTGACCCCAGAAGTGAACAACTAAATAATAAATATCACTTGCAACAATTTATGTCCCTAATTATATTTTTAAATTATTCAATCCAAAGTGCAATAGAAAGAAGAAAAAAAAAACAATGTGCGAATATCACTTTCTTGTAGGAGTGGGCAAGGGTCGAGTCGGATCTATTTTTGGTTGATCAAAGTCGACTTGTTTTTTGTAAATAAGTCCAAGCCGGTTCGTTTTTATGTATTTTTTCCAGTGGAATAAGCACATTTGGATTCGTTTGATACGATCTAGTTCCTACGAGTCGAATGAATCTGTTTTCAATTACGTGTCGTAAATTAGCAATCTAATGGATTAATGATCATGATATTTCATAGCAAATTAGCAGTCTAAATATTTAAAGATAGTAGTACTAACAATATAGTAGCTAATAATATTTTGTAAGGAAACGGAAAATTGAATTTTGATGCAAGCAGTAGCACTGTAGCAGGTACAGATTATGGTATTTCCAAAACCCATGGTGGATGCGTTGTTATGGGAAAACTTAGAGCTCATTTGGATGTACTTTTAAAATAATTGAAAACGTTTTTGAAACCCAAGAACATTTTTTTCTAAAAGCATTTTAAGTGCTTTCAATCATTTTAAAAGCACATTCAAACGAGCTCTTAGTTTTAGGCTTTGCTAATTTAAACCCTTTCTTTGGTTTAGGAAAGTAAGAAAGATTTAGAACCTATAGGGTGCGTTTGTTGCATCGAACTATTTTGGACTAGACTAGCTTCAGAGACTAAGTTGGATTGGCTTAGGATAGATTAAGCGAGACTGACTTAATGAAATTTTTGGCGCAGTATCCGACCAAGAAGTGGGATAATATACATAAGTGGAAAATTGAAATTTTTTTTTAAACTAAAGAAATCTAATGCCAAAATAATGTTGAATACCACACCGTCAAAAATTGTATCAGTTGATAAAATTTACCCAAATTTGTTGTCGTTTTCTAATAGGAACTTTAATCGTTTTCTAATAGGAACTTTAACGAAAAGCTTCTAGTACTGTTCACTTTAACGAAAAACCACATTTTTACACTAAAAAATCAATCCTAGTACTATTCATTTTACTCTTTATTTTGTCATTTTCGTTAAAACTCAAATCATTTTTATTAGATTTCCTTTTTCTAAATTCACCTTAAAAAATAAAAAACAATTCCCAGCCACATTCCTCATCTCACCGACTGCCTACCATGGCTGTTGTTTTTTCCAATTGCCCAGCTCATGGATCATTCGAGTTTCAGATGAATTAATCACACCCCCTCCAAATCTCAAAACCCTCTACAGCTCTCTCTCTCTCTCTCTCTCTCTCTCTCTATCTATCTCTCTCTCTCTCTCTCTCTCTCTCTCTCTCAACAAAACAATGGTGGAAATCAGTATCCCAATTGAACATGCAAAGTGGGCTAATATGAATTTGATTCGCACTCAATTCAATTACTTGATCCAAAACATCGAGCAAAAAACATTCAACCACCAACTTGAAGATCGAATAAACACAATCATATCTTGACCTAAATTAGCAGAGAAACCACGGACTGGAAATTGAGAGAGGATAGAGACGAAAACCTCATGTTCGGCGTCGGCCCGAGCGAGCTTGAAGGTAAATCGAATGTGGCCAGAGCAAGATCTTCCTCGTGGGGTTTCACCACAATCGGACCTCTATGCAACTGCAATTTGGTTTTTGTTTTGCAGTTGCCGTGGCTGATGATCGAGTTGGCCATCTCTGCAAATTGAGGAGCCGGAGATGACAAGGACGTGATATGAGTTGTCAGTCGGAGATGAAGGATGCGAGAAAGAGGACGAGGACGCGAGAGATGTGGTCTTAGCAGTGCCATGGTTTACAGGTGGACTAGCTAAAGTTGAATATCAGAGTGCGCAACGAACAAGACTAACAAAATAAGAATATTATTAAATAAACAAGAATGCCGAAACGGCTACAAAACCCTAAGAAACTACATTGTGAATGACTTGATTCTCAAACTAAATTATAAGCAATATTTATAGAGAACTAAACCTAAGAAACCTTAACTCGAATGGGCTAGACCCAAATCCTAAACTAACAAGCAAAACTCAAATACTAAAATAAACCTAAATACTAATATTTTCTAGCACCCCTGTCAAACTCATGGCGGTACACGACATGGGTTTGCCAAAGTAGATGTGGATGCAAAACTCCAAATTCCGATGCCGATGCCGATGTCGATGCTGATGCCAACTTCCGAACAAACAAACAAAAAATCCAACCAAAATTTTTTTCCTTTTGCTCGCGTGGGCCTCAAACAAGCAAACAATTTTTTCTTGTTTCTTCCTTTTTTTTTACTCCCCTGTTTTTCCTTCTTTTTTCCTTTACAGCAATACAGACTTGCGGATATTCTTGCAGGCTGCAGCGTTCAAAGGTGCAAAAGCAGAGTCACGGGACAAAAAACGAACGAACAATTTTTTTTCTTCTTGCAAACAATCAATACCAACTAACAATCTGAACACGAACGACAACGGAATCAAGCAAACAGATACCAACCCGAATCAGATTAAATCCCAAAGGATCAAACCTATTCTGATACCAAGTTGAATATCAGAGTGCGCAACGAATAAGACTAACAAAATAAGAATATTATTAAACAAACGAGAATGCCGAAACGGCTACAAAACCCTAAGAGACTACATTGTGAATGACTTGATTCTCAAACTAAATTACAAACAATATTTATAAAGAACTAAACCTAAGAAACCCTAACTTGGATGGGCTAGGCCTAAATCCTAAACTAACAAGCAAAACCCAAATACTAAAATAAACCTAAATACTAATATTTTCCAACAGCTAAGACCGTTTAGCGAAGTCGGCAGTTGGAGTCCATTTAGCGAAGTCGGTAGTCGGAGTCCGTTTCCCGTGTTCCGGTTACACAAAAAAATATCTTCTTGTGGATCCTATAAACTTACTTGGCAAATCCTAATTTGTCCCAAGAAAACGCCATTTTTTGTCCTTTTTAGACGTGGCACTTTTGCATAGACCACAACCCACAAGTCCAAAACATTTGCCGTGTGACTCGAAGTCCCAATTCTTGCCACATAAGGACAAAATAAATAATTTCTTTTAGGGGAGGACAAAATAAAATAATTAAAATGATAATAAAGGGTAATTCTTGGACCCCATTTTGTTCCGTATAAATGCTTTGCGGAAACAATTAGAAGTTTGAGTGAGATCGAAAGAAAATTCGGAAGCCCCAAAAACCCTAGATTCGATTCGCTATGGGTCTCGCTACTGAACGGGAGAACTTCGCTTACCTTGCCAAGCTCGCTGAGCAGGCAGAGCGATACGATGGTTAGGGTTCCTCCCTTATTTCTTTCGTACATTTTTGTATTTCTGTTTCACACTGAGTGTGATTATTTATCTGGAGTTTCATTTTATTTTTAATCTCTTAATTTTGCAAATTTAGTGTTTGGTTGGTGAGAAAGTGAGGGAAATGGGAGTCTTTCGTTTAATTTTATGGTTTAATGCTGATGATTGGAACTAGGAATCAATCAAATACTCAGTTATTGCTGTATAAATCTTCGGTGCATTCGATTTCTTGGTATTGTCTTTTTTTTTTTTTTTTTTTTTTTTTTACTTCTTTGATTTGATACAAAAACTTACTGCTACAGAAAGTGTTTGTTGTTTTTCTTTTGATGGAAACTAAAGCAGTAACCCAGGCTAAGTAATGTATGTATTGAATTTGGGTTAGGTTGAGTAAATCAGTGAGTAATTTTTAATATCGTTATCTTTGGTTGTTTCAATCAAAAGATGCAATTTTTAGAGATAAACCTTTACTCAACCTTTTATTTTCTAGAAGTGCATCTCGGGTTGTGACACATGATTATTTGTCGCTCTCTGACCTAACCGATTAACATAGTTCATCGATTTCCATTCTAAGTGTTCAAAATTTTAATTAGAACTCTAATTTCAATTTTGACCAAGTAATTGTTTTAAGCAAGTCATATTGCTTCAAAACTCAAACTGAACCTACCTGTATCTGCTTATTCCAGATTTAATAGAGCAATTGCTCCCCTCTCTGTAACATGGTTCTGCCTTGTTGAAAAGTGTGGGTCCTTTTACTGGACCATAAATCTAATATAAGATGTTGTTTGTGATTTCTTTGCTAAATTTTAACAGAGATGGTTGATGCAATGAAGAAGGTCGCAAATCTTGATGTTGAATTGACGGTTGAAGAGAGAAACTTGCTCTCTGTTGGGTACAAGAATGTTGTTGGTGCTCGTCGCGCATCATGGAGGATCCTATCATCTATTGAACAGAAAGAGGAAGCAAAAGGAAATGAGATTCATGTGAAGCAACTCAAGGAGTATAGACGGAAGGTTGAATCAGAGCTCTCAACCATTTGTAGTGATATCATGGCAGTGATCGATGAGCATCTCATTCCTTCAGCTACAGTTGGTGAATCAACTGTTTTCTATTATAAGATGTGAGACTATGTTTTTCAAAACCCAAGAGATATTATTTATTTATTTGTTCTTCTATTGTTTTTGAAATGGGCATCATGAAGGTAAATAAATGTTAACATGAAAATAATTTGGTAATAGGAAAGGAGATTATTATAGGTATCTTGCAGAATTCAAGAGCGGTGACGATAAAAAAGAGGCTGCTGAACAGTCAAAGAAAGCATACGAGGTTACTCTCTCTCTCTCTCTCTCTCTCTCTCTCTCTCATGATGATGCTCTCAAATTGTTGTTTCATGGCTGTTACTGTTGTTCTATCTGCCAAGGTCCTTTTTCTTTTCCCCTATTGCTTATACACTGCAGGGTTGGCACAATTTCTTTTCTGCAAAAAACGGCATCTTAGGTTTTCATGCTCTATTAACACTGGCACTGGAAAATGTTTATTTATCTTAAAATTGATGCCTTTGCAGACTGCCACCACTACTGCTGAGGTCGAGTTGCCTTCCACGCATCCCATCCGTTTGGGTCTGGCTCTGAATTTCTCAGTCTTCTATTATGAAATCATGAATGCTCCAGAAAGGTTTGTAGGATGCTATTTTGAGATTGATTACTGTTATGTTTATCTCAAAATTCCCTTCTTTTGATGTGGATACTGTTTTTCAGTGCTTGCCACCTTGCAAAGATGGCTTTTGATGAAGCTATTGCTGAGCTTGACTCTTCGAATGAGGAGTCATACAAAGATAGCACCTTAATCATGCAGCTTTTAAGGGACAACCTCACATTGTGGACTTCTGACCATCCAGAAGATGGAGGTAATAGCAATAATAATTTCAGGAGTTAATGATGCACATAATTCCCATCTGTATGAAAGTTCAGAGGATTAGTTTCTTTTATTAGATTAGTCCCCCTCCCTCTTTATTTTCCTTTCCGCCCATTTCAGGATTTGCTTCAGTATATACTACGCCTTCATTTGACTGGATTTTAAATATAATTGTGTTTCTAGGCTTTCTTGTTGATGCATTTATAAAGTTACATGCTGTTACCATTCTTATGCTTGTGATGTGTGTTTGCCTACTTTTGAACTATCTTGTTAGAGGGAAAATATTCGCATTGGCTGGAGTCTTGTCCACTATTGTAGAGTAATGACATGAAAGGTTGCATAAGCTCGTTGAGAAACTATGTTTTTTACTATTAACTCATATTTTTCAAGATACATCACCTTAGAATGGTCCTAAATGTGATGGCTTGGAATACTGGTATAATTTGGCTCCTTTCCTTCTTTTAGAACTCCTGGGTTTTTGCATCAAAGGAGAGAAATAAATAGGTAGTGGAAGAATTTTCTAAAACTCAATGCCCATCCGAGACCTAGATCATATTTCAATTATTTCTATCAGAGATGATATCTCCATTTTATGCTTATGGAATTGATGTCTATGGATTCTTTGATTCAAATACTCTTCAAAGGAATTGTTTCTTTTATTCATTTAGACCGAATTTGATAATCTGCTTTTGGTTGTTAGTTACGGAAAAATGTTTTCTGCTGACAAATAAGTTGTCACAATTATCATTGGGCCAATATAAGTGTGCAGGTGCTGTCCTTCAGAGAGTGTTTTTTTCTGCAACTCACCAGTTGCTCAGACCCAACGAAACCAAATTGTAATGGAAAAGAAATAAAGTCAAATATGTAGTTCTTGCAGGACTTATGCAAACAAATTAACAAGTTTATTTTAGTACAGGCAGTGGTTTCTTTTTTCATTTTAGATTCTAGGATCACATTAGCTTTTTTATAGTTGATTTTGAGGAATCTTGTTGGGTTTAGAAACGTGTATGTAGCAAAACTTTTGTATTTATGAAACTTGCCTGGTTGTTGGGTGGGTTTCGTCTCAGATGTTTTACGTTGTATGCCTTGCTTCTTGACAATCAAAAGTTTATGTCTCTAATTATGTCTTAGTGGAGGCGGTTTCATAACAAAACAAGTTTTCAGCAAGCACTTTATATAAGAGCCCCCTCCAATCTTATTATATGATATCTTTCATTTAGTAAGTAAAATTAATCATGCATTTATAATTTACATTCAAAGAATTGGGTTTATTCATTTTACAAATGATATCTAGAGTTGAGCAAAATGTTATCTAACGTTTGATTGTTCTCTGTGTGCATTTAGATGAAATGCAATGATCCTGTTTGTTTTGTAGTTCGTTATGTGAATCATCTTTAATACTTATTATTGCTCTCATATTTCTGCCACAGAGGATTCCCAAAAGGTGAATGGCAATGCCAAGGTTGGCGAGTTGGAAGAGGCAAACTCACAGATTTCTTAGCTGTTTGTGAGTAATATTGATGTACGACTACTTTGCTCTTTTGTTTACATGGCAGTGATTTAGGTGGCATCTTAGGATATGCTCTGTGTATTATGGACCAAGGACGGGCCTGAGTCTGATTTACTTTGGTGCTGAACAAATTCAGGCGTTCATTGTTTGCCGTTTTATTTTGTAGTTATTCTCTTCTTTTTCCCCCTTCATTGAGTTGAGTCCGATGTTATGTGGTGTGGTTTATAATCGCATTGTATCCGGATGTAGTCCTATCTGCTTTGCACTAACTTTTCCTACTCGTTTATGTTGGACGGAGCGTGGAGGATTAACCAGTTGCTTAGGGTGACTTTCTGTTTTGGTGAAAATGCCGTAGCCCAGAGGGAGGATTTTGTACTCGTGTGTAGTTTGTTTCACTGTTGCTATAGCCTTTTATGTACGGTGTTGAATCTGTGATATGAAAAGTCTACCCGTTCTTCTTGCTCCATGTTCCTTACTTTGTTGTCGTGTTTATAGTTGTAGTGACTAGTGAGAAACAATAAAGATTGCTTGCCATAGAAGAATTGGGGGAGTATTGGAAGAACTAGAGCTCACATGGGTCGCCTCTGAAGGCGGCGTACGCTAGTTTTGTTGGTCTCCACCGAGTTTTGAGCATCGAACGAGTAAACCCTAAACCTATGTGTTTGAACCCCCATACCACCGATACTTGCATTAGTCCTGTCAATGCTGTCCTTGTCGTCGAGCACTCAAATGGCGTAAGCTGTGGAGTTTTATGCTAGTGATTCTGTGATGCTTGAACAGGTCTATGCATCCTAGTGGTAGAAAAAGCTCTGGTTTGGAGTGGGGTTTGTGATAAAGAATGGATTCGTGCGTCCACGATGTTGTTGTATCGACATGCTTTTCATATATTCCCAAAGTTTATGGAACGATTGAGTCCAATCCAAATCCGAATGGAGGACTTTAACTTTCACGCTGGACTTGTATTGCTGTCTGCTTCATACAACAGTTGCCTATTTGTTTTCTTGTTAATTAATCCACTGGTTTTGTTGATTAATCAAGATTTGAATACAATGGAATCAATTGGCATAGCAAGCCAGCCACCTACATTCTTGTTTAAAACAAAACGCCAACTCTTTGTGAGTTTTGTTCGTATTTATTGTACTTATGTGCAAATTTACATGATTTAATATAGAGAACTTTAATGAAAAGCTTCTAATACTGTTTACTTTAACGAAAAATCATATTTTTTATACTAAAAAGTTAATTCTTGTACTATTCACTTTATCATTTATTTTGTCCTTATCGTTAAAATTCAAAGTTTTCGAACTCTTTTTATTAGTTTTCCTTGGTAATATTTGCTAATCACAAACACTTCATCTATATCTTCTCAATTTTAACCAACTTGCTTTTAGGGGTGTACGCAATTAAGATTTTAAGAAATTTTAATAGATTTATAAATCCATGGATTTTGATTGAGTTTAATTGATCTGTAGATATTCTATGTAAGATTTTGATTTAATTCCCTTGAAATCTCAGGGGGAGAGGTGAGATTTGTTAATGCTTAAAATACATCATGAAATCTCTCTCATTCCCTCAAATTCCCGAACTTTAAAAAAAAAAATTAAAATCAATTCTTAATTGAATACACATGAAATGTGATAAACTTTTCCAAAATAATAATTAAATACACCCGGATTTTTAAGGATTTTAATAATCTATCTTAAAATCTTGATTAAAATACCCCTAGGATTCATTAAAAGAATTAAAATTTCTCAAAACCCTAATTGAATACACCTAATGATAATGGTCCCAAGTTCGGATTCCCATCCCCTTCCTACATTGACCTAAACAAACAATCTCAAACGTGGCTCTACTTATAATCTTGGTGTTAGCATTGTATTTGTTGTCCTAATAACGACATGGTTTTTACTTTATACAAACATTAGTGGAAAGGAGGGAATTGAACATTTAGTGTAGACGGCAGTCGCTTTCAGGTCTTGTACGCATACGACATTGTTTACTTGTTTTTTTTTATTTTTTTATTTTAAAGGAGGGATAATTGGTGGCAAGCCACAGTTATTCATTATTTTTTGAAGCTAAAAAGACTTACAAAGACATTTCAGCCTCCATGACCACAAGTTTAGCTTCCACAACGACATTGTTTACTTGGTTCAACTACAATTTACAACACAAGAGAAAGCAAGCGAGAGAGAGAGAGAGAATCTGAAACTCTGAAATTATTTCTTCAATTTGCACTGAATTCTCAGCACAATGGCATTCGAATGAATGCTCATCTTTTTTTACACCCAAAAGTTAATTGGGGGTTAAGTAAATTTAATTACAATTAACAATCTGGCCTCCCCTTGTGCATATTTATATACTTGGATACTTGAACACTGGAAAACCAGTTCCAATTCCAATTCAATCCTTGTTTTTTCACTTGTCTCACTACCAATACCAATACACCAATATTACCAATATACCAATATTACCATGAACTGCTGTGGGTGTGAGTGCAACAATGCAGCCACAGAGACCCCAAAACCCAAGATTTTGGCTGTTATTTTTGATTTGGATGGCACCCTTTTGGACACAGGTCTCAAATTTCCTCCCCTCCCCACTTGTTCTTGTTTTTTTCTTTTTTCTTAATTTTCAAACTCTTAACTCATTAGTGTGTGTTTGTGTGTGTGAATGTGGCTCAGAGCAGGCAACAAAGGGCGTTTTCGAGGAATTCTTGGCTCGCCATGGCAAAGTTTTGGACACGGAAAGGGAGGAGAAGAAGAGGTTGGGGATGACACTCAAAGACTCGGCAGCTTCGGTTGTTGAGGACTATCATCTTCCATTCACCCCTGATCAGTTTGTCCAACAAATCATCCCCATGTACCAAGAAAAGTAAGTCTCACTCTTGCCTCTATTCCGTACATATTACTTATATTCCTACCGAATTAAGATGCTAAGCGCTTTTGGACGATCTTGTGCCATTTACATGTTGCCACTCAATTAATTGTTGTTAACACATTTGCAAAAAAAATGTGATACTTTTAGGTGGATGTACGCAAAAGCTCTACCTGGTGCTAATCGCCTTATCAAACACTTCCATGACCATGGAGTACCTATAGCTCTTGCTTCAAACTCCTTACGAGAATACATAGATGCAAAAATCTCTCACCATCGAGGTTTGTACAATTTTCCTCACTGTTAACAATAACCAGTGTTATATCTTTGTGCTAAGCTGGCAATTAATTGACGAGACAATGTGTTGCCGCGTTTGTCCTACTACTTTACGGCTATTTTCTGAATTACGGTCTTTAATAAGGCTAGCTGAAGCTGATTCAATTGATACTGAATCTACTGCTTCCAAACCAGTCAGAAAACTTATTCTTGTCGAAATTTACTTGGCGAATAAGTGTTCCACATCAGTTGTTGTTGTTGTTGTTTATGTATTCCTTGATCCAATTTTTCTGATTACCTATCGTTCTGCGTTATTCTCATACAAGTATCTGTGAAACATAATGGATGACCTGTGATGCCTCTGTTTGTTATTAATCTGTTTAATCATATGTATACCATAGGTTGGAAGGAACTGTTTTCAGTAATTCTTGGCAGTGACCAGGTTAAAGCGGGGAAGCCCTCTCCATATTTGTAAGTGAATTCACAGAAAATACAAGGCTTCCTTGGACGCATACGGAAATTTGGAACTCCCCATCCCTTTTTAACCTAGAAAACGTTCAAAGACCTGATCAATTTCATGCCAAGAAGAAAGTATCCCTCGCATACATTGTACTTTCCTTTTCACCGATGCTAATATAGTTTCCAAATTGTTTATAGATTTGAAGAGGCAGCGAAGCAAATGGGTGTGGATGCTGTTCACTGCCTTGTGATTGAAGACTCATTGTAGGATCTGATCACAAACATATACATCTGAACTTAAATTTGTCTCATTTTTATCAATAGTCTATCATGTTTCCCTGTCTGCCAAGAAAAGTTGGTATACATGGATATATGCAATGCCGATGTATTTAAGCATGTGCCGCCAGGGTATTTGTGTGTATAATCAATGTATTTTAACAGGGTTGGTGTTAAAGCTGCCAATGCTGCCGGAATGGAGGTAGTGGCTATTCCATCCCGTGGTGAAGCTGCTGGTTCTTCCTCCCTTGCAGATACTGTGCTTCATTCTCTTTTGGAGTTTCAACCTGAGCATTGGGGCCTGCCTCCATTTGAGGACTGTACGTCTCTCACCTCTCATTGTTTGCGTGTATTTGTCCGTAGGGCCTTCCTTCCCTGTTAAATATTTTCTTGATTCATTTTTGCAGGGGTAGATAAGGCACTGCCTATTGAACCAATTTATTTTAGTGGTCTCTATGTCAATGGGTTTGTCTGTGAAGTCACAGGTTAGTGTAACGTTTTATTCTTGAACGATGGAATATATTTTTCAAGTTCTTGACAGGTGGCTTTTTAAGTCCTCTGTCAAATCCCAGGGCCCAACCCTGGACAGGCGCCGGTGGAAACTGCCAAGCTGGAGTACGGTTGATGAGGCAGTTCTAGTTAATTGCATCCACATTTTCATGGTTGAAGATTTGTGGAAATTTGTATTTATTCTAATGTGCAGTCCACATATCAGGGGATGGAAGATCTGCTCTCCCGGACCAAGTTTGGGGAGTTTTCTTTGGTTGGGCTGTAGCTGTAGCTGATATGCAGAAGACCTACAGGGTAGTGGTTGGCATTGGATTGGATCGCAACAGTTCTCCTGATAAAAACATTGTGAGCAATCTACCTTAAATTCTTAATCAATTTAGCTTCATCTGTTTATTAATTTTGGTAATTGGTATCCGTTGAAAGAAACGAGCTTACCAATTGATTATAAATCGACTGTTTTTCGTTCTTGCAACTTACCGAAAACAAGTTATTTATGCATTGATCCTGTCAGTTCCATATTGATGATAATCTTTTTATCCTTTGATGTAGCAATTACATGTAGTTGATGGAAACAATTGTTGTATATCCAATCAGCAAATGAAACTGCTACTTGTCGGCTACATCCGGGAATCATATACAAAGGTAACAGCAAATTTTCAAAGATGAAGTAAAACTGATGAAAGATACTACAGGAAGTCATATAGTTTATGCACTTCCCTGTGTCACTTTGTGGAGGAGTGCCTTATCGTAACTTAAATCAATGCAACCGAACGCAAGATGTCCGAAAAATGTATGCTCGTAAATCATCTAAGCAAAACGACGCATGTGTTGCAGGAAGTTTCATCAATGGATGCAGAAACACTCGAGGAATGTAAGTCGATTGCAAGTGCTTCACTCGATCTGCCAATATTTAGTCACCATGGTTGTGTGCCTCTGTATCCACCACAACCTTTTTCTGTGGAAGACATGATTGCCAGTGATGAGATAGAACAATGCTGACTTATTCCAGCATTTTGTTTGCACAGGAAAGTGATTATGTACTGAATAAACTTTGATCACGATACATTTACGAACTTTGCTTTGCTGTATAATGGCCTCTTGACAAGCACTGCCTAGTGCCCAGCACTCAAAACATTAATCAATCAATAAATTAATACAACGTTAAATACTTGTTTGGTCACTTCGCAAGTTAATCTCATTCTCTGAATTGTTAATTTTTTAGGCCTTCATACAAAAGGTCACAAATCGAACATCGTTTAATCCATCTGTTTTGCTGTAACATTGCATAATTTATCGAAAATATTGTGTTCGTTTATTTATTTTCTTTACGAAATGAAAATGGGGAAGCATTAAAAGTGGTGTTGGTTTTTTACTAATTGTCCAAACCAAATTTCCAAATGTTACTTTATGGGTTTAACTTCCCTACTGGGTTAGAAATACCCGATTGAGACCCAAGTTAATGGTGCGTTTACTAATCCGTAATCAAATTGAGATGAATCAGATTGAGGAGGAATTGAAATGAGGTGGAATCAAAATCAGATTCATGTTGAAATTGTTTACTAAAACTGTCTGGAATCGGAATACAATTCCATAAAGCTGTTTACTAATTCAGCAGAATCGGAATATAAACCAGTATGATTACTAAAATGCCCTTATCCCAAATCAAATATTTTATATACTTTTTTTTAATAAAATTTGATATAGTATATAATAGTAACAAATTGATTCTGCATTGAGTAACAAACTGATTCTGCATGAAGTAACAAACTAATTCTGCATTGAGTAACAAAATGATTCTGCATGTATTTACAGAGTTACTTTATATCGATTGAATTTACTCTAGGTGGACTGAATTAATCAACTAACCGTTCCAGAACGTTAAGATATTGTAGCGTGAAAAGGGAAATAATAGTCTAGGGTTAAAAGGATAATCTTTGAAATAATGAAAGTAAGTGAGGGCATAAAGGGAAAAAAGTTAGTATTCTGATTCCCCAAGCCATCCGGAATCCAAATACCTCCTTTATCTTAGGAATCCAAATCAACCAAATATTGGAATTGGATTCCAAAATTTGTGTGGGACCCACTAAATTTTGATTCCTCTAGATTTAGTAAACACCGGAGTATACCGTAATCGGAATTCAATTCCGTTTCTTGATTCCGATTACCCTTACGTAAACGTGCCATAAAGTTTTAATGTCAGCCGTTAGGATTGAAGCAATGTTTTAAATATTTTCAAAATATTTTTTCGGATAATTGTCAAACATATTCTATATTTCCGGACAAAATCAAGAGGATTTCAAAGATATTTTGGTAAAAAAGGTGACAAAACTTTGGTGAATTTTCCAAACGCATTTGATCTTTAATAAAAAAAATCTTGAACACTTATACATTCTTCGCACAAACATATCGTTTTGGGATTTTTGGCTCCTCAACTCTCCCGCCCAAAGTTTCCACTTTTGCCTCTCACAATCGAAATAACATTTTTAAATTTTAATCTAATTTTCTAACCTCTCTCTCTCTCTCACGCATTTTGGAAGTCGGCAGTTGTGACAATAAAATCTGAAAAATCTCCCTCTCAATCTATTTGGCGCATGAAAATTTCACTTTTCAGAATTTAGAAGTAGAAACCCACCTACCGCCACCGCGCAAACCCAAAGCATTACAAATATGCCCAGCACCACCACCACCATACTCAACCATCCATTCTTCCCGTTCAATACCAAACACTTTCTCTCTTAACTCTCTCAACGTTTTGTTTAATGGGGGCCGCCTCCGTCGCCAACGCCATCGCCTGCCGTGACGGCGACCACAATAACAAAGAGAACATACCTCCAACTCCAACTCCAATTCCGTTGTCTGCAACTGCAAAGGCAATGCTGACCAACGCAGTTTCTGAGGATAGCAAGAAATGTAATAAAATGAGGCTGAGGAGGAGGCGAATGAGGAAGCCTCTTGCCGATATTACCAACCTCTATGTCTGCACCAATTCCGTTCAACTGCCAAGCCGGACATCTCTTTCTTTGTCTTCCTCCTCCGTCTCCACACCCGCCTCAATTTCTACAAAAAGAAAGTCTCTTCTTCCAGTCGCCAGCTCCAACTCCAAGTCTCTGAGGATGGGTTTCAGATAATGAACTTTGCCTGTGTCACCACGTCACTGTGTTTCTTACAAATTTTCCTTCTTTTTCTTGTTTCTCTATCAAAATGTTATGCTCTGGGGGTTGATTCCTCTTCAATCTCACCATAATAATCAAATTCAAAGAACAAATAATAATTTATACAAAGAAAGAAACGCAGTTTGTCATTTCCCACGCTTAGGGGTTACGGCTGTTCATGATCCGATCCAATCCAATCAGCCCAAACGTACCAATTTCATCCAATTCAATCACATTTTTATCGGTTTTGGTATTTGGCGAATTGGGTTAGATGCTAACTTCCGAAATCAATATAATTGAATCGAATGGCAGATTTGGTTGAGAGAATCCAGCTGAGAATATTTGGGTTAGACCCTAACGACCCCAACCAAATCGAGCCAAACTTATCAACATTAGGTTGGTTTATTTAGTACAATTCCCTCATGAAGTTTTGTCAAAACTGAATTTTATCAAACCTTTATATCGTTATTTGTTTAATTATGACATTGGGATGAAACCGACCTGATTTGGAACAGATTTCGGGTACACGGTTCGGTATACAAGTATTATAATGTAAGTGGTTAATACTTAAAAAACAAAAAGTTTCCAACCACCTAAATTATGATCGAGCAGTGTTCCCAGCACACTAAAAATTACTCTAAATCCTAAACATATTCACTTCTATCGAGGATGATTACATTTGATAATTGATTATGGCGCCAATTAAGATAAAAAAAATGGAGCCAAATATTTACTTGGATGACATGTTTTGATTTGGCGGCTCCTTCCTTCCTTCCACTCCCTCCCCGCCCAAAGTGAGAACTTGTAATTTTGTACCATTGCCCAATTGGCGGTCGGTTGAACTCGGGAGTTCAAACTTTTTCCAACCTTTTGGTGTGATCCCTCCAAACCCACAAATATTACAAATAGCTCACTTCTTCCTTCCTTCCCTCGTCACAGCAGCACCACCACCAACTCATTCGTAATGGAGGAGGAGGCGGCGGCCATTGGTATTCTCAACAACAAAGAGAACATCCTTTCTCCTCCCGTTCCAACTTAACCACCTGCACAATCCTCAGGTGTGGGGTTTTACCACAAAAGACATCGATGTTAATTAGAGTGGGGTAATACTATTTAAACCCCTTTGGTTTTCTTGCACCCACCGATGTGGGACTTTAACAGGTATTCTCAACAACAAAGAGAACATCCCTCCTCCTCCCGTTCCCACTCCGGCGGCAACTGCAAAGCCAAGGCCATCTTCCAAGAAGAAATTATATAATAGCAAGATGAGATTGAGGAGGAAGCCTCTTGCTCTACAATATCTACAACGCTTCACTTCCATCTCATCTTCCGATCACCAGCGCAACACCAAATCCAAATTCCAGGAAAAGAAAAGCAATCGCGGTTCGGGAGGAGGAGGAGGTTCAAGTAGTCACCTGCAGGAGCAGCTCCAACCAACTCCAAGTCTCTGAGGATGGATTTCAGATGATCTACTTTGCCTCTGTCTCTGTGTTTGATGCAAATTACAATTAACATCCTATTCTGCTCTTCGTACCAGAAAATCAAAATGAAATGCAAATTTATATGAATAAATACACAATTCTTTTCTCCCTTTTTGTTGCTATTTCTCAAGTTATGGTATGATATATATATATATATATATATATATATATATATATATATATATATATATATTAGGGATTACCCTTTCTATTTCTTTTTTTTACTTATTTTTTGCAATATCCCGGAATCCGAACTTCATCTCACTTTCTTTGAAACTCAATATTGGCTCTACTTTAGCAGAAAACCTGTCTATTCCGTCAAAATGAGGTTAAATGTGTTGACGTGGAAGGAATACTTCTTATGTGGCTTTCATTTGGCCGATGGGAGAAGGGTATTTTGGTCAAATCGACTGACATTTCTGGGGAGTTTGCTTAGAGCACCTCCAGCGGGGGAGGTTGCTCGGGGGCTGTGGATCAAACAGTAGCAAATTGCTGGGGGGATGAGCTCCAGCGTATGGAAGCCCGAGCAACAGGCAAGGCCCGAGGAGCAGGCCCGTCGAGGATTGCCAGCCCGAGAGCCCGAGGGTTGCGTCAGGCGCGTGCGTTTCACGGGCGCGTGGGCGCGAGTCGTCCGACAAAAAAACAGGGCTGGGGCCCGCGATTTCAGTTTTGAAAAGTAACCGTTGGGGAAGCCACGTGGCTTCCCCATGTCTGTTCGATTGAAACGGTCATATTTTATGGACCGTTGGATTTCCAACGGTAAAAAACATTTAAAAATCTCATTTAATTTCATCCGTTTGATCTAAAATCAACGGTTCACGTTATTAGGCTTTGTAAATTATATATAAAAAAAAAGAAAAAACTGTTTAAAAATCTAAAATGTTACCGTTGTGACACGTGGCACAATCTGGAGTGTTGGAATTTAAATTTTTTTAAATCCAATGGCAAAGATTAATTAGGTGAATAAAAATTTAAAAAAAATGTAAAAAAATTCTTAAAAATCCATCACCAATAATTGTCTTTTCAGATAATGACACGTGCCTTGACACAACGATTAAAAATCTTATCGGAAATCCATCACCAATAATTTTCTTTGCGGATAATGACACGTGGCGCAACGAGAACGATTAAAAATCTTATCCGAAATAACAAATATAATTATTTTGAATTATTTTATAAATACAAAAATACAAAAATTTTATTGCTATTGGCTTTTCGGATAATGACACGTGGCGCAACGAGAACGATTAAAAATCTTATCCGAAATTACAAATAAAATTATTATGTATTATTTTATAAATAAAAAAATACTAATATTTTATTGCCAATTGCCAGGGCTATTCAGTGCAGGGGTGGAGATGCAAAAGGCAATTGCCAGGGGAATGCACTATTTATTAAGGGCAGTTACTGTTCACTAGGTGGATTAAATAGTGAATTGCCTGGGGGGAGGGCTCCTACACTGGAGTTGCTCTTAAGTGCTTACCGACCCAGTTTCAAAGTTTTCTCAAGTTGGTGGTCTTTGGCATCATCTTTCTGGTTTGCTGGGTCCATATTCCGCACTCACAACACCATTTTAGCCTCCCTATTTATTCCTTGATCTCCACTTTCTTCTCCAAAAAGAAAATTAATCTCAGTTTATTACCCTGAAGTTTTTTTGTTTTCAACATTTGGTACATGAAGTTTTTTTCATTCAATCTGGTACCTAAAGCCATAATTCTGGGACACTTTCATGCATCTGTTAAGTTTTCCATTAGAAACTCGTTAACTAATGACGTGACAATAACTAGATGCTACGTGTCAATATGGAGCCACTTTGAATATTAAAAATACAAAAATACAAAAATACAAACAAACAAAAAAATCCCCATTCGTCTCCTTCCTCTTCCCCCTACACCCCTCCCTCTCTTCTCTCTTCTGCAACCCGCACCCCCTGCCTCCTCCCGTCTGCAACATCTTCCCCTTCGATAACCCACTCGCACGCATGCCCCAAAAAAAAAAAGCCTAATCCCAGACTTCCTTCGAAACCCGCTTGCAGCTTGCCGTCGAATAAGTCCCAGGACGCCGGCTGCTCTCTCAAAGACGCTTTGGTCTCCCACCGCCACCATGTCTCCTCCTCTTCTTTCGATTCCATGTCTCCTCCTGCTCTCCCGAATATATATCTGTCAAACACCATTCACAATTTCACAGCACCTCACAGTTCACAGCTGAAGCCAATTCCAATCAAACAAAAACAACAATTGAATCACATAATGCACAGATCATTACACCTTACACTAACATCAACAGATGCCAAAAACGCACAAACCAATTAACCTCTTGAAGACTAAATCCACAACCCAAAATATAATCAAACCATATGCCAAAACACACACAACCCATCAGGAAAAATCAGGTCTTCATGGATTAGGCATTTCAACAAACACATAACAGAGATCCATATCTTCACCAACAACAAAACCCATGTTACAGAATACCAAATTCTCAATAATCCCAGTATTAACGAAGAGAATATAAGCAACCGAGGTGTAATGATCTGTGCAACCAAGAAAATACAAGTTCTGATAACATTACTAACCTGCTCGATTTGATCATTCGCTGTCGAGATCCTCGACACCTGGGGATGAAAAAATGGGGATAAAATTGGAGCTAATAAAATTTTGGGGATTAGGGTTGGGTGTAGGTTAATCTGGGAGAGAGAAGGGAGGGGAGATGAAGAGGGTGGAGGAGAGGGAAAAGGTGGGTCGCGGAGGTGAAGAGGGAGGAGTGGGAGGGATAAGGGAGTCAGCATGAAGAAGGGAAGAGAAATGCATAAGGCTTTTTTTTTTTTATTAATTTTTAATTTTTAAATATCCACATGGTCTCAACTTGATACGTGATGTCTAATCATTATCCACGTGACGTCATGTCATCAACTAACAGAGGTTCTGATAGAAAAGTTAACGAATGTATGAGATTGTCCCAGAATTAAGACTTGAGGTATGAATCGTCATTGAACGGCGGCATCCGAGAGAAAGGAAGATCGGTTCTGATGGTTGGGTTTATGGCTGTGGGAGCGGAAGGGGTGGAGGAAGGGTGCAATGCGAGGAAGAGGAAGAAGAAGATGTGGACGAGAGTTGCAGTGTTGGAGAGAAAGAGGAAGAAAATGGATCTCATGGGTTTGTCTCTTTCCCAAACATTAGCCATGGCAATTTGGCTGGAAAAAGTTTGGAAAAGTGAGTGGGAGTTTGATTGCTGGGAAAATGCCGGTGAAGAAGTGAATATAAAGACTCTTTGGTCTTGACGTGGAAAGAAAACCCACGCGGCAGCTTCTGGTTGGATACAGTTTAATGTGCAACAATGCCAACTAGGACACAATTACTATATTACCCTTCATTTTGATAGTATAGTAGATGGAATACTACCAAATTAGGATGGAATTGAGGATATTGAGTTATAAAATGTTAAGTGGCGATATTTTTGTTTGAGAAAAAAAGTTAGATTAAATTCGAGTTTCATAATGTTAAGTGGTGATATTTTTGTTTGAGAGAGAGTGGGATTAAGTTCGAGTTCCGTGGATATCTCGTATACGAAAGCTAGCAGTTTGCCCTGTCAATCCTCCAAGGCCTAGATAACTAAATTTTCTTCCATGAACTATTTGTATCAATGGATTAGTTCAATCCACTTAAGGGCGGATAGATCGTCCACCCAATGTCGTTACCCACTTCTACTAAGGCTAAGCTCCCCATATTGTAGGGTAGATCTCAAAAGATATAAAAGATCTCCCTCCAAACCGTACATACGACTTTCATTGAATACAACTTTCCACATAATTTTATATGTATCAAAGAATAAGCCTTTCTTTTTACTCAACCGACCAATAAAAGGAGACAAATGCAATGCGAGTTGAGATATAGATCATGGAGTATTAACCTCAACAAAATCTGAGAGCACTTTGCTAGAATGCAAGAAACTTGAGGGTAATAATGATAAGATACCATAAATGGTTAAACAAATTAGTGTGTAGGAGTATGATTCTACTAGCTCAAAAGACCCTTGTTAAATGTTTGACACTTGTCACAAGATTAGATAGATTAGTTGAGGTGGTTATTGCTGTAAAAGCCTAGCTTGCAAGTCTAAAAGGGATATATATCAAACTAATTTTGCAAGGCAGGTTGTTAGAGAAAAACTATATTGTTGTGAATGAATACAAATACAGTTTCCATGTCATGCGTTGAAGGTTAGAACAAAGTTCTAATTACTGATATCAGCCAAGTATACGATCCCAGGTTTCCCTTTCATATGCCTAGAGCAACCACTCGTGCCACAAAGATGGATGCTCGGGTCACCACCCTTGAAGCTTCGAACTCCAAAATTAAAGAATCGGTCCAGAATCTCGCGCCCAAATGACCAAATTCATGGCGTCAATCGATACTACTCTCTCGTTAGTCGAATCTCGTTTTGTTACTATGGAAGAACAGGGCCGTGATCGTGTTGATTATGTGGGTCCGTCGAAATTGGGGGGCAATCCCATTGATTGGGAAGAAACCTTCAGTGATCAGAATCTTGATCCCAATCTTCCATTCTAGCGCCAAGATCAACAATTCCGCCATCAAGATTCTCAATTTTAGTTTCGTCAACCGCTAATCAAGCTTGAATTTCCAAGATTTGTTAAAGGTGACTATCCCTTAGCTTGGGTTTACAAGGCCGAACATTTTTTTGACTATTTTTCGATCCCCGATGATAGCAAGGTTCAATTGGCGTCCTTTCATTTGGACTGTCTCAAGAATTTTCCCCATTGGCCTGATTTTGTTAAAATTTTCTGTCATGAGTTCGGCCCTTTGGAATTTGAGGATTTCTCTGAAGCCTTGGTTCAATTGAAACAAACTGGGTTGGTTAAAGATTATAAAATACAGTTCAGACGTTTGGCTAATGGGACCCATGAGATTGCTCCATCGATGCTTAAGAGTTGTTTCATCAGGAGATTGAAGCTGGAGCTCCATCACGATGTCAAGCTTCTGTGGCCATTGGATGTTTATGAGACTCAGGCTATTGCCTTACAAGCAGATGCCAAACTTGCGGATTCTAAGGTTCGACCCTTCTCTAAAGCCCCAAATGTTTCTTGGCACAATTCGGTTGGCAGTAGGGTTACACCAGTCCATATAGATCCAGGTACTCCCAATTCTTCTTCTGTTAATTTTCCTAAGCAAAGCAATGTTAAGAAGGTGACATTTGAGGAAATTAGGGAACGCCAGAAAAAGGGTCTCTGTGATTATTGTCATGTGAAATGGTTTAAAGGACATGTTTGCCAAAACCAACAACTTTTGTTACTTGATTTGTCTGATAGATCTAAGGAGATCCTTGATGTTGATCCTGTGTTAGATGAGGATGATGAATTGTTGAATGCTCGCTTTACTGCTTGTGTTATGTATGATGTCTCTGCTCTTGATAGTATTCTGACTATGAAAGTCCCAAGGTCTATTAAGCATTGTTCTGCAGTGATTCTTTTCAACTCGGGAATCTCTCACAATTTCATAAACTTTGCCTTGGCAAAGAAATTGGGCTAGAAAATAGATCCACTTAAGAAATTTGATGTCATGATCGCTAATGGGGGTACAGATGCAAGTATGGGGTGTTGTTCTCAGGTCAAACTACATATCCAAGATTATGAATACATCTCGGATTTATATATGTTGCAACTAGGTGGCCGTGATTTTGTTTTGGAAGCTCAATGGTTGAGAACCTTAGGACCCATTCTATGGGATTTTGAGAAGTTAAAAATAAAGTTTTCATTGGGCCAACAACATTATTGCTTAGATACTTCTCCTCCTCCTGCACCAAGGTCGGTAACAGCTTGTCAAGTAGAAATGCTGTTGAATCAAGGTTCTTTTGGAGTAGTCTTGTTTCTCATTTCTCTGGATACAGAAGTGACTACAGTGGGAGATTTATCTAGCATTCAACGAGCTGAATTGGATGATTTATTGTCTTAGTTTGAATCACTCTTCCAGTCACCCACCACTTTACCTCCATCACGATCTCATGACCATAAGATCCCACTTTTGGAAGGAAGTAAACCACCTAGTGCAAGACCTTATCGATATAATCCTATGCAAAAGTCTAAGATTGAGAAATGTGTTCAAGAGTTATTAGATTCTGGTTTCATTCGAGCAAGTAATAGTCATTTTTCTTCCCCTTTTTTGTTAGTTAAGAAGAAGGATAATAGTTGGAGGATGTGTATGGACTATCGAGCCTTGAATTTGTTGACTATCAAAGATCAATATCTCATTCCCTTAATTGATGAATTGTTGGATGAACTATTCGGTGCTCAGATTTTCTTCAAGTTGGATTTAAGGGCTGGTTATCATCAGATTCGAGTTCATCCTGTAGATATTGAAAAAATAGCATTCAGAACTCATAATGGACATTATGTGTTCCTTGTGATGCCATTTGGACTCACAAATGCTCTAGCAACCTTTCAAAGCTTAATGAATGAGCTATTTCGACCTTTTTTTAGTCAATTTGTTTTGGTATTTTTTGATGATATTTTGGTTTACAATTCTACTTAGGAGGATCATATGCTACATCTCACTATAGATTTTCAAGTACTGCAGCATCATAAGTTGTTTGTTAAGAAATCAAAATGTGATTTTGGTAAATCACAGATCGAGTACTTGGGGCATGTGGTATCTATGAAGGGAGTTGCAGCAAACCCTTCAAAACTCTGAGTCATTCAAGATTGGCCTATACCTGCTTCAATTAAAGCTTTGAGAGGATTTTTGGGTTTAACTAGGTATTACCGAAAGTTTATACCAGGTTATGGAAGAATTTGTGGCCCATTAACTTCTTTGACTAAAAAGGATGCCTTCCACTGGAATTCCGAGCTTACAGCTGCTTTCAATAAGCTTAAAGAGGTGATGTTATCTCTAACAGTTCTAGCTCTTCCAGATTTTTCCAAGCCCTTTGTTATTGAGACAAATGCCTCGAACACTAGTATTGGTATTGTTTTACAACAAGAAGGTAGACCTATAGCCTTTACAAGTAAATTTTTTGGTCTTCGAGCTTAAGCTATGTCTGCTTACGAAAGGGAAATGCTTGCAGTGGTTCATGCAAGGTTCTAAAAGTCGCTAGGCGCTAGTCGGGCGGCGAGCTGAGGCCTAGCGCCTAGGCGCCTAAGCAGGGCCTGGGTGGGTGCCTAGGCGGACTAGACGGATTTAAGTAAATATATCATATTTCATGTAAATAAGTGTCTACTTCTACTTGAAATATATATAATTTCACCATAAACTACAAAATAGAATGCATATATATCATAAAGTATTGGAACATAATGAAAACATGTGAAATAAGGATATAATGTTTGTTCATTCAAGTATGCAACAAGTCTCTTACAATTTATTGGAAAAAAACAAAATGCAAAATGAAAGTTATGTATTTTCTGTCTAAGTGAGTTGCAACCTAGGCGGGTCTAGGCGGGTGCCTAGGTGGTATAGGCAGTGGGCTGGGGCCTAGGCATTAATCGGGGCAGTGGGCTGGGGCCTAGCGCCTAGGCGGCGCTAGGCGGAGATTTTTAGAACAGTGGGTTCATGCCATTAAAAAGTGGCAAACTTATCTTCAAGGCAACCATTTTATTATAAGAACATACCATCATAGCCTAAGGTATTTCCTGCAAATCGAGCCCATGTTCCGTTCTAACAAAAGTGGATTTCTAAAATGTTGGGCTTTGATTATGAGATACAATTTAAGCAGGGTACTAAAGATCAAGTTGCTGATGCATTGTCTAGGTTGCATTCTGAGGCTCAATTATCTGCCATATCTTACCCTTACATGGGTTGGTTAGATGACTTGCTTAGGGAAATGGAATAGGATCCTTAGATTACTTCCAAAATCAAGGATTTCTCAATGTCTCCTGATGGCGTGACTATTTCTCAATGTCTCCTGATGGCGCGACTATGTCTCCTTCTAAATATCATTATGATAATGGTTTTCTCAAGCATAAGGGCAAAATTATGTTGAGTCCTATTACTACTTGGAGGGAAAAAATATTTCATGAACATCATAGTACACCTATGGCTGGCCACTCAGGTTTTCTAAAAACTTATAAGAGGATTTTTCGTTCTTTCTATTGTCAAGGTATGAAAACTGATATTCGAAGACTGATTGTTCAATGTTAGGTGTGCCAACAAAACAAACATGAAACCTTGGCTTCTCCAGGTCTTTTAAATCCTCTTCCTATTCCTTAGACCGTTTGGACGGATATATCTATGGATTCTATTGTCGACTTGCCAACTTGCAAAGGGAAGACTATCATTTTCATGGTGGTTGATCGATTATCAAAATACGCACATTTTATGGCCATGTCTCATCCCTACACAACCCACTCGGTTGCCCAAATTTTTGTGGATAATATTGTCAAGTTACATGGTATGCCAACTACAATTTTTAGTGATCGAGACCCTGTATTTCTCAGTGCTTTTTGGAAGGAATTCTTCAGCTTACAAAGATCCAAATTGTGTTTAAGTTCCGGCTACCATCCTCAACCTGATGAACAAACTGAGGTTATCAATAGGTGTCTGGAAACTTACTTGCGCTGCTTTTGCAGTCTTCAACCTAAAAAAGTAGCTTCAATGGTTATCATGGGCTGAATGGAGTTACAATACTTCATATCATTCTTCTTCAAAACTCACACCATATGAAATTATTTATGGCCAACCTCATCTTGTTATTCTAATGTATGAATCTGGTACCACCAGGCTTGATACAGTCAATAGATGTTTGCAAACCAGATCACACATCTTATCTCAACTCAAGACCAATTTGGAGACTACTCAAGTTCAAATGAAGCACCAGGCTAATAAGCATCATATCGAGTGCACTTTTGAAATAGATGACATGGTTTACCTCAGACTTGTTCATTACCACTGTCAGTCATTGGCTCGTCATCCATTTCACAAACTGCAACTGAAGTTTTATGGGCCATTAGAGGTGTTAGAGAAGATTGGCCAAGTTGCTTACAAAATCAAACTTCCTGCTCATTCCAAATTACATATTGTCTTCCATGTGTCTCGTTTGAAAAAGCAACTAGGTATTGGTGTGACTCCTACTACTTTACTTCTGGATGTTACTAATGATGGCCTATTGCAAGCATCCTTATTAGTTATTCTTTAGCATCGTGTAGTCAGCAAAGGCAACTCTCAAGTTCTTGAAGTTCTTGTTTAGTGGCAACATCATTGCAAGGAAGATGCGACTTGGGAAGATTATGAAGATTTCAAGCATCGATTTCCCAGTTTTCAACCTTGAGGACAAGGTCTGTTTCTATGGGTGGGGTAATGATAGGATACCAGAAATGGTTAAACAAATTAGTGTGTAAGAGTATGATTCTACTAGCTCAAAGGACTCTTGTTAAATGTTTGACACTTGTCACGAGATTAGAAAGATTAGTTGAGGTGGTTATTTTTGTAAAAGCTTAGCTTGCAAGTCTGAGAGGGATATATATATAGATATATCAGACTAATTGTGCAAGGCAGGTTGTTAGAAAAAAAACTATATTGTTGTGAATGAATACAAATACAGTTTCCATGTCATGCGTTGAAGGTTAGAACAAGGTTCTTATTAAATAAATGGCTATAGTCGATTGGATTGGACTTTCGTCTAAAGTCAATTGGATTCGATTGAAATGGATTTGCAAGAAATGCGAATAAATGACTCCTAAGTTATACCTCAGGTGATTGAAAACGTTACTCTTCACTTTTATTGGAGAACAATTTACATGACACGTGTACACCTACGTATGTTTTGTGCCAATAAAATATTATGTATAAAAACATACACATCATTATTTTATTGGTACGAAATGTCACATAACGGTGTACTCGTACCATATAAGTCATTCTTTCTATACTAATAATGTAATCAAATCCTGCTGAGAATTTGATAGATTGCAATTTCTCTCTCATTACTTTAGTCTAAAAAAGGCTTTTCAATTGCATTGTACAAATGAATAGTCTTTGGAGCCAAATTTCACTTTATTTATGAGGCTGTCATTGAATCTTTCTGTTGCTGATCTTCATGCCACGTGTTGATGATCGTGGAAAGGCAGGGGTATGATGGTCATTTTAGTCTGTAGGGTTTCGAACGAGTTAGGTGGGTTAGAGACTTTCATTTCCTTTCTTTCTAAGCCGTAGTGGGACTCGGTGAGACCATGTCGTTGAGAGAGAGAGACCAAGCGAGCAGAGAAAGAAGAAAGACACAGAGGGATAGAGATAGGGATTTGGTGAGAGGAAGGCATGGGGCTTGCAGGCAGACAGAGTCACAAAGGGGTGTACGATTCGAGGGAGAGGGAGACAGCGCGAAAGAGATAGTGGGAGATGGAGGAGTAAGGATCGCTTGCTGAGGGTTTCGCAGTTGGGAGGCCATGCTGATGAAGATAGAGATAGAGATAGGAGAGGGAGAGGAAGGGAGGGAGACAGAGACAAAGCGACAGTGAGAGAAGGAAAGGGAAGAATAGGGATCTCAACGCCATTGCTGCAAATCCTTGATCTTCTTCAATCCCATCTCCATGTTCTTCTCAATCTCTCACAGTCGCAGCATCACTCGCCCACTGACTCACTCACTCACTACAGGTACACCTCTTAAACCCCGTTTTGTAGTTTTATCTTTCCTGATTGATGATTTAATTTAGGTTTTATTAATAGTTTAATTTGGAGTTTAATTGAAGGTTTAATTCAGGTTTGTAGTTGGGGTTTAATTGAGGGTTTTACTTAGGTTTTGAATTAGGTGGGTTTTTGATATTTCATCTCCCCAAGTTTTTCACTTTCATTATGGATTGCTGTTTTTGAATTTAATTAGCTTTGGGTTTTTCATTTTTCTCAAATTCCCAGCTGATTTGGCTTCCAAATAAAAACCAACAAATCACCTAAAAAAAGAGCTCCCATTTGTAATTTGAGTAGATTGGTTGGGTTTTGTTTGGTTGCCCTAGTCAATGGATAATAAGGGTTCTATTTGAATGTCTGCTTGCTATGCCCCTATTTCTTAAATGATTTGTGGGCTGCTGCTTCCATTATGTTTCCATTATGTTATTTACAATCTTAGACTCTTTGATTGCATTGGTATGTGATATGTTGTTTTTTTCCCTTCTATGCATTGTTCAGCTGAATGATGAGTACTCTAATGTGAAAAGAGATGACCTCTCGAAGGCACTATGGTATGATTTGTTTATTTTTATTCTTCCTTATGGAAAAACACTAATGGTATGCTTTCACTGTCACTGGTTCAGCCCTTCTGTTGCCTAAATTGTTCAATGCTATAATTCTCTAGGATTCTGAACTTTGTTATGTTCATTTTACAAGGGGGTATGATAGGATTTTACTACTCATGTGAATGGGATAAAAACTCCTATAATACTTGCAAAAATCACAAGGTTGTTGTAGTATAAACAGATCTCGCAAGGTCGTTCTCTACATGGATTATTAAATAATTCGAAGCAAACTAAATTCCAATTAATTATTGTAAAGTAGAAATTGAGATGATTGATTTTATAGCCTACTTAAATTAAAAAACGAATTTAATTAAAACAAATAAGACAATTTGCAATATTAAAATTGGGGGAAAAAGAAAACAGTTTTGGAAGAATCAAATTAAGAAAACACTAGGGTTCCACCATCACCTAGCAATCCTATGAATTTTTACTAATTACTTATGATCTACACATGCCACTTTGAAGGTTAGATTTTCCTAATTCATATTCTACTTGGAACCTCCAACATAAAACGTATATCTAACATGCAACCCGTCCGGACGTTCGGATCAAATCTGAACATGAAAGACTCATTATGCTTTATGAAAATCCTTTGAAAAACCATGCAACCCTTAAGACGTGGTATTCATCCTAAGTAAAATTACAATTATTAATCACAAGAAGCCAGCGTCAATTTCAGGGAACCTTCCGACCAAAATTGCATCAAATTACTTTTCTAAAGATCCTAATGGTGATCAGGCATTAAGACAATTAGATAGTTTTTATCCCGGTGATTGACAATTCAAAGTATGCATGCAATCAATCATAAGCAATTAAATAAAAATCACATATTCATGCTAAGGCTCAAGGCTTTGCCCTAGCAAAAGGAATTAGTTACGCATATTCATAATTAGAATCATAGAAAATATATTCAAGAAAAGGATTGAAAGCACATTCAAGTAAAAAGTCTCCAAAACCCTAACAAATCTCTCTGTCTCCAAAGTTGCATAAAAGAAAAGCGTAAAAAAAAACTGTAGATGGCCAAGCAATATATCTGCTAAGCCCCCACACAAAACCTAAAAACAGGTCCTTTATTCCCCCTAGGAAACTAAAATTAATAATCAAATAAAATAGGAAACATAACCCTAAATTAAATGGTAAAATTCGCCTAAAATCTGAACAGCCACGTTTTGGACCCATAAGCTGCTCCAAAACTGGCCCAAAATAGCTGGATTTAATGTTTGGAATATTCTGAACACTTCTCCAGAAGGCCACGAACCCATCCGAGGTCATCTTGGGCTCCAAAAATGCAATTTAAGCCCAAAAACGTCATTTTCCAGCACTGCACATCACTCCTTTATTTTATCGCCAGAAAATAACCGCTTGGAAAAATCCCAGATTTTGACATGATCAAGATAAGTGACTCAAGAATGTCCTCTAATTGGAATTACTCCAAAATTCGTCCATTTGATCCTGTTTTGCTCCAGAGGAAGTCGAAAGTCCTATATTGAAAATATAATTCAAAGTATCAAAATTCTTCCAAAATATTAACCATAATATACTAAGAATAGGGTAAAATATATAATATAAAATCTACTCATCAGGGTACAACTTCTATGATGATTTCTTCTGATTTTTGTTCCTGACATTGTTGACACAAAAAATTCTGATTAAATTGATATTGGCCAATGACTATGTTCATATTAATATACAATGTTCTTTATGGCTTTACTTGGACTAGGACTCTGACTCTCTGAGTGCACATGAGAATGCTTTTTCTCTAATACTTTTACAATAATTATAGGAAGTTGTAACTGGAACATGATAGAATTGTAAAGCAGTTCTGAATACCTTTTTTTTTATTATTATAAAGGCTTGCCTTACAAATTAAGGCACCTGAAGAGAAGGAAAATTGTACTTGGGCATATGAGAAACTTATCTTTTATTGCTCTATGTTTGCTTTTCCAAAGCAACAATTAAGATGGCAACAAAACAACATGACATTTGAAGCTACATTGGATTTATGTTTCTAATGTGCTAAGTACATTGTTAGGACTATAGATTTTGATTAAACTCAATGTTGTCCGTGTATATAAATATATGTGTATGTAGATGTGTGTGTGAATATATGTGTGAGAAAATAGATTTATACATAAAGGGAAGATGGATGGATAGGTGTATGCTTAGTCCGTAAGAGAAGAAGAGAAAATGAAAACCACACAAAACAACTCGCATTTAAAGCTTTTTTTCTGTTTTTCTTTTGACATAAATCTCTCTTTGTTAGATTGCTAGGGGGTTGCACTGTGTGAGGGCCATGTATGTTTTATTACGGTCGTATCTATAGATTTGGGAATTGGAGAAAAGAAGTGGAACAAACCATTTGTATGGTAAAGGCCGTATATCATATATACGAATTGGATCTTATCAGTGTGTTGCCTAACATTTTGGTGGGATAAGAACTGGGAATCTTTAAAGGAAATGCCTCATGAGACTTTTGATTGTAATATTCATTATTTAGCTGTTGAAAGTTTGCAACTTTTTGTTGGGGTCTCAAAAAAGTTAGGACTGGTTCCCCCTTGTCATTTTTTGTACAGTGAGAAGTGAGAACCTTTAGTTAATGGGGTTTGTTTTTTATTCAGATTAACTTGGTTCATTTGCTACTAGGACAGTTGCAATTTCAAGTAATTTTTTTGTGTGTATTATGTTAGTCATTTATGAATAAAATGCTAAACGACTTACAGATTTGATTCGAATTTTGCATGTTTGTGATTTTTAGGATTGCACTCTTACTGTGCAGCATCTTCAAAGATACCAAGTGGTTGGACTAATTGTTTGCAAGTTTGTCAAATGTATGAGGAAAAAGGACTTTTACATGAAGTGTTGCACATAGGTATTATTCAAAATTATACAACAATATAATTTGGGAGTTCTAATTTTTCCATTTTACTACCTGCATTGGAAAAGTTATTGATAGAAGTTTCTGATTGTTTATTATAAAAGGATCAAAGGATGGGACAACAAATATAAGATCATATGGCTTCTACAACCGTAAACTAAAGAGGTATTATAATCAATTTCTCTCACCAACTTTGATCCACAATTGCAAATTGTATAAATACAGTAACAAAATAGGTTTAGTGTGTGATAGTTTGACGAAAAGAATTTAACTTTGTTAAAAGTTTTTCATAATATAAATCTGGCAAATGTTATGTGACCTATATATATCATCTGTTGATGCACAAAATCAATGAGGACTTTGGTACAACAGAAAGTGTCAAGTTTGTGACCTTCGCTAGATTGCTCCGGTCACTAGTGTGGATAAATATGTAAATGGATAGGGACATGGAAGCAAACACAAGATGTACATGGTTCACCCAGATTGGCTACGTCCACGAAGTAGAGGAGTTCTCATTAATTGTGAAGGGTTTACACAAGTACATAGGTTCAAGCTCTCCTTTAGTGAGTAATGACATTAGGAAATATTGTGAGAGAATGATCTCTATTTATAGAAGAGAGTTTCTAGTTTCATTCTGACATTGACACATGTCGTGTTGTGATTGGCTTCTGATGTTAACACGTGTTGCGCTATGATTGGCTTCTGATGTCGACACGTGTCACGCTGTAATTGGCCTCCTGGTTGGAGGGAAACTCTTCTGGGTCCTTGACGGCATAACATTGACCGGTGCTCAGTAGTTTCAGGATTGGTCAAGTATGGTACAAACAGTGCTCCCTTAAGTTCCTAAGTGAGGGAAGCTCCTCGGTTGAGGACTTATAAGATCCAAGCCATTGAGTAATCACGAAACTTCTAAGTACCGAAGTGTGGTATCATTTTCACTTGCCTTATCTGTCTCATATGTAGATGTGGCATCTTCTCTGGAAGTGCTTTTCCTTTATCCAAGGGTGGTATCTTTAGCCGATGAAGATGCACAAGGTAATGTATCAATTTCACTTAAAGGTTACTTGTAGTTTCAGGCTTGGTCAAGTGCGATACAAACCCTATAGTAGGAGTCCCCCAAGTCGCCGAGCTAGGAGATTTGCCGAAGGAGGTAACAGACAAGGTAAGCAATCAGACTTCTAAGCAAGCAACCTGGATCAGAGGTTCGACTTCCGTTTCTGGTTGATTGTTCTCTTTCTCCTTGTGTCGTAAAAAGCAACAAGGATAAGGAGAAGCAAATGGAGAAGAGATGATGTGAGATACTTTTGCTTTTGAAGAAGTAACTTTCCACAGGCTTATTCTTGAACTAGGCTGGAGGGTTTTCTGGTTTCCTCCAGAGTATAAGGCCGACTCAAGAATTTGAGGATTAAAACAAGTCCATCAAATCTAGAGTACATTCGATCCTAATGATATGGGATACTTTTGCTGTTGACAAAGTAGTGGATGTATCGGCACGTGTTCTGTTACGCTTGTCTCCACATGTTTCCTTGTATCCTTCTCACTTGCCCTATCTGTTCCTCAGGTAGATGTGGTATCTTTTCTGAAAGCATAAGATGTTAAAGATGAGTACTCGAGAGCAATGCCAGGTAAGTAATCAGGCAAGGGGTTCCAGGCAGTCAGTTCCTGACTGGAAGCTTGATTTTAAGTGCTGACTGATTGCTCTCTTTCTCCTTATCTTGTAGGTAAGAACAAAGCCAAAGGAAAAGACAGGGAAAAAGAATGATATGAGATACTCTTGCTTTTGACCCTGATGATATGAGATACTCTTGCTCTGGTGTGGCTTGTTTGCAGATGTATTAACGGGGGGAAAAGAAGCTGAGTATTTCAAGAGACTCTGCTGAAAGTGCCCTCTCGGATGTGAAGAAAAGTTGAGCATTTTTTTTATTTGCAGGTCTGCCTGGCTGTGAAGAATGGAGGTCGACATATATAAGAGTCTCCCTAACAACAAGTACTAGTGCTATTTCTTTACCCTTATTGGTCATAGCAATGTAGTGGGAGCTGCAATCTTCACGTGTTTTAACTTTATCAGAGCACTTTGAAAAAATGGTCTATGGTATCTGGAAAGCTGATGTTGCGTGTGAAAATTGCAGACAAGCTTTCTCCAAGGAAATCTGGCTCTCGAAGTTCGGAGAACGGTGCCTCTTTGGTTTTCGAACAAGGAATCCTGTCAGAGATCTGGCTCTTGAGATTCAGAGAACGTTGCCTCTTCGATTTTTGAGAAAGCAATCATGTTGGGAGTCTGACTCTTGAGATTCGGAGAGCAGTGTCTCTTCGATTTTTGAGAAAGTAATCCTGTTGAGAGTCTGGCTCTCGAGATTCGGATGGCGGTGCCTCTTCGATTTTTGAGCACATAATCCTGTTGGGAGTCTGGCTCTCGAGATTTTGATAGCGGTGCCTCTTCGATTTTTGAGCAAGCAATCTTGTTGGGAGTGTTTTTTCGAATGTGAGTAAAAGTTGGGCATTTTTGCCAGTATGCCTTGTCACAGAGCACGGAGGTTGACACACATTGGGACTTTCTAGTTATCAAGCAGTGGTGTTGTTCATTTACCCTTGTGGGTAATAGTAGGGTAGCTGGACCTTCAAAATTTATGTGTCTAAACTTTGTCAGAGATCTTTGGCAAAGTTATCTGTGGTACCCGAGGAGCTGATGTTGTGTGTGGAAAGTGGTGCCTCTTCAGAATTCGGAGAGTGGTGCCTTTTCGATTTTTGAACCAACGGTCCTATTGCCCTTTCTTTTATAAGGGCACCAATTGTGTGCAAGAAGTACATTCAGAGAGTTATTGCTTGTAGGAATTTTCCCCTTACTTCAGAGATTTATTGCACCTTATTTCTCCTTCATCATTTCTGAGAATGTCTGGCCCATCGGACCGTCATTCTGACTTGAACTTTGGTAAAGAGGCAGCCATGCCTTCTCAAGACAACATATGGCGCCATCCTTCTTATCCCATACTGGTCCTCTTACCATTGGGGACTCTGTGATGAAGAATGATATGACCGCTGCGGTGGTGGCCAAGAACCTTCTCACTCCCAAAGATAACAGACTACTTTCCAAACGGTCTGATGAGTTGGCTGTTAAGGATTCTCTGGCTCTCAGTATTCAATGTGCAGGTTCTGTGTCTAATATGACCCAACGCATATTTGCTCGAACCCGCCAAGTTGAATCATTGGCGGCTGAGCTGATAAGTCTTAAACAGGAGATCAGAGGGCTCAAGCATGAGAATAAATATCTGCACAGGCTCGCACATGACTATGCTACAAACATGAAGAGGAAGCTCGACCAGCAGCAGGAATCTGATAGTCAAATTTTACTTGACCATCAGAGATTTGTGGGTTTGTTCCAAATGCATTTATTGCCTTCATCTTCTGGGGCTGTTCCGCGTAATAAAGCTCCAAATGATCAACCTTCAGTGCCTCCTGCTTCTACGGTTCTGCCTAGTACTGAGGCTCCGAATAATCACCCTCTGGTGCCTCCTCTTTTTAGGGCTCTGCCGACTACTAAGACTTCTCCTGAGCAACCATTGTGAAGGCTCCCTCTTGTTTGTTTATTTTGATTCATGTATATGTACATATTTGTAACTTATCAGAGATATCAGTAAACAAGCTTTGCTTCATTTCAACGTATTGTGTTAAATACACCAAGGCTTTCTTCACTAAGTTCTTTGAATTTTTCCTTTTGTTGAAGCTTGTATGTTGAAGCTTTGTGAGTGAAACATGTAGGTTGAGGTAGTGCTCCCTTAATTTCCCAAGTGAGGAAAACTTCTTGGTTGGAGACTTGAAAAAATTCAAGTCACTGAGTGGTCGTGAGACTTCCGAGTATCAAGGTGCAGTATCATATGGTAGGAGTCCCCCAAGTCTCCAGTTGAGGGAGTTGACGAATGAGGTGTCTTGCTAGTAGCCAAGTTTCTAAAGTAACAAAACTTCACCATTTTCCTTTCTAAGTGGTAGCTCAAAACTCCTCCTTCATATATATTTGTTATGAAAGTTGTTGGGCCGAAAGAAGAGGAGACCTAGCAATTTTTTTTTTTTTTTTTTTTTTTGAGTTTTCGAATTTCTGAAAGAAAAAAAAAAATATATATATATTTTAAGCTTTATAGGTGAAGCTTTGTAGGTGAAGCTTTGAGGTTGAAACTTTGTTGGGTACCATGAATTGATTTTGCTTCACACTATCTTGATCAAGATAGTGTGAAGCTTTTGTGTTGAAGCTTTGTAGGTGAAGCTTTTGTGGGTGAAGCTTTTGTGGTGGGTGAAGCTTTTATTGGTGAAGCTTTTGTGGTAGGGGAAGCTTTTGTGGGTGAAGCTTTTGTTGTGGGGGAAGCTTTTGTGGGGGAAGCTTTTGTGGGTGAAGCTTTTGTTGGTGAAGCTTTTATGGGTGAAGCTTTTGTAGTGGGTGAAGCTTTTGTAGTGGGTGAAGCTTTTGTTGGTGAAGCTTTTATGGGTGAAGCTTTTGTAGGTGAAGCTATTGTGGGTGAAGCTTTTGTGGGTGAAGCTTTTGTGGTGGGTGAAGCTTTTGTGGGTGAAACTTGGTGGGTGAAGCTTTTGTTGGTAAAGCTATTGTGGGTGAAGCTTTTGTAGATGAAGCTTTGGAGTTGAAGCTTTGTAGGTGAAGCTTTGGAGTTGTAGCTTTTATAGGTGAAGCTTTGGAGTTGAAGTTTTGTCGGTGAAGCTTGGGAGTTGAAGCTTTGTAGGTGAAGCTTTGGAGTTGAAGCTTTTGTTGGGTACCATGAATTGATTTTGCTTCACACTATCTTAATCAAGATAGTGTGAAGCTTTTGAGAATTTTTAGTTGTCCTCCATTGATGAAGCTTTTGTTGGTGAAGCTTTGTTGGGTATCTTGATCAAGATAGTGTGAAGCTTTTGAGAATTTGTAGTTGTCCTCCATTGATGAAGCTTTTGTGGTGAAACTTTGTTGAATTTCCCAATTTCCTTTCTTTTTTTTTCTTTTTTTTTTTGGGAAAATTAGAAATTTGAAAATGTGGGAGAGACAACATATACAAATTTTGCTTCCATACTATTGAGCAAGAGATTGTGATGCAAGCCACACCTTGTAGTAGTCGAAGGTTTGGATGAACCATATAAATTGAATTTGCTTCGAACAGTCTTGATCAAGAGTGTGTGAAGCTTTTGAGAATTGTGGTTGAACTCCTTTGATGAGGCTTTTGTTGGCACCATAAATTGTTTTGCTTCACACTGTCTTGATCAAGAGTGTGTGAAGCTTTTGAGAATTGTGGTTGCCCTTCATTGATGAAGCTCTTGTTGGCACCACAAAATTGGTTTTGCTTCACACTGTCTTGATCAAGAGTGTGCGAAGCTTTTGAGAATTGTGGTTGCCCTCCATTGATAAAGCTCTTGTTGGCACCATAAATTGGTTTTGCTTCACACTGTCTTGATCAAGAGTGTGTGAAGCTTTTGAGAATTGTGGTTGCCCTCCATTGATGAAGCTCTTGTTAGCACCATAAATTGGTTTTGCTTCACACTGTCTTAATCAAGAGTGTGTGAAGCTTTCTACGAGTTGTAGTGTTTGCATTGTTACAGAGGGGAAATGTCTGAAGCAGATGTAAGAGGGCTGAATAGCTTGATCTTCGTATGCCATGCACTGAAGTTGTTGTTGGCTTGCAATAAGACTTTTTTGGTGACTATAACTCTTGTTGGGCATAAGTGTTCCCCTAGTTGAGTTGTCAAGTTTGAGGGCATGAAGGAAAGTACGGATTGTACATTTCATCACCTGGTTGGTGGCATGAAGATGAGTTCCTTCTTCATCTGGTTGGTGGCATGAGTGGCAAGTTGCCAAATGATATTAGAGTACTGGTTGTACATGTCATCACCTGGTTGGTGGCATGAATGAGAGTAAGGGTTGTACATTTCATCACCTGGTTGGTGGCATGAAGATGAGTTCCTTCTTCACCTGGTTGTTGGCATGAGTGGCAAGTTGCCAAATGATATTAGAGTACGGGTTGTACATTTCATCACCTAGTTGGTGGCATGAAGGAGAGTACGGGTTGTACATTTCATCACTAGTTGGTGGCACGAATATGAGTTCCTTCTTCACCTGGTTGGTGGCATGAATGGCAAGTTGCTAAATAATCTTAGAGTACGGGTTGTACATTTCATCACCTGGTTGGTGGCTTGAAGGAGAGTACAGGTTGTACATTTCATCACCTGGTTAGTGGCATGAAGATGAGTTCCTTCTTCACCTGGTTGGTGGCATGAGTGGCAAGTTGCCAAATGATATTAGAGTACGGGTTGTACATTTCATCACCTAGTTGGTGGCATGAAGGAGAGTATGGGTTGTACATTTCATCACCTGGTTGGTGGCATGAAGATGACTTCCTTCTTCACATTTCATCATCTAGTTGGTGAGAATAACGGTAAGGTGTCAATGCACATTGTAGCAAGTGTCGAAGACACAAAGTATGTTGAACCATTTCGAAACACAGTTGGCTTATGTATAGATGTGTTGGAATGTTTGATGTTTATGTATGAATGTGTTGGAATGTATGATGTTTATGTATGAATGTGTTGGAATGTATAATGTTTATGTTGATTGATATAAGTGATGCTTATGAATGTTTTGCTATGCATGAAGGGATCCATGCTTTTGATATGTGAACCATGTTGGTTGTAACACTTAGTATCACATACTTTGTGTCAAAGTACACATGTTGAAGCTCTGAGTTGGAGTATAAGGGTAGGTTAGCGTAGACCAAGTGTTCCAGTGCTAGGAACGCAAAAGACTCAGAAGAAGTTGTCTGAATTCCCTCTTCTTTAAATATTTGTCGAATTGCTTGTGTGACAAAAGATCTTAAGCGGTTGAGAGTCAAAACATTTGTAATGTGTATGCCTTCTTATAATAGCATTTCCTTCAGTACCTAGTCTTCCACTTTGAAAGAGTGAAGTTTGGCCCCATAGTTATAATAGTTGACGGTACGTTCACCCCTGGTTGTCTTGATACGAACTTTTATCCCTTTTGTTGTAATGGGCTTGCTGAGAGTAAAAATATTTCCTCTTACCAAGAAACAAATACGTTTGGTGACTTAGCGAGTAGCTAAATGAGGCAGGAGATGATGCAATGGGTGTCTAAATGGCCAATATCTCCTCACTTAGTAGAACTTGACTTCCATTTCCCATTTGTTGATAGGGGTTAACCATATGCGGGTTCCCTTGGTATGTCCTTGCTTTGGCGGAGGCGTGGTTGTAAGCATGTGCCATCACCTCAGAGTAAGTCTTCCAAGTGTTGGCATTGATCATGTACTTGAAGAAACAATCACGTAGGCCTGCGATGAAGGCCTTGAGGGCGGTCTTGTCATCTGCCTCAATGCTGCGAGAATACTTATGGCTGAAGTGACCGGCATACTCTCATAGTACTCGTCCGGCTTCTGGCGAATAGTGTACAAGTCATCTGCAGAATTCAAGTGATCGGTCTGGAAGATGTGTTAAGAGACAAACGGTTTCCTCAATTCCTCAAATGAGTCTACTGTCTTAGGTGGAAGACGGTAATACCAGTTTAGAGCTCCGCTAGAGATGGTGGAGGGGAAGAGAAGACATCACTCTTTGTCAGTGTGCATCTGATATGCCATGGTGGACTCAAAGAGGTTAAGGTGTTCAATTGGGTCCTCCCTTCCAGTGTAGAGTTGTAAACCAAGCTTTTGTTTTGTCTTCGCTTGAATGGGGTGTCGAGGATCCTTCTTGTGAGAGGGCCAGGCCTGGGTTGGTTCTAGTCAGGTATCTCGGCCTGACGTTCGGCCTTCAACTTGTTTACTTCCTCAAAGAGCTGTAGGACAAGGGGGTCCTGAGTGGAGTCATGTACCACTGGAATTTTCTTTTGTAAATCTCCATCGCCTCTTGGAAGTAGAAAAGTTTGAGTAAGGGCGTGTGGTTTTTTCTTGGACTCGCCGTACTGACTTATAGGGTGAGTCTATCAGAATACCTCAGAGTCCCCCGTACCTTCATATTCCTCTGAGACCTATCGTTTCTTCCCTAGATTGGCAACTAGCCTAGGTCGTGGGAGGGGACCGAGTCTTTCAGAAACCATTGGGTCATTGATCTTCGAGCATATGTGGAGGGGATTCTCTCGACGTTGCTTTAGGAAATCTCGACAGTCATGATAAACGGCTTTCGATACTTCCAACCCTTCTGTAAGGAGGTGTCTTCATCCTTGTCTTCTACTTCAGGTCGAAGCATTTGGGTTGAGAGAAGTCTTATGTTGATCAATGTTTTGATGATTAGCTCGCTCCTCATCAGGGATACCCATGTCAAATGGAGGTGACCCTCCGTGTTAGGGGGCACCCAGATGATGGTTGATGTCCATAGGGGCAACGAGCTCGTGTGTTTGAGTACGCCTTGTTTCGTGAAGCGTCTCAAAGAGCTTCTCATACTGCTCCTGGAGGACCTCATTCTTCATTGCTATCTTGTTGTTCTGAGCTTCTAGCTCATCGACTTTAGCTTGAAGGGCAACCCTATTTCCTTCCTTCTTTCGTTGATTCGCACTAGGTGCAAGAGGGGTGTCATTCTGTGTGTTGTGGCTTTCTTCGCTCCCCATGTTGGAGAGGGATGCCTGGTCAAAAGAGAGTGTATGAATGGTGGAAAGCTTGGCAAAGCTGAAGAGAGTGGGAATAAGTGTCGTTCCCACAGATGGCGCCAAATGTTTATGCACAAAATCAGTGAGGACTTTGGTACAATAGAAAGTGTCAAGTTTGTGACCTTCGCTAGATTGCTCCGGTCACTAGTGTGGATAAATATGTAAATGGATAGGGACAGGGAAGCAAACACAAGATGTACGTGGTTCACCCAGATTGGCTAAATCCACGGAGTAGATGAGTTCTAATTAATTGTGAAGGGTTTACACAAGTACATAGGTTCAAGCTCTCCTTTAGTGAGTACTAGTGAATGATTTAGTACAAATGACATTAGGAAATATTGTGAGAGAATGATCTCTATTATAGAAGAGAGTTTCTAGTTTCATTCTGACATTGACACGTGTTGTGTTGTGATTGACTTCTAATGTTGACACGTGTCGCGCTATGATTGGCTTCTGATGTCGACACGTGTCACGCTGTGATTGGCCTCTTGGTTGGAGGGAAACTCTTCTTGGTCCTTGACGGTATAACGTTGACCGGTGCTCAGTAGTTTTAGGATTGGTCAAGTATGGTACAAACATCATCTATTCCTTTGTTTCTTACCGTTATAAATTATCTCATATGTAACAAATTTACAAATTAACTACTTACACTAATACTATAATGAATCTTTAATAGACGCATCATAATTTTGTTGATAAGATTTGTACTTTTGTTAAACAGAAAAGCAGTGCTACTAATACCATTCGTTAAAGTGCAAAATGATCAGCTAATAATTTTGTGCTTCTTTTAAAGCCCCTCGGTAAGATTTCAAACTTTACTTCCAATTGTATCTTCTCTCTGTTTCTATGCTTTCAAAAAGTTTAAGTTTTTTGTATTCCTCCAGTCCACCAAACACAGTTTTCATTTGGAAAAAGAATTTACCTTTTGAGTAGGAGTTGTAGTCTTGGTTACTATTGTTTTAATTCATGCTACTAATCATGCATCCGGTGGATTTATATGTACAACAACGTTTAAATGTTAATCGATTACTAACATAATGCGATCTTTACAGGAAAAGTAGTGGATTCTCAAGAGGGGCTTCAATGTACAGAAGAATTATAAGGTCTTATTAGCTATTCATAATTTTATTTAATAATTTAGATAAAATATCGATGAGAAATAATATATATACCAAATAAAAATCTCTAAAATCTCTTTGTTTTGTTTCTTCTCTGTGTAGCAGACGTCATCAACATGGAAGATGGCTAGCCAAGATTGGAAAGGTTACTGGAAATAAGGATCTCTATCTTGGGCATTCAGTAAGTGATTTTTCAAACTTTATTTGTGTTTTTTCATATCTAAAAAATTTCCTAATATTTTTAATATAATTAGTGATTTCATGTACTAGCTAGCTACTAGGATGCTTGGTTTTTGTATGATTCCGATTATTTGAGGTATCTGGGTAAAGTTTTGTTCAAAGTAGGAAAATGAGTTTAAACTCAAGCTTCTTTACAAGCTTGAGGAGAGATTTTAGTCTTATAATGATTAATAATTAAGATAAAATTAGGGTAATACATGTACTACACATATTGCCAACTATGCTAGACCAAAAGTATCATCATCACTGCTTAAACATACCAATCAGTTTACATTTTGTGAACGCATATGACAACTGAGGGGTTTAACCTTCAATTGCAATCTCATTTGTAAAGCTTTTGCTATCCCAACTACTACACACGTGTAATTTTGTGTTTACACCATACTAAACAATATTTTTTTCATATGTTTAATCAAACTCTTATCTAATTTACATTTCACATAGACAAACGTGCAAAAATTTGATGACATCCTATAAAATTGCCAAAAAAAAAAGGAAAACCAGACTTCTTTCCCCGCAGAAAAACACTAGGTAAACACAATCTATCCTTATTTTGTTCATAATATAATTCTATTGTGATACAATTTTATTTCATGTATGCATGTTATTTCTTTTCCCCATAATTTTAATATAATTTATGAGGAATGTATAGGAATGACAATGATCGAGTAGATTATGCGAGTCTCACCATATAAACTATAAATTCACATGATTGTTCCCCTTCCCCCTCTCAAAACATAGTTTGGGTGGATTAACTAAGATATGTGTAGTTAATCTTTTTGTTTGTCTACATGTCATGGTTTTGAACTTTTGATTCTTTGTGACTAACAATGTAACATATAATTAATGGGGCAGGCACTGACACATATTTGGGCAGGGCTTGGAAAGGCAGACCCCAAATGGTGTATGCCTACACCAGCATGACCAAGGTGGTTAACCCTATCGATTGGAGCGACGATAACCACCCTGAATGTAACAAGTAAGCAGATTATGTCAATTAAAACATGATTAAGCATTTTCATATCATTAGTTTTGAGAGTTAATAATATAATTTGAAATTGCAACTATGTGGCATGCGAAGAGTACACAAACAAGTCAAGTCTTACATTAGCCTTGGATATATTCAGGGTATGGTTGCTTCCTCCTCCAAATCCAAAAGTGTGTGTGTGTGTGTATATATATATTACATATATACACTACTAATTTTGTTAGTACTAGGGAAATAAATGATTTTTCTCCGTGCATATATATATATATATATATATATATATATATATATATATATATATATATATATATATATATATGGGTTCGATTACAAAATTCTGTCGATTGAAAATGATACTATATTTGGAACAAAATTCTTAAGATTGTTGAGGTGTGTCTTTATAAAGCATATTCTCAGCTTTTAATGCATTTTCAATATGGTATTTAATTTGTTTCAATTAGGCTAATGAAGTTTGATTACTCTTCATTTTCAATCATACCAATTAGGGTCATAAAGTGGTTCAAAGAGCTCCAAGAGCTTGATTCACCCATTTTATACTTTTCATGTAAAACTTCTTTCAAAAAGCCAAAACATCTTTCATTGTAAATAAATTTAACCATAGGTAACAATCTTTTATCTTTTCTTTTGGTTTTTGGTTGCATTGTTTAGGTGGTGAATTGCGCGGAAAATGGGGGATAGGGGTACAATTTATTTAATTTGAGCAAAATAGTAACATTTAAGCTTTGTTGGTTAGTGAGGATTAGAGTCAATAAGGCTTCATCTGTCTAGTTATATCTGAAATCTGAATTCATTGAATGATGAATGAGGTTGTAGCAAGAGAAATTGAGAAAGTCAAGAAAAGACGGTCCATACAGTATGTTGTATGTTTCGGGATATCTCAACATCTTAATTTCTGCTCTCAGGTTGCTGAAAGTTTGTAATTTTACTTGCTATTTGATTATAAAAATGTAAAACAAAATCTTTACATGATTTACAAATTTCTATTTGATTTTAGACGTTTTTCCAGTGTAAGCCATATGTTGCACATGCATGTAAATGGTACAAATTGTTTTGGTTTTGGACAATAAGCTTTTGAGTTTTACAACCCTTGCAAGGGGATTGTGAGTCCAACAAATTTAGTGTTGAGGGATACAGTTTGGTTCTCCTTAATACATAATATAACAAAGGCCTAGAAATTTTCCTTCAAGGAATATGCAAATGTTTTTTGCACATCTTGGCCTGCAGTTTGAATGAATGGGCATTAGTGCGTGTTATCTGCATTGGTGCATTTGATGATGTCATTTCGTTCTTACCACCTTTTGAGGTTTGAACATTTGTGCTTGACAACTTAGCTGCTCGAACAAGAACGGAACACTTTTTCTGTTTTTTGGTAATTGCTAAAACAGGTGGCTAGCCTATAGGACATATATTTTGACGTCTTAACTGCAGGGGCAAAATATGTGTGAACTGCATGTTACTTCTGTTTCTTCTATTTCATACAGAAACAGGGCTTCTACATATTTTTAACTTTGAACATTTGTGCTTGCAAAATTAGCTACTTGAACAAGTACTAAACACTTTCTATGTTTTTTTATTAAGTGCTGGAATAGGAGTCTGCCCTGCAGGGCAAATATTTTGCCATCTAAACTACACAATGTGTTTGAACTGCATGTTGTTTTTGTTTCTTCTATTTCTTATGGAAACAGAATTTTTTGGGCAACCATGTCTTTGTGATCAAGAACGTTCAGTTTCTTCCTACTAATTGTGCAATGTCTTTACATGTTAGCTTAGTTGAATGCATATAAAAGCCAAGCTGCTTAACTTATCAACCGCATTCTTATGTGTCCCTCTGTTCATTTATGATTGTTAAATTTATTCATGTTAAATATGTCTTATTTATGCAGTTATAACTGAAACAGTAGTTCCTGCCGCAACGCACGGGCTTATTTTCTAGTACATTCTAAAACATCCATTACTATAAAACAAAAACGTGCATTAGTCAATCGTACTTATTAAAAGGAAACCACGAGACGCATAGATTTGGATTCACTTAACCAATTAGCAATTACCACTACCAGCTACAAAGCAACAAATATAAAAAGCCCGAAATACCCTTAACACTTCTTCACAAACACAATTGTACCACTGTCTGAGCGAATATCCAGAAATATCCCTCACCTTTCAAAAATATCATAGCTCTACCAAACAAGTGCCCAACTCCCGCCAACACGTAAGTCTGCTGCGAAAAAAACAACCGAAACAAAAAATTATTAAAAAAAAAAACAGAATATCCGAATTTGAAAATAAAAAATAAAATACAGTAAACAAACGGCGCGCCCGCGCACAAAGAGTGAGTCGCGAAAATTCAGTACCTGTGACGTCAGCACGATCCGTACGAAAAAGAGTCCAGAGCACGAGCGAAACCGGCGGGTATCGGCGATCGCTTCCTCCTCCTCTTCGTCACCAGTTTCTTCGCTGGAGGAGCGGTCTCGGAAGCAGAGTTAGGAGCCGAAACGACGCCGTAGAGTCTGGAATCAAGGGCCAACGGCGTTGATTGTTGAAGCTGGGAGTACTGGACGAGGTCGAGGCGGGGGCTCGCAGGAGCAGCAGGAGCGGAGGTTGTGTGTTTCCACGAGCTTAGGGTTTCAACGGAGGTGACGCAGCACTCCTTCCAGTTGAGGTCGGCGAGGTCAGCGACGACGTCCTCCAGGGTGGTGATCACAAACGGCGAGATGTAGTCTTTGAGCGTCGAGCGAGCCGGATCGACAAGCGACAGCGAACTCACGGCGTCGCTAAAACGTTTCTTAAGAGTTGAAAAATAGGAACAAAAGAGGAGGAAATGAGATGGATTAGGACTTGTTTGGTTACCGAGAAAGAGAGAGAGAATAAAAGGGGCCAGGAATTCGAACCAGATTTCAAATAAATATGAAAAATGTTAGAAAAAAAAAAGGGAATGCGATGGATTAGGACTTGTTTGTTACCGAGAAAGTGTGAGAAAAACCGGCCAAAGGATTGAAGCAAATTTCAACAAAAAATGGGAAAAAATTAAAAATTAAACTAGCTAAACAGCCCAGAGAAGAAATCATCATGATTCATGACATTTAAAATATAACCGACCAACATAACAATAGTAGATTAATTTTAAGATTTTCTCAGGAACCAAACAGAAGCTAAGAATATGGAGGAAATTGAAATTTCACCTTGGGAACTTTGTAGATCTTCTTGTATCCGTGCATGCCAATGATCTGCAAAACCAAAATTTCGAAAAGGAGCTCGAATCAAACAGTTTAGAAATAAATTGAAAGAAAAATGTGAATAAATTACTAATTTAAAACTAGATGATCTATGATGAAGAAGAAGAAGAAGAAGAAGAAGAGGGACCTGATTGAGATGAGCGACGGTGAGATGGAGGTGGGAGTTGGACTGAATGAGGAGAAGGTAATCTTCTAGAAACATCTTTTCTCTCTGGAAACTCGTCGTCTTCCTTTTTCTCCCACTCGCACTCGCACTCGCCATCTCCATTTTCGCTCTGCTCCCTCTCTCTGGGATTTTTTTTTCTGCTCTTTTATTACTGCGTACTGGCTACTCTTCTGTTTATATATGCGGTTGGTTTATCAACTAACTTGTTTTTTTTTTCTCTTTTCTTTTTCTTTTTTATTTATATTTACACTCTTTCTATTTGATTTTCTTATTATAATTTAGGATTAAGTGCCCTAAACCCCCTAGCCTTTTAGTGTTATTCTAAGTTGATCTTAACATTTTTAAAAATTCGAAACAAGTATCCAATCTTTTGAAAATGTCTTATTCATTAAGTCCCACTTATTTTTTTCGTTAAAATACAAGTGGCAACAATGGGTCCCACTTATTTGCTTACTTGGATACTAAAATAACCCCAAAAAGGCAAAAAGATGAAAAGATAAAAATTCACGAATAAAATGGAAAACAAAAATGAAGATTGGGAAGTCTCGTAACAAAAAAAAAGAGGGTTAAGAATTCAAATAGGCTTTTAAGAAACTTGTTTTCTGTTCATGTGATTTCCTTATTCGTCAATTTTGGGCTAGTAAAGCCTCTAGTTATTCTTTGTGGGCAATGAAGATGGTGGTGCCGGCATCATGACAGCCCATAACATTTCAGCAACCTCAAGACCTTCTTCTCGATATGAGCGGCGTGAGTTGTAGGGTAGAGTTTGTGGTTGTGCATTGAGTTTCGAGGTGATGGCCTGAAGGAGGTGGCGGCAACCGTTACTTGGCGGAGACCATGTTTCCATGACCTTTTATTAGTGTTGGAGACAAAGTAAGCCCTAGTTAATTTAAGAGAAATTCAATTAGGGCTTAACGGATATGATATTTTTAATAGGTTGGGTATTTGTTTGGAATGTTTAAAAAAGATAAGACCAATTTGGAATGACAGGAAAAGATTAGAGGGATTTAGGTACTTAATCCTATAATTTAACTAGACACTAATGCAACAAATTACATATCACAATTGGATTGATTAATAAGAAAACAAGAGGAGTTAAACAAAACGAAACAATAAAAGAGGGAGAAAGAACTCGACAACGGATGAATGAAGGTGAATAAATAGAGGTGTACTCTATATGAGTAACGAGCCTAAGGTTCGAAATCCACAACAATCATACACTTCTCAAGTCAATGCACCTTCCATACAAGTCCATATTTAATTTTTAAAGTACATCCACATAAAGGTCTTGGTCCAACTTAATAAGTTGTTTTCCTTAGATATGTGGTCACGGCAAGAATCAAGTATTCTTGTCTACATACACGAATCCATTAAGCTTTGCAAAAACGACAAAGTCTAGGTCTAGCTTACATGCGTATGCAATCTTTAAGGCAATGCAAGATGGTCACTCAACACAAGTAAGCACAAGTATATCTATATGCAATGTGGAGTAATGTTCCCTTTCGTAGAGCGATAATAATCTGGTAAGTTGAAGTATGAAGCACATACATTGGTTTCCACCATATCCTAATTTGTTCCATTCATGCTTGGTTTTGAACGTAAAAAGTCGGTACATAGATGGATTATCGGCAACAAAATAATTAAGTTATTAAGCAAGCACGCATACCATATGGGCCATATGATATGGCAGAGAAGGAAGGAGGCATTGTGAAGTGACGGCATGGATAAGGCATGGAATTGGCACGTTCTATCCTTGACAAACAGACTCCCTGGAGGAGTTCTTCCGCTCGCTCGCGGGTGTGATCGAAATCGGGTTTCTCGGATACATGCGGATCGAACAGTTAACTACAACGCACACCTTGGGTCTCCCAGCCACGAGAGTGTACGAAAGAGGAAGAGAAAGTGGAAGGAGAAAAAGAAAGAGGAAGAGATGGGCCGGGGATGGAGGCAAGGGCTGTCGGGATAACTGAAAGGGATCGGTTGTGGGTAGGCCTGAAAAACTAGTTGTCTTTATCATTTTCGTATCGTTTTTGTGTCATATTCGTTATCTTAACCGGTCATGTTGTGTAATGTCAAACTCATTATCTTAACGGATTCTTAACAAATGACCAGATAACAACCCAATTTGTTAACGAGTCGTGTTATTTTGTATCGGATTAACCATCCGATAACGACCCTAATAAGGTAAAATGTTTATGCAACAATGATCTTACACAATGCCACCCACCACCCAACATGCTCTCTCTCTACCAGAGGAGAGAGAGAGAGGGGGAGACATTATAATCAAAACTATCCACTTTTGCTCAAAATCAGGAAGTGACACAGGCTGGCATTTTGGGGAAATAAAAAATAATAATAAAAAAACTTTAAAAGGACAACCAAACACATGGAATCCAAAGGCAGGGAAAAATAAATCTAGAGAGAAAATTAATATAAAAAAGAAAAAGAAAAAAAGAAGAAGAAGAATATTACGTATATAATCCCCAAATGTAGAGTAACAGGAAGTAACGGCAGAGCTATTTCTCTCTGCAGGTTCTGAAACAATTGAGTAACTGATTATGTATGTCGCAGGTAAAAATGGTATTCCTTGTAGTAGGAACAGGAAATATGAATAAACATGGTAAATACTAGGAGAGTTACCATACACATGTACGCGAGCCAACGGACCAGACCTGAGATGTTTCGCCATTCCTGCTAGAGATTGCAGCTTCTCACCGATTCTTCCAGGAATTGATGGCTTGGACGGACCATCTCCCTCACCTTTTCTCCATTTTTGTAAATTTTAAACGCTGGAACGGTTCTTATGCTCTCCGCTTTTGCTACGGATAAGCTCTCCTCTACGTCCACCTTCAATCAAACAACAAAGTATTTAATTGTAGATCCTCCCGTATAAGGTAATTCTCCTACTGCATTATGAAATACACGATCAATGCAAAAATGGTAAAATAAATCTCATCCGAAACGGTAGGAACACGGTGAAATGATCTCTTGAGCATGAGGTGAAAATAGACCACTCAATCATTTCACTACCTTAAAAAAGTGAACATATGGATATCGAACACAAAGCATATTTATGAATGGCGATATTTCTGCGCATTGTTCGTTGGATTCAACTTTGAAATGGACGACGGAAACACCTGAAATTTCAAATCTTCAGTTATACAATAGACTTGGATTTTAATTAACTACTAAGAATTAAAAATGGATGAAGCTTACCGGGTGATGATATCGCAGCTTTAAATTTATCCAAACTAGAGACTTCTTCCACTTCACCATCAAACTTCACATTATGAAATTCCTCTCCACGAGACTTGTTTAATGCAACTCGTGCCCGGTGTAGAGACTCAGCAACCTCATTGTCTCCAGGAAGGTCCCTCCTTAAGGCCTCATAATCTCTCACTGCCTCTGCCCATCGTTCAAGCTATAAATTTTGGGAGAAAAGACACCAACAGTCACATATAAATCAACAAATAACAAATTCAAAGAATGAGCTCCCACCCACATGCACATAAGAAGGACAACGTACCTTTGCATTTGAGGCAGCTCTTCGAAGAAGAGCTTTGATGTAATTAGGTTGAATCTTTAGGGCTTGGTTGCAGTCTTCAACAGACTGTTCCCATTGTCCGAGCTTGGACCGACAAACTGCTCTATTGCAATAGAGAACAGAGTTGGAACTATCATATTTGAGGCCCTCCCCATAAGCAGAGCAGGCTTCATCAAATCTTCCAGAGCTAAAAAGATCATTACCCTGAGAACGAGCATTTGCAACCTTCTTCACTTTATTCGAAACCCTCATTACTTCAACATTACTGTAGTCAATCAGTCCTGCCTTCCCTACAGCTGCTACTGCATTCTCAAACCTGCAAAAAACCTATTATCCTTCTAGCTCACTCTAAAAACAATGGCTGGTGTGTTACGTAAGTTTGAAACTTCAGTTCTTACCTTCCTAATGCCATCTCAACCTGGGCTCTGACATACAGAACATAAGCTTCAACAAGCATGCCAAAGAGTTTGGTTTGCAAGTAAGGAGGGTAATTTTCAAACTTGGGTATATCTGCTAGGCTAGATTCTGCATCTTCGAGCTGATGTAGCTTCAGTAGAGCTTCAACTTTACAAGCAACAAGCTGTGTTTTAATTCTAATTAGTTTTAAACGATTTGAAAATTTTTGTTCCACATCAATCAGAAAATTAAGAGAACTTGATCTGTGTTATACCTGAGGAGAGGACTCTGCTCCAGTTGCTATGGCTGCCTCAGATTCCCTTAGCACACTTTTCCAATCGCCAAGCTTACGGGCATCTTCACATTGTTTCAGATGCTTCTCCAATGACTTCAACTTCTGCAACTCAGACTGATCCGGCCGTTGCCCAGGAATACAGAGGTGATGGTAGGCATTTTCAACTAGCCCAAAACTGTAAAATTTCCAAGTTATGGATTAACTGAGATGATGCTGAATGAATTCGAAATGTTCACTTCAGAGTATGATGCAAGATAGATAGTGGACCAACATAACTGAAAACTTCGGAAAACTTATAAGAATCCCAGATGCAAATGGAGGGCCACTAAAACTATAAACTCTATGCAAATAAATTAGCCATAAATATTTCAGTTACAAGCTCTAAAAAGACTCAAAGTCGACATATAGCAACAAAAATACTAGAAATCTGTACTCAAACGCGCAGAAAGATAAAAAGAACACAACATAGAACAATGTTGCAAAAACCATTCAGGTTGCCAGCAACACAGAACACAATGTTGATATCAGAAGTACTTATCTACCAATTCAAATAATAGAAAATGGAAGCGAAAGCTCGAGGTAACACAAACCAATGACACATCAGAGATACCAACAAACCAATAAGAAACACACTTTAGCACAATTCATGTGAAATCTAAACAAACAGACCAATCACATTCCAGCAATGTAAAAAAAACATGTTTACTATAAAAGTTGCACAATCGTACAAACAAATAAGACATCGTAAATAAAATTGCGAAAAACCTACTTTCGATTGATTAAAGTCTCAGTTTTCAACACTACTCACCGAAGATAAAGAGAACCCAAGCGCTGATGCGCCCTCCCATAACCAGGGTCCAACCTGACAGCCTCCTCACACTCCCTCACTGCCTCCGGAAGTCTCCCCAGCGCTGTTAACGCTGCGGCACGGTTACTCCGGTAGGCAGCATTGTCCGGAGACAAGGATATGGCACGATCATACAATGCCAATGCCTCAAGAAACTGGCCTCTTCTATAAAGCTCATTAGCAGATTTCTTTACCTCCTCTGGATCAGAGTTCCCAGTTGCCCTCTTTGCCATCGCAGACTCGCCGCCATTCGCACCCCCACCGCCTCCTCTGACTATGCTGCCGTGGCCATAGTTGCCACCGCCAGACCCCAAAACATCGGTCTTGTTGATTCCTCTACAGACCAATCCAGACTTGGCGATTTTCCCAGATGGGCAAATGTTGCCACTCGGAAAAACAGTGGTGGTCGACGCCATTGAAGCAGAAGAAGATGAAGTTGCTGTATTAGTATTACTACTCGCATTAGTACTGAAGCTGGTATTGAAGCTTGCACCAGAGTAGATCAATGGGGGTCCAGCAGACACCGATCTCCGGTGAACCGGCTTCCAATTCCTCGGCGTCGTACCGGATCGGACCGCCTCGGAGGCTCTCGGGCTTGTTTCGGACGAAACCGAGAGCTCGCCGGAGTGGTTGTTGGGTTTGGAATCCGATCTTCTGCCCAGCTGGGTATTGCTGGTTTTGCTCGAAACTGAACCAGAAGAAGTACCTGAACTGCAGCTTGAACTGGTTACTGCTGCCCCACCGCTGTGGCCGAGTCCATTGCAGCCATTGGCTGAACTCCGAGTCATCAATGGCGAGACGGGCGAACCCAGATCGAGCTGTTTGACATCTGGCTTGTTGCTGTGGTCGTTGGTGATGGTGGTGGTGTCGTTGTAACTCAGTGAGTCACGGAATCGGTTCGTGAGGGAATCAAAGCCCATTTCTTGCAGAGATTTGGCACTGGTGTGGGGCATTTTTGCTCAGTGCCTAAAGCTTCCCCAGAACAAAACAGAGTTTGTGAATTCTGTGAGCTTTCTTTCTTTTGTTGTTTTGAATTTCAATGCTCTTTGTTGAAAGAAGCAAAAGGAAGGGAGTGATAAGAAAATGTGGAGAGGTTGGCTTGCGGCGGCTGTAGGGAGGAGGAGATGAAGGAGGAGGAGGTGGAGGAAATGGAAGAAATAAAAGAAAGAAGAGAGAAAAGAAGGGGATGGGGATGGGGATGGGGATGGGGATCCCGTGATGTTAAAAGGCGCAAGCAAAGAATGACTAAATGAGAGACATTTCCCCCCTTTCCTTTAATCAATTGAAACAAAAGGTAAATAGAAATTAATTTTTTATTTTTGGTTTTATCTTCTATTTTTTTGTGAATTAGATTTCTTGCCAAACAAAGCATGAAAAATGATTCCTTTTTAATTTTATTAACTAAAATTGGATTAGACCATTTATTATCCTTGTCTCAATTGTATCCATAGCTACCTGCCTCTTTCTCTATATTTATAATTTACATACAAAAAAGCTCAAACGGTAACTAGATAGTAACATAACACGGCGCTAACCACTTTTATCATCTGAAACGTTAATTTTTTGGATCTACCTTCTTAGATAACTTTTACAAAATTTCATCCAAATCAGAAAAAAAATTTATTGTAGAATCGACTCAAACACGTGATTAGTGACATAATAAATAATTCATTTTCTGGGAAAAATCTCAAGTATATAGGTATATACGGAAAACCAAAAGCCCACTCACTGATATGTCGAAGGGTCGTAGCCCCCGAGTCTCGATTGATGGCGCTCGTCCTCAGGATAGGTCTCATCTATATGCGAAATAACTGAATAAACGTTATTTAAAGCATATACACAAAACTAGGAAATAACTTCTCATACAATGCTCAAATGAGGTATTTTAGAAAAGTTTTTCATGACCCCACGCGCCCTCACGCACCGGCCAAGGCACTGCCAGACACGCGGCCCACGCGCAGACACGTGCTTGGCACACCAAACCGATTCCCTAACGACGTTAGGAAATATTCCGTTAAAAATCAGAATATGCCGTTATGTTTACCTGACGACGTTAGAATATTCCGTCAACTTTGACGGAATATTCTCCTCTTTCTTTCTTGGTTCGCCAGAGTCCGGCACCAGTCACCGCTGCGATCACCAGAACTGGAAAAATAATCAAACCTTCATATCTCCTTCGATTCTTAACCAAAATTCAAAGAACATATTCATACCACTTTGGGGACCTAAAACCAACAGAAAGTCGCCTGAAAAACTTCAATATTTCGACCAAACCTGGGCTTCCCGACGTCCAAATCACTTCAAAATTACTCCTTGAGCTTCGTGATGATGTTTTAAGGCTCACTATAGCCTTAAAACTCCTTGAAAACTTCACGATTACGAGTGCATGAACAGTACTCAAAATATGAGATTCTGGGTTCTTGGCTTTTACGAGTTCTCACGTCGAACTAAAGGTATGGATGTGTTTCTGAGCTCACAAGGAACACAAAAACAACCTCCTCGATGTCAATCCGTGGTTTGAAAGCTGAGTTCAAAGGGTGACCGTAAAACTTATACCGACAATGGATGGAAGCCGAGAGAAGGAGAGAGAGAGAGTCAACGGGATGGGTATGGGTGTGTGAGTGTGTGTGGTCCAATTTGCAACCAACCAAAAATAAAACCTAAATCCTAAATAGTTCCAAAAGTCTAGGAAAATTAGGAATTGAACCACAACCAAAAACATATCACACAAACACATCTCAACGTCCAAGGGTATTTTAGACAATTCACACCATCAAAAAATTTATTTCAGGACGGGTTGTGATAGTGTATGAGGTGAATTGAATGTGAAGAATTGAAATAAAATAAGGTAAGATAGTATGAAATGGTGAAAATGATGAGAGAAATGGTGTAAGTACTTATAGGAAAAAAAATTGGGAACTTACACGAAAAGCTCCCGGTACTGTTCACTTTAACGAAAAACCACATTTTTACACTAAAGAGTCAATCTTAGTACTATTCACTTTACCCTTTCTTTTGTCCTTATCGTTAAAACTCAAAGTTTTCAAGCTTTTTTCATTAGTTTTCTTAAAAAAATTAGAATTTTTAAATCTCTTATTTGAATATTGTCTTAAATATATATATATATATATATATATATTAGTTGGGCTCAACTGAATGGGTGGGGGTTGGCTAGCCCACTAGCCAAATGGCTGAATTTTGGCCCGGTGGGTCTCAAGGTTATTTTGGTAAAATAAGTATCTAAATTCATTAAAAATTACTTATTTCATCCCTCCTATTATGTTCAAAATTATTTTATCCAATTTTTCGTCAACTTAAGTCACTTGACACACTTTAAAGTGTAATACCGTATTTTCTCGCCCATAAGCCCTTAACATGTCATATAGTCGTGAATCTAACGTCTAATTTACTGTCCGAAGTTAATTTCATACACTATTTCTTTATGAAAAATTACCATTCTACCTTCCAATGTGTATCACATGAAAATAACGTGACCTAAATTGACATAAAATTGAATATAGTAGCTTCAAATCTAATATCAGGGATGTGATTGGCAAAATTTTATAATTCAAGTACTAATTTTTCTGAAAAAATATTTTAGGGGACCTAATTTTCACTCAGATAATAATTCAGAAACTAAACAGTTCACCTAGTAAATAGATAGCTTAAAGAGATATGTAATTAATTTTTATTTTGTCCTTTACAAAGTCCAAGATAGAGAGACCTTTAAGTTCTTCGCGTTAGCGACACAGCGCTTGGCATGCAAACTATGAAGGACCTCTCACCTCTCCGCCGACACCAAGGCGCCGTCCAAAAGTCCGAAACCTCACTCTGTCGAGGCGCCGACCCCACTCCTCCGAGGCTCCTAACTGCAAAGGACCTCACCGCCGAGGCACCGACCATTAACCACACTCAATCTCCATTCTCCAGGTGGGTTGCTCAACTTGCTCTAAATTTTTATTATATGGTGTGGGTAGAACGAGTTTTTATGAAATTTGATTGTTTGGGTTGATAATCGTGTGTGTTTGCAGATGAACTTTATATGTAGTTTTGATTGATAAAATTTGAGTTTTCTTGTTTTTTCCGTATATATAATTGTGTCACTTACTCAGTTTGTAATTAGATTTTTTTTTTTTTAGATTCCTGTTTAAATATTTAAAGGTGCCGCATAGTAAAAAATTCATGGGTAACAACTCATTTACTTTACCGTTTTGGAACCCCGTACAACTCGAGGGTATATGATAGATATTTGAGAAATATTATATTTTTTTTCTTTGAGCACATTGGTATTTTTATATTAAGGGAAGAGAGGGTTTGGCAAAACCACACAATAAAAGTCTAATTTGGTATCGAATACGCCATCAACGAGATTCAAACCTAAGACTTTTCATTTTCAAGTGAAGAAAAATTCTTCTTACCATGGTACTAAATGACAAATACTATTAAAACTCATCTTTAGAAGGAGGACTTATTGTCACGAAATAGAAAGTTTGCTCACTTGGAATAAAAATTAGAGGATCTAAACTGGTAACCAAAATGTCTCGGATTAAACTCAATAGTTCATTCCGTTTTGGGCTTGTACCTGATTATCTCTTCTTTAATAGATGCGGCTACTTGTAATTTAAAGGTAATTGGACTGAATTTGTTGAACTGTCAACAAATTATGGAGGAGTCATGGTTTAGTCATGATTGTGTTCTTTAAACTAAATACTTAATTGTCAAAGATAACTCGTTATAATCTATTTCATGGGGTATATTGCAATCCTTTCTCCATATTAGACTACCTCCAATTGAGATTTAAATCCAAAGTATGCTCTAACTAAGATGTCTATCCTACGTGGATTAGTGAAAGGATTGTTTGCTACGAATTCTTGTTGATGAGAATATACGATGTCTTTTTTTTTTTTTTTTAAATCTTTGTTGCTTGGGTCTCAGATTTGCACCAATCATAAATAATGATGGTTGGTTTTAACTGATTTCTATTTAAAAGTGGTCCGGTAAATATTATTTGAATAAGATAGACATGTACCGGAGCAAGAAAAAATTTGACATTGTCACATGACTAATTGGAAAACAATGAGTAGATTTCAAGTACTTCGTTGAGCAGATTGATAATCTCAAAATTACAAATATCAATAGAATCGTTAAATCTCGTGTTATGTGCAGATCATGTAAGAACAAAAATCTCAAATCATATAGATAGCTTAGATCGTTGAAAAGAGTTACTGAATGTGCACCATAAGGAGTATATGTAAATGATTAGGATTTGAGGACACACGCTTTTAACACTCATTTTTGTGGCCCCACTCGTAATGTACTTTCTATGATTTAGCTGTCTATCTTTTATGTCTTGCCTCAAATATTACATCTACCAAAAACCACTCAATTCTGAAACCATATAAACTTTGGATTCATTTTAGTGTTTCTTTGTAAAATCGTGTCCATCTATTTTATTCACCACAAATAGATGTCTTAAGAGTTTTGAATTTGTCTAATTTTTTGCAAGGATGATCTATAAACAATGTACTAAAATATAGACGGTTTAGATCATTAAAATAAAACTATATATTTATATCTTTAGGAGGTGAGCTTCACTAGTAAAAAGATAAAATTCTAAATTTACACCTCTCACATAAAGTAGAACTCAATATTTACATTTCTTAAATGTGTAAAGTGAAATATAAAATGTAAATTGTACGTTTTAAATTTGCCCGTCTTTTTTTTTAGTACAAATATATAAAGTGAGAATGATAAAAAGGTGAAACATTCAAAATACCAAAATTGTCCTTCAAAATTACAATTGAACCACAAGAATTTAAAGTAATTCACCACATTTTAATTTTGAATGAATTTTAAATTTCAAACTTTAATTAAAAAAAAAAAAAAAACTCCCACATTAGTAGATGGTTTCATGGTTTTGCTTCATTTTTTTTTTTAATAATTTTTGAATAAAAAAAAAATTAAAAGACATAATCTAATATAAAAAAGGCAATTGCGTATGCATGTGACAAGATGCTAGTGTTATACTAAAAGGAGAGAGGAATTCAGTTAAACCAAATAATGAATAACTTAATTTGATATTGAATTCGTCATCTACCAAATTCAAACCTATAACCTCTCATTTACAAGTGAATATTTTGGACGGAGATGTTGGAGAACTTTCATTGTTGTGTTGCTCATCATGAGCTTACGTGTATTATGTATTACCCTAATTAGTATTTTAACACACCCATATATCATATATGGCCAATGTGTGCCGTACTTGTGAGACAGTTGGATGACATAAACCCTTCAATAAGTGAAATTACCCAAGTACCCATGCCTTAACACTGCATCACAGCCCATTATGTACCGTCAATAATTCTCATATGAAATATTGTATGCGTCGTGCGGTGCACAATGCATGTCTTGGTCTGACTCGAAACAAAACAAGACAAGAAAAACTAGGTCCCACATAAATAAGGATAAACCCTAAATCTGAACACTACATAGAAGGCTCAATAAATCACCTCCCTCCTCCATTTATGGTAATATTTATCTCTTAATAAATATGCTTACAGCGTTGCTAGAGATATGGGTGAGTTGGAAAACCGGAAAATTGAAAAAAAAAAAAAATACACAAACAAACCATTCGTAACAAACCAAAACTAGTCATCTAGTAATATGGTCTAGTGATATTTCTTTTTATTTGTTAGTGAGAGGTTTTAGGTTTGATTCTAACCAAAGACGAATTTGAACCACATTATTGCTAGCACATTGTGAGGTTAAACCCACCCCTCCCCTTTTGTGTAGATACTATTGTTTGTTAAAAGAAGAAACAAAACTGATAAAATAAAAAACCTGAAGCTAAAGAAATTGAACTGAACAAAAAACTATTGGTTCAATTTCGGTTTTAGTGGTTTCGAAAACTGAATTGAACATAACCGATATAACTTAAACCCAAGACAGAGTCGTTTTACAGTTAGGTTAACCCTAGACTTGGTAATTTCTGACAAGACCCATTAATCCGATACGACACGATATGAAATTAACAAGTTATTGGGTCGACACAATAATGAATCGAGTTATTATCGGATAACGCGATAAGCACATGGTAAGATAACGGGTTGGTCTGGGTATACATGTGGATAACCCGATACACGATAAGAAAAATATTAATTTAATAATTTTTTGCCCCTAAAAATACATAATAATTATATATCTGATATTATATATTTATTAAATTAAATTTAGAAAATTTGGAAAAAATGAGGTAATATATTTTTATATGGTAGAGTACTATTGTTTTATTTCTGTTCATAATTATTTTGGTAAACTTCTCATAATAATGTTTGATTTTTCTATACTTAATTTATGCAGAAGAGAGTTCTGATGTGGAAAACATTACTGAAAACATCATCAACATAACTCTTGAAGGCAATAGATCAAGCCGAAGTTCCAATACAATTTCCTCATGATGATCGATGAGAATTGATGGATTTTGTAAAAGAAATAACATGCAAGCTTTGAGTTTCATTGACAAGGATTTAACTTCTGAAAAAGGCTTCACAACTTTGAAAAGAAAAACTCATTCATTTTGCATATCCTTGCACATTTGATATTTTGTAGTAGATTAGTAGTGTATTGGCGCTTTTTTATTAAGCTCTTATTTTGGAGTGTAGATGAAGTACTTGATGACAAATGTGTTTTTATATTTTGAAATAATATTTATGTGGTAATGTGGTATGTGCAAATTTAAGAATTTTTTTTTTCTTAATGGGTCGAGTCATTTTACATATTGGTTAAAGTAACCTGACTTGTTAAGGACTCGTTAAGATAATGAGTGTGATACCACACGACTCATTATGATAACAAGTATTACACGAACGCGACACAAAACACGACAAACACGATCCGTTTGTCAGACCTAGTTAACCCTAAGCGTGTTCTTCCTCTCCTCGTCCACATCACTTGAGTCCTCACTCGAGTCGTGTTCGTTTGCCTTTGCCGCTCCTCGTCCTCAAACTTCAATCCCCGTCGTTTTCCTCATCGCCGCTCCTCCATATTTACATTGACATTGCTGTGTTTGGACAACACAAATGTTCTTAATGGAAGAAAACAAAACCGTTACAGACACATTTGTGCATATATCATAAATGTTGTTCCACTCCAATGCTAAATGGGATTCCTGCAATTGCAGATGGGGTTACACTTTCAATGACATGATGCAATTAAATTTAAAGTAATAGTAGAGTAACTAAAACACCCAAGTAGGATTGGAATAACCCACTAAATTCAAAGAATGTCGAATAAAAATATATTTGTTAATTTGCATATATTGTCCAAGTTAATTTACTAGAAGATGAAGAAGTGAAAGAAAACTTGTACCTCTGTATCTTATCATTTTTTTATGGGGATCAAAAGGGATACGTTTCTTAACAACTTCTCCATTTTTTACTTTCATTTGGATAAAATATGCTAGTTAACATCCATATTTTTATTTAAATTCATAGTGGCCACATACATCTCTTACTTGTTTTTGTCCAACTTCATAGATTTGAGGCCATTCTAACATTCTTTTCTTTTCCTGTGAGTTTACGAAACGTAATAGAGAAACAAACAACTACATAATTCGATTTCTTCGACAGCAACAAAACTACGGTCCTTGAGGTGCATATAATTCTCAAAGGGGTGTGATATCTACACACTAATTTTTACTTCTCACACACTCTTTATTAATTTCTATCATTCGATTTTCTTCATTTCATTCGATCCGACGGCTGAAAATTAAGAGCGTGTGTGAGAAGTGAAAATGAGTGTGTAAATAGCACATCTCTTCTCAAATTGTTGAAAAATCTTGGACAACTATTTTCTGAAATAATTAATCAAGTAAAGTACATCCCACATGGTTGAAGATTCACACGTACATTTCAGAATTCATTTTAATCAAGTATATTATGCACACAAGGACAAACGTACAGCATAAGGCCCAAATTCAAATTAAATCAAAGGTCAATTTACTATTAATAATCTTACAGGTCTATTCCATATCAAATATTTTCTAAGGCGCATACGATGCTACTCATCATTTGTTGGGGAACTGAAATAGCAAAAACGCCATTCTGTACCGCCTGAATTAGTATATAAATAACGGAGCAATCTACCGTTTCAGTATTTCTGCTCATATACCCTTAACATTATCATAAGCCAGCTTGCTTCTAGTACACTAGCAAGCTACCCATGGAGTTCCTTAACATGAAGCTGTGGAAATATATGTGCCTTAGCTTGATCCTCACCTTGGGGGCTTGGTCTTCTGAAGCCACTTCTCGTACTCTGCAAGATGCATCTATGTATGGGAGATACGAGCAATGGTTGATTCGTTATGGTTGCGTATATAATGACATTAATGAGAAGGAAACTCCTTTCAAGATATTCAAGGAGAGTGTGGCGTTTATAGAATCTTCTAATAAGGATACAAACAAACCTTACAAAGTATCAATCAGTTTGCAGACCTTACAAATGAAGAGTTCAAAGCCTCAAGAAATGGATTCAACGGACATGAGTGCTCCACGAAGACAACTTCTTTCAAGTATGAAAATGTGACTGCATCATTACCAGCAACAATGGACTGGAGAGAGAAAGGAGCAGTAACCCCCATCAAGGACCAAGGCCAATGCGGTAGTTATATAAACGTCTAGCTTATTTATTTATTCATATTAACTGGTTTGATTTGATACTTTATTCTAACTACTTTAATTCCAATCAAATACAGGTAGCTGTTGGGCCTTTTCAGCAGTGACCGCCACTGAAGGAATAACACAGCTTACAACTGGGAAATTGATCTCTTTGTCTGAGCAAGAGCTTGTTGATTGTGATACCGCTGGTGAAGACCAGGGATGTGAGGGTGGCTTGATGGACGACGCCTTCCAGTTCATCCAAAAAAATCACGGGATTAGCACAGAAGCTAATTACCCCTACAACGGCGTTGAAGGAACATGTAACACCAAGAAGGAAGCAAGCCATGCAGCCAAGATAACTTGCTTTGAAGATGTCCCTGCAAACAGTGAAAAGGCCCTTCTTGCTGCAGTTGCTCATCAACCTGTTTCCGTTGCTATTGATGCTAGTGGTTCCGACTTCCAGTTCTATTCAAGTGGTGTCTTTACCGGAACTTGTGGAACGAGCCTTGACCATGGTGTTACCGCTGTTGGTTATGGCCTGAGTGAGGATGGGACTAAGTATTGGTTAGTGAAGAACTCATGGGGTGCAGAATGGGATGAAGAGGGGTACATTAGGATGCAAAGAGATGTTGCAGCAGCCGAAGGACTTTGTGGAATTGCTGTCTGCATCTAACCCCACAGTCTGCCGCATGCAGACCTACGCCACACTTTCCTACATGGCAATCACTTTTAAATTTGGGTTTTATTTGAATGTTTATAATTAGGTGAGTTTTTATAGAGGAAATAAGAGTTACAAGGGTCTATATCTAAAGAACCCTTAATTTTACCATCAACAGTGAAACCAATGCCTACTATTTATATGCCTGGTAGGCTGGATCATACGTATCAACTTGTATGTGTAAAATACTTATAAGATTGGCCGTAAGGAAAACTAGCCATCTTGTGAAAACCTTCTTCAGTTTCGTCTGTTTTAGTTAAGCATATAGATCTAAACAGTTAGATCCAATACATGCGAACAACCTCTATTTGGTGATCATGCATTCCAATCTGTTGATTATCCACTGTGAACACTTGTGCAAATCGATAATTGTTTGGTCTTCTTCTATGCAGACAAATATACAGTCGTTAGATTCAAATAAAATCCCTTTTCGTTGTTATAAAGAATCCGGTTTCAACTGAGTTATTGTCCGGATGATCTTTAAAAGTGAACCTGAAACTTGGAACGATTCCTATCAATCAAACGTATATATTTGCATATATCTTAAATGTGCATATCTCCTATATCATGCAAATCACAAAATCGATCGCATTAGAATGCAAAGAGATGTTGGTTGGGACCAAGTATTACTAGATGGGTTGCTCAACTTGCTCTAATTTTTGATAATATGTTGTGGGTTGGACGAGTTCTTGTGAAATTTTATTGTTTGGGTTGATAAGCGTGTGTGTTTACTGATGAACTTTAGATGTAGTTTTGATTGATAAATTTTGGAATTTTCTTGTTTTTTCCGTATATATAATTGTGGGTCACTTCTCAGTTTGTAATAGGCTTTTTTGGGCTCCAACCCTGTTTAAATATTCAAAGTCAAGAGACTCAAGACCCCTCCTAGAGATCACATTGTACATTTCTTTAATGGGGCTTTTGAATTCCGGTCCTATCCCATTACAATCTGTTGGATCTAATCCAGACACATATCAAAGTTGCTGTCCAAATTGTTAAATAAAATTGGGTTCGGTATGGTTACCATATCAAAACTCCCGTACTGATTTTTGTACCAAGTTTTTGGTTTGACAAAATTTATTACCATTATTGTGCCAAACTTTTGGTATACTAAATTTTGATATGCCAAATAGTTCGGTTGACATCGTATGATAATGGTAACTATCACTTGGTTTTGAGCCACTTTTTTGAGCTAAAATATGATTTTTTTTTTCAACCCAATTCCAGGGCAAACTCTTTTTTGTGTGTCTTTATCTCATATATTGTAGCCTAAATTCATCAATCATTCATCATTCAATAAGTCAAATGATGCATCAAGATTCATGATGGAAATTAAGGGTACAATTCAAATAGAATTTACAAACCAAATCAAATAGAAGTTAAGTTTACAATCCAAATAGAAGTTAAAATTTCAAACCAAATGAAAATTGGAAGTGGATCTAAACTTCAAAAAAAAAAAAAAAAAAAAATTCATCGATCAATTCTTCAAGTTTGAGATGTAGAAGCATTTGGAGGAGGCATTGACTTATAAAATATTGAGGTTGAGCTTGTGTCAAGCCTACATTACAAGCAAATAAAATATATTAGTAGCATTTAGAACAAGAATTAAAGTTGAATCCCTTTTAATATTATTGAAATATTATATATATTATTATAATAAATATAAGTTATATAATATAATATAGATTTATATTTTTCGGTACGATACGTTAATATTATCGGTAATGTTATCAAATACAATGACAGTACATAAAATTTGGGTTCGGTACAATACATGTCATTATTAATTGGCACAAAAAAATTGGTACAAAATTGGTATGGTACGATTGATAATTCGGGTGAAATGGTAATTTGGCAAAAAAAAAAAAAAAAAAAATAATCCATTACTATTGTTAAAGAGAGCTACTAGACCTTCCCCATTATCTTATTTTCTCACCCATGTTATAATCCCACCCACCTTAAAAACACCCACCTTAAAAAGTTAAAAAATTAAAATGCTAATTTCCCACCCACTATGATTCCCAAAATAACCTTTAATATATACATACATATGAAATTATAAAATTGTCTCTTAAAAATATAACAAATAATATGTAAATGAAAACCACTAAGGTTTACAAATTCAAATGGAAACGACATAGGTATCCAAATTCAAAAGAATTCGACAACGACAAATTTAAAAATATGATGAACAAATTCAAATGACCTACACATAAATTATTCTTCTACATTTTCAATGGAAACATAATCTTCTACCTCTTCCGTAGAAGCGTCATCTTCTACCTGTTCAATGAAAAAGTCATCTTCTAAGTCCATTACTATTTTTTTACTTTCTCTGAATGAAAGGAGATGAAAATATGAGTTAGGGTTTAAGGTAGACAAATTGCCTCCCATGCCCAACCTATTTTTTTTTTTTTAATTAAGCAAAACAAGATAATTAATTAATGTCCTTATCAGTCTTTTTGTAAATTGACAAATTTGTAATTAAAAAATTCATTAAAAGGTTGGTGGGAAGATAAGACATTGGGATGGGAATAACATCACTAAAACACGCCTTGACTTGCCATGTAGACTACAAAGTGGGGTTTAAAGTTTGTTTATTTTACCCTATATGCCATTGACACGATATGCTTTCAATCCCCACATTCACGCATATCTTTGATAAAGCATGGCTTAATTAGATACTAGCATATGGGCACACACAAAATGTGTGTAATTTTTTATTTATTTTTATTTTTAAAATGGAAGGAGAGAGGAAGAGAGTGAGAGAGAGCATGCGAGTGGGGAGAAAAGGGAGAGAGTTTTATTTTTTAATTAGGGATATGTAAAAATTACATGTAGGTGAAGTTAAAAAAGAAAGCAAAAATTTGGTTGTATAAAATTACATTACTACCTATATTTCTTATTTATGTTTAGTTTTAATTAGAAGTTTAGAATGATAATTTCATAGAGTTTTGGTTGACAATAAAAATTCTATTAATATGTAGTTTAGATTCAATTTAAATCTTCAAAAGTGCTACACAGTAAAAAATTCATGGGTAGTGTTGGAAAGGAAATTTTGATTAAAACGGTGGCTTAAGCTGTGCCACTCTATACAATGCAAACATTCCTGCTTCCCAAAATGCTATGTGATGATTTAAACCACATGGTTGCCTAGTTTTGATGGGGGTGTGAGGTAGGTCAAAGAAGAATTCATTGGGTTAATTGGAGACAATTATGCATACCTAAAAGTAAAGGGGGGCCAAGATTTAAAGACTTATATGCCTTTAAATTGCTTTACTTGCTAAACAAGGTTGGAGGTTTATTCACCATCCCTCGTCACTTGCGGTAAGAGTATTTAAGGCGAGATATTTAACTACCATCGTTATCTTACAAGCACTGGTGAGGAAGACTGCATCATACATATGGAGGAGCATTGCTGAATCCAGAATGATTATTAGGAAAGGTTCTGTTTGGGTTTATATTTGACACTGGGCTTTGTGATAGTGGAGGCCCAAAGATGCAAAAGCAAAGAGAAGATTGGGCTCAGGCAAGTCGATAGGCCTGAGAAGAATTGGAAGCTATTTCAACAAAGGCATAGACCATGTCTATGTTTGAAGTGATGGACATCAAATGACACCTCACCACCAGCCAAAAAGCACTTTTCAGGGCATGGATGAGTAAATATGTGATGACTCACTGCCCTCCGAAAGCTATCAGCTAAAGGCAAAACTTGGACAGTCGGGCCAAATTGTCTATAAAAGCAGAGAGGGACACTAGAGACCAGGATACTCAACTAATTAATCAAAAGACATCCAATTTGCTCTCAAACAAGCAAGAAACCAGAAAGCTAAACTTTGTCCAGATCCTGTCCTTTTTAACTGTAGTTCCCTTATTGAAAGTCGTCTTTTGTCAAGCTAAACCTTGTCTAGATCCTGTCATTTTTAACTGTAGTTCCCTTATAGAAAGTCATCTTTTGTCAAGCTTGGAAGCTTTGCTACCTTCCCTTAATGTTGTAGTATCGATTCCCTCTAGTAAAACCCTTTTACTTTTCATCCCCCAGAGTATACAAACCCCTGTAAGCACAAAGAGAAGTGATTGCAAAAAGTTGAACCTTGCTCGACAAGGTTAAATCTTTTCCGAGTCTCTTTTGTTTGTACTTATATATAGTAGATCTATTATTTAGTGCATTTTCCTTCATGGTTTAAAATCATTTTCAACTGTTTTCCACTTAAAAGTTTCATCTGCAATCAAATCTGGATAAGTTAATGAACCTATTTTCATTAAAGCAAACTTTGATTAAGGAAATGGTTGAGAGGGCCCTGAACCCCTTTCATTTTGGACATACAATGTTATGAATTAAAAGTCCTTGTTTACAAGGCAAGAAAAGAACTTTATACAGACTTAACCCATCTGTGACAATAATTTGATATACAAGAAGTCTAAATAACTTGTGGCGCAAGTAACCAACCTAATTCACACATATTCAACAATCTTTTATACAAAGATAACAGTGGCATACTCAGATCCTTGTTAGTTTGGATTGTGAGCCTCAAGGCCTAAACCAAATGCCCCATAAAGGCACATTTCAAACTAACAATAAACTTGTATTGCAGCACACCAAGCAGCAAGATCGTGCTCGACAGGCAAGAAAGAGTTAGAGCCCAGTGGAGTTGTGTGAGGGACTAGATCCAGAATCCAGCTCGAACATAGTTTTGGCACGCTCGGTGGGACCTCATTGATATCTTGTATGTCAAGAAGAAGGAAGAAACAAACATTCAGGTGGAAAGTAGAGTTTGGACAACCCCTTTGTCCAACAGAAGCTAGTATGACAGATCACCCGGAAGATTTTCCCTCACTAAGAGGCCCTACGATCTAGAGAGCCCGACTTCTTCTGAAAAGTTAGGTGGAAAAGTCACCAATGAAGACGTGTAAGCCACTATGGTGCAAATGCTAATAAGTATGGAGAAAATCTCTCTGGAGACTAGATGAGATGTTAGCAGACTCTGTTCCTTAATAGGAACTCTACAGAGAAAGCTGGAGTTAGAATACTCTACACTGAATGATGACTGTATTGAGGAAGTCATCAGGGAAGTAAGCCCTGAAAAGGGACCAGTGATTTCTTTGTTCTCTTTACTCGAAGAAAAAAAGGATAAGGGGAAGAAGAAGAAAAGGTTGGAACAAGTCAACCCGAGAAAGAATAATTCCAAGAGATAAGCTTGCCTGATCCTCTATTACTTCCACTAGATGGAATGAGGCAGATTGAGCAGGAAAGAGTGAAGATGGAGGTAACCGATCCAGTAGAAGAGACAAGCAGAAAAGGTTTATCCATAGATGCGGGTAAACTTCACCCTTATAAACCACCATCGTTGGCTAACAAAGGAAGAGAATTTAGATGGAGGTAGTCAGAACCATAGAAGGAAGCTTTCTTGGGCATTGACTGTAGCCCGAAGCGAAGCACTTCTTACACCCTACATAATAACATGGCTAACTAGTAACTCAGAAATGATTTGGCAAAACTAAGAAGGATGATGGTCCAGAATGCTCAGCCACAGGCTTGCCCTATGTTTAGGATAACATACTAGAAGCCTTATCATGAATACATTGATGAGCTGAATCATTTCCCTTTTGACATCAAGATGTCCGCATTCCCAATTTTCAGTGGGGAAGACTATAATGTGTCTTCCAGAGACCACATTTCCAAGTTTTCAAATTATTATGTAGCATTAGAGGACAACCCTAACTATAAGTTGAGACTTTTTGGAAATTCATTAATAGGCTTGGCCTCCCAATGGTATTCTCTGTTACCCCTTAATTTCATTGCCAATTGGGGGCAGATAACGATGGCCTTCCATGAGCAGTTATACAGGGTGGAACCAGAGATGACCATCAATGATCTGGTGGAGGTAAAGCAGTATGAACATAAGTCTACGGAGGATTTCATGATGAGATTTAGAAAAACCAGGATGAGATGCTAGTTCCCAATCAACCATGCTCAGTTCATAGCCATTGCCCAGAAGGCTCTAAAGCCACATTTGAGAAAGAAGTTTTATGATGTGCAGTTTAACGAGCTTCAAGAATTGGTGATCCCATCTACTAAGTATGAGAAGTTGCTGATAGAGGAACATCAAGTGAAGCACTCATCTAAAGTGCCTCATTTATATAGGAACAAAGCCCCAATACACCAATTAGAGTTTGAAGGCCTAGAGCCGGAAGAAAATGATAGTAGTTTGGGAGAAGGGATTGAGTTATGTGCAGCAGAGATGACCATTCCTTTCAAACCTTTAATGGTGAAGGGATTGGTCTAGCCTATTAAGGACTAGAAGATCGTGATAAATGATGGAGGTTTTTTTGCCTATGATGCCCCCAAAGTACCAGGCATATTCCTTTGATCTAACTAAGGCAGTAGACATTTATGAGGTACTAGTGATGGCTAGAGTAATCTTGCCCAACAGCACCAAGAAGATGCCCAAACCTGAAGAGCTTAAAGGAAAGAAGTACTACAAGGTTCAATACACCTTCAATCGTTCCATAGCTAATTGTGTGCAGTTCAGAGATTGGATCTAAGACTTCATAGTTAAGGGAAAACTGTTATTAGAGAAACCTCAAGCCTATATGATGATTGGCACATATCCATTCCTTGAAGCCCCAATCAACATGATCAACCTTAATTGGGTTTAGAAAGGAAAATGAAAGGTTTCCTGGGATGAGAGGGGAGAGAGAAGGTAAGCTGTTAGGCCATTAGAAAGTGTTAGAAGGTTAACTGATAGACCCTAAGCAACTGTGGTCAAAGGAGTGGTTTTATGCAGTAAATGTCAATGTGAGTGTGAACTCGAGGTGCCATCATCGGGCGCCATTATTGGTCGGAAGTTGGTAAGAAGAACATAGATAGATGAGTGAGATACCAGCAGATGTATTAGTCGGGCTGCTTAGAAAGAAACCATTAAAAATGTGTTCCAGAGATTGAGAAGAGATTCAGAGCCCAATGGCTTATATGAGGTGTTCAGAAACTATGAAGCCTCTGAAGAAGCTGAAGATAAGGAAGCAAAGTTGCCAAGGTGGGTGGATGTGAAACCTCCCCAGCCAAGTTATCACAGCAACATGAGACAAGGATGGTGGGAGGGAACCATAAGCCTAATTCCCCTAGTTACTGAAAGAGATCAAGCCCGACTCGTACATAGTAGGGAAAGATAAGAGACTTATTAGAGAGATGAGGGCATCCATGATAAGGAGGGTTCAAAGATAGCATAAAGCTCATATGAACTCATTAAAAATCCTTGCCATTTTATAAGCTTCTGAAAATCTTAAGTTCGAGAAGGTCACCCAATGAGGAAGAAGACAACTCCAGTGGAGAAGTAAGAAAGAGATAGAGAAAACTAATAGTAAAGCTGAAGGTGAAGGATATCATATACCTCAAAACCCTTATCTAAGGAAGTATAGGGTGTTGAGAAGAGCTCAAGATAGTGTGGTGATGATGCCTATACCAGGGTGGAATCCAGAGCCTATCTATTTTGGAACTATCTCCCCTGAAAGGGGGATACCTCTACATTTACTAGAAGATGCTCCTTATGAAATCCCAAGGCAGTTGCATAACTTTGATATAGCAGAAGAGGAGGAAGTGCCTGAGTTGATGCTAACCAAGGATGCCTAGACATGGATGGATTAATTTATGTGTCAGATTGGAGAAAAAAAAAAAGAAGTGCCTGGACCAAGCAACTTCCATGTGAACATGACCTATGTCTTATCAACTATGTTATGTGTAGAACTGGATCAACCAGCAGCAATGAAAGATGACTATTTGGTACCAGAATCAATGATGGCACGTGTGAACGTTGATGAGGTTGGGAAATAGGGATTAAGCTTGGCGGACTTGCCCGACCTTGCACGAAAGGAGCCTGAGAAGGTTTATTATGACAAAATGGTGTTTAGCAAGCCAAGTCTAGCTTTAGAAAACCATCTAAAGCCCATATATATGACATCTCATCTGGCGGAAATCCCCTTTAAAAAGGTGTTGATATATGGAAGGGTAGCAATTAATGTGCTCCTACTTGGGATCTAAGAAAATCATGTTGGCATTGTTTGTGGTGGACATTAGCTCTACCTATGGGGCATTGCTGGGGAGAGATTATATCCACTAGAGTCTGTCTGTGCCATCTACTTTGCACAAACAAGTTGATGTCTACCATAAGGTAAGAACTGAGGAGCCTAGATTTTAGGAGATACTGGATGCCGAATCGCGACCATGTCTCCCCAAAGCCAATGTTGCAGAAGCAAATTTTTACAATCCCAATGTTGGGATCTTACAATATTTAGGTGCTGATAAGAACGGCCACCTTGCCAAGGTGACGACCCAGAAGCTCCTAGGGTAAAGACTTTCTCTTACTAAGGAGGATTGAGACATACCTTATATTGTTCTAACTCACCAATACCAATGATGGTAGACCAAAAACGAAAGGATGGAGTGGTTGCAGTCAGGTCCTTAATCAAAAGACTGTTGAAGTATGGGAGAGAAAGAAGAGAGATTAAAGAAAGCTCAGCCAATAAGGTGGCAAAGTAAGGAGAAGAAACTTCGAGCACTTAAGACAGAGGAGGAAAAGAGATTTTAGGAGAAGAAGTGGAAGCAGCCATTCACATGGCAGAATGTATATATGACTTAGATTGGCTAGAGGATGAGCCCAAGGCCTCTAAGTCATTAGAATTTTTGTGTACAAAGCTTGGTAAGCCAGCACTAGAAGTACAAGACCCCTTGGAAACCATTAATTTCGGGATTGAGCAGGATCCAAGGCTAACACAACTCAGTGGCTTGTTGGAGGTTGGAGATCGGGCAAAGATAGTTGACCTTTTGCATGAATTCAAAGATTGTTTTGCATGACATTACACAGAGATGCATGGATTTGACCCTAGTTTAGTGGAGCACAAAATGCCTATCAAAGATGGCTACAGACCTATGAAGCAAGCACCAAGAAGAATGTCGAAGGAAATAGAAGGAAAAGTCAAAGAAGAGATTGAAAAGCTGGTAAAGGCAGGATTTATTAGGCCTACAAAGTATGTGGAGTGGTTGGCCAACATTGTACCTGTATTAAAAGCTATAATTAATGCCATTCGATGTTGTGTTGACTATAGAAACATTAATGAGGCAACTTCTAAAGATGAATACCCTATGCCCATGGCTGACCTATCCATCGATGCGATTGTAAAACATAATGTTCTATCTTTTATGGATGGGAATGCTGGATATAATCAGATAAAAATGGCTAAAGAAGATATACATAAGATAACATTTAGATGCCCAGGACATATAGGAGCATATGAATACGTGGTCATGCCATTTGGGCTGAAAAATACTAGTGCTACCTATCAAAGGGAAATGAATGTTATTTTTCATGATTTAATTAGGTATAACATGGAGGTAGACATTGATAATATTGTGGTAAAGTCTAAAATTGAAGATCAACACCTAGAAGACCTCAGATACCTTATTGAGAATGAGGACCCACAGGTTGAAGATGAATCCTAAGAAATGTGCCTTTGGGGTTAGATCAGGCAACTTTTTAGGATTCCTAGTTCATCAGAGATGAGTTGAGATAGATAATAACAAAGCTTGGGTTATAATGGAATCACCTTCCCCCACCAACAAAGTGCAATTACAGAGGCTGTTGGGGAAGATCAACTTTTTAACGGGTTAAATTATGTTTTTCATTTTCATTATTTATTGATTTAAATATATTTTTATTAACGAGTAACGGGGTCAGGTCATATTACCTGATAATATTAACAGGTCGATTCTAGTTCGGGTCATATTACCCGTTTATTTTAATGGTGTTACACGACACAACCCATTAAGCTGTCGGGTATGACACGAACATGAGAAACACGACACGAATGCTAGGTCTAAAATGAACCATTAAAAGTATAAACTCTAGCCAAACACATACATGTTATAATATGGAAGAATGAGTGAGACTATCATGCTTAAACTTTCAAATGTGACTTCAACACCAAAATATAACTGAGGAATGTGAATTGAAGTATTAAAGGAGTCGGTTGTGGTGCCCCTTATATTTTTTTTTCCCATACAGAATTTGATCAGCACTAATGCACGAACCAAATGCAGAATAAAATAATCTAAGCTAGGGTTTTCCATACATAAGAAATTTTGGAACTTCAAAGTGTTTGGGTTAATATTTGAGCATTGGACCTAGATGTAGGAAAGCCCAAGGATGCCAACTAAAAGGGGACTTGCCCGAAGCCTAGCACCAAGCCCAAAGGAAAAGAGAAGCCTTCTCAGCTAAGATAGAAGCCACATGCTTACCATTGAAATGACAAGTGATGAAGACTAACCTACTACCAGCCAAATAACACTTTCTAGTGGCATTCCAAGTAAAAAGTTGATGACTCACTACCCTTCAGATGCTTTTGGGCAAGAGCAAAGTCATAGTAGTCGGGGTAATTGGCCTATAAAAGGAAGAAGAGGCCCTGGAGACAAGGACACTTAACCGATTAAACAAACAAACATACAAACTCTGCTCTCAAGCCATATTTGCATTCAAAAGCTGAAATCCACCCAGATTTAGTCATTTTTAACGACAAGCTGTCTCTTGTCCATTTTAAAGCTTTGCTATCTCTTTAGTGGCGTAGTATCGATTCCCTTGTGTAAACTTGTTTACCATCCATCCCTTTTTAGCATATAAACCCTGTTAATTCAAAGAGAAGTGATTGCAAGAGGTTCAACCTTGACAGACAAGGTGAAATCTTGCCTGACGCTTTTTGTTTGTTTTCTAAATTTGTAGATCTATTACTTAATGCATTCTCCAGTATGTATTCAAGTTATTTCAATCAGTTTTCCTATTTTAAGAGTTCCATTTACATCTAGATCTGGTTAGTTTAATGGATATGTTATCATTAAAATCAATCAAGAACCAAGCAAAAGGCTTAAAGGGGCCTGGACTCCCTTCATTTGAACATACATGACTATGAACTAAAAGTCCTTGTTTATAAGGCAAGAAAAAGAAGTTAAAGTGGACTTAATCCATCTACGACAATCATTTGATAACAAGAAGTCCGAGTGACTTGGGGCACAAGTAATCAACTAAAAACACTCTCGTTCTACATCTGCTATACTGAGATAACAGTGGCACGCCTAGCATTTAGTTATTTTTGATTGCGAGCCTTAAGGCCTACACCTAAGGCCCCACAAAGGCACCTTATAGAACTAACTTTGTCTTCTTCTTGAAGCACATCAACAAGTAAAAGCTCGACTACACATCCAAAGTGCCAATCCCTTTTGGAGCTGTACTGAGGTCCGAGGATCATTCTCTAGAGAAATCTTTGCTCGAACATAGTTTTGGCACGCCCGGTGGGATTCATTAGTCTTGAAAAATGAGGAAGGAGAAAACCTTCAGGTGGAACATAGAATACGAGCCACCCCAGTGTCTACTAAGATCGAGCATGACAAAACATCTAGAGGATTTTCCTTCCCTGCAAAGACCATCTATTCTAGAGAGCCTAACTTTATTTGAGAAGTCAGGAGGAAAGGTGACCAATGAAGATTTGCAAGCCACCATGGTACAAGTGTTGAAAAGTATGGAGAAGATCACTCTGGAAACCAGAGGAGAAGTAAGCAGACTTTGTTATTTAACAGGGAATTTGCAAAGAAGATTAGATTTGGAGTACTCTACTCCAAAAAATGGTTATGCTAGGGAAGTGATGAGAGAGGCTAGTCCTAAGAAAGAACTAGTTATCCCTTTATTTCCTTTGCTTGAGGAAAAGAGGGATAAAGGAAAAAACAAGAGAGGATCTGAAGCTAGTTAGCTAGTGTTGGATGAGATCCTAGAAGCGAAGTTGCCCGACCCCGACCCCCTATTATTTTCACTAGATAGTAGGGGCAGAGCGGGCAAGAAAGAAAGAAGTATGGGATGCCTTAGTTAATCGGAGAATTCAGTGGAAAAAATGACCTTACCAAAAGCCATACCCGGAGTATATTGATGAGTAGAATCCTTTTCCACACAACTTCAAGATGCCCGCGTTTCCCACTTTTAGTAGGGAGGATGGTAGTGTATCCTTTAGAGATCACATCTTCAAGTTCTCCAACCATTGCGTGGCATTCGAAGACAATCCTAATTATAAGTTAAGATTGGTTGGGAACTCATTGGTTGGCCTAACATCTCAATGGTATTCTCTGTTGCCCACCAATTCTAGTGCTAACTAGGGGCAAATGAAGATGGCTTTCCATGAGCAGTTTTATAGGATATAGCCCGAGATGTCTATCAATGATTTAGTGAAGGTGAAGCAATATGAACCTGAGTCTACATAAGACTTCATGATGAGGTTCAAAAGGACAAGAATGAAGTGCCAATTCCCTATCAATCATGCCTAACTCATATCCATTGCTCAAAAGGCTTTGAGGCTACCTATGAGGAAAAAGTTTTATGATTTATAGTTCAATGAGTTACAAGAGTTGGTAATTGCTGCCACAAAGTATGACACTTATCTAAGGCTCCTCATTTTTACAAAAATAAAGCTGTAATTCACCAAGTGAAGTTTGAATGAGCTGAGCCAGAACAAAATGATGGCCATGGAAGAGAATGGATTGACATGTGTGGGGTAGAGATGACTACCCCCTTCAAACCTTTAATAGTGAATGGGTTAATCCAACCAGTAAAGGATCAGAAAGTGGTGATGAATGATGGCGGATTTGTCCTTATGAAACCTCCTAAATATCAGAGTTATTATTTTGATTTAACCAAGGCCTTAGAGATCTATGAAGAGTTGGTGTGGGCAAGAGTGATCATGCCTGACAACACCAAAAAGATGCCTAAGCCAAAAGAGCTAAGAGGGAAAAAGTATTGCAAGCTGCACTATACCTTCAATCACTCTATAACCAATTGTGTCTAGTTCAAGGATTGGATACAAGACCTCATAGTGAAGGGAAACTTGCTGTTGGAAAAACAACAAGCCAATATGATGATTGACACGAATCCCTTCCCAGAAGCCCTAATAAACATGATCAAATTGACTTGGGCAGAAAAAGGGAAAGGGAAAACTACTTGGGAAATGAAAAAAAAAGGAGGCAAGTTGACAAACCAATAGAATGAACTATCAAGCTGCCCGAGAAACCCAAATCAGCCATAGTTAAAGGACTGGTGTTGTGTATTAAGTGCCAGGGCGAATGTGAGTTAGAAGTACTAGCATTAGGAGCCATTATTGATTAAGAATTGATCAGAAGAAAGGAGAAAAAGGAATAAGAAGCCTACAAAAGTATCATGCATGCAGTTGAGAAAGAGACCTCCAGAAATGTTTTCCAAAAGTTGGGAGGAGATTCTCAACTAAAGGGCTTATAAGAGGTATTCAGAAATTATGAAGCCTCTGAAGAGGTGGAGGACAGAGAAGCCAAAATACTAAAATGGGTGGATGTAAGGCCTCCCCAACCAATTTACAATGATGTTAGAATGAAGGGAAAAACAAACAGCATTATATCCCCATTCACAAAGAAAGATTCTGCCTAGGAGAGTTCAGAGGCAGCACAAAGCTTACATGAACTCATTAAAAGTCTCCACTGCCTCAGAAACCTCCGAAAATGTAAAGTTTGAGAAAGTACCTCATGGGGGAAGAAATCAACTTCATTGGACAAGCAAAAATGAGGTAGAAAAAGAAAATAGAAAGACTGATGGGGAAGAAGACCATGTGCCATAAAGCCATCACCCTGGGAAGTACAGAATCCTAAGGAGAGCTCAAAAGGACATGATAATGATACCAACACTAAGATAGAGCTAGGAGCCAATATGTTTTGGAACTATCTCGCCTGAGAGAAGAATGCCCCCACCGTTACTGATTGATACTCTCTGTGAGAACCTAGTGCAGGCATAGAACTTTGGCATAACTCGGGAAGAAAGGTTGTTAGAGCTGATATTGCCAAAAGAAGCACATGCCTGGTTAGATGAATTCATGGACCACATTAAGGGCAAGAAGATGACTTACTTGAACCTAGTAACTTCCATGTAAACATGACATTTGTTTTATCTGCCATGTTTTGTCCTAAACATGATTAACTTGCCACCATAAAGGATGATTACTTGGTAACAAAACCTATGATGGCACATGTTAGTGTTGAAGAAGTGGGAAGAGAGGAGTCGAGCTGAATAGGTTTGCCTGAGCTCACAAAAAAAGAGCATGAGAGAGTGTACTCAGATATAATGGTCTTCAGTCGCCCGAGTTTGACCCTAGCCAGCCATCTTAAGCCTATTTATGTAATTGCTCATCTGGAAGGAATGCCTTCAAGAGGGTATTGATTGATGAAAGAGTTGCGGTCAATGTGTTACCATATAAGTAGATGAAAAATGTGTGTAGAAGTGAGGATGATCTCATCCCTACGGATCTAACAGTTTCCAGTTTCTCTGGAACCATCACTATAACTTATGAGATATTGCCCCTGGAGGTTGACTTGGGCTCTAAGCTAATCATGCTAGCCTTATTCGTTGTGGATAATACTTCCATATATGAAGCTTTTCTAGGCTGAGATTGGATTCATCAGAGTCTCTCTGTGCCTTCCACCTTACACCAATAAGTAGCAGTTTACCATGAGGAAGGAGTCGTGGGACCAGGATTTTAGGAGATGGTGAAGGCCGAGTCACGACCATTTCTTTTCACTGCCAATGTAGCAGAAACCAGCTTTTATAATCCTAGTATTGGGATTCTCGAGTGATTAGGAGCTGATAGGAACAACCGCGGACCATCTTTTATTTCAAATGAAGTAGAGGAGTTTGCAAGTAAGTTCAAGATAAAGATGGTTAAGTCTAGTCCGTACTACCCCCAATTAAATGGTCAAGCAAAAGCCAACAACAACATCTTGGTGAACATTATTAAAAGAATGGTGACAGATACTCCAGAGAAGTGGCATAAGAAATTAGGAGAGACTTTGTAGGCTTACATAACTTCAAGAGGGCAGAAAATGAAACTACTCCTTATGCCTTAACCTTCGGGCATGATGATGTACTCCATATGAAGATTAATGTGAGTTCTGTTAGGATTCAAAACCAGTTTGGGTTGCACAATGAAGAATACATTCAGGCTATGTGTCAAGGAGTTGAAGATCTAGATGTAGCCCAAATTAAAGCTCTAGAAAATTCAATAAAGGAAGAGGGTTGTTACTCAAGCATACAACAAGAAGGTCAAATTAAAGACCTTCAAGGAAGGAGAGTTAGTATGGAAAGCAATTCTGCCTTTAGGAGCTCAAGTTAGAGGCTTTGGGAAATGGAGTCTGACTTGGGAGGGTATTTTCATTATCAACCAAGTACTAGAGAAATAAGGATATTACTTGGCAGATATGGAAGGAAGCTTACAGAGGCATCCAATTAATGCTAAGTTTTTGAAGAAATATCACCCAACCTTGTGGGATATTATAGATTGTTACATTGAAGAAGTTTAGACATTGTAAGAGATCCAAAAGTCAGCTTATATGCTCATCATAGTTGAGTTTCAAGGAGGGAATGCAAGCTAAAGTGGATTAAAAGAAGTCATTTTCATTTCATTGAATGTTAAATTTACATAAGAATCAGCTTAATAGTTTTACATCCTTGGCTAGGGCAGCTATCCTAGAATGGTATGTCTACATAATAGTGAAGATTCTACCCGGCTCCTCCAAAGCAATGTTATTATTAGCTTACTGTGCTTCAGCATCTTCAACTTCAACATTTACTTTCTTGACCTCTTCAATCTTCTGGTGAGGCTGGTTGGTTAAGGTCACTTATTCAGCCTTAAGTACAGACAATTGCTCTTTTAACCTCTCAATTTCAGAAGACACATCTGTAATCTTTGCCTCTATAGCAGAGCCTTCTTCCACAAGTCCTACGAAAGTCTTTGGCATTGATCCTAAAACCAACAAGGTCGTGGTAGTTGATCTCGAAGCATACACCTATGATGATGAAGTGATCAAGAAAGCAAAAGCTATAGAAGTTCTGAAACAAAAGTGGAATCTACCGGTATGATTAAGGCTGCTCAGCTACTTCTCAATGCCATAGAAGTCTTGAAACAAAAGTTGGACGTAGTGCGTTTTTCTGAGGATACTGTAGAAACCAATGCCCAGTCATGGGTAACATCTACGACCCTGCCTGAGGGCCTTAGCTCGAAGACTTGCACTATGTCAAGGATGGTAAGAGACATGGGGCCCATCTTAAAGTCAAAAGTGTTGGTGCCTGAGTTCCAGAAGAGGAGTGCAGTTGTCAGTAGCTTGGGCTTGGCAATGAACGCGGTCTTAGAGAGCATTATCAGCTCATAAATTCCATTGTTCATCCACTTCTGCTTGAAGGTGGGCTCGAGCTCATTGACCCATTATGTCCATGCCTCATCCTTCATGAGTGGGAAGCCACGACAGTGATTTGACCATTTAGAAGACGAAATGCCCGACTTAGCCTGAAATGGGTTGGGAGTATACCAATTTTCCTTGGGCATATTGTTTTCTACAGCTAAAGGGACCTAAGAAATCCATGTAGGCCTCAACGAATGTACTCCTCCCTCATCGAAAAAGAGTTCAGTATGCAGGCCTGCCCGAGGGCCATGAAGGCCGTTGAGCAAGTGGTGCATGATAGTGATTCCCTCACCAGTGTCGCAGGGAGATTGAGTTCGAGCAACTTTGGGTGCCATTGGATGATTTTGAGGAGAAGATGGGAAGAAAATCAGAATTAGGGGGCAAGAAATGAAGAACAAGAAAAGTTTCTGAAAGTTCTGAGGTACTTTGTTGAGGAGTTTAAGTGAGGATTATATAGTAAGTGGTTAATTAACGATCAAATTCGTTGGTTAGTGCAAGGGTTTTAGTTAACCAATGACTGCTTTAAATGGTGCAAGTCCCGAGTAAATGAATGCGATGGCTATTTAATCATTATTAGCGTCTTTTGATGCCAACTAAAAGGGACTTGCCCGAAGCCCAACACTAAGCCCAAAGGCAAAGTGAAGCTTTTTCAGTGAGGATACAAGCCATGTGCTTACCATTGAAATAAAAAGTGATGAAGACTAACTTACTACCATTCAAAGAACACTTTCTAGTGGCATTCCAAGTAAAAAGCTGATGACTCATTACCCTTTAGATGCTTTTGGGCAAGAGCAAAGTCATAACAGTCGGGCTAATTGGCTTATAAAAGGCAGAAGAGGCCCCAGAGACAAGGATACTCAACCAATCTAACAAACAAACATACAAACTCTGCTCTCAAGCCAGATTTGTATCCAAAAGCTGAAATTAACCCAGATTCAGTCATTTTTAGCGACAAGCTATCTCTTGTCCAGTTTAAAGCTCTGCTATCTCCCTTAGTGGCGTAGTATCGATTCCCTTGTGTAAAATTGTTCACCATCCATCCCTTTTTAGCATATAAACCCCTGTTAATTCAAAGAGAAGTGATTGCAAGAGGTTCAACCTTGACAGACAAGGTGAAATCTTGCCTGATGCTATTTGTTTGTTTTCTAAATTTGTAGATCTATTACTTAATGCATTCTCCAGTATGTATTCCAGTTATTTCAATCAGTTTTCCTATTGTAAGAGTTCCATTTGCATCTGGATCTGGTTAGTTTAATGGATATGTTATCATTAAAATCAATCAAGAACCAAGCAAAAGGCTTAAAGGGGCATGAACTCCCTTCATTTGAACATACAAGACTATGAACTAAAAGTCTTTGTTTACAAGGCAAGAAAAAGAAGTTAAAGTGGACTTAATCCATCCACGACAATCTTTTGATAAAAAGAAGTCCGAATAACTTGGGGCGCAAGTAATCGACTAAAAACATTCTTGTTCTACATCTGTTATACTGAGATAGCAGTGGCACACCTAGCACTTAGTTAATTTTGATTGCGAGCCTCAAGGCCTACACCTAAGGCCCTACAAAGGCACTTTTTAGAACTAACTTTGTCATCTTTTTGTAGCACATCAACAAGCAAGAGCTCGACTACACATTCAAAGTGCCAATCTTTTGGGAAACTGTGCTGAGGTCATAGGATCCTTCTCCAGAGAAATCTTTGCCCGAACACAATGATTACAAAACCGTAATCAACACCTTTTGAATTATAAGACATAATTAAGTGTAATAGTATTATCCCTCGTTGTTTAACTAAAGACCCATTACCACACAAAAAGATAAAGGTTTAGCATCAAACCTAAACTATATTAAAGATTAACATATTAATCTTATAGGTCCATATCAACATACATTCTAGGGCACGTACGTATATTGCAGACCAAATTTTTTAGCACGGCGATAGCTATAAAAGCCATTATGTAGGACCTGGGTGGACTAGTATATAAATTCTCTAGCAGTTTACCATTTCAGTAATACCTGCTCATATCATTTAGTTAATCAAAGCTTAGCTGCTTTATTCCAGTACACTAGCTAGCTAGCTAACATGGGGTTCATTAACCTGTAGCCGTGGAGATATATGTGTTTCAGTTTGATCCTCATGCTGGGGACCTAGTCATCCGGAGCCACTTTTCACACCCTACAAGATGCATCGATGTACGAGAGACATGAGTAATGGTTGGCTCGTTATGGTCGTGTATATAACGACATTAATTAATGAGAAGGAGACTCATTTCAATATATTCAAGGAAAATGTGGCGTTTATAGAATCTTCTAATAAGGATGCAAACAAACCTTACAAATTGAGTGTCAATCAATTTGCAGACCTTACAAATGAAGAGTTCAAAGCCTCAAGAAATGGATTCAAGGGACACGAGTGCTCCACGAAGACTTCTTTCAAATATGAAAATGTGACTACATCATTACCAGCAACAGTGGATTGGAGAAAGAAAGGAGCAGTAACCCCTGTCAAGGACCAAGGCCAATGCGGTAGTTATATAAACATCTAGCTTATTTTTTATTTATTTATGTTAAATGGTTTTGTTTCATACTTATTCTAACTTTTAAGTCCAATATCAATATACAGGATGTTGTTGGGCTTTTTAGCAGTGGCTGCCACGAAAGGAATTACATAGCTTATAACTGGGAAATTGATGTCTTTGTCTGAGCAAGAGCTCGTTGATTGTGACACTGCTAGTGAAGACCAATGATGTGAGGGCGGCTTGATGGACGATGCCTTCTAGTTCCTCCAACAAAATCTCGGGATTAGCACAGAAGCTAATTAGTAATTACCCTTACAATGGCGTTGATGGTACATGTAACGCTAAGAAGGAAGCCATCTGTGCAGCAAAGATAACTAGCTTTGCAGATGTCCCTGCAAACAGTGAAAATTCCCTTCTTGCCGCAATAGCTCATCAACCTGTTTCTGTTGCCATTGATGCTAGTGGTTCCGACTTCCAATTCTATTCAAGTGGTGTCTTTACGGGAACCTGTGGAACGAGCCTTGACCATGGTGTTACCGCTGTTGGTTCTGGCGTGAGTGAGGATGAGACTAAGTATTGGCTAGTGAAGAACTCATGGGGTGCAAAATGGGGTGAAGCTGGGTACATAAGAATGCAGAGAGATGTTGCTGCGGCGGAAGGACTTTATGGCATTGCTATGGCTGCCTCTTACCCCACAACTTAGCTAATTTTACCATCAACAATTAAATCAATGCCTACTATATATATGCGATGTAGGCACTATGAGATCTAAGAAACTCCTATGTAAAATACTTGTAAGATCTACGTATTTTGGTTGCAAGAACTAGCCATTTTATTGATCTTACCCGAATTATTTGGTTGCAAGAACTAGCCATTTTTCCATCCTTTTATAAATAGTTAATAGCTAACTAAATCATTTGGGTAAGATCAGCGTGGCAGTTTATTCTTTATTGAAATTGTGGCCAAATTACATTGGGCCTTAAGTTAATCTCACTAGCCCATTAAGTGGGCTTTTTATTTAGCCCATTTGAAAAGCCACGGGTGTGGCTAGGGTTTTAATTGGCAGCAGTAGCAGCTGCCTTTGTTTTTTAGCGGCCGAAAAGAAGAAAAAAGGGTGCCGCAACTCCCATTTGAAGAGAGGAAAGAAAGATGATTTTCTTTCTTTGTTAGTACTTACTCAATCAAAGTTGTATTTATGTATTAGCTTTGAGCTTTTTATAGAGAGAAAATTATTCACTATATTTTCTTATCTATTTGTTTCTTTGGTCATGAGAGTTGTTGAGTGTATTGGGGTTTTGGGTTGTGAGATTGCCAACACTTTGTAAACTCCCATTTGGTTGATAGTAGATTATTGGGTGAGCTTCTACTGCTCTGAGGACATACTCCAGTTACACTGGCTATTGAGGAACCTCGTTAAAATCTTGGTGTCTTTTATATTATGTTCTTGCATTTCATTTGATATATTTCCTATGGTTTAGCTTGAGTTGGTTCCAATTGGTTTGGTGTTATCCTAGCACAACAATTGGTATCAGAGCACTGGTTGCTCTTGGGTATTGTCTAGTTGCTAAAGATGTCAGATGGGCAAGATGAGAATCATTTTGGAAGCAGCTCTGGGTTTGCAAGAACTACGGTGCAAAATGCGAAGTTGAAGTGGAAAAATTTGATGGCACAAACAACTTCGGGATGTGGCAATGTGAGGTAAAGGATGTGTTGGCTCAACAAGATCTGCTTGCCGCTTTGGGAGATAAGTCGGAAGCTATGTCGAAGTCAGAATGGGAGAAATTAAATTTGTGGGCTTGCTTTACAATTCGGTTGTGCCTTGCAAAAACTCAGAAGTATTTTGTGATGCGGGAGACATTGGCAAATGTGTTGTGTCAAAAATTAAAAGACAAGTACATGACGAAGAGTGCAGAGAACCGGCTACACTTAAAGAAAAAGCTCTACCGCTTCCAATATAAAGAAGGTACAAAAATGATTAGACACCTTGATACTTTTAATAAGTTGATTGCTGATTTGATGAATTTAGATGAGGATATTAAGGATGAAGATAAAGCCTTAATATTGTTGAATTCTTTGCCGGACTCTTATGAGCATTTTGTTACCACTATTACGCATGGTAAAGAAACTGTGAAATTTGAAGATGTGTCAATTGCCTTAATGAATTATGAAATTAGGCATAGAGATAAAAATCATGATAGTACCTTTGAGGCTTTGGTTGTTAGAGGTAGGTCATCAGAGAGGAGATCTTTCTCTAGTAAGAAAAAATCACTTTCTCGACCTAGAGGAACTTCTAAAGGTAGAGAAAGTTTGGAAAGGGATGAATGTGCTTTTTGTCATAATAAAGGCCATTGGAAGAAAGATTGTCCTAGGTTGAAGATCCTTGGCATGGAGATCATTAGAGATAGAGAAAAGGGTTTGGTATGCTTGAATAAAAGACAATACCCTGAGAAGTTGATTCGGAAGTTTGGAGTTCATGATTCAACCAAACTGGTTAGTCCTCATTTGGCTCCTAATTTTAAATTGTGTTCTCTACAATGTATAAAATTGATAAGGAGAAGCTGCAAATGAAAAATATACCATACGCAAATTTGGTTGGTAGTTTGATGTACGTAATGGTATGCTCTAGACCGGATATTGCTCATGCAGTTGGTATGGAGAGTCGATATATGCATAATCCTGGTAAAGAGCATTGGCATGTAGCTAATTGGATATTAAGGTATCTCCATGGTACTCAAGATGTTGGTTTATGCTTTGAGAGGGATGGCTCTGGTATTGGTCACTTTGCAGTTGGTTATGCTTTCAGATTATGCAGATGATTTGGATAAAAAGAAGTCTACTACAAGCTATGTGTTTACTATGGCTAAAGGGCCAATTTGTTGGAGGTACATTTTGCAATCTTCTGTTGCCTTGTCCGCTACAGATGCTGAATATATGGTTGTTGCCGAAGCTATAAAGGAGGCCATTTGGATACATGGACTGATTTGAGATTTGGGGGTTGATTAGAAACAGGTGGAGGTGCATTGTGATAGTCAGAGTGCCATTTATTTGGCTAAGTATCATGTTCATCATGTGAGGACCAAGCACATAGATGTGCATTATCACTTTGTTCGTGAAGTTGTTGGTGAACAGGATATCATTCTCCAGAAGATTCCAACTAAAGACAACCCTGCTGATATGTTGACAAAGGTTGTTGGTGTAGCCAAGTTTGTTCATTGCTTAAACTTGGCTCACATTTTACCTATATAAAGAAGGAGTTAAGCAGTAGGAGCTTTGGAGCATTTTGGCTAGGCTTGAGTTATTCTCTTGCTACTTTCTAGAGTGGTTTTGTGTTGATTGTTGATTATGTTGGTTTGGCTCATCATGGCGCTTTCGGAATTTGGCCAAGGTGGAGATTGTTGGATTTATGGCCAAATTACATTGGGCCTTAAGTTAATCTCACTAGCCCATTAAGTGGGCCTTTTATTTAGCCCATTTTGAAAAGCCACGAGTGTGGCTAGGGTTTTAATTGGTAGCAGCAGCTGCCTTTGTTTTTTAGCAGCAGAAAAGAAGAAAAAAAGGTGCCGCAACTTCCATTTGAAGAGAAGAAAGAAAGGTGATTTTCTTTCTTTGTTAGTACTCACTCAATCAAAGTTGTATTTGCGTATTAGCTTTGAGCTTTGTATAGAGAGGAAATTATTCACTATATTCTCTTATCTATTTGTTTCTTTGGTGAGTGAGAGTTAGTGAGTGTATTGGGGTTTTGGGTTGTGAGATTGCCAACACTTTGTAAACTCCCATTTGGTTGATAGTGAATTATTGGGTGAGCTCCTACTGCTCCAAGGAAAGGACGTACTCCAATTACACTGACTATTAAGGAACCTCATTAAAATCTTGGTGTCTTTTATATTACATTCTTGCATTTCATTTGATATATTTCCTGTGGGGTAGCTTGAGTTGGTTCCCAATTGGTTTGGTGCTATCCTAGCACAACAATTGTTATCATTTAAAGAATCCTAGGAATTGCAATATTCTAGACAGATTTTGAGCAACCGCACACTAGGGCGATTCAAATTCATCTAAATTACAGGAAGGGAGGGAGATAGTCTAATTCGAATGATGATGAAGACCAATCGACAAGAGAAATCCACTAGTTTTTGTGAAGTTACAAATTTTGGTCTCCACATTTGTAGAGTCCACTGTAGATGCTCTAATCGTATCATTTTCATTTGTTCGAGTAATATCGCGCTGGTGCTTGTTCTTATACCCTGCGTTGTCTTCCATGATTTTCCCAAGTTTATGTCAATATTATTGTATTCTAATAACCTAAGCAACACTTACGTGACTGCCAATTTGATGTTTCATATGTGCCCACACTACACATATTAAGTTTGAATATCATTTTGTTTGTGAGCGGATCCATTTGGGTTCTCATCAAGTTTATTACATACCATCTGACGATTATCCAGCTAAAATTCTCACCAAAAGGACTGTACAAGTATCACTTGTTCGTATTCTGGCCAAAATTGTCTCTTCCCGGTTGTCGTTGGGGAGAATACCCTCTTAGTTAGGATTCCTTGTTATGCAAGTATATGTAAACTAATTGTATTACATTTCTTTCTCTTCAAGGAACGTGGTTCCTGATGCCCCAAGAGCGTTTGGTGCATACATGTCATGTACATTAATTGTCGGTTTGATAACCATTTAACTGTTTAGTTTTTTAAAGTTTGTCCAGTAAATACTATTAATTTTTTATAAAACATAAAATAGAAACTGAGAAAAAAAAAAAAACTAACGAAAAGTCCTTAAAAATTTTAGTTTTAATCAAAATGATAAAATAAAGGTATAAGTGGATAGTACTAGGAGTGTTTCATTAAGATTCCAATAAAAAAAACAAAAACAATAAACTGAAATTCAGAATTTTTTAAAACTTAAAAAAGGGTAGCTTTCGCTTTTTGGTGTTTAGTATTTAAAGTAGTTGTCAAATATGCTTTTAGTTTTCAATTTGAAAAAGAAGTGAAAATAAAAAAAGGAAACGAATTGCTCAGCAAATGAACCCTTAGAAGTATAAACTCTAGCCAAACACATGCATGTTATAATATGGAAGAGTGAGTGAGACTATCATGCTCAAACCAATGCACGAACCAATTGAGCAATTAAATAATCTATGCCAGGGTTTTCCATACATCAGAAATTTTGAAACTTCGAAGAATACAAAACCGTAATGAACGCCTTCTGAATTATAAGACATAATTAATTGTATTAGTATTATCCCTTGTTGTTTAGTTAAGGACCCATATCAACATACAATCTTAAAGTTAAGGACCCATATCAACATTACCACACAAAAAGATAAAGGTTTAGCGTCAAACCCAAATTATATTAAAGATTAACATATAATCTTACAGGTCCATATCAACATACATTCTAGGGCACGTATACGTATATTGCAAATCAATTTTTGGGGCACGGCGATAGATCCATCGAGAGGCCATTATGTAGTACCTGGATCGACTAGTATATAAATCCAAGCAGCGTACCATTTCAGTATTACCTGCTCATATCATTTACTTAATCAAAACTTAGCTGCTTCATTCCAGTACACTAGCTAGCTGGCTAACATGGGGTTCATTAACCTGCAGCCGTGGAAATATATGTGCTTGAGCTTGATCCTCATGCTGGGGGCCTGGTCATCCGGAGCCACTTCTCGCACTCTACAAGATGCATCGATGTATGGGAGATACGAGCAATGGTTGACTCGTTATGGTCGCGTATATAACGACGTTAATGAGAAGGAGACTCGTTTCAAGATATTTAAGGAAAATGTGGCGTTTATAGAATCTTCTAATAAGGATGCCAACAAACCTTACAGATTAAGTGTCAATCAATTTGCAGACCTTACAAATGAAGAGTTCAAAGCCTCAAGAAATGGATTCAAGGGACACGAGTGCTCCACGAAGACTTCTTTCAAATATGAAAATTTGACTGCATCATTACCAGCAACAATGGATTGGAGAAAGAAAGGAGCTGTAACCCCCATCAAGGACCAAGGCCAATGCGGTAGTTATATAAACGTCTAGCTTATTTTTTATTTGTTCATATTAAATGGTTTTGTTTGATACTTGTTCTAACTACTTTTAGATCCAATATCAAAATACAGGATGCTGTTGGGCTTTTTCAGCAGTGGCCGCCACGGAAGGAATTACACAGCTTACAACTGGGAAATTGATCTCTTTGTCTGAGCAAGAGCTCGTTGATTGTGACACCGCTGGTGAAGACCAAGGATGTGAGGGCGGCTTGATGGATGATGCCTTCCAGTTCATCCAACAAAATCGCGGGATTAGCACAGAAGCTAATTACCCTTACGACGGCGTTGATGGTACATGTAACGCCAAGAAGGAAGCCAGCCGTGCAGCCAAGATAACTGGCTTTGAAGATGTCCCTGCAAACAGTGAAAAGGCCCTTCTTACCGCAGTAGCTCACCAACCTGTTTCTGTTGCCATTGATGCTAGTGGTTCTGACTTCCAGTTCTATTCTAGTGGTGTCTTTACCGGGACCTGTGGAACGAGCCTTGACCATGGTGTTACCGCTGTTGGTTATGGCGTGAGCGAGGATGGGACTAAGTATTGGCTAGTGAAGAACTCATGGGGTACGGAATGGGGTGAAGCTGGATACATAAGAATGCAGAGAGATGTTGCTGCGGGAGAAGGACTTTGTGGCATTGCTATGGCTGCCTCTTACCCCACAGCTTAGTTAATTTTACCATCAACAATAAATCAATATGCCTACTATGTTTATGCGTTGTTGGTACTATGAGATCTAAGAAACTCCAATGTGTAAAATACTTGTAAGATCTATGTGTTTTGGCTGAAAGAACTAGCCATTCTATTGAACTTTATATCGTAAAAGCGTAGACTTTCCTATCAAAATGGTAAACAGCTTTCCATGCAGCTTTTTAATTAATAAACTGTTAACAGCTAATTAAATCATTCCGGTCCGATCAGCGTGATGGTTTATTCTTATCATTTAAAGAATCCCAGCAATCGCAATATTCTAGACGGATTTTGGGCAACCGTACACTAGGCATTCAAATTCATCTAAATTACAAGGACGGAGAGAGTTTGAACTTAAAATGCAGTGTGTTGAAGATGAATACCAATCCACAAGATAAATCCACCAATTTTTGTGAAGTCACAATTTTGGGTCTCCACATTTGTACTTTGTAGAGTCTATTGTGGATGCTCTAATCAAATCATTTTTATTTCATTACACGCTTTTCCGTTGTACAACAATCATGCCATTATGGAGTAATTTTTTAATGACCGTAACATCACTGAATTGTGTTATCAAATCTTTGTTTACGTACATGATAGAATAGCTACCTAGTTAGGATTCCTTGCTATGGTTTCATCGCTTCAATTTGTTATTCGCAATGGCTTGACTTAGAGCACTGTCGACTATTCCCTTTATATGTACACACACACACACACACACACACACACATATGTTGTAGGCCTATTTGATTGAACGATCTATAGGGTTTAGAGAGAGGAAAAAGTGATTTAATTGTGAGGTGTGTTTGTATCACCCAATTGTGCCTTTATTTATAGTAGTAGGATAGGTAAAAACCTTTCCCCTTAGGATTACAACATTTAATAGGTAATCAACTCCTAATAGGAACATAAGATACATTCCCATATCTATTAGGATTTGCATAATCACATTCCTATTATAAATATGATTGCAACACTCCCTCTTGAGTGTGTAAATACTCAACAAACCATTGCATCAGATCTTCAGTAGATAAGGTAGAGTAGTTGATGAAGTCATCGGCATAACGGATGAACGCGAGTCTCAAATTTAAGAAAGTATGCATTTGTAGTAAAACTCACAAAACCTCGCTATGGTAAAACCCAAGGGTTTGGAGAAAACCCATAGACTAATGAGAAAATTGAGAAGTATGCATAATGTCTAAAACAAACGTCAAACAGGACAAAAGTAGTGAACTCAACAGAGTATGATCATCCCAGGATGGGTGCCTCATTAAAACCTCATTAGGTAGCAAAGACCCAGTGGGAAAAATGCTTCTAATCATAGGAAAAAGAGTACATTAAGATCAAGTGAGCATGCTTCTAGATACTCCCCCTTAGTTTGATATAACTTCTAAATAAGAGAATTACAAGCGATTTAACTCAGATAATTTACGTATACCGATTCCTTGGACGAGCTTCTGCAAGTAGACTTGGGCAATGACTTGGTGAAGAGATCGGCCAAGTTGTCCTGGGAACGGATTTGCTTGACTTCAATGTTCTGATGCTGCTGCTGCTGGTGTGAGTAAAAGAACTTCGGCACAATGTGCTTGGTGTTGTCTCCCTTGATGTATCCCTTCTTTAACTACTCGATACATGCTACATTGTCTTCAAAGATTGTCGTAGGAAGGTCAACGACTAATGTAAGACCATTAGTGCTTCGAATATGTTCCATAACTTCTCTAAACTAAAAGCATTCACGCAATGCTTCATGTAGGGCGAGAATCTCAGCATGGTACGATGAAGTCGCAACTAGCGTTTGCTTGGTAGACCTCCAAGATATAGCGGTGTCTCCAACGGTAAAGACATAGCCCATTTGAGAACGTGACCTATGTGGGTCAGACAGATATCCAGCATCTGTGTAACCAACAAGGTGAAAATCAATCTGAGGACCATAAGGGACGGCAACACTCGAAGATTCGTGGGTATAGAACAAGCCCAAATCCGTCGTACCTTTGAGGTAGTGGAAAATGTCTTTAACACCATTCCAGTGCCTGTGTGTAGGCTCATTGTTGTATCTTGCCAAAAGATTAACAGCGAAGGAGATGTCGGGTCTAGTGCATTGAGCCAAGTACAATAAAGCCCCAATTGCACTTAGGTAAGGAACTTTGGGTTCCAAAATCTTTTCCTCATCCTCCTTTAGACTAAAGGGATCTTGTTTAGCATCTAGAGTCCGAACGACGATGGGTGTACTCGAAGGCTTTGCTTTATCCTCATTAAAACGTCGCAACACCTTTTGGTTGTAGTTCGATTGATGTACTAGGATTCCATCCGAACAATGCTCGATCTCCAGGCCGAGACAATATCGAGTTTTCCTAAGATCCTTCATCTCAAATTCCGATTTCAAGTGTGCAACAATTTCCTCAATCTCTGCAGGAGTCCTGATGAGGTTTATATCATTGACATAAATTGCAACGATTGCAAATCCAGAATGTGACTTCTTTATGACCATGCATGGGCATAATTCGTTGTTCATATAACCTTGACTTGTCAAATATTCACTCAGACGGTTATACCACATCCATCCGAATTGTTTCAATTCGTAAAGTGACCTCTTCAACCTAATTGAGAGAGAGTTCCGTGGTCTAGAACTATTTTGAACCAGTCAATGGAAGTCATTTTTGAACTTTCATGTATATTTCCGTATCTAGATCCCCATAGAGATATGCAGTTACCACGTCCATAAGTTGCATATTCAGTTTTTCAGAAACTACCAAACTAATTAGGTAGTGGAACGTTATAACGTCCATTACGGGGGAATACATCTCCTCATAATCAATCCCAAGGCGCTGAGAGAAGCCTTGCGTTATGAGGCATGCTTTGTATCACACTATTTCATTCTTCTGATTACGCTTCCTCACGAAAACCCACTTATAACCAATGGGCTGTGGTGTAGGAACGATAGGTCCAAACACTTTACGTTTCGCGAGCGAATCGAGTTTGACTTTGATTGCTTGTTTCCAGTTTGATCAATCGATTTTACATTGGCATTCATCGATGGAATGTGGTTCAATGTCATTGCTAAGCATGATGTCAGTAGCTATTGAGTACGCAAATGTATCGTCAATGATCATCTCATTCCTATTCCAAACCTCATCCAATATTGCTTAGTGGACCAAAATCTCACGATTCTTGGTAGACCAGCATGTTTCATTTGAAGCATCACTATAGTCTAGAATAACCTCATGCGTTGGAACGGATGAGTAAGCAATGTTCAGATTCAAACTAGGGTCACTAGTTGGTGCCATTTTCCTTTTCTGGGGTTGTGAATCTTTTGAACCAAGGGGTCTGCCATGCTTCAGGGTTAGAGCAGATGATTGGCTAGCCGCCAATGTACCTTACCGTGTGGAAGGTGCTGCCTCCTCACCTTCAGGGACGGTTTGGCCTTCCCAGGCAGGTTGTGGACTTATGCGGGGTACATCTATCCTTGCAGGTGCATTTGCAGCGGGTATATGTGATCTTGTTACCCTTACTAGATTATTAAAAGCATCCGGCATGCTTTGAGTAATCCTCTGAAGATCTATAATTCGTCACACCTCAATTTCAGACTGGGCAGTGCGGGGATCTAAATGAGACATAGCGGGAGCATACCACGACAATTCGCGGCGTTCTACGGGAATGTTAGCATACTTATCTCCCCCTAACAACATGAAGACTGTCTCATCAAAGTGACAATCCATAAAATGTGCGGTAAAGATATCTCCTGTCAAGGGTTCTAAGTAGCGAACAATTGATGGCGAATCATAACCGACAAATTCCCATTTTTCTCTGAGGACCCATTTTAGTACGTAGTGGCGGCAATATTGGCACATAAATGGCACACCTAAACACTCGTAAATGGGAGATGTCAAGCTTGTATCCAGTGACTAACTATAACGATGAATGTGGTTGAGTAGCCGTGGGCCTCAAGCGAACCAACATAGATGTGTGCGATATTGCATAGCCCCAAGCAGATATCGGCAGTTTGGTTTTCATAACCAAAGTCCAAGCTATCAATTGAAGGTGATTTAGGAAAGCTTCTGCCAGGCTGTTTTGGGTGTGAACATGGGGTACAGGATGTTCCACATTAATCTCTACTGACATGCAATAATCGTCAAAAGTCTGTAATGTAAACTCTCTAGCGTTATCCATTTGTATCGACTTAATCGAATAATCAGAGTGGTGAGCCTTTAGCATAATGATTTGAGCTAAGAGTTTAGCAAATGCAGCGTTACATGTGGACAATAGGCAAACATGTGACCATCGTGTCGATGAATAAACCAACACCATAAAGTATTTAAATGGTTCGCATGTTGGTTAGATATGTCTACAAATGTCCCTTTGAATCCTCTAAAGATACTTAGGGGGGTCGTGAATAATCTTTGTATGTGAGGCTTGAGTATTCAACTTCCTTAAAGAACACGTTTTTCATGGCAGGAGTGCAACATAGGGAGGTAACTAATGCCCATAAGATGATTTGAGGATGCAGCGCATTATGCCACGTCTAGGATGTCCCAAATGGTCATGCCAAAGCAACAAACTGTCCTGAAACTCAGGCATAGGGCCTAGGGGTGGGTTGGAAAAACCGAAAACCGAAAAAAACCGACAATCGAACCGAACTGAGACAGAAAAAAACCGAACCGAAAAAAAAACTGAACCGAATTTGATGAACAGAACCGAACCGAATTTGGTTGGTTCGGTTTCGATTTTTGAGATATGAAAATCAAATAAAAATACTCAAAACCTGCTGGAATGAAGATTCGAACCCCTTCCGTCTAGGTTGGGGATAGCTCCTTCAAGCCAACTTGACAGTAGGCTTTGTATTGCTATAATTGTACCAGCATAATATTTATAGGTATTCTAATCTTTAATGTTTTATAAAATTTATAAAGCTTACAAACCCTAGCAGCCGTCACTCCTTCACCTTTTCATTCTCAAACACACATTCTCTCTCTATCTCTCCCATCCGCTGCTCTTCCTCTCTGCTTCCTCAGTTGATCTCTCCCTCATTCTTCTCTTCCTCCCTTCAACTCTCCTTCCTCTCTTCCTCTCTCCAACCTGCCAAGTCCATGGTTGTAACATGGACTTACCTTTTCAAAGGATTACCACAAGAGGCGTAGGGTTTGTGATGAATTTATTTGACAATCCCCATTTTTTCCCTCTCCAAATCGTATGCCTCTTATCTCTCTGCTCCTCGTCTAATATTCCTTGCTTTCTCCATAAACTTTCGATCTCTGCTTTTCAAATACAAGCCAAATAGTTTTTTAATCTGGGATTCATATGGAGGTCGCACGGTCCAGACATCCATCTTTGTTCCTCTGGATTTCTTTAATAGTAAGTATTCAATTTCTTCCTTTTTTTTTTTTTTTCTGTTTCTTGTTTAATTCTTTGAGTGCTGAAAATGGTAGTTTATTTTTTTTTATTTTTTTTATGTATTGATTAAAAGTTTTTATTTCTTTGGTTTGTTGACTATGCTATGTGAATTTATTTGTTGACTATGCTTTGTGAATTTTTGAAGAAAAATTGGCTGATGTTGTTCTTGAATTTATGTGGTAAAGATCTTTGGTCTTTGGATCTATACTCTTTATTAAACCCTTGGATCTCGTCTGTTTGGTTGTGTTCGGACAGGTGATCGTGGCCGGATGTTACAATCGGCGAGGCGTCGATTGGTTGATGGCGAGGGTTTGTGCTAGTAGGGATGCTCGGCGGCGGATGCTGCAGTAGAACCCTAGGTTTTCTTTTGTTGTATTTTATGGCTTGGGCCTCTGTATTGTTTGTTGGATCTATTGGGCTAGTTTGGCAGGTCCTCTTTTGGGCTAGATTACTAATATCCAGATATTAAAAAAAAATAATAATAATAATGAAAAAAACCGAACCTGACCGAAACCAAATCGAAAAAAACCGAAACCGAAAAAAACCGAACCGAAAAAAACCGAAATTTTTTTGAACCGAATCGAACCGAACCGAAATTTCGGTTTGGTTTCGGTTTTGGCAAAAAACCGAACCGTTTCAAACCGAACCCAGCCCTAATAGGGCCGGCCACACTGTGGGCTTCTATGCCGCGAATGGTTGTGATGTACAACCCACTCGGTAGATGTTCTAACTTCTCGTGAATACACTTTTGGCCATATTTGTACAAAGTGATACAAAGAAATTTAGAACCATTGTCTTTAGTGGTTTCAATATGATATTGATTATCTCAAATATCTCTAAAACTCAGCAACATTCTTCTGGAACGTGGAGAATATAGTGCTTCCTTAATGGATAAGATAATACCACTGGACAATATGATATAGGCCTTTCCGTATCCTTCAATCAGGTTGGATGGGCCTGAGAGAGTTGTCAAAGGAGTTTTCTTGGGTATTAAGTTAGTAAAATAGTGTCGTTCATGCAAGATGGTGTGCGTGGTTGCACTATCTGTCAGACAACTAACTTCCCCACTAGACATACCTAGAAATAAATTGATTGAATTGGTCACATGCATAAATATATGTCCATTCATTCAATTAAGCAATTCAAGAAAATAATATCCATTCAAAATAAGAATCCATAATTCAAAACAAACCAAAATCAAACAAATTATTCCAAATACATAGAAAAATTGTTCAAAATTAAACCATAAACCTAGAAAATTAAGGGGGGGAAGGGCCGGCCACTCCTAGTGGGTTCGGCCACTCCTAGTGGGTTCGGCCACTAGGGGTAAACACCCTAAAAACATGTCTAATTTATGCATCCATAGAAGCTGACGCATCCTGAAAATCCAATATCTCCATTGATGTAGTAGCATCTTCCGGATGATCCATATGTGCAAAGTTAGATTCACGACGGGAATGATACTTGGCAATAGCCTCAGGGGAAGCTCGGCATATGAGTGACCAATGATCCCTTGATCAACATCGGTAGCATATGTCCAGTTCAGTAGAAGTAGGCTGAACAAGAGCTTTGCCCTTATTCTTAAAGTTTGGGGCCTTAGGGCCAAGTGGTGGACGCTGCTGGGTTATATTTCCTCCATTTGGTGCGGTGCTCTGTTAACCTTGGGCCCGTGGTTGGGCTTGCCGCCCATTGCCATGGCCACGACGATTCCTTTGTCGTTTGTGGCTGCTAGAATTGGTTTTATGCGCTTCAGGCACGGTGTTTGAGCCAGTGGGTTGAGCTTAATGATTCTTCATCAAAAGCTGGTTCTGCCTTTCAGCGAGAAGTAAAATAGAGATCAAATATGAAAACTTGGTGAATTTATGTGCCTTATATTGTTGCTGCAGGATAATATTGGTGGCATGGAAGGTCGAATAGGTCTTCTCTAGGATATTTGATTCGGATTCGGTTAGTTCAACTTTGCAGAATTTCAACAGTGAACGAATTCTACAAACTTCAAAGTTGTATTTATTCATGGACTTAAGGTCCTAGAAGCCAAGGTGCTGCCAGTCGTATCTTGCTTCAGGCAAGTATATGTCTTTCTGGTGATCGAAACAGTTGGCCAGAGCAAGCCAGAGGGTGCGTGGGTCCTCCTCAGCAAGGTACTTGGTCTATAGTGCATCATGGATGTGTCTTCAAATGAAGATCATTGCAGTAGCCTTCTAAGCTTCATCAATAAGTTTGTTATCGATACGTGCCCCAATGGTGACTCTAATACCCTTTGCAGTCAGATGGAGCTTCACATCTTGAACCCACTTCAGATAGTTTCTTCTGGAGACTTCTAGAGCGGAGAAATTGAGCTTGTTCAAGTTTGGCATGTCCTAAAACGGAGGGAAAGAAAACGTGATTAGTCATATGGTAAGCCATAGACATATATTGTTAAACATACAGGTTATATAAACATGTATTGGTTTAATTTATGCATCAAAACTACAAGTTTCATATGGTATGTTTTGAATGAAAACTTCAAGTTTCAAAGGCACTAAATTTGAAACTACAGGTTCAATTTAGTTTTTATGAACAATTAGTTCATAAGGAGAGGTTCCTATAAGAAACACAAAATGCAATATAATAATTTAAATATAGTGGGTTTGAGTTTCTTTGGGAACTCAAGTGTGAGAGCTTCATTACTACGAAAGTATGTCAACGATTCAAAGTATAAAAATAAAGTATTGAATCATTAATGTCCAAAAGTGATCTTCAGGTCAATAATTTTGGATTCATTATCAGATTAATGGACTGTAGGTCACTTTTAATTAATTCAATAGATCGGGACCAAACAGGGTTGATCGTAGAAGCAAAATAAGACTAAAATAATAGTATTGGGTTGAAAATACCATAGCCCCAAAATTTGGGTTGGGTGCCGCGAGCAAAAGAGCTCGAGTTGGGTACAGCTGCAAAAGCAGCCTTCAAGGTGGTCTTCAGGTCATGGGCCAAGTTTGGGAGCCCAATAGCAATGGCTACTGGCATTTAGGCATGGGAGCAAACCCAGCAAAATGCTAGCTTGGGGTTCTCATGGGGAGCCCAGTCGAGGTAGGGTCTGGGTCGGGGCAGGCTTTAACACAGCAGGTTGGGGTGCATGACACAGCCCAATGGGCTATGAGCTACTACAGGCAGGCTCAAACCATGGGACAATAGGCCAAGAAAGGGCTGCAGGTTTTCTTAGATAGGTTTAAGGGACTTTGGGCCCTAGAGATCTAAGTAGGCCGAATGCCTGGGTTGTCTAGGTCAGTGCAGCAAACCCAAATGGTGCTGTCATGTGGTTTACAAACCTTAGATTTACTTCTAATTTATTTTATATACATTGACTCACAAATTCTACATTGCAAATATAATTGTGTAATGCATGAAACAAATATATGAACATATAGAATATAAATATATCATAAGGAAAATATAAACATAGAGGGGTTCATGCATCATGGGAATGTTTTCATGCTTCGTGGACATTTGAAATATCTTCTTTTATTTTAAGTGTACTTGATTAGCATAAAACAAATATAAGCCTTTGAATTTTGTGGATGATAGCCTTCTCCTACGATCCATCAATTCCTCAGCTTCTGGCAAGAGCGTGCTGATAACGTGTTGTAGGCCTATTTGATTGAAAGATCTTTAGGGTTTAGAGAGAGAGGGGGCTGACGGCAATTAGAGAGAGGAGATAGTGATTTAATTGTGAGGTGTGTTTGTATCACCCCATTATGCCTTTATTTATAGTAGTAGGATAGGTAAAAACCTTTCCCTTTAAGATTACAACATTTAATAGGTAATCAACTCCTAATAGGGATATAAGATACATTCTCATATCTACTAGGATTTACACAATCACATTTCTATTCTAAATATGACTGCAATATATATATTGGAGAACCTCGATGGTACGAGGGAAATTTATTGATATCGAAAAAAGAAGTTACACCTAGTTGCGGGGGGAGGGGGGACATACACTTTACCCCTCTTGAAAAAAGAAATACAAGAAAAGAGGGGCGGGGGGAGGGGGGACATACACCTTACCCCTCTTGAAAAAGAAAATACAAGATAAAAAAGTGTGGACATAGGACCAAACCCCTCTAATATAAAACCTAAAAGGTAGAAACCTACAAGACAAGCTACAAAAAAAAAAAAAAAAAAAAAATCCAAAGGATTACGTAAAAAAGGAAAATCACATATCAAGAAGAAGAGACAAACCAGTAGGCCAACATGCCCAAGAACTTGACCTTGGCAGACTCTTATGCTTTGGTAGAAAAGCACTCCCTTTGGGATGAGGCCAAGCGTTCCCAGAAGTCACCTAAGAAGCCATGCAAGGATGCAGAGCCAATTCAGAAGAAGGCGAGCGACAAACCGCTCAACAAAAAAATAAGCCAGGAAGAAGACACTGGGATCGATCCCCTACGAAGGGATGACATCAAGACGTACACCAAGTTCTCAATATCGATCAACCAAATCCTTCACAACCTCAAGGACAAGCCATGGTTCAAGCCACCGCCACCTATAAGAGGGGACATCTCCAAGATAGACCAGACAAAGTATTACACATTCCATAGAAGCCCTGGGCACACAACCAACGACTATACCACATGGACGAAGTATTTTAAGATGGTCATGAAGGAAGGCAAGTGTAATCAGTATGTCGACAGGCTAGCTGGCCAGCCAAGGCGAGAAATAGATGCTAATGTCAAACCCTTAGCCAAGATGATCCAAATCAACAAAATATTTGTCGAATCCGAGCATCTAGGGGCCACTAACAGTTCTAAGAAAAAAAAGATCTAGAAGGCGAGGTCGATCTTTTAGGTTCAAGCCGAAGATGCTGTACATGGACCAATCGTCGGTTTCACCGAGTAGGACGCTGATGGACTAAACTTTCCCCACAACGACGCCTTGGTGATTTCTGTTTAACTGGCCCATGCTATCGTTGACAGAGTTATGGTAGACAACAGCAGCTCCATCAATATCCTACAATTATCAGTCATCCAGAAAATGGACTAGGAAAACACGATCAAACGCAAAGCAGAGGTCTTGACAGGATTCAACGGACTCACCTTAACTGTCATTGGCACCACCACACTCGACGTAACCAGTCATTCGATTATCTCATCGCAGACCTTTATAATCCTCAGTGACCCATCTCTCGATAATAGGATATTAGGCCGACCTTGGCTAGTGAAGATTAGAGCTGTGACATAGATCGAGTATCAGAAAATTCGATTTTGCATCTCGGAAGGAGCAGTCGGAGAGATCAAAGGTGACCAGCCTATGTCTTGGAGATACATTGTACAAGTTCCCAAAGAGTCAGAGAATAAGTCTTTCATCCCAGCAGTAGCAGCTGAAGTGTAGAAAGATGACTCTACCTTCGCCAAATAACTATTACAGCAGGCAGGTCAAGAAGATGGCGTCAAGGTCGACAATGCCTTGAAAGATGAATCAGGATGGAAATCCGAAGAGGACGTTGAGAACATCATTCTTGACCCCTACCAGAGGATTGGCTCACGTTTAAGCTCGATGGAGAAGTGATATGAGCATATTTATGTGACTGAGTTAGCTTGTTCTCATGCATTTATGTTGTTATTTCTTAGTTAATTATGTATTTTAAGCTATTTTCGTGTGTTTGTAGGTCTATAGGCCTTATAAAGCAATAAAATGCATTTTGGTGGATTTTGGAGCAGTTTTGGGCTAGGAATGAATAGCACATGCATGGAGCAAGGTGGCTGGACGAAATTGAAGACTAAAGAGGCTAGGAATGTGTTAAAGAGAAAGAAGAATTAATGTAAAAATGACAAAGAGCTCAGCCACAAAGGGGTGTCACTCCACCATTCACCTTTCCATCATTGTCGTGCACCACCATTGCACTCACTTCGGATTCTTATGCCGTGCATCATCATCCATGTTCCCTCCATTGACTCATTTGTTGCATCATTCCACTTCCTTTCCTTTGTTTACCATGTGCACAATATCCTTTCACCTTCTTGCACTCATTGATTCACCACTTACTCACCTTTCCACCCATGCCATGCATAATCACCCTTGTCCCCTTTATTATTTCAAATTTCATGCATCATTACATTGAATCATTGCACTCAATTGCTACACCATTCCTTGTTCCCTCCATCATTTCAGATTTCATGCATCATTACATTGAATAATTGCACTCAATTGCTACACCATTCCTTGTTCCCTCCATCATTTCAGATTCATGCATCATTACATTGAATTATTGCACTCAATTGCTACACCACTCCATGTCCCCCTTCATTGCCATGCACTTCCTCTATAAAAGGAAGTGTGTGTAACATAAATGGAGTACATACTTGGTTAGATCATTCACTCCCATTTCAACACAACCTTCATCCAAACACATCCATTCATCCTCACATCAATTCCTCCATATAAACAAACCTTCAAACACTCACCAACACCTTGTGCCGTAGCAAAGGAAGGGAAGAAGTGCTTGGACGTGCTTGCTGTCCAACTTGGATCGTTAGAGCATTTAGGTGTTTTCTTTCTTTTTCTAATGTTTAAATTCATTTCCTTTCGTTTTGTTGTAAATATGAGTGGCTAAACCCCTCTTGGCTAGGGGTGATTTCAAAGCCATGATTATGTGTGCAATATAATTTGATAAATTCCAGTTATGAACTCTTGAATCGTGAATGCAATTGGCTTAATTATTTGATTGATAACTTATTTGTATTTGTTAATTAAGGGTCGACACTTAATTGGCATGCATAAATCCGTTGCTAGAATATAAGGAAGTTTCACATAATCGTTACAAACTTATATTCACATGTAGTGAAGGTCGCTTATAAACGATCGCGTTAAGTTTAATTCCTAGCATGAGTGACATGATGTCATAGTTGCAAGTGCTTTGTCAATGCTTATGATTTTCATTAAACGTAATGATCTTTGATTGTATCTTTATTATGATGTCATGTAGGGAACTTTAGAAGAATGTTTTGGGTTGTCGAATGATGTCATCCAATCCAATAAAACAAGGAAAATCTGATAGTTAACTAGTGATGTCACGGTTAATTTGGAGCATTGTCGTTCATAATTCAATGAAGTAGTAACTGGAAATCGAGTTATTTGCATACATGTCATGTGTGGAGAAAAAGCCTCTAGCTATCCCATCCATCATCTTATTTCTCACATTCGTTTTACAATTTGTCTAGTTTTTCATACTTGTTTGTTTGTTTCAACTTCATCCAAATCAAAACCCCCATTTTAGTTTCTTGTTTCAAAGTGTTTCAAATCTGTTTTAGTTTGTTTTTTTAAGTGTTTTGATTCAAGTAAAAGTCAATTTTCGTCCAAAGTCATTCCTAGTGTCTAGTTTAAGTTTATTTGGTTGTTTTAAACTATTTTGAGTAATTTAAGTTTGGTTTGAGTCTTGTGAGTCTTGCGAGTCTTGTTAAGTGTTTTTAAGTTTAGTTTTATGTTTTTGAGTCAATTTAGAGGTTATTAGCAAGCCCACCTAATCCCCGGTCCAGAACGATCCCTACTTATACTTGTATTACAATTGTCAAAAGAGGGTTAAATTTGTGTGTTAAGATAATTTTCGCATCAAGAAGGAAGAACTCACCGTTTTCCTTAGGAAAAATCATGACGTTTTCGCATGGTCACCCTCTGACATGCCCCGTATGATCCAACAGTAGCTTGCCATAAGCTGCACATCGATCCTACTATCAAACCTATGATCCATAAAATGTGTCATTTCACACTCGAGTGAGTAGCGATTATCAAGGCAGAGATCAACATGTTACTGGAGACTGGATTCATTGAAAAAGTGCCGTACTCAGCATGGCTGGCAAACATCATTCTAATAAAGAAAAAAAAAAGGGCAAATGGAGAGTATGTGTGGATTACACTAACCTCAGTAAGGCATGCCCTAAAAACAACTACCTAGTTCCCTGAATTGACTTGCTCGTTGACTCAACATCCAGGAACTAGCTGCTCAACTTCTTAGATGCATACTCAGGCTACAATCAGATTGTCATGCACGAGCTTGACAAGGAGAAAACCACATTCGTGATTGAGCAAGGCACATACTGCTACAAGGTCATGCCCTTTGGCCTCAAGAACACATGAGCAACCTACCAGCGGCTCATAAACATGATGTTCAAGAAACAAATCAGAGTAACCATAGAAGTCTACGTCAATGACATCATGGTTAAAGGCAAGCAGCGATCATACCACATTAGCAACTTGATAGACTTTTGACATCCTCCGAGAGTACAAAATGAAGCTCAACACAGCCAATTGCACTTTTGGCATCTTCTCAGGCACATTCTTAGGGTACCTTGTAACCCAGCGAGGAATCGAAGCTCACCCAAGGCAGATCAAAGCAATCCTGAACATGAAGTCTCCTATAACTCTGAAGGAGATCCAAAGTCTAACCAGACGATCAGCTGCACTCAATCGTTTCCTCTTACGATCCACCATCCGATGCAAGCCTTTCTTCAAGGCAATGAAAAAGGCACAGGAAGATAAATGGAACAACGGGTGCAAGAAAGTGTTTCAAGACCAAAGTAGTACCTGACATCACCTCTATTACTTTCCAAGCCGGAAGCAACGGAGAACCTATATATGTATGTGGAGGTATTAGAAGTAGCAGTGAGCTTTGCCCTCATACGAGAAAAGCTAGGGACCTAACTGCCTGTATTCTATACATCCAACGCTCTTCTCGATGTGGAAACTAGATACCCGAAGACTGAAAAGCTAATTTTGGCGCTAGTTGTTGTAGCTTGAAAGCTCAGACCTTACTTTCAAGGGAATCCGGTCATCGTCATGACCCAGTACCCACTGTGATCAGTTTTGCATAATCTAGATGCTTTTTAACGAGTGATGAAGTGGGTGTTGAAACTTGGCCAATACAGCTTAGCATACCAACCCCACATGGTAATAAAGGCCCAGGCCCAGAATTCACCCCAAGCCTGAAGGATGCAGTAACACAGCCTGAAAGTGCCCTGGAGGCAGCATAGTATGCTGTAGCTGCACTAGCCCCACCTATAGGAGATTTATGGCGTCTGCACATCAATGGATCATCTAACTACCAGGGATTGTGAGCAGCCTTAATTCTTACTACCCTAGATGGTTCGATGCTTGAGCATGTGATCATTCTAAGCTTCAAGGCGTCAAACAACAAAGCAAAGTATGGAGCCCTACTAGCAGGTCTCCGATTGGCAAAAGACCTAGTGGTGAAGAAGCTCACGATTTATTTCGATTCTTAACTAATCACCAACCAAACCTCAGGGAAGTACGCAGCGAAACATCTAAGGATGACCTGATACCTCAAGAAGGTACGAGAGCAGCTAGTAACGTTGCAAGCGTACACACTCATTCTGTTTCCACAAGCATAAAATGCCCACACACACTAGCAGGTCTAGGCTATGCCTTAGACCATCAGCTCAGATGCTTTATCTTAGTTGAGTATTTAGAAAAATTAAGCATAGATAAGGAACCAGAAGTCGAGGTGGCGTAGATCAACACAACTTTGAGTTGGCAAGATCCCATCATCGAATACATAGTCAATGGAATGCTCCTCGTAGATAGAATGGAGTCTAGAAAGCTCCATATGAAGGCAGCACGCTACTACATGGGGTGAAGGAAATTTTGTGAAAAACATGTTCATTTGAGCAACATCTATATAGCATGCAATTAACAATTAAAGACGGAATCATGCTTGCATGCACTCAAAACAAAACATTACCCATGAAATTCAAAGCCTAGTAGTTAGGTGAACCAAGACTCAACTCAAAACAAAGTGAGTTGAGAAATTTATACCTTTGTTGATTCCTTTTTGCATAAGCAAAGGATAATCACCCAAGAGATAGGGCCTTCATTCCTTGCTTCTTATCTCCATGGATTTGGATGGAAGAATTGGTTTCTCCAAGTTCTCAAAGTTGAAAACCTCTAAGTCTCCACACCAAGGAAAGATTGATGAAGAAATGAGTGACCTAGAGGAAGTAAGATTGCTAGCTCAATTCCTCTAGGGTGGCCGGCCTCTTTAGAGAGAAAAGAGAGCTTGTGTTCTCATCTTTTCTCCAAAAGAAACCCTAAATGAATTTTGGCTATAAAGTCATATTTATACCTACATTCATTGGAGTGGCAAACTTGTAATTAAGTCCAAAACCCACTCCTATATCAATATGGCCGGCAATAGGGTTTCATTGGGCTTTTTAGGCCTTTGTGAATTATTTGTCATTAAGTTGTCATACAACTTAAGTCAATGGGCATGACGTTCGAAGCCCATTGGGCCTTAAGGCCCAAAACTAACCCGTGGTCTTTTAACGAACTTTATTCGTTTGATTAATTAACATATTAATTAATCCTTGCCATAAATAAATAATTAAACACATTTAATTATCCTTACTCATCTCCGTTGTTTCTTCAATCTCTACTTTACACGGTGTACGATCCATTAGGTTCCTTTTAGCGAGGCAGTGGGCGATTAGAACTCTTTCAAATCGATTGTGAATTGAAACTTACTTTCAATTCTCCCTTTAGTGTTTACACACGTTTAGGGCTTCCACAAGCCATGAGTGACACCTAGCAGTATGTTATGGTTACCCAAGCTAATCAGAAGAGGTGGATAACCTATTCAGTTTAGGATTACAATGCAATACGGTCTTTCTCTAATACAATACTCTTGACCACATTGTTTGGTTTGATAGTTTATTCATGTCTACTATCCAATGTGATTCATTTACTTATATGATTACCTTGAATGTGATTTGGAATGACTTCCTAAATCTCATTCATACTCTGGCTAGAGATTCTTAATCATATCATAGAGTATTCTCCCTCAAACGGTTTGAAGGTTAGAGATCCCTTGTTGCGCATTCACTTGCCTCCATGGCTAAGTGGCTTAACCCCAACTGTGCCGTGGACACCCGCAAATGGAGTGACTTTGACATAATCAAAGATCAAGGACCTAACCACAAGACAACTATGATGCCTCAGGTCAAAGGACTACTTTGCATTATCCCAACCATGAGTTCTCATGTGACATGAGTATGAGAACTCTTCGTTGATCGTGTTTAGTGAACTCATTCCTTATTGAGCACCTACGTACTTGTCTTGGTGTCAGTCACACCAATGACTCGAGACCAGTCACTCTCACTAAGAGAAGACATAGCACATACTGATCTTAACGGACTGTCAATGCCCAATTGGCAATCCTATGATCAGGAACATTTAGGATATGTATACGAAAGAGAATGGTCTCATGAATCTAACTTCTTTAAATTACATTCTCCTAATTACATATTCCTTGGACTCATCGTTTAAGCATATAACATGTATATAAGACGGCTTAAAACAATAATCTATGCCCTTGATATTAAATTAGATTAGTTTAACATGTGAAATGTCCGTAAAGTATCATCATATGATTGGTTTTAGGGCACATTTCCAACATGGGGAACAATATGCTCGTTCACAGATCATTCTCAGGACTACATCTCCGCTGTCTATCGCCTCCTGACGACCAGAAGAAACTTAGCTCAATCCACGAAGGCGTCTGTGGAAACCACTTTGGAGGCTGCTTTTTGGCACAAAAAGCTCTTAGCGCTGGTTACTACTGGCCAACCATGCATTAAGACGCCAAAGAGTATGTATAAAGGTGCGATAACTGCCAGCACTTTATGCCAGTGCCCACACTACCTGCTAGCGTACTTCACCCACATACGAGCTCTTGGGAATTTATGCAGTGGACGATTGACCTGGTAGGACCAATGTCGCCTGCCACTAGAAGCAGAGGCATGATGATCGTAGCGACCGACTACTTCACCAAATGGATCGAAGCTGAACACATGAATATAACTACCCAGACGAACATAGAACGCTTCATATAAAACAACATCATCTACCATTTCGACATCCTGCACTTCATCGTCATCGACAATGGTCCTCAGCTTGTGGGCAAAGACTCGACAGAGTTATTCGAAAAATATGGTATCAAGCAGCACATGTCCACGCCCTAGTATCCACAAGGCAATGGGCAGGCCGAGACGTCCACCAAGACCATCCTTAATTGCCTCAAGAAGTCTTTCTCAAACAAGAAGGGCAAGTTGGCAGACGAACTCCCTGGTGTTCTATGGGCATATCGCAGCACCAAAAGTCAAGTAACTGGCGAGACTCCATTCTCCTTAGAGTATGGCTCTTCCAACATCATGGTGCCAAGCATCAGCACTGTACTATTGAATTTGGAGCAGAACGAGAAGAAGATAGCCATAAACTTAGACCTTGCAGAGAAAGAACGTGAGAAGGTTATCACCCGCATTGCAGCCTATCAACAACAGCTCATCTCCAGCTACAATAAGATAGTGAAGATCCGACAATTCCAACCAGAAGACTTAGTCCTTAGAAAAGCCTTAATCATCGCCCATTGGGAAGGCTCCAAAAAGATGGCTCATATCTAGGAAGGTTCGTACAAGATTAGCCGAGTAGGTGGAAAGAGCAGCTACACCCTCACCACTATGAGCGACAAAGAAATTGAAAAGCAGTGGAATGACAAATAAAGTTTGAATACTCAAACGGCTTGACGAACAGGACCTCACATGCCGAGGATTATCTGTTGTTATGCCATTACTACCTACTAGCAAAGTTAACAAATTTCTCTATTTTCAATGAAGATTGAAGGAATTATTCACAAGCCTAGGCCGAATGCATAAACAAGCTGACCATCCCTGTGACAAGCAGAAGACGCCCTGCCCTTGTAGACATGGCATGTGCTTTCTAAAAGGAGCATATTTATGCGACTTAGTTAGCTTGTTTTCTTGCATTTTCATAGTTAGTTTGTGTTTATTATAGTGATTTAAGCTATTTTCGTTTGTTTGTAGGTCTAATTGGCAAAGTTGGCAAGAAAGTGCATTTTGAAGCATTTTAGAGCAATTTTGGGCTGGAATGGATTGCATGCATGTGGAGCACAAGGAATTGACATTTTTGAAGATCAAATGAAGCGAGTAGTGTGCTAAAGAGATGGAGAAATTAATTCAAGACTTGGAATATGAGTAATTAGCTGCAAGGGGACCTAAAACCCTTCTAGAATGCTTATATCTTCTCTTATACATGTGATGCACCCACCTTTCCAGAAGCCCTAGAAAGATGGCGCCCCAAACTCTTCTAGAAGGTCAGAAATCAAGCATAACACACTCTTTCTAGAAGCCCTACAAAAGTGGCGCCCCAAACTCTTTTAGAAACCCTAGTTATTTCCCCCTTTGGATTGGGCTAAGCCTTATGCGAAAACCCTAAGCCTTTTCCTCCAGAAATTCGGCCAAACCCTACCCTATAAATATATAATTTCAGCCACAAATTCGACCAACCCCCCCATATAATTCTAAGACCCTCTCAGCCACAATCCACACCATTCCACAATCTTTTGCTGCAACTCTGGAGAAGAAGAAGCCATTGTCGTGCCTTCCATTGGAGCAAGGACCTTGTGCGCAAGCCACCTGCATCCTTGGGAGTTTTAAGAGTTCTTTCTTCCCTCGTTTTAGTTTCAATGTTTATTTCAAATTGCTTTTCAATTGTTATGAACATGTGTAACTAATTTTCTTATTAGTTAGAGGTGAATTCGAAGTCATGGACATATGTTTAATATGAATTGATTACCTTCAGTTATTGTTTCGTAAAACATGAATGTGATTTACTTATCTATTTGATTGAGAACTTATTCTTGTTTGTTATTAAGGGTGCACACTTAGTTTAAATACATGAATCTGATGCTAAATTATAAGGGACTTTCACCTAAGCGTTAGGAACTTATAATTAAAAGTAGTGGAGATTGCTAGTCACAATCGTGTTAAGTAGATCCTTGGCTAGAGTATCATGCAGTTTATAGTTACGATAGCCTTGTCAATACTTATGATTTCCATGGAACTTAATGATCTTTGAATGTATCATGCAGTTCATAGTTACTATCATGCTATTCATATAGGGAACTTGAGAAGAATAATTTGGTTGCGATGCTTTGTCCATTCAATTCAATGAATTTAGGGAAATCTGAGAGGTAATTTTTGCATTCACGATTAATTTGGGGCATTGTCATTCATGGTTTAAAGAAACAATACCGGAAATTGATTTATGTTGCATATGTTCATGTGTGGAGAAAGACCCTCTAACTAGCCTATTTCACCATTCAATTCACCTGATTTCGTACCTAGTTTGATTTAGTTTTGCAATCTGTTCAATTTAATTAATTTAGTTCAAATCATTCCCCCCTTTTATTAAGTGTGTTAGATTAGTTAGAAAAGTATTTAAATCTGTCCAATTTAGTGTTTTGAGTCTTCATAGTCTTAAATTCGTCTAAATCACTCCCTAGAGTATGTTTTGAGTCTTTTTAACTTAGTTTTGCTGTTTTGAGTTAGTTTGGTTAGTTTTGAGTCATAAGAGAGTTTTCTGTTTTTTAGTCTAGTTTAGTGTTTTAAAGTTTAAATTGAGTAGATTAGCATCCCTTCTAATCCCCGGTCTAAAACGATCCCTACTTACATATACTACAATCATAGGGTTTTAATTTGAGTGTTGGATAATTTTCACATCACTTTCCAATTAGGAAAGGGTAAACTAATCTGAAATATCTAGAAGTGGATGGGTTGTACGACTGCTCAGTTTTCGCTGAATGCAGCGACTACCTGAGCCGGACGACTCCTAGAATTGGCCACAATAGTCCTTCTCCTAAAAGAGACTTAGCCGACTGAAGGATTCAATTCCGCAGGATCCTGGGTTTCTAACCAGAAGAGACACTAAGTGCAGGATTCCTACCCATGAAAGAATTTGGGTGACTAGATGGTCCATCCTCGACGTGCAAGTCTTCATAGACATAGCTTAGTTTTAAAATGTTGCAATACTAGTTAAGCGACTTGAGGAATCAAGTTACAACTCGGAAGGATATGGCCTCTGAGTCGCAATTTTGCATACACCTTATGCCTAAAACGCCTCCGAGAGCCAGGTACAATGCCTGAAGTGGTCACGTGGGTCTTCTGCTTTAGTAAGTAAGACGCTCAGCCGATGACCCAACGGCTGGCAGCCCAAGGTAATCCGTAAGCTGAGATTTACACCTATTATGACTACACAGACCTGTCTGCTTATTTAAAAGCAGTGCTTCCGGCCAACAGTCTGGGGCTTAAGTTTCGTAAAAGCTAAAGCAGAAATACGACTATAGCAGCTACGTAGATTTGCTCTACGGTCTATGAAAAGCAAGGGTATGGCTGCCAGCTATATAAGTTAAAAACTTTGCAACAAACCCCAGAATGGCCAAAGCTTGAGAAGCCTAAAGTCGAAGTACAACTATAGCAGCTACGCAGATTTCCTCTGGTTTTTATGAGAAGCAAGTGTCCGATCCTTGGCTCTATAAGTTAAAAACTTCACAACACGCCCTAAGAGGGCTAAAGCTTATAAAGCCACTAAAGCCAAGATTCACGATTATAGTAGCTACGCTGACTCGCCTGCTTCCTACGGAGGCAACAAGTTCGACTGTCGGCACTATAAGTTAGAAATCTTGCATGTTTTCCTTTTGCAGGTAAAGCTCCATAAGCCTCAAACCCGAAATTAAAAACTAAGTGACAACATGGGATCGACTGCTTCATTGAGGCAGCTCATCCAGCCGATAGTCCTAGGATAAAGTTTTGCAAAAGATATGGCAAAATAGAAGGATAAAGCAAAGCAAGGAAAGTTGTTTATTAAATTTCTAGCAAATTGATAAACCGGTTCGAAGGCCAGCAAAGATCAACTAAAGTAGAACAAAAAGGAAAATTAAAAAGTTCCCATGTCTAAACAAAAAGACTACTCATTGACAGCTTGCACAGCCACTGGTCCCTCAATTGCCACGCCTTCAGCTGCAGATTCTCCTCAGTAAGCCCAGTGTAAACATCCAGCAACTTATCCAGTTCCTTATTCAGGTTCTCGATAGCGGACATCACACCTTGCAGATCCACTTCTTTGGACTCAAGCTTACTGGCAACATCCTTGAGACGAGACACTTCATCATGCATGAAGACAAGCTCATCATCTTTGGCAAAGCAAGCAGTTTATAGTTTCGAATTAACATGCTTAAGGTCTTTGACCATCAGTGAAACACGACCGACTTCCTTATCTGCAACTTCCACCATCGCCTGAGTCGCATTAAGCTTAGCCTTCAAGTGGGCGACCTCCTAATGAGTGGTCTCCAATTGCATAGAAATGGGGGTAGAGACATCAAACCCCTTCAAAATGGTGAGTTCAGATTCGAGCTTCTCGTTCTTTTCAGCAGCCGAGTGAAGCTAAGCCATCAACACCACTTCAGCCTTCTTAGCACACTTGACAGCACCCTGATCACCATGTATTCACTTGGCTACCAAGATCAAATCTTATGCATTGTAGCAATCAAGGAGGATCTCCTCGAGTAAGTAGGATGCTTCGCAAAAGAGTCTGAGCGAATGACAACTTTCCCAACACTATCAACGAACTTGGCGCATGCATCAACATCCTCAAGCAGGTAAGCCTTCAGCAGCGCATAAACCTCGAGAAACTCTCCAACCTTAGACTCAATGGATTTCTCACAACTGCCCGTGCCAGCAGATTTCCCTTTCTCAGCAGATGAACCAGTCGCAGCAGAATGAGGAACAAGCCCAGGCGCCACCTTTGTAGTAGAATCCACCTTCCTGCTCTTTATAGCGGCAATCCTCTTAGAAGCTGAGCCTTACTTAGCTCCCGATGTGCGCTTCGACACGAACCCAGACACCAGGTGCATCACCGAACCTTTCTGCTGGGCAATCCTCCCAGCAATGGTCATAGCCATCTTTGGAACAACAGGTTTCACAGGCTCAGACTCAATGGACTTTTTCATCCCATTTGGCGAAGTTAAATCAATGTCAAGCTTCTCAGAAGTAGACGAGTCCCCATGAGCAGCAGAAGATGTTCTTAGCTTATTCCCGACTGAAGGCTCACAAACAGGTAAGGAATATCACTTCTTTCCACCCTTATTGGAAGCAACCTCTATAGTAGCGATCGAACAAACAAGCGCCTCATCTTTTATCTGCTTTATCTCTTCATTTGGAGGCAACCCACCATTCTCTAAATGAAGAAGACTGAGCAACCAGCGCCACTTACGGTACTCATCAGTTTACCAAAGTAAGAAAGACGATCAGTAAACTGATGTCATGGAGCAGCTCAACAAAAATTCAAGCAGGCCAAGAATGAAACAGTTCACTTACCACTGATAAAAATAGTCAGAACATGCAGCTTAGGAGAAGAGTCAGACTCCTACTCTCCACTTACATCCAAGGTGTCCCTCGCCCACACATGATCACTTTTGCAGGGGCATCGAGCAGTCTATGGCGACATTTCAGCTGCCCCACACCTTCCTTGTGGCCAATTTCAAAGAAGTACCATAACTCATTTATGGTCAAGCTAAGATCAAAGAACCTACTTAAGTTGAAGAACCCCACCATCGCACGAATTGCATTTGGGGAGTACTGAGCAAGAGTGCATTTGATGAAGCAGATCACCTATTGGAAAAGACACAGCATGGGAAAAGTAAATCCCCTACTTAAGGTCTAATTAAATAGGTATTGGGGTTAATTGGTTTCCTTTTCCTAGAAGAGGTCTATCTCCAAATCAAGAAAGAGATCAAGTTCAAATTGGGAAACAACTTTACAAGCCCAAACAACTTGGGATTTTTACACCTACTACCTTTTTCCCACATGCAGCCCAGTAGGTATGGTGGTAGGTGTGGTGGCATTTGTGGAGCCTAAAATAATCCCAAAAATTCTAGAGGCGACACGTGGACTTTTGCTGAAGGAAGACAAGATTGCCCTCAATAAATGGGCAGGCTTCTCAGATGCTCCCACGCGCAGTTCGCACCTCTGAAGGTCTCAGCAACTGAATACAACTGCCCATAGCTCACCTGCCCTTGGCAAGGAAAAGTCAAAGCATTAAAGATAAGGATTAATTACCCAAATCTTATTTTTAATACATTCCCAATTAAAGATTGACTCCAATCAAGTAAGTAATCCCAATTTAAATCAATTAGGGATAATTACTCCATTATCTCAAAATATTATTTCCTATTTAATAACTTGAGAATATTTCTTCATAAACCTTGGTCAATAGGATGCCGTCATGTGTAGGGTAAAACCCTAACACTATGGCCGGCCCTATCCCTATAAATACCCCATATTCTACCAAATTTCAAAAATTTGTTGCTAACCCTAAAAAGCCCTAAAACACTTTATTCTCTTAGAGAAACTGACTTAGGCATCGGAGATCCATTGGCTTAACCCCCTCACCCCCCACCTCGTGGGCGCGTGAGGCTTAGGTGTCACATCCCGACCCGGACCCCTACCACATCCGAAGCTCGACTCCATCATAGCATGATGTTGTCCGCTTTGGTCCCTGATCATGCCCTCACAGTTTTGTTTTCGGGGACTCACACGAGAACTTCCCAATGGGTCACCCATCATGGGATTGCTCTCGTGCAAACTAGCTTAACTTTGGAGTTCCGATGGAACTCGAAGCTAGTGTGCTCCCAAAATGCCTCATGCTAGGTAGAGATAAGAATATACATATAAGGCTTACAGGATCCACTCCCCTGGGCGATGTGGGATGTTACAATCCACCCCCTTAAGGGCCCGACGTCCTCGTTGGCACATTTCTGGCCAGAGATTAGCTCTGATACCAAATTGTCACATCCCAGGCTCGACTCCACCGTAGCACTATATTGTCTGCTTTGGGCCTCGACTATGCCCTCACGGTTTTGTTTCTGGGAACTCACACGAGAACTTCCCAATGGGTCACCTATCATAGGATTGCTCTCGCACAAACTCGCTTAACTTCGGAGTTCCGATGGAACCCAAGGCCAGTGAGCCCCCAAAAGGCCTCATGCTAGGTAGAAATGGGAATATACATATAAGGCTTGCAGGATCCACTCCCCTAGGCGATGTGGGATGTTACATTAGGTCCTTGATCAAAGGTGTTAATTGTTTTGTAGGTGCATTTTCGTCAAGACTGAAGACGGTGAAAATTTGCATCGACAGTAATTAACAGATAGGGTAGCAACTTTAAGTCTGGATATAAAGGAAAAGGTTCCAATAATTATAGGCGGAATAAATGGTCTGGGAACACTGATTCAAGGACTAATCAACAACCAGAGTGTCAGATATGTCAACAAAGGAGGCACATTGGTTCAAACTGTTTCTTCAAAAATTCTCAAGGACCTCTATAGGGATATAACACTGAATGTCAAAGTTGTAACAAAAGAGGGCACATAGCTCTAGAATGCTTTCATGGAGGCAATTATTCATATCAGTCTTCTGGACCTTCACCATTTATAGCTCATACCTTTCAAAATCAACCTCCTCCAGTTATTCTAAGTTCATCCAACTTTTCTTCACATTACACATATCAGGTTCCTCCATAGCAGATTCATGTGTCTGAGATTCCTTATCAGGTTTCTCATCCAATGCATGGTTTTTCAACTTAAGGATCAACATCATATTCAAATCAACCATCTTGGATCTTGGATACAGGAGCTTCACACCATATGACATCTGATCTTGCAAGCCTGAATCAAGTGACATCATTTGAAGGTTTTGAGAAGATAAAAATAGGCAATGGTCAAGGTTTGCCTATTAAGAATATTGGTTCAACAGTTGTTACAACACCATCACATTCACTAGTTTTAAAGAAAGTATTGCATGTTCCATCAATCACAATCAATCTTATGTCAGTGCAACAACTATGTGGAGATAATAACTATTGGTTTATCTATGATGACACTACCTTCTTTGTGCAAGACAAAGTGACAAGGGTGATCTTGTACAAAGTAAAGAGTAGACCTCAACAACTATTTTAGATTCCTGCATCTCCAAGACAGCGTTCAAGTGCTTTGGTGGGACAAATGGTGAAGTCTTCAGTGTGGCACTACAAATAGGGGCATCCAACTAATAAAATAATGTCAGTCATGCTAGCTAAATCTCAAATTTCTGCTTCTATAGATGATAGTCACTCAATATGTTTAGATTGTATCCATGGAAAAATAGCTAGAAAGCCTTTCCCTATTGACTTATCTAGGTATGTTTTACCATTTGATAGAATACACTCAGATGTATGGGGTCCTTCCTCTGTAAAGTCTATAGAAGGATACAGAAACTATGTTGGTTTTGTGGATGATTGTACAAGATTTGTGTGGTTATTTCCACTTTTCAATAAATCAGAGGTTTTCTCCATTTTTGTTAAGTTCAACAAGTATGTTAAAATGCAATTTGGAATCAATATAAAATCTCTACAGTCTGATGGAGGTGGTGAATTTACAAGCACTTTTTTAAAGAATTCTTGCAAGATAAAGGAATGATACATTGAATTTCATGCTCTTATACACCTCAGCAGAATGGTTTAGTTGAAAGAAGACATCGCCATATAGTTGAGACTACAATTATATTGATGAATGTTGCAGGATTGACACATGAATTTTGGTTCCATTCATGTGCTCATGTTGTGTATCTAATCAATCGAATGCCTAGTAAAGCCTTGCATATTGAATTCACTTTTCTATGCATTGTTTGATAAGCATCCAGTGTTGAAAGACTTGAAAATATTTGGTTCAGCTATATGTCCTTATCTTAAACATTACAATGACATCACATTCCAATCTAGAACATCTATATGAATATTTCTGGAATATGCTTCAGGGTACAAAGGTGCACTCTATTATAACTTGCAATCTAAGAAACTTATACTCTGAAGGCATATTTTTCATGATGAGTCATTATTTCCTGCAAAGCTTGGTTCTCAACAGCATCTGTTATGTCTCAGTGTATATCTTCAACATCATCTCCAATTATTGCTCATATTCAACCACAAAGAGGATAAATAAATAATAATATATAAAATGGTACATTGGATCATTCAGTACTAGATCATGATAGCTTTACTTCTGATAACTCAGTAAGGTCTACAAGTACATTGAGTTCAATACAAGATCAAAGCCAGGAATTTGAAACACTGCTCTCATGTTCATCTACTCATGTACAAGATCAATCCCAACCCTTGTTGCCTGTCCTAGATCTTGCAAAGCTCAAGGTATTACTTCCAATCTCAGCTTCTTATGGTGAGAAGTTTAATAATGTTTCAAATTCTGAAAATTCCAAGAAGCATAACATGAGAACTAGATTGTAATTAGGTGTTATAAGTAGAAGATATTATTCTTCTTGTTATGCTAAATTACCTAAGTTGCAGTCACTCCAATTTGATGATGAGTATATAAGTTGTGCTGGTTTTTCATTCTTGGCTGAGATTGTGGATTGTGAAGAACCTAAGAGTTTCAAATGTGCAGCATCTAATTCCAATTAGTAGCAAGCAATGCAAGAAGAGTATTATGCATTAAAAACACAGGGGACATGGACTTTGGTTCCTCTACCTAGAGATAAATCTATTGTTGGAAGTAAATGGGTATATAAGGTTAAAAAGAACCCAGATGGTAGTGTTGCAAGACACAAAGGTCGCTTAGTAGCTCAGGGGTATACACAGAAACATGGATTGGATTATTCAAAGACATTCAATCCAATGGTTAGGCATACTACAATAAGGCTCATTCTTGTACTTGCAACTTGTCACAAGTGGGAACTCAGACAACTTGACATCAAGAATGCCTTTTTACATAGTGAGTTGCAGGAAGAGATATTCATGAAACAACCACAAGACTTTGTTGATTAGAAATGTCCATATAATGCATATAAGTTGGTAAAGTCCTTATATGGACTTAAACAAGCTCCAAGAACTTGAAACTCAAAGTTTACAGGTGTTTCTCCTTCTTCAGGATTTGTTGTCTCTCAATCTGATACAAGCCTCTTTATAAAACATGATAGGGTTGATATTATCATTCTACTTCTTTATGTAGATGATATTATATTGACAGGTTCAAATTCAACTAAAGTTCAGACAATCATAACATAACTCAGTGAGATCTTTGATTTAAAAGATATTGGCAGATTGACATATTTCTTGGGTCTACAAATGGAATATAGAGAAAATGGAGATTTGTTTGTCAGCCAAGCCAAGTATGTAAAAGAGTTGCTCAAAAAGGCAGTTATAGAGACATGTAAACCAGCACCTTCACTAGCAAAACCTCATACACAACTTCTTATGTCTAAAGGGGAACCATTACATGATCCTAGCTTTTGTAGGAGTTTAGCTGGAACAGTACAGTACTTAACAATTTACAAGACCAAACATAGCTCATTCAGTTAATGTAGCTTGTCAATTTATGACAAATCCCACTGATGCTCACATGTTCTTGGTTAAAAGAATACTTAGGTATCTAAAAGGAACAATGAGTTGTGGGATTACATATTCAGCTTCTTCTGGTACTCATATATCAGCTTATTCAGATGTTGATTGGGCAACTGATATTAACACAAGGAGATCAATAACTGGGTATATATGTAGTTTTTCTTGGAACAAATCCAATATCTTGGCAGTCTAAGAAGCAATTTTCTATTTCTAGAAGTTCTACAGAGGCTACTATAAAGCCTTGGCAAATTCCGATGCTAATATATGTTGGATCAAATCAATTATGAAAAATTTGCATGAATTTCTGGAGTTTCCACCATTTTTACATTGTGACAACGTATCTGGATTGGCTCTAAGTACTAATCATTTGTTTCACTCAAGGATCAAGCATTTAGACACGGATTATCACTTCGTTCATGAAAGAGTTCAAAAGAAGGATCTTATTGTCCATTATATTCCTACTGAGAGTTAAGTTGCAAATGTACTTACCAAAGGATTATACAGCCCTGTGTTTGTCAAGCATTGTAACAATCTCAGTCTAGGACATCCTAGAATATCCAAGTGTCATATGTGGATTGGCTTTACTAAATAGTTAGTTAGACAAGTGTAATGAAGTGTATGGGATAAGGCGAACAGACAAATTCTAGGAAGTTAAGCTGTTGCTATAACTACAATTTCAGTTGTAACCTTTCACATCCCTCGTTGTTTAATTAAGGATCCATTACCGCACAAAAAGAAAAAGGTTTACCATTTATAGGATTTTTACCACCTGCAAAAGTAGAGATAAAAATGCTTAAAAATACTTATAAGAGTACAAAGTTATCGTGGTGTAGCAGCTCAAGTAAGGTCGTTTCCACATGGATTGATTGAATAATTTGAATTTAAACTAATTCTTAATTAACTATTTAAAACAAAGTTTCAAAAATGTTGATTTTATGACCTAGAATATTAAAAACGAATTTTCAATTAAAACAATTAAAGAAACCAATTTGAAAGGGAACAATCTTAGAAGAAAATGATAAAAGGACACTAGGGTTCCGCCATCACCTTTGTTGATGCACAAAATCAGTGAGGACTTTGGTACAACAGAAAGTGTTAAGTTTGTGATCTTCGCTAGATTGCTCCAGTCACTAGTATGGATAAGTATGTAAATGGATAGAGATAGGGAAAAAAACGCAAGATGTACGTGGTTCACTCAGATTAGCTACATCCACGGAGTAGAGGAGTTCTCATTAATTGTGAAGGGTTTACACAAGTACATAGGTTCAAGCTCTCCTTTAGTGAGTACAAGTGAATGATTTAGTACAAATGACATTAGGAAATATTGTGAGAGAATGATCTCTATTTATAGAAGAGAGTTTCTAGTTTCATTCTGACATTGACACGTGTCGTGTTGTGATTGGCTTTTGATGTTGACACGTGTCGTGCTATGATTGGCTTCTAATGTCGACACGTGTCGCGCTGTGATTGGCCTTCTGATTGGAGGGAAATTTTTCTGGGTCTTTGACGGTATAACGTTGACCGGTGCTCAGTAGTTTCAGGATTGGTCAAGTATAGTACAAACAACCTTAATAATCGTATGTAGTTTTACCAATTACTTATGAATTACACATGCAACTTTGAAGGTTAGGTCTTCCTTATGCATATTCTACTTGTGGCATTCAAGTTAAAACATATATCAAACATGCAATCCATCTGTGACATTCAGATCAAATATAAAAATGCATGACTCAGTACGCTTTGTGAAAACCTTTTGAAAAAACATGCAACCCTTAAGACGTGGCGTTCGCCCTAAGTGAAATTACAACTATCAATCACAAGAAGCAATACCCAATCCTCCGGTGGCATTCCAACTTAATTGCATCTGATTACTTATCTAAACATCGTAATGGTAGCTAAGCATTAAGATAAAAAGACAGTTTAAACACAATAATTAATAATTCAAAGTATGCATGCATAATATCATAAGCAATTAAATAAAAACAACATATTCATGCTAAGGCTCAAGACATCACCCTAGCAAACAGAAATTAGTTACGAACAACCATAAAACAAAAGGAATTTTATTGAAATAGAAAAAAGATAGAAAACAGCTTGAAATACAAATCGTCAAAGCCTAGCTAAGTTCTTCAAATTGATGCGTTCCCCTCACCCTATTGGCTAAATAGCCTTATTTATACTACTACAAAAAAAAAAAATCCTACTTAGAAAAGGTCTTTTAAAAAAATCCTATTTAATCTGAAATTCGGACTTCTCATAAAATCAGACTTTTGACTGACCAAATCAACTCTGATTTAGTCCCAAAATGTCTCTTTTGGAAGCTTAAGTCGTCCCCAACAAATCATCAGAATGAATCTTTCTCAAAATATGTCATCTTAACCTCTAAAATACCCACAATGTCTAAAAACGTCAATCTGGAATTTTGACACAATCATCTTGAAAGACTCATGAACATCCTCCAATTGGAATCATTCCAAAATTCATCCATTTGATCACTTTTTGCTTGAGAGGAAGTCGAATATTCTACATTGAAAATACATTAACAAAGTATCAAAATTCTACTAAAATAACCAAGAATAGAGTAAAATATATGGTATAATATGGACTCATCAAGCATCAAACCCAAATTATATTAAAGTTTAACATATTAATCTTACAAGTCCATATCAACGTAAATTCGAGGGCACGTACGTATATTGCAGATCAATTTTTGTGGCACGGCGACAGCTCGAGAGGCCATTATGTAGTACCTGGATGGAGTAGCATATAAACCCAAGCAGTCTACCATTTCAGTATTACCTGCTCATATCATTTACTTAATCAAAACTTTGCTGCTTCATTCCAGTACACTAGCTAGCCAGCTAACATGGGGTTCATTAACCTGCAGCCGTGGAAGTATACGTGCTTGAGCTTGATCCTCATGCTGGGGGCCTGGTCATCCGGAGCCACTTCTCGCACTCTACAAGATGCATCGATATATGGGAGATACGAGCAATGGTTGACTCGTTATGGTCGTGTATATAACGACGTTAATGAGAAGGAAACTCGTTTCAAGATATTCAAGGAAAATATGGCGTTTATAGAATCTTCTAATAAGGATGCAAACAAACCTTACAAATTAAGTGTCAATCAATTTGCAGACCTTACAAATGAAGAGTTCAAAGTCTCAAGAAATGGATTCAAGGGACACGAGTGCTCCACGAAGACAACTTCTTTCAAATATGAAAATGTGACTGCATCATTACCAGCAACAATGGATTGGAGAAAGAAAGGAGCAGTCACCCCCGTCAAGGACCAAGGCCAATGCGGTAGTTATATTTTTTATTTATTTATATTAACTGGTTTTATTTGATACTTATTCTAACTACTTTTAATTCCAATATCAAAATACAGGATGTTGTTGGGCTTTTTCAGCAGTGGCCGCCACGGAAGGAATTACACAGCTTACAACTGGGACATTGATCTCTTTGTCTGAGCAAGAGCTCGTTGATTGTGACACTGCTAGTGAAGACCAAGGATGTGAGGGCGGCTTGATGGACGATGCCTTCCAGTTCATCCAACAAAACCACGGGATTGGCACAGAAGCTAATTACCCCTATGAAGGCGTTGATGGTACATGTAATTCCAAGAAGGAAGCCAGCCATGCAGCCAAGATAACTGGCTTTGAAGATGTCCCTGCAAACAGTGAAAAGGACCTTCTTGCCGCAGTAGCTCATCAACCTGTTTCTGTTGCCATTGATGCTAGTGGTTCCGACTTCCAGTTCTATTCAAGTGGTGTCTTTACCGGAACCTGTGGAACGAGCCTTGACCATGGTGTTACCGCTGTTGGTTATGGCGTGAGTGAGGATGGGACTAAGTATTGGCTAGTGAAGAACTCATGGGGTGCAGAATGGGGTGAAGCTGGGTACATTAGAATGCAGAGAGATGTTGCTGCGGCGGAAGGACTTTGTGGCATTGCTATGGCTGCCTCTTACCCCACAGCTTAGATAATTTTACCCTCAACAATTAACTATATAATATGCGTTGTAGGCTGTAAGATATGTATCAATTTGTATGAATATTATACGATATTGTGAAAATCTTCTACGGTTTCTTCTGTTTGAACCAAGTACATAAAGTGCATGCTCTTTTCAATTCATTTCCTTTACCAAATCCCGAATCTCGGCTGCTTCTAGGAATCTCATCAATCAAAATCATGAGATTAGCTCTGAGGCAAATTACAACACCGGTGTTGACCATACTTGCAACAGCCATGCCCCTCACGCATCGATATAACTGGCTATGGCTATGAAGACATGCCAGGAAGCAATGACAAGGCCCTTCCCCAGGCTATTGCTAATCAACTTGTATCTGATTGCATTGATGCCGGAGGAGAAGATTTCATGTCCTATAAAAGTGGCGTCTTTAAAGGAGTACGTGGACTAGCCATCGACCATTGTGTTTCCACTTATTGGTTATGAGATCAGTGATGATGCAGAACTTTCATGGCACATGATATACAGCCACGTAGAGTTCCGTATCAATGAAATAAGGACATGTGAACAAACTTACACACGTCTTTTTATTTTATTGGGCAGGATGCCACTGTGGCAATGTCCCATACCATTTAAGTCATATTATTGTGTATCAGATTGTATACTCAAACGAACCACCAATTTCAGAACTGCACAAGCGTAATTGTGCCCTTTCTTTTCCCTTTGAAACTACTTCCATAAACCAATCATCAGAGCTTTGAATGAACCACCATGAGCAGTAACATGGACTAAAAAATGCAAACATTATTAATAGTTTAGCTACTTGTTACTCCCGCAAAATCATAATACAACATTCAGCGTTAAACACAACTTGCAATGTGCTGAAGTACACATGTAAAGTAAAAACAGATTAAACTAGGCAAAACTACAGCACACCTTAAATATGGAGCCAAATGGAAGTTCGTAGGCCAGCTCAGGCAGAAGGTTCTTCGAGTTTTAGTTGCTCTGACGCAACTCTGGTCGCACAAAGTCTGCATCAGCAGGCACTGAAATGTCAACTGTAGGTCTCAGTTCAGCACATAACTTGATGGCTCCATGCACTGGATCTGACATGAAGTTGCTGATGAGGTCTCGGTTGATGGGTGCACCATTGTCCACAGAAACTAAGGCCTGCTGAGTAAGGATGTAATCAAATCGTGGAGCCCATTTCCTTGATCCCAACCGAGCTGTTGTTGAACAGTTATCCACCATGAAAGAAACTCCCCGAGCATGCATAAAAGGATTCAAAGAATCCACTGACTCAATAACACTTTCATTAATGATCTCCGAATATGAATGTCCTTTCTTCCTCAAGACTTCGATCTGGAAATTCATAAAGCGGTTAAAATCACATGCAGAAGAAATTATCCCCAGTTAACTAACAAAATCATTCACTTCTTATTAGGAAAAAATAAAATAAATTCCCAGCATTTATGTTCCAAGGAACTGAAGTTTCAATTGAAAGAAAGAAACCTACAATTTGCATTATGAAACATTAAGTATGCATGTTCATCGTTTCTACCACAGATCCTCTCATAGATGATAACTTAAAATACATGATGTTTGAAGTAGATGTTTCATGATTTTGACTAGATATATTCACAGAATAATAACCCTTTATGAAATCCACATTCTTAACTATATGGTCTAGAGCTGATATGCATCTTAGTCTGACAAAAAGTAAAAACATCAAAATATTTTCATATACCAATCTTTTGTTGCCAATTTTCTAATATTTTATAGGCACACACTTGCTATTCGGACTGTTTAATTAACTTAGTCTGGTGTCAATATAAAGTAATCGATGAAACCTTATTAATTTTGGCAAGTTAGTATGAGAACATGTATAATCTGCTGAACTTTGAGATCAGAACAAAAGGAAAGTATCATTCATTTGTAAGCAACTCAGAACGATTGCTTGTTGGAAGGTAATCTCATCTTTTGCAATGTTACATTCTCACCCATTCTAAAGAGTTAGGCTAATACCTGCGCCATCATTAAGGCAACAAAAACACCAGCAGTGAAAGGGTGTAATGGGCCTAGATCACCAGCTGGCCTTGTTGATCGGACACGCTCACCGACTTTCCACATGCGGGTCTGATCAATTTTACCCATTGGGAATGCAGGCAGACCCTCCTTCTCCTGTAAACAAAGCATGTTCATTATCAATTTGCATAACATGAATATTTGTTTACTTAAAGTATTCAAAGTACTATGACACTGAGAATCATGTATTTCTAAACAACAATAATTAAAATAGGGATTTCACCAATTGAAAACAGATGGAGAACATACGTAAAAGCGGCGACCGGCCAAGACAACACTGCGGATCTCGCTGCCACTGGCAACATCCTCATAGCATTCATACAAGATGTCCATGCATGGATAAAATGAGGCACTATAAGCAGCCTCAAATTCCCTTTTGCCATCTTCAGACAAAGAGTTGTAAATCTCTAACATGCCCTGTTGGGAAAAATAATTAAATTGATATACAAGCACGGATGTGCACAGGAACAAACAGATGTAAACTACAAATAATGAAATCCATACATGGGCAGTACCTTAGTCGAGATGGTCCTTGACACAACTCCAGTTATGCATTCAACAGTGTTTTTATAAGCCAAATCCTCACTCATTCCATTTTCAGTGTACCTTCTAAATAGTGACTCCACAATTCCATGAACAGCACCAAGTAATATGCCTACAAAGCAAAGAAGAAGAGATGAGATATGAAGTTTACTGGATTCAAAGCATAAGCAAAGAAAAGAGAGAAAGTTACGATGTAGCAAATAAAACATACCTCGTTCGCCAAAGATGTCACTTTTGTATTCCTGCTCTAGTGTAGTGGCAAATGTGAAAGGAGAACCAAGGGCAACTGACCAGCCCAGGGCCACATCTGTGGCTCTACCATCAACATCCTGTACAAACACAGAACATTTAGTATCCAGGATATCAGTTATATTAAGGCCAGAAAATATGTAGAGAGAGAGAGAGAGAGAGAGATGACCTGGTGGACTGCAAAACTGGAATTAATTCCCGCACCATTTATCTCTTTGCCTTGGACATAAAGCCTCCTTACAGATGGACCCATTCCCTTGGGACATACAGCAATTACACTGATGTTCTTGGGAAAGTCAAGTCCCACTGACTGCAAATGCCCTAGAAGGAACCCATGGGAAAGACCAAGTATACTATTTGGTTTCATGTGTGAAAATACCTTCTCATAATTATCGGCCTGCAACATGAGACAGTTCAACCCTTTCAGAAAGATACTTTTAAGGGTACCCAGAAAACAGGCTCGTTCACCCACACACCCACGACTTCGTTCCATTAGAGATTACTTCTGTAATATGACCTGATTCTCAACAAAGTAAAACTTCACCAAGCAAACTCTACTTACATTAGCACGGCATCAAATAATTTCTGACCAGCAAACAAAATCATGCATAATTATGAAGATATCTATGAGATGACAACTACATACTGAGCTTAATAACACTCTGGTTTAATGCTAACAAATGACATGTTAAGTACTCACATGGTAGAGAACTTAAAAACACTTGATTATCAACACCATGTCAACACCTTTCAGCAGATACAGTCGACAACATTACATCAAAAAAAAAAAAACCATATAACTGTGTAATCGCATTATCAGTACTTCAGCCTTTCTTAACCTATTTTCCTAAGTGACTTATTAGTAAGTACAACAAGTCAGTGCCCAGGGACAAGAAGATAAAGATGGTTTAAAATGATAAATGGATTAGCAGACCAAAAATTATTTTAGCAGAACAGAACAGAAGCACCTGTGCAACTACAAGTTACAGCCAATATTAGAAGGAATAAAATTTCCAAAAGTGCAATTAACAGACCTGCGCAGAATCAGAAATTAGCAGCAACACGAGATCACTGCCTGAAACTGTTTCGTATATATCACCCAAAGTCCCATTCTCCTCAGTGAAACCAGCTGCACGAGCTTCAGCACAAGAACGGGAGCCCTTCCTAAGCCCAATCTGTAAAGTCACGGAAGGTTATATAATATGTATGTATAAGAAAACGATAACCGCAACACACTGAAAACATAAGTCAGTAACTAAATTTTTTTTTTTTTAATGCATTTTTTAGTGTAAACAGGAAAGCATTTACCTTGACAACAATGTCAGACTTTGCTTCAACTAGAGAATCTCTTAGATTCTGAGCTTGAGCAGGTCCCTGAGGTGAAGATAGGTTAAAAGACCCAAATAACATATAGTGACCGAGACAGAAAAATACATTCACATTTTACAACAGTGAAAAATGCATGGAAAAGAATTATGATATGTAGACATCCCCTCTCTTGTTCCCAAAGAGAAGGTTATTTGAAAGAAGCAATGTTAGAGCATAGTCTGCAAGCTAGACTTCTACATTCTCACACGCTCTGCAGTAGAATATTACAACAAAACCTCATGTACCTTACTGTCAGTCGTTCAAATAACCCATGTGCAACTCACAAACTATTCCAACTGTCCGGCCTAATTATGGTGCTCCATGAGAAATTGGGAAGAGAAGCTTATACAAATATTCAGATTCAGTGTGTAGTAATATAGGATCCTGAAGCAAATAAATTTACTCATACCGGATTACCATAAGTAACCTATTGACATAGAGAAAAAAGAAAACAGAAAAGAAATCAACACCCATAAGTCATGCATTTCTTTCTGCAACTCGTTTAAAAGGACAGATAATCTCCCAATTATTTAAAGCAGGTGCTTCTGGTTTTGTTTTCACAAGGAAACGTACGGATACATAAATGATGCGAAAATCTAAGAAACAATGCAGACACAAATACTAATCATTATGTTCAATAAATACAACCATTTAACAAATAGATAAAAGATATGAGAGAAGTTCATTCACCTGAGAACCCCAACCAATAACACCAATTTGCTTAATACCCTTGAAAGCATCAGGCAATAAATGGAACAGATCCCTTCCTCCTCTCACAATATACTGCAGTTGGCATCAAACCCAACACACACAATCAATAAGACAATCCAAATGGAAATCATTTCTCATTCATTATCAGTAATATGCATATAATAGCAACAAATAAATACAATGTACATGTATTTGCGTACACCCGCGGAGAACAGCTCAACACTTTTCCATCATTTTCCGTTCCTTTAACCTAACTACCTTGTTTAGCCTTCCATTTCCTACCTTTCTATTGTTTGTTAGTTAATGATAAGTATAAAGAGCTTCCCATTCTCTTTCCCAAACCCATTTATCGAAATCCAAGCAAAACCCATAAACTCAATTAGTACATTAACTGAGCAATATCGGAATGCGTTTGTACAAATAGACAGATAGTAAGAGCGAGACCTCGTCGTGACCAGCGAGGTTGATCTTCTCCTTGGTGAAAACAGAGGTCTCGAAATCGAGAGAAGGAGGGGACTTAATGGACGGCATTGACACCATGCATGCTCCGAGAGCTGAGCCAATGCCAGAGACATTACCGCCGCGGGTAGCTTTGGCTCTCAGGGGGTTGATGGACTTGGAGACGGCGGATGAAAACCCTAGACTGGAGGGAGCCACATGGGTTTTGGATGTTGACGATGATTGGGGAGCAGGGCAGAGGGCAGGAGAGAAAGAGGAAGTTGCCGCCGCCATTGATAACACAGAGCAAACGCGCGCAAAGAGAATCAGAGGGTGTGAGTTAGTGTTTAAGCCCCTTTTTATGGTCGAGGTTGCTCTGGTGGGAAGTGGCTAACGTGCGCCGAATGCTTAAGCGTTTTTTCTTTTTCTTTTTTTTCTTTTCCTTTTTTTTTTTTTTGTAAAATGGTAGATTTTGTTAAATTAGTTATCGACAGAGTTTGAACTCATATCATTATGTAAGGGCTGAACACCTTTTTACCATTGGGGTAAAGTGTCACTGTGTTAAAGTGTATTAGTTTTGTCTTTTTTGGGAAAGAGGATATGCCAACTAGTTTCCCATTTGCCTTCCTCATAGCATCTTCAATGAGGAGCTTTATATAGAGCTAGAAAAATAATGGATATAGCTCAATTTAGAGCTCCGATAAATCTTTGAGGCTCTAAAAATGAATATCTCTCAATGAAGGGCTATACATCTTTCGGGCTCTATATGGGGCCATATATTTTATTTATATAGTAATTTGATTACAGTAAATTTATTTTTGTCTTAATTTTTCTTAACTTGATTTTTGGACGTGTTATCTTAAATTTTAATTTATGAACTTTTTAACCTAAAAAAATTCAAATTCTGACAAAGATTTCATCACTTATGCATTATTGTAAGCTCTCTTATCTCAATTTCATTCGTTGGTTTGTTTCTATGAAATCAGACAAAATAAGAATTCATTTCATAACAACTATTGGATTTGATTATCTTATCTCAATCTTATCTGTTGGTTTATTTCTCTGATTAACATACTCTCCGAAATCAAACAAGATTTTCATTTCATAATAACTATTGGATTGGATTAGCTTATCACAATTTAGTTATATTTTTTGTTTATATATTCAGTTTAGGTCTCTAAACTATCAATGTTAAATTTCATCACTTTTTTATGAACTTTTTAATCAAGAAAATTAAATACAAAGCACTACGTTTTTTTTTTCTAATCAATCACACAAAAAATAGTCATTGTTTGTATATGTTTTCTTAATCAAACAAACTATTGAAAATAAACCGTTAAAATCACATTTTGGAATTAAAAATGGGGTCACCCATTATCTATTCTAAAGTAGGGGGAGGGCAGGCACTATTCACGTTTGTTTTGATTTTGCTTTATTTACAACAATGCCAGCCTGGGTTGGGGGGTAATTCTCAAAAGTTCAGAGGGTGATTTTGTCTTTTGAGGTCAATTCCTCCCCCCTCGATTTTGCTTTATTTACAACAAAACCGTGGGATTTGGGGCTGGGTTGGAACGTAGTTATTAAAAGTTAGGGGGGTAATTTTGTCTGAATAGATATATCGGTTTCACCAAATTTGCAAAATTGCCACTGGGCTTCAGAAATTTTTTATTGTGTTAAATGACGAGACCACCCATCTCATCTTCAGATCCCACGGTGAGGATGGTGAGTTAGAGGGGTAGAATCATCTTTGTATCATTAGGGTTTCAGATTGGGGTTAGGTTCCTTCCCCGTCACTTTGTCTATCTTCGGCACAGGCAAGGCCATGCCGATCCTGGCATGGGTGAGTGGGAGGGCGACAGTGAGAGAAAGTGAGAGTGATAGTGACAGAAAGAGAAATTACAGGGATTGGTAATCCCATCCCGTGTTTTCCCCTCATCTCTGTCACACTCAACCTCTCTCTAACCCTTTCTCTTTCACTCTCTTTCAAACTTTCCCTTTCTCCCAACTCTGCATCTCTCTCAACTTTTGTCCTAACCCTAATTTGTTCTTTCATTCCTCAATTTTCTCCATCCGAGCAATGAAAAATCGAACTGGGTTTTCAGATTATTGATGCACAGGGATTCACGGACAGGGAAGGGAGTGAGAGAGAGAGAGAGTTGATTGAGGGAGTTGGTGAGTATGGGCTTGCACAGAGGGAAGAACACAGAAAGAGAGAGAGAGGGAGAGAACGATTACACAGAGACAAGGAGAGAGACAGAAAGAGAGATCGCAGAAAGAGGAGGATGACGAAAATTGAGGAGGAACCCATGCCTGCAGAGAGTAAGTTCTGAACCAAAGCTTATTTTCTCTAATTTTTGGCTATGCGACAACAAATTTCTGAAGCGGAAGAATCAAGGAACCTTGCGTTTAGAATTTAACCCTAATTTTTTTTCTCTCTACAGGACAAAAAACTACCAGTGAAGGAAGAGACTACGAGGAAAGTGAAACTCAGACCGGAGAAGACAAGCAATGGCGGAGGAACCAAGGTTGTAGATCTTTGATAAAAGGTATAAATCATTTTCCTTTCTGGTAGTTTGCCCTCACCTAAAAATGTGATTTGCAAGGTTTCCCAAAATAACAACATTCAAAACAATAAAGTGATTTCGCTTTTCACAAATTTACACTGGTTGTCATCTGTAAATGTTATACAATGTTAAGTTCCAAACTTTATCTCTAACATTTTAGTGCGTTTTAGATAGGATGCAGTTATGGCCGTATAGCTATGCATTTTTTTTATCTTCATTTTTCTTCTTTCCTTGCGCTATTATTAGGTGCACAGTACAGGGTAGACAAGCTTAGTGGTTTTCCTAAATGACGAGAAATTTTGGAATTGAAAACATGATGGGATTTTAGGAACTACCCATGGGTAGTAGTTTTCCCCATTTGTAATTTGCAATTTCTTTAATCATGTTAGTTTGATAGTGTTTCGGTGCTCAGAAAATTTAAGGATTTAAAATATCATGGGTTAGGGGTTTTAAGAAATACCAAGTTCTATAGTTTAGTGCCTTTGTTCTTATTAGGATTCTTCAACTTTGATTTGGATCGATTTTGTGTCTGCATGTTGTAATTGAGGTTAAAATTCAAAAGTTTTTTAAATCTTTGATTGATTGATCAATTTTACCGTATAGATGATGTAAGAATTGGTTGCCAAGGGTTTGAGAGAAGGGTGGTTTCACCGGAATTGAAGCTCTGGCTCTCGATTGTGAGTTCCATAAATATTTGATTGTGCAAATATACAATGATTTGTATTTTATGTCGATGATCAAAATGTGATCATAATCAATATTTATATATAGATAAACAATTGAAAGTTTTAGTTCCAGAGATGGAATAGGTATGAGTGGTTATTGAAATCTGTTCTGTTGTGTTTTTTCTGCAGGAGAAGCAAGAAATTACAATTGAAAAGGCCATGCGTAATAAGCGGAAATGTATCACCGCTGTGAAAGGGTTGTAGCTTTTTGGTGAGCTATCTGTTGTATTATATCCTTTGTCTTTCTATTTGGAGACTCTTATTTAAATTCTACCATAATAGGTAACTACAATTTACTTTTGGATTTGATTCTTAACTGATGGGATGTTGTGGGGGCGTGATTTGGGGGAGATAGGGGAGGGGGTTGGGTGCAGAGAAAGGGTGAGGGCAGATGCACGATTAGGGGGACAGAAAGAGAGTTGCTTGGGTCCACCATGAAGTTCGAAAGCCCGATCCAAGATGCAATTTCCATAATCCGGTTCGCCTGAAATCCGACAACGTCCTCATCTCCTCTCGCGACCTGTAAGTGTTACTCCACTTTGGTTCTCATTAATTTGGAGTTTGTAGCACTTTTGGCTTTTCAATCGTAAAAATTGATTCTTTAAATTCTTTTTGCAGATCTTAAGATTGTACGACCCAGAAGTGACGGGCAGAACAAATGGATCCATGGATGGATCAAACACTGAATAAGACTCATGTCAGCCGCCAAGCTACCCAAAAAGTAAGGCTTCAAATTTGAGTTGTCTTGCGTATCTGTGTGTGATTTTGATTTCTTTGGTTCTGGATAGGTTTTGATTTCTTTGAATCTGGGTTGATTTTGATTTCTTTGATTTCTGGGTTGGCTAATTTATGTGCTTATTTATTTCTTTATGCAGCTTTGAAATCTTGGGTGAGTTTTTCAATGACTTGCACACCTCGATTCGGTTGTTGCAGTTGAGGGGATTGAAGCCCAGTTTCAGCAACATTTACTCCCAAATCGAGTGTTTAACGGATAGGTATTTTCTTTTGCTTGGTTGTTGAGAAAATGAAAGGCTGTTATGTAAATTGATCGTTTTTATCTCCATTTTTTGTATTAATTGGACGACAGTGATCCTGACATGGCAGATCCTCTTCTTGATGTTGCCTGTTCCTCAGTTTGAATTGATTGAATGGTGAATGACTGAAAAATATTGTCCCATCACCGCAGAACATGAGTTGTCCATTGTAAGCATAATCCATGGAGGTAATCTCAATGTCGAACATTTTCTGAATGACTCCCAGTGCTAAAATTGAAAACCTGAAATATAGATGTAGAAGTTCCACCAATCAAATACAATCAATTAAATTGATAATATCCTTGCAACCCTATAACGTTATTGGAATAAATAAAAAATTAGCTCCCCCATGCTTCATGAAAAGGATAAGCAAAAATCAAAGTAGCAATAAAAACTTTTTGTGTGGGGATATCTAATGAGATGTTCCATTGTGTTTGTAATGCAATGCATGCAATAAATGGCGTTTTGTTCATCTTATCAGGAGCAGTAAGATCTTTAGTTATAAAGTATGAATCCGTATTCATATTAATTAGAGATCCAAGATGTTTTTTACACTAAAAGAAAGAGTTATAAAGTAAATATGGCTGCAGGACCATTGGACTAGAGGACCACACACTCTAACCAGATATGATGAAAAGTACTCATTGTTCTCTTATTCATTTTCTAATTCTTCTCTTTAAGGAATAATATGAAAATCTTATTTCAAAATTGTGTTTTTTCCCTTCAGAGAAAATTTGGGCTATAAGAGCTCAATGCAAAGCTTCCTGTAAGTATGGGAAAAAACCAAGGCACAGTTCCACGCAAGGTAGTTCAATCTTTCATTTTGGTCTGATTAGTACTTGCCCTCCAAGTATTAGATTTCTTGCAATTTTACTTTTACAGTGCTCTTATAGTTTGCCATTTTGTTTTGAGATGCTTTTAATTCTTATTACATAAGGGAGCAGTAGTTCATGTGTGTGGATTTTTGTTTTGTTGTGTTTGGGGTTCAGAAGTGAATGTATTACGCAGGGATGGCTGGCTGTCAGCTTATCCCATGTATCTTTTATGTTTTCACTTTATTCATGTGCTAAATTATGGTTAGATTGCTCAATGGGTGTTGGGAATCTGGGTGTTCTGTCAGTTTGGGCGTAATCGAATTGGGTCTTATTTGTCTAATTGGTCAATGATGGCGGTGTTTCGACATTAGTAAAAGTGAAACCTAGGCATTTCCTTAGAGCTAGGAAGCAACGAGATGGTTAATTTTTTACTTTGAGTAATGGATATTCTTTTCTTTGGTTTTGAATTATTGTTCTAAATTCGTGTTTTTCAAATAATTCAGGCGGGTTTTGGAAAGACCTGAATTTGGATTTAAACAATTGTGCAGATTTTTGGTATGACAGATAAGGAGATGGAATACAGGGTTGAGTTGTCCAACGAGCAAGTTTTTTGCATGGCATTGTTAATTTGTTGTATGACTATGTTTACTCTTCGTTTTAATTATTCACTTCAACATCATCAATATGGTTAAAAGTTATAATACTAGACTAAAATAGGTTTCATATACAGCTTTCATTTGATCCCATAAGGGACTGTAGAGTTTAATTTGGTGGAATTAGAGTTTAACAACTTAACTGTAGACGATTAACATGTAAGCATTTTAAATTCAACCAGGTGCATAGACTTGAATTGCAAGTTTACATTTCCACTGTAATTTATTATTGCACCATAGAGAACCACTATAATTCTGAATGTTGTTATGTTAATTAAATGCTTAATAAATTTTGTAAAATAAAAAAATTTGTATATGGTTCCCACAGATTTAGAATGTGCAAGAAGCTAGGAAAAGGAATTTGTATACATTGTTCGTTCATTTGATTTTGCTTAATATTAATTTTACTGTAATTGTTTGCTTTGTGTTTTAGGTTTTTGGAATTTTGATGTTTGGTGGTTATTTTGTGTTTCGATTAAAGCGTTTGGTAATCTGTGACTATGTTGGTGCATGATCTCAGGATTCCAAATATAGTTTGAGAACTATATTTTGGGATCCCACTTCATATGCCAATACATTTTGTAATTAGGATCAAAGAAATTAATTGCTAATTTTTAGGGTTTTGCATAACCTGATTTCTGAGTTCGACTGTGCAAATAATTATAAAATACAGTATAACCTGATTTCTTAAAGGTTTGGATTTATGTGATCTCATCATCTCATGGTTTCTTTGTGTTCAGCAGAAAGCTTGGGAAGTTGCACGGGTCCCATTCAAGAATTTGGCGATGATGGTTTCATGATATGGATGGTTGGGAGTATAGTGCATTTGTTTAGCATTGGAATCACATTTTCCGCTCTTTGGCAACCCATAAGCACCTTACATGGTGTAGGGAAGGGTAAATGATTCTTATTCTATTAATCGGTCTGTATGTGTTTCATTCTCCACTTCATCTCCTTTGTTTGGTAGTGTTATATATTGTATTCATGCAGTATAAACTAATGCTTAAATTAGATATTGCTAAAAAAGGGTCTTTATCTTCTAAATCCTTAGCTTGCTCTACCTTGAATACGTTTCGAGTTCTTTTATATAAGATTATCCCTTATGAAGAAGTGAAATAAATAGGGTGATTCTTATATTTCTTAAGATTTGGTTCCCAAAATGATTGTGACGATGATGAAAAATGTTTATTATGTGATTTGAAGAAAAATGGTCAAACACAGTAAAAGTAACTCAAACTGTGTCACTCATAGAGGGAGGGAGGGAGGGAGGGAGGGAGGGAGGGAGGGAGGGAGGGAGAGAGAGATGGATTTGGTGAGAGGAAGGCATGCGGCTTGCAGGCAGACAAAGTCACAGGGGGTGTATGATTCAAGGAAGAGAGAGAGGGGATTGAGTGGTGATGCTCGATTTGGGGTTAGGCGACGGCGGGAGGGAGGGCAAGGGTTGTTGCATCCATGTCATTCAAAGAGTTGTTGCATCCGTGTCATTCAGAGGGTTGCGAAAGATTTGATTTTTCATGCACTTATCTTTTAATTTTATTTGTTTATTTAGTTTTCCCAATATTTTGGGTGAAATTCTACCCCATGCATTTGGGTTTTAGTCTTTTCTAGGCCAGTTGCTAGAAAAAAAGGCGTTTTAGAGAGAGAGAGAGAAGATGGCTTGAAAAATACTTCACCCCATGCATTTGGGTTTTAGTCTTTTCTAGGCCAGTTGCTAGAAAAAAAGACGTTTTAGAGAGAGAGAGAGAGAAGACGGCTTGAAAAATTTAGTATCTTGAAGTGATAAAGCAAAGAGATTTCCAAAGCTAATCAAATTGTTATCGTCAGCTTGCTCTCTTTGGATTAATTGATGTTATAATGCATTTTGAAGCTTAAATTATAGATTCCTTTTCTATAGCAAACCTTGATTTATCAGTGTATAGAAAAAAATATCAATTCATTTCAGTTTAAATATTTTTGAAAAGTTAGAGATAGTTTTATTAGTTTCAAATTATATACTACTGAAAAGTTTAACATCTGCTGAGCACGTTGAGCGTTTGTAAATTAGCCAAATTATAGGGTCATGTGCAGGTGTTCTGTTTAAAACTTCTTTTTTTCATGAGTTTTTATTAAGCTTTGTGACTTTTTTTTTGTATCTGTTGATTTCTAAATTACTATAATTAAGAACAAGATTAGTGATTTATAATTTGCTGCTTAGCTTAACATGATCCTTGAATAAAATTTGAGTCTTGGTTAAAGTTAGGTCATATTTTTAAGAATCGTAAAAACTAAGGAAATTTTCTGGGTATCTCCTATTCAACTTTTGTTGGCAAATTGGTCTTTGCTAATCAATGTTATTTTTGGGTGCTAACTGTTTTGGTCTTTATAAATTTTGGTAGCAGTGATTTCTTCTACACTTATGATGTGACAACGTTGTGTAATGATTGTAGGTTTTTGAAAAATTTTGAGCTTCACAAACTGTGGAAAAAGAAACAAGTTTTGCTGAAATCAATTTAGAGGCACAATAACAAATGTATAAAAAAAAATCTATTGGATGATGTAATTTGGTTTGGATTTGTAAATTATGCTTTTCAATGTGGATTAATTGTTTAAGTAATTTTAGATTATGCTGATTGTCTGTTTTCTTTTCTACTTATTTTGTGTTTTCCAGCTATTTTTCTGTAATTACCTTTTGTTTATATTATAAGACAGGTTTGTAATTCTTATTTTGATAATTTTTTCTCCTTTCTCTCTTTTTGATACTTTGCATGTGTATTCACTTGGAAAAAATACGTCAGTCTAAATGATATTAATGCTGCAGGATATATTTTCTTTTGGAGCTATAAAATCTGCAACAGATTTCCAAGAATACAATGAGGTTGCTGGCGTTTCAGCGCTTGACTTTGGTTACACAAATAACACTGCAATGTACCATACAAAAGTTTTTTTCCTTCCCTTTTGCCACTTTTTTGGGATATTAGTTACAAAATCTGTTTAGAGCATAGATGTGAAATTTACAGGACGGGTTAGTAAGTTAATTAGTTAATTTGATTCTCAATGGATATGAGTTATTGCGATTTGCAGAGATAGACTAAAGACTTAAAGAAAACGATGTTTGTTTTGAGTACTTCTCATGTCATTGAGGCACAAATGTTTTTCTTGCATTAATTAATTTTTTTATATCGAAATTGAATAAATTTAATTTTCGTTGATATCCAAATGTATTAAAGTAATGTTGATTGAAGTTTGTTTATGTCTGCTTTCCAAGATTCATTTTTTGGTTACCAGATATCTCACTTTGTTTATGGTTTGTTTTTTTTTAGTTAACTGAAACAGAGGCTTTTTATTCTTTATGTTTTCAGGACTTCATTCACCCTTTACAAGTCAACCCTGCAATACCAAAGTACAAGAGAAACAAAGATTAGAGGTAGTTTTTGCTCTAAGTTGGAATAGTTTCTAAGATTTGTATTGTGTAATTGTCCAGTGTTAACTACTAAATCGATTAAAAACATTATGTAAGGGCTGCACTGCCATTCAATTACCTATGGAATTTATAACATGCAATTAGTTTTTGTTTAGTTGAGTTCAAATAATGTTGATTGCGCTGTTATAAAGCTCTTTTTTATAGTTAGGTTGAAAATCTTATCGATATATTCTTTATTTAGTTGGTCCAATTTGTAACAGATGAGATTGTTTTGTTTGATGTTTCAATCAAAATTTGATCCTTTTTTTGTGTGAAATTATAATGGAATTGCAAGTCAAGTATATCTTAAGATTCTTGGTTGCATACCCACCTTCCCACAACTTTTAGTCTCTTGATTGGATGGATTTTTATAATTTCTTGGATCTACGGTTACAATGCTTTTTATAATTTCCTAGATCTATCATTTTTGTTCGTTCATGATTATGTTGAATGTTTTTCAGGTTAAATGTGTTTTATTCATGTAGTTAAGGCTGGTGCATTTAAGTCCCGCGGCATCGCGCGGGCTTATTACTAGTTTCTAAACTAAAAACAAACCAAAAACCAAGATTGGTCCCTCAATTTGGTGTGGGTCCCCTACTTTTTGGAGCTAAATATAGCCTAACTTTTTGCTACCTAAGGATTGAAGCTACTAGCCTATGTGGTGGATGTAGCCCCATTTTTCAACTCATTAGGAATGAAAATTTTCATTTTAGCTACAAATGTGGTAGCCTCAATGAGGATAAAGCCCCCATTGGGGATGCTCTCACTTGCCTCTCTTTCGCGAGAAAAACTTGTGTGGATCTTGGTTTGCCATTGGATTTTGCTGAGTGGCGCTACAATCCATTCAAAAATCGCAACGTGGAAAGTCTTAAATATAATTTTTCCTATTTTGTTATATTTAAGATTCCCACTAATTAATATACATCAATCTAATTAGGGATGTCAATGGTTCGGTTCGGGGACGGAATGTTATATTCATCCCATAACCACGTAAATTAACTATATCCATAAATGCAAATTAATCATTGGATATTATCCATAACCATACTCATCGAGTAACTGATTCCCCATCGATAAACGAATATATTCATCTTTGTCAATACAAAAAATATATTCCTTCAATTGACGCTTTATAATTTAGTAAATATTAATTTTGTCGTTAAATATTTGATATATAAAATGATTCAAAGAACAAATCTTTGGAGTATAAAAATTAAAGCTAAACATTGATGATATTAGCTAAAATTTGATATCTCCTTTAGGTACCATTGAATTCTCATTACTTTTGATTCAAAACTTTTGAACTTTCCCACAAAATGCAACTCACACAATGCAACTTTTGTATTCTCAAGGTAATGGGTTTGGTGAATAATGAGTCCACATATATAGATATAATACTATTATATTATAGATAAATTATGTTATATATCGGGGATGGATACGGATTACGGACTCCTATAACCATATCCAAAACTATAACCGAAAATATTCACTGTTTTTTCTCATATCCAAAATATACCCAAATTTTCATACCCAAATCTAATTTATTATGGCAATTTTCCACGGTTATTTGATTTAATGGTTAGAATTGTTATCCCTAAATCTAATGGCTTTTTTATTATGCATTTCACCCCTTTTTTTCTCTTCCAAATATTCCCTCCAATTTATGTTGCATGGCATGGCTGCCTTCTTTAACTTGTAGAGTTCTTGATCCAACTAAGAGAAATAAGAGTTTGGAACCAATAGATAATACTTTTGAAATTAAACTTGTGAGAAACAAAATTTATTAAACGAACTTGATATCCAAAGTGAATTTAAAAGTTATTTTGACTAATTGTCAACAAGCCAGATCATATAAATAAGAAGCAAAAATCCCGGATCATACATTCAATTCATACATCTTCAACCAATGAACTTTATGTTTCCAGCATTTGCTCAATTTTTTGAAGCATGCTTGAAGTAGAAGAGCTAAAGTTGTGTTATTCAAGATGTCCACTGCCATTAACATAAATCAAATAAACAAAATGTTAGAATGATAATACAAAATGTGACTTAGAACCCCAAATATAAGTTTCAATACAAAATTGATTATAGAAGTCATGAAACGATGGATATGAGGTTGTCATATTTGATGAAGCATTGGTAGAACATTCACAATGGATTCAGTGCGCTTGACAAGATCTCCTTCTTTAATAGTGGTAGATTCTTGATTATGTACATATATTCATTACATAATAATATAACATAATCATGATAAAAAGTATTAAGTGTGCCATATAGAAGGAGTATTACCATAAACTATAGTATTAGGTGGCGACACTTAAGAGGTATGTCTAACTTTTGCCACTTTCTTCAATTTTTCCAAAGCACTCTTCAATCTCTTATTGGTTACCACTTTAGCTCTCCAAAAGTAGAGAGGCTATTTTTTTTTGTTAAGCTTATTTGAGACTTTCTTTGCTTTCATGTCTTTTTCAACCAACTTCATTACTTCTAATAAATTTTCATCAACAACATGAGCAGCCCAATCACTCATTAACGTTAAGCTAAAAAGAATATTTCCCTTATGCATCAATTGATTGAGACATAATGAATGAGCAGATTTCAGATTTCTCTGTGGTGATGAATCATTTGTCACTACTCAACACCACCCCTTCCTTGACCGTTTTGGTCCATCTCTTTAATAGATATTGAGTTGATATGTAATATTTCGAATCAAACAACCCTCAAAGCATAACGACACAATATACCCTTAACTTCAAACATTTTTTCATGAGCATGAAACCATGGAAGTATGAGAGATACACTCAATTGTGTTCACTCTTTTATGACCTTCTTAGGTTGCTTCATAGACAGCAATCCCGAGACCGGCCCTGAGGGAGTGTAGAAGGTGCACCGCACAGGGCCTTTAATTTTGAAGTGCCTGAATTTTTTAACGTGATACAAGACATATAGGTTATATATGATGTTGTGCACTAATATAACAAAGTTTGACCTTAGAACGAGTGGTGTTTCTTTGTTCAATTTCACGTGAGGTTGTGGGTTCAAATCTCGTCACTGGCTCGAGTCCTCTTTTTCTTATTAAAGGTCTTACTCTTAATTCAAATTTTGCAGCTCCAAAATCTCAGGGTCGACCCTGGTAACCCAGTCTTCATTACTAACTTCTCTCAACCTTATTGTTAAACAACTCATGTACTCAATTTCAAAGAACTTGAATATTTTATTAGTGTACACCTCATCTACAACAACAACAAAGCCTTTTCCCACTAAGTGGGGTCAGTTATATGAATCCTAGTATATCTCATCTACATGACACAAAATTCTACTCATTACTTTGAGACGAGGCATACTTTGTTTACAGCGAAAATCTTCTTGCAACTCTGTCAAACGCATGTCTTCTAGCTTTTTTTTCATAGTGATGCACAAACTCAGTAATACGTGTTGTCTTTGTACACATTTTATTATTTTTGTACTCTAAACTCTTTGAGTGGATTTCATTTTTGCAAAGAAAGTATCTCATCAGCTTGAAATTATGGCACACTCTAGCAACCACCAAACACCTTGTTGAAATGTGTTCTGAACTTCGGACTGGCATAAAGGCTAGAAATATTTTTTATAGCATTATGTGCGATGTGCCAAATACACAACTGATGACACGTCTCTGTAAACACTTGCTCAATTGCATTTGCCATTGCTTGTTCTTCATCAATGAAAATGGTCTTCAATTGTTTATTACCCATCAACTCTAAGAATGTCTTAAATAACCAAACAAATGATTTAGTGTTTTCATATAACAAAAAAGCACAATTAAGTATCACATTCATCCAATGATGATTAACTCCAACAAATACAGCACAAATCAAATTGTAATTGTTAATTCAAAATGTAGTATCGAAGCATAAAGCATCTCCAAATGATTAAACAAACTGTGTGCAATTGCTTCTTCTATAGTTTCAGATTTCTTTCTATACAAAAAATTTTGACAATCTTTCTTTGTGAATCCAACATTTTCAACCCCTTCAACTTATTGTGCTAAGTAACAATATGATTTTGATGGCTTTATATCTGCATCCACCATTGAACTAATGACCCAACATGAGCATCATGTATTTTTCTACCTAATCTTACAAATGGTCTGTCAAGCATGTAGTCTTAAAAACTACGGCACGAAGATAGCAATGATGAGGGATGTCATGTTACTTGTGCACAATAAAGAAGGGACATCTCTTTTGCATTATCGGCTGCAGAAACAAATCTCAAGGTGAGGTGTTCCAAATTCAACAATGAGATCACTTAGCACCTCCTCTTTAAATACCTCAAACTTGGCCCTATTTTTTCAAATCCTTTCCTCTGAGTTGCAACATGGATCCTTCTTGTTTCTTTCATGCTTCAGCTTTCATACCTAATCTCCATACCTCTATTTACCTATGTCAAGAAATATCAAATGCAGTAGGGATAAGTCATAACCTTTCAATAGTAAACCTTCCTTTAATAGGTTTCTTAGCCTCCACATTTTGCTTCGTAACAAAAAGCGAGATCATCATCGCAATCTTTACATATGAGTTTAACTGGAGGAAAATGTTGAGGTCTTTAGGCAAGTTCTTATTCATTGGAACCCTCCTGGTGTTCTCTCAAAGTGAGCCAAACAAATTGAAACAAGTACCACTACTAGTAGAAAGTAGCATCCTTAGAAGAAAAAAACAATTATGCTAGAGATGAAGGCATGTCTTCCCCAAAAACGGTACTCGTTTTGACCTAATCATGGGACTTTGATAACAAAAAACACTTGAAACTTTTCATCATTTGCTTCTTAATCACAAAATAAGACTTTAATCCGACAAATCTTTCTAAAGTAATTTAACTTCATAGTAATGAGTGACGGAGTGAAACACGATTTGTAGGCTCAGAACAGAGCTCGAAGCCTCTTAGGTAGCATTGATTTTCAAAGAAATATTAGCTCCCAAACTTGGTGCTTGTAAAGATTATCATTGTGATAGAATACCACCTTATTTCGACATCGGGTACAAAGCCCATGAGAATCTTTTACTCCGAACTATGCATCGGTCGGGTTAAGGATAAGAAAGTGAAGGAATTTGTCTAGAAAGGCCTTCGACTTTTTGACTTTGATAAGTTCCTTTCTCTTCAAATAAACATTCTTTATTTATTCGTTCACTAAAAGATCGCAAAGTGTCACTAGGAATGGGCTTTCCTTCTAGCCTAAATTGTGTGTTCATCCTTAATGACTCTTAGACGAACTTTAGGGACTTGGTCGCTCACATATGAATTAGAAATACGTTGGAAATACTTTTGTCAAACCCAATGCGTTGGACCTGAGCGTTTCTGATCGAATTATATTTAGTTAACTTGGCTAAGGCATTTCTATGTATCATAGCTCATTTGGAACAAAACTCATCTTGAGGATTCCTAGTCTGGATGCCTCATTCGAACTTGCATAAACACATGGTATCACAAAACGTACTTGACTGAGTACGTTGGTTGATGATGGAATTAATCATACTTAAGGTCAGAGTTCATAGCCACCCCTCGGCTTATTTCTGGATCGCCCTTTTGATTATTCCCTTGAATGACGTAAAGCTCATGTTTGAATTTCATAAACCACAACCCTTAAATTGCATAAGCTTTCTAGAAGTCGATTGGTTAGTTAGATTTTCAGATTATGGGGCCATGTCCTTGTGTCTATAGCCTGCCTATCGTAACTGCACTTAATAAGGCTCGAACCTTCCAAGCTGCTAACTGATCACTATAGAATGGGTAAATGAGACTTTTCTAACACTATCACTTTGAATTTTTAGACTTGCAATTATGCAAAGTTTCAAAACTGTATGTTATTAGGGATTTTGGGGGTATCCTTTACACTGCTAAAATAAATATGTTGATGCACAAAATCAGTGAGGACTTTGGTACAACAGAAAGTGTTAAGTTTGTGACCTTCGCTAGATTGCTCCGGTCACTAGTGTGGATAAGTATGTAAATGGATAGAGACAGGGAAGCAAACACAAGATGTACGTGGTTCACCCAGATTGGCTACGTCCACGGAGTAGAGGAGTTCTCATTAATTGTGAAGGGTTTACACAAATACATAGGTTCAAGCTCTTCTTTTGTGAGTACTAGTACATGATTTAGTATAAATGACATTAGGAAATATTGTGAGAGAATGATCTCTATTTATAGAAGAGAGTTTCTAGTTTTATTCTGACATTGACACGTGTCGTGTTATGATTGGCTTCTGGTGTTGACACGTGTCGCGCTATGATTGGCTTCTGATGTCGACACATGTCGCGCTGTGATTGGCCTCCTGGTTGGAGAGAAACTCTTCTGAGTCCTTGACGGTATAACGTTGACCGGTGCTTAGTAGTTTCGGGATTGGTCAAGTATGGTACAAACAGTGCTCCCTTAAGTTCCCGAGTGAGGGAAGCTCCTCGGTTGGGGACTTGCAAGATCCAAGCCATTGAGTAATCACGAAACTTCTAAGTACCGAAGTGTGGTATCATTTTCACTTGCCTTATCTGTCTCATACGTAGATGTGACATCTTCTCTGGAAGTACTTTTCCTCCATCCAAAAGTGGTATCTTTAACCGATGAAGATGCACAAGTTAATGTATCAATTTCACTTGAAGCTTACTTGTAGTTTCGGGCTTGGTTAAGTGCGATACAAAACCCTACAGTAGGAGTCCCCCAAGTCACCGAGCTAGGAGATTTGCCGAAAGAGGTAACAGACAAGGTAAGTAATCAGACTTCCAAGCAAGTAACCTGGATCGGAGGTTCGACTTCGGCTTCCGGTTGATTGTTCTCATTCTCATTGTGTCGTAAATAGCACCAAGGATAAAGAGAAGCAAATGGAGAAGAGATGATATGAGATACTTTTGCTTTTGAAGAAGTAACTTTCTACAGGCTTATTCTTGAACTGGGCTGGAGGGTTTTCTGGTTTCCTCCAAAGTATAAAGCCGACTCAAGAATTTGAGGATCAAAACAAGTCCATCAAATCTAAAGTACGTTCGACCCTGATGATATGGGATACTTTTGCTGTTGACAAAGTAGTGGATGTATCGGCACGTCGGCACGTGTTCTGTTACGCTTGTCTCCACATGTTTCCTTGTATCCTTCTCACTTGCCCTATCTATTCCTCAGGCAGATGTGGTATCTTCTCTGGAAGCATAAGATGTTGAAGATGAGTACTCGAGAGCAATGCCAGGTAAGTAATCAGGCAAGGGATTCCAGGCAGTCAGTTCCTGACTGGAAGCTTTATTCCAAGTGCTGACTAATTGCTATCTTTCTCCTTGTCTTGCATGTAAGAATAAGGACAAAGGAAAAGACAGGGAAAACGCATGATATGGGATACTCTTGCTTTTAATCCTGATGATATGAGATACTCTTGCTCTAGTGTGGCTTGTTTGCAGAGGTATTATCGGGAGGAAAAGAAGCTGAGTATTTCGAGAGACTTCGTTGGGAGTGCCCTCTCAGATATGAGGAAGGGTTGAGCATTTTTGCAGGTCTGCCTGTCCATGGAGGATGGAGGTCGACATATATAGGAGTCTCTCTAACAACAAGTAGTAATGCTATTCCTTTACCCTTATTGGTCGTAGCAATGTAGTAGGAGCTGCAAGCTTCACATGTTTTAACTTTGTCAGAGCACTTTGAAAAATGGTATGTGGTATCTGGAAAGCTGATGTTGTGTGTGAAGATTGCAGACAAGCTTTATCCAAGGAAATCTGGCTCTCGAAGTTCGGAGAGCGATGCCTCTTCGGTTTTCGAACAAGCAATCTTGTCGGGGATCTGGCTCTCGAAATTCGGAAAACGATACCTCTTCAATTTTTGAGAAAGCAATCTTGTTGGGAGTCTGGCTCTTGAGATTCGGAGAGCGGTGCCTCTTCGATTTTTGAGAAAGTAATCCTGTTGGGAGTCTGGCTTTCGAGATTCGGAGGGCAGTGCCTCTTTGATTTTTGAGCAAGTAATAATGCTATTCTTTTACCCTTCTTGGTCATAGCAATGTAGTGGGAGCTGCAAGCTTCACATGTTTTAACTTTGTCAGAGCGCTTTGAAAAAGTGGTATGTGGTATGTGGTATCTGGAAAGCTGATGTTGTTTATGAAGATTGCAGACAAGCTTTATCCAAGGAAATCTAGCTCTCGAAGTTCGGAGAGTTATGCCTCTTCGGTTTTCGAATAAGCAATCCTGTCGGGGATCTGGCTCTCGAGATTTAGAGAACGGTGCCTCTTTGATTTTTTAGAAAGCAATCCTGTTGGGAGTCTAACTCTTGAGATTCGGAGAGCAGTGTCTCTTCGATTTTTGATAAAGTAATCCTGTTGGGAGTCTGGCTCTCAAGTTTCGAAGAGTGGTGCCTCTTCGATTTTTGAGCAAGCAATCTTGTTGAGAGTGTTTTCTCGAATGTGAGTAAAGGTTAGGCATTTTTGCCAGTCTACCTTGCCACGGAGCATGGATGTTGACACACATTGGGACTTTCTAGTTATCAAGCAGAGGTGTTGTTCCTTTACCCTTGTGGGTAATAGTAGGGTAGCGGGATCTTCAAAATTTATGTGTCTAAACTTTGTCAGAGATCTTTGGCAAAGTTATCTGTGGTACCCGATGAGCTAATGTTGCGTGTGGAAAGTACTGCCTCTTCGAAATCTGGAGAATGGTGCCTTTTCGATTTTTAAACCAACGGCCTTGTTGCCCTTTCTTTTATAAGGGCACCAATTGTGTGCAAGAAGTACATTCAGAGAGTTATTGCTTGTAGGAATTTGATAGGAGCATATTTATGCGCCTTAGTTAGCTAGTTCTTATGCATTTATATTGTGTTTTCTTAGTTAAAGTAGTCTTTTAAGCTATTTTCATGTGTTTTCAGGTTTTAGAGACAAAGTGAGCAAAAGGATGCAATTTGGAGCATTTTGGAGCAAAATTGGGCTAGAATGGAGTTCATGCACATGAAGCACAAGGGATGGACGAATTTGAAGGATTGATGAAGTTAGGAATGTGTTTTGAAGTTGAAGAATTGAAGATACAAAGATTCCTAATTGAAGTGGGAAAGTGCTTAATTGAAGATGAAATCCTAGTTGAAGATGGATTCCTAATTGAAGTTGGATTCCTAGAAGATTGAAGTTTCCTACTCAAACAAGGTTTCCTACTTGAAGAAGGGAAGTTGAAGCCAAAGAATCAGCTCAAGTGAAGAAACCTTATCCAAAACATTATCCAAACCCTATCCTATCCAATCCTATCTTATCTTATCCTATCCTAATCCTATCCTAATTTAATTCCAGCTGCATGGGGGATTTATTTTCATATTAGGACACATTAAAATTGGTTTCTAGAAGCCCTTATCCACTCCTACAAAGGTGCCACACCTTATCCCTTGTTTTTTCTAGAAATCAGCCACAAAACAACCTTTCTAGAAGGCCTTATCCCTTGTCCTACAAAAGTGACGCCCCAAACCTTTCTAGAACTTCTAGAAACCTGATTATTCCTTTCCCCCTTGGTTTCTAAAAGCCTTAGCCTTTTCCTTCAAGGATTGTGTGTTATTATCCTATACAAATTAGGCTTTTAAATCCTTTTCCTTTGCTACATAGGGGCTGCGAATTTCAGCCTATAAATACCATCCTTTGCTGCACCATTTAGTCACCATCCTCTACCATATTTTCACTACACCATTCACCCAAACATACCTTGTGTGCCGTGAGTTTGCAAGGAGAAGAAGGAAGACAACTTGGAGCCGTGCATGCCATTCAAGGAGCTTGGATTGTGGAGCGTTTCTAGGTGTTTTCTATCTTTGTTTTAATGTTTAAATTTATTTTTCTTTGTTTATTTGCGAGTATGAGGAACTAAACCCCCCTTGGCTAGGGGGGGATTCGAAACCATGATTATGCTTGCTATATGATTTGATTACTTCTAATTGCGTTTCATAAGTTGTGAATTCAATTTACTTATCTACAAGAATTAAAACTGATTTGTGTATGTTGGTTGAGGGTCGACACTTAATTTGCATGCATGAATTTGATGCTAGGATATAAGGGAGTTTCACCTAATCGTTATGAACTTATATTCACAAGTAGTAAAGGTTGATGATCTCAATCGCGTTAAGTAAATTCTTGGCATAAGTTTTATGCAATCATAGTAACAAGTGCTTCGTCAATGCTTATGATTTTCATAGAACTTAATGATTCTTGCTTGTATCTCTATTATGCAATCATGTAGGGGACTTGTGGGGAATGCTTTGGGTTGTCGTATGCAATCATCCAATTCAATAACATTAGGAAAATCTGAAGGTTAATTTAAGCGGACCTAATTAACTTGGGGCGTTGGGAATTCATGGTTTATTGAAAAGCAATTAGAGATCGTTTTATATGCAAGTGTGACATGTGTGGAGATGAACCCCTTAGCTAGCCTTCCATCCATCCAAACCAAATTCGTTTTAGAGTCTTTTCAATTTACAAAGTTTTGTTTTGTTTTCAAAATTCGTCCAAAATCAATCCCCCTTTAGTTTTAAATGTCATATTAGTTAGAAACCCATTTAGTTTGTGTTTTTAGGTGTCTTGAGTCAAGTTTAAACCAATTTTCGTCCAAATTCTTCCCTAGTGTCCAAAACTGCCCAGAAAGTGGTTTTAAGGCAGTTTTGAGTCTTTTGGTTTGTTTTAGTGTTTTAAAGTTTAGTTTTACATTCTTTGAGTCTAGTTAGTGTTTTAAACTTGTTTTTACGTTTTTGAGTCAAGTCCAAGTGATTTTGCAATCCCTCATAATCCCCGGCCTAGAACGATCCCTACTTACATACTTGCTACAATTGATAAAAAGAGGGTTAATTTGAGTGTCAACATAATTTTCACATCAGAATTTTCCCCTTACTTCAGAGATTTATTGCACCTCATTTCTCCTTCATCATTTCTGAGAATGTCTGGCCCATCCGACCGTCGTTTTGACTTGAACTTTGGTGAAGATGCAGCAATGCCTTCTTAAGACAACATATGGCGCCAATCCTTCTTATCTCCTACTGGTCCTCTTATCGTTGGGGACTCTGTGATGAAGAATGATATGACCGCTGCGGTGGTGGCCAGGAACCTTCTCACTCTCAAAGATAACAGACTACTTTCCAAAAGGTATGATGAGTTGGCTGTTAAGGATTCTCTGGCTCTCAGTGTTCAGTGTGCAGGTTCTGTGTCTAATATGGTCCAATGCCTATTTGCTCGAACCCGCCAAGTTGAATCATTGGCGGCTGAAGTGATAAGTCTCAAACAAGAGATCAGAAGGTGCAAGCATGAGAATAAACAGTTGCACAGGCTCGCACATGACTATGCTACAAACATGAAGAGGAAGCTCGACCAACTGTAGGAATCTGATGGTCATATTTTACTTGATCATCAGAGGTTTGTGGGTTTGTTCCAAAGACATTTATTGCCTTCGTCTTCTGGGGCTGTACCGCGTAATGAAGCTCCAAATGACCAACCTTCGGTGCCTCCTCCTTTTGGGGTTCTGCCTAGTACTGAGGCTCTGAATAATCACCCTCTGGTGCTTCCTCTTTCTAGGGCTCTGGCGATTGCGGAGACTTCTCCTAAGCAACCTTTGTGAAGGCTCCCTCTTGTTTGTTTATTTTGATTCATGTATATGTGCATATTTTTAACTTATCGGAGATATCAATAAACAAGCTTTGCTTCATTTCAACGTATTGTGTTAAATACACCAAGGCCTTCTTCACTAAGTTCTTTGAATTTTTCCTTTTGTTGAAGCTTGTATGTTGAAGCTTTGTGAGTGAAGCATGTAGGTTGAGGTAGTGCTCCCTTAATTTCCCGAGTGAAGAAAACTTCTCGTTTGGAGACTTGAAAAATCCAAGTCACTGAGTGGTCGTGAGACTTTCAAGTATCAAGGTGCAGTAGCATATGATAGGAGTCCCCCAAGTCTCTGGTCGATGGAGTTGACGAATGAGGCATTTCCTTTCTAAATGGTAGCCCAAAACTCCTTCTTCATATATATTTGTTATGAAAGTTGTTAGGCCCAAAGAATAGGAGGTCTAGGCATTTTTTTTTTCGAATTTTTTTCTTTCTAATTTTTGAATTTTTGAATTTTCGAATTTTTGAATTTCCAAATTTTTGAATTTTCAAATTTTCGAATATCCGAAATTTATATATATATATATATATATATATATATATATATATTTTAAAGCTTTGTAGGTGAAGCTTTGGTGTTGAAGCTTTGTAGGTGAAGCTTTGAGGTTAAAGCTTTGTTGGGCACCATGAATTGATTTTGCTTCACACTATTTTGATCAAGATAGTGTGAAGCTTTTGTAGGTGAAGCTTTTGTAGGTGAAGCTTTTGTGTTGAAGTTTTGTAGGTGAAGCTTTTGTGGGTCAAACTTTTATGGGTCAAGATTTTGTGGATGAAGTTTTTGTGTTGAAGTTTTGTAGGTGAAGCTTTTGTGGGTGAAGCTTTTGTCGGTCAAGCTTTTGTAGGTGAAGCTTTTGTGGGTCAAGCTTTTGTAGTTGAAGCTTTTGTGGGTCAAGCTTTTGTGGGTTAAGCTTTTGTGGGTCAAGCTTTTATAGGTGAAGCTTTTGTGGGTCAAGCTTTTGTGGGTCAAGCTTTTGTAGGTGAAGCTTTGGAGTTGAAGCTTTGTAGGTGAAGCTTTGGAGTTGAAGCTTTTGTTGGGTACCATGAATTGATTTTGCTTCACACTATCTTGATCAAGATAGTGTGAAGCTTTTGAGAATTGATGAAGTTTTTGTTGGTGAAGCTTTTGTGTTGAAGCTTTGTAGGTGAAGCTTTGGAGTTGAAGATTTTTTTGGGTACCATGAATTGATTTTGCTTCACACTATCTTGATCAAGATAGTGTGAAGCTTTTGAGAATTTGTAGTTGTCCTCCATTGATGAAGCTTTGTTGAATTTCCTTTTTTTTTTTTTTTTTTTTTGTGTTTTTTAGGAAACTAGAAATTTGAAAATGTGGGAGAGACAACATATACAAATTTTGCTTCCACACTGTTGAGCAAGAGATCATGATGCAAGCCACGCCTTGTAGTAGTCGAAGTTTTGGATGAACCATATAAATTGAATTTGCTTCGAAGGTTTGAGAATTGTAGTTGCCCTCCATTGATGAAGCTTTTGTTGACACTATAAATTGGTTTTGCTTCACACTGTCTTGATCAAGAGTGTGTGAAGCTTTTGAGAATTGTGGTTGCCCTCTATTGATGAAGCTCTTGTTAGCACCATAAATTGGTTTTGCTTCACACTGTCTTGATCAAGAGTGTGTGAAGCTTTCTACGAGTTGTAGTGTTTGCATTGTTACAGAGGGGAAATGTTTGAAGCAGATGCAAGAGGGATGAATAGCTTGATCTTCGTATGCCATGCACTGAAGTTATTGTTGGCTTGCAATAAGACTTTGTTGGTGACTATAACTCTTGTTGGGCATAAGTGCTCCTTTAGTTAAGTTGTCAAACTTGAGGGTTTTTGATTATTTGTGAATGCTAGGAGTTCACATGTACAAGTTGTACCACTCGTCTTCTGGTAGGTGGAATGAATGGTGAGTTGCTTTCATCACTTGGTTGGTGGTACGAAGGTGAGTTCCTTCTTCCCCTGGTTGGTGGCATGAATGGTAAGTTGCCAAATGATATTAGAGTACGGGTTGTACATTTCATCACCTGGTTAGTGACATGAAGGAGAGTACATGTTGTACATTTCATCACCTGGTTGGTGGCATGAAGATGAGTTCCATTTTCACCTGGTTGGTGGCATGAGTGGCAAGTTGCCAAATGATATTAAAGTACGGGTTGTACATTTCATCACCTGGTTGGTGGCATGAATAGCAAGTTGCCAAATGATATTAGAGTACGGGTTGTACATTTCATCACCTGGTTAGTGGCATGAAGGAGAGTACGGGTTGTACATTTCATCACCTGGTTGGTGGCATGAGTGGCAAGTTGTCAGATATTAGAATACGGGTTGTACATGTCATCACCTAGTTGGTGGTATGAAGGAAAGTACGGGTTGTACATTTCATCACCTGGTTGGTGGCATGAAGATGAGTTCCTTCTTCACATTTCATCACCTGGTTGGTGAGAATAAGAGCAAGGTGTCTAGGCACATTATAGCAAGTGTCGAATGACACAAAATATGTTGAACCCTTTCAAAGCACAGTTGACTTATGTATGAATGTGTTGGAATGTATGATTGAACGAATATACTATGAAGCTGTTCATTTATTTGTATAGTTTTGTTGACATATACTTAGACTTTGTTTCATGTTGGAAGCATTCATGTTAAAGCTTTGAACCCGAGTGTTTCATTGCTAGGAATGTAAGAGGATTAGGATCGAGTTGTCTAAATCACCTCTTTATTGAATTCATGCCAAATAGTCTTCGTTACATAGGATACCGAACGACTGAAGCTTAACACTTGTACAATGTGAGTTTACTTGTAATAGTACTTCAAGTGATCAGCATTCCATGGATGGCCAAGGGTCTTGCCATCGGAGCTTCTAAGCTTATAGGAGTCAGGGCCACTGATGCCAACAACTTCAAACGATCCATCCCAGTTTGAACTAAGTGTACCTTCACTTGGGACTCTGTCGCACAGTAATCTTTTCTTCAATACCCAGTCCCCCACTTTGAAAGAACGAGGTTTGACCCTTGAGTCATAGTAGTTGGATATGCGCTGCTTGTAAGCGACATTCTTCAAGTGAGCCTGGTTTCTGTGTTCCTCGACTAGATCTAAGTTGAGGGTAAGTTGTTTGTCATTTTCGCTTTGCACATAGTTCTGGACTCGGAACGTTGCTTGCTCAAGCTCAACTAAAACAACTGCCTTTGTACCAAAGGCAAGTAAGAATGGGGTTTCTCCTGTTGATGTCCGATACGAAGTGCGGTATGACCAAAGAACTTGAGGTACAAATTCTGGCCAACAACCTTTAACCTTGTCCAAGCTGGTTTTCAAAGTTCGCTTGATTATTTTGTTGATGGCTTCAACTTGTCCATTAGACTGGGGATAAGCTGGGGAGGCAAAACATAAGTTGATGTTGAACTTAGAGCAGAACATCCTGAACTTATTGTTGTCGAACTGTCGCCCGTTGTCAGTGACTATCGCATTGGGAATGCCAAATCTGAAAATGATGTTCTTCCATACGAAGTCTTCTATTTTTACCTCAGTAATGGTTGCCAAGGGTTCTACTTCGGCCCACTTTGTGAAGTAGTCAACTGCAACGATTGCATAGCGAACTTTGCCCTTCCCTGCAGGCATTGGGCTGATTAAATCAAGTCCTCATTGAGTGAAGGGCCAAGGGCTGATCATAGGAGTGAACGGCTCGGGAGGGGAGTGAGGAATAGTTGCGTAGTGTTAACACTTATCACATGAGCGGGATATTCTGATGGCATCTTGGTGGAGTGTTGGCCAGTAATATCCTTGGCAAAAAGCCTTGTGTGCTAGGGATCGAGATCCAGCATGATCTCCGCAGACTCCTTCATGTATTTCCCGAATGACAGTTTCCGCCTCTGCGGGCGTAAGGCATCTTAGGTATGGTAGGCTAAAACCCCGCTTGTATAGTTGGTCATTAATGATCAAGTAGCGGGTAGCCTTGTATCGAATCTGCTTAGCTTGGACTTTGTCATTTGGAAGGGTGCCATGAGCAAGGAATCTATAAATCGGGGTAATCCAACTATCTCCTTATTGTAAGTTGCACACTTCCGCAGCCATGGTGTTTGGTGCTGCCAACAATTCGACCTGAATTTTTCTCCCAATCTTGTCTTCCACCGCTGAGGCGAGGCGAGCCAAAGCATCTGCATGACTGTTTGCCGCTCGAGGAATTTGGATGATCTGGTAGTGGAAGTACTTGAGCAACAATTGTGTTTGTGTTAGATATGCTGTCATTGAGCTATCCTTAGTGTCAAAGTTGTTGGTGACCTGGTTAACCACCAATTGGGAGTCACTGAAGATATCAATTCGTTTAACCCCAAGGTGTTTGGCCAAACGTAAGCCTGCTAGGAGGGCTTCATATTCGGCCTTATTGTTCGACACCTTGAATTTGAAACGAAGAGCATACTCCATCGCCACTTTGTCAGGGGTCATAAGAACTAGTCCTGCTCCACAACCCTGTTGGTTGGACGAGCCATCAACATATAGACTCCATACTGGGGCTGTTGGTTCTATTTTCTGAGCTTTCGAGGGTAATAAAACCACTTTTTTAAGCGTAGAAACAATGTCAACAGGATATGTGAAGTCGGCGATGAAGTCTGCCACTGCTTGGCCCTTCTCAGCTGGCTTTGGTTGGTAGGAGATGTCAAACTCACCTAATGCTATCGCCCATTTGATCATTCGCCCGGAAGTGTCAGGACTTTGGAGTATTTGTCGAAGAGGATGATTGGTAAGCACGATGATGAAGTGTGCTTGGAAGTAAGGGCGAAGTTTTCAAGCAGACATGACTAATGCTAGAGCCAATTTCTCAATGTTGGAGTATTGTGTCTCCACATCTTGTAAGGCCTTGCTTGCGTAGTAGACAGGTCGTTTGACATTACCATCATTTCGAATGAGAACGGAACTTACTGCTGAAGCCGATACCGACAGATAGATAATGAGAGTGTCACCAACCTCAGGTTTGGAGAGCAAAAAGGCTTTACTCACGTAATATTTGAGGTTCTTGAATGCCTTAACACATTCATCAGTCCAGGTAATGTACTTCTTACTTCCATTAAGTGCTTTGAAGAAAGGAACACATCTGTCGGTGGCCTTAGAGATGAACCTAGTTAAGGCTGCCACCTTGCCAGTAAGGCTCTGGATTTCTTTTGAAGTTACCGATTCCTTCATGTCGAGGATTGCTTTGATCTTCTCGGGATTAGCCTCAATGCCTCGTTGGCTTATCATGAAGCCTAAGAATTTGCCAGAGCCTACGCCGAAGGCACATTTGTTGGGGTTCAACCTCATTCGATACCTCTTCAGAATGGTGAAAGTTTCAGATAGGTTGGTGATATGTTGGTCAGCATGTTTGCTCTTGACTAGCATATCATCAACGTAAACTTCCATGCTCTTCCCAATCTATTCGGCGAACATTGAATTGACCAGTCTCTGATAAGTCGCTCCTGCATTCTTTAGGCCGAAGGGCATGACTTTATAGCAATATAGTCCCCTGTCAGTAATGAAGGCTGTGTGTTCTTGGTCCGGAGGGTTCATGAGGATTTGGTTGTATCCTGAGTAAGCATCCATGAAGCTCAGGAGTTCACACCCTGCTGTAGAGTCTATAAGTCTGTCTATGAGAGGAAGAGGAAAGCTATCCTTCGGGCATCCTTTGTTTAGGTCGGTGTAATCAACACACATTATCCACAAGACCTTTTGAAGCAGGAGATTTTCCTTGGTCGGATTCTTCTTAACAAGGACAACATTTGCTACCCACGTTGGATAATTGACTTCGCGGACGAAGCCTATGCCTTTGAGTTTTTTAACTTCTGCCTTCATTGCCTCGTACCTTTCAGCGTCATAAGATCTTCGCTTCTGTCTCACTGGCTTGGTCTTGGGGTCAATACTTAAGCGATGACAGATTATATCGGGAGAGATGTTTGGCATGTCCTCGTATGACCAAGCGAAGACCTCAGTGTTCTCTTGCAAAAAAGAGATCAATGCCAACCGAATAGGTGGTGACAAGGTGGTACCAATCTTCACCATGCGATCCGGATAATCTTTTGAGATATAGACCTTCTCCAACTCTTCTGCGGGTTGTGCTTGCTAGGTGAAAAAGTTATCTCGAGGATCGTTGGGTTGACTGTTGCCACCATGAAGATCCAAGTTGACTTCGTCTGGGCTGGTTTTTATGACTTGGTCATGTATAGAAAAGGTTTCCTTGGGCACAAGCAGGTGTTGTTGCTTGACCGAACTGTTGTAACATGATCGTGCACTAAGTTAATCTCCTCTGATGTAACCATTGCCATAGGGGGTTGGAAATTTCATCAACAACATATGTGTGGATACCATGGCCTTGAGATCATTGATGCCTGTGCGTCCGAAGATGACATTGTATGCCGTTGGGTAATCAACCACTAGGAAGTTAGTGGTAATGGTAACTATGTAAGGGCATGTACCAATGGTGAAAGGTAAGTGTATGCTCCCCAAAGGTTGCACGATATCACCGGAGAAGCTTATTAAAGGGGAAATCGAGCGGTCGAGCAAGTTTTCAGCTACATTAAGTGCCCTGAAAGCTTCAGCAAACATGATATTGACCGAAGCCCCCGTGTCTACCAGGATTCGTCGTACTTCAAAGTTGGCTATGTGAGCTTCCACGATCAGTGGGTCGTTGTGAGGGTAAATGATACCTCTTTCTTCCTCAGGGTAGAAACATATTGGATCTCAGTTAGGCTATTGATACTTACCTCCCCTGATGTCTTCCATGTGAAACACTTGGTGGCCAAACTTTAAAGCTCGTTCACTATTTTTCATGGCCTTGTTGGAAGATTTAGATATGGGTATGCCACCACTTATGGAATCTATCACATTTACCTGGCGTTGGTTACGGTTACCCTTTGAAAGGTGAAGGAGGAATTGATCAATTTTTCCTTCACATGCCAAAGCTTCAATATGATCACAAAGGGTGATACACTTCTCGCCGTCATGGCCGTTATGCTCGTGGTAGCAGTAAAACGTGCCCGTGTTCTTCGTGGGCTTGTAATCCGGGTGCCTCGATTTTGGCTTCAGTATCAAGTGTGCTATGCTGGGGTAAATGGCCACGCATGTGGTGTTCAAAGGTGTGTATGCCTCATACTTCAGGGTAGGGGTTGTCCTGACACGTGTTTGACCCACTGTGTTGACTGCCTAGGGTCGGGGATTATCATTGTGATACCCTTGGTTATTGCGGTAGTGTCCCTTACTCCTCTTACTAAAATGAGACTGGTGAGGATGGAAATCTTTCCTTTTGCCTTGAGATTAATATGTCTGCTGACTTGGCAAAGTATTAAGTAAGGCATGGGAAAGCACCGCTGCCGTTTGGAAGGTCGAGGTCTTCTCATTTGGTTGGATCTGGCTTCCACTCCTTACTTGCTGATAAAGGGTGGTTGTGGGGGGTTTCCCTTGATATGTCCTTGCCTCAGCGGAGGCATGGTTGTAAACCTGTGCCATCACATCAGGGTAAGTCTTCCAAGTGTTGGCATTGATCATGTGCATGAAGAAACAATCATGTAGGCCTGCCATGAAGGCCTTGAGGGCAGTCTTGTCATCTGCCTCAGCGCAGCGAGAATACTCATGGCTGAAACGACCAGCATACTCTCGTAGTGACTCGTTCGGCTTTTGGCGAATAGTGTATAAGTCATCTGCAGAATGCAAACGATCGGTCTAGAAGATGTGTTGAGAGACAAACAGTTTTCTCTGTTCCTCAAATGAGTCTACTGTCTCAGGTGGAAGACGACAATACCAGTTTAGAGCTCCACCAGAGAGGGTGAAGGGGAAGAGAAGACATCGCTCTTCGTCGGTGTGCATCCGATATGACATGGTGGACTCAAAGAGATTAAGGTGTTCAATTGGGTCATCCCTTCCAGTATAGAGTTGTAAACCAAGCTTTTGTTTTGTCTTCACTTGAAGGGGGGTGTCGAGGATCCTCCTTGTGAGAGGGCCAGGCCTGGATTGGTTCCAGTCAGGTATCTCGGCCTGACGTTCGGCCTTCAACTTGTTTACTTCCTCAAGGAGCTGTAGGACAAGGGGGTCTTAAGTGGAGTCATGTACCACTGGGATTTTCTTTCGTAAGTCTCTATCGCCTCTTGGAAGTAGGAAAGTTTGAGCAAGGGCATGTGATTTTTCCTTGGACTCGCCGTACTGACTTACAGGGCGAGTTTGTCGGAATACCTCAGAGTCTCTTGTACCTTCATGTTCCTCTAGGACATGTTGTTCCTTCCCTAGATTGGCAGCTGGCCTGGGTCGTGGGAGGGGACCAAGTCTTTCAGAAACCCTTGGGTCATTGATCTTCGAGCATATGTGGAGGGGATTCTCTCGACGTTGCTTTAGGAAGTCTCGACAGTCACGATAAACGGCTTTCGATCCTTTCAACCCTTCTGCAAAGAGGTGTCTTCCTCCATTTCTCCTGCTTCGGGTCGAAGCAGCTGGATTGAGAGGTCTCATGTTGATCAATGTTTTGATGATTAGCTCGCTCTTCATCAGGGATACCCATGTCGAAGGAAGGTGACCCTCCGTGTTGGGGGGCACCTAGATGATGGTTGATGTCCACATGGGCAACAAGCTCACGTGTTTGAGTACGCATAGTTTCATGGAACGTCTTAAAGAGCTTTTCATACTACTCTTGGAGGACCTCATTCTTCATTGCTATCTTGTTGTTTTGAGCTTCTAGCTCATCGACTTTAGCTTGAAGAGCAACCCTCTTTCCTTCCTTCTTTCGTTGCTTCACACTAGGTGCAAGAGGGGTGTCATTCTGTGTGCTATGGCTTTCTTCGCTCCCCATGTTGGAGAGGGATGCCTGGTCAAAAAAGAGTGTACGAATGGTGGAAACCAGCTTGACAAAGCTGAAGAGAGTGGGAATAAGTGTCGTTCCCACAGACGGCGCCAAATGTTGATGCACAAAATTAGTGAGGACTTTGGTACAACAGAAAATGTTAAGTTTGTGACCTTCGCTAGATTGCTCCGGTCACTAGTGTGGATAAATATGTAAATGGATAAAGATAAGGAAGCAAACACAAGATGTACGTGGTTCACCCAGATTGGCTATGTCTACGGAGTAGAGGAGTTCTCATTAATTGTGAAGGGTTTACACAAGTACATAGGTTCAAGCTCTCCTTTTGTGAGTACTAGTGAATGATTTAGTACAAATGACATTAGGAAATATTGTGAGAGAATGATCTCTATTTATAGAAGAGAGTTTCTAGATTCATTCTGACATTGACACGTGTCGTGTTATGATTGGCTTCTGCTGTTGACACGTGTCGCGCTATGATTGGCTTCTGATGTCGACACGTAACGCGCTGTGATTGGCCTCCTAGTTGGAGGGAAACTCTTCTGGGTCCTTGACTGCATAACGTTAACCGGTGCTCAGTAGTTTCGGGATTGGTCAAGTATGGTACAAACAAAATAAATAAAAATGAACAAACATGCAATAATTGTGAGATAATTAAACTTTGATAATTCTTTTTTTTCTTCGAAAACATGAAAGAAGAAAAAGAAAACACTAAGAAACAACTAAATTAGTTGTAGCAACTCCAGAGCAGTCATCCAAAAGAGTTTGAACTAAACAAGGAGGGGGCTCCACAAGCTCTTGAAACTCCATCTTGCTATTTAAATTTAATTTGGCTAACCCGTCAGCTGCAAAATTATGCTTTCTATGAACATGTTGCACATTACAACACCAATTCTCTATGATCAAACTTTTGCACTCCGAGACTAAACCATAGAGAGGATGATTAATAAGGCTAGGTGAACCATGAATGAGAGAAACCACGAAAGCATAATCAACCTCCACAATAAGATGAGAGAAATTTCTAGCTTTATTTATCTTCAACCCATAAAACAAAGCCCAAAGCTCAGCATGGAGGACTTTCCCAACTCAATTTTTAGCAATAAAACCAGTGATCCAGTTACCATGCCAGTCTCTAATTAGTCATTCACTTCCAATCACCCCAAGCACCATCCACATTTAACTTAAAAGTCCCAGACAGAGGAGGAACCCAAGCTAAGAGAACCTGCACAGAGTTATGTTTACTAGAGATGCTAACATTAGCTTTGAGCCATTTAGTAGAATACTCCAAGATGCATTTCTTTGGATCAAGAGGTTTAATAAAATTAGGACAAAATATCGCACAACACCTCCACTTCCATATGAACCATAAGGCTACAGCAAAAACAAGATTCCAAGGTAACCCAAGCTCATGCAAATCATTGCATTTTAAATTTGCCTCCACACAACCAAGGAATGAATCAAATTGGTTCCAATGAAAATGATGTGGAACATAAATATTTCTCTAGACCCATATAAAAGCATGACAGCTTGAGAAAACATGCGACATATTCTCCACTGCATAACTACAAATCTGACAAAAAGTGTTGCTAGACATGTGTCTTTTAAAATGTTGCTCATTAGTCAGCAGCTTACCATGAGACAAAATCCAAAGAAAGCATTTAATTTTAGGAGGCAACTTGATTTTCCAAATGAAATCCTAAAAACTGTCAGCAAATTCTTGGCTTGGAAAATTCATAAGATAGCCACTTTTCACACTGAACTCTACATTATTGGTGCCATTCCAGATCATTGAGTCATTGCCATCACAGGACAAAACAACTAGAATTCAAAGAATGTTCTTTATAACTTAGGGAGGAATCATAAGACTTAACTTATCAACATTCCAAGACCCATTCTCAGAGAAGTCTGCAACTTTTAAATTTGGATCAAAACCATGAACTGAAGGCAGAACATAATTAATCAAGGTATCATTTCCAACCCAAATATCAGACCAGAAATTTGTATTTTGACCATTTCAAATTCTCCATTTAAGGCCTTTATGTAAGGTCTCAACACCATGAGTAATATTCCTCCAAGAAGAAGAATCACGCTTCCATACTTTAAATTTAAAAAGATCAGCCTCACCATGTTTGAGATACTTTTTCCTACACATATTAGCCCATAAACCATTGTCCTTATTCAGTAACCTCCAACCTGATTTAGCAAGAAGGGCCCTATTCATCTGATTTGTTTTTTAATGCCAAGACCCCCTTTAATCATAGAACTAACTTTGTTCCAACTCACAAGGTGAGGTTTGGCTCTATCATCCACATTACGCCAAAGAAAGTTTCTATTGATTTTATCAAGAGAATCACAAATATTGATAGGAATGCTAGCTATTTGCATAGTATATACTGGTATAGCAGAAGCAACAGACTTAATTAAAGTAAGCCTACCTGCCATAGAAAGCATTTTACTCTTCCAAGAAGACAACTTCATCTGAACTTTATCTACAACATATTGATAGGTTGCTTTATTGACTCTTTTATGCAATAAAGGAATTCCCAAGATATGTCCCAAGCGAGCTAGCTACATTTGAGCCACATATCCTGCTGATTTTACGAGCCACTTTTCTCCCAGTATTCGGAGAAACAAAAAGCTTAGACTTCTCAAAATTAACTAATTCATTGGAAAAGGCACATAACTTATCAATGCAGGACTTGACAATCTTTGCTTGTGTAACAATAGCTTTAGTAAAAACAAGAAGATCACCTGCAAAAAACGGGTGGGAAATATCAGGACCTCCACTTTACACTTTGACAGGTTTCCATGTTTTCTTATTAACTTCATAGGTAATTAAATGACTTAGCTTCTCCATGCAAATAATAAAAAGATAAGGAGAAAGAGGATCTCCTTGTCTTATACCACAACCTGGTTGAAAAGCATAAGAAAGTTCTCTATTAACGATAGCTCTGAAGTTGACAAAACTTATAAAGCTCAAGATGAGTTGGAGTAAGCTTCCATCAATACCAATTTCATAAAGAACATAAGCAATGAAATCCCATGATAATTTGTCATAAGTTTTAGACAAATCAATTTTACAAGCCAAGAAACCATTTTTTCCTTTAGCAAGCTTAAACTTATGCAGAACTTCCTAAGCCATCATAATATTATCTGTTATATGACGATCAGGAACAAAACTGACTTGATTTGGGCTAATAATCTTCTCTATTAGAGGCCGCAGTTTGCAAACAAAAAATTTGGAAACTACTTTATACATTGTAGTACATAAACTAATGGGCCTAATTTGATTCATAGAAATTGGATTCGGGACTTTGGGTAATAAAGTGATAAGCATTTCATTCATACTAGGAGGAATTTTGTTATGCTGAAAACAATGCTAAACAGAAGCGGTGACATCATTAGCACATTCATTCCAGCAATGCTGAAAGAAGAGGGCATGAAACCCATCAATGCCAGGAGCTTTAAGGGGGCCAATAGCAAACAAAAAATCCGTGATTGCAGAATTATCAACTTGAGCATTAAGATCTCTAACTTCATCCTCCAACAACGAAAGGAAAATGGGCAAATTCATGAAAAATGATTATAACTTCTATCAGTGAACAACTCTTTGAAATAATCAACCACCACAACATTCAGATCCTCCTACCTTCCTTCCAAACACCAGAGCCATCTTTAAGTCTTTCCAACCTATTTTTCCTCCTTCTAAAAAGAGTAGACAAATGGAGAGGGGTTTTGACAAGGGGTGTGATTGAATCCAAAAAAGACTGCTACAGATCTGCAGCAATGAGAGCCTAATCACTGATGTAGCTCTTTGAAAATATGATACAACGTAAGTTTTACACCAAGGATCATCTTTGATGAATAGCCTATTGTGAGGCATTAAAGAGATGAGTTCTCCACCCTATTGTGATCATGATGTTCACTAGTCTATTCATTACCGTTAGATGAGTTTAAATTTTAAGCTCTATGTAGTGGGTAGATACAAATTTAAAATTTAAACTCATCCAATGATAATAAGTAGGGTGGTGAGCAAAAATGCACCCAATTTACATTGGTGTTTAGAGACTTAAGGGAGTTTGGTGGGCTCATCACAGTGAGTGTGTCGTCCTGTGCAACATGTGCCTTGATTTGTGTGTAGATGGCACCTTACCACATGTTCACGTGTCAATTGCAATAGAGTTTCGAAGTTTAGTTGTGTGTTTAATCCTAGTGTTGTCGATACTACTTGAGCATCTCGGCATCTCGATTTACATGCGTTGAGTATTACTAGTGGCCTACAACAATATATTTACACTAACAAATGAAGAATAAATTAGCATTGGACTCGTCATTTACGAGATATGAATTTAATGACTCTCACTTACAAGTGAAAAGTAATACTATTAGGCCATTGTATTAAGAGGCGGTGAGTGAGTTTAATATTATGTGAAAACTTTGCATATGAAATTCCTATGATATTTTTGAATATATTATGCATTTATATATGAATATATGATTTATGGAGTTATTATTTTTAAGTTTCGTTAGTACCTTGAATATATTATGCATTTATATATGAATATATGATAAAACTTAAACTATATATGAGTAGGGTTTCAGTCACTACTTAGTTTAATGTAATCCAAAAAATCTAATGAACTTATAACCATAAGCACAAGAGACGGTGACAGCATCATAATTAAGTTAAAGTTTAAGTCAATGGTAGTATCATTATTAAGTTGAAATTTGCTAGCACTGACAACTAAATCTTCATAACCAAAAATTTATGAAGAAACAATGGCCAATTTTATGAAGAAATACTTGCCGGTTGCACCGAACATCAACTTAATTATTAATTGTGTTTCTGCCAAAATATCTTATATAATATTGATGTATGAGTTATAATGGACCAATGACACGTACTATTATAGTATGAGCATAAGTCCAAGGCATTTAGGCTATTAGAGTTCAAATTAGGTCGGCTATTAGAGTTCCAATTAGTTTTAAAGTCTTATGAAAAGATAAATACATATCCTAATTCAAATGAAATTGTGCTTAATGTATGAAACGGTTTTACCACTTATAGTTTGACAAGGAGACTATTTTGCTTTTCAACACGAATTCTAATAGCAGAAACATATGGATTGATCGTCTATATAAATTGACATGGTTTTTATCGAACGAAAACCTATTGTTAGTTGTGCATTCGATCTTCTGAAAGAGAGTAGAAGGACAACTTTGAAGATCACGGCGTTGGGTAAGTGTATGTATCGATCAGTCAGTTTATTTTCCCTCCAATAGTTTGTCGATTAAACTACTTACAAAAACAATCTCAACTCTGTTAGAACACAGAGCAGGCACTACATTTTTGTTCACAGGTCTTCAAGTTTAGAGAAGAAAGCAAGAAACCAAGAAGAAAGGCAAATCAAGAAGATAGTCCTGAAAGTTTCTTCCCATGGAATTGAAAGACACTGCACCAATTGGCGAAAAGGAGCCCGAGATCATGCTTCTTGATAACCCATTTGCAAGGTTGCTGCTGGAGGAGCTGAGAATCGGGGATCAGTCGCTACTCGAGGTTCAGAATTTGCCTGAGAAATCCAATGTGCGCGAAGAAAATGTGCCGAAAGAAGAGAAGGCTCTCGAGTTGGAAGAAAACAGAAAGCTGAAAGCGTCTGAGAGTAACTTGCTTAGAGGTACAAAAAGGAAAGCAAATTATATGGCCCTGAGGATAACTGGTTCTTGGACTAAATCTGGAGAGAAAGAAGCAATGCCGTCTTCTGATCATTTGCCCGCCGATGCTTTTGAGGTTTCGTATTAAGAACAAGTTCTCCGCCACAGACAATACCTCCGGTGAAAATTGAAAACGGAATCACGAGGAATTGCTGATGTATTCGTTATCCGATCAACAGCCCGAGATGAGCAATAAGGATTCGTTATTCGATCACAAGTAATTCTAATTCAATGTCGATGTAAATGTTTTTGCACCGGAGTGTAAGTTGTTGCTTTACTTGAATTGATTGTCATTCTGCAAGGGGTTTCGGTATGTTCCAACAACCATGAAAATATGGCGAATGCCAAAATGCGTTGGCGGATAAATTAAAAACTTAATAATATGCAAAATCTACTTATAACTAATGCAGATTAGAGTGTTGCACATGATCAGCTTCATGTTAGAAGATCACATTAAGACAACAATCAAATTCATTTCAAGAAGCATTGCCAAGAGAAGAAGAAAAATCACTGGAAGGTAATGCAAGATCATGCCAACCATCCGCATCAACTTGTTGAGTCTCTTGATCTGATCAATCCAGAAATAATGAAAAAGAGATCAGTACGAATAATATTTTTCCACAAGAAAACTTAAGAAACAAATAAACAAAATAGTGCAAACAAATATTGTGCCTGAGCTCCAAAAATCCCTCCCCTTCCATAGAATTTACCCCATCTTTCGCTCTTATAGTGGCGGTACATCATTAGAATTATATTTACCACAGCAAATTAATGATACCAAAGTATAGTAGGATATACTGATGCTCTTCCAAAACATTTCAGACAAACAAGCAGAGAATAGCCGCCTAGTAGTTCGTAAACATCTTTCAAAATCCTCACTTGTTAATTTATTGAAAATTCAAAAAGGCTTTGACTATCGCCTACCGAAATCCTTAGCTAATCACACCCTTAACCATTAGAATTTCAATAATGGATCCATGTCTGCACAAATCAGCAACCACACCCTCTAATTACCCAACGGTGGTCTGCATCACAAAGACGTATCAGATTCCTTGTACCTGAAAAACTAGGGCTTTAAAGAGTTCAGAAAACAGAAATGGAGGATGTGAATGTCATTTAGTTTTGATCTTCAAATCTCTGGGGGGGGGGATAGAATAAGGCTTGTTTTATTCTAATTCGGACTTAAGCTCTCTTGCTTCTGCTCTCCATGCTTTGGATCTGTTCCCAAAGAGGTATAAAATAGCACATATTCATAGCAGGAAAGCCTACACAATCTATTGCTAAAAAGGTGAAAATGTAAATACCATCCTGTCATCGTCTAACCAATTCCGAGACCAGTGAAACCCCTTTCTTAAGTCTATGCAAAACGTTGTTGGCAAGAGTGTACAGAAGAGAGAAAGGGTGAAAAGAGAGTTTAATGGAAAGCCTCACAAAATGCAATAGTGTGAAAGTTAGAGCATCCAACCATAATTTTCGTCTCCATGGAAAAACTGGCACGGTGGGTGAAATTTTTTTCCTAAAGAATAAAAAGACGTACTTGAATCTGCGTTGTCATCAGTCTGTACAACAAGCACTGGTGGTAGGGGAAGCTCTGCAAACAACAAAAAGACTATTTTAACAATTGACCAACAACAAATAATGTGATGATAACTTCTTCAATGTATGCATTTGTCGGGACACATAAAAGGGGGAAGGCAAATGCTACCGTCATCAGGAAGAGTGTTTCTCATCCATTCTTCATCCACAATATCTATTAGTATACCCGGGTTCAACTCAACCATGTTTGCTTTATACCCAATGCAAAATCCAATCCAGAATTTTTGTTCAGTTACCGTTATCAGTATATCTACAAAAGAGCAACATGAACTAACACATTAGTAAAAACACAGGCATTCACATTGGGTAGGACCGGTGTATTAAATTATCGAGAAAAACATAACTCTACCATAACATGCTTATGTTACAGAAGCAATCTCTAAGACCAGGTGACAGTATCTCAAATGAACTCAACCTAATGACATCTAACTATAAGCAGCAACTTCATAGTTCATACCATAACGAACTAAAGAGTAGCGTAACACTGCAACATTTGTTATTTTAAACAAATGAAAAGACCGCACACAAAAACAGTGACCGCATTCATTAATTCATGTTAAGTTGAACATAAGTTTCTGAACTTTATGTTTTTTGTATCATTTTCATGGCAATGGAAATGTACTTATCTTGACATTATGGATCAGATCGTGGCCTCTCTTCAGGTAGAGCGAAACAGCGAATCGAGAAAACTAATTGAAAGAAGAATAATAAAAATATGCCACTTCGATCAAAGATTCAAATCCGAAGTACATAACAGAATATCAAAGTACTAAGTTCCCAACCAACATAACTAAACATGAGTCCTCTCATTGCCCTCGTCAACGGCAAATATTGTTAACTCAAACTAAAGTTCATCAGGAGTAGTAAGAAATTACCACAAATTGCAACCAACTAACAAGCAATTATCAAAGCATTAGATTTAGAGAAACCAGAAAGCAATTAATTATAAAAATCAAAGCAATCAACTTAATAAAAAATCTGCTAACAATTAACCCATATCACACATAACATACATCAAGGCAACCACCGAGAAAGAAGTAGAGAACCCACCTCAGAAGTCCGAACTGAGAAGAACGGAGAAGGGGACGAGGGCGACCCGACGACTCGGTGCAACCAGAAACTGACAAGAACGGAGCAAAAGCCCGGCCAAAATTAAGTAGGTCCGGATGGTTTGGTTATCTTTTGAAAACCGAACTGAACCACATATTTATCTTTTTAGTTCGGTTCACAATTTTAATAGTGAACCGGTATCAAGTCTATTGAAAGAATGACGTAACTTATTAGCACCTTACTCCACGTAACATAATATTCGTGTTATGTAACTTATTTTTTCAAGTCGGTAAAATACTGATTACGAGGTGGAGTACATCAGTAATGTAGTTAGGATTTTCAAGTAATGAGGCCATAATATCAACCAAAAATATTTTACTGGGCCATTTTGTCAAGTACCTAGTAGACACCTGTCAATTACTATTAACATATGTCGACATCTACCATTATTTGTAGAGACTTGTCGATAGTGGATGTAGGATACTGTGGAATAATGTTGGAGACTGTTAAGACTTTTCAATTAAAGTATTTCATACAACAAAAGAGAAAAGAAAGACAAATATAATATATGAAAATAGAAGAAATAGGAGGAAAATGTTGTAATTTAGTTTTGCTTTAGCTGTTTATAGTGATCAAATATAATATTCAACCAAATATGCATGAATTTTTGAAGTTGTTGGGATCAAGGACAATTAATGATTTTATTCTGGTTCCACCACTAAGTACATATGACTCCTAGATGATAAAAATATTTAAAACTTATATCTAAATTTTATTTTTCTTTTATTTAAAGGTAATTTTGATTGGGTGAATATATTTAAAATATTGAGAGTAAAAATAGCCCTTCAAATTGCCCCTCATATAGCCTCTAAGAGCAACTCCAGTGTAGGAGCCCTCCCCCCAGGCTATTCACTATTTAATCCACCCAATGAACAGTAATCGCATTTAATAAATAGTGCATTCCCCTGGCAATTGTCTTTTGCATCTCCACCCCTGCACTGAATAGCCGGGGCAATTGGCAATAAAATATTAGTATTTTTTTTATTTATAAAATAATACAAAATCATTTTTAATTGTTTTCCTTTTTCTTTTTTCCTATTCCTTTTCCATTTCATTTTTCCAAACTCAACCGACAACCATTCTCTCATTTTTTTCCAGAACACTCTTCATGTTTCCTAGCCCTCTGTCTCTCCTTTCTCTCTCTCTCTCTCTACGACGCAACCCCCCTCATTTCTGAAACCTCTCTCTCTCTTTAATCTCTCTCATTCTCTTGCATGCATCATCAGATCACAATTTTGGTGCCGAAATCGCATGCTCCGAATCTTCCGTCAGCTCCTTCTCCTCCTCCACCGTGACCACCGCTGGAGCTGGAGAGGATGGGATAGTGGACGAGATCGGCAAGATGTTGGAGGAGTTCGAGGCTCGACAGAAAAAAAAACATTAAAACAGGCGTCTGACGTCAGCTAACGTCAGACCCACCTCAGGCTCTCGGGCCGGCGAGAATCGACGGGCCTGGCGCTCGGGGGTGCTCGGGCTCCCTCGCCAGCCAACGCTGGACTTCCTCCCTCGGGCAATCAAGCCCTGTTCCAGAGCCTGTCCCTCGAGCAGGAGCTCCCGCTGGAGCTGCTCTAAGCTTTGTGCTTGGGGCAATCCAAAGCATATTCCCTTGTACCCATTAAATGAGGTGACCCTCCAACTTCAACCAAATCTCTCTCTCTACACCAAATCACACTTTGGGTTGACTCCCGTCTCCCGTAGACTTTCCGCTCATCACAACCGTTGAAAAATCCCCATTTTTTGCTTAATCAGCAAACAGTAAAAGCCTTAGATTGACGATAATAACCGTAGGATTAGAAAAAGTAATCTCATCCAACGGTCCCTGTTGTATCTTGTAAAATTACTGACCAGAACACTTGTAGATAGAAAGGACTGGAAGAGGAAGAAGAAGCTCGAACGCTTTGTGATCGTCTGAGAGAGGGAGAGAGGGAGGGAGAGAGAGAGAGATAGTACCAAATATCCTACCAAATTCCGATCAAGTCCCAACCCTCAGAAACCAGAAGTTTCAGATTCAAATTCCATCTCACTGGTTCTGAATCCTGATCCCAAATCTGGAAGATGGAGAAGGAACCGGCGGTACCGACTGAGCAAGAAGAGACGGAAGCTGAAGCTCTGGAGCTTGTTCTTTTTCAAGTGCCTGAATGTTACGTATACTTGGTAATATACATACATGGATACATCGTTTGTCCGAATCCTTGTGTTTTCCTGAATTTTTTGAGTAATTCCGTTAATTGGTATCTTGGGAATGTATAATTCAACTAGATTTCTTGATGAACACTGATGCATGTATTAGTTGAATGAATGAATTTTATAGGCGGGCAAATTGCAAATGTTGGTTAATTCCTGAATAAAATGTAAATTATAATTTTTTTAATTTTTGTTAATTTGAGTGCAAAATTAGGGTAATGGAGGAATAGATTGAATATTTTTGATAGTTCAAGTGTTGACTTAAGTTAGTAACCACTTAGTGCTTGATTTCGATCTGTCATCGAATACAAAATCATGACTCTTGATTTTGAGTTTACAAGTAATCATAAGGAATCGATAATGTGAGAAATGTTTGGTTACTCTTGTTGGGGGTTCTTGAAGTTACCTGTGGTGTTAAACTATTTTTTAATGTTTTGCAGATACCGCCGAGGAAAAGTGCTGCTTCATACAGGTTTTGCTCAACTCATGGAATAGATAGAAAATAGGATATTCATTTGACAGTTTATTTATGATTGATCTGATATCTGTTATCATGGTTGATATGATGCATTTGTAATTTTGATGCTTCCGTCCACACATCGATCAGTAACATTGGAATGATCTTAAAGTTAGGGTAGATTGTATGAGGTTTTGTATGGACTATTTTGAGAATAAGTTTTCCGAGGTTGAGTTAGATTGACGCATAAGCAAGGAATCAACAAAGAGGCAAACATACAGAGATGAGTTTTATTAGTCCTGAGATTAGGTGCTTCTTAATCTTAGATCGAACAAACAAAAAGAAGACTGCTCTATCGATTGGCATTGATTACTTCCTCAACTCTTTTTTGCATGTGTTGGAGATCAATTTTAAGTCTCTGAAGTGTATTTCAGGGCAGATGAATGGGATGTAAACAAATGGGTATGGGACGGGATATTGAAAGTAATCAGCAAAGGAGAAGAGTGCATTATCAGACTTGAAGATAAGAAAACGAGTGAGGATATTTTAGTTTTAATAAGATGAAAGCTGTGTTATATGCCTTCCATTTGTACCATGAGACGTTTGTTATTTAAACTGTTGTGTGATATGTCCTTGCAGATGAACTATATGCTCGGGCATTTTTGAGAAATGGAGAGCCTCATCCAGTGGAACCTGTAATTGATAGCAGCAGGTTTATCCTAATTCTCACTGAACTAGAGCACATCTTTATCGGACTGTTAATGTTAAAACATCATGCGACTACATTACTCACAAGAAAGATACCTTTACATTAAGTTTATTGAACCGCAGAATCTTATTAAATTTTTACTGTTATATAGAGGGTGACTAAAAAATTACATTAAGTTTATTGAACCGCAGAATCTTATTAAATTTTTACTGTTATATAGAGGGTGACTAAAAAATGTTTTTTGGTCTGCAGATACTTCGTTCTTCGTGTAGAGGAGAACATTGGTGAGTTTTTATTGTTGTAATCTTTAATGTTTTAGTGAATCCTGTAACCTAAAGTCGGAACAATTCAAAGAGTTTTTTAGCTTGTATTTCCGTCCGTTATCGACTCCTAAGGTAGATGTTCCTCCTGCCCATTTTACCGTTGTGCATTGGCCTATAATTCATATATAGAAGGCATTGAGTGAAAAATTGCCATAGATCAAGAGAAACCACGGAAATTCATCCTCTGATACATATCCATTCTAGGCATGAGAGCTCATGCATTACTGCGTGCATGACTTTTAAAATTTCAAATAGATGCCCGGTAGTGGGAGAGGGGCTAATATTTACAAACCTTCCATTTGCCCATAGTGGCTTGGACAAGAGTAGACCAGAACATTGAAGTTAATTAGTGCTATCATCATGTGGCATTTTGCCACAAAATCATAGTCCAGGAAGTTGACCAAGAATTGTGGCTCGTATCTGTAAGTATTGTGCCACTTCTTTTGTTTCACTTTATTTTTCTTATCTCTTGTATTCCTGTTTTCCCAAAGTTTTGTACCAGACAGCGATGCAATTTCGGGCTTCTGAGTTATATTTTTATTTCCAGTGACTTGTTCATGTTTGATCCTCATTACTTTGAAATTTATGCAGATGGTCGGCTTCGGCATGCTTTCATTGGCATTGGATTTCGAGAAAGAACAGAAGCTTATGATTTCCAAGCCGCCTTGCATGATCACATGAAGTATGTCCTATATGTACAGTTACAATTTTGCTTGTTCTTCATTTTCTACTATAACATGTTTACAAGCTTGGGATTTGATTTTTTAATGCATGCATATCAGAGGATGAATTTCCGTCTATCAAGCTCATATACCTTTCTAAATTGTTTTGAAGATATCTGGACAAAAAGAAAACTGCAGAAGAGATGGAACAAAAATTTCAGCAAACTTCCTTAGTTGATTACAGCTTAAAAGAGGGGGAGACTATTGTACTACAATTAAAGAACGTTAGTGATCTGCATCGCATTTTCTTTCAAAATGTGTGCTTTTACTTATGCTACTTACTGGAGCATGCTGATTGAATTTCCTTTCGATGTCAACAGAAAACTGCCGAAATCGTGAAGTCCAAGGTTTCTGAGAACAACTCACCAGAGAAAAAGGCTAACCAAAAAGAACCCTTGATTTGTATCAAACCACCACCTCCTCCTCCGGCACCACTTTCGCCTTCTGCTACTGTTGACAAGTCTTCCTCAAACTTGCCTCCAAATCTCAATCTTGAGGGAACTTCTAAGCACGAGGCCTCGGAATCAACGGAACATGAGTCGACGGAAACAAGCTCTTCTGGGAATCAAGGCACTCAAGATATACCAGATGACGACTTTGGGGATTTTCAGGCAGCTGGTTAATATGAATTTATAAAATCTGATGTGAGATATTAAACGCCAGAACATGTCTTCTGCTTTTTGATGCATTGGGGTTGTGACGGTTTAGATTTTGTTTGAAAAATATTTGATTGATCTGGTGTATGTCTATAAATTAACTAAAGTGAAGTTACTGAGAAAGCAAAATTTGCAAATTATAAAGAGGGGAAATTGAATTGTTTTTGGTTTTTGGTATAATTTTTTATTCCCATTTAACGATCACAGACATTTCTTGAACAAAAATAAATTCAACCATCAACCGTCACAATATGTTGGTCCTAAAACATGGTCTCCTGAGCATTTCCTTTCTTCCACATGCCTTCCACTTCCACATGCCGTCCACCGGTGACGTAAAGCGTTACCATGGTAAAAAATTTAACAGAATAGCATTATTAGTAACAACTAATGACAGTCTCATCTGAGAGAAGGTTCACTTTGTTTAGTTATTTACCCACAAAGTAAGAAAGTTGAGTTAATTAAAGATGAAAATTTAGTCCAGCCATGCATTCATTTAGTTTTATCAAATTTTCTGAATACTTAACTGTTAGTTATTTAAAAACATTGAAAAGATAAATATCATTCGTCTTTTATTTTGAAGTACATGGTGAGTAGAGCATACCGAGACTCGAATGTGCCGATGTCATTGCAATTAAAGGCACATAAAAATCTACTACTTTTGCTGCATGCACATTGCAATGCAAGCCAATTGCAAATTCAGCGAGTAGGTAGAGCTACAAGCTGAAGCCCGATGAGTATAGAGATCAAAATTACCAAAACGATCAGCAACGCAGAAATATCCGTCGACAAGCTTGCTGTCTGATCATCATCTTCTTCTTCTTCTTCTCTTCTCCTACATATATGCCGCTCACACTCGTACTAGTTCTCTTACTCGTAGAACTGGACGCTGGATCCGTTATATATATTCACACACACATATATACATATACGTGTGTTGATAAACATGTTTAATTAGAAGCTGATTGATTGACCACGACAAGAAGAAACTAAAACTAGTTTTAATTCATGATTAACATTTGCATAATACATATCGGCATCATTAGACCAGATAAGGAACACTTGATATCAGCAATAGTGTTTGCCATCTCCATGAATTTATCCTCCAAAGTGGCATTTAATTTCTTTAATTCTTCATAATCTTCTCCTTGTTCTTCATCATCTTTGATATAAATAAATAATACATCTCAAAAGATTGAAAAGAAAAATTCAATACACAGTATGTGATCGACGTTGCTTTATAATTTCCTACCGAAAGGGCATGAAGAATTGGATGATTTCATCTGTCAAGTAAATTAAAAACAAACGATGAAGAGGTCGATTATTCGATGTAATACCGAAAGCTGATCTGTTTGATGCTTTGGATGTGGCCAGTGGGAGTGTAGCTTGGCTTCTAACCTGAAGAGGTTGCTCTTTATGTCACCAATTTCTTTCTCAAGTTTTGCATTCTTTCCTGATTCGCTTCCAGTGCAACTGCAACCTCTTCTTCCATAAACTACACATGCACGTACGTACGAAAAATATATATATATATGCTTAATTAATAAAATCATTTGATTAAAGTACCTACTTGATCAAGTCTCGAATCTTGTTTGTTTATACATATATATGTATGTATGTATACACATACATACATACCTGGTTTTGGTTATCCAGCAGAGGTTGAACTAAAGAGTCTGAACAGGACAACACCACGGAGTTGCACCCGTTTACTGCAGCTTGTTGATTTTTCAGCAAGAAATTCCTTTGATTGATTGGATTGGATTGGAAGCAAGAAATTCCTTAACAACAAGACTCAAGTAAGATGGACATGTCAAGGATTTAATATGCGAAACCAACTCCCGCGTATCTTTCATTGTTTGGCTCCCCCGCTGGATAACTTGGCAACCAATATAAGAGGAAACGTTCTAGGAATTCCTCGCAATTAAGCGGATAATGTATTGTCAAGTTTAGTTTTGTTCAGTTATCCTAGTGTCAGGAGCTGTCATTCTTCGACACTAGAAAATTTCATTGACACGTGCCAAGAGTACACACCATCATTCACTAACAACCAAAAATTTGAAAAGGAATGAGGATGATTTCCATTCCCACATTTACTAACACCTAAGACCATTTCCAACATTTGGGCTAAAATCTAAAATTTTTAGCTCAGAAAATTTAGGGCCTATTTGGTATTGGATTTGGATCCAATATTTTTATCTCAAAAACAAGTTTTGAGTCACATTTTAAGTTTTTTGTTTGGTATTTGATTTGAAAACAATTCTCAAAATTCCAACCCAAAAATATTTCAAAACAAAGTTTATTTGTTGAAAACACAAAATGTGTGTTTTTTTTTATTAGTTTAGAGAAGTTGCATACCAAACAAGGTTTTGGATTTAAAATTTTTAAATCAAAACATGTGTTTTAAGAAAAAATCAAAATTTTGAGTTTTGTTCTCAAGTTAGATACCAAACAAACCCTTAGGTTTTAGCCCCAGATTATTAATGAATAAATTTAGGCTAATTTTTTTCTTAAAGTAAATTTTTTAAAAGAAAAAATTATGTAGACTATCATAATTTAATTTTATGAACATTTTAACTTAAAAATATTTAGATTTTGACAAATATTGAAAAATCACAAACCGACACCATGAAACTCATTAAACACTAGGAAAAAAAATATGAAATACATAAAAGATTTTTTTTAATTACTTTAGCCATTAGATTTAAATTTGGACCATTAAATATATATTTTTACTGTTAAATTTCATCAAATTAGATCTTAGTTGTTGACACACCCCGATCCGGAGAATCAAGGCGTGCTGGCCGTCACGTGAGCGTGACGTAGCCAAAAGTGCGACACGGAAGCATGATACAACAGAAATATGAAGGAATTTAAACCAACCACTAGCAGTAATAACCTACTAGCATAAAAAGGGAGTTATAAAGTAAACACACAAATTTAGAGCATAGGTTTAAGTGCAGTCAAGTAGGACCAAAATAAAAGTATAACACCCGCAGGTGAGTCCTACATGCAGTACGTCTGTCAGAATGCCGAAAAAGACCTCAAGAGCCACCAACTGCTAACTAGAACCTGGAGGGGCGCAAAACAAAGGTGAATGGGTCAGTAAAACCAAAGATTTTCCAAAACATTTCATTTAAAACATTTCTAACCCCTCTCCGTAAAACATGTATACTTTCCCAGAAAATAGAATATAAACATATATATACACATATCATCAAAACTCAGCTCATCATCTAACAATATAACTGAAGGAATTATTTTGTAAAAACATGTTCATTTGAGCAACATCATATAGCATGCAATTAACAATTAAAGGCGGAATCATGCTTGTATGTACTCAAAAACAAAACATGACCATGAAATTCAAAGCCTAGTAGATTGGTGAACCAATAATCAACTCAAAAATAAGTAAGTTGAAATTAATACCTTTGTAGATTCCTCTTTGCATAAGCAAAGGCTAATCACCCAAAGAGATAGGGCCTTCATTCCTTGCTTCTTAGATCCATGGATTTGGATGGAAGAATAGGTTCTCCAAGTTCCCAAAATTGAGAACCTCTAAGTCTCTACACCAAGGAGATATTGGATGATGAATGAGTGACCTTGGAGGATTAGATGACTAGCTAATCACCTCCAAGGTGTTGGCCTCTTTAGAGAGAAAATGGAGAGACAATTCTCACCCATTTTCCCCAAAAATAAACCCTTATTTCACTTAATGAATATTTGGCTATAAAATCATTTATATAGTCACTTCTTTAAGTGACCTAAACAACCAAAACCCTAATTCATTCCTTATGGCCGGCCATTTAGGGATTTTTGGGCTTTTGGGCTTTAATGAATCTTTATTCATTAAATTGTCATACAACTTAAGTTAATGGGCTTGACGTTCGAAGCCCATTGGGCCTTAAGGTCCAAAACTATCCCGTGGTCTTTAACGAACTTATTCGTTTGATTAATTAACATATTAATTAATCCTTGCCATAAATAATTAAACCATTCAATTAATCTTACTCATTTCATTTATTTCGTCCATCTCTACCTTACACGGTGTACGATCCATTAGGTTCCTTTTAGCGAGGTAGTGGGCGATTAAAACCATTTTACATCGATTGTGAATTGAAACTATTTTCAATTCTCCCTTTAGTGATTACACACGTTTAGGGCTTCCACAAACCATGAGTGACACCTAGCCGTATGTCATGGTTACCCAAGCTAATCAGAAGAGGTGGAGAACCTATTCAGTCTGGGATTACAAATGCAATACGGTCATTCTCTAATCTAATACTCTTGACCACATTGTTTGGTTTGATAGTTTATTTTCTCATGTCTACTATCCAATGTGTGTCTTGTGCTTATATGATTACCTTGAATGTGATTAGGAACGCATTCCCAAATCTCATTCATACTCTGGCCAGAGATTCAAATCATATCAGAGAGTATTCTCCTTCAAACGGTTTGAAGGTTAGAGATCCCTTGTTGCGCATTCACTTGTCTCCATAGCTAAGCGGCTTGACCCCAACGATGCCGTGGACACCCTCCTGGTGGGATGACTTTGACATAATCAAAGATCAAGGTCTTAACCACAAGACAACTATGATGCCTCAGGTCAAAGGACTACTTTGCATTATCCCAACCATGAGTTCTCATGTGACATGGAATATGAGAACTCTTTGTTGATCGCGTTCAGTGAACTCATTCTCTATTGAGCACCTACCGTACTTGTCTTGATGTCACACACACCAATGATTCGAGACTAATCACTCTCCCTGAGAGAAGACATAGTACGTACTGATCTTAACGGACTGTCAATGCCCAATTGGCAATCCTATGATCAGGAACGTTTAGGATGTGTCTACGAAAGAATGGTCTCATGAATCTAACTTCATTAGATTACATTCTCCCAATCACATATTCCTTGGACTTTATCGTTTAAGCATATAACATTTATATGAGACGGCTCAAACAATAATATATGCCCTTTATATGTAAAACTAGATTAGTTTAACATGTGAAATGTCCGTAAAGTATCATCACATGATTGGCTTTAGGGCACATTTCCAACAATAACATCTCAGAAGAACATGCCATGCCATGCCAAAATATAATAAGAATGCATCAATATAAATCAGGTGAAATAATAAATCAACCGGAGACCCTACAGTGGTCCTGTACGGCTGATTCTATAGCTCAATATCCCATCCAGCAGGAGTCACCAACTGTGACCTGTACGGCCCTGCCGGAGTCACCAACTGTGACCTGTACGGCACTACACTGCACATAAGTCGGAACTACGTATAGTAGTCTGTACGACTAAAGTGGTGAAATAATACGCTCTATTGCTTCTCACATCAATCATCTGCGCGCATAATCTAAGGTCACCCACCAGTCGGAACCCCTCTAATGGTCTGTACGACTGGCATGTCGGAACCACCTCTAGTGGTCTGTACGACATCCACCTACTTGGATCCAAGGTGAGCGTGCGGTGTGGTGAATACTATAAGCACTAATACCAAAGGTGCAGTTTATGAGCTCACAACGCAATCACATCATCATTCATTCATATAAACCATATAAACTCACCTGATACTCACCTGTGCGTCCACGGCACCAATTCGCACATATATATGCATCAATTATCAATTCATAATTCAACAATTACATGCATGGCAATTTAAATCATATTTTCATATAAACGCATTTTCTGGGAAAAACAGTAGTATATAGGTAATACGAAAACAAAACTGCCCACTCACTGATAAGTCGATGGGTCGTAACCCCCGTGACGTCCCTGGATGCGCTCGTCCTCGGGATAGGTGTCACCTATATGCGAAACAACTATAAAAACGTTAATTTAAACACATAACCAACAATTCGAAATAACTTCTCATACGATGCTCAATTTGGGTATATGAATATACCACATCGACCTACTTGACATCACGGACGTCGAGAAATTTTTAGATTAATTTTTTGGTGTCGCACGTGCCCCCACGCGCCAGGGAACGCACGGACACACGCGCCCCCCACGCGCGTCATCTTCCCCAGCCAGTCGCCGGACTGGTTTTTCCGGTGGCCGGATTCTGGTGAGTTTTAAAACTTCTTGTTCTCCTTCGTTTCTCAACCGTTTTCTTCGTATTTTATATCAAAATGAAGCCCCAAACATGAAGTTTCACACTATTCTACTTTAAGGCTAGAAAAACTTCGAAATCTCACCGGAGAAATCCCACGAAAATCGGCCAACTTTGAACGTGGTGATCCCGACATCCAAAACTTCCAAACGAATGTCCCCGAGCTTCCTTAGAACCTCCCTAAGCTCACTATAAGCTTGGATTGACCTAAAAATCAACCAACACCAAGTTCATGAACAGTGCCAAAATCGGTGCTTATGGTTTCGACGTGAAATCGAAAGATTTCTTACCTGAAATGGGTGTGGTTGAGTTCGTAGAGTCCTCAAGAGCACGATGGTGTCTTCAAAATCCTCGATCTATGAAGGTTCAGGGGGTTTTGGTGTTGGTCCGTACGATCGGGATGAAAGAGAGAGAGTGAGAGTCGTGAGGGAGGAGAGAGCGAGACACGGGAAAGAGGGGGAGGAAAAGGGAAATGTCCCGAGGGTGTGTGTGTGGTCTCCAAACAAACCCAACATCAAACCCTAACCACACAAATTTGCAAAACCATTAATTTTAATTCATCCCAACTTAAATATATTTTTCCAAAACTTATATAAAGTTAATCCAAATAACGTCACACACACACATACCTTAATACCCACTAAGGGTAAATCCGTCATTTCAAGTCCCCGACATTAAAAGTTCGGGACGGGCTGTGACAATCTCCCCTCCTTATAGAATTTCATCCCCGAAATTCCCACAATCAAATAAACCGCTTAATACCCATAAAACAACCTTGGGTACATCTCTCTCATTCGATCTTCTGTCTCCCAGGTAGCTTCTTCTACATAATGGTTCCTCCACAACACCTTCACCAAACTCACCGTCTTGTTCCTTAGAACCTTATCTTTCCAATCCAAGATAGTGACTGGTTCCTCATCATATGTCAAATCCGGATTAATCTCTAACGGTTGAGGAGGGATCATATGCGAAGGATCAGAAATATAATGTCGAAGCATAGAGACGTGGAACACATTATGGACCTTAGATAACTCCGGAGGCAACTCCAACCGGTAGACAACTTCACCAATTCTTTCAGTGATCACATAGGGTCCAATGTATCTCGGACTTAGCTTTCCTCTTTTTCCAAATCGTACCACACCTTTCCAAGGTGACAATTTCAAAAATACCCAATCGCCCACATTATACACTTGATCAGTGGCATGTCGATCTGCTAAACTCTTCTGTCGATCCTGGGCTGCTTTCAAGTTAGACTTAATCACCTGAATATTTTGAGTAGTCTCATCCACAATCTCTGGGCCTTCTAACACTCATTCACCAACCTCAGACCAACACAATGGCGTACGACACGCCCTACCATAAAGTGCCTCAAATGGTGACATACCAATGCTCGAGTGAAAACTATTATTGTAGGCAAACTCCATCAAGTCGAGGCGATCATGCCAGGAATCACCAAATTGTAACACTGAAGATCTCAACATATCCTCCAACGTCTGAATCGTCCTCTCTGATTGCCCATCAGTTTGAGGATGATAAGCAGTGCTGTAAAGCAATTGCGTACCAAGAGCTTCCTGAAAAGCTACCCAAAATTTAGAAGTAAATCTTGGGTCTCGATCAGAAATAATATTCATTGGAACTCCATGATACTTCACTATCTTCGTGATGAACAACTTAGCCAATTTATTCAGAGGATACTTCTCCCTCACTGGAATGAAATGCGCTGACTTGGTAAGTCGATCCACAATCACCCAAATACCATCAAATCCATTTCGTGTATGAGGAAGCTTATACACGAAATCCATGGTTATATTTTCCCATTTCCACTGGGGAACGGGAAGTGACTGCATTCGCCCAAAAGGCTTCTTTCTTTCTGCTTTAACTTGCTGGCAAATAATACATCTACTCACATACTCAGCAATTTCCCTCTTCATACCCGGCCAATAATAAAATGGTCGAATGGTATGGTACATTTTAGTTCCTCCTGGGTGCATCGCATAAGCTGAACAATGCGCTTCATCCAAAATTTCCTTATTTAATTCCTCATTATTCGGAACATACATTCTGTTTTCCTGCATAAGCATGCCATCTGATTCTCGAATCCTGAGGTTTTTCTTTTTCCCTTCATTTCTTAATTGAACCATTTCTTGAATTTCCTCATCCACCATCTGAGCTTCGAGTATACGATCCACCAAAACTGGCCTGACTTGAAAACTGGCAAGAAAGGCTCCACTTCGATATTCCAACTCCAACTTTACTCCAGTTGCCCTCAGTTCAACAAGAAGAGGAACACGGCTAGCATATAAGGCATTGAGTCTACCTTGAGGTTTCCTACTTAGTGCATCAGCCACCACATTAGCACGACCCGGATGATACTCAATAGTGCAGTCATAATCACTTAATAATTCCATCCATCTTCGCTGACGAAGATTAAGATCATGCTGAGTAAATAGATACTGAAGACTCTTGTGATCAGTGAAGATCTTACACTTCTCACCATAAAGATAATGCCACCAAATCTTCAAAGCAAAGACAATGGCTGCTAACTCAAGATCGTGAGTGGGATAGTTTCTTTCATGATTTTTCAACTGCCGAGAAGCATAGGCAATCACTCTATTATGCTGCATCAAAACACATCCCAAACCATTCAAGGAAGGATCACTGTAAATCTCAAAATTACCGCTATCATCAGGAAGTACCAATACCGGAGCATGAGTAAGGCAATATTTCAATTGCTGGAAACTCCGCTCACAATTCTCATCCCACTCAAATTTAACATCCTTCTTGGTCAACTTCGTTAACGGCAAAGCAATCATAGAAAAATCCTGAACAAACTGTCGGTAATAACCTGCCAAACCAAGAAAACTTCGTACCTCAGTGACGGTTCGAGGTTGTTCCTAATTCTCCACTGCTGCTATCTTTTGAGGATCTACCTGAATTCCTTGAGCCGATACAACATGCCCCAAAAATGCCACTTCAGTCAACCAAAACTGACATTTACTGAACTTGGCATACAACTGATGTTCCCTCAATTTCTTTAATACCAGGTTAAGATGTCGGATATGATCTGCTTGAGACTTAGAGTATACCAGAATATCATCAATAAAAACAATAACAAATTTATCAAGATATTGCTAGAATACCTCGTTCATCAACCTCATGAAAGCTGCAGGTGCATTGGTTAACCCAAATGGCATAACCAGAAATTCATAATGTCCGTAACGGGTTCGGAAAGCCGTCTTAGGTACATCTTCATCTTTAATTTTCAACTGATAATAACCAGATCTCAAATCAATCTTAGAAAATACACACGCACCTTTCAGCTGATCAAACAAATCATCAATGCGAGGCAATGGATAACAGTTTTTAATCGTTACCCGGTTTAATTGCCTATAATCAATACACAATCTTAGAGTTTCATCTTTCTTCCTCACAAATAATACTGGAGCTCCCCAAGGTGACGAACTAGGCTGAATGAAACCTTTATCAAGTAATTCTTGCAACTGAATTTTTAATTCTCTCAACTCAGCAGGAGCCATTCTATAAGGAGTTAGAAATATAGGGTCTGTACCTGGAAGCAAATCAATAGAGAATTCCACATCTCTGTCTAGCGGCAACCCCGGCAAATCATCAGGAAATACATCAGGATAATGCCTGACCACACAAACTTCTTCTATACTGGTAGGAACAACATCATTTAACACCACATGTGCTAAATATCCCTGACAACCCTTCGATAATAATTTCCTTGCTCTTATGGCAGAAATAACACCATGTCTCACCCCACCTCTTTCGCCCACAAAAGTAACCTCGGGTAGTCCAGGGCGATAAAAAGTAACTGATTTCCCATAACAATCAATATGGGCACGATTATAATGCAACCAATCAGCCCCTAGAATCACATCAAAATCCACAATATCTAACGGAATAAGATCAGCTGGCATAACTATGCCCTCTACCATCACTGGACACCCAAGATACACACTATCAACATAACATTTATCTCCTCTAGGCATGGCAAACTCTAAATCAAATCCTAGAGGTGAAGGGTGAGGTTGAGTCATTTGAGCAAACGTATGAGAAATCACAGAGTGCGTAGCACCACAATCAATCAAAACCCTAGCAAAATGACCAAGAACATTTAACGTACCCATGATCAAGTCTGGATGGTTCTGAGCCTCTTGCAGTGAGATGTGATTAACACGTCCCTGAGCTTGCTGTCGTCCACCACGACCTCTACTGCCTTGATTACCTCGCCCCTGGGGAGTACGTCCCTGGCCTGACTGACTAGACTGCCTAGATGATCCTACACCACCAGTAGCAACTTCCCCCTGACGGGGCTGACCTCCCTGATGCCACTGAGATCCACCAGCTGGCATGGATGAATAAGAAGAATAACCCCCAAAGTTCTGAGAATACCCTGTCTGAGAATAAGGCTCCTGGGGATACTGATAAGGTCCGGGAGCATACGGAGCAGCATCCCCCTGGTAGTGGTAGGCACCACCACGACTCGACTGGCCATAACTACCAGGTCCAAAACTCTGCTGAATCGGCGCTGGAGGTGGCATAGTGGTCTGCTGAGGTCTCTGCTGACCCTGGGGACAGTGAGAAGCCCGATGTCCCATTTGCCCACAGGTATAACAAGCACCACCACCTCTCCTGCACTCACCATGATGACGAAAATTACAACGACGGCACCACGGAGCGCCATAACCACCAGCACCACCAGAATCCCTCTACCTCTGAAATCTGGGCCCACCAGAAAATCTTCCACCACCTCTCCTCGGGCCAGTAATACTATATCCTCCACTAGAAGAACTCGAACTGGCTCCACTATTCTTAAAATTCTGTGTCTTGCGAGGTATTGGAATAGAGATACCCTTACCTTTATCATCATTCTTCTAACCGTCATTCTTGTCCTCGTCATCCTCACTGTCACTGGGAAGATTATCGGAGTCCTCCATCCTAACCAAAATCTCGAAAAACTCATGATAATCGGCGCAGGGGAGTGCACTGGCAAAAGTCCGCCACTTTTTCTTAGATCCCAACTTGAAACGTCGAAGCATCTCTCCCTGATTACCAGCTGTATCAGGGTCATAACGAGACAAATCAGTAAATTTTCTGTAGTACTCATGAGCTGACATATTCTTCTGTTTCAATCGAGTAAATTCCTGTTTCTTGCGATCAATATACTCTGGGGGGATAAATCTCTTCATAAAGTTCTCCTTGAATACTTTCCAGTCAACAGCCGCCTCAGGTGACAAGAACCTAGTCTGATTTTCCCACCAAGCGGCTGGCTTTCAACCCAAAAACTAGGTAGTGGTCTCAACCCACCTATCAGTTGGAAAGTTCCCCTGACTTTGCATCACCTGAAATGTCTTTTCAATATGATCTAGCCAATTCTCTGCCCCCTCGTGACCTTCATTACCCATAAAACGATCCAGTTTCAAATTGTACATGGTCTTTAGGGGTGTCCTCTGAGGTGGGAGAGGAGGACGAATTACATTCTGAAAAGCCTGGGCCATTGCTTCCCCTATCTGAGTGATATCCGGGAAATTAGGTTCAGGAGCACGGCGGGACTCCCTACGCTCTCTACGAGGCGGCATAATTCTGATAGAAACATCAAAAGATCATTAAAGCATTAACAATTATACAGGACTACAACCTAGGCTCTGATACCAAACTGACACACCCCGATCCGGAGAATCAAGGCGTGCTGGCCGTCACGTGAGCGTGACGTAGCCAAAAGTGCAACACGGAAGCATGATACAACAGAAATATGAAGGAATTTAAACCAACCACTAGCAGTAATAACCTACTAGCATAAAAAGGGAGTTATAAAGTAAACACACAAATTCAGAGCGTAGGTTTAAGTGCAGTCAAGTAGAACCAAAATAAAAGTATAACACCTGCAGGTGAGTCCTACATGCAGTACGTCTGTCAGAATGCCGAAAAAGACCTCGAGAGCCACCAACTGCTAACTAGAACCTGGAGGGGCGCAAAACAAAGGTGAGTGGGTCAGTAAAACCAAAGATTTTCCAAAACATTTCATTTAAAACATTTCTAACCCCTGTTCGTAAAACCTGTATACTTTCCCAGAAAATAGAATATAAACATATATATACACATATCACAAAACTCAGCTCATCATCTAACAATATAACATCTCAGAAGAATATGCCATGCCATGCCAAAATATAATAAGAATGCATCAATATAAATCAGGTGAAATAATAAATCAATCGGAGACCCTACAGTGGTCCTGTACTGCTGAGTCTATAGCTCAATATCCCATCCAGCCGGAGTCACCAACTGTGACCTGTACTGCCCTGCCGGAGTCACCAACTGTGACCTGTACGGCACTACACTGCATATAAGTCGGAACTACGTATAGTAGTATGTACGACTAAAATGGTGAAATAATACGCTCTAATGCTTCTCACATCAATCATCTGCGCGCATAATCTAAGGTCACCCACCAGTCGGAACCCCTCTAATGGTCTGTACGACTGGCATGTCGGAACCACCTCTAGTGGTCTGTACGACATCCACCTACTTGGATCCAAGGCGAGCGTGCGGTGTGGTGAATACTATAAGCACTAATACCAAAGGTGCAGTTTATGAGCTCACAACGCAATCACATCATCATTCATTCATATAAACCATATAAACTCACCTGATACTCACCTGTGTGTCCACGGCACCAATTCGCACATATATATGCATCAATTATCAATTCATAATTCAACAATTACATGCATGGCAATTTAAATCATATTTTCATATAAACGCATTTTCTGGGAAAAACAGTAATATATAGGTAATACGAAAACGAAACTGCCCATTCACTGATAAGTCGATGGGTCGTAACCCACGTGACGTCCCTGGATGCGCTCGTCCTCGGGATAAGTGTCACCTATATGCGAAACAACTATAAAAACATTAATTTAAACACATAACCAACAATTCGAAATAACTTCTCATACGATGCTCAATTTGGGTATATGAATATACCATATCGACCTACTTGACGTCACGGACGTCGAGAAATTTTTAGATTAATTTTTTGGTGTCGCACGCGCCCCCACGCGCCAGGGAACGCACGGACACACGCGCCCCCCACGCGCGTCATCTTCCCCAGCCAGTCGCCTGACTGGTTTTTCCGGTGGCCGGATTCCGGTGAGTTTTAAAACTTCTTGTTCTCCTTCGTTTCTCAACCGTTTTCTTCGTATTTTATATCAAAATGAAGCCCCAAACATGAAGTTTCACACTATTCTACTTTAAGGCTCTAAAAACTTCGAAATCTCACCAGAGAAATCCCACGAAAACCGGCCAACTTTGAACGTGGTGATCCCGACGTCCAAAACTTCCAAACGAACGTCCCCGAGCTTCCTTAGAACCTCCCTAAGCTCACTATAAGCTTGCATTGACCTAAAAATCAACCAACACCAAGTTCATGAACAGTGCCAAAATCGGTGCTTATGGTTTCGACGTGAAATCAAAAGATTTCTTACCTGAAATGGGTGTGGTTGAGTTCGTAGAGTCCTCACGAGCACGATGGTGTCTTCAAAATCCTCGATCTATGAAGTTTCTGGGGGTTTTGGTGTTGGTCCGTACGATCGGGGTGAGAGAGAGAGAGTGAGAGTCGTGAGGGAGGAGAGAGAGACACGGGAAATAGGGGGAGGAAAAGGGAAATGTCCCGAGGGTGTGTGTGTGGTCTCCAAACAAATCCAACATCAAACCCTAACCACACAAATTTACAAAACCATTAATTTTAATTCATCCCAACTTAAATATATTTTTCCAAAACTTATATAAAGTTAATCCAAATAACGTCACACACACACATACCTTAATACCCGCTAAGGGTAAATCCGTCATTTCACGTCCCCGACATTAAAAGTTCGGGACGGGCTGTGACAGTTGTTGGATTCAATGAATTTATAAATATAAAACTAAATAAAATACACATATATGGTGAATCAGCCCCACTAATCATGGGCTAAATCTGGCTTTTTTTTAGGTTGTAGCCATGGTATAAAATATCGATGATATCGGAAATATCAGTAGTAAAAAAACATGGAAATTTCAATGGAAATATCGAGATATTATCGATATCGATAAAAATTGAATAAAAACCACGGAAATTGTAAGAAAAACTTGGAAATTTTTATTGAAACTTTGGCGAATGTTTATTTAGTCAATTATCTATTAGTTTATCAAAAAAAAAAATAGAAGGAAATGTATTATATGATGGATTTAACTGATTTAAGTTGATTATACAGCGAGCTGGCAAACACTGTGAGTGTAGAAAATATGTAGTAATTAATGAAAAAAAGATTAAACACACCTTAATCATTTATATATAATGATTTACTACAATATTTTACACTTTATACATTACATGGTAAGATACATGAGTGATTCAGTACCACATAAAGTTCCTACGAGGTTCAAAATTTTCACTATCTTCATCATCTCTATGTGTAGAGTAAGTTTATTGTGAAGAGTATTCATCAAATGATAAATCCCCAAAATAGTTTTGCATGTAATTGTTAACATGCCACTCATATAAATTTAAATATTTTAGCATATTATCATTAAAACATAAGTGATATATGGTGGTTACGGTGTTGGAGGAGTAAAATGAGAGGGGTTCAAACTCCCTTTGTGTTTTTTTCCCTCCCTTTTTTCCTTATATTTCTTCTTTTTCTTTTTTTTTTTCCTTCCTTTACATCAATATTTTCGATATTTTAGCGATATTACATCGATATTTTGACAAAATATTGCTGAAGTGTGACCGAAATTATCGACATCGATATTTTCCGATATTATCGTGGATATTGTTGATATTTGTACGATATGTACATGGATATGTTTTGAAATATCCGTGATTCAAAAAAACCGAAATATCCTCGATATTTCGTTGATATTATCGATATTTCAGACTATGGTTTTAGCTTTTAATCCACACATTTAGCATGGGTTGGCTTGGGTTTTTTTTGTGGGGGGGGGGGGGAATAAAACCTAAAAAATAGCATTTAGCCCAAGGTTGGGTTTGGTCTAAGTAATAAAAAAGTTAGTGGATAATAAATTTTGAGCATCTTGTACATTCTCATACCTAAAGAAAAAAATCAAGATATAAAATTATTATGGGATCTCATTCATTATCATGATAAGTAAACATGTTTTAAATTGCAAATCTTCTAAGCTTATATAATGTGGTAAGACTAACATTATTTTTTTCAAATACGTCGTTGACAATTTGTTTGGGCTTGTTCCACAAAGTATTCTTGTGATCCGAACAATTTATATTGTAAGCCATCATTCATAGATCATTCTTGTAAAGATTTGCTCCAATCGATAATCATTTAGCTCTTTAGTTAATATTGTGAACATTTCATTGTTTATTAATAACGTTGTATTCGTCTATCTATCGGACCATAATTAAATAACTAAACAACTTCCAATTTTAGTAATTTTTTGTAAAGTTGATATTTTAGGTTTTGTGATTAATTAATATTATAAAGTGGGCCTAAATAAGTGCTTTGCTATGTATTAAGTTATTAATTAGTTAGTGATTAGATCCTATACGAATGTAAGAACATGGCAAATATGTGAAAATTGTTGTAAATAATGGGTATGTTTGCCCACATGTGTATAGTAAAGTATCACATGTGTATAGTAATGTGTACAGTAAAGTATTACATGTGTATAGTATAGACTCACAAGCTAAATAGTAATCCTTTTGTAATTTTCCATTGAAGTGGCTCTATAAATAGAGCACTTCATTTGTTCAAAGTGAGAAGAGAACATCAAGAAGAGAAAATAAAGAAATATAAAACTCTCAGTGTCCCTCATTTTCTAATATCTACAATACTTTTGTTAGTGTGATATTTTGCACCACTTCGTCCTCGCTCTTAGCAAATGTTATTTCTCTACTTTTGCCTATTTATAACACGTTATCAGCACGACTCTCTAATCATTTCTCATTTCCCTTCACCGAAAGAAAAAAAGAAAAATGTTTCCTCTAAGGTTTTTACTGTTCTTCTTCTTCATTTGCCTTAATTGCTGGATATACCCTCGCGAAGAACTGTTTGCACTATGTTTACTTCTAGTTCTCAAACTAACAATTACTTATATCTTTGATTTCTTGTTTGGTGTAGATATTGACTACTAACCCACTGATTACTTATACAATCCAAGATGGTGCAGTACTATCGCCTATCTTGGACTGCAGATCTAATTTTATTGCAAATTTTAAGTGGACCGGTATAATCGCCCACCCTATCCTGCATATTTAAATTTACCTGCTATTTAAATTTTATCGCAATTTTAGGTGGTGTGGAATAATCACCCACTCTGCTCTCCATATTTAAATTTTATCGCAATTTTAGATGGTGTGGAATAATCACCAATCCACACCACTCTGCTCTGAATATTTAAATTTTATCGCAATTTTAGGTGGTGCGGTATAGTCATCCACCCTGCTTTGCATAATTAAATTTTATCGCAATTTGATGTGGTGTGATATAATCGTCCACCATGCTTTTCATATTTAAATTTTATCGCAATTTTAGATGGTGCAGTATAATCGTCCACCTTACTCTACATATTTAAATTTTCCTGCTGTTTAAAGTAGTGCGGAATAATCGCCCATCCTATACTTGTTTCGATGAGAATGATGCGGTACAATTGCCCTTCTCATTAATCATGAAAATCTCGAGCCTGAAGTTTCGAATACTTATCATTTTGGCCTGAAGATCAAAATTTGTAAGAACCAGAAGTTCTAACAATATATTCCTCCAGAACACATATTATTGCAAGTTCTTACACACCTCATTTTTCTTTTAGAAAAGAAAATGGCAAACTTGGCAAAGCTTGATTTTGCTGCCCTGGACATTACTGGAAAGAATTACCATCAGGGAAGAGAGCAGCTCATCCTCTCAAGATCAGGTGAAGGCCATGATTTTTATTCATCGCCATCTTGATAAGGCACTAAAGAGTGAGTACTTAACGGTTGAAGATCCGTTAACCTTCTAGAAGGCCTTGAGAAACAGATACAATCACCAGACAATGGTGATTCTTCCAAGAGCTCGCTATGACTGGACTCACCTAAGGATCCAGGATTTCAGGTCAGTGGCTGAGTACAATTCGGCGTTGTTCAGAATTACCTCTCAGATGAAGCTCTGTGGGGATACTATTACTGAGAAGTTGTTATTGGAAAAGACTTTCAGCACATTCCACGCCTTTAACATGCTCCTGCATCAGCAGTATAGAGCGCGAGGCTTCACTGAATTCAACCAGCTAATATATGTGCTCCTGGTAGTTGAACAGAACAATGAGCTCCTGATGAAAAACCATAATTCCTGATCTACTAGATCAGCACCGTTCCCAGAAGTGAATGCTCCTTCATTTGAAAGGAATACCATATTCTCCCGTGGCAATAATTACAAACAAGGACGTGGCCACAAGCAAGGCCGGTGGAAAGGGAAAGACAAGAACCATGGTGTCCAGTTTCACAACCAGGTTCCAAGGCATAATCCAGGCCCGAGCTTTAAAAATGCAAATTGCCAGAAAGGAAAAGCTCATATGAACACTCCTAGAAATCCTGAAGGAGTTTGTCATAGGTGTAGTGGCAACGAACATTGGGGGCATACTTGTCGCACCCCAAAGCATCTGGTGGAGCTGTATCAAGCCTCATTCAAGGAAAAGGGTGTCGAGATCAATTTCTTCGACCAGGCTTAACCAATAGACACCCCTGATCCAATGACCAATTTATCAAGATAGTTAAACACAACCCACCTGGATGCTACAGACTTTATTAATGAAAGAGGTGATGCGAAAATTATCTTAACACACAAATTAAACCCTCTTGTTGTCAATTGTAGTAAAGAATGTAAGTAGGGATCGTTCTAGGCCGGGGATTAGGAGGGATTGCTAAAACACTTGAAATTGACTTAAAAACGTAAAATTAAGTGTTAAAACACCAAACTAGACTCAAAAGATGCAATACAAACTAAAAAGACTCAAAACTAGTTTAAAAGACTCAAAACTGCTTAAAACAATGAATTAGACTCTAAACTGACTCTAGGGATGGTTTTGGACGAAATTAGGTTCTAACTTGACTCAAGACACTTAAAAACACAAATCGAAATAGATTTTGACTAATAAAACACTTTAAAGTAAAGAGAGATTTGATTTTGACGAATTTGAAAACAAAACAAACAGATTGTAAACTAAAACAGATTTTGGACGAATTTGGGTAAACTATGGATGATGGGCTAGCTAGAGGATTCTTCTCCACACATGACACACTTGCACATAAACCAATTTTCAGTTGTTCTTTCGATAAATCATGAAACTTTAATTAAGTCCGCTTAAATTAACCTTCAAGTTCTCCTTAAGTTATTGAATTAGATGGGAAAGCGCATACAACAATTCAAGCATTCTTCAAAAGTCTTTTACGTGAACAACACAATAAAGATACAATCAAAGATCATTAAGCATTATGAAAACTATAAGTATTGACGAAGCATTCGTTACTATGATGAGCATGAAACTCCTGCCAAGAATTCATTTAACGCGATCGTTTATAAGTGACCTCCATTACTTGTGAATATAAGTTTGTAACTATTAGGTGATACTCCCTTATACTCTAGCATCATATTCATGCATGCAAACTAAGTGTGCACTTTTAATAAACATACACGAATAAGTTATCAATCAAGCAGTTAAACAAATTGAATTCACAACTTATGAAATCACAACTGAAGGTAATCAATTCATATTGCCAGTATGTCCATGGCTTTGAATTCCCCCTAGCTAAGGGGGGTTTAGCTCCTCATACTCACAAAGCAAAGATAAACAAATTTAGATATTGAAAACAAAGAATGAAAACACCTAAAAACCCTCAAACAATCCAACTTGAATGGCAAGCACATCCAAGGGTCCTCTTTCTTCTCTTTGTTGCGGCACAAGGTGTGGTTTTATGGATGAGTGGTAAATTATGGTGGTGCATGGATATAGGTAGTTATGGTGAACGGTGGATGGGTGGATTGTGTTCTCTCGGCCAAGGAATGAAAGTGTAAGTGTATGGAGTTGTGAGATATGAATGTAGTGTCTTTTGATGGATCTTTTTCTCCTCCCCCTTGTTATGGTGAAGGGTGGATGTATTTATAGGCTAGGGAGAGGACCACCATCTAATTAAGGTGGTAGTGGTGTATGTTGTGGTAATGAGTGGATGTAATGGGTGTAGTGGGTGAGTGTTTGGTAATAAGTGGATGTAATGGGTGTAGTGGATGGATGTTTGGTAATGAGTGGATGTAATGGATGTAGTGGATGAGTGTTTGGTAATGAGTGGATGTAATGGGTGTAGTGGGTGGATGTTTGGTAATGAGTGGATGTAATGGGTAGATGTAATGGGTGTAGTGGATGGATGTTTGGAGTTGTAGGTCAACACACTTGCACACACACATGCTGATTTCTAGCCTTCAAATCTTTAAAAACGTCCATCCTCATGTCTCCATGCTTGCACTATCCAATCTTGGCCAAAAAATGCTCCAAATAGCACTTTGTTGCTAACTTTGTTATTTGAACCTACAAACACACGAAAATAGCTTAAAATACATAATTGACTAAGAAATAACAACATAAATGCACAAGAACAAGCTAACTAAGTCGCATAAATATGCTCCTATCAAATTCCCCCACACTTAGCTTTTGCTAGTCCTCGAGCAAAACAAAACAAACGAAACAAACAAAACATAACTTAAACCTTCCAACATTTGCCTCAGGGATTTTCAATGAAACATGACATGCCAAAGATCACCACTTACATAGATTTAAGCAATCCTTACCCTCGAGCATACTTAATCATAGTCACCATTCACTAGCTCACATTTAATCAATTAAAACAACATTTTGAATGTAGTAACATGCCTTAGAGAATTCCCTCAATTCCTTACTAGATACTCTCTATTTTCACACACATTTTCTGAGTACACACCTTACACTAGTTATATGTGAGAAGATTGATGTAAACATAGAAGACTAGTACTCACATATGTTATAACAAAGAAAGCAATTTCTGGAGTTAATAAGCATGTTTAGATGTGATCTCATGAATGGTATGCTACTACTTAGATGCGAGAACCAGTGACACCATATGCTCATACCAATTTCGAACTCCACAAATTGAAACACACAACACTCAAGATTGAAGTCAAGGGTTGTAACAAGGCTTGGGGATAATGGCTAACAAAGAAAGGATAGGAATAACAAACGTTCTTAAAGCGATAGCAAGCAAAGCAATGAAATAGACACTTGGAATTCTCTTTAGAATACAGAATCAACTTTTACATACAAAGGGAAGATTCATGCAACACTTAGGGCCGAATTCAATGTTTTGGACCCTTTTTTAACAAACAATACTTTAAAGCTCTTGCTCATACTCTTTTTTCTTTTCTCGACCCGTGCCTTATTAAGGACTTTGGCACACACACACACAATAATCACTTCCCCCACACTTGTTTTTCTACAAGAGTTCAACAAAAGGAAATACTTCTAAATTATGCTTTACTATGCTTCAAGAACAAGGGTATGGATGGTCCTATTCTAGGCTGGGTGAGGATAGTGTGGGTAACAAAGAACATGGGCTACACAAGGCTCAACGGAGTTAAACTTAAACACATAATGAACGGGATAGGCTTTTTGGCTCTTGGCTCACTAAACAACTTCATCTTGAATATGTGTTATGCAAATCAATAACATGCTTTGAATGAAATAGGCATGAGTTCTAGTATTTGGAACTAAATGATGAAACGCATTCTAAATAGCAACCAAGCAAAGAATAATGAGATCATGCAACGACTTTAGAAAACAACGATGCACAAATTATTAACTCTCCAAATAAATGTTTAGGCTCAAGTCTCAAAAGGTTGTAGCGTTCATTTGAGTTCCTCCTTTCAAGCATGGTACAAAAACTGATTATTTTTTTTCTTTATGATTGCATGTGAATTCATAAATTATAACCACAACCAAGCATACACCAAAGAGTAAATCAAATTTTTATCCAAGTTTATAACTCTCTTTAACAGTCATGTAATTAAAAACCAAATCCTCATCATTGTGTTGGAAGGTACCCTAAGACACAAATAAACATACAAAGCAACTCTTTTTGGGTTTTTCAAAACAATTTTTCAAATTTTTATGAGATTTTCGAATTTTTATATCAAAACACTCCAAAACAGCTTAAAAAACACTTAAAACAGCAAGGAACAACACTATAAGTAATGGGTGATAAACTCCTACGAATTTCATGTAAAATAACTTGGTTACCCCCCCACACTTAAATCAAACATTGTCCTCAATGTTTCAAGCATAAACTCACACAAAAACAAGCAAACAAAGAAACAACGAATAAACATGACAAGTATGGCAAAGTAAAAACCAGACAGAGTAGAGTTTAAGAACGCAAATCTAGTTTTTGAGATAGATGATCTTGTTGACTTTCCATAGCTTTGATCTTGAACTGGTTTGGAATTCTGAGTGAGGACTATGAGAGTTCCTTGGTTTCAAATCAGACTCCTTCTGCTGGGTTGATTTGATTGTTCAGTCTGCATTCTTCTCTACTTGTTTCTTTTGCACGGCAGACAGGTACGAGGTAGAGGTGATGGTCTGTTTCTTTCTTCAATCTTTCCAAGTGCCCACCTCTTGCTTTCTTTCTCCTTGTCCCTAGTTGAGGATGAATTAGCACATTGTCTCCGCATCCTTCGAGGTATCATTTTCACTTCCCTTATTTATTCCCCAGGCAGATGTGGTAGACGAAGAGGAAGCATAAGATGTTGAAGATGAGTACTCGAGAGCAGGGCTAGGTAAGCAATCAGGAAGGGGTTCCAGGCAGTCGGTTCCAGATCGGAAGATTGATACCAAGTGCTGGCTGATTGCTCTCTTTCTCCTTACCCTGCAGATGAAAACAACGACAAGAAGAAAGACAGGGAGAAAGCATGATATGAGATACTCTTGCTTTCAACCTTCATGATATGAAATACTTTTGCTTTGGATGAGTTGTTTGCAGAGGTACCCCAAGGAATAAGGAACACTAAGTGACTCGAGAGGCTTAGTTGGGAAGGCATTCTCGGAGATGACGGAAGGTTATGTATGTCTGCATTGCTATGGAGGGTGAAGGTCGACATTTATAGGAAATAATAGCCAGTACTATTCTTTCACTCTTGTCGGCAACCGTTGGATGATTGAACAGTAAATTTCACGTGCTTTCTACTTCACCAGAAATCTTCGACAGATTGCCCGTAATTTTCGCAAGGCTGAGTGTGCATGTGACAGATGCTGACACGTCTAGATAAAGCAGATGCCTCTTCGATATCTGGAATCGGCGCTTCGACAAACTACTTGTGATTTTCGCAAAGCTGAGCGTGCATGTGAGAGATGCTGACACGTCTGGAAAAGCAGATGGCTCTCTGATTTCTAAGCTTGCCTCTTCGAGTTCTGAGCTCTGTCGAGTGCAGAGGTTGCATGTGACGAGTGCGGATAAATCTGGAACAAAGGATGACTCGTGGTTTCTAAGCAAGCCCAACTTTTGAGAAAGCTAGTGCCTCTTCGATTTTTGAATTGGCCTCTTTGAATTCTGAGCTCGCCTTTTCGATATTTGAAATCCCGTTGAGTGTTGATTTTTATAGAGGCACGCAGTTCATTTCAAAGCACACTTGAATTTACGCTTGTAGAAACTCCCTTTTTGCACTTCTAATATCTTGACTTGTCCGACCTCTTCTTTCTTCAACACCTTTGAAAATGTCTGGCCCTTCCAACCGTCGTTTTGACTTGAACCTACAAACACACGAAAATAGCTTAAAATACATAATTGACTAAGAAATAACAACATAAATGCACAAGAACAAGCTAACTAAGTCGCATAAATATGCTCCTATCAAGAGGGAATGAAGTTTATGGGTCCGATTGAATTATTTATGTTTAATGTACTCTTGTTATTTGTACATGTGGTTTAATGCTCGCATTTTCAACTCAATAAAATTAGTATTCCAGTATGAATAAATTGTTTTTTCTTTACTCAGAGAACATGGATAAAAATTATGGTTATTCTCAAAACAAGAGCAATGGCGGAGACTTTTGTCTTGCAGACAGCGCAACCATGCATTCAATACTTCGAGATCGAAAGTATTTCTCGAATTTGGTACTTGCAAAAGTAAAGGTAACAACAATATCAGGGCAATCAGATGTAATTGAAGACTCAGGAAAAGCCCAGATTATGTTACCAAATGGAACAATATTGTCCATAAAGAATGCATTATATGCTACTCGATCCATTTGAAATTTGTTGAGTTTTAAAGACATACGTCTAAATGGATACCACATTGAAACGAAAAGTGTAGAAAATGTGGAATATTTATGCATTACCTCCAATGATACCCAGAAGCGTATATTGGAGAAGTTGCATGGTTTATCGAGTGGATTGTATGATACATACATAAAGACAGTTGAGGCATATACTGTCATGAACCAGAAGTTCATTGATTCAAAGGTTTACATGCTTTGGCATGACCGTCTAGGTCATCCAGGTTTACCATGATGCGTAGAATCATTACCAACTCTAATGGACATCCATTATTGAGCAGACACATTGATGTCTCAAATGATAACCCTTGCAAGGCTTGTTCCTAAGGGAAGTTGGTAATTAGACCATCACAACTAAAGGTTGATGATGAATCCCCATCATTTTTGCAAAGAATTCAAGGGGATATTTGTGGACCTATTCAACCACCTTATGGACCATTTCGATATTTATGGTTTTGGTTGATGCATCTACCCAATGGTCACATGTTTGCCTATTGTCTACTCGAAATGTAGCTTTTGCGAGACTTCTTGCTCAGATAATTAAGTTGCAAGCACAGTTCCCAAATCATCCCATTAAGTCAATCCGACTTGATAACGCTGGTGAATTTACATCTCAAACCTTTGATGATTACTGTATGGCACTGGGCATTGATGTTGAACACCCTGTTCTTCATGTCTATACTCAAAATGGTTTAGCAGAGGCATTTATCAAGCGGCTTCAATTAATAGCCTGCACTTTGCTCATGAAAATGAAATTGCCGGTCTTTACATGGGGACATGCCATATTACATGCTGCATCATTGGTTAGATTGAGACCCATAGCCAACCACCAATATTCATCATTACAACTCGTGTTTGGACATCAGCCAAACATTTCACATTTACGAGTTTTTGGTTGTGCTGTTTATGTGCCTATTGCACCGCCACAACGAGCTAAAATGGGACCTCAGCGCAGACTGGGAATTTATGTGGGTTTTGATTCACCATCTATGATTAGATATTTGGAACATTTGACTGGTGATATGTTTACAGCTCGTTTTGCTGATTGTCATTTTGATGAGACAGTTTTCCCGTCGTTAGGGGGAGAGAAAACCGTTCCAGAAGAACGGCAAGAACTGACATAGGTTGTTCCCACCTTATCTCATTTTGATCCATGAAGCACTTAATGTGAAAATGAAGTGAAAATGATCATTCATCTTCAAGGTATTGCTAATCAAATGCCAGATGCATTTAATGATGCTTCGAAAGTGACAAAGTCACATATACCAGCTGCAAACGCACCTGCAAGAATTGATACCCCTGTTGGACAAAATAAAGTGGCAGCGAATGATTCATCCAGTGCATGCCTGAAGCGTGGTAGACCCCCAGGTTCAAAAGATTCAACCCCTCGAAAGAGAAAGATGAAAGCACAGTTGAACCCAAATGATATCATTCAAGAAAAGAAATTGATTGATATATCCACAATTCATGATTCTGTACTTCCAGAAAAAGAAAATGTCATTGATGAGACACATGTCCTTGAAGAGACAGAAGTACATGAAAGCAAAGAAATATCCATAAGTTATGCATGTACTAATGAATTGTGGGATCGAAATGAAATAATCGTCGAGGACATGTTTGCATTTGCAATAGCCACTGAAATTATATTAAGTGATGATGTTGAGCCCCACTCTGTTGATGAATGCAGACAGAGACAAGATTGGCCTAAGTGGAAAGATGCAATCCAGGTAGAATTAAATTCCTTGGAAAGACAAAGTGTTTTTGGACCAGTAGTCCAAACCCAACCTGGTGTGAACCCCGTAGGTTACAAATGGGTATTCACAAGGAAACGCAATGAGAAAAAACGAGATTGCAAGATATAAAGCACGACTTGTTGCACAAGGTTTTTCACAAAGACCTGGAATTGATTATGAAGAGACATACTCTCTTATAATGGATGCAATTACGTTCCGTTACTTAATAAGTTTGGTGATTTCAGAAAAACTTAACATGCGACTTATGGATGTCATCACCGCGTATCTATATGGAGAATTAGATACAGACATATATATGAAAGTCCTAGAAGGACTTAAGTTGCCTGAAGCAACTAACAAACCACGAGGTATGTTCTCAATCAAATTAAGGCGATCACTGTATGGGCTGAAACAATCTGGGCGAATGTGGTATAATCGTCTCAGTGAGTATTTGATTAAAGAAGGATATGCCAACAATGTCATCTGCCATTGTGTGTTCATTAAGAAATCAAATACTAGATTTGCTATAGTGGTAGTATACGTTGATGATATGAACCTAGTTAGAACCCCTGAAGAGCTCAACAAAACTGCTGACTATCTGAAAAGCGAATTTGAAATGAAAGACCTTGGAAAAACCAAATATTGTCTCGGCCTGCAGATCGAGCATTATGTTAATGGAATTTTGGTCCATCAATCAGCTTACATTGAAAAAATACTGAAGCGATTTGGCATAGACAAGGCTTATCCACTTAGCACCCCAATGGTCGTTAATTCTTTGGAAATTAAGAAAGATCCATTCCGTCTAAAAGACAATGATGAACTGGTCCTTGGTCCAGAAGTACCATATTTGAGCGCAATAGGTGCTTTATTGTATTTAGCACAATGTACTAGACTAGATATAGCTTTTTCAGTTAACTTGTTAGCCAGGTACAGCTCTGCTCCAACAATTCGTCATTGGAAGGGAGTCAAAGATGTTTTACGATACCTTCGTGGGACAATAGATATGGGTCTCTTCTACTCAGACAAGCCCACAAATGATCAGATCCTTGTTAGATACGCAAATGCTAGTTTTCTCTCCGATCCGCATAAAGCCTGCTCACAAAATGGATATGTGTTCACTTATGGAAATACTGCAATTTCATGGCGATCAACGAAGCAAACGCTAGTTACTACATCTTCCAATCACTCGGAAATAATTACTTTACATGAAGCAAGTCGTGAATGTTCTTGGTTAAAGATCAATGATCCATCACATATGGAATTCATGTCGTCTACCTTCAGAGACAAACACTCCAACTGTCATCCATGAAGATAATGCAGCCTGTGTCGCCTAGATGAAGGAAGAATTCATCAAAGGTGATAAGACTAAACACATCTCTCCAAGATTTTTTAGTGCACATGAGCTTGAGAAGGGTAAAGTTATTGAAGTCAGATAAATCCATTCCAATGAAAATTTAGCAGATTTGTTCACCAAATCTCTACCAAAGTGCACATTTCAGAAGTTAGTGCAGGGAATCTGATTACGTCGGCTTACGCAGGGGGAGATACAATTCAGGGGGAGCATTCATGATACATGCATGTTGTACTCTTTTTCCTTCGATTAGGATTTTTCCCATTAGGGTTTTCCTATCAAGGTTTTAACGAGGCAACATAAGCATGCTCAACACCATCCGGGTAAAGTTGCACTCCTTTTCCTTCGTTATGGTTTTTTTCCCACTGGGTTTTTCCAAGCAAGGTTTTAATGAGGCAACTGATGTTGATATGTGGGCATCTAAGGGGGAGTGTTGTAATTAATAGGTATGTTTGCCCACATATATATAGTAATGTTTATAGTAAAGTATCACATGTGTATAGTAATGTATCACATGTGTATAGTCTAGACTCACAAGCTAAATCGTAATCATTTTGTAATTTTCCATTGAAGTGGCTCTATAAATAGAGCACTTCGTTTGTTCAAAGTGAGAAGAGAAGATGAAGAAATATAAAACTCTCAGTATCCCTCAGTTTTTAATATTTGCAATACTTTTGTCAGTGTGATATTTTGCACCACTTTGTCCTCAATCTTAGCAAAGGTTATTTGTCTACTTTTGTTTATTTATAACAAAAACAAAGTTATCAGCAAGACTAAGATTTTTAATAAATATTCCACTAAAAAATAAAAAATAAATTGGACACGTGGAGGGTAGAAGAAGCCCCCAATGAAAAGAATTGTGTCTTTACGTTTCTTGTACCTCTCTCCTTCCGTATTATATTGTTCCTTCCAACAGGGGTTTATGCATTAATCCAAGATTCTTCTCAGAGATTTTGGGTTTCTGTTCTTCTGTTCTGGGTTTCTGTTCTTCTGCTCTCACAATTCACAGCAACAAGTAAGTTCTCAATCCTCAATTTTCATCACGATCATCAAACTTTGCTGCTTCTGATCATGATTACAATCCACAAGCAAGCTCTCTTTTCAATTACCTGTTTGGTTACCTGGAAAATTGCTGGAAAATGGAAATTCATATGACGTAGCTATTTTTTCAAATCAATTTTTGTGCTTTCTGCGTTGTGAGAGAGAAATTGTAATTTAATTGGAGGGTTCTATGTGGGTTTCCGTTGATTGCAGATGGGTTGTTTTCCTTTTCAAGTTAAGGATCGTTTATGCTGTTGCTTCCTGAAATAAACAGGTTTTGTTTTATATTAAAATATATTTGATCATTTGTTTGGGGGTCTCTCAAACTCTGGGGCATTTGTTTTCCTTTTGGAAAAATTGGAAGTAACAATAGGATGATGAGACTTGCAATCATATTATGATAGGGGTTCCAATCAATAATATTTCAACCTCTGTTTCACTAAACTAAATTGTACCGAATACCCGTCAAACCTCTGTGGTGCTTGATGATAATCCTCTTTTGAGGTGATATACAGTGTACAATTGGTCACTGGATAAAGTTACTGTTCAATCAGTTTCGTTGTTTGTCGGATTTATTTGGTTCGCGGGGTGAAACTATAACATGGTTCTTATATAGAACATTCACAGTGATTTTTATGGTGTAATTCTGCTGATCTCCATGTGTTCTTACAACTTAGTGTCATTTTGAGGGATGGAAGATCTCAACGTTCTATGGGGTTCTTCTTCCTAAGAGCCATTTTTATGCATTCTTTGTGGGCTTCTACTAAATTTCATATGATTTCTTGCAGATAAATACCAATTGATGTAGAAACTGAGTGGGGGAATTACAAAATATCCGGAGACATACAACGATTCTGTAAAGTTTAATATATGATCAGTATGGATGTGAAAGGTATAACCTGGGTTGGGGGTGTATACCAGAAATTTGAGACAATGTGCTTGGAGGTTGAAGAAGATATGTACCAGGTAAGCCCTTTGGCAGTCCTTTTATGTCTCTTGGACTCCTAAATTGAGGTCTCATCTACATAAAAGGAATGATGACCATAGACTGCTGGTCTGGAAGTGTTCATCATAAGTTTTCATTTATCCTTCCTCTTCCTCTTCATCCTCCCACTTTCAGTGCTTATGAAAATATCTTTGTCGTGTGTATTTTTCTTTGGAGTAATTTGTTTGAGATCACCAAAAAAATTCAACACTAGGCGTGAGTCAATTAACATTTTAGTGCTTTTAGAGAGACGTCAATGAATAGAAAGTTTAGCAAGTAGTGTTGACCTTAGTTGGAGAGGAAAATTGTTTTAAATTAACCTTAGCTGAAGAGGAAAATTACTTCTGTTGACCTTATGTTAAAAAAAAAGAAATGTCTATTAACCCATGCAGAAATATGAAATTGAACTAAACCAATTTTTTATATATTTATCTTCTACTGGGGTTTTCACAATTATTTCTGTGCTTATTTTTATTAGTGTGGTCTATGCCAAATATGGTGTTTATGTGGTTCAGTGATTATATGAGATAGTGGTCGTGTTAATTTTGTTCCAGAGTCCAGTTAACTTGTTTTGTTGATCATTCTTTATTTGGAACAGGACACAGTCAAATTTGTTGAGAATCAGGTACAGACTGTTGGTGCAAGTGTTATGAAGTTCTATGCAGATGTAATGCAAGATTTGGTTTGTGACTCTGCAGTAGATCCAGAGGCTATGCCAGCCAATGGGAACCCTGTAGAAATAACTTTCATGTTGATAGTTCTAAAAAGCACAATGGCGTTCTAAGATTCATGTAGCCGATCCCACTCAGTGACTTGGATTTTCCAAGTCTCCAACCGAGAAGTTTTCCTCACTCAGGAAATTAAGGGAACACTACCTCAACCTACATGCTCCACTCACAAAGCTCCAACAAAAGAAAATTCAAAGAACTTAGAGAAGAAGGCTTTGGTGTATTTAACACAATACGTTGAAATGAAGGAAAGCTTATTTATTGATATCCCCGATAAGCTACAAATATGTACATATACATGAGTCAAAATAAACAAACAAGAGAGAGCCTTCACAAAGGTTGCTTAGGAGAAGTCGCAGCAGTCGGTAGAGCCCCAGAAAGAGAAGGCACCGGAGGGGGATCATTCGGAGCCTCAGTACTGGACAGAACCCTAGAAGGAGGAGGCATCAGAGGTTGATCATTTGGAGCTTCATTACGCGGTACAGCCCCAGAAGACGAAGGCAATAAATGCCTTTGGAACAAACCCACAAATCTCTGATGATCAAGTAAAACCTGACCATCAGATTCCTTCATCTGGTCCAGCTTCCTCTTCATGTTTGTAGCATAGTCATGTGCGAGACGGTGCAACTGTTTATTCTCATGCTTGAGCCCTCTAATCTCCTGTTTGAGACTCATCACTTCAGCCGCCAATGATTCAACTTGGCGGGTTCGAGCAAATAGGCGTTGGGCCATATTAGACACAGAACCTGCACACTGAACACTGAGAGCCAGAGAATCCTTAACAGCTAACTCATCAGATCGTTTGGAAAGTAGTCTGTTATCTTTGGGAGTGAGAAGGTTCCTGGCCACCACCGCAGCGGTCATATCATTCTTCATAACGGAATCCCCAACGGTAAGAGGACCAGTAGGGGAGACGAAGGATGGGCGCCATATGTTGTCTGGAGAAGGCGGGGCTGCCTCTTCAACAAGGTTCAAGTCAAAACGACGGTCGGAGGGGCCAGACATTTTCAAAGGTGTTGAAGAGAGAAGAGGTCGAACAAATCAAGATCTTAGAAGTGTAAGAATGGAGCTTCTACTGGTGGAGATTCAAGTGTGCTTTGGAACTTAATGCCAGCCCTATAAAAATCTGCACTCGACGGAGCTTCAGAAATCGAAGAGGCGCCTGCTCAGAAATCGAAGAGGCGTTTGCTTTCTCAAAAGCTGGGCTGCTCAGAGACCACGAGGGTCGATCTCAGAAATCGAAGAGGCGTCTGCTTTCTCAAAAGTTGGGCTGCTCAAAGACCACGAAGGCCGATCTCAGAAATCGAAGAGGCGCTTGCTTTCTCAAAAGTTGGGCTGCTCAGAGACCACGAGGGCCGATCCCAGAAATCGAAGAGGCACCTACTTTTCCAGCCTTGGCAGCACCTGTCACACGCACACTCAGCTTTGCGGAAATTATGGGCATTCTGTCGAAGACTTCTGGTGAAGTAGAAAGCACATGAGTCTTACTGTTCAATCACCCACTTCCCACACGCAATAGTAGCTCATGTGTATCACATATAACTTTGCCAAAGTTCTCTGCCAAAGTTGAGCACGTGAAGCTTGCAGCTTCCACTACATCGCTCTGACCAAGACGGGTAAAAGAATAGCAAAGAAACAGCACTAACAAAGTTTAGACACATAAATTTTGAAGGTCTAGCTACCCCATATTATTACCCACAAGGGTAAAGGAACAGTATCACTGCTGGATAATTGGAAAGTCCCTGTGTGTCAACCTCTGTGCTTCGTGGCAAGGTAGACTAGCAAACATGCCCAACCTTTACTCACATTCGAGAAAACACTCCCAACAAGATTGCTTGCTCCAAAATCGAAGAGGCACCGTCCTCCGAATCTCGAGAGCCAGACTCCCAACATGACTACTTTCTCAAAAATCGAAGAGAGGGTAAAGGAACAGTACCATTGCTGGATAATTGGAAAGTCCCTGTGTGTCAACCTCTGTGCTTCGTGGCAAGGTAGACTAGCAAACATGCCCAACCTTTACTCACATTCGAGAAAACACTCCCAACAAGATTGCTTGCTCCAAAATCGAAGAGGCACCGCCCCCCGAATCTCGAGAGCCAGACTCCCAACATGATTACCTTCTCAAAAATCGAAGAGACACCGCTCTCCGAATCTCGAGAGCCAGACCCCCAGCAGGATTGCTTTCTCAAAAATCGAAGAGACATCGTTCTCCGAATCTCGAGAGCCAGATCCCTGATAGGATTGCTTGTTCGAAAACCGAAGAGGCAACACTTTCCCAACTACAAGAGCCGGATCTCCTTGGATAAAGCTGTCTGTAATCTTCACACGCAACATCAGCTTTCCACATACCACAGACCACTTTTTCAAAGTGCTCTGACAGGGTAAAGGAATAGCATTACTACTTGTTGTTAAGGAGACTCCTATATATGTCAACCTCCATCCCCAACGGACAGACAGACCTGCAAAAATGCTCAACCCTTCCTCATATATGAGAGGGCACTCTCAACGAAGCCTTTCGAAATATTCAGCTTTCTTTCCCCCTGATAATACCTCTGCAAACAAGTTATACTAGAGCAAGAATATCTCATATCATCAGGGTTAAAAGCAAGAGTATCCCATATCATGCTTTTTCCCTGTCTTTTCCTTTGGCCTTGTTCTTACCTGCAAGACAAGGAGAAAGAGAGCAATCAGTCAGCACTTGGAATCAAGCTTCCAGCCAGGAACTGACTGCCTGGAACTTACTTACCTGGCATTGCTCTCGAGTACTCATCTTCAACATCTTATGCTTCCAGGGAAGATACCGCATCTGCCTGAGGAACAGATAGGGCAAGTGAGAAGGATACAAGGAAGCATGTGGAGACAAGCGTAACAGCACACGTGCCGATACATCCATTACTCTGTCAAAGCAAAAGTATCCCATATCAGTAGGGTCGAACGTACTCTAGATTTGATGGACTTGTTTTGACCCTCAAATTCTTCAGTCGGCCTTATACTCTGGAGGAAACCAGAAAACCCTCCAGCTCAGTTCAAGAATAAGCCTGTGGAAAGTTACTTCTTCAAAAGCAAAAGTATCCCATATCATCTCTTCTCATTTTTCTTCTCTTTATCCTTCATGCTGCCTGCAAGATAGGGAGAATGTGAACAATCAGCCGGAGCTCTGATTGCTTACCTTGTCTGTCACCTCTTTCAGCAAATCCCCTAGCTCGGCAACTTGAGGGACTCCTACTACATGGTTTGTATCGCGCTTGACCAAGCCTGAAACTACAAGTAAGCTTCAAGTGAAATTGATACATTACCTTGTGCATCTCCACCAGTTACAGATACCACCCCTGGATGGAGGAAGAGTACTTCCAGAGAAGATGCCACATCTACCTGTGAGACAGATAAGGCAAGTCAAGACGATACCACATTCCGATACTTAGAAGTTTCGTGATTACGAGATCATTCTCCCACAATATTTCCTAATGTCATTTGTACTAAATCATTCACCTGTACTCACTAAAGGAAAGCTTGAACCTATGTACTTGTGTAAACCCTTCACAATTAATGAGAACTCCTCTATTCCGTGGACGTAGCCAATCTGGGTGAACCACGTACATCTTGTGTTTGCTTTCCTATCTATATCCATTTATATACTTATCCACACTAATGATCGGAGCAATCTAGCGAAGATCACAAAAAGCGACCGTTTTCGCTACCTAGGATATATCGTGCAAGAGAACGGAGAATTAGAGAGATCTCAACCATAGAATAGAAGTTGGATAGATGAAGTGTAAGAGTGCATCCGGCGGGTTGTGTAACCGTCGTAGGCCACTGAAGCTCAAGGGAAAATTTTATAGGACGGCAATAAGGCCAGCGATGTTGTATGGCACAGAATGTTGGGCGGTGAAGCATCAACACGTACACAAAATGGGTGTGGCGGAGACGAGGATGCTTCGTGGGATGTGTGGGCACACAAGAAATGATAAGATTGGAAATGAGGATATTCGAGGTAAAGTAGGAGTGGCCGAAATTGAAGGAAAGATGAGAGAAAATCGGTTCCGGTGATTTGGACATGTGCAAAGAAGGCCTACTAACGCTCCGGTTCGAAGATGTGACTACGGGACAGAGGTTCAGGGCCAAAGGGGTAGAGGAAGACCTAGGAAAACTTTGGAAGAGACTCTAAGAAAAGACTTAGAGTACTTGGTTCTAACGGAGGACATGACACAAAACCGAGCGCAATGGCGTTCTAGGATTCATATAGCCGACCCCACTTAGTGGGAAAAGGCTTTGTTGTTGTTGTTGTTGTTGTTGTTGATAGTTCTAAAAAATCAAAGGTTAGCAAGAAAGGAGAGCCGGTAAAAGTTGATGTTGAAATAGTAAATGGGGATTCAGAGGTGATTGCTGCATTGAATATGGATGTGGACCATAAATCATTGTTCCATGGACAGCACATGGATGCATATCGCATGCTATCCTCAGAGAATTGTGCAAGAGGAGCGTGCTCGGATGTATACTCAAGACAAGACCATGATGGGAGTAATTTTAATAATTCAAACTTGGTTGTCAAAGAAAACCCAATCAAGGACAGATTTCCCGGGGCAATAGCTCCTCTTGAATCTGATTTGAGCAGGCACTCAACATCCTGCCGTGTAAATTTGGATGATACCCATGAAGTTTCGAGCGACCATAGAGATACAGCTATAACCCCATCTATAACCGAAGGTATGACATGTAAGTCCACAAGGGAAAGTTGTGTGATTGCAAATACAAGCCAATGTACAGCTGATGCTTCAGTTGACTGCCGAACATGTAATATGTTTGTTTTGGATGAATTGGAAGCAAAAGAATGGAAGGAAATATTAGATTCATCCTTTGGTTGCTCATCAGTAGAAAGAAACGGTGGTTATTCTTTTTTAACCCTATAAAAGTGTTTTGTTTTCACCAGCCTTGCTACTTGTTCTCTTTCGATTTCCGGTTTGGCTGCTGCAGACAGTTGTTTGAGCAATTTGTTTATTTCTTTGTTAGGATCCTCTCCAAGTGGACAAGCACACTCTGAAAAAAATGCTGACAAGGAAATCTCTTCGTCTCATCCTGGTAACACTCAGTACATCTCATTCAGATGCACAATAACCACATATCAGTTTTTATATTGACAAGTATTGACTCAGAAATGTCTCTGCAGAGATAATAACTATGAGAAAATAATGGAGACTTTTTTTTCACTATGGACCATTTTTTATTTACATTCATGTGGGGTCTAGATTTTATACTAGTTCATGAAAAATTGCACGTTCTTTCATACATGTAGAGTTGTGTACTTGATGGGTTTACTGATCATGCTCAATTGAAAGTTATTTGTGCTTGTAGTAGTAGTAGTAACCAATGACTCATTTTTCCAGGGGGTTTGCATGAATCCAGCTTTCATGCAACTGAGAGTAATGCTGTTGTACATGGAACGGAAACCATTCAACAATCTGAAAAGGCAATGCTTGAGGAGACTTGTGTAATGGTGACTGGTAAGGACGTTCGTTTTGTTCCTCACATGGAAGGCAAGCGTAGGCCTTACAAGGTTATCCCACTCTCCCTCTCTCCCTCTCCCTCTCTCTCTCTCTCTCTCCTCATTCTCTCACTCTCACCCCCTATCTTCTACCTATTTTAATTGGCTTTAATTGGGACCTATTTTCTAGAAAAAAATTCAGAATGCTTTGAGAATGAGATCAGCAAGGAAGCAAGAGTATGAGCAGCTTGCATTATGGTATGGGGATGATGCAAAATCAAATTTAAAAGCTGGAGAACGTCTCAGGCATTCTCTGACTGTGGAGGAGACACAGAAATCATTAGCTCATGAAATTTGTGAATCTGAATGGGAGATTCTCTAGGTACCCTTGTAAAAGCTTGTGTAAATAAACCGCCTCACTGCAGCCTCTCCTTCCTGGTCATGGTGCCATTCAAAATTCCTAGCTTAGGATAAAATTTGTACCTAAGTTGGGTAAAACGCCAATTGTCTGATGCTCTAGTCTTCAGTATATTAACAATTATGTAATGGCCATAAGATTAAGTACTTGAGGTTTATATTACAAATGGGTCCGACCCAATAGAGTCCTCCCTTTATGGTCACCATTGTTAATAAGTTGGTTACTATTATTGTCTATGGTTAGCTATTGTTTGTTCTGCTATGCTGTATTTTTTGCTTCTCGTGTTCTTTTCTATTAAATTTTTTGTTACTGGTTCAAATAAGTGCCTAGAGGGGAATAACGGATCGTAGTTTCATGCTTTTGCTACTGATTGGAAAACGTATTAACAACTGTGGATGCACAAGTACTCGCACATCTTGTTCGTATGCTTGTACGTTAATTTCTTCAGCATATTTGTTTATTTGTCTATTGTCTTTGCTAAAGAAAGCTATATTAGATAAAGCACATGCAGGCATTTTACATCCATATTCCATACAGAAGGTAAATTTTCATGATTTAGAATACTCGATTTTGGTTTGTCTGCTCGTTTAGACAGGGTACCCCGACATGTATTGGCAGCTGTTCAGGTTAATAGTTAACGGCAGGTACTGTTTTTGTACATTTCATCTTCTCTTGTAATTCCTGTCTTCTCTTTGACATTTCATTCAACCTTATGAAGAACGAAGTATACCAAGTTTACTAACACTCATGACAGATCAAACAAGAGGTTAAAAACTAAGAATGACTTTGGAGGTGTCCAAGGCCAGCCTTTTCTAGGTATCTGGCAGGCCAGGCAAACACCAGTGGCTGCAATCAGCACAAGTCTCCGGTTTTCTATTTTGCAAAGCTAACAACTGCTTCCACTCCTTCGTTCCATAAACTGCTGGATGCGCATCTCTTCCGTGCTGAGATAGCTTTGTAATGTTCAGGTACGTCACTGGGCGCTGCATTGTTCTCTCAACAACTTTTATAATTTTCCCGGGAAATATTGTCTCGTTGGAATCGTCTAAGATGGGTTGGGTTTTGTTGCAACACCAATGCTTTCCCCTGTGCTCTGGTGAAATGCTCCGGAAGAGCACTCTGGTTTTAGTCACATCCACATTTTGATCAACCCAACGTGCCCAGGTATTCATCACCATATCAAATGCTAATTCAATCTCCATATTCTCCACTGTTTTGCCATCGTATTGAAACAAGTCCCACCTGAATGTCCGACTTCTATTAGACAGACGCCTTGAAAAATATTCATTCATTTTCTTTAGTAGATCACAGGTGACTTACGTCTTGATTTTCCTGTGCGCCCACCAGTGACTGGTGTTGAATACCATAATGTCTGCCCCTTACTACTTCATGGCTGAGGTTGTGACTCTGTCAAGCCTAAGAATTCTAGCCCCGTTATCTTGGTTCACTTTCTGCTGCATTAGAAATGGACTCCAGTAGAACTTCGACAGAAAAGTTGTACGCCTGCGGTTATAGAAACAAGCAACACCTTCACAGTTAAGAAGTCAAGGTCCTGTTTTTTATTTTCTTCTCCCGAGTATGTCGCTTATATATAAAGAAAATAGTTCAGTGACAGAAGATTAATCGTATAAATGAAAACTAAACCTTCCTTAGCTGTGAAGACCTTGTAGATGCCGCTTTTCACATCGTCTAGGGTTTGAGAGGGAGGTAGAGCTGAGTAAAGAAGACAAGGTAGGGATTCCCACTGGTTTCTGTTAAGCTGGGGAAATCCATTCTTCCATTCCTTTGGCAGCTGACTTGATCACTAAGAAACGGACACTGTGCCCCTTCGTGCATAGGACTTCCCCTTTGGATCGTAAACCCATTTTCCATCAAATATGTTGCACTTGTCTTCCTCATTCAATTGTGTCACATGTTCCGCGAAGTTTGCTTGTTGTAAGAACTGCATGTTTGCATCCGATTCATTGGCCGATATTGTTGATGTTATGGCTATGTTCCTAAGAGTTGATAGGTTTACACTGTCGTGGCCGTGTTTGAGAAAGAATATCGGAATGATGCAGCTTGCAACTATGCAGAGCCTCCATCCTCGACTAATGGGGGATATGTTGTCCATGGCAGGAGTTATTGAGCTCATTAGAGGTCCATGGTTTATAAAGTATAAGTAGTCTGTCTTTTCTATTTTTGAAAAACCATAAGATACAAAGATGACATGGAAAATTTAAACCTACAACAATCAAACATGAAAACAACTATTTGCAATAACAAAAAACGAGCTTGTTACGAACATAATTTGGGTAACAAGTTAGTGAGAAGAATATAGGGTAGTGTTACCCACTTTCACTTTTACTTCTCACACATCCTCAGTTTTCGGTCGTCGGACCGAATGAATTCATTAATTTAACAAGAGTGTATAGGAGGTAAAAATAAATGTGAATTTGATTATCCTTAAAATATATGTCAGGATTGGGAACTTTTAAGTTTTATTTTTGCCAATTTTTCATTCGGACGATATTTCAATATAAACTTAAATCGAAGAGAAGTATTCGTGAAAGCTAAGAAGAAGCACACTTCTCTAGCTTACGCTTTAGTCTACACCAATACAAAGTGTAATAGTTCCGCATGGTCTGGGCCTGCATCTCCAAACTGAGTCCTTCCACAAAATCGTTGGTGTAGTCCAAAAACTAAACAATCAAAATCAACGAAGAATGAATGCCAAAAGTAGAATTAGGTAAAATAAAACGCTTGATTAAACCCTGAAGAATGAATTCAAGGTGTGAGAAACCAAGCACTTGGGTTCGGTGTGAAGTTTTGCCCCTCCTTCTTTGGTTCTGAATTTATGTCCTACTTCACTGGCGTTAGAACTGTATTCTTGTTGGTCCTGGGGCGGTGTTTATATTTGTTGATGCACAAAATCAGTGAGACTTAGGAACAACACAAGTTTTTAACCTTCGCTTGGTTGCTCCAGTCACTAGTGAGGATAATATGTAAAGAGATAGAGATAAGAAAGCAAACACAAGATGTACGTGGTTCACTCTAAGTTTGGTTACGTCCACGGAGTAAAGGAGTTCTCATTAATAGTGAAAGGTTCACACAAATACATAGGTTCAAGCATAATCATCATAGTGGGTTCTAATGACTAGTTTAAGTACAATAATGACATTCGTCCTTAATTGTAGGAGAATGGTCTTTTTTTATAGTGGATGAGAGTCTCTGGCTTTTGTCCGTGGTCAATGTGGGACTCTAGAAGTTTTATTCTAACGTTGACACGTGTCATGATGTGATTGGCCTCCTAGGTTGAGGGAAACTCTTGTGCTTCAACAGGGTGCCTCATCATGAATCCCTCAGTGGGTCCTTGAAGGTATGAAGTTGACCGGTGCTTAGTAGTTATGAGATTGGTCAAGTATGGTACAAACAGTGCTCCCCTAAGTTCCCGAGTGAGGAAAGCTTCTTGGTTGGGGACTTGAAAAATCCAAGTCACTGAGTAATCACGAAACTTCTAAGTATCGAAGTATAGTAGCATATAGTGGGAGTCCCCCAAGTTTCCAAGCGAAGAGGATAGCCAAAGGAGGTGGCTTGATATTCTTGAGTCAATGAAGAAAAAAGACTTCCAAAATTCTCTCCTCTTTTTTTTTTTTTTTTTTTTCGGATGTAGCCCAACCATATATATATATATATTTTTTTTTTCTTAAGCCCAATTCCTTTTTTCTTTCTTTTTTTTTTTTTTTTGGTGAGAAAAAAAAATGTGGTTGAAACTTTTTCCTTCATGTACATAGATTGAATGGTTGAACTTTTTCTTTGGGCACATAGATTGAGTGGTTGAAGCTAGTTGTAGGACACCATAACTTAATCTTGCTTCACACTATCTTGATCAATAGTGTGTGAAGTTTTTTACATGTTGTAGTGTTGAAGCGCTTTTTCCTTTGTGCACATAGCTTAAGTCGTTGAAGTTTTGTAAGTGAAGCTTGTGGTTAGCTTAAGTCGTTGAAGTTTTGTACGTGAAGCTTTTTGGTTGAAGCTTTGTAGGTGAAACTTTTGGGTTGAAGCTTTGTAGGTGAAGCTTTGTAAGTGAAGCTTTTGGGTTGAAGCTTTGTAGGTGAAACTTTTGATTGAAGCTTTGTAGGAGAAGCTTTTGGTTGAAGCTTTGTAGGAGAAGCTTTTGGTTGAAGGTGAAGCTTTTTTGTTGACGCTTTGCAAGTGAAGCTTTTTGGTTGAGGCTTTGTAGGTGAAGCTGTTTGGTTGAGGCTTTGTAGGTGAAGCTTTTTTGTTCAAGCTTTGTGGGTGAAGCTTTTTGCTTAGGCCCATAGCCTGAATGGTTGAAGCTATTCCTAGAGCACCATAAATTGATTTTGCTTCAACCATCTTGATCAAGAGTGTGTAAAGTTTTTGACATTTGTAGTTGCCTTTTATGTGTTGAAGCTTTATTGGCCTTCTCCACGGAGATGGATTGTCTGCCCTCCCCTACCCATACCCTTCTCATACCCTCCTGTTTTGTGCGGTCACTAGGGCTGGAAAAAACTACCGAAAATCCCGAACCATACCGAAACCAAACCGAAAAAATACCGAACCAAAAATCCCGAAAATTTTAGTAACCGAACCGATCCCGAATTGTTCGGTATGGGATTCGGTATTACAATTTGAAATTTTCGGTATTCCCGATCCCGAACCGAACTTTATTAATATTATATTAGGTATATTATATATATGTGTGTGTGCATGTGTCTGTGTGCGTCTGTGTGTGTGTGTTGGCAATATTATATTAGGTATATTATAGGTATATTATATATATGTGTGTGTGTGTGTTGGCAATATTATATTAGGTATATTATAGGTATATTATATATATGTGTCTGTGTGCATGTGTCTGTGTGCGTCTGTGTGCGTGTGTGTGTGTGTGTGTATGTATATGCGTCAGTGTGTGTGTGTATATGTATATGCGTCAGCGTGTGTGTGTGTGTATATATATGTATATGTGTCGGTGTGTGTGTGTGTATATATGTATATGTGTCAGTGCGTGTGTGGTGTGGTGCTGACAAACGTTGCTTCAAGCACATGGGAAGGGATGGGTCACGCAAGGCCTTGCTTTCTGAAGACAGAGCCGTCTCTCTCTCTTCCCTATTTTCTGTCTCATCAGTCATCTCTCTACCTAATCCTTTATCCCTCTCATTTTTTCTGTCTCATCTCTCTCGTATTCTCTCTCTCTCTCTCTACAACCCAGAAACCACCTAACCTTTCCTTCCACCCAATCTAAAACCAAGCCAAACATCCCTACTCACTCTCTCTCATTTCATTTCGCCTATCATCTGCCTTCACTCAGTCTCAGACTCTCCTTCTCTTTCTCGGATTTGAAGCTTAGCAGCCACCCACCGTCTAGCAATCTGACTCCGACGAACTATCTCCACTCCGGCCACCACCACACCTCATGGCTTCATCCCCACCTCCGGATCTCTCCAGTGATTCTCTGTGTGTGTGGGATTTCGAATTGAGGTTAGGGTTTTGAATTGGGGCTTAGGGTTTCGAATTGGGGGCTCGGGTCAGGAGGAGGTCCCTCTCTTCACTCTGCTTCTTTCTCGACCATAAATCTTTCATTGATTCACTATCACTATGTCTCTGATTTCAATTTGGATTTTTAATGCAGGTTCGGATGATTTCAATATTAATCTAAGACGATTTGGATTCTGATGATGTTCGGTTTCGGGAAATTCTGAAATACCGAAAATATTTCGGGAATCCCGAAATTTCGGTTCGGGATCGGTCATGAGATTTACGTCCCGAAAATTTTCGGTTCGGGATTTGATATGCCATTTTTGGTTCGGTATCCCATACCGAACCAGCCCTAGCGGTCACGGTTAAGCCACGTCAACATTTTCTTTTTGTCTTATCATTTTTATAAAAAAATTAATATAAAATGTTGACGTGGCTTAACCGTGACCGCACAAAACAGGAGGACATGGGGAGGGCAGACAATCCATCTCCCTTATCCACATGTCATAATTAATAATTATAAATTAATTAATTTCGGAAATTAAAAATTTTTTTGACCTTTTTTTTTTTAATTTTTTTTAATTAAGGATATGAAAATGTGGGAGATACCACATATATAGATTTTGCTTCCACACTCTTGAGCAAGAGTGTGCGAGGCAAACCATATATTGTAGTAGTTGAAGGTTCGGAGGAACCATATAAATTGATTTTGCTTCACACAGTCTTGATCAAGAGTGTGCGAAGCTTTCTACGAGTTGTAGAGTTTGCATTGTTATAGAGGAGAAGTGTCTAGAGCAGATGCAAGAGGGCTGAAGAGCTTGATTTTTGTATACCATGCATTGAAGCCTTTGTTGGCTTATAATAAGACTTTGTTGGTGACTATAATCCTTGTTGAGCATAAGTGCTCCCCAGTTGGTCTCAGTTAAGCTTGCTTATCCCTTTTTTTTTTAGTTGTAAGGCTTGAGGGTTTTTGATTATTTGTTAATGCTAAGAGTTCACATGTACAAGTTGTGCCACTTCTCACTTAGTTGGTAGGAAGATTGGTGAGTTGCCGAGGCAAAAATATTTATTAATAGTACTAGTTGTACTCTTCATCGCTTGGTTAGTGATATAAAGGTGAGTTCCTTTATCACCTAGTTGGTGATAAGAGTGGCAAGTTGCTGAATGATATTAGCTTACGAATGTACCTTTCATCACTTGGTTGGTGATACGAAGGTGAGTGCATTCATCACCTGGTTGGTGAGAATAAAGGTAAGGTGCCGAGACATATTGTACCAAGTGTCGAATGACAAAAAGTATGTTGACACCCCTTCGAAGCTCAGTTGGCTTATGTATGAATGTGTTGAAATGTATAATGTTTATGTTGATTGACTTGAGTGATGCTTATGAATATTTTGCTATGCATGAAGGAATCCATGTTTTGTATATGTGATCCATGTTGGTTGTAACACTTAGTTTCATTTACTAGTACGCATGTTGAAGCTCTGAGTTAGAGTATAAAGGTAGGTCAGCGTATACCAAGTGTTCCAGTGTTAGGAATGTAAAAGACATAGGCAAAGTTGTCTGAATTCCCTCTTGATTAAATATTTGTTGAATGGCTTGTGTTACAAAATATCTCAAACGGTTGAGAGTCAAAACATTTGTAATGTGTATGCCTTCTTATAATAAGATTTCCTTCAGCACCTAGTCCCCCAACTTTGAAAGAGCGAGGCTTGACCCTATGGTCATAATAGTTGAAGATATGTTCACCCCTGTTTTTCTTGATATGAACCTTTTCCCCTCTTGTTGTAATGAGCTTGCTGAGAGGAAAAATCCTTCCTCTTACAAAGAGACAAATATGTTTGGCGATCTAGCGAGTGGCTAAGTAAGGCAAGAGAGGATGCAATGGGTGTCTAAATGGCTAAAACCTCATCACTTGGTAGAACATGACTTCCACTCCCCACTTGTTGATAGGGGTCAACCATAGAAGGGTTCCCTTGGTATGTCATTGCTTTGGCAAAGGCATGATTGTAAGCTTGCATCATCACCTTAGAGTAAGTCTTCCAAGTGTTAACATTGATCATGTACTTGAAGAAGCATTCACGCATGCCTACTGTGAAGGCCCTGAGTGCTATTTTATCATCTGCCTTAGCGCAACGAGAGTACTCGTGGCTGAAGTGACCATGATATTCACGCAATGACTTGTCCGATTTCTAACGAATGGTGTATAACTCATCAGTGGAGTGTAAGTGATTAGCGTGGAAGATGTGTTGAGCCACAAAGAGTTTTCTTAGCTCAGCGAAGGAATTCATAGTATTAGGTTGAAGACAACAATACCAATTGAGAACGTCACTAGAGAGAGTTGAGGGGAATACGAGTCATCATTCCTCATCATTAAGACTTCGCTATGCCATGGTAGATTCGAAGACGTGGATATGCTCAATTGGATTTTTTTTCCCCGTATACGATAGTAAGCCAAGCTTTTGTTTAGTTTTTCTTTGTAGAGGGGTGCAAATGATCCTTTTTGTTAGAGGGCTTGGCCTTGGCTGATTCCAGTAAGGTATTTTGGCCTGACGTTCGGCCTTCAGCTAATTTACTTCTTCGAAAAGCTGCAACATAAGGGGGTCTTGAGTGAAGTCAGACACTATTAAAACTCTTCTTCGTAAGTTTTCCTCATCATTTAGAAGTAGAGAAGTTTGGTCAAAGGCATGTGGCTTTTCCCTGGATTCACTGTACTCGTTTTTGGGATTTGTTCGTTGGAAGTCCCCTAAGTCTCCTACAGCTTCTTGCCCTCTAAGGCTTGTCGTTCTTTTCCTAGATTGGGGGTTACCCTATGTTGTGGTAAAGGATTGAGCCATTCGATGACCTTTGGGTCTTTGATCTTTAAGCTTATGTGGATGGGGTTTTCTCAATGTTGCCTCAAGAAGTCTCGATAGTCACAATAAATAGCCTTCAATCCTTCCACTCTTTCTGCACGGAGATGCCTCCCTCCACTTATCCTGCTTCGGGTCGAAGCAATTGGGTTAAGAGAGTCTCATATTGACCAACACATTGATGGGTAGTTCGCTCCTCTTTAGGAATATCCATGTTGAACACCGATGACCCTCCATGTTGGAAGGCACCTAGGTGATGGTTAACATCCACATAGGCGATGGGCTCGTGAGATTAAGTTTGCCTACCCTCGTGGAGCGTCTCGAAAAGTTTCTCATACTGTTCTTAGATGATCTCATTCTTCATTGCTATCTTGTTGTTCTGAGCCTCAAGCTCTTTGACCTTAGCCTGAAGAGCAAATTTCTTTCTTTCTTTCCTTCGCTGTCTCACACTAGGCATGAGGGGCTGTGGTTTTGCGTACTGTGGCTTCCTTCGCTTCCTATGTTGGAAAGGGATGCCTGATCAAATGAGAGTGTACAAAATATAAAAACCAGCTTGACAAAACTAAAGAGAGTAGGAATAAGTGTCGTTCCCACAAATGTCACCAAATGTTGATGCAAAAAATCAACAAGACTTTGGAACAACGTAAAGTGTTAAGTTTGTGACATTCACTTGGTTGCTCAGGTCACTAGTGAGGATAGTATATAAAGAGATAGAGATAAGGAAGCAAATACAAGATGTACGTGGTTCACCCTAAGTTTGGCTACGTCCATGGATTATAGGAGTTCTCATTTAGTAAAGGGTTTACACAAAAACATAGGTCCAAGCATAATCATCATTAATGAGTTCTAATGACTAGTTTAAGTACAAAAATGACATGTGTCCTTAATTGTAGGAGAATAGTCTTCTTTTATAGTTGAGGAGAGTCTCCGGCTTTTGTCCACAGTTGATGCAGGACTCTAAGATCATTATTCTAATGCGGACACGTGTCATGATGTGATTGGCCTCATGGATGGAGGAAAACTCTTGTGCTTCGGTAGGGGTGCCTCAACATGAATCCCTTAATGGATCCTTGAAGGTATGAAGTTGACCGATGCTTGGTAGTTTCAGGATTGGTCAAGTATGGTACAAACAATATTTGTGAGGTTTGGTTGCTCTTTTCGGTTTGCAGGTTTATTGGTGATAATTATCAGTTTTGTTTTGGTTTTTATAATGTTGTTCGTATGTGGTTTAGCATTGTTTTATATTTGAGACTTTTGAAGGTTTGTGTACGGCACAATATAGGGGGTGAACACTTGTTATTTTGCTTTGCAAGATTGTTGGTGTGGAATATTAGTCGCTTCTAATTTCAGGGTAGCTACAGCTAGTCATCCATCACCTAGATTTTTAGGATCTTCTCTATTAGCCACTTTTGTGCTTCTACTATTTGAGCCCTTATGGAGAATCTGTTTTTGGGGTGAAATCGTTTTACGTTTTTTCTTTTATGTACACTTTTGTATTGCTGCAGAGAATAACCTTTACTTATGCTCTGTTTGCATAAGTGGCGTCTTTTTTCTATATGTCGGTTCGTACGCTGTAATTTGTCTATTTGGACTTTATTTTATAAATGTTCTTTACCTTCTGACAAAAAAAAAAGTCCTCAAGAATCTAAAAACCAAAAGGGTTAAAATAATTTCAAACTCGAACTAATTACCCGAGTATAGGTTGAGCGGTGAAATCTGTAAACCGTAAAATTGCGAATTGGGAATTGGGAATTACCATTTAGCACGTTCCATTTGGCACATTTGCTGTTTTAATCCCCCTACTAAACTGCCAACTTCTTCACGGGAACTGCCAACTTCATGCTTTTTCGTTTGTAATCCATAAATATTCCATATATTTTGTGAGTCATTTGTGAGATGTGTTGATGCACAAAATCAGTGGGGACTTTGGTATAACAGAAAGTGTTAAGTTTGTGAGCTTTGCTAGATTGCTCCGGTCACTAATGTTGATAAGTATGTAAATGGATAGAGACAGAGAAGCAAACACAAGATGTACGTGGTTCACCCAGATTGGCTACGTCCACGGAGTAGAGGAGTTCTCATTAATTGTGAAGGGTTTACACAAGCACATAGGTTCAAGCTCTCCATTAGTAAGTACTAGTGAATGATTTAGTACAAATGACATTAGGAAATATTGTGGGAGAATGATCTCCTTTTATAATAGAGAGTTTCTAGCTTTGTTTTGACATTGACACGTGTCGTGTTGTGATTGGCTTCTGATGTCAACACGTGTCGTGCTATGATTGGCCTCTTGGTTGGAGGGAAACTCTTCTGGGTCTTTGACGGTATAAAGTTGACCGGCGCTCAATAGTTTCGGGATTGGTCAAGTATGGTACAAACAGTGCTCCCCTAAGTTCCCGAGTGAAGGAAGCTCCTCTGTTGGGGACTTGCAAGATCCAAGCCGCTGAGTAATCACGAAACTTTTAAGTACCGAAGTGTGGTATTGTCTTCACTTGCCTTATCTGTCTCATAGGTAGATGTGGTATCTTCTCTGGAAGTACTTTTCTTCCATCTAGGGGTGATATCTTTAACCGGTAAAGATGCATAAGGTAATGTATCAATTTGACTTGAAGCTTACTTATAGTTTCAGGCTTGGTCAAGCGCGATACAAAACCATGTAGTAGGAGTCCCCCAATTCGCCGAGCTGGGAGATTTGTCGAAAGAGGTGACAGACAAGGTAAGCAATCAGAGTTCCAAGCAATCAGTCCCAGATCAAAAAGTTTGATTTCGAGTTTTGGCTGAATGTTCTCATTCTCCTTATCTTGCAGGCAACAAGAAGGATAAAGAGAAGAAGAAGGAGAAGAGATGATATGAGATACTTTTGCTTTTGAAGAAGTAACTTTCCACAGGCTTATTCTTGAACTGGGCTGGAGGGTTTTCTGGTTTCCTTCAGAGTATAAGGCCGACTCAAGAATTTCAGGGTCAAAACAAGTCCATCAAATCTAGAGTACGTTCGACCCTGATAATATGGGATACTTTTTCTGTTGACAAAGTAGTGGATGTATCGACACATGTTCTGTTACGCTTGTCTCCACATGTTTCCTTGTATCCTTCTCACTTGCCATATCTGTTCCTCAGGCAGATGTGGTATCTTCTCTGAAAGCATAAGATGTTGAAGATGAGTACTCGAGAGCAATGCCAGGTAAGTAATCAGGCAAGAGGTTCCAGGCAGTTAGTTCATGACTGGAAGCTTGATTCCAAGTGCTGATTGATTGCTTTCTTTCTCTTTGTCTTGCAGGTAAGAACAAGGCCAAAGGAAAAGACAGGGAAAAAGCATGGTATGGGATACTCTTGCTTTTAACCCTGATGATATGAGATATTCTGGCTCTGGTGTGGCTAGTTTGCAGAGGTATTATCGGGGGAAAAATAAGCTGAGTATTTCGATAGACTCTACTGAGAGTGCCCTCTCGGATGTGAAGAAAAGTTGAGTATTTTTTTTATTTGCAGGTTTGCTTGGTTGTGGAGGATGAAGGTCGACATATATAGGAATTGTCCCAACAGTGAGTAGTAACGTTGTTCCTTTACCCTTCTCGGTCATAGCAATGTAGTGGGAGCTGTAAGATTCATGTGTTTTAACTTTGTCAGAGCACTTTGAAAAAGTGGTTTGTGGTATCTGGAAAGCTGATGTTGTGTGTGAAAATTGCAAATAAGCTTTATCCAAGGAAATCTAGTTCTCGAAGTTTGGAGAGCGGTGCCTCTTCGATTTTCGAACAAGCAATCCTGTTGGGAACTTGGTTCTCGAGATTTGGAGAACGGTGCCTCTTCGATTTTTGAGAAAGCAATCTTGTTGGGAGTTTGGCTTTCGAGATTCGGAGAGCGGTGCCTCTTCGATTTTTGAGAAAGCAATCCAGTTGGGAGTCTAGCTTTCGAGATTTAGAAAATGATGCCTCTTCGATTTTTGAGAAAGCAATCCTGTTGTGAGTCTGGATCTCGAGAGTTAGATAGCGGTGCCTTTTCGATTTTTGAGAAAGCAATCATGGTGGGAGTTTGGCTCTCAAGATTCGGGGAGCGGTGCCTCTTCGATTTTTGAGCAAGTAATCATGTTGGGAATGTTTTCTCGAATGTGAGTAAAGGTTGGGAATTTTTCCCAGTCTACCTTGCCACGGAGCAAGGAGGTTGACACACATAGGGACTTCCTAGTTATTAAGCAATGGTGCTGTTCCTTTACCCTTGTGGGTAATAGTAGGGTAGCTGGACCTTCAAAATTTATGTGTCTAAACTTTGTCAAAGATCTTTGGCAAAGTTATCTGTGGTACCCAATGAGCTGATGTTGCGTGTGGGGATTGTCGACATATTTTACTCAGGAAAATCTGCTTCTCGAAATCCAGAGAGTGGTGCCTCTTCGATTTTTGAACCAACGGCCCTATTGCCTTTCTTTTATAGGGGCACCAATTGTGTGCAAAAAGTATGTTCAAAGAGTTATTGCTTGTAGGAATTTTCCCCTTATTTTTGTACTTCAGAGATTTATTGCACCTCATTTCTCCTTCATCACTTCTAAGAATGTCTGGCCTATCCAACCGTCATTTTGACTTGAACTTTGGTGAAGAGGTAGCCATGCCTTCTCAAGGTAACATATGGCGCCTATCCTTCTTATCCCCTACTGGTCTTCTTACCGTTGGGGACTATGTGATGAAGAATGATATGACCACTACGGTGGTGGTCAGGAACCTTCTCACTCCTAAAGATAACATACTACTTTCTAAACGGTCTGATGAGTTGGCTGTTAAGGATTCTCTGGCTCTCATTGTTCAGTGTGCAATATATGTGTCTAATATGGCCCAATGCCTATTTGCTCGAACCCGTCAAGTTGAATAATTGGCGGCTAAAGTGATAAGTCTCAAATAGGAGATTAGAGGGCTCAAGCATGAGAATAAACAGTTGCACATGCTCGCACATGACTATGCTACAAACATGAAGAGGAAGCTCGACTAGCTGCAGGAATCTGATGGTCTGATTTTACTAGATCATCAAAAGTTTATGGGTTTGTTCCAAAGGCATTTACTGCCTTCGTCTTCTGAGGTTGTACCGCGTAATGAAGCTCCAAATGATCAACCTTCGGTGCCTCCTCCTTCTGAGGTTCTGCCTAGTACTAAGGCTCCGAATAATCACCCTTCGGTGCCTCCTCTTTCTGGGAATCTGTCGACTGCTGAGACTTCTCCTGAGCAACCTTTGTGAAGGCTCCCTCTTGTTTGTTTATTTTGATTCATGTATATGTACATATTTGTAACTTATCGAAGATATCAATAAACAAGCTTTGCTTCATTTCAACGTATTGTGTTAAATACACCAAGACCTTCTTCACTAAGTTCTTCGATTTTTTTTCCTTTTGTTGAAGATTTGTGAGTGAGGCATGTATGTTGAGGTAGTGCTCCCTTAATTTCCCGAGTAAGGAAAACTTCTCGGTTGGAGACTTGAAAAATCCAAGTCACTGAGTGGTCGTGAGACTTCCGAGTATCAAGATGCAGTAGCATATGGTAGAAGTCCCCCAAGTCGCCGGTTGAGGGAGTTGACGAATGAGGTGTCTTGCTAGTAGCCAGTTTTCAAAGTAACAAAACTTCACCATTTTCCTTTCTAAGTGGTAGCCCAAAACTCCTCTTTCATATATATATTTGTTATGAAAGTTGTTAGGCCCAAAGAAGAGGGGGCCTAGGCAAATTTTTTTTTATTTAATTTTCGAATTTTCGAATTTCTGAATTTTCTAATTTTTGAATTTTTGAATTTTTGAATTTTCGAAAAAAAAAAAATATATATATATATATATACACATACATATTTTAAGTTTTATAGGTGAAGCTTTGAGGTTGAAGCTTTTGTAGGTGAAGCTTTTGTGTGGGTGAAGCTTTTGTTGGTGAAGCTTTTATGGGTGAAGCTTTTGTGGTGGGTGAAGCTTTTGTGGGTGAAACTTTTGTTGGTGAAGCTTTTATAAGTGAAGCTTTTATGGGTGAAGCTTTTGTAGGTGGAGCTTTTGTGGTGGGTGAAGCTTTGGGTGAAGCTTTTGTGGGGTGAAACTTTTGTGGGTGAAGCTTTTGTGGTGGGTGAAGCTTTTGTTGGTGAAGCTTTTACGGGTGAAGCTTTTGCAGGTGAAGCTTTTGTGGTGGGTGAAGCTTTTGTTGGTGAAGCTTTTGTGGTGGGTGAAGCTTTTGTTGGTGAAGCTTTTATGGGTGAAGCTTTTGTAGGTGAAGCAATTGTGGGTAAATCTTTTGTGGGTGAAGCTTTTATGTGGAAGCTTTGTAGGTGAAGCTTTGGAGTTGAAGCTTTGTAAATGAAGCTTTCGAAGCTGGAGCTCTTGAAGTTGGAGCTCTGTAAATAAAGCTTTCGAAGCTGGAGCTACGTAAATGAAGCTTTTAAAGCTGTATAAATGAAGTTTTCGAAGCTAAAGCTCTGTAAATGAGGCTTTTGAAGCTATAGCTCTGTAAATGAAGCTTTCGAAGTTGATTGACATGAGTGATGCTTATGAATCTTTATGTTGATTGACATGAGTGATGCTCGTGGATGTTGACATGAGTGATGTTCATGAATGTTGACATCAGTGATGCTCATGAATGTTTATGTATGATTGACATGAGTGATGCTCATGTATGATGATGATTGTCATGAACAATGCTCATGTATGATTTTTTAGAGGACGGGTTGTACTTTTGATCACCTGGTTGGTGATAATAGCGGCAGGCTACCGAATAATTTTGGAGTACTGGATGTACTTTTGATCACCTAGTTGGTGATAATAGCGGCAAGCTGCCGAATAATTTTGGAGTACTGGACGTACTTTTGATCACCTGGTTAGTGATAATAGAGGGTGTTGATGCACAAAATCGGTGAGGACTTTGGTACAATAGAAAGTGTCAAGTTTGTGACCTTTGCTAGATTGCTCCGGTCACTAGTGTGGATAAATATGTAAATGGATAGGGACAAGGAAGCAAACACAAGATGTACGTGGTTCACCCAGATTGGCTACATCCACTAAGTAGAGGAGTTCTCATTAATTGTGAAGGGTTTACACAAGTACATAGGTTCAAGCTCTCCTTTAGTGAGTACTAGTGAATGATTTAGTACAAATGACATTAGGAAATATTGTGAGAGAATGATCTCTATTTATAGAAGAGAGTTTCTAGTTTAATTCGAACATTGACACGTGTCGTGTTGTGATTGGCTTCTGATGTAGACACGTGTCGCGCTATGATTGGCTTCTGATGTCGACACGTGTTGCGCTGTGATTGGCTTCCTGGATGGAGGGAAACTCTTCTGGGTCCTTAACGGTATAACGTTGATCGGTGCTCAATAGTTTCAGGATTGGTCAAGTATGGTACAAATAGTGCTCCCCTAAGTTCCCGAGTAAGGGAAGCTCCTCGGTTGGGGACTTGCAAGATCTAAGCCATTGAGTAATCACGAAACTTCTAAGTACTGAAGTGTGGTATCATTTTCACTTGCCTTATCTGTCTCATATGTAAATGTGGCATCTTCTCTGGAAGTATTTTTCTTCCATCCAGTGGTGGTATCTTTAACCGATGAAGATGCATAAGGTAATGTATCAATTTCACTTGAAGCTTACTTGTAGTTTTGGGCTTGGTCAAGTGTGATACAAACCCTATAGTAGGAGTCCCCCAAGTTGCTGAGCTAGGAGATTTGCCGAATGAGGTAAAAGACAAGGTAAGCAATCAGATTTCCAAGCAAGCAACCTGGATCGAAGGTTCGACTTCGGCTTCCGTTTGATTGTTATCCTTCTCTTTGTGTCGTAAACAACAACAAGGATAAGGAGAAGCAAATGGAGAAGAAATGATATGAGATACTTTTGCTTTTGAAAAAGATACTTTCCACAGGCTTATTCTTGAACTGGGCTGAAGGGTTTTCTGGTTTCCTCCAGAGTATAAGGCAAACTCAAGAATTTGAGGGTAAAAACAAGTCCATCAAATCTAGAGTACGTTCGACCCTGATGATATGGGATACTTTTACTGTTGATAAAGTAGTGGATGTATCGGCACGTGTTCTGTTATGCTTGTCTCCACATGCTTCCATGTATCCTTCTCACTTGCCCTATCTGTTCCTCAGGCAGATGTGGTATCTTCTCTGAAAGCATAAGATGTTGAAGATAAGTACTCGAGAGCAATGCCAAGTAAGTAATCAGGCAAAGGGTTCCAGGCAATCAATTCTTGACTGGAAGCTTGATTCCAAGTGCTAACCGATTGCTCTCTTTCTCCTTGTCTTGTAGGTAAGAACAAGGCCAAAGGAAAAGACATGGAAACAACATGATATGGGATACTCTTGTTTTTAACCCTGATGATATGAGATACTCTTGCTCTGGTGTGGCTTATTTGCAGAGGTATTATCGAGAGGAAAAGAAGCTGAGTATTTCGAGAAACTCTGCTAAGAGTGCCCTCTCAAATTGAAGAAAAGTTGAGCATGTTTTTTTTTATTTGCAGGTCTGCCTTGCTGTGGAGGAAGAAGGTTGACATATATAGGAGTCTCCCTAACAACAAGTAGTAGTGCTATTCTTTTACCCTTCTTGGTCATAGCAATGTAGTGAGAGCTGCAAGCTTCACGTGTTTTAACTTTGTCAGAGCACTTTGAAAAAATGGTCTTTGGTATCTGGAAAGCTGATGTTGCGTGTGAAGATTGCAGACAAGCTTTATCCAAGAAAATCTGGCTGTCGAAGTTCGGAGAGCGGTGCCTCTTCGATTTTTGAACAAGCAATCTTATCGGAGATCTAGCTCTTAAGATTCAGAGAATGGTGCCTCTTCGATTTTTGAGAAAGCAATCCTGTTGGGAGTCTGGCTCTCGAGATTCGGAGGGCGGTGCCTCTTCGATTTTTGAGCACGTAATCCTGTTGGGAGTCTGGCTCTCGAGATTCGGAGAGCGATGATGCCTCTTCAATTTTTGAGAAAGCAATCTTGTTGGGAGTCTGACTCTTGAGATTCAGAAAGCAGTGTCTCTTCAATTTTTGAGAAAGTAATCCTGTTGGGAGTCTGGCTCTCGAGATTCGGAGGGCGATGCCTTTTCGATTTTTGAGCACGTAATCCTGTTGGGAGTCTGGTTTTCGAGATTCGGAGAGCGGTGCCTCTTCGATTTTTGAGCAAGCAGTCTTGTTGGGAGTGTTTTCTCGAATGTGAGTAAAGGTTGGGCATTTTTGCCAGTCTGCCTTGCCACGGAGTACGGAGGTTGACACACATTAGGACTTTCTAGTTATCAAGCAGTGGTGCTGTTCCTTTACCCTTGTGGGTAATAGTAGAGCAGCTGGACCTTCAAAATTTACGTGTCTAACCTTTGTCAGAGATTTTTGGCAAAGTTATCTGTGGTACCCGAGGAGCTGATGTTGCATGTGGAAAGTGGTGCCTCTTCGATTTTTGACCCAACGACCCTGTTGCCCTTTCTTTTATAAGGGCACCAATTCTGTGCAAGAAGTACATTAAGAGAGTTATTGCTTGTAGGAATTTTCCCCTTACTTCAGAGATTTATTGCACCTCATTTCTCCTTCATCATTTCTGAGAATGTCTGACCCATCCGACCGTCGTTTTGACTTGAACTTTAGTGAAGAGGCAGCCATGCCTTCTCAAGACAACATATAGCGCCCATCCTTCTTATCCCCTACTGGTCATCTTACCGTTGGGGACTCTATGATGAAGAATGATATGACCGCTGCGGTGGTGGTCAGGAACCTTCTCACTCCTAAAGATAACAGACTACTTTCTAAATGGTCTGATGAGTTGGCTATTAAGGATTCTCTGGCTCTGAATGTTCAGTGTGCAGGTTTTGTGTCTAATATGGACCAAAGCTTATTTGCTCGAACCCGCCAAGTTGAATCATTGGCGGGTGAAGTGATAAGTCTCAAACAAGAGATCAGAGGGCTTAAGCATGAGAATAAACAGTTGCACAGGCTCGCACATGACAATGCTACAAACATGAAGACGAAGCTCGACCAGCTGCAGGAATCTGATGGTCAGATTTTACTTGATCATCAGAGGTTTGTGGGTTTGTTCCAAACGCATTTATTGCCTTCGTCTTCTGGGGCTGTACCGCGTAATGAAGCTCCAAATGATCAACCTTCGGTGTGTCTTCCTTCTGAGGTTCTGCCTAGTACTGAGGCTTCGAATAATCACTTCTCCTGAGCAACCTTTGTGAAAGCTCCCTCTTGTTTGTTTATTTTGATTCATGTATATGTACATATTTGTAACTTATCAGAGATATCAATAAACAAGTTTTGCTTCATTTCAACGTATTGTATTAAATACACCAAGGCATTCTTCACTAAATTCTTTGAATTTTTCCTTTTGTTGAAGCTTTGTGCGTGAAGCATGTAGGTTGAGGTATTGCTACCTTAATTTCCCGAGTGAGGAAAACTTCTCTTTTAGAGACTTGAAAAATCCAAGTCACTAAGTGGTCGTGAGACTTCCGAGTATCAATGTGCAGTAGCATATGGTAGGAGTCCCCCAAGTCTCTAGTCGAGGGAGTTGACGAATGAGGCATTTCCTTTCAGAGTGGTAGCCCAAAACTCCTTCATATATATTTGTTATGAAAGTTGTTAGGCCCAAAGAAGATGAGGCCTAGGCAATTTTTTTTTTCGAAATTTTTTTTTTCTTTCGAATTTTCGAATTTTCAAATTTTTTAATTTTTGAATTTCCGGAAAAAAAAATATATATATATATATATATATTTTAAAGCTTTGTAGGTGAAGCTTTGAGGTTGAAGCTTTGTAGGTGAAGCTTTGAGGTTGAAGTTTTGTTGGGTACCATGAATTGATTTTGCTTTACACTATCTTGATCAAGATAGTGTGAAGCTTTTGTAGGTGAAGCTTTTGTGTTGAAGCTTTGTAGGTGAAGCTTTTGTGTTGAAGCTTTGTAGGTGAAGCTTTTTTGGGTGAAGCTTTTGTTGGTGAAACTTTTATGGGTGAAGCTTTTGTTGGTGAAACTTTTATGGGTGAAGCTTTTATGGTGAGGGAAGCTTTGGTGGGTGAAGCTTTTATGGGTGAAGCTTTTGTGGTGGGGAAGTTTTTGTGGGTGAAGTTTTTGTGGTGGGGAAGCTTTTGTGGGTGAAGTTTTTGTTGGTGAAGCTTTTATGGGTGAAGCTTTTGTAGGTGAAGCTTTTCTGGTGGGTGAAGCTTTTGTGGGTGAAATTTTTGTTGGTGAAGCTTTTATGGGTGAAGCTTTTGTAGGTGAAGCTATTGTGGGTGAAGTTTTTGTAGGTGATGCTTTGGAGTTGAAGCTTTGTAGGTGAAGCTTTGGAGTTGAAGCTTTTGTTGGGTACAATGAATTGATTTTGCTTCACACTATCTTGATCAAGATAGTGTGAAGCTTTTGAGAATTTGTAGTTGTCCTCCATTGATGAAGCTTTTGTTGGTGAAGCTTTGGAGTTGAAGCTTTTGTTGGGTACCATGAATTGATTTTGCTTCACACTATCTTGATCAAGATAGTGTGAAGCTTTTGAGAATTTGTAGTTGTCCTCCATTGATGAAGCTTTTGTTGGTGAAGCTTTGTTGGGTACCACGAATTGATTTTGCTTCACACTATCTTGATCAAGATAGTGTGAAGCTTTTGAGAATTTTTAGTTGTCCTCCATTGATGAAGCTTTGTTGAATTTCCTTTTTCTTTTTTTCTCCTTTTTTTTTTTTTTTGGAAACTAGAAATTTGAAAATATGGGAGAGACAACATATACAAATTTTGCTTCCACACTGTTGAGCAAGAAATTGTGATGCAAGTCACACCTTGTAGTAGTCAAAGGTTTGGATGAACCATATAAATTGAATTTGCTTCAAACAGTCTTGAATTTGCTTCGAAGGTTTAAGAAATGTAGTTGCCCTCCATTGATGAAGCTTTTGTTGGCACCATAAATTGGTTTTGCTTCACACTGTCTTGATCAAGAGTGTGTGAAGCTTTTGGGAATTGTGGTTAAACTCCTTTGATGAAGCTTTTGTTGGCACCATAAATTGGTTTTGCTTCACACTATCTTGATTAAAAGTGTGTGAAGCTTTTGAGAATTGTGGTTGCCCTCCATTGATGAAGCTCTTGTTAGCACCATAAATTGGTTTTGCTTCACACTGTCTTGATTAAGAGTGTATGAAGCTTTTGAGAATTGTGGTTGAACTCCTTTAATGAAGCTCTTGTTGGCACCATAAATTGGTCTTGCTTCACACTGTCTTGATCAAGAGTATGTGAAGCTTTTGAGAATTGTGGTTGCCCTCCATTGATGAAGCTTTTGTTGGCACCATAAATTGGTTTTGTTTCACATTGTCTTGATCAAGAGTGTGTGAAGCTTTTGAGAATTGTGGTTGAACTCTTTGATGAAGCTCTTGTTGACACCATAAATTGGTTTTGCTTCATACTGTCTTGATCAAGGTGTGTGAAGCTTTTGAGAATTGTGGTTGAGCTCCTTTGATGAAGCTCTTGTTGGCACCATAAATTGGTTTTGCTTCACACTGTCTTGATCAATAGTATGTGAAGCTTTTGAGAATTATGGTTGCCCTCCATTGATGAAGCTCTTGTTGGCACCATAAATTGGTTTTGCTTCACATTGTCTTGATCAAGAGTGTGTGAAGCTTTTGAGAATTGTGGTGTTTGCATTATTACAGAGGGAAAATGTCTGAAGCAGATGCAAGAGGGCTGAATAGCTTGATCTTTGTATGCCATGCACTGAAGTTGTTGTTGGCTTGTAATAAGACTTTGTTGGTGACTATAACTCTTGTTGGGCATAAGTGCTCCCCTAGTTGAGTTGTCAAGCTTAAGGGTTTTTGATTATTTGTGAATGCTAGAAGTTCACATGTACAAGTTATACTACTCGTCTTCTGGTAGGTGGAATGAATGGTGAGTTGCTTTCATCACTTGGTTGGTGGTACGAAGATAAGTTCCTTTTTTACCTGGTTTGTGGCATGAGTGGCAAGTTGCCAAAGGATATTAGAGTACGAGTTGTACATTTCATCACCTGGTTGGTGGCATGAAGGAGAGTACGGGTTGTACATTTTATCACCTGGTTGGTGGCACGAAGATGAGTTCCTTCTTCACCTGGTTGGTGGCATGATTGGCAAGTTGCCAAATGATATTAGAGTACGGGTTGTACATTTCATCACCTGGTTGGTAAAGGAGAGTATGGGTTGTACATTTCATCACCTGGTTAGTGGCATGAAGATAAGTTTCTTCTTCACATTTCATCACCTGGTTGGTGAGAATAAAGGCAAGGTGTCAAGGCACATTGTAGCAAGTGTCGAAGATACAAAGTATGTTGAACCCTTTCGAAGCACAGTTGGCTTATGTATGGATGTGTTGGAATGTATGATGTTTATGTATGAATGTGTTGGAATGTATAATGTTTATGTATGAATGATATGAATGATGCTTATGAATGTTTTGCTATGCATGAAGGGATCCATGCTTTTGATATGTGAACCATGTTAGTTGTAACAGTTAGTATCACATACTTTGTGTTAAAGTATGCATGTTGAAGCTCTGAGTTGGAGTATAAGGGTAAGTCAGCGTAGACCAAGTGTTCCAGTGCTAGGAACGCAAAAGACTCAGAAGAAGTTGTCTGAATTCCCTCTTCTTTAAATATTTGCTGAATGACTTGTGTGGCAAAAGATCTCAAGCGGTTAAGAGTCAAAACATTTGTAATGTCTATGCCTTCTTATAATAGCATTTCCTTCAGTACCTAGTCCTCCACTTTGAAAGAGTGAGGCTTGGCCCCATAGTCATAATAGTCGACGGTACGTTCACCCCTGGTTGTCTTGATACGAACTTTTATCCCTCTTGTTGTAATGGGCTTGCTGAGAGTAAAAATCCTTCATCTTACCAAGAGACAGATACGTTTGGTGACTTAGCGAGTAGCTAAATGAGGCAGGAGATGATGCAATGGGTGTCTGAATGGCCAAGATCTCCTTACTTGGTAGAACTTGACTTCCACTTCCCATTTGTTGATAGGGGTTAACTATATGAGGGTTCCCTTGGTATGTTCTTGCTTCGGCAGAGGCGTGGTTGTAAGCCTGTGCCATCACCTCAGAGTAAGTCTTCCAAGTGTTGGCATTGATCATGTACTTGAAGAAACAATCACGTAGGCCTGCCGTGAAGGCCTTGATGGCGGTCTTGTCATCTACCTCAGCGCAACAAGAATACTCATGGCTGAAGCGACCGGCATACTCTCGTAGTGACTAGTCCGGCTTCTGGCGAATAGTGTACAAGTCATCTGTAGAATGCAAGCGATCGGTCTGGAAGATGTGTTGAGAAAAAAACCGTTTCCTTAGTTCCTCAAATGGGTCTGCTGTCTCAGGTGGAAGACGGTAATACCAGTTTAGAGCTCCGCTAGAGAGGGTGGAAGGGAAGAGAAGACATCACTCTTCATCGGTGTGCATCCAATATGCCATGGTGGACTCAAAGAGGTTACGGTGTTCAATTGGGTCCTCCTTTCCAGTATATAGTTGTAAACCAAGCTTTTGTTTTGTCTTCGCTTGAAGGGGGTGTCGAGGATCCTCCTTGTGAGGGCCAGGCCTGGGTTGGTTCCAATCAGGTATCTCGGCCTGACGTTCGGCCTTCAACTTGTTTACTTCTTCAAGGAGCTGTAGGACAAGGGGTTTCTGAGTTGAGCCATGTACCACTGGAATTTTCTTTCGTAGGTCTCCATCGCCTCTTGGAAGTAGGAAAGTTTGAGTAAGGGCGTGTGGTTTTTTCTTAGACTCGTCGTACTGACTTCTAGGGTGAGTCTGTCGGAATACCTCAGAGTCCCATGTACCTTTAGAGCAAGTCAACCGGAGTGGACTTTGCCTAGCACTCAGTCCAAATAGCAGCCCAGCACCCTATCCATGTCTTCCAGCCCGCGCAACAGCCTGGTACCCAGCCCATGCTGGTCTCTGGGCCAGCACAAAACAGGCTGACCAAGAAGCTGGGCCATTTGCTGGCGCGTGGCCATGTGGCTGATCCTGGGCTCTTGGATTTAAATATTTTTCAAATCCAACAGTCCAGATTAATTAACTACATTAAAATTAATTAAAAAATATAAAAAAATACATAATTTTTAAAAATACAGTAAAATTTTAAAAAAAGTTATTTTTTTTATAAATACCTAACCCTCATCTTCCACCTTACACCACATTTATTTAGTGTGTTTTTTTTAAGTTTATTTGAAATTTTATCCGAAATTGGTTAAAAATCTTATCCGAAATAAACTTAAAAAAAAACACACCAAATAAATGCGCTGGGTGCCAACACATTTTTTCAGGGGTGAAGATGCCTTGGCCTATTACTGTTCACTTGAGTTGATAAATGCGCTGGGTGCTGGCGCAAAGTCCTTATGGGTAGACTTGCTCTTATGTTCCTTCCCTAGATTGGCAGCGGGCCTGGGTCGTGGGAGGGGACCGAGTCTTTCAGATACCATTGGGCCATTGATCTTTGAGCATATGTGGAGGGGATTCTCTCGACGTTGCTTTAGGAAGTCTCGGCAGTCACGATAAACAGCTTTCGATCCTTCCAACCCTTCTGCAAGGAGGTGTCTTCCTCCACTTCTTCTACTTCGAGTCGAAGCATTTGGGTTGAGAGAAGTCTCATGTTGATCCATGTTTTGATGATTAGCTCGCTCCTTATCAGGAATACCCATGTCAAAAGGAGGTGACCCTCCGTGTTGGGGGGTACCCAGATGATGGTTGATGTCCACAGGGGCAACGAGCTCGAGTGTTTGAGTACGCCTAGTTTCATGGAGCGTCTCAAAAAGTTTCTCATACTGCTCCTGGAAGACCTCATTCTTCATTGTTATCTTGTTGTTCTGAGCTTCTAGCTCATCGACTTTAGCTTGAAGAGCAACCCTTTTTCCTTCATTTTTTCGTTGCTTCGTACTAGGTGCAAGAGGGGTGTCATTCTGAATGTTGTGGCTTCCTTCGCTCCCCATGTTGGAGAGGGATGCCTGGTAAAAAAAAGAGTGTACAAATGGTGGAAACCAGCTTGGCAAAGCTGAAAATAGTGGGAATAAGTGTCGTTCCCACAGACGGTGCCAAATGTTGATGCACAAAATCGGTGAGGACTTTGGTATAATAGAAAGTGTCAAGTTTGTGACCTTTGCTAGATTGCTCCGGTCACTAGTATGGATAAATATGTAAATGGATAGGGACAGGGAAGCAAACACAAGATGTACGTGGTTCACCCAGATTGGCTACGTCCACGGAGTAGAGGAGTTCTCATTAATTGTGAAGGTTTTACACAAGTACATAGGTTTAAGCTCTCCTTTAGTGAGTACTAGTGAATGATTTAGTACAAATGACATTAGGAAACATTGTGAGAGAATGATCTCTATTTATACAAGAGAGTTTCTAATTTCATTCGGACATTGACACGTGTCGTGTTGTGATTGGCTTCTGATGTCGACACGTGTCGCGCTATGATTGGCTTCTGATGTCGACACGTGTCATGCTGTGATTGGCCTCCTGGTTGGAGGGAAACTCTTATGGGTCCTTGACGGTATAATGTTGACCGATGCTCAGTAGTTTCAGGATTGGTCAAGTATGGTACAAACAGAGGGTGAACCTTAAGTGGAAGGATGGAGGTTGGAGTTTGAAGCCATAAGGCCTGGCTCTTTTGGGCATATGGGCCTTCGCCCTCAACATAACATTCCAGCCCATTATTTTGGGCTTGCCGACATTTTGCCCTTTTTTTTTTTTTGCTTGCTACATTCTTTCTTTATTTATGATTACCCTCTGGTGGGGTTATACCGATGTTTCCAAAAGATACAAAAAAAAATCACATCATTCAAAAAAGCTGCTGGGACTTGGCAACAGTGAGATTTCTCCCTTCACATCAACCTCAGCGGTCCAGTTGTTGGAGGAAACCCGTCTCCACGTGAAGGCAGGTTCGGTCAGCAGGCATGGTCTCTCACACTTTTTCCTTTCTCTTTATTTTTCTTTTTTTTTTGGCAGATGGCAGACAACGCCAAAGGGGAATAATAATGGAATTGTTGTAAGATAGCTTATCTTCTGCCTAGTTTTCCACTAGTGGGATAATGGGCGTATGTTATTCCCTGAAGAAATTCCATCCACTGCACCTGCTGTAAAAGGGCAATATTCCTTTCTCTAAAGTAATAGCTGCTTGGACAGCTTTTATTGACGGAGAGACTTTTGGACGATCCTGTTGATGCTCTCCTATTCCCCTTCCATCCCAACGCCACCAATCACTACCCCCTCCCACACGGACCACCACCTCTTCAAGCACAGCAGCAACATCTCCTTTCATGATGTCATAGAGATCGGCAAGGTTATGAGGAACTGATCCATGGCCGAAGGAGCTCGCGGGAACGGTGAAGTAGATTCTTAGAATCTGCATCTCAGTGTGCTTCACGGTCACCGGCAAGGACCCCAAGGATTTGTCAAAAGAGATCGTCATGGTGACGTCGAGATCCCTCTCGATCGACAAGGGTGTAAATTCAACGAATTTTGCACCTAAAAGAAATTTCATGGGAGACGCTTATATTCAACAATCTGACAGCCCAAAAGGGATTTATTCTTCAATCTTCCCAAATTTGGTTGTCCCCTATTTGTTGAAGGAGCAATTAAATAGAAGGGTGAGGCTTTTGGGTTTGATTTGTGGATTTAAAGTGTGAAGGAGATACAATTGATATTGCTACTGTTGTGTTTAGGGAAATGAGAGAGAGAGAGAGAGAGAGGAGGAGGAAGATGGGACAAAGGTCGGAAGGATGAGCACACGACCGGCAAGTGAGATACTACGAACTCCGTTCTCGATACTTCAGTTCGAAAATTGGCTCCCAATTATTCTTGCTTTTGCAGCTGGGGCTTTGATGATGGCGGGAGTAATTGTGGAACTACTACTTGATAATGAACTGCCAGGTGGACCGTTGCAGGTAAAGCTTTTCTATAGGCAAATCTGATCAACGGTTTCCATAAACCCACGTTTCTTCGAGATGCTGCTACTGCCACTACTTATCTTGAATTTGAACACTCCAAAGACATAATGATGATCATAATGGCGTTGTACTAGGGAACCCTAAGGTGAGCTCAGTGTCTTTAAACTCCATGCTTTCACTTGCTGACATCAGCTTTCCGGTCGGCCGGCTAGTACTGTGTGAACTTATGCAGGTTCAGGCAACTTGGCCCGAGTTGAGGTGAGTTTATGAAAATGTTGATAACCAGAAGAAATGCTAATAGTGGTGCCATTAGTGAATTATTGGATTTCTTGAAAATGTTTAGAGTTTGATTGATTTTATGGGTGAAGAGTTGGTGGTGTCGTGGAAGCAGGAAGAAGAAACTAGAGAGAGACTACAAGACAAAGAGAGGAGAAAGATTTGGTTTCTCGGTTTTTGCAGATCCACGGTGGATATTGTGGTGAAGTTTCACGGTGGTGAGATGAAAAAATGAAAGAGAACCGACATAGCTTTTTGTGTCGATTCACAAACGGTGCCAAATGTTGATGCACAAAACCGAATGGGTCTTGGAACAACGTAAATCCAACCGTGAATTTGCAAGAAAGTAAAGAACACAAAGATGTATCGTGGTTCACCCCAATGTTTGGGCTACGTCCACACTGATGTTGATATTGTTTCACTCTGAATGGTGAATATACAAGAAGGCTAGAGGCAGTGTGCTCTCTAGCCTATTTTTTGTGTTTGCCCTCTCTGAGATGTTTTCTCTCTTCCCATGGCCTAAACCTTGCCTTTCCTTAATGAGGAGAGTGAGGAGTCCTTTTATAGAATAAGGGCTTCTCACTTATTACATATTTGCCCCTTCATTTATTACATAATTACATTTGAGTCCCCCTAGTATTTATACGAGGTCTAAATATGGTACAAACAGTAGTCCCCCCCAAGTCTTCAGTCAAGAGAGTCTTTTGGCTGGAGACTTGAAATTCAGTCCATGTGTAGGCTGAACTAACTAGATGTCGTCTAGAACTGATACTCGATATAAGGCGGTGCTCAATGTGAAATGATGCTCACATAGAAGTAGCACATGTTGCGAGGCTGCTCGGCTTGTGGCTTATGTTACCTTGGTTGGCTCGGCTTGTGGCGTTGAAGGTGAGGGAGTCCCTTTTATAGAATAAGGGTTGTATTTGTGATATTTTTTTTACCAATTTACCCCTAAAATTATTTATAAGTAATCAATATTATCCCTTAATTTTAGGATTAGTATTTGTGATAAGTTTTACCTATTTGAGCTTTAAAGAATAAAATTCCCTTAATGATAGGATAATTGTTGGAATAAAATTACTTCCTATATATCTCCAAGTGTGGATACGCCTCTTCATTTATCTATTCTTTCTTTTTATTTTATTATCTAAAACTTTTTTCTTAGTTAGGATTTATCATTTGCCTTGCGAATCTTCTTCTTCTTTATCATTGTTCAGTTTTCTTCTTCTTTTCTTAGGCTTCCACTATATATGAAATTTGATTCTGTTTGATCAAAGAATGGAGGTTGGTTGTCTTCTTTCATCAAATTACTTGTTGTGTTCAAATTAGTTGTTTTAGTGGTCAAAGTTGGATCTTCATTTGAGTTGTATTTTCACTCAAATTAATTGATTTCATGGCCGATATTAATCTATATGTATTAGAAGATTTTGTTATATAACCTACCTCTATTATAGGCAGATAATATTTTTCTATTTTTATTATCTATGACACACCCTGACCTGGGAAGGTCGAAGCATGCTGGCCATCACCATAAGGTGATGTAACCATAAGGGTAAATGATGTAAAAAGTAAATAAATTTAAAACTAATTATACGAAACAGTGAAAGAGTGCGCAATCGTGGTACCCACTACAATTATTCAGAGCGTAATGGATAGTGAGACTACAAAAGAGTAGTCAAAGTAACTAAAGTATACTTATTACACAACAGTGATAAGTTCGTACGTCTAGACAGAAGGGAATGTCAGAACTGCCGAGATTCCTCGAGTGCCACAAAGAGTACAGCTATCTAGGTCCTAGAGGGGCAAAAAACAAAGTTGAGTGGGTCAGCAAAACAATGCTTATACGAAATCCTTTATTTTCAAATATACTAACCCCTTGCTGTAAACACAAGTATAGTTTCCTTAAAACATACTACGTAGGTATGTAAACAATAAATCAACAGCATTATAACAATATTATAACCAGAAATATGCCAAGTCATGATGTATCAAATGCCACAATAATATAATCATGTGATAATCAAGTGTAGCTAAGTGCTCATCCATCTAGGCTAACACACGAGTTCGAACAGATAATTTCTGACATGAACAGGCCTGGGTGTAATCAATATGCTCTAGAACTATGATCACGTGAAGGCTGGTGCAGAAGTACGATCACATACAAGTCAGATTGCTTAATGCAATCTACTCGACATGACTGGACACCTAACTTGGATCCAAGACGAGCGAATGGTGCGATGTGAACATACACGTGAAGGACTGGCCCTGGCCTAAGGGTGAGTACTAACACCGGTGTAGCAAAATGAGCATGTACAAATATGTATGAATGTCATGACAATAATATATCAACCATATAGCAGCATTTATCACAATTATATCGCAGTTATCAATTATTTGGCAATATAAACGTAAGGTGATGTATTTATGCAATTCTGGAAACTATAAATACGTATAGATATAAAAATAAATTGCCCACTCACAAGTACGTCGCTGGGTCGTAACCCCCGAGCCTAGCTTGGCCTCGAACATCCTCGGGATACGTTTCCCCTATATGTGAAATAACTAATTTCGAATTAATTAAAGAACATATACGTAAACCTAAACAAAACCCCCATAGTTTGCTTAAACCTAGGGTTTAAATATACCATCGTGACCTACTCGACGTCATGAACATCCCCAAATTTTTAGAAAATTTTTTGGACCCTTCACGCGCCTCCACGCGCCAGCAATGGCACGGTAATATAGGCCCCCATGGGCAGCCTAGTGCCGTTAGGAATATTCCATCACCTTCTCCGGCAAACCTCGCTGTCGCCGCCGTCTGCAACTTGATTTTTGCCGGATTTCTGGGAAATTTTCAAAGTTACATAACTTTTTCATTTTTCAACCATTTTCGACCTACTTTATATGGATTTGAAGCTTATGAAGAGTAGAATCGCGTTATACTTGCTTGGAGTCCAAAAAGTGGATGGAGGTCACCGGAAAACGCCTCGAAAGCTCTGGCCAAAAGTGAACTCCTCGAAACTCGCTTGTTTCGACATCCAAGCTTCTTCAAAAATGTCCTAGAGGCCTCGGGGAGTTGTGGGAAGGCTTCCTTTACCTTCAAAACTCCTTAACTCAACCTGAAATATGATGAACTCAGATCACTAAGTTCGGACCTCACAAGTTCGACGTTGAAAACTTGTCCATTCCGGGTTTCAAGAACATGGTTGGAATCGTGAGGATGAGAGAAGTACAATGGAGTGGTTTTTGGGTTCGATCTGTGAGGTTTAGGGTTCGTTCAAGGGGCTTGCAGAGAAAGAAAGTATACGAGAGAGAGAGAGAGAAGGAAGAGAGAGAGAGAGAATCCATTTTCTCTTTTTCAAATTGGTTGCTGCAAAGAGGGAATGGATGGGATTGGTGGAGTGCACGGGGTGGGCTAAATAGAAGGCTAGGGATAGGGTTTTAGATTTTATACAGAAAGGAAATCGAAAATCTATTCGGAATAGTGTTTTCACACTGATAAAATCTACGCAGTATCGTAATAACGTGCACAATTTATTTACGAAGACGATAAAATAAATAAGGAGGAAATAAACACATCCACGTCGTTCGCCACTAAGGGCATAACCGTCAATACACATACTAGGGGAGAAATTACATAGGAAAATTAGGGACGGGTCGTCACAATCTATCTCTATCACAAATTGTTTCTATATGCTTTCCTATATAACATAGTAATTTATCTTGCTTATAGGTAGGTAAATTTTGTATTTGTACCTTTCAGTTCGTTTATCTACCTATTGATTAGATATATTTTCTTCGTTTGACATCTTTCTTCCTATATGTACATTTATGAATTAGTACCTTTTAATTAGGTTGTATATTTTTGCAACTTAATCTATGATAAAAATATTTTATTTTATTAAAAGGTGAAGAATTGAAACGTTTTTTAGATTAAGGATCCTCTCCAGATCCTCTTGGTGAGGATCCCGGAAATCCGCGTATCTTATCTGTCCATCGTACATCATGCGATCATAAATCATTTTAAATTTTATTATTTAAAATTGAATACAAACAATACTTGAGGAAAATTGACCACACAATGTACAATAAACGGACATGATTCACGGATCCCTGAGATCTTCACAAAGAGGATCTGGATTCATTTTTTAAATGTATAGTAGATTGCAGATGTTTAAATATTCAAAATTTGAAAACAAAGGGTAAAATAGGTTTTAAAATAAAAGTTAAGTGGACCTAAATTAGAAATTTCAAAAAATTGGACTAAAGCCAATAGTACGTCAATTTTTTGGACCTATATCTTAATGCCCCTATTTTAAATGGTTTTGCAATGGATGATTTTTAACCCTTTTTCCTCATTTTCTTCATTTTTTGGGTTTTTTTTAGTGAAGAGAGCAAAGGGTATTTTAGGTATTATAATATGAATTTTCAACCGTATAGCCTTCTGCCTTTGCTTAATTTAGTCCCTAAATATGAGCTGTAATTATTTTAGCCAATGTGTTATCCAGTCCTTCAATGTATAGGGCAATGTTTGGCTAACATTGGATTGGTGTAAAATAGGCCACTCCAGGTTGGTAGCTGCCGGTAACATACGGGCCCATTGATCCTTTCATGTAGTTTTCTTCTTGTGCAAAATCTTTAACTCAAAGTCCAAAGGCTCAAACCACATCTATTTCTATCTAAATCTAAAAATACTAGGAACAATCAACTAGTACTACGATATAAGGATATTCTTCTTCATTTGTAAATGATTTTATTTTTGACTCACTTGAGTGGCGGGATTTTTGGTTCACAATAGGGCAAAACGCCCAAGGCCCAATCAAGAGAAACTGAAGTAAAACATCATGTATCCTATAATTCCAGCAGCAGCGTTCACCACTAGCAAATGTCAATAGCAGCAACTTGATCGAACAAACTGGAGGAGTTAGCTTATTCTATTTTATTGTTATTTTAACAAGATTCATTTAAACAATTTTAATAGTATATCAAATACGTGTACAAGACACAAATTCTAACATATTTGCAAAAGCTACAACTCTAAATGACTAAACTAACTAAAGAACCCATAACTATACCCAAATCAAAGATGCGCCGCATTGAACCCACCGCATCTACTATGAAGAACCAGTAGAACAAAGGAATGAACCAACTGCGCATATTTGCGGAAAAGAGTCACGTAATAACAAGTAGAAGTTGTCATCAAATAAAGTTGGCAAAAAATAAATGGACAAATCACATCGAAGTCCTTCAAGTAGGCGATAAAAATAAAGTTAGTGAAAATGAAGACATTTAGAGAAAAAATAAAGTTAGTGAAAATGAAGATATTTGGAGAAGGTGTTCTTGGAGACTGATTAGAATGAGTGATGAGCAAAACACAGGTGATTGGAACACTTACAGTAGTGATAGTGATGAGTCGGTGCGACAGAAGGAGCCTAAGGTGACAACTCACACCAACCTTAATTAAGATGTCAATTAATTAATTGGCTTATTAATATGCTAATGGTATTGAGAGCACATGTACGCTTTAACCTGCCCCATCATCACGACAAGAGATTATCCTTTTTTTTTTTTCTTTTTAAATAAAAGAAACAACTAGTGGCAAGCTACCGTTATCCATTTCTCCTGAAAATCGAAAACTAATTAAAATTTAATTCTAGCCAACAAAATAGTTGGCCTAGTGATCCATATTATATTTAAATTCTAAAATGGCTGCCCAAAGACCGTCTCCTAATTCAAAGGCGCAAGTTAGGTAGATGAATCCAATTCTCAAATTAAATCAATCATCACAGGATAATGTTAATTGCATTCCATAATTGAGTCTTCGGAAGAAAATGGGTCTTCTTTAATCAATTAATTAGTCACGTTACGTGTTTCGGAATCATGTGTTTTACAAGTCCCACGTAGAAGATTAAGATTATACAATCCAATCCTTCCTTCCTACATAATATATCTAATTAATTGTTTTTGTTTTGTTGTAATTATCCATTCAAGGTGTACATGTTGCTGCTGTTGGACATGACGTAAACTGCACTTAGTTACAAATTCGGCTTATGAACTTCTAAAGCTTTATCTCTCACTCCATATTTTTATCCCAAACAAGATATGTCGCAAGTGTGTGTGTATATAAAGCAACTTCTGCTTATGTTTTTCGTGTTTATAATAATTTTCTGTCCAGAATGACATTCTTTTGGAGACTGAATTGTTTAGGGTTCGACCGATATTTAAGTAAAAGAAAAATCATAAAATTTAATGGAATTAAGGGCTGGAAAGACATGTTTGAACATTTATATGTTAACAACCCAATACTTTTAGGGAACAAAATGAAAATAATGCTAACTCGTATAAACATAATGAAAATAATAAAATTACTCATCGAAATACTCCAACTAGTGATCTGTTTCTTTGGACTATATCTAGTTACAGATACTTTTCGGGCATATTTACTTACGTAGTAAGTGAATGAGAATGAATAGGTATAAGAAAGCGGCCACTCTAGTCAAGAAAAATCGTCCCCCAAATCCAAAAATAAAACTAGTAGTCGTTCTGGAGGAAGAGGTATGATCATGTTGCTGGCAACTTTTCCTTTCGACTAGATTCCGAATACTAACAACTCTTATTTCAGGACGACGACAACGAAGAAATCCCGCTAACAAGTCGTCCTTGACCAACTGAACCTCCTACCACCAATCCTCCACCTGTGGTTGAGACGACTAACCAAGTCAATCCTCCTGCGGCCAATCGTGGAAAAAGGCCTCTTGTCGAGCCTGAAGCGACAGCGGAGACACCAATCCATCCGCAGGATCAAGACCTTGGCATTCCTCCACAAGAAGTCACTTCGGCTTTTGTAAGTTTCGATCCCTTTCTCTCGTTAATTTTACTATAATAAGTCTGAACCAAGAAAAAATATTAATGTCAGGTGCCCGATTGTTCATTTTACCGAAAATTCTATGTGCCAAAGGGTGTTTGTTTAGGCCCAAAATAATATTATTGGGCCGAGCGTAGGTTTATGTTCAGTCCAAAGCTCTTCCAAAAAATACTATGGGCCTTCCAGTAGTCATAAGCGGCCCAGTCAGGTTGGTCGAGTCCTATTGCAAGAAGGATTGATCTAGATAAGAGCGAATGGGTCGAGTCCTAGTATGATAAGGAGTCTTAATGGAATGAGGATGCTAAGATTTGAGAAGTGAATGTGGCCGGATAAAGAGTTTGGTTCAAATTCCTAATGAAGGTAGGATTGGCCGAGATTTGGTTGGATTAGGATAAAGAATCCTAATCCGAGTATGGTCCTGGTTCGGCCATGATAAAGTTTGCTGCTATAAATACAAGGCACCGTGCAACATTTGAAGCCCCTCCAATTCAACACACAAACTGCCCTGCGCAAACTCTCGCTTTATGCAAAACCTCTCAACAACCTTGAGATTTTATTTCCTTTTCGCCAACACATCTTCAGTTTGGATAAACAACATTGTGAAGGCAACCGGTGATATCTTTAGTTTGGATAAACAGCACTGTTGTCGTAGAATCAGTCAATTGTAGAGCACCTTCAGTTTGGATAAACAACACTACATCTCGACCGACTGATTATTTATCCAAGTCTCGATCGATAAGGATTTTCGAATCCTTGTTGGCAGAGGTCATCTCATTAGCCTTCTCGACGAAGTGAGGTGTTACAGATTACTGGGCTTGGCACTTTGAACGCCGAGTTGTTTTATGATTGGATACTCACAAGTAGGATTTAGAGTTTGGCATTCTGACGGTCGAACTACATTTACGATTAAGACGTATATTTGCTTTGAGTACTTGTGCCCATATAATTTGGTGTCAATTCGGCGTGCTTATACTCTTACGAATATAATCACTGTGATCGAATCCGACGCCGACGATTTGTGAACTTCGCAGAACTAGCAGCCTTGTCTTCAGGCTCTAGAACCCGAAGGCCGAGACATGTTCCTTCCTTAGCCACAGTCGCAAGATCAAGAAGTTAGTAGCGCGCTCAACGCCACATCAACTCATTTTACTCACCGACCGTCGAGTTGGCACACTCCGCACACAACCGAAGGATGTAGTTAACTCAGTAGTTACTCGACATGCGTGCCACGTAGGCTTGGTAGTTTTTAGGGTCAACGGTATGTCGTACCTAAAACATATAGGACCCGCCTATTTTTCAATTCCTTCTTGGTAAACACATGAATGTGAATTATGCATATTCCTTCACACTCCATTACTTGTATTGTAAAACAATGCCCTTAGATTTTGTTGTTATATCTAGGGGTGGTTCGGTATGGGATCCCATACCGAAACCTTTGTCCCGATTCCCAAACCGAAATTTTCGGGAATCCCAATTTCAATACCGATCCCAAACCAAATTTTCGAGAATCCCAATTTTCGGGAATCCCGAAATAGTTTCGGGATTTCGGGACAAATCGGGAATCCCGAAATGGTTTTGGGCTTTTGGACAAAAATTTGACATATTATACTTTTGGGCTAAAATTCAACATTTTATATTGAAAATTTGACATATAGGCAAGCCCAATCTGCCAATTTGTTTCTACTAATCTGTGCACAAATCTGCCAATTCAAAAGCATATGTGCACAATCTGCCTATTCAAAAGCAATCTGCCTAATCTGTGCACAAATCTGCCTATTCAAAAGCAATCTGCCAATCTGTGCACAAATCTGTGCACAATAGCATCTGCCTATTCAATTTCTACTACACATGCATGCAATAACAATGCACATTAATATATCACAACCATAGTTCAGCATATATCCAAATTCCAATAAATAAATAAAATAAATGGTTCAAAAACCTGAGTATTCAACATAGAAATATATGGTTGTGAGAAAAAGAACTCAAATATATCACAACCACAGTTCACCTTGGTGCTGCTGCCACTTAAGAGCCTGACCAATTAGAGCTGTTAATCTTGATGGTGGAACCACACTAACTTCCGCAACAAGTGCTGAGAAATTCAAAAGAAAATAAAACTCGTCAAAGACCACAAACTTCAAAGAAAAAACTTCAATAACTACAAAGATTTTTTCATTTGCTATCTACAATTTTTGTCACATTTCAATGTCAGACACCTCTGACTGTATATCACATTTAAACTCTCCATATCCAAGGCCTGGTCTAAATCCATAAACAGGAACAAGTAAAACAAATTAAAGGAAATACTAAACGGAAAACTGGCATACATTGATACAACACCTATTACAAATAGCATACATACAGATACAGAGGCGGATACAATCATACAATTAGCATACATACATACAAAACAAATAGCATACAGAATCAGAGAATCCCCAATTTGGCAATTTCAGATGGAATCATGGAACTATATAAAAACCCCAATTTCAGAATCGGAGAATCAACTATTTCATAATCCAAACCCCTAATTTCGAAACCCCATTTCCGAATCCCAATCCCTAATCCCCAATCCCCAATTTCGGAATCCCAATCCCTAATTTCGAAACCCAGGTCCCCAATTTCAGAATCCAATTCCAATTCCAATTCAAATTTTCAATCAAAAAATTCCTAAGTTTGAAATCACAAAATCCCTAAGTTTAATACAAATCAGAAACCCTAAACTCCAATTTCAGAAGCCCTAATCCCAATTCGAATTCAAACCAAAGTTGGCAAATGAAAAGTATGAAATGATTCAGGAAGGAAGGTCGCAATTTCTTACCTTCAGCCTTGTGCAGTGTAATGCAGACCAAATCGAACGAGAGAGAGACACCGATAGAAGTCTCCAGGGAGAGAGAGAGAGAGAAAGAGAACCGAGACTGACAGAGGAGTCTCTAGAGATCGAAGACAATGTGGTGTAGGTGTGATCATTGGTGCGGCCGGATTCGAAGACGGAGAAAGAATAGGGAGGAGAGGTCGAGACTCAAAGCAAAGTGGGTGAGGTGAGTAATGGAAGTGAAATGGGAGATCAGATCATCAGACCTAAAAACAAATGAACGGAATAGATTAAATCCAAAACAATGAACGGTTGAAATAATTTTCTTATAATTAAAAAATAATATATATATATATATAATATTTATTTTCGGTTCGGTATGGGAATACCGAAAAAATGGAGATGCAAAACCAAATCCCATACCGAAAATTTCGGTTTGGTTCGGGATGTCATACCGAAAATTTCGGGAATTTTGGTTTGGGATCGGGATTTTTTCGGTTTGGTTTGGAATTTTTGAGATTTTTTTCCAGCACTTATATCCGGTAAATTTAACCTAAATACAAATTACAGAAAGTTGATAATTTTAGATCGCCTATTAAAGACATGTGGTACATTTGTGTAGGATTGAAGGCATCTTTCATTATTTATCCCAAAAAAGAAAGGTATCTTATCTTTCATGAAGTGTAAAGCTTAAGATTTGATTATTAATCACTATTTTATTGTTTGGTTTGTTGAGATGAACAATTTAAATGTGTATTTTATTTCAGCGTAAGGGACAAACGTGAGTAATTGAATCAGCTGGCTCCACTAATATCGAAATTATATGGTTAGTAAAGTTGATAAATGTCGTAGAATTATTCTGAATTCGAGTACAAATGAAGTCTCCTAAAAGTTCACAAAACCAACGAAAAAAGGTTTAAAAGGTTTGCTTTTGAGGTCACTAGACAACTTGTAGATTAGAAATATGAAATCGATCACTATATCCAAAGTAGGTAGAAACCGATTGCTGCATATATAATTATGTACGCATAGAATTTGAAGCTCGTCATTGATTAAAAGAATTTGAGAACATTATCGAGCTTGTGGACAAATCATTGAGATGTTGTTATGTCGACACGAGAGTGAGGCCGGATACAAGAGGGTTTGTGAGAGAGTGAAACTAAGAAAGGCGTGTAATTAACTTTGTTTACCCAAGTTTTTCCTGCCATGCTAATTACTATTCACCAGAAAAAGGCAAACATTCTCCATTGTAATACCCATGTAAGTTTGTATTCAATTAGGATTTTGAGAGATTTTAATTCTTTTAATGAATCTAGGGATATTCAATCAAGATTTTAAGTAATTGTCTGAAATTTAAGATGTATTCAATTATAATTTTAAGATAGTTTATTAAAATCCTTAGAAATCCAGGTGTAGTCATTTAAGATTTTAAAGAAGTTTCTGTTGACTTGTATTAGGATTCCTATAATTGTGGGATTCCTACTGTAATTGGTTTCCTAGTTTAGGATATAATTATTCTTTCCCTTATTCTTTCCCATATCTATATAGGGTTGTATATATACCTTGTTTTGATATGAAATAAAATTATCATTGAAAGGCATTCTTTCTTCTTGGCACCAGAGCCGGGTTAGAAAAACATTGAACCCTAAATTTTTTTTTTCCTGCCGTATACCTGATCCATTGCAGCGAGCACCCTTAGGGTTGTTGCTGCCGGTTCCCTGACTGATTGCAGCGAGCACCAGAGAAGGTGTTGCTGCCCTGACCGATTGCAGCGAGCACCAGATAGGGTGTTGCTGCCCTGTTGATTTGTCCAACGTGTTCTAGGTCCCATCACCGTTGCTGTTTTTTTTTTCTCTGCCTAGTTTGTGTCAGTCAACACCGAAGCAACAAAGAGATGGCTGAAGAAAAAGGGGCTGGTTCACAGATTGTTTCAGTGGCTGCTCCAATTATGGTGCAGTCAGAGAATTCAAGCTTTAATATTGGTATGGTTTTGGATGAAAAGAACTATGATTTATGGGCTCCCCTTATTCAAATTCATATTGCTGGAAGGAAGAAGATGGGATATCTTCGTGGGTCTATCAAAGCACCTAGCGAAGATGATCCTAAATATGATGATTGGTTTTCTGAAGATCAAAAAATTAAGAGTTGGCTTTTGTCTTCAATGAAGCCCGAGATTATGAAACGGTACATTTGGTTGTCCACATCGAAGGAGATTTGGGACTCCTTGAAGGCAGCCTACTTTGATGAGAATGACGAGGCTAGAATTTATTCGTTGAATCAGAAGGCATCCCGTCTACGTCAGAATGGCCGACCCTTAGCTACCTATTTTGGGGAGCTCATTGAGATCTTCCAAGAATTGGATCACTTTAATAAAGTATCCATGGAGTGTGAGAGTGACATCAAAGTGTTTCAGAAATCCACTGAGAGACAACGGGTCTATGTGTTTCTTGGTGGTCTCGATGATGGGTTTGATCAGGTGCATGGAGAAGTGCTGCGGAAGGATCCCCCACTTGGCCTGCAGGCTTCTTATGCCTATGTTCGTCGAGAAGCCGATCGAAAGGAAGCAATGAAGACAGAGGTTGACAAGGGGGAGTCTGCTGCCATGGCAGCAAGGGCCCGTGGATCATCTAGTGGGTCGAACCAAGAAGGGGTACAAAACCGGCCTGGATCAACTCGACCGAGCCAAACAAGCCGGGATCGTCCACAAGGTAAGTGCCCATACTGTGGCCTGACGGGACACTCCAAGAGTCGTTGTTTTGAGCTGATTGGATATCCCGAGAATTGGGATAAGACCCGTGATCCTCGGTGCAACAAATCTCGAGCCTCCATTGCTGAAACCAAGAATGATTCGGATCAGATAGCGGACAAGGCATCTGCCATGATAGCTGCGGCAGGAAGTGATGGTAAGGCACTCAGTACTTCTACTTCTGTTATGAATAATACATGGATAATTGATTCCGGAGCCACTGAACATATGACTTGTGATTCTAGACAGGTTCCATCACTAAAAACATCCACACAAACTAAGGTCAATGTTGCTAATGGTAATGTCGTCCCTGTTATTGGGGAAGGCGCTGTTTCCCTTTCCGATACCATGAAACTTGACACTGTTCTTGTGGTTCCCTCTCTAAATTATAATTTGTTGTCCGTTGCTCAAATAACCCTTGCCTTACATTGTTTGGTTATTTTTTGGCCCTATTTTTGTGTTTTTAAGGACATCCGGACGCGGAAGACGATTGGTTATGGTATTAGAAGAGGGAAACTTTATTACTTGAAGTTGACCACCAGTAGTTGTAGCTTGCTGACTCAAGCTCTTTCCGTTGATGATTCTCAAGGGGTTACTAATAAAGTGTCAGACATCTAGATGTGGCACCGGCGCCTTGGGCATGCTTCCTTTGGTTATCTGCATAAGTTATTTCCTAGTTTGTTTGTCAAGAATGATGTTTCTCAGTTTAAGTGTGATGTTTGTGAAATGGCTAAGAGCCATCGAACCTCTTTTCCTCCCAGTTTAAATAAAAGTATCGTTCCTTTTATGATTGTGCATTCTGATGTATGGGGACCGTCAAAAGTAGCCACTCTTGGTGGTGCTCATTGGTTTGTTACTTTTATTGATGATTGTACCCGCATGACTTGGGTTATTTTGTTAAAGTCGAAGAGTGAAGTTAGTTCGGCCTTCCAACAGTTTCATAAAATGATTGTTGTACAATACAACAGGAATATCCAGGTTCTTCGCAGTGACAATGGGGGAGAATATGTTAATATGGAACTTCGTTCATTCTTCGAGTTGCATGGTATTGTTCATCAAACCACGTGTCCGTATACTCCTCAACAGAATGGGGTTGCAGAAAGGAAAAATCGACACTTGTTGGAAATGGTTCGTGCTTCCCTACTTACGGCACATCTGCCGCTCCATTATTGGGGAGAGGCACTTACGTGTGCAACTTATCTTATTAATCGCCTTCCATCTCGAACTCTCAACTTCCATACGCCATTTCAGGCTCTCACATCTCAGACTAGCAGCCCCCCGACTCCCAATCTTCCCCCACGGGTCATCGGATGTGTTGCGTTTGTTCACCTCCATCCACCTCAATGGAAGACTAAACTTGAACCTAGAGCTCTTCGTTGTGTTTTCTTGGGGTATGCTACTACCCAGAAAGGGTATCGTTGTTATCATCCTTCGAGTAAAAAGATGTTTATTACTAAGGATGTGGTTTTTCACGAGACTGAAATGTTCTTTGGTTCCTCCCCGTCCTCACTTCAGGGGGAGTACCGCAATGATGAAGTTCTGACTCGCGATAATAGGGATGTGTTGAGCTTGGAGTACACGGCTTCTGGAAGAGGGCAACAGCCCACGGTACTTGGAGAAGGGCAGCAGCCAATGCCCGTGACACCTGGAGAAGGGCAGCAGCCCGTGTTTTCTGGGTTTAGTCCTACCGAGCAGCCTACTGAGGAGCAGCCCACGGGTCTCACGGGTATTGAGTTGGAAGATGAGATGCAGCCGCCCAATTGCCGTGAAACAGAGCAACAATTACTGTATGTGTCACGAGATACTACTTCTCATAACCAATCGTCTTCTACACCGAATGCACCCCCACTTCGTCGCCTTCCAGAGCGCATTAATAGAGGTATTCCCAAACCCACTTATGAGGCAGATCCTGAGTGTAAACACAAGTATTCCATGAGTGAGCCAAACTCTGATTCCAGAGTGAGATACCCATTAAATCATTATGTGTCTACCTGTCACCTATCAGAATCAAATAAGTCATTTGTATATCAATTATCTACTTTATCTATTCCTAACAATGTGCATGAGGCTTTAGCAGATTCCCGCTGGAAAGATGCAATGAACGAGGAATTGAGATCGTTGAAGAAGAATGCTACCTGGGAAATAACTGACTTGCCAGCCGGAAAGAAAACAGTGGGATGCAAATGGGTTTATACAGTAAAATATAAAGCCGACGGAATGGTAGATCGCTTTAAAGCAAGATTGGTGGCAAAGGGGTATACACAGAAATATGGCATTGATTACACTGATACGTTCGCACCAGTGGCAAAGATCAATACAGTTCGTGTTCTACTGTCCTTAGCAGCAAATCTGGATTGGCCTTTCGCAACAGTTCGACGTAAAAAATGCTTTCCTCCATGGAGATCTGACTGAGGAGATTTACATGGACCTTCTACCAGGGTGCAGTGATTCGGACAGACGGAAACAAAAGGTATGTAGGCTCAAGAAATCACTGCATGGATTAAAGCAGTCTCCGAGAGCCTGGTTTGGTAGATTTACCAAGGCCATGAGGGCATTTGGGTATATACAGAGTAATTGGGATCACACGTTGTTTCTGAAACACCAGAACGGAAAGGTTACGGCTCTAATTGTGTATGTGGATGATATGGTGGTTACTGGTGATGATCCTGTTGAGCAAGCAGCCTTGAAAAGTTATTTTTCCACAGAATTTGAAATGAAAGATCTTGGTCCTTTGAAATATTTTCTTGGGATTGAAGTATCAAGATGCAAGTTCGGGATATTTCTATCACAAAGGAAGTATGTTCTTGACCTGTTGGAAGAAACCGGTATGACAGCATGTAAGCCGATGTCTACTCCGTTGGCCGAATGAATGAAGTTGGGTATAGATCAGAACCAAGTACCGGTTGATAAAGGGAGGTATCAAAGGTTAGTAGGAAGATTAATGTACTTGGCTCACACTAGGCCTGATCTTGCTCATGCCTTAAGTGTGATTAGTCAATATATGCACAATCCAGGAGAACAACATATGAGTGCAGTTATGAGAATATTGAGTTACTTAAAGGGGAGCCCTGGTAAAGGAATTTTATTTCGGAAAAATGAGCATTTCAGAATTGAGTGCTATACGGATGCTGATTGGGCAGGATCGAGGGATGATAGACGCTCGACATCTGGGTATTTCACCTTTGTTGGGGGAAATCTAGTAACGTGGAGAAGCAAGAAGCAAAATGTCGTATCAAGGTCAAGCGCATAAGCCGAATTTAGAGGCATGGCACTCGGTATTTGTGAACTCTTGTGGCTTAAGTTTCTGTTGCAAGATGTGGGGGTCAAATAAGGTCTGCCTATGAAGTTATTCTGTGACAATAAAGCTGCACGGGATATTGCTCATAATCCTGTGCAACATGATCGGACCAAGCATGTAGAGGTTGATCGGTTCTTTATTAAAGAGAAGCTAGATAGTAAAGTAATTGAGGTTCCTCCCATAGGAACGGACGACCAAGTAGCAGATATTCTCACGAAGGCGGTTTCTAGTAACAAGTTCTCCAGATTTCTAGACAAGTTGGGCATGTGCAACATCTATGCACCAACTTGAGGGGGAGTGTTGACTTGTATTAGGATTCCTATAATTGTGGGATTCCTACTGTAATTGGTTTCCTAGTTTAGGATATAATTATTCTTTCCCTTATTCTTTCCCATATCTATATAGGGTTGTATATATACCTTGTTTTGATATGAAATAAAATTATCATTGAAAGGCATTCTTTCTTCTGTTTATAACATTTTAGTTGTATTCAATTAGAAATTGATTTTAAAGAATTTGAGAAAGTTAAGGAATTAGACGGAATTGAAGAAATTTCGTAGTGTATTTTAAGCATCGCAAATCTCACCTCTTCTTATGAGATTTCGAGGAAATTGAATCAAAATTTTATTTGGAATCTCTACTAATCAATTAAACTCCATAAAAATCCGTGAATTTATAAATCTATTAAAATTTCTCAAATTCTCAATTGAATACACCTTCTATATTTCATCTTTTTAACCTTTTCACTAACAATAATTTAGAAGAAAAAAAAAATATCAAAATTCAAAGTACTACGCTACTACTGCTCTTCTCTTTAACGTCGCTGACATGTAATTATAATTAACAACAACAACAACAACAACAACAAAGCCTTTTCCCACTAAGTGGGGTCGGCTATATGAATCCTAGAACGCCATTGCGCTCGGTTTTGTGTCATGCCCTCCGTTAGATCCAAGTACTCTAAGTCTTTTCTTAGAGTCTCTTCCAAAGTTTTCCTAGGTCTTCCTCTACCCCTTCGGCCCTGAACCTCTGTCCCGTAGTCACATCTTCGAACCGGAGCGTCAGTCGGCCTTCTTTGCACATGTCCAAATCACCAGAGCCGATTTTCTCTCATCTTTCCTACAATTTCGGCTACTCCTACTTTACCTCGGATATCCTCATTCCCAATCTTATCCTTTCTCGTGTGCCCACACATCCCACGAAGCATCCTCATCTCCGCTACACCCATTTTGTGTACGTGTTGATGCTTCACCACCCAACATTCTCTGCCATACAACATCGCTGGCCTTATTGCCGTCCTATAAAATTTTTCCTTGAGCTTCAGTGGCCTACGACGGTCACACAACACGCCGGATGCACTCTTTCCATCCAGCTCGTATTCTATGGTTGAGATCTCCATCTAATTCTCCGTTCTCTTGCAAGATAGATCATAGGTAACGAAAACGGTCGCTTTTTGTGATCTTCGCTAGATTGCTCCGGTCATTAGTGTGGATAAGTATATAAATGGATAGAGATAGGAAAGCAAACACAAGATGTACGTGGTTCACCCAGATTGGCTACGTCCACGGAATAGAAGAGTTCTCATTAATTGTGAAGGGTTTACACAAGTACATAGGTTCAAGCTCTCCTTTAGTGAGTACGAGTGAATGATTTAGTACAAATGACATTAGGAAATATTGTGGGAGAATGATCTCGTAATCACGAAACTTCTAAGTATCGGAGTGTGGTGTCGTCTTGACTTGCCTTATCTGTCTCATAGGTAGATGTGGCATCTTCTCTGGAAGTACTCTTCCTCCATCCAGGGGTGGTATCTTTAACTGGTGGAGATGCACAAGGTAATGTATCAATTTCACTTGAAGCTTACTTGTAGTTTCAGGCTTGGTCAAGCGCGATACAAACCATGTAGTAAGAGTCCCCCAAGTCGCCGAGCTAGGGGGTCTGCTGAAAGAGGTGACAGACAAGGTAAGCAATCAGAGCTCCGACTGATTGTTCACCTTCTCCCCATCTTGCAGCAGCATGAAGGATAAAGAGAAGAAAAATGAGAAGAGATGATATGAGATACTTTTGCTTTTGAAGAAGTAACTTTCCACAGGCTTATTCTTGAACTGAGCTGGAGGGTTTTCTGGTTTCCTCCAGAGTATAAGGCCGACTGAAGAATTTGAGGGTCAAAACAAGTCCATCAAATCTAGAGTACGTTCCACCCTGCTGATATGGGATACTTTTGCTTTTGACAGAGTAATGGATGTATCGGCACGTGTGCTGTTACGCTTGTCTCCACATGCTTCCTTGTATCCTTCGCACTTGCCCTATCTGTTCCTCAAGCAGATGCGGAATCTTCCCTGGAAACATAAGATGATGAAGATGAGTACTCGAGAGCAATGCCAGGTAAGTAATCAGGTAAGGGGTTCCAGGCAGTCAGTTCCTGGCTGGAAGCTTGATTCCAAGTGCTGACTGATTGCTCTCTTTCTCCTTGTCTTGCAGGTAAAAACAAGGCCAAAAGAAAAAACAGGGAAAAAGCATGATATGGGATACTCTTGCTTTTAACCCTGATGATATGAGATATTCTTGCTCTAGTATAGCTTGTTTGCAGAGGTATTATCGGGGGGAAAGAAAGCTGAATATTTCGAAAGGCTTTGTTGGGAGTGCCCTCTCAGATATGATGAAGGGTTGAGCATTTTTGCAGGTCTGCCTGTCCGTTGGGGATGGAGGTCGACATATATAGGAGTCTCCCTAACAACAAGTAGTAATGCTATTCCTTTACCCTGCTTGGTCATAGCACGGTAGTGGGAGCTGCCAGTTTCACATGTTTTAACTCTGTCAGAGCACTTTGAAAAAGTGGTCTGTGGTATCTGGCTCTCGAGATTCGGAGAACGATGCCTCTTCGATTTTTGAGAAAGCAATCATGCTGGGGGTCTGACTCTCGAGATTCGGAGAGCAGTGTCTCTTCGATTTTGAGGAAGTAATCATGTTGGGAGTCTGGCTCTCGAGATTCGGAAGGCGGTGCCTCTTCGATTTTGGAGCAAGCAATCTTGTTGGGAGTGTTGTCTTGAATGTGAGTAAAGGTTGGACATGTTTGCTAGTCTACCTTGCCACGAAGCACAAAGGTTGACACACAGGGACTTTCCAATTATCCAGCAATGGTACTGTTCCTTTACCCTCTCTTCGATTTTGAGAAAGTAGTCATGTTGGGAGTCTGGCTCTCGAGATTCGGAGGACGGTGCCTCTTCGATTTTGGAGCAAGCAATCTTGTTGGGACTGTTTTCTCGAATGTGAGTAAAGGTTGGGCATGTTTGCTAGTCTACCTTGCCACGAAGCACAGAGGTTGACACACAGGGACTTTCCAATTATCCAGCAGTGGTACTGTTCCTTTACCCTTGTGGGTAATAATATGGTAGCTAGACCTTCAAAATTTATGTGTCTAAACTTTGTTAGTGCTGTTTCTTTGCTATTCTTTTACCTTTCTTGGTCAGAGCGATGTAGTGGGAGCTGCAAGCTTCACGTGCTCAACTTTGGCAGAGAACTTTGGCAAAGTGATCTGTGGTACCCATGAGTTATTGTTGCGTGTGGGAAGTGGGTGATTGAACAGTAAGATTCATGTGCTTTCTACTTCACCAGAAGTCTTCGACAGAATGCCCATAATTTCTGCAAAGCTGAGTGTGCGTGTGACAGGTGCTGACAAGGCTAGAAAAGTAGATGCCTCTTCGATTTCTGAGATCGGCCCTCGTGGTCTCTGAGCAGCCCAGCTTTTGAGAAAGCGAGCGCCTCTTCGATTGATTCGGAGAACGGTGCCTCACCGATTTTTGAGAAAGCAATCATGCTGGGGGTCTGGCTCTCGAGATTCGGGGAGCAGTGTCTCTTCGATTTTTGAGAAAGTAATCATGTTGGGAGAGTGGCTCTCGAGATTCGGAGGGCGGTGCCTCTTCGATTTTGGAGCAAGCAATCTTGTTGGGAGTGTTTTCTCGAATGTGAGTAAAGGTTGGGCATGTTTGCTAGTCTACCTTGCCACGAAGCACAGAGGTTGACACACAGGGACTTTCCAATTATCCAGCAATGGTACTGTTCCTTTACCCTCTCTTCGATTTTTAAGAAAGTAGTCATGTTGGGAGTCTGGCTCTTTAGATTCGGAGGACGGTGCCTCTTCGATTTTGGAGCAAGCAATCTTATTGGGAGTGTTTTCTCGAATGTGAGTAAAGGTTGGGCATGTTTGCTAGTCTACCTTGCCACGAAGCACAGAGGTTGACATACATGGACTTTCCAATTATCCAGCAGTGGTACTGTTCCTTTACCCTTGTGGGTAATAATATGGTAGCTATACCTTCAAAATTTATGGGTCTAAACTTTGTTAGTGCTGTTTCTTTGCTATTCTTTTACCCTTCTTGGTCAGAGCGATGTAGTGGGAGCTGCAAGCTTCACGTGCTCAACTTTGGCAGAGAACTTTGGCAAAGTTATCTGTGGTACCCATGAGCTATTGTTGCGTGTGGGAAGTGGGTGATTGAACAGTAAGATTCATGTGTTTTCTACTTCCCCAGAAGTCTTTGACATAATGCCCATAATTTCCGCAAAGCTGAGTGTGCGTGTGACAGGTGCTGACAAGGCTGGAAAAGTAGGTGCCTCTTCGATTTCTGAGATCGGCCCTCGTGGTCTCTAGGGAGCCCAGCTTTTGAGAAAGCGAGCGCCTCTTCGATTTCTGAGATCGGCCTTCGTGGTCTTTGAGCAGCCCAACTTTTGAGAAAGCAAACGGCTCTTCGATTTCTGAGATCAACCCTCGTGATCTCTAAGCAGCCCAACTTTTGAGAAAGCAAACGCCTCTTCGATTTCTGAGCAGGCGCCTCTTTGATTTCTGAAGCTCCGTCGAGTGCAGATTTTTATAGAGGCTGGCATTAAGTTCCAAAGCACACTTGAATCTCCACCAGTAGAAGCTTCATTCTTGCACTTCTAAGATCTTGATTTGTCCGACCTCTTCTCTCTTCAACACCTTTGAAAATGTCTGGCCCCTCCGACCGTCGTTTTGACTTGAACCTTGTTGAAGAGGCAGCCCCGCCTTCTCCAGACAACATATGGCGCCCATCCTTCGTCTCCCCAACTGGTCCTCTTACCGTTGGGGATTCCGTGATGAAGAATGATATGACTGCTGCGGTGGTGGCCAGGAACCTTCTCACTCCCAAAGATAACAGACTACTTTCCAAACGGTCTGATGAGTTAGCTGTTAAGGATTCGCTGGCTCTCAGTGTTCAGTGTGCAGGTTCTGTGTCTAATATGGCCCAACGCCTATTTGCTCGAACCCGCCAAGTTGAATCATTGGCGGCTGAAGTGATGAGTCTCAAACAGGAGATTAGAGGGCTCAAGCATGAGAATAAACAGTTGCACCGGCTCGCACATGACTATGCTACAAACATGAAGAGGAAGCTTGACCAGATGAAGGAAACTGATGGTCAGGTTTTACTTGATCATCAGAGATTTGTGGGTTTGTTCCAAAGGCATTTATTGCCTTCGTCTTCTGGGGCTGTACCGCGTAATGAAGCTCCAAATGATCAACCTCTGATGCCTCCTCCTTCTAGGGTTCTGTCCAGTACTGAGGCTCCAAATGATCCCCCTCCGGTGCCTTCTCTTTCTGGGGCTCTACCGACTGCTGAGACTTCTCCTAAGCAACCTTTGTGAAGGCTCCCTCTTGTGTGTTTATTTTGACTCATGTATATGTACATATTTGTAGCTTATCGGGGATATCAATAAATAAGCTTTCCTTCATTTCAACGTATTGTGTTAAATACACCAAAGCCTTCTTCGCTAAGTTCTTTGAATTTTCTTTTGTTGAAGCTTGTATGTTGAAGCTTTCTGAGTGGAGCATGTAGGTTGGGGTAGTGTTCCCTTAATTTCCCGAGTGAGGAAAACTTCTTGGTTGGAGACTTGGAAAATCCAAGTCACTGAGTGGGATCGGCTATATGAATCTTAGAACGCCATTGTGCTCGATCCTGTGTCATGTCCTTCGTTAGATCCAAGTACTCTAAGTCTTTTCTTAGAGTCTCTTCCAAAGTTTTCCTAGGTCTTCCTCTACCCCTTCGGCCCTGAACCTCTGTCCCATAGTCGCATCTTCTAATCGGAGCGTCAGTAGGCCTTCTTTGCACATGTCCAAACCACCGTAACCGATTTTCTCTCATCTTTCCTTCAATTTCGGCTACTCCTACTTTACCCCGGATATCCTCATTCCTAATCTTATCCTTTCTCGTGTGCCCACACATCCAACGAAGCATCCTCATCTCCGCTACACCCATTTTGTGTACGTGTTGATGTTTCACCGCCCAACATTCTGTGCCATACAGCATCGCCGGCCTTATTGCCGTCCTATAAAATTTTCCCTTGAGCTTCAGTGGCATACGGCGGTCACACAACACGCCGGATGCACTCTTCCACTTCATCCATCCAGCTTGTATTCTATGGTTGAGATCTCCATCTAATTCTCCGTTCTTTTGCAAGATAGATCCTAGGTAACGAAAACGGTCGCTCTTTGGTATTTCTTGATCTCCGATCCTCACCCCTAACTCGTTTTGGCCTCCATTTGCACTGAACTTGCACTCCATATATTCTGTCTTTGATCGGCTTAGGCGAAGACCTTTAGATTCCAACACTTCTCTCCAAAGGTTAAGCTTTGCATTTACCCCTTCCTGAGTTTCATCTATCAACACTATATCGTCTGCGAAAAGCATACACCAAGGAATATCATCTTGAATATGTCCTGTTAACTCATCCATTACCAACGCAAAAAGGTAAGGACTTAAGGATGAGCCTTGATGTAATCCTACAGTATTTCTCATTTTTCTATAATTTTGTTTTTCCTGTAACGTGGGGGCAGGGCTAATTAACTAGCCGATGAACAATCAACTATCATGCGGAAGAATCACAGAAACAACAAGCAGGCCGATCGATCGATCGAAGGTGCAGGTGGTGACTCTGACTCTGACTCTGACTCTCTGTGGTGGAGGTAGCTTTCAGGACAGTGCATGATTGATCCAAGAACAACAAGACAAATCGGAAACCACAAGTCAATTATTTTTTATGGCTTCTTCTGGTCGTACAAAGACAGATCGGCCCTCCATGTTAGGGCTAACCCCATTTCAATGTGAGCGTACCAATAATGGCAATGGACTTTACACCAATACCTTTCTGCCATACATTACATTTCAGACATTATCCTCATGTGTTGGAGTATTTATTCGTTCGATGATTCGATCCACTAATTTATTAATATAGCAGAAAATAGGAATATATTATATATAGGTTTTTTAGCTAAATAGTATAATTTTTTACTTTGATCCTTGAGATTTAAAATCGATAGAACTGATCCATGAGTTTATCTATCATCAATCATTTTAGTTAACCTTGAACAAACTCTGTTAACTAAAGAGAAAATGACAAAGTTACCCTCAATTTTTGTCAAAACATTTTGAATCATTGGTTATTATAAATTGAGAGTATTTTTGTCATTCTAGTCCTTTTTTAACAAATATTTTTCACAAAATGATCAAAATAATTTATGATGGACAAACTTAGGGATCACTTTTATGGTTTTCAAATCTCAAAAATCAAAATGAGGAGTTATATCAATCTCGAGACCACTTTAATTAAAATGCCCTTTATATATAAGTGCATGTTCTCCATATCATGTTATGACAAACAAAACCTTTTTTTTTTTTTTTTTTTTGAAAACAACAAACAAAACCTTTTTATTATTGGATACTGAAGATAATCTAAGGTAATTCTCATAATCATGTGCCATCCTAGCACATATCATACTAATCAAAGGTCACTAACTAATTACTGTTCTAGTAATATTTTCTTGTTTTCAACATTAGAATAGCTCTTTAATTGAGATCTCGACTCTTCCCATAGTACAAAAGAAATTGTTTTTATATTTATTTTCCATAAATATGTACCTTGAATATGATATGTCTATTGGACGCTAATTCAGTTCTACTATTTATTTTTTATTTTTTATAGATGGATCAATAAACAATTAGAGACATTGAATAATATATTTATTTCGTTTATAAATTATAAGATTGACACTATCGCTAAATTCATCTAAATTATAAAAATGAAATTCAAACTTGCGTGTGAGTGCAAATAGAAAAACACAGTATTTCAACAAACTTAATTAACTAACCTATATCAACAATTCTTATTCAGTTTGTGTTGAAAATTTGTAGTAAAGTAGCAAGAAAAAAGTGACAATATTACACATGCAGCCTAATTAACCATCCATATATATAGACTACATAGTCGTGACTCGTGGGCCTCCCCTCACCTCTGACTCTCACTGAAAAGCAGACCGAGCTCCTAACAAGATATGAATTTTGCTAGTATCATTCCTAATAAGTTGTAGAAAATACGTTTTCTGTCCATACAAGTTATATGGACGAGGCATGTACTTTCTACAACTTATTGAGACTTGATTATTGACACTTGCATGAGAGCCATGCATGGATATGTAGTCATTCATTCTTTAACATCACCGCCCTTATATGTCATCTTTATACCGTATAAATTCTAATTTGAACCGTTTATTTTATTGATCATTATTTAATGATATTCCCGATTGAAAAATAAATAAAATAAAAAATTATCTAATCATTCATATGTATTGAACAAATTAATGATTTTAACTTTAGTGTAATGTTAGGGAAACCAAATTTTTATCAAATTATATAAACCAAATGATGTGACTGTTTATGATTGAATTATTAATTAAGTATCGATTAACGTGCTTATTTTCTATTGGTGACACATAATTGGATTTGCAAATTTAGTTTTGAAAATTTGATTTCCCTAACATTATCCAATTAAAAGAAAGATAATGCTAGGAAGACTAAATTTTGTAAACTAAATGATATAAGAGTTGATGATTAAATTACTACTGAAGACGTGTTCATTCATATTGGTGACACATAATTTAGTTTGCAAATTTTATCTATAAATTTAGTCTTCCTAACATTACTCTTAAAAGAATGTTTGCATGCTTGCTAAACCATTTATTAGTCTAGCTAGTCAGATTTGGTTCCGTGTTGTATATATATGGTCCAATGGCCCCTCCAGTTCCTCATTTATCATAAAACATCAATTAATTAAAGGAAAACTAACGAAAAGATAAAAAAAAACTTTAGTTTTAATGAAAAATGACAAATAAATGTGTAGTAAATAGTACCAGGAAAAGGTAAAAATGTGGTTTTTCGTTAAAAGTGAACAGTACCAAGAATGTTTCGTTAAAACTCTCATTAATTAAACATCAATCAACGGCCTAAGAGTGATTAAGAGGTCCATTTCAAGACAACCAAAATAGCTAAGGTCTTATTCATATAACATAAAAGGAATATGGTTGAACCACCCCGCAGCCTCCAGTTGGAGTAAACCTGGATGACCCATTCTAAGACACATTGCATGCAACGTTTATTCCATAATTTACACTAAGAGATCTTTTCGTGTACACGAACACAAATCGGTACATCATGTATCATAATATAAATGAAGAAAAAATATAATTATCAATGTCTTTCACTTATAGTATGATTGTATTAACTTTCACGTTTTGAATATACTGAAAAATCTCTTCTAGACTCTCATATATTGCATGCTAGCTTGCGATGCTTGTGAGAAAAAAGAAAGATGGCTGAAAACTTTGTTGAATTAGTCAGTATAAAACTTAATAATTAGTCAGCAGAGTGGTGTCTTCCAATTCAAAATATGGTGGCCGCAAAGGTTTATTTGTGGTTTCTAAATTAAGCTCTATTTTTTATCAATTAAGTAACAATCAGTATGTCTCCAAGTGCTATATGTGGTTCCAGCTCACCTTATTATATTAATAGCTCGTGTAATAATATGTAATTAGAATGAGAGAGAGTGAACTAAGGAGGAGTTAGAATAGGGTGAGATTAGAATCAGATTCCTATTAAAACAGTTTATTAAAATTTTCTAGAATCAGAGTAGAAATGGTACGTACTGAACCATATAAGTTGTTTACTCAATTCATATGAATCAAAATGAAAATCAATGTGATTACTAGAATGATCCTATTCTAAGTGATCTATTTTATATGCTAATATTTTTTAATTGTTTTTGTAAAACTTAACAAAAAAAATGAAAACGTTGCGAGAAAAGTTAAAGTTCTTTTCATTTTTGATTTTTGATTTTTTTGGCTTTGAGAACAAAACCTAGCAAAAGAGAAAGGTTATGTCCCCTGTGACCCTCTCCCGTATCTATCTTGTCCACTTTCCGCACCCTATAGCCGCCACCACCTCTCCTCACCTCCTTCAATTCTTTGATTTTATGGGAAAACCTGTTTTGATTTGAGTTGGAGGATGTTGAATTTTGTTATCCCATCAATAAATAAGAAACTAGGTACTCAAGATCTATATGAGATTAAATAAAATTTGGATCCGTTAAATCCATGGCAAGTGTGAGAGAATGACTCTTTACATACACACCCTAATTAATCATTGTCATGTAATATTGATTATGAATTTTCATCTAATTATTGTTGGAGAATAGAGTCCCACATTAGAGAATACAAAAAATAATATATAATTTATGTAGAAATTGTACTTCTGATATCACCGAGATTTTTTGTGATAAAACTCGAAACCTAGCAATAAGCGGTTGGATTGAGACAATATTAGTGGTACAGATGGTGGACCACTTAACGTAAAAAGTTTATCTATTTATTTTTCAATACAATGACATTGAGGTTCTGATTTTGAATTCTCATGTATGTGATGGTGATTCTTATGCTGCTCCATGCATGAATATAAACGAATGAAATTAGATAAAGAATTACATGCTCTCATGTATCTTTCACCCAGCTCCAAGCTAAATGATCAGTTGATAATTATACACCGGATGAAATCAGTAATAATTGTGCTTTCAATTGCTTAGCTCGGAGTGTCGTGCCACTAAAGTTGTCTCCATATGTGAATCCGATTGAATCACACATCATTAGTGCTTCCTTCGATGTTCATGATTGAATTTTATTTGGTAATGTTCGAGTAAAAGAGAGTGCTTTTTTTAAATAGTGTTGTGTTTTTCATTGATACGAAGGGATTGTGTACAATTGATATGATCAATCAGTTCCTTGTAAAGTGGAGTTGACGTACTAACTAGGCAAATATATAAAAGGTAAATATACAACAAATCAGGAATTCGTTTTCAATGATTTTTCAATACTCCTTCAAGTTGGTGCATATATTATGCGAACGAATTCCAAGTCATATCTCTGTATTCTACTTCTGCACTAGAACAGACAACCACATTATGTTTCTTACTCCTCCATGTAACCAAGTTATCCCCAATAAATGTTAGGTAACCTATGTTGAGCGCCTATTGTCAATAGAACCAGCCAAATCTTCATCAATATAACCTTCAACTCTAAGATGGTTATTCTATTTAACAAAATTCCTTTAGCCAAGCCTCCCTTCAAATAACGCAAAATTCTCATTACCGTATTCATATGTGTTGTTCTCTAGGATCATGCCTATATTGAATTACCGCACTCAAGGCATAGGCAAGGTTCGACCTTGTGTGTGCCAAGTACATTAAACGATTTGCTAACTTTTGATATCTCTTTTTGTCAACTCGGCTTACTAACCCTTGGTATCTCCCCTTGTCAACCGGTACTTGATTAGGATCAACACTAAGTTTTAATCCTTGCTCTAATGGTGTAGCTACTGGCTGACAATCTGACATGCCCGTTTCGTGCAACAAACCTATAATATATTTTTGCTCTGTGATAATAAGCTCATTAGCTTAGTCTTACTTCACTATTGAGAAACGAAAGAAGAAAATTCCATAACTATTTCTCGATGCCTCAATCCCTAGAAATATGTAAAGGATCTAAGGTCCTTCATCTCTAATTCTCTATAACAGTATTTTTGCAAGGTCGCACGTTCTTCCAGATCATTCCATGTTACCACCATATCATTTGCATACACAATATGTGCGGTGAGTTTCCCACTTCGCATTTTCAGGAACAGAGTATGATGGGAGTTACTTTGTCTGCAACTAGAATGGTCTCACATATTTTGTGAATCTTTCAATCCATGCTCAAGGACATTGTTTCAAACCATACAAGGATTTCTTTACATGCACACCTTTATTTTGTTTTTATCTTGAGCATTACATCCTAGTGGAAGATCCATATAAATCTTTTCTTTCAAATCTCCAAGAAGAATTCTTCACATCAAACTATTGTAAAGGCCAATTAAAAATGGCAACCAAGGACAACAAAACACAGACTGTGTTGATCTTGGCCACATGGGCAAATGTATATGTATAGTCGATTCCATATTTATGAGTGTACCCTTTTAGCTACCAGTCTCTCCTTAAAGCAATCCACCATCCCATCAGTTGTGTACTTCACATTATAGACTCATTTGCATCCCATAGATTTCTTGCCAATTGGGAAGTCTATGATCTCCCAAGTCACATTCTTCTACTAAGACTTCAAATCTTTATTCATTGCTGCTTGCCAACATAGATCAATTAAAGTCTCTTGCACACTGTTAGGAATAGATACAATAGACAATTGATACACAAATGACTTATTTGATTTTAACAAGTGATTAATAGACGCATACTTAATAGGTATAACACATTAGACTCAGGGTTTGATTTCTTCATCGAATACTAGTATTGCACTAAGGGTCAGCTTCGTAAATAAGTTTAGGAATACATCGGTTCACACGGTTAGGGAGACAACATTGTGGTGGTGCATACGGGCTCAAGACAATTGATATTATTATTAGGGCTCAGAAGTGGTGAGACCGACAATGAGGTAACTAGCGACAGTGAGAAAGCAGGTAGTTAACTGTCCTGCGTCGACTCGTTCCTTTCAAGGTTTTCAACAATGTTTTTTATATGAATGATCACCATTTGTCTCCAAAATGTTACCAGTTAATTCCAAGTCATTCACAACATTATTTTCTTGTGAATGGACACCACTTGTTCCAAGTCATCACTACTTAAATCCAAATCATTTACAATATTGGTATCTGAATTACTATAATTAAGAGTTTGAACATTCATCTAATTCTCCCCTTTGAAGTGAGGACTCAAGATTGTCAAAAAATAAATCATTCTCATGAAAGGAAACATCCATGGTGACAAACATATTTTTCGTCAAAGGGTGATAACAATGATATCCTTTTTTATCTAAAGCATACCCCATAATCACGTACCGTAAGACATAGAACATGATTGATGAGATACGTGATGGAAGTGAGATCTTCTCTCTAATAGGACAAGTGCATCAAGCAAGGAAGCATGATCAATCTCCATAAGCTGACGGTTCTTTCTTTCTGCAATCCTATTTTGTTGTGGAGTATGTGGACATGTAATTTGATGAGCAATACCATGATGATCAAGAAAAGCTTGAAATATAGAGTTCACATACTCGCCCCTATTATCACTCCTGAAAATATGTATTTGTGAATTATGTTGTACTTGTACCATTTTGTGAAATTTCTAAAACAAAGAACTTCACTTTTAGACTTCATCAAACAAACCCAAGTCATACGTGTTCAATCATCAATAATGATAACGAACCAATGAGCATCGCCTAATGTAGCAATTTTAGATAGGGCTGGTTCGGTATGGGATGCCGAACCAAAAACTATGTCCTGATTCTTAAACCAAAGTTTTCGGGAATCCCAATTTCAAGACTGATCCCAAACCAAATTTTCAAGAATCCTGAAATAGTTTCGAGATTTCTGGACAAATCGGGAATCCCGAAATAGTTTTGGGCTATTGGGCTAAAACTTGACATATTGGGCTTTTGGGCTAAAATTTTAGTGAGGGATAGTTGGGTACATGCTGTCTGCTCATACCCCAAACCCTAGAGCCTTTGCATTTGACTACTTAATCAAATCTTGAAAGTAAAACTCTCTGTCGACATACAATAGAACCATGCATCTATAGATCGAGTTATACAAGATTATATATGTTGTCGGCTACCTCTCTGATAATTTCCCAATCGAAGTCAAACTAATTTTATCGTATCTTTTGTTTATGTAGCAAACTTGATCTTGTGTACTGTGTTTTTGTCAAATTTATATGTTGCCCTATTGAAGTTGTAATACACATTCAGATAAGACTTAACTTCATCGACAATTTTGATTCATATATAGTTTCCACTCACTAAATCAAAGATCAGTGCTTGATAATGTTCTTAAAAAGACTCATCATGTTAGTGGCAAAGCAATCATAATAACATAGAAGACTCGGAAATTGCATATTGTTTCTAGACCAACATATGAAAAGTTGAAAACAATAACACTACTAATAAAGCAATGCAAAATGCTTGCCTCCAAATCCTTGGAGGTAGTGTTAAAGACCCCAAAAACTAGTTGAGAAGAATGTTCAACCAGCAATGCTTTCTTTGCTAAAGCTAAGGCCTATAAAAATGGTAGAATCGATTATTTATGAGCTCCAATGTCTAGCAAATTTGTGACAAATTCAAAATGAAAGACAATAAGAATGAAGTGTAAATGTTCGAGGAAAAAACCGATGGAAATTACTTTATTTCTTATGAAAATTGGTGAGAAGAACATGCTCAGAGGGTAGAAACACTAAAATTTCTAATACTATCGTTTAGCCATTACATATCTTCTACCTCAATATCAGTTCCAAGTGCTAAATTTCACAAACCCTAATCTAGAATTCGAACCCTAAATTAAATTTCAAAATCTAAATTAATTCCAAAATTTACCTGATTTGGGGGAGAATCGGTGCACAGTGCACTGGAATCTGGATGAAGAAATTGAGAGAGAGATAGATCAAAAAGGTGAGCAGCGCCGATCGTCGTGGCTCTGCCTCTATGCCGTGAAGGAAAGCTTATCCATAGTGAGGGTCTGAGGGATGAGAAGTTGAGAGAGATAGATCAGAGAGGTGATAGGTCAGTCGAGAGAGAAGTGAGTCACTTATGTGATGTGGGTGTGGCCAGATTCAAAGATAGAGATAGAAATTGGCGAGGAGGGTGGTGAGGTGAGGTCTGAGCTAAGGTGAGGTCAAGTCGAGAGACGGAGAAAGAGAGTGATTGAGTTTCTGAGGGTTTGATTTGTATTTAATGGTCGAGATTAAATCTCAACCAAATCCGACAGTTGTTACAATTCTAAATATATATATTTAAAATTAAATAATTTTTTTTTTTATTTCGGTTCGGTTCGGGATTACCAAAAGAATGAAAATGTGAGACCGATTTCCATATAGAAAGTTCAGGATCGGTTCGGTATTTGGTACCGAAATTTTTGGGATTTTCAGTTTGGAATTTTTTCGGTTTGGTTTCAGGATTTTTTCAGTTCGGTTTGGAATATTCGGTATTTTTTTTCCACCCCTAGTTTTAGATGGTCCCTAAATATCAGAAAGGATTATCATAAATGAAGTTGAACACTTATTTAAACTTGATGGAAACGAAGTATGATAAATTTTAGCCAGTTCACAAATATCACATTCAAAACTAGAAACATCATATTGAAGAGATACGCTAGAAAACAAATCCTACAAATAACCGGAAAAAGCATGTCCAAGGCGACGATGCCACAACCAAACATCTGAATTTTAATTCTTCTCCTCGTGAGAACGTTCCACGGAAAGAGCTTGAGTTAACAAACTAGTATTGTTAAATATTACCTCCAAGTAGTAGATTTTTCCCTTTATATTGGCATAACCTATCATCTTGAAAGTCCGAATGTTCTTAAAAACACAAAAATAAGGGCAAAAGGTCACGAGACAATGTAAAGGCGACAATGATTTGAGCAGCAGATAATAAATTATAATCTAGGGAAGGAACTAGAAGTACGATATCAAGATTAAGGGTATTGGAAAGCGATATAACGCCTTCCCCAATAATGTGGGCAGCATTGCCATTGGCAACACTCTCAACAATTTTGGTGAATCGTTTTAGGGCATGTACCTTCCTAAAATCACAACTCATATGTTCAGTAGCACTAAAAATAATTATTCATGTATAATTCGTAACAAAAGCAGAAACATTTAAAACTTTATCATCGTTACCTGAGTTAGTGAGCAATGCAAACACTTTCTTGTTTATATGTTCATAATCTTCCTTAGTTTCGACAATCGTGGCACACAACTTGTTCTTCCTTAGTTTCGACAATCGTGGCACACAACTTGTTATAGCGGGGATCACGAGTCTTGTACCAATTATCAAGATAGCCAACAAGCTCGGAACATTGATTTTTGAAATGTCCCTTCAAGCCACAGTGAGGAGATTTGCTAGGTACACGATAGGAGGAATAACTAGGTGTATTTTGTTGGTCCAATTGTCCGGGCGAAGAATTTTGTTGGCTCTTGCCAATTAAGTGAAAGGTTGAATCAACCATATTAACATAAGTATTTTGTCCAAAGGAGAAATTTTTATGTGTACCACTTGGTTGATAGAAGTGGACTCCTTAGTTCACGTGCTCCATTTACGATGTGTTTTATAATACCTCTCTATTTATATTATAACATGTAGTGTATTGAGTTGCTTTTCGAGTAAAAGAAAAACCTCTCCCTTCAAAGAACATCAGTAAACTATGTACGGGATAAACCTGGACCTAGACGGCAGATTTGATATTTTGACCACACACCATATGAAAAAAGTTGTTGAATGAGCCACCAAAATTTACCTTGAAAAAGTAATTACCACTCTTTCTTTTCTTGGTAGGAAAACTGTTTCCCATTATATAAGAATCCATGATTCCAAAGTTTGTAAAACATGAGGTTGGATCAACGCCACATGCACACTTCCAAAGACTAGAGCTCAACCAAAGATTTCCCAATGCCTGCCTGCCTGTAAAAAAAGTATTAAAATATTGAAAGTGCAGTCTGTCTCTCATTCCATGTGAAGGCTCCTCTCTCTTTCTCTCTCCTCCTCTCTCTCTCTCATACATTATATAAGAAGCCGTTTCGGAAACCTTTTGCCTCACTCCTCGTCCTTTTTTGTTGTTCCCTCCTGATTTCTTGTCCTGAAAGTCGAAAAACTGAAAATTGTGGATCGGAACCCAAGGGAATGGGTTTCCTGTTCAGAGCTCTGTTTTTTACTCTGTTTTTAGTTTCCCACCAAACAAAAGCACAGGTATTCAATTCCTCCTACAATAATGCTCTTCCGTCTGCTTCTGCTACCAGTACTAGCAGCTCAGTGGCCAGAAAGCTCGCAGGAAAATGCAACTGGTTCCGCGGTACATGGGTCTACGATGCTTCTTCTAAACCCCCCTACTACTCTTCCACCTGTCCCTTCGTAGATCCGCAGTTCGACTGCTTAAAGTACGGCCGTCCCGACACCGCTTTCCTCAAATACCGATGGCAACCCTTCTCCTGCGCCCTTCCAAGGTACTCAATTCGGTAATTCAGCGTGAGAGGTGTACAACGGGCCGAGCTGGCAGTAGTTGCAATGCGAACTCAACTTAACCAAAGCTGAGCTCAATTGTGAATTCTGACTAGTACAGAAAATGAACGGTCATGATTGAGTTAAGAAGATACTGTTTTTGTTTTTGTTTTTGCAGGTTCAATGGGTTGTATTTCTTGGAGAAATGGAGGGGGAAGAAGATCATGTTCGTGGGAGACTCACTGAGTTTCAATCAGTGGGTGTCATTAACATGTATGCTTCATGCATGGGTGCCAAATTCTAGGACTTCATATGTTAAGAAAGATGGTTTAGCTTCAGTCACATTCCAGGTAATTCTAACTTTTTTTTTGGGGGGAAATAGATAATTCCAACTTGCTAATTCCTTGTTCAAGTCTTTGTTTTTACTTTTTTTCTGTTTTTTTTTTTTTTTTTTTTGGTGTGTTTGAAATCACTTTATAAATTGAATAGAATCATTGGATGAAATAGTGCTTTGCATGTTTTGTCCCTTTTCACTCTTTAGCTTTCAAGAAAAGGCAATTAAAGTTTTTTTCTTCCCTTCAAAATTTTTTTGGAAGAAAATTGAGTTTTATAAGTCTTGAGTCAATCACAATCTACAATAGCTGGATTTGAATGATTAGATTTTAATGGTGACGTTTTAACCGTTTAATTATCATTGCATAACATACATTAGTATACTGAAAAAAAGAAACCGTAATTCATGCTATACTAGTAGTAAGTAGTAGTAAATGATTCATATGAGAGGTGGCGAGATTGATTGAGTTGATTTCTATAGGAATTGTGTTGTGTGCGCGTGTGTGGAGTGTGTGAAAGCAGTTAAACGGGGAGCGTGATTGGTGTTTATTAGGCCTTTTCACTGTGCAGGGAGGCTACGTCAGAGGTTATTCTTTCCTGCCTCAACAAAAATGAAAATAATAACAAAACTAAACAAAAATTGAATTTGCTTGCTATGTATTTTTGTGGGGAAATTTCAAATGATAATGATAGGAGGACTATGTATTGCTGAAAACAACTTACATGTGACACATGATATTCGGTATTAATGACATAAGAATATATGAACAAAATTTATACGTGTTTTTATTTTATTGACATGACACACCATTTAAGTTAGTAATGATATTGTATTATTGTTTGGATTATATGTGAACCAAACTAACCTATTGATGAATAAATAAGAAAGACAAACAAATAGTTCAATGTCATTACTAGTGTTGGCCACTCAATACAAGACACTCATTTTTGTGATAGGTTCTTACCCACTATTGCTAGAAATATTTTTCTATTTGATTGTACTAAGAACGGTTGTACTAGAGATTTCTCTCTTTAATTAGATTTATTTTTCTATATATATATATATAATAAAATAAAAAAGAATACGTTGAAAGTTGCCATTCTTTTCAAAGTTGTGTTAGATTGAAGTTTGTAACACTCAATTCTAGTGCCTTAATTGACAAAGATGGTAATCATCCATCCATTGCGTTTGCAGCATATGGTCTTTCCAAATTTAGACATGTAGTTAGCTAATATAACATATATGACACGACACTCCCATCATAGGATGACCCACTTAACCAATCATTAAGCCAAAATGAAAACTTGTATTTGTTCTTAGATCTGTAATTTTATTCATTTAGTCTTCAACAATATTATCCTTGTATTAAAAATGGACTTTTGGAGGTAGGCAGACTTTGTGAGTCCGCGACTGTAGGTGCAGAGATGAATACTCTTTATTTACTTAATTATAAGTTTTTTTAATTAACTAGTATTACAATTTAATAGTATATTTCAGCACTTGTAAATGAGAAATTTTAAATTCAACTCACATAGATAACGATGACGTATTATATTTGTGTTGAGTTGGATGTTTAGTTAGTCCGCACTCCATTGTATGGCCTAATCCTATCTTCATCGTATGACAGAAAGAATAAGCATCACTTATAAAACTAATAACAATTGAGTGCGCACAAATGTTTTCACTATGTTGGACCACCTAACAGCTTTCACTATTATTTTCAAGTATTGAGCTAGATATATATGGTATGGTATTTAACTTTGATAATTTCACAAATTAAAAAACAAAAAAAAATTGTAATTTTGTTTTTAAAAAGTAATATTTTTGTTGGACTGCAGGACTATGGAGTACAAATACTGCTGTATCGCACACCATACTTGGTAGATCTTGTCAACGAGAAGGTTGGACGAGTGTTGAAGCTTGACTCAATTACGGATGGCAACGCATGGAGAGGCATGGACATGTTGATCTTCGACACGTGGCACTGGTGGACTCACACTGGAAGAGCACAGCCGTACGTATATATATGTATATGTATATGTATATGTATATGTGTATATATATATATATATATATTATATAGTTCACATGCACTGTTTTGTTGTTTTTATTAACGTACGAAGAGGGTGACAATAATATTTGGGGCGCCTGCTGCCTGCTGCCTGCTGCCTGCTGCAGATGGGACTATCTTGAAGAAAGGGGTAAATTGTACAAAGATATGAACCGTCTGATCGCATTTTACAAAGGAATGACAACTTGGGCCAGATGGGTCGACCGAAATGTCGATCCTTCCAAAACCAAGGTCTTCTTCCAAGGCATTTCTCCTACCCATTACCTGTGAGTAATTCCATCTTCAATCTCCTTTCTGTTCTATTGTTTTTGAAGATGAGTTTTTCTCTCCTGCGCATGTGGATCGCCCACATGATTTGGACAAGTGACTCGGATGACGTGGACGACGATATGTTGCAACTAAATATTCTTAATAACGTTATATTGACGTATTGTTACAAAATCAACAATATCGACATCATATCAATAATATCTATTGAATATGAATGTCGTTGCCACGATGTTGATATTCAATTGCAATATCGTCAGGTGTGTAGGCCGAGTTGCTCTTTGGGTCATGCACAACCCATGCACACGGTCCATTTTTGCATAGGAGAAAACTGTTTTAAGAATATGTAACGATTAATTATCCAGTGCGCATAAACTTTTCTATTTGTGTGATGCAGATGTCAAATTGTGATTATTATGTTTTTTAAAACCCAAATCCTTTTTATTATCCTATATTTTGCTTTGTGAAAATAAACAATAAGTGATTAAGTGGGAATTAATTGAATCTTATTTGTTTGTGAAATAATTAGGGGAAGGGATTGGAATCAGCCAACAAGATCATGCGCAAGTGAAGTACAACCATACTTTGGGAGGAAGTATCCAGCAGGAGTACCTTTGTCTTGGGTTGTAGTCAACAAAGTGTTGGCTAGGATTAAGAAACCAGTCTATCTTCTCGACATCACATTTCTCTCCCAAATCCGCAAAGATGCACACCCATCCAAGTACAGCAGCGAGCACGGCACGGACTGCAGCCACTGGTGCCTTCCCGGCCTGCCGGATACTTGGAACCAGCTCCTCTATGCTGCTCTATTTGCTTGAAAATATTAACAACCATTAGGAACATTGTTGTATTTAATTAGTCATTCATTCTTGAAAGAAACTCTCATTGTTTCAGGAAAAGGTAGGGTTTTTCTTTTCCTTGTTTTGTTTTTGCATTTTACTTGCGCATGCATTTGAGCAATAAGAGTGTTCTTCGGTCGTGATTCAATTGTATATGAATACAGTTTAATTGATCTCTTGAATCGTAGAAACTTCCCTCAAATTAGAAAAACAAATTGGTGATTGAGCTGAGCTTGCAGCATCTGTTACGTACTTTCTGAACCAAATTGCTTCTCGCTTGTGAGCTATATGGTTTATTTGGATTAGAACTCTACAGGTAAGAAAAACTGGGCCAATACCCGTTTGTGCTTCTTTTTGGTAAGAATCAAAATTGTAATTATGAATTAGTCATTTGTTCACTAGGACTAGGGATGGGCAATGATTATGGAGGGTGGGTAACCACGGTTATTTACCCATAACCATTATATTTATACCCGCATAACCGTTTACCCGTTAAGTAATTGCATAAACGGTTGTACAAATACCCATAACTGTTTATAAACGGTTAATCATACCCATAACCATGTACCCATTTAACCATAACCGTTTATCCATTTAACCATAACCATTTACCCGTTTTTGAACCCGTTTATCCTTTTTTTACCCATTTACCCCTTTTTCACCCGTCTACATGTTTTTTTTTTTTAACAACTTGAAAATTACAAAAGAAAATTTTGTCATAATTTTCATTTTCTAACAATTAAACACCATTTTACGTACATTTTAGCATGCATTTCCCTATTTTAATCATTTAAGTTCTCATACAATTCCAATAATTGAAATAATAGTTTACGAACAATATTTTTCTGCTACACTCAAGCACAAAAACAATCTTACAAAAATAATAGTTTGCAACCGTGCAAAGCAGTACCGTCTGATGGGCATACACAGCAGTTGGACCACAAAGTTACATATATTACTCTCTGCATAATCTTTCCGATTTTCGATTCAAACTGATGGGCATGTCAAGCACATTGGACACATTATCCAACCATTTGATCTTTCTATAAGCATTTCCCTATTATTTTTGTGCTTTGCGACGAAGATGGGAGAGAGGGCAACGAGGAGGGAGAGATGAGTGGGGACCAGGTGTTTGAGACTCTGAGTCTGGAGGAGAGATTGAAAATTTAGGGTTTTTAATAAATTTTATTTTACATATATTAAATTAAATGGGTAAATGGATATCCATTATAACCGCAGGTAATACCCATAACCGATGGATACCCATTATAACCGCGGGTAATACCCATAATCATCCATTTAAATTTCACGAATAAACGGTTATACCTACAACCATTTGTTCGTCTAAACAGTTACCCATAACCGTAACAATGAACTTTAAATGGACGGGTAACCGCGGTTACCCAAACCCATGGGTATTTTGCCCATCCTTAACTAAGACCCTTTATTTTATTTTATTTTTTTGTCAAACGACAAATTTTATTAGATTAGCCACCAACAGGGTTTCAACCCACGCCGTCATGCAAACTATGGTAAAGGGCCACTTCCATTTGTTCACTAAGACCTATTTCAACACTTGGAGTAAACTCAAATTTTAGGTTCTAAAACCTTCCATTTGGGGACTACATTTTTGTTTTGGAATTGATATGGATTAAGCCACTTAGTACTACGATCTAGTGGTATTCTTCTTCACTGGTAAGTGAGAGGTCTTAGGTTCGACTCTCGCCAAATGTGAATTTAAATCACATTATTGCTAGCCCATTGTGAAGCTTAATCTACTTCCTCACCCTCTTAGTGTAGATAATATCGTTTGTTTCAAAAGAAAAAAAAACTACCACAACTTACTCCAACCCTTGGGCCAAATATGATTTTTAACCCAAAACTCATTTTGGGGCAAATTTAAGCCAAAAGTCCCCCTTGGTTTATATTTATAAATTCATTGAATCAACTGTTAATATATAAAATGATCAAATCCAATGGGTAAAAAAAAATTAATGGTTCAAATTTAATCAAACGGCTAAAATAATTATAAAAAAAATCCTTCATGGGTTTCATATTCTTTTATAGTGTTCAATGAGTTTCATGATATCGGTTTAGTGATTCTTCAATATTTATCGGAATCTAAATACTTTTAAGTTAAACGAGAATGATGACACATGTTATCCATTAAAATGAGAATTAGGTTCAAAATGTAAAAGTTGCTAGCATTTCTTATGCATATATACCAAGAGGGGAGGAATGATAACATAAATAGAATCCATTTTCCTTGAGATGAAATTTCAAAGATGCTTTGAGAAGTTAATAGTTAAAACCCCTAAACATCAACTGTTATAGTTTGGTGATAAGTGTTGTCAACCAAAATCTGAGTTATTCATAGTTCATACTGGACGTGGTCATTTCAATTCTCACCGAATCAAACTTTTCCATACCAACTTTCAAAATATTTGGCCAAACTCGGACAAGTATACAGAAAAAAAAAACTTCTTTATGAAATAGAAGTGTAATTACGGGTATTTTTTTTTTTTTACTTTAGTTATATTTAATGAAAAAGCATTTTGTCTCAAATACCTAGTACATAAAAGGGTGACAGAAGTTTTATTGACAATTATTATTATATGAAGACAAATTTCTTAAGACGAAGAATATAAAAATTCTAACTTACATATCCGATCTATTCCTCCATAGAGTAAGAAGCAAGCATTCACTTGAAGTATCATCTCTAACTGCATGCATTTGGTACATAGATAGCTAAATGAACTGATAAGTAGTTAAGGACGTAGGATGTAATGAAGCGCGCGATCCGAATTCAACACACATGCCAAGTGTTTTTCAAACTGAGGAATTTGACCTCCGTGGCAGCTGGAGGCTCTCCCACGTGTCAGCAGACATTAAAATGTTCCAGGAGGATCCTCTCCGGATTCTCTTTGTGAGGATTCATGTGATCCTCAAATTATGACCGTTTATCGTATATCATGCGATCTATTTTCATCAGGTACTATTTATATTTAATTTTAAATAAAAGTATTTAAAATAATTTCTAATCATACGATACATGATAAACGAATATTATTTAAAGATCTTCAGGATCTTCACAAAATGATCCGAAGAGGATCCTCATTCTAAAATGTTGGATTATGTTAAGAGTAATGCCAGTCTGAAACAGTTCGACGTATGAGTTGTTGGGTAGCATGGCATCTGACTCTCAAGACCAAATGTGTCAATAAGCGACCACGTGGCACTTTCTCACCCAACAGATGTCGCCCTTTATGCATATACTACGAGAGATTTTTAATGTGACCGGCATACGTGGTGGTGCACCACATGTCACTATATAAATAATGGAATATGTATGTTAAAAAGTTAATAACATAAAAAAAAAATTTCAACTACTTACATAAAAACGTATAATGTACCACCTGTGTTCTCGTCACAATAAAAAATTTCTCATATACTACGTCCTTACCAACCTACACGTGGCTTCCTGTTTTTAATCCCTATCCTCCAACCACCACTCTCCCACTTCTGAAACCCTAATCAAATTATAGCGAAAGAAAAATAAAAAAACCTTTGTATTGAATATTACCTAATCAAACAGCTAGCGCTCTGGTTTGTATCAAGAAAAAAAGGACGGAATATATAAGGAAATGGCTTCTGAGCAGCAGCAAAGAAGGGAAAACACAACACCGGAGAGGGAGGTGTACATAGAGAAAGACAAGGTGCCCAAGATGACGACGCACTTTGAGGCTCTGACGGTGCATGCTGCTGATACGAGAGCTGGAAGGAAAGACACTTCTCTCGACAGCAGCAGCAAGCAGTCATCGCAGCATGACGATAAATTAGCCTCGATGAGGAGTGGGAATACGGTGGGAGATGTGGGGATGGGGAAAGCAAGAGAGACTTATGAGATCAGGTCTCATAAGCTCGAGTCGCTTAGGGATACTCAGGCGTCGACAAGGGATGACGGACAGAGAGAATTGCAAGCTGACAAGGTGGAGGATAAAGAAGCTGAGTCTAAAAAGAAGAGCCAAGTTGGAGGTGGTCAAGGACAAGGTGGAACTCAAGGCCAATCTCTTGGGAAATTGAACACCGCCAAGGTGAAGGTCAAGGTCAAGCTGGTGGTCATACATTTGAACAACGCCATGAAACTAAAAGTCATGGTAGGGTTCAAGGCGGAGCTCATTCATTTAAACAGCACCATGAAGGTAAACGTCAAGGTGGAGCTCGTCAGTCAGTAGGGATGACTGCAGATCAGTGTCAAGGTGAAGCCCAAGGCCGCTATTTTGCAAGGGCCGAAGAGCTTCAAGGAGGACAAGGACAAGGTTGAGGTCTTCAGTCGGTCAGGAAGTTTGAAGTGAGTAGTGGTGAGCAAGAGAAGCAGGTTGGATCAATGAAGGCCGAGAAAGTAGTGAGATTAATAATGAATGTAGACGCACACAAATACATGAGGATGTGGAGAAAATGACTCTTAGGGGGGAAGACAACAAGCTGCAAGGCCAACAAAAGCAGCAGCAACAAGCTTCTAAAGAAAAACAAGGCTTTGAGTCTGAGAGGAAAAGCACACAAGAGAGCAACAGTACTCAAGAGACTAAGAGAAGCAAAGAACAACCATCTTTGGAAGAAGTTTCACAGAAGAGAGGAACAGCTCTGCAGAATTTTGTGGAGGTGATTGTTAAGGATAATAAATGATCACCATATCACAGTGCACTCAAGGTACCAGATAGATACTTACCTTAGTGGTTAAGTAATCTACCTTAGTGATTAAGTAATTAGTAGATAGGGTTGTTATGTAAGAGTGGTGACTAGCAATAATAGACAATTATTTATAAGTCTATATCTCTTTGTAAAGTGTACTGTGGAAGCTAATGAGAATTCATTCTTCACATATCTATTCTCTCTCTACAAACTCTCTCTCTCTCTCTCTCTCTCTCTATCTCTCTCTCTCTCTTGATTTCTGCAACATGTTAGAATTCTACATGGTATCACCGCCATAGTCTCACGACGAATCGATCATTTGCTTCCGATTTTCTGCAATTTTCTTGGCTGCCAAACAGGTCTTACCTAATTTTTCTTACTTTTCTCTCGCAAATCTTCTGCACAATTGCGATGTCTACTGCGATGAATTTCGCCGACTATTTCTCTCTGGCCACCTCTTCTGGTCTTCATTATCCTCGAGATGCTTTTAATTCCTTCTCAATCTTTCTATCTTTGATCACTGTCCAAAATATTGCCTGCATGGTACCTACCAAGTTGAATTGGCAGAACTACAATACCTGGCGTAGCCTTTTCACGCCTGTGTTGAAACGCTACAAGATTTTTGGTCTTGTTAATGGAGATGATGTTTGTCCTCCTGAGTGTATCTCTGATTCCTCTAGATCTCGTGTTCCTAATCCTGCTTATGAGACAGTGGCGAAACCAGGATTTACGAAGGGGAGGGGCGAAATTCAAAAGAGTCCAAGGTTCAATCAAAGCAGTTGCTTTCACATTGGAGAGTGCAAAGTTTTGAGTCAATATTCATAACAAAAAACACTCTCCACCTAAGCGATTGTAAGCGGTAATATCAAACCATGTAAAAAAGCTTAAATTGGTTATGTTGATGCACTAAATCAGTGAGGACTTTGGTACAACAGAAAGTGTTAAGTTTGTGACCTTTGCTAGATTGCTCCGATTACTAGTGTGGATAAGTATGTAAATGGATAAGGACAGGGAAGCAAACACAAGATGTACGTGGTTCACCCAGATTGGCTACTTCCATGAAGTTGAGGAGTTCTCATTAATTGTGAAGGGTTTACACAAGTACATAGGTTCAAACTCTCCTTTAGTGAGTACTAGTGAATAATTTAGTACAAATGACGTTAGAAAATATTGTGGGAGAATGATCTCTTTTTATAGAAGAGTTTCTAGCTGTTATGACATTGACATGTGTTGTGTTGTGATTGGCTTCTAATGTTGACACTTGTCGCGCTGTGATTGGGTTCTGATATTGACACGTGTTGCACTGTGATTGGCCTCCTGGTTGGAGGGAAACTCTTATGGGTTCTTGATGGTATAACGTTGACCGGTGCTCAATAGTTTCGGGAATAGTCAAGTATGGTACAAACAGTGGTCCCCTAAGTTCCCGAGTGAGGGAAGCTCCTCAGTTGGGGACTTGCAAGATCTAAGTCGTCGAGTAATCACGAAAATTCTAAGTACCGAAGTGTGGTATCATCTTCACTTGCCTTATCTGTCTCATAGGTAAATGTGGCATCTTCTCTGGAAGTACTCTTCCTCCATCTAGGGGTGGTATCTTTAACCGGTGGAGATGCACAAGGTAATGTATCAATTTCACTTGACGCTTACTTGTAGTTTCAGGCTTGGTCAAGCGCGATACAAACCATGTAGTAGGAGTCCCCCAAGTCGTCGAGCTAGGAGATTTGCCGAAAGAGGTGATAGACAAGGTAAGCAATCAGAGCTCGAGCAATCAGTCCCAGACCAAAAGTTTGATTTCAAGTTCCGGCTGATTGTTCTCATTCTCCCTATCTTGCAGGTAGCATGAAGGATAAAGAGAAGAAAAAAGAGAAAATATGATATGAGATACTTTTGCTTTTGAAGAAGTAACTTTCCACAGACTTATTCTTGAACTGGGCTGGAGGGTTTTCTGGTTTCCTCCAGAGTATAAGGCTGACTCAAAAATTTGAGGGTCAAAACAAGTCCATCAAATCTAGAGTACATTCGACCCTGATGATGGGATACTTTTGCTATTGACAAAGTAGTGGATGTATTGGCATGTGTTCTGTTACGCTTGTCTCCACATGCTTCCTTGTATCCTTCTCACTTGCCCTATCTGTTCCTCAGGCAGATGTGGTATATTCTCTGGAAGCATACGATGTTGAAGATAAGTACTCAAGAGCAATGCCAGGTAAGTAATTAGGCAAGGGGTTCTAGGCAGTCAGTTCCTGACTGGAAGCTTGATTCTAAATGCTGACTGATTGCTCTATTTCTTCTTGTCTTGCAGGTAAGAACAAGGCCAAAGGAAAAGACAGGGAAAAATCATGATATAGGATACTCTTGCTTTTAACCCTGGTGATATGAGATACTCTTGCTCTGGTGTGGCTTGTTTGCAGAGGTATTATCGGGGGGGAAAAGAAGCTGAGTATTTTGAGAGACTCTGCTAAGAGTGCCCTCTCAGATGTGAAGGAAGTTGAGCATTTTTTTTTATTTGCAGGTCTGCCTGGCTGTGGAGGATGAAGGTCGACATATATAGGAATTGTCCCAACAGCTAGTGGTAACGTTATTCCTTTACCCTTCTCGGTCATAGCAATGTAGTGGGAACTGCAAGATTCACGTGTTTTAACTTTGTCAGAGCACTTTAAAAAAGTGGTCTATGGTATCTGGAAAGTTGATGTTGCGTGTAAAGATTGCAGACAAGCTTTATCCAAGGAAATTTGGCTCTCGAAGTTCGGAGAGCAGTGCCTCTTCAGTTTTCGAACAAGCAATCCTATTGGGGATCTAGCTCTCGAGATTCGAAGAGCGTTGCCTGTTCGATTTTTGAACAAGCAATCTTATTGGGGATCTGGCTCTCGAGGTTTAAAGAGCGGTGCCTTTTCAATTTTTTAGAAAGTGATCCTGATAGCAGTCTGGCTCTCGAGATTCGGATAGCGATGCCTCTTTGATTTTTGAGAAAGTAATCCTGGTAGGAGTTTGGCTCTCGAAATTCGGATAGCGGTACCTCTTCGATTTTTGAGAAAGCAATCCTGGTAAGAGTCTGGCTCTCGAGATTCGGGGAACGGTGCCTCTTCGATTTTTAAGAAAGTAATCATGTTGGGAGTGTTTTCTCGATGTGAGTAAAGATTGGGCATTTTTGCCAGTTTGCCTTGACACGGAGCACGGTGGTTGACACACGTAGGGACTTTCCAGTTATCAAGCAGTGGTGTTGTTCCTTTACCCTTGTGGGTAATGGTTGGGTAGCTGGACCTTTAAAATTTATGTGTCTAAACTTTGTCAGAGATCTTTGGCAAAGTTATATGTGGTACCCGATAAGCTGATGTTGCGTGTGGGGATTGTCAACATATTTTACTTAGGAACCAAACAGCCCTCCTACCCTTTCTTTTATAGGGGCACCAATTATGTACAAGAAGTACGTTTAGAGAGTTATTGCTTGTAGGAATTTTCCCCTTATTTTCGTATTTCAGAGATTTATTGGACCTCATTTCTCTTTCATCATTTCTAAAAATGTCTGGCTCATCCGACCGTTGTTTTGACTTAAACTTTGGTGAAGAGGCAGTCATGCCCCCTCATGACAACATATGGCGCTCATCCTTCTTATCCCTTACTGGTTCTCTTACCGTTGGGGACTCTGTGATGAAGAATGATATGACAGCTGCGGTGGTGGCCAAGAACCTTCTCACTCCCAAAGATAACAGACTACTGTCCAAACGGTTTAATGAGTTGGCTGTTAAGGATTCTCTGGATCTCAGTGTTCAGTGTGCAGGTTCTGTGTCTAATATGGCCCAACGTCTATTTGCTCGAACCCGCCAAGTTGAATCATTGGCGGCTGAAGTGATAAATCTCAAACAGGAGATTAGAGGGCTCAAGCATGAAAACAAACAGTTACACAGGCTCGCACATGACTATGTTACAAACATGAAGAGGAAGCTTAACCAGATGCAGGAATTTGATGGTCAGATTTTACTTGATCCTCATAGGTTTGTGGGTTTGTTCCAAAGGAATTTATTGCCTTCGTCTTCTAGGGATGTACCGTGTAATGAAGCTCCAAATGATCAACCTCTGATGCCTCATCCTTCTGGGGTTCTGTCCAATACTGAGGCTTCGAATGATCACCCCCCGGTGCCTTCTCTTTCTGGGGCTCTGCCGACTGCTGAGACTTCTCCTGAGCAACCTTTGTGAATGCTCCCTCTTGTTTGCTTATTTTAATTCATGTATATGTACATATTTGTAACTTATCGGAGATATCAATAAATAAGCTTTGCTTCATTTCAACGTATTGTGTTAAATACACCAAAGTCTTCTTCACTAAGTTCTTTGAACTTTTTCTTTTGTTGAAGCTTGTATGTTGAAGCTTTGTGAGTGAAGCATGTATGTTGAGGTAGTGCTCCCTTAATTTTCCGAGTGAGGAAAACTTCTCAGTTAGAGACTTGAAAAATCCAAGTCACTGAGTGGTCGTGAGACTTCCGAGTATCAAGGTGCAGTAGCATATGGTAGGAGTCCCCCAAGTCTACAGTCGAGGGAGTTGACGAATGAGGCATTTCCTTTCTAAGTGGTAGCCCAAAACTCCTCATTCATATATATTTGTTATGAAAGTTGTTATAACCAAAGAAGAGGAGGCCTAGGCAATTTTTTTTTTCGATTTTGTTTTTCGAATTTTCGAATTTTCGAATATATATATATATATTTAAGCTTTGTAGGTGAAGTTTTGGTGTTGAAGCTTTGAATGTGAAGCTTTGAGGTTTTAGCTTTGTTGGGTACCATGAATTGATTTTGCTTCACACTATCTTGATCAAGATAGTGTGAAGCTTTTGAGAATTTGTAGTTGTCCTCCATTGATGAAGCTTTTGTTGGTGAAGCTTTATAGGTGAAGCTTTTGTAGGTGAAGCTTTTGTGGGTGAAGCTTTTGTGGGTGAAGCTTTTGTAGATGAAGCTTTTGTGATGGGTGAAGCTTTTGTGGGTGAAGTTTTTGTGGGTGAAGCTTTACTATTGTGGGTGAAGCTTTTGTGTTGAAGCTTTGTAGGTGAAGCTTTTGTGACGAAGTTTTTGTAGGTGAAGCTTTGGAGTTGAAGCTTTGTAGGTGAAACTTTGGAGTTGAAGCTTTTGTTGGGTACCATGAATTGATTTTGCTTCATACTATCTTGATCAAGATAGTGTGAAGCTTTTGAGAATTTGTAGTTATCCTCCATTGATGAAGCTTTGTTGAATTTCCCAATTTTCCTTTTTTTTTTTCGGGAAAATTAGAAATTTGAAAATGTGGGAGAGACAACATATACAAAATTTGCTTCCACACTGTTGAGCAAGAGATTATGATGAAAGCCACACCTTGTAGTAGTTGAAGGTTTGGATGAACCATATAAATTGAATTTGCTTCGAACAGTCTTGATCAAGAGTGTGTGAAGCTTTCTACGAGTTGTAGTTGCCCTTCATTGATGAAGCTTTTGTTGGCACCATAAATTGGTTTTGCTTCACACTATCTTGATTAAGAGTGTGTGAAGCTTTTGAGAATTTTAGTTGAACTCCTTTGATGAAGCTCTTGTTGACACCATAAATTGGTTTTGCTTCACACTGTCTTGATCAATAGTGTGTGAAGCTTTTGAGAATTGTGGTTGAACTCCTTTGATAAAGCTCTTGTTGGCACCATAAATTGGTTTTGCTTTACACTGTCTTGATCAAGAGTGTGTGAAGCTTTTGAGAATTGTGGTTGCCCTCCATTGATGAAGCTCTTGTTGGTAACATAAATTGGTTTTGCTTCACACTGTCTTGATCAAGAGTGTGGGAAGCTATTGAGAATTGTGGTTGCCCTCCATTGATGAAGCTCTTGTTGGCACCATAAATTGGTTTTGCTTCACACTGTCTTCATCAAGAGTGTGTGAAGCTTTCTACGAGTTGTAGTGTTTACATTGTTACATAGGAGAAATGTTTGAAGCAGATGCAAGAGGGCTGAATAGCTCGATCTTCGTATGCCATGCACTGAAGTTATTGTTGGCTTGCAATAAGACTTTGTTAGTGACTATAACTCTTGTTGGGCATAAGTGCTCCCCTGGTTGAGTTGTCAAGCATAAGGGTTTTTTATTATTTGTGAATGCTAGGAGTTCACATGTACAAGTTGTACCACTCGTCTTCTGGTAGGTGGAATGAATGGTTAGTTGCTTTCATCACTTGGTTGGTGGTACGAAGTTGAGTTCCTTCATCACCTTTCATCACATTTCATCACCTGGTTGGTGGCACGAAGATGAGTTCCTTCTTCACCTGGTTGGTGGCATGAATGGCAAGTTGCCAAATGATATTAGAGTACGGGTTGTACATTTCATCACCTGGTTGGTGGCATGAATGGCAAGTTGCCAAATGATATTAGAGTACGGGTTGTACATTTCATCACCTGGTTGATGGAATGAAGGAGAGTACAGGTTATACATTTCATCACCTGGTTGGTGGAATGAAGATGAGTTCCTTCTTCCCTGGTTGGTGATATAAGTGGCAAGTTACCAAATGATATTAGAGTCCGGGTTGTACATTTCTTCACTTGGTTGGTGGCATGAAGATGAGTTCCTTCTTCACATTTCATCACTAGGTTGGTGAGAATAAGGGCAAGGTGTCGAGGCACATTGTAGCAAGTGTCGAATGACACAAAGTATGTTGAACCCTTTCAAAGCACAGTTGGCCTATGTATGAATGTGTTGGAATGTATGATTGAACGAATATACTGTGAAGCTGTTCGTTTATTTGTATAGTCTTGTTGACATATACTTAAACTTTGTTTCATGTTAGAAGCATTCATGTTGAAGCTTTGAACCCGAGTGTTTCATTGCTAGAAATGTAAGTGGATTAGGACCGAGTTGTCTAAATCACCTCTTATTGAATTCATGCCAAATAGTCTTCGTTACATAGGATGCCGAACGGCTGAAGCTTAACACTTGTACAATGTGAGTTTACTTGTAATAGTACTTCAAGTGATCAGCGTTTCATGGATGGCCAAGGGTCTTGCCATCTGAGCTTCTAAGCTTGTAGGAGCCAGGGCGACTAATGCCAACAACTTCAAACGGTTCATCCCAGTTTGGACTAAGTGTTCCTTCACTCGAGACTTTGTCGCATAGTAATCTTTTCTTCAATACCCAGTCCCCCAATTTGAAAGAACGAGGTTTGACCCTTGAGTCATAGTAGTTGGAGATGCGCTGCTTGTAGGCGACATTCCTCAAGTGAACCTGGTTTTTATGTTCCTTAACTAGATCTAAATTGAGGGTAAGTTGTTTGTCATTTTCGCTTTGCACGTAGTTCTGAACTCAGAACATTGCTTGCTCAAGCTCAACTGAGACAACTGCCTCTGTACCAAAAGCAAGTGAGAATGAGGTTTCTCATGTTGATGTCCGATACGAAGTGCGGTATGACCAAAGAACTTAGGGTACAAATTCTGGACAACAACCTTTAGCCTTGTCCAAGCTGGTTTTCAAAGTTTGCTCGATTATTTTGTTGATGGTTTCGACTTGTCCATTAGACAAGGGATGAGCTGGAGAGGCAAAACATAAGTTGATGTTGAACTTAGAGCAGAACATCCTGAACTTATTGTTGTCGAATTGTCGCCCGTTGTCAGTGACTATCGCATTGGGAATGCCGAATTTGCAAAGGATGTTCTTCCATACGAAGTTTTCTATTTTTGCCTCAGTAATGGTTGCCAAGGGTTCTACTTCAGCCCACTTTGTGAAGTAGTCAACTGCAACGATTGCATAGCGGACCTTGCCCTTCCCTGCAGGCATTGGGCCGATCAAATCAAGTCCCCATTGGGTGAAGGGCCAATGGCTGATTATATGAGTGAACGGCTCAGAAAATTAGTGAGGAATAGTTACGTAGCATTGACACTTATCACATGAGCGAGATATTCTGATGGCATCTTGGTGGAGTGTTGGCCAGTAATATCCTTAGCGAAAAGCCTTGTGTGCTAGGGATCGAGATCCAGCATGATCTCCGCAGACTCCTTTATGTATTTCCCGAAGGACAATTTCCGCCTTCGCGGGCGTAAGGAATCTTAGGTATGGTAAGTTAAAATCCTGTTTGTAGAGTTAGTCATTAATGATCAAGTAACGGGTAGCCTTGTATCGAATATGCTTAGCTTGGACTTTATCGTTTTGGAGGGTACCATGCACGAGGAATTATAAATCGGGGTAATCCAACTATCTCCCTATTGTAAATTGCACATTTCCGCATCCATGGTGCTTGGTGCTGCCAATAATTCGACCTGAATTTTTCTCCCACTTTTGTCTTCCACTGCTGATGCAAGGCGAGCCAAAGCGTCTGCATGACTGTTTGCTGCTCGAGGAATTTGGGTCATCTGGTAGTGGAAATGCTTGAGCAACAATTGTGTTTGTGCCAGATATGCTGCCATAGAGTTATCCTAAGCATCAAAGTTGTTGGTGACCTGGTTAATCACCAATTGGGAGTCATTGAAGATATCAATTCGTTTAACCCCCAAGGAGTTTGGCCAAACGTAAGCCTGCTAGAAGGGCATACTCCATTGCCACTTTGTCAGGGGTCATAAGGACTAGTCCTGCTCCACAACCCTATTGGTTGGACAAGCCATCAGCATATAGACTCCATGTTGGGGCTGTTGGTTTTATTTTCTATGCTTCTAAGGGTAATGAAACCACTTCTTTAGGCGTAGAAACAATGTCAACAGGATATGTGAAGTCGGCGATGAAGTCTGCCACTGCTTGGCCCTTCTCAACTGGCTTTGGTTGGTATAAGTTGTCAAACTCACCCAATGCTATCGCACATTTGATCATTCTCCCTGAAGTGTCAGTGTGCTTGGAAGTAAGGGCAAAGTTTTCGAGCAGACATGACCAATGCTAGAGCCAATTTCTCAATGTTAGAGTATCGTGTCTCCGCATCTTGTAAGGCCTTGCTAGCATAGTAGACAAGTTGTTCAACATTACCATCATTTCAAATAAGAACGGAACTTACTGCTGAAGCCAATACCGATAAATAGATAATGAAAGTGTCACCAACCTCAGGTTTGGAAAGTAGAGGGGCTTTACTCATGTAGTCCTTGAGGTTCTTGAATGCCTCGGCACATTCATCAGTCCATGTAATGTACTTCTTACTTCCCTTAAATGCTTTGAAGAAATGAGCACATTTGTCTGTGGCCTTAGAGATGAACCTAGTTAAGGCTGCCACCTTGCCAGTAAGGCTCTGGATGTCTTTTGAAGTTACCGATTCCTTTATGTCGAGGATTGTTTAAATCTTCTCGGGATTAGCCTCAATGCCTAGTTGGCTTATCATGAAGCCTAAGAATTTGCCAGAGCCTACGCTGAAGGCACATTTGTTGGGGTTCAACCTCATTCGATACCTCTTCAGAATGGTGAAAGTTTCAAATAGGTTGGTGATGTGTTGGTCAGCATGTTTGCTCTTGATTATCATATCATCAACGTAAACTTCCATGCTTTTCCCAATCTGTTCGGCGAACTTTGAATTGACCAGTCTCTGATAAGTCACTCCTGCATTCTTTAGTCCGAAAAGTATGACTTTATAGCAATATAGTCCCCTGTCAGTGGTGAAGGCTGTGTGTTCTTGGTCTGGAGGGTTCATGAGGATTTGGTTGTATCCTGAGTAAGCATCCATGAAGCTCAGGAGTTCACACCCTATCGTAGAGTCTATAAGTCTGTCTATGAGAGGAAGAGGAAAGCTATCATTCGGGCATCCTTTGTTTAGGTCGGTGTAATCGACACACATTCTCCACAAGAGCTTTTGAAGCAGGAGACTTTCCTTGGTCGGATTCTTCTTAACACTGACAACATTTGCTACCCACGTTGGATAATTGACTTCGCGGACAAAGCTTATGCCTTTGAGTTTTTCAACTTCTGCCTTCATTACCTCATACCATTCAGCATCATAAGATCTTCGCTTCTGTCTCACTGGCTTGGTCTTAGGGTCAATACTTAAGCGATGACAGATGATATCGGGAGAGATGTCTGGCATGTCCTCGTATGACCATGCGAAGACCTCAGTGTTCTCTTGTAAAAAAGAGATCAATGCCAACCGAATGGGTGGTGACAAAGTGGTGCCAATCTTCACCATGTGATCGGGATAATCTTTTGAGATAGAGACCTTCTCCAACTCCAAGTTGGCTTCGCCTGGGCTGGTCTTTATGACTTAGTCATGTATAGAAAAGGTTTCCTTGGGCACAAGCAGGTGTTGTTGCTTGACAAAAGTGTTGTAACATGATCGTGCACTAAGTTGATCTCCTCTGATATAACCATTGCCATAGGGGGTTGGAAATTTCATCAACAACATATGTGTGGATACCATGGCCTTGAGATCATTGATGTATGTGCGTCCAAAAATGACATTGTATGTCATTGGGCAATCAACCACCAGGAAGTTAGTGGTAATGGTAGCTGTGTAAGGGTCTGTACCAATGGTGAAATGTAAGTGTATGCTCCCCAAAGGTTGCAATATATCACCGGAGAAGCTTATCAGAGAAGAAATCGAGCGATCGAGCAAGTGTTCAGCTACATTAAGTACCCTGAAAGCTTCAGCAAACATGATATTGACCAAAGCCCCCATGTCTACTAGGATTCATCGTACTTCAAAGTTGGCTATGTGAGCTTCCAAGATCAGTGGGTCGTTGTGAAGGTAAATGATACCTCTTTTTTTCTCAGGGTAGAAACAGATTAGATCCTAGTTAGGCTTTTGATACTTGTCTCCCCTGATGTCTTCCACGTGAAACACTTGGTGGCCAAACCTTAAAGCTCGTTCACTATTTTTCATGGCCCTGTTGGAAGATTTAGATATGGGTGTACCACAACTTATGGAATATATCACATTCACCTGACATTGGTTACGGTTACCCCTTGAAGGGTGAAGGAGGAATTGATCAATTTTTCCTTCACGTGCCAAAGCTTCAATATGATCACGAATGGTGATACATTTCTCGCTGTCATGACCGTTATGCTCGTGGTAGCAGCAAAACGTGCCCGTGTTCTTCGTGGGCTTGTAATCCGGGTGCCTCAACTTTGGCTTTAGTATCAAGTGTGCTATGCTAGGGTAAATGGCCACGCATGTGGCGTTCAAAGGTATGTATGCCACATACCTCGGGGTAGGGTCTATCCTGACACGTGCTTAAACCACTGTGTTGACTGCCTAGGGTCGAGGATTATCGTGGCAATACCTTTGGTTATCGCAGTAGTGTCCCTTACTCCTTTTACTAAAATGAGATTGGTGAGGATGGAAATCTTTCCTTTTGCCCTGAGATTGATATGTCTATTGACTTGGCAAAGTATTAAGTAAGGCAGGGGGAGGTATTGCTGCCGTTTGGAAGGTTGAGGTCTTCTCATTTGGGTGGGTCTGGCTTCTACTTCCCACTTACTGATAGGTGATGGTTGTTAGGGTTTCTCTTAGTATGTCCTTGCCTCGGCGGAGGTATGGTTATAAGTCTACGTCATCACCTCAGAGTAAGTCTTCCAAATGTTGGCATTGATCATGTACTTAAAGAAATAGTCACGTAGGTCTGCCGTGAAGGCTTTGAGGGCAGTCTTGTCGTCTGCCTCGGCACAACGGGAATACTAATGGCTGAAGCGACCAGCATACATACGTAATAACTCGTCTGGCTTCTGGTGAATAGTGTACAAGTCATCCGCAGAGTGCAAGCGATCGGTCTGGAAAATGTGTTGAGAAACAAACAGTTTCCTCAATTCTTCAAATGAGTCTACCGTCTCAAGTGGAAGACGGCAATACCAGTTTAGAGCTCCACTAGTGAGGGTGGATAGGAAGAGAAGACATCGTTCTTCGTCAGTGTGCATCTGGTATGCCATGGTGGACTCAAAGAGGTTAAGGTGTTCAATCGGGTCCTCCTTTCCAGTATAGAGTTGCAAGCCAAGCTTCTACTTTGTCTTTGCTTGGAGAGGGGTGTCGAGGATCCTCCTTGTAAGAGGGTCAGGCCTAGGTTGGTTCCAATCAGGTATCTCAACTTGTCGTTCGACCTTCAACTTGTTTACTTACTTAAGGAGTTGTAGGACAAAAGGGTCTTGAATGGAGTCATGTACCACTGGAGCTTTCTTTCGTAAATCTCCATCTCCTCTTGGAAGTAGGAAGGTTTGATCAAGAGCATGTGATTTTTCCGTGGACTCACTGTACTGACTTCCAAGGTATGTCTGTCGGAACATCTCTGAGTCCCCTATACCTTCGTGTTTCTCTAGGACTTGTTGCCCCTTCCCTAAATTGGTAGCCGACCTGGGACATAGGAGGGGACCGAGTCTTTCAGAGACCCTTAGGTCATTGATCTTCGAGCTTACATGGATGGGATTGTCTCGACGTTGCTTTAGGAAATCTCGACAGTCGTGAAAGACGGCTTTCAATCCTTCCATTCCTTCTGTAAAAATGTGTCTTCCTCCACTCCTCCTGCTTCGGGTCGAAGCAGCTGGGTTGAGAAAAGTCTCATGTTGGTCGCCGTTTCGACGAGTAGCTCGCTCCTCAATAGGAATATCCATGTCGAGGGCAAATGACCCTCCGTGTTGGGGTGCACCCAGTTGATGGTTGACTTCCACAGGGGTGATAAGCTCGTGTGTTTTAGTATATCTAGCCTCGTTGAGCATCTCGAAGACCTTATCATACTGCTCTTGGAGGATCTCATTCTTCATCGCTATCTTGTTGTTCTGAGCCTCCAACTCTTCGACTTTAGCCTGAAGAGCAAACTTATTTTATTCCTTCTTTCGTTGCTTCGCACCAGGTGCAAGAAGGGTGTCACTATGTGTGTTGTGGCTTCCTTCGCTCCCCATGTTGGAAAGGGATGCCTGGTCAAAAGAAAGTGTACGAATGGTGGAAACCAGCTTAACAAAGCTGGAGAAAGTTGGAATAAGTGTCTTTTCCACAAATGGCGCCAAATGTTGATGCACAAAATCAATGAGGACTTTGGTACAACAGAAAATGTTAAGTTTGTGACCTTCGCTAGATTGCTCCGGTCACTAGTGTGGATAAGTATGTAAATGGATAGGGACAGGGAAGCAAAGACAAGATGTATGTGGTTCACCCAGATTGGCTACTTCCACGGAGTAGAGGAGTTCTCATTAATTGTGAAGGGTTTACACAAGTACATAGGTTCAAGCTCTCCTTTACTGAGTACTAGTGAATGATTTAGTACAAATGACATTAGAAAATATTGTGGGAGAATGATCTCCTTTTATAGAAAAGTTTCTAGCTTTGTTATGACATTGACATGTGTCGTGTTGTGATTGGCTTCTAATGTTGACACGTGTCGTGCTGTGATTGGCTTCTGATGTCGACACGTGTCGCACTGTGATTGGCCTTCTGGTTGGAGGGAAACTCTTCTGGATCCTTGACTGTATAACGTTGACCGGTGCTCAGTAGTTTCAGGATTGGTCAAATATGGTACAAACAGGTTACGATTATATTCTGAAAAACGTTAGACGCTACTCAGGCAACGGACTAGGGCCTAGCAGCTAGGCGCCTAGGCCTGATTTAGGCAGGAGCCTAGATGGATTTAAATGAATTTCTTTTATGGTAAAATAAACATTAAACAATATTTACATTATTTTTTAAAAAGTAATACAATATTTATAGATAATATGAGAGTTTAAGATAAATATGTTGGGGGTATTAAAAAAAGAAAAAAAAATACATACAAGAATAATTTAAATAATAATAATAATAATGAAGAGAGAGAATGGGTTAACAAACCCTAAAAAAGAAGGTGGGGGTCAGAAGAGAAAAAAAAAGGCGAGGGGGAATGGGTGAACAAAGTGGTGGGTCAATACAGTTAGTATTGGTGGGTCAGTACAGTTAGTACTGGTGGGTCAGTAAGTCAGTTTTAAAAGAGAAAAAAAAAGTAAACAAAGCATTGCCAAACAACACCATTTGGTATAGGGAATATCAAACTCATAAGTCTTCATCTTCTTCGCAAGTTCCGCCGCTCTACAACTACCTTTTTTTTTTTCCTTTTTTTTTCTTCAAATTTCATTCTCCAAAAACAAATCCTTCTTTGCTGCACAACAATAGAAACCAAATCACCGGAGCAGGAATCCTCATTTTCGACGAGAACGGAGGGGTTGAACTAGTGCTCATACGCATGTTTTCCGACGAAGGTAGGGGTGGCCACCGCTCCTCGCCCTCATGTAGCTTCGCCACTGTTATGAGATTTGGTGCAAACATGATCAAATTCTAATGATCTAGATCAAATTGACTCTTGCTGAAGATCTTCTTCCTCTAACAATTGGAATGGCTGATTCTCAACCTTTATGGCAATATCTTGAGCGTCGATTTGCTGGTGCTTCTCATACTCATGTTCATAACCTTCATGCCAAGATCCAGACAATTCAGAAAGGCGATTCAACAATAACTAATTTTCTGAACTTAATCTAAGACATTTATGACAAATTAGTTGTTGCTAGTAAACTGATTTCTAATTCTAATATGGTTGCTTACACACTTGTTGGTTTGCCTGATGATTATGAATCTTTTGTTGATTCAATTGAAATAAGAAATGAATTTGTTATATTGATGAACTGAATCTGTTAATATCGATGAACTTCATGACTTTCTTCTAAGCAAAGAAATTTATTTGCAAAAGCGCATATCAAGATCGTCATCTTCTTCCTCTTCAACGTCATTTCATGCTTACAATGCTCATTGAACATAGGCAATTTTCGTAGATGCTATCAGAATCGAAATCGATACAATCAAAATCGAAAGTTTGGAGCTAATCGCACAAACAACAACAATTCTGGAGATGTTCTTGGTATTGCTCCTTCACGCTCCAATTTTTCTGGTAATTCTTAAGTTACTACTCTGGAAAATCCATTCCATGTCAACTATGCTATCAACATAGCCATTCTACTCTTTTTTGTGGGCATCTTACATAATTTGCTGCTCAACTTCCTCACAATTCTCTCATGGGGATGAATGCCATGGTTGGTTCTCAAATGTATTCTCCTAGTTATTAGCTTACTAACAGTGGTGTTACACATCATGTTACACTAGATCCTGCAGCTCTCAATTAAGCAATTCCCTACACAGAAACTGAGCAGTTGTTTGTAGAAGATGGTAAAGGTTTGTGTATCTCTCATACTGGATCTACCTTAATTCGAATTTCTAATACTGTTTTTAAACTAGATAATGTGTTACTTATGCCTCAAGCATCACATAATTTGCTCTCAATCTATAAATGTGTGTATGATAATTGGTACTCTCTGACCTTTGATCCATTTGGATTTTACATAAAGGATCTAAGCACTGGGAAGATGCTCTTCTAGGGCCCCAGTGAAGGAATACTATATCCATTTTACTGGAATGCATCTAATGGTGTTTCTAGCATTGCCATATCTCCACACACTTTGATGATTACCAAAGCTGATATTCTTGTCTGGCACAAAAGGCTTGGACATCCTTCTAGTGCAACTCTTTCTAAGGTTTTAAATAAAGGTCAATTACCAGTAGTTGGTGCTTTGAATAGACAATCTATATTTTTTTAGTGTCAATTGGGGAAGGCATCTAGATTACCAGTTGATGTTTTGCCTTATAGTTCCACTAGGCCATTTAATCTTGACCATGCTGATGTATGGGGTCTTTCCCCCACTCCCTCATTTACTGGTTATAAATACTATCTCATTTTGGTTGATGACTTCACCAAGTATAGTTGGATTTATCCACTTCACTATGATGTATGCTCTGTACTTAAGACCTTTGTTCTTAAAGTTCAGACTTTTTTTACAAGTAAACTTCAATGCTTAAGGTTTGATTCAGGGGGTGAGTTTCTTAAAATTGAGTTACAAACATTTCTTAACACTCGAGGTATCACACATCAACTTAGTTGTTCGTACACTCCTAAGCAAAATGGGTGTGCAAAGAGAAAACACAAACATCTAGTTGATATGGGTCAAACTTTATTGTTTCAAAGAGGATTATCATCCAAATATTGGGTGGATGCTTTTCAAACAGTTATGTATATCATCAACATATTACCACATCAGTCCTCTCATCTCAGTCCTTGGGAATTATTGTTCAAAGCTTCTCCTAAGTATCATACTTTGAAAACCTTTGGATGTGTATGCTATCCTTGGTTGCAGCCTTATGCACAACATAAACTAGATACAAAGAGTAAGCTTTGTGTGTTTCTAGGGTATAGTCTCAATCACAGTGGATATAGATGTCTTGATCCAGCTACAAACAAATTATATGTTTCCAAGCATGTGGTATTTGATGAATCTATGTTTCCATTCAAGCAACCTTTATATTTTCAGAATTCCACACCTTTACAATCCTTATCTCAGACATCTACAACTTGCTTGCCATTTATAATACCTATTCAACCATTGTCTCAGACATCTTCTCAGTGATCACACTGCAATTCTTAGTGTAATTCTCAGTCATCCCCTACTACACATGATTCTCAACACTCTCAAAGTAACTCTCCATAACTCAAGATTCACAAGAATTATCTCAACCATCTGTCTCTCAAGAACAAGTGATCACAGTGCATCTATCATCTCATATTCCAGTACAGTCAATCAACACCCTATGACTACAAGAGCAAAGTCAGGCATTTTCAAACCAAAAGTGTTTACTGCAACTAAGCATCATCTTTCCTCCACAGTGGATCCTCCCACCTAGGGTTGGAAAAAATTCCCGAAATCCCGAACTAAATCAAAAATATCCTGATCCCAAACCAAAATTCCCAAAATTTTCGAGATGAAATACCAAACCTATCTCGAAATTTTGGTACAAGATTCGGTATTGTCTACTCAATTTTATGATAATCCCATAACAAACTGAAACTAAATATATACAGGCCCTTTAACAAGAGGGATCCCTTTAAAAAAAAAATTGGGGACACCCTCTTGACCGTTTGATTGACTTTAATGAAATTGTGTGGTTGAGATTAAATCACAGGCCACACAATCTCAACCACACAACTTCATTAAAATCAAATCTAATGGTTAAGAGGATGTCCCCATGGGGATCCCTCTTGTTAAAGGATTCCTATATATACATATACATATACATATATATAAGCAGCCTGCAACATAAAATAAAGGGTAAATGACAAAAAACTACCTCAACTATTGGTATCACGACAATATCATACCTCATCTTTTAAAATTGACAATGTCATACCTCATCTTACGAATTTGGTCCAATACGTGACCTCCGTCAGTTTTTCTGTTAATTTCTCTATTAAGTGCTGACGTGGCTTAAGACAGGACCCATTTCCTAACCAAGTGGATAAAAACATTAATAAAATAAAAATAAATTATTTTTATATTTTTATTTTAAAAATATGGGACCCACCCCTATAATTATCTCCCTTTCTCCCCTTTTCTCCCCATTTCCTAGCTAAACCCTAAATCCGTTCCAACCCTCTTTATTGCCTCTCTCTCTTATCTCTCTCTAGGCACCTTCATCCCCAAAATCCCAGAACCCCCTCCTTTTTATTCCTCTGTAATTGTCCCCTGCAACCCCTAACAATACTCACCCCCAACACCCACATTTTCCCGTCCCCTACCTTTGTCCCTTTTTCTGTTCCAGAACCCTATTCCCTTCGAAGATCTTCGACCTAAACCCTAACCCTAATTCCCTAATTTCAAACAGAAAACCCCAATTCCCCCCAAACCTAATCATCTAAACTCACCCAAGAATCAAAATACATGTGGGACCCACCCTCTTCGATTCTCTCCCTTTCTCCCCTTTTTCTTCCTAATCCGAACTCATCTCTCACTTACCTCTTCTGTACCAAATCCTCCTCCTCCGAGCCACCAAACCCTTCCCCACTTGTCCCCCCAACCTTCCTTCACCACCCTCTTTTCTAGGCAACTGCAATCTGCAATTTAAAACTTAAAAAAAAAAAAAAAAAGTAAGGTCGAAGCCGAATAGGCTAGGGAAAAGGGGTTTTAGGGTTTGGGTGGAGGTGCTGGATGATGAGAAAGAAAAAGAGGAACCGCGCGTGGAGTTCTGGGATGAAAAACCGGAGGGCTGGAGGTTGAATTGTGCCCTGGAACCGTAGAGGATGATGGTGGCCTAGTCGTAGGCACATGTAGCATCCTCGGCAGTGACGAAGGTCCCCAGCCACTTGCGAGTTGCTTACGCAGCTCACGAATCTCAGCTACCCATTTCTCCGCTGACGCACGCCGCGGTACCTGAATTTGTTATTGCCGGGGATTTTCCGTTGCAAAAAAAAAAAAAAGGGTTTTTTTTGTCCAAATTTTTTTTAAATAAAAAGGTGAAGAATGGATGAAGGAAGAAGGTGAAAAATGGAGGTGAAGAATGGATGAAGGTGAGGGTGAAGAATGAAGGTGAAGGTGAAAGTGAGAGAGAGGAGAGAGATTGGATGTGAGAGAGATGGAATTCATCAGGGGAGAAAGGGAAGAAATGAAGGGTTAGAACGGATCAGAAAGAAAAAGGGGAGAAAGGGAGATAATTATGAGGGGTGGGTCCCATATGTTTTAAAATAAAAATATTTAAATAATTTATTTTTAATTTATTAATATTTAATTAATATTTTTATCCACTTGACTGGGAAATGGGTCCCGTCTCAAGCCAGGTTAGCATTTAACAGAAAAATTAACTGACAAACTGACGGAGGTCTGACATTGGACCAAATTCATAAAATAAGGTATGGCATTGTCAATTTTAAAAGATGAGGTATGATAGTGTCGTAAAACCAATAGTTGAGGTAGTTTTATGTAATTTACCTTAAAATAAAATAGCAAAAGGTTAACTTCCTTATGCTTGCAAATTGTGTTAAAGTGCAAATTCCAGGTTAGAAGGAAAAGGGACGTGGCCACTTAAAAAAAAGCTGGAATAAAAAAACATATCAAAATTTTGTTCGAGCAATGCAACCGGACTCCATGTTATGCCTAGGGCAAGATCCAACAAATAAAAACTATGCTTTATGGTTTCATATTTTAATTTATAACTTGTGTTGTAGTTAGTTTTGGAAGTTATTTTGTATCTTTCTGTGTTATGGTTAATAAATTTTCTTGTGCCGTCGAGGTTTCATCAAAAACTATAAGAACAAGCCTACTAATCAGTGGCTTATGCAAGCATTTTGAATTTCATTGTAACACTTGTCTAGGATGGACATTCAAACACACTGAGAAATGACCAGGGAAAAGGGGTTATCATGTTGTTTAAATTTGTGATGCATTATATATATGTATATGTGTGTGTGTGTGTGTGTGTGTGTGTGTGTGTGTTACGTTTGAACTGATGCTAACTACTAGTAGCAATATAATTGGTGTGGTCTACAGGTGTAACCAAAGTCCTTTATTGCCACATATGTCGGTACGAACCTCCCACAAATGTGTCTATTTCTTCAACACGAAATCAAAAAACATTGTATTATTAGTTTTCGAACATATTAGGTTTGTAACTTATTTTTTTGCTTTTGGGTTTGTTACTTATTTTATTTTGGTTGCATGTTAATTTAACTTGGTATGAATGATTGCTATTTCAATTTGTATGAAATTTGGGAATACCGAACCATCCCGAAATACCGAAAATTTGGAATACAGAAATTTTGGTTTGGGATTGGTCTTCAAATACCTGTCCTAAAAACTTTCGATTTGGGATTTAGGATTCCACTTTTGGTTTGGAATCTCATACCGAACCACCCTTACTCTAACCACACTTCCAACTACTCCTACAACTTACTTACATGCTTTTAAGAATCTTCATTGGATGGCAGCAATGAAAGATGAGTTCTAAGCTCTTCAAACTACTGGAACTTGGGAGTTAGTTCCTCCCAACCCTCAATACAATTTAGTTGGATGCAAGTGGGTTTTTAAAATTAAACATAGGGTTGATGACACTATAAAAAGGTACAAGGCTAGACTTGTGGCTAAGGGTGATCAACAAGAAGGACTTGACTTTTCAGAGACTTTTAGTCCTGTAGCCTAGCCAACTACAATTAGAATTTTGTTGTCTATTGTTGTCAGTTATGATTGGTTCATTCATCAACTTGATGTTAGCAATGATTTCTTGCATGGTGCTCTCAAAGAAGATGTTTCCATGGTTCAGCCTCCTGGTTTTATTAACTTAGCTAAACCTTCCCATGTTTGCAAACTCAGAAGATCACTCTGATTTAAAACAGGCTCCCAGAGCCTAGTATGAAACTTTTTACAGTGCCATTCTTTCTCTAGGTTTTACTTCTTCATATTCTGACACTAGCTTACTCATCAAAAGGGATAGCACTATCACATTTATCCTAGTATATGTTGATGATATCATCATCACAGGTAGCTCATCTCAAGTATGTCGATCTATTTTTTATGAATTGCAAGCATTGTTTCCAGTTAAAGATTTGGGAGACATCTATTACTTCTTGGGTATTAAAGTCTAGAGAAATGATAAAGGTTTATTTTTGCATCAAACAAAGTATGCTTTGGATCCGTTGAAAAAGAGTGACATGCTTGGTGTTAAACCTTGTAATACTCTAGTTGGATCATTCAGGCACTATACTTTCTGAACCCACTGCATATAGGTCAATTGTTGGTGCACTTCAGTATTTGACATGGACAAAACCTAATTTATCTTTTGCAGTTAATCAAGTTTGTCAACATATGCACAGTCCTCAAACTATACACCTACAAGCTGTTAAAAGAATTCTCAGGTACTTGAAGGGCTCGATTGATTCAAGTCTCTAGTTCTTGGTCAGATGATGATTAGGCAGGTTGTCCAGTGGATAGAAGGTCGACAAGTGGCTATTGTGTGTTTTTGGGATCTAATTTCTTGGAGTGCAAAGAAGAAATGTACAGTAGCTCAGTCTTCCACAGAGGCTGAATACAGGTCATTAGCCAACACTGCTGCAGAATTGACTTGGGTTTGCAAGATTTCGCAGGACATTTCTTTCCCACTGCTCAAGACTCCAAAAAAAAAAAGGTGATAACAAGAATGTTATTGCTTTTGCATTCAATCCAATTTTCCATGCTAGAACTAAACATGTAGAACTGGATTACCACTACATTCGAAAGAAAGTTCTTCTCGGCCATATCATAGTGCATCATGTCAATACATTACTTTAAATTGCAGACATATTCACCAAGTCTTTACCTGCAGATAGATTTGCTTCCTTGACTTCCAAGCTTTCAATTCAATCCTCTCCCTTTAGCTTGAAGGGTGTGTAAAGGATAATAGACGATCACCATATCACAGTGCACTCAAGGCACCAGATCAATACTTACCTTAATGGTTAAGTAATCTACCTTAGTGATTAAGTTATTAGTAGATGACATTGTTATGTAAGAGCGGTGACTAGGTAATAGACAGTTATTTATAAGTCTATATCCCTTTGTAAAGTGTACTGTGGAAGCTAATGAGAATTCATTCTTCACATATCCATTTTCTCTCTACAAACTCCTCTCTCTATTTCTTGATTTTTGCAAGATGTTAGAATTCTACAGTGATAAGGGTTGCGGAGGAGCGCTACGCCGAGGCTAAAGAGTTGGCCAGGCAAGGGCTTGGCAACACAACTGAGTATGCATCGAAGAAAGGTGGACTAGTCAAAGATACACTCCTCCAAGGAGCACAAACTACCAAGAGGCTCTCACTGGTGCAACTGTTAGACGATGGATCATAATCCAACGACTAATAGGTTTACACAGTTAATTTAAGGATTGCTTGGAATATATATAAGATTAGGATTTACTTAATAACTATAATTTGTACCCCAAGTAAAGTTAATATATTTTGCATTTTCTTGGGGATTAAAGGCTCCTAATTCTATCCTATTTGGAATGAGATTTGGTGCATCAATTATCTTTGGACTGCAAGGAATCCTAATGCCATTATTATGGGAAGATTCATTAGGGTTAAGTCCATATAAATACAATGCTAAGATCTCATATCACAACACAAAAATACTCATATGAATGCCCCATTAGTTTCGAGTATAAAGGAGTGTTGAGTGTGCAGAAGATTTTGGTCAATTAACATTTTATTACGCATGAGTCCAATATGATTTGCGATGTAGGAGAAGTCCGTACATGGTTGAGCCTATTCCCGCATGATTCTGTCAAGATGATTTGTCTTTACCATCTATAGATTCTTTTAGGTTAGTGTTTTTAGTTGTTTATGAAATATATAAAGTTTCACACAGGCAAGACTGCCGTGGAAAAAACAACTCCACTGGCAGAGAAAGCCAAAGTCGTTGCGGTTTCTGCAGGTCAGACCACTCTGCATTACGAGGAAGAAAGGGCCGCGAAGGCTAAGGACATGACTTTGAAGGGCGGGAAGACTACGGCGACATATGCAAGTGATGTGGCAATGAAGGCCAAGGACATGACTCAGGGGAGTGGGAAGACTGCGGCTGCGTGTGCAGGTGATGTGGCGGTGGACTTAAAGGACAAGGTGACTGTGGTCGGTTGGACTGCAGTGCAGTACACCACTGAAGCAGCAGTGGAGGGGACTATAAAGGCAGCGAAGGTTGTCATGGGGGCGGCTGAAGATGCGGGGCATAAAGTTGTGGATATTGTTTCGAAGCCTTTGGGTATGGCTAAAGATGCTGCTGTGGTGGCAGGGGAGAAGGCTGAGGAGTACACTGCCAGGAAGAGGGAGGAGGCACAGAAAGAACTGGAGGCCAAGAGATCGGCAGTTAAGCAAAATAAGCAGCAGGTATTAATATGTCGAGAGTACTATTTAGGTGCATACCGCTGCTCACCGATTTGCTAACTTGATTCAAATAATTAAAACTTGAGCTGAAAATATTAGTTAAGCCGGTTGCAAGTGGGAGAGGCTGGTGTGGGGAGGCTGGGATCAGTCACGGAGACTTCTACTTGAGATTGGTCAGACGACAAAAGACATGCTCATCGGCGGAGCTGAGTGGTGGCCAGGAGCAGAAGTGGAAGTCGTCGTCGGCGGATGAGCCCAAACAGAGAAATACAAAAGAGGGCCCAAGGGATTAGGACCCACTCAACCAGCATAGTACGTCCAACAACAGCCCCACAACATGAAGGTGCGGGTCGCGTGAACCTCTGGTCCTAATATGCGTGAGAGGTCCTAAAAAGGGGACCATCAACCCACTTGCCACTTGGCCCTAACAAGTTGTTAGTTGTCACACCCTGATTAAGGTTAACTTCAGTATTATCTTTTTTTCGGATTTATTTTTTGCAAATCCACTTAATATTTTTCTAAACGAAAAATAAATATACCAAGACAAATCCATTTATATAACATACCACTCTAACTCAACAACAAGTATATGAATGTTTATTGTACTTATAGGTGAGATCATTTTAATTTAATTTAATTTCTATGATAAATAAAAGCGATGATTATTGGTAATACAATAATCCTAACCTCAAAAAAATTGACTTATTTTCCTAATTACACTTGGTACTATCGCGATTTAACTGTCAAATATATGTCACAACATGCAACTAGCAGGTCTAAGTACTTAGTAGTATCATCATCTAACAGTCAGATATACCGTAATAACAAACCTGGACGTTATGCATAAACATTCATTCATTCACATTTCACAATTTATGATATATGTATCTAATTAAGAAAGCAACACGACCAAGCTGATGAATTTACTATAATTAAAATTAAAAATAACATTAAAAAAAGAGTAATTGTAGAAAGTATCAAGCAAACAGAGAGAGATTAACAGGGGATTTGAGAAGTGAACCACTCCATGACATGAATTGGGGCTTTGACCAACTGCAGAGCCAACTCCACGATCACCGTCACGCACAAACAGCACGGGCATATGCACGTCAGCAACAATCTGCCACCCACCACCCCCAAATTCAAATCTCAATCAAATCAATCAACCAGATCACAACTTCAAAAATTCAAAAAACCAACCAATAACAATTTGAGATACCCAGATGAGATGATCGATCAAATTGCAAACTTGAGAGAGAAAATCAATGAATTGGAGATAGATAGGGAGAAGAGGAATCATATTCATACCCCACGATCCAGATGACGATGCCGACAATGGAGAGAAGGAGGGAGAGGAGAGCGAACGGAAGGCCCAGTAGAAAGCCCAAAGGCCTGCAATCACCCTCCGAAGAGCACATTTCCGATTCTGCTGCTTCTGCTTCACCCTCACTTACTTGAGTAGTTGAACTTGAATGTGACGGACAGAGAAAGAGAGAAGAAAGAATGGACGAAGACTTGACTTCGTAGTGGGTGTGGGTCACTATTAGGATTCCCAATTCTGTTCCACTTTCCTTTGCCTCCCTTTAATTGTTGGATTTATTTATGCAATGATCTCGAATTTGACATCCATCTCACTTTCTTTTAATTTAATTAAAATTTCGTCACACATTGGAACTCAATATTAACTTATCAAAAAGAGATGTGTTATTCACACATTCATTTTTACTTACTACATGTATTTACTAATTTTTTGTTATTGATCCTATTCAATTGATTTGATTCGATCTGATAGCCAAAAATTAAGATGGGTGTGTGGATGCCATTACCTATCAAAATTGTGGCTTAAAAATGCGTATACGGCGTGTCACAGCCCGTCCCAAATATATAATTATCGACGGCGTGAATTGATGAAAATACCCTTGGACATTAGTTGTGTAATGTGGTTTAAGTGTGGTTTTGGGTCAATATTCTTTAATCCTAATTGTTTAGAACCAATTAGGATTAAGTTATAGTATTTTTGGTGGTTGACCAATCCTAGGCCACACACACACTCTCTCTTTTCTCCTTCCCGTACCCTCTCATCTCTCTCGGACTCTCCCTCTCTCTCTCCTTCAAAATCGTACGGACAATCACCCAAAACCCTTGAAACTTAACGGATCGTGGTCAAAGTTGGCACCATTGTGTTCGTGAAGCTCAGACGAGTCGATTGGTACCCATTTCAGGTAAGAATACCTTCGAAAACCCTAGTTTTTCATAACCCTCAATTTGTGTATTGTTCATGCACACGTAATTATGGATGTTTTTAGGAATTTGAAGCTTGTAGGAAGCTTAGTAAGGTCCTAAGGAAGCTCGAAGTGCTTCGTTTGAAGGTTTTGGACGTAGGGATCATGTGGACGAAGTTTGGCTAGTTTTTCTTGGAATTCTCCGGTGAGATCCCGTGACTTTTAGAACTTTAAAGTAGTATGATTGTGTTCTTCTAGTTAAGAGCTTCATTTTAGTATAAATTGCGTGAAAAATGGTGCAAAAATGAGCGAGAAATAGGCAATTGCAGGTCTGCCCAGAATCCGGCGCCAGTGACACAGTTCCGGCGTCTGGAGGTTAAAGGTGATGCGCATGAGGGCGCATGAGCCACAGAAAAATTCTTCTAAAAATATCACGATGTTCGTGAGGTTGTGTAGGTCACGTTGGTATATTCAAATACCAAAATTGAGCTTTGTATGAGAAGTTATTAGCTAGTTTTGTATATGTGCTTTGAAATAACATTTTTATAGTTAATTCGCATATAGGTGAGACTTATCCCGAGGACGAGCATATCCACGGCGACTCAGGGGCTACGATCCTTCGACATACCAGTGAGTGGGCTTTTGTTTTCAGTATATACTTATATACTTGATATATTTCCCAAAAATGCATTTTTAAGGAAAGTATGCTTTGAAATAATATGCCAATTGCTTTTATATCCTGAATATGCATTTCATGGTTGCATATATATATATAACTATGGTGCTGTGGAGGCACAGGTAAGTTACGTTTGGTTATGTGAATCATCGATGATATGATATGTGATTGAATAATGTTGAGCTCATAAAACTGCACCTAGGGTGATTGTGATTTAGCCAGAGATATGAAGTACAGGCCTGTTTATTTACATCACCTCCCGCACTATATGCTCATATTAGATCCAACTTAAGTGCACAGTCTTGTCGTACAGACCTTATTTATGGTTCCGACTCGTAGGTGACTAGCGATTCAACGCCCGGCTATTATGAGAGAATAGAATTGAGCATAACTATATTACACCCAATCTTGTTGTATAGACCCCTTTTTAGTGGGTCCAACTTATGTGTAGTATATTGCCGTACAGGTCATTATTGTGACTCCGGCTAGATTGACTTTTGAGCTATGAATTCAGCCGTACAGACTACTACAGGGGTTTCAGCTAACATATCATATTTCTATGAAATCATTCTTACCTGGATTATTTACTTTATTATATTTTGGCATGGCATACACATGAATATGATTATGTGAAGCATGAATTGAATTGTTATGATTTCAGTTATATATATATATACATATATATACATACATATATATATATATACATATATATATATATATACATATATATGTATATGCTTATATCTTGATTTTGGGAAAAATTATACATGTTTTACAACGAGGGGTTAGTATATTGATAAATGAAATGAGTTTGTAAAGCATTTGTTTTTGCCCACTCACGTTTTCTGTTTTGCACCCCTCCAGGTTTTAAGTAAGCTTGTTGTTGGTGGCTCGAGGACGTCGGCTGTTCTGACTTATCTAAATAATAGTAGGACATTCCTGGTACTGTATAACTAGTACTTGTCCTACTGAACTGCACCTAGACTTTTATGCTCTGAATAGGAGTGTTTACCGTTGTAATTAACTCCTATCACTTTTTGTTTAGTAGTGCACTCTAGTAATTTGGTTTTGATTATTCGTATATTTCTTATCTTTTTCGCTTCCGCATTGTGCACATGGCTACGTCACTCTCACGTGACAGCCAGCATGCCTTGATCTTGATCGGGGTGTGTCACGGCATCCATGTGGCGAGAGATTTTTTAGTGTACTAGGACCACAGCTCGATACACCAACTATCCTAATATAAATAGCTAAATACATGAAAAAATAAATAAATTTCAACCACTTATATTATATCACTTGGTGTACTAAACAGTGTTCCTGACACATTAAAAATTTTATGTTTAGTGGCAGTTTAGGAGATGCATATTTTGGTAAAAAATTTATGTTTAGTGGCAGGATTACTTTTTAGTGTAAAAATATGATTTTTTGTTAAAATGAACAATACCGATAGCTTTTCCTTAAAATTCTCTTAATTAAATGATGATTATTATATGTGAGGAGTCTCCTCCTTTCTTTCTCTTTCAATTTTGGTTCTTCCTTCTCCTTTCTTTTTCATGTCAGTCATATCCCCCACAATCTAAATCAATTATCATACAGCAAGATTCCCTACTTGGATTATTGGTAAGCATCTATCATTATTCTTCATTGAAAAAAAAAATGGAATTCAATTGTTTTGGGCTTGTACGTGATATTTTTAAGCCCCTACAAAAACAAAATGATTATCAGTCGTGCTAAAAAAAGGTTGGACCCATGATTCATTAGCGTTTGTCACTTGGGCTCTAAAAGGCTAATCAAACACTGAAGCATGGAACCAAAGGAAGAACATATGACATGCCATCTTGCAACGCAAGTTGAAGTTGAAAAGTTTAGCTATGCCTGAAGCATGAGGAAAGTTTGTTGGACACGGTTGAAATATAATTGCATTTGCATAAAGAGTGTAAATGCGCACGATGAGGTGGCCATTTGCAATATGGGGAAAGAAAATTGCATTTTTCCACAAAACTCTACCATGCAGCGGAGTACATACTTTTAGATTATAAGATCATTTTTAAAGAAAATATCAAATTATAATAATCAATTAAAATTGATGGTTAATGCGATAATCTGAAATCTTATGTTAGATTTTATATATCTCAAAACGAATCGTCAAGTGTTATTTTTTTTTATTAAAATAGAGCTTTAAATATTTGTAATTATTACAAACAAATGTTTTAATAAAAAATTTATTGGTTAAAATGTTAATAGGGACCCACCATTAAAATTTATTAAAAATAAATTTAACTCTTAAGTACAAACCTTCAAATCCAAGCAAATAACACTTCGGTTGGAAATATTTTTTATGTCAAATATGCACAGTGGCATTCCACTTAGGATTTTGACATCTCATTTGAAGATGCTCCAACCATTAACTCTTGATTTTGTATTTTTAACCAACGATCTAATGGTTAAAATGTGTGGAGCACCATAGAAATCTCTTATTTACAAATAATATTTGCAAAAGGAGAACCTAGTCCTACTACAATGGCCGTGTGAAGCATGTGCTATGATGCAATTCCACCACATCCAAATACTAATTCCGACTCTCATTCATGCATCTGTCTGGAATTGGATGCTAAAAAAAGGAAAAGGAGAGAAAGAGCTTCTACAATCTTTATATATAAACTTGTGAGCTCAAGCAACTTATACATTTACAGGAAGAAATCGATAACTGCTTTTCTACCTGAATTTCGCGTTTGAACAATGACAGAAAGACATCGAAGCAAGGGGGAACAGATAAAAACTCCAAGTACGCGCACCAGTCTACATTTAAGATGCCAGATTATGCGATATCCTGAAAGAAGCGATTCAGCAGATTGGTAAGGTAAGTCAATTGGAATGCTGTTTCAGGAGCATGTAACAAAGAATTTAGGTAAGATTGATTCCATGGACGAAAGAGTGCAACCACGTATGAGGAAAGCATTAGTTGATGCAAAACTACTCAGGCTTGTTCAAACTTGAGTTCTCACTCTCCATGGAAATTATGGAAGCAAGCCTTTCATAGACCTGTATAATAGTTGAGATGTTACAAATATTCATATGCCGAAAGAAGAAAAGATAAATAACGAAGTTCTGAATTTAGTTTCATGAAATTTATAACGCCAGGATCACAAACCTCAGAAAGCTTCTCACTTTTATCCGTTTTCTTATCCTTATGCGGGTTATTTGCGCATAAGTCGTACCTATACAAGAGATGAAGCAAGCTGTTACAATTTCGTTAACAGAAAATTTCACACATGCAGACTAGAAAGAGAATTTATTCATTCCAACCAAAAACAAAAATAAAAATGGACAAAAGAACATGACATTAAATACTAAAATTTTAACTTCTCCAAATTTATACCAATCAAATGAACTGGCTGGTATACAATTTTCTCACCAATCACGAGGAATGCCAGCTTCGTCACGAGCTGAATAATTGAAGGGCCCTCTCAACTCCACATTATACTCTTTCAACAAGTCTGCGTAGTTATAAGGAAAAGATCCATATATCCATCTTGCTCTCGAATGTAGTATGACTATAGGTGAGAACATACACACACAGAAAATGGAACGATAGAAAACCTTTAAATGAGGAAGATGGGGCACAACCCATTTTTTGACAGACATCGACAAACCAGTGGACACCAACAGCTACATGTGCAACTTCTTCATCAGCGATTCTAGCAACAATGTTAGATGTCCGAAGATCTCCAAAACCAACCAATTTTTGTACAAGTCGAGGTCCAGCATCTAGTCCTCTAGCTTCCTAAAACCAAGAATTACAATTCAAAATATAATACACAAATGAATAAATTAGGATCAAAGCAAAGAATATATAGTGTTTTTTTTAAGTTGTGGAAAACTGACACATATCAGTATATGTGTGTGCAAGCATGTCAAAGTATATCAATATAAAACGAAGGAGTCTGCAGCTAAATTGGTTAATCCCACCCGTTGTTATGCCCTTTCCATACAAAGAAATAAAAGCAAAATGGGGAAAGTAGAATGTCTTCTTTATCTTCTAACTTGACTCACTTAACAAAAAACTGACCATCAAATACCGCACTTTCGCTTAAACAGCACCCAAAATGTTAAGTTGTTGAGGGGGAAGAAAAAAGCTAATGTTTCTTTAGCTGTTCATCATTCAATCAACTATATCCCAATGCTCATGGAGTGACTGATGAGGAAAAGATCTTGCAAATAGTCAACCATCCTCCAATCCTTCTTCATATGATAAAGTTTAAACAGTACTAAACCTTAGCATATGGGAAGTAGGTGCCCATCAGTCTCAACATGAGTAATCAATGCTGAAAAACAGCTTGAAGAACTACAAAAATTTGGGAAATGCATTGAAGGAAAACTACGAGTTCAAAAGAGTACCAAAGAATACCAATCAGTGAATCCAACTAAATCATTTATTCTTGTAGACAATATGCATCATTAGAAATCTAAATTCCCATCATAATAGCTTGGTGTAAAACAAAGTGGCAGAAGAGTTTGTGGAACAAATTGAGTGCCAGTCATCTGTCCCTAGTCTGGCTTCTTGCACTTTCTTCCTACATTAGCTTAACAATCCTCTAAACCTCAAGGAATAGTTCTTCATAAGTTGACAAAAGTTCTTCCAGCTTCAAAAATGCATTGTTTCATTTTTTTTTCAATTTTTAGATCCGGCATTGTATAAAATTTCATCTATGTAGTATCAACTGTATACTCACTCAGCATTCCATACCAATATATACAAGGTCATGCAATGCTCTTTATTATTTAGCGAGAAATTAAAGACAGGTGAATATAATTGAAATACATTCAAATCAGAGAGGCAGAGCCAGATTATCTAGCAAATCAAGACCGCAGATTCAGACACAATTTAACATGCTAAACTACTTTCCAGTGAGCACAGATGATAAAGCATATAATGCCTCAAATGACCACGGTGAGGGATAGCTAACATGCAATGAAATACATCTCATATCATTGCACCTCAGCTGTGTATGTCTGATCTACCAGTTGAGGAAACAGGTTCTTATTTAGAGATCTTATTTGAATAACTGATAGAGATAATGTTTGTACACACTGCAAGTAGAACGTATTACCTGGACTAAGGGGATCACTGCCAAACGTGCAGCAACATTGTCAGATGATTTCTCACACTCCCTCCAAAGCAGATTATGAGCAGGCATATCTCCGTAACTAGTTACAAAAGCAAAATTACACGTCAACCTAAGAAACGATAACAAATAATCTACCCAAAGTAAGTATTGTCCTCACTTGAAACCAAGTTCAGCAAGCCTCTGAGAACACCAAGCAAAATGGCGACTCTCATCGTCAGCGACATGAGCAAAGTCAGCAAAAAGACCCTCCCCTAGAGTCTCACTAAAAGGTGAAAAACGAACAACAGTATCCCACGCCAAATCAATTGCATTGAGCTCAACGTGAGCAAGATTATGAAGCATATAAGCATTAAGAGGCAAACCCGAGTTCTTGGGAGCTGGAATTTCTTTAGGAGAAACCTGAACTCACGCAATACGATAGGTAATAATGAGTGTGGCTGTAAAGCATTGTATACATGTTTTCGATCACTCGAAAAGTTAACTATGAAAACACTGGATGAGTTCGAAAGCCGGAAAATTTGCATCAAAACAAACTAAGGATACAGATAATGACAATACCCAATTCAATATACAGGTAAAATATCCTTCTTTGATGTTTAATTTAAGCAGTGAATCCCAAAACCCACAAATCAAAATCAAACAAAAAATATATAAACATGATGAAATTGTAAGTTACCCATGAAAGATGATGAAATTACCAGTTGGGGTTTGAAGGGGCGAGCGGGCGGAGGAGGGGGATCAGATGCACCGAGCGGTAGGCGGTCATGGCGCCACCTGGAATAAGCGAGGTGGGAAATCCTTGACTTGGCGAGGGGGTCGCTGGTAGAAAGAACCAGAGCGCCGAGCTCTGCGAGGGAGGAAGCTGACGACACCATTTGACTGTAATGCTTGTCAATGGAGGAGGGCTGTGACTGTAGCGGCTGAGGCTGTGGGCCCTTGGTACCCCACCAACGGTTCTCATTGAGCGGGCACTCTCTCCAGGTTTGCAGGCCGGACCAAGGTGAGTATTGCAAGCAAGAAGAAGAAGAAGAAGAAGAAAAGGAGGAGGCTTGGAAGGTGGGAGAAAGCATGGCCTTTACTTTGAGACGCTGCATTTTGTTACAACTTTCATGTGACTGGGTGCCGAATTCCTTCACTACTCCGATGTTCTACCTTCGTATCCTTCTCGTTGTTGATAAACAGAGCATTTCTGGTCACTTTTTATCTTTTTCTTGGGGCCTCGTTTTGTTGATAAACAAAAATGTAAAACAATGCTCACACTCTCTTTCCATACCGATTTTGTGACAAACTTTTTGTGGCAATTGGTAATTGCACGGTATTGTACTGAACCAAATTTTTTTAGTAGGATATTGGTATTCGATACCATTACCATGGTATTACCGTACCATAGTGAAAAATATATATAATATTTCAATAAAAGGAAAAAAAACAAAAAAAACCTTCAGTTGCCTCACTCAAGCCACACCCACCTGAATCAACCAATACCCACATACCAAAATCCCCCAGAACATCCCAAACCCATCTTCAAAATCCCACCCTTTTGATTATAAACTGGGAGAGGAAGACAAAACCCAAAAAAAAAGTGAAAAAAAAAAAAGAAGTATTGGTCTTGAATTGGGTTTAAGAAAAAGAATCAGATTGTGGACCAAAAAAGTGGCCTAAACAAAGTGGTAATTATTATTTACTATATCATACCAACCGAAGAATTAGCATACCGAACTTTGGTATACCAAAAATTTGGTACAATAATGGTAATAAATTTTATCATACCAAAAATTTGGTATGGTAATTGGTATGAGAGTTTTGGTACAATAACCGTACCAAAACCACCCATACTCCTATCTTAGAAAATCATGGTCCCACAACTTCTACTAAGGCCCAAATCCAACTCAATCAAAAGGTGCCCAACAGTTTAAAGAGAGATAGTTTAAGCTTATAAGTTAATTTATTGTTAGATTAATCTGGTGTCTCTTATTAAAGAAGACCTTAGGTGAACAACATTGATTTTTCAAATCGTAATTATTCAATAAAGTCTTAGAGCATCTCCACAAATTGATGGAAGGCAATGGCAAAAGCAACAATGTTCCTTTCCAAACCCAAAAACCTCTCCAACAGTCCAATAAACCAAAGGCAAGCGGTGGGCCAACCACTGCTAGCCCAAACGTCCAACCATCTTAAGCGGGGCCTACTGCCTTTGGGCAAGTTGACGTCATCATGACACTAGCGCAAACTTTAATTTTTTTAATTAGATGCGTGTAACTGTGAAGGGAAAGTGAGAGACAAAACTTGTAGCGGTGGGCCTCGCTGCAACAGAAATCCTAGCCCACTCCAACGGCTAGTTGAAATGGCCAAATGTGGATTGTTGGATTTACAGTTGTCATAAGATCTAGACTGTTGAATTTCCAACAGTAAAAATAATTTAAAATCTTACCGTTGTGCCACATGGTGTAATCTAGGGGAGATGCTCTTAGGTCATTTCGAATGGAGATGGCTAAACGTCCAAAAGCCAAAACATGACCTGAGTTGCCAAAAAAACTCATCTCTAAATGATGGCTGGGTTATAATTCTATAGAGCTCACCAAGCTATTATTTGGTCAAAGTGGCATTAGGCTAGCCAAATGTAGCTCTCCTCTTAGCCCATTTTCTGGAGTTTAGCTTCTCAGTTGTAATAATTGATTCAAATTCAACGGCTATATTTGAAAGATCCAACAGTCATTAATTAAATTAACCAATAAATTTAAAATATAAGCTAAAACTAATAAATTATCAAGGGGTTATGTTTAGCCCCTTCAGTTGGAGATGATATATGAGTATAACCTGACACTATTCATTTAAAAATAATTTTTTGCATGACTATAATTCTAAACGGAATTATGTTTAGTCCCTTCAATTGGAGATGACATTAGAGCAAGTCCACCAGACACAAAATTGCCCAGCACCCTGTCCAAAAATCAGCCCAGCACCCTGTCAATCTGCTCCAGCCCGCAAAATAGCCTGGCACCCAGCCCAAGCCAGGCAACAGACCAGCCCATTTCGGATAGACCCAAAGGCCGACCTATTTGGCTGGCGCGTGCAACACACTCGCGACTGGGCGTGAGTAGGAGACAAGAGTGTAGGCGGCGGGGCCCGCTTGTCAGCCCACTTGTGTTCACCCAGATTAGAGCTATGTGGCCCTCCTCAGTGCCGTTTGATTTTCAACGGCTATTTTTTGTAGACCGTTGGATTTCCAACGGTAAAAAAATTTTAATTTGACTTTTAAAATGGACCGTCCTATCACAGATCAACGGTCCACGTTTTTTCACAAAAAAATAAAAATAAAAATAAAAATAATAAAAAAGGTCCAATGATAGGAGCATATTTATGCGACTTAGTTAGCTTGTTCTTGTGCATTTACGTTGTATTTCCTTAGTTATTTTATTGTTCAAAGTTATTTTTGTGTGTTTTCAGACTCTAAGTACAAAGTATGCAAGATGATGCATTTTGGAGGCCTTTGGAGCATGTTTCGGGCTTGGAATGGATAGCAAATGCATGGGCCAAGTGGATGAACGAATTTGAGAACTAAAGAGGCCAAGAATATGAAGAATTATGGTCCAAAAGATGAAGAAAACAGCCTAAAAATCTGTCACCCCAACTTGCATTCCTTGCCATGCAAACCACATAGAATTCCCTTTGGATTCCATGCCATGCTTGATCACTCTTGTCCCTTACATAATTTCTAATTTCATGCTTCAATTCATTTAATTATTACACTCAATTGCTTGATACCTCTTGTTCCCTTCACTCATTAGATTTTAGACAACATTTACATCCATTACATGCACCAATTGATGCTCCATCATTCACATTTGGAATCCAATGCCATGTGCAACACATGTTGTTGCACCTTTGACCCATTTGTTGACACATTTCACCTCTCTTTCCATCTCTATGCAATGTACACAATCATTCATGCTCCCTAGCTACAACACCACTCCATTTTACCCTTCACACTTTGCATCATTACTTCATTTTCACCCTTGGACCATTGCACACCACACACACAAATTGCCATGCATTTCATCCTTAACCTAACCTGAAGGTTTTTGGGGCCTATAAATACATGTTTACACCCCTTGGCCAAAGGACAATCCCCCATATTCATCATTTTATCACAAAAATTCGTCCATACACACCCTAGGAAGCAAAACACCCCAAAAACATCATTCTAGTGCCTAGAAAACATAACAGCCACTCCACCTTCTTCCACCCTCTTTGCCTAGTTCTCCACCACCCTCCAACCATCAAACACTCCTCCACACTCACCCTAAACCCTTCCATACCATTCCCCATCCATTCTACATCATAAAACTACCTAAAATCTGTCCATAAACCAATCTGCCGCAAGCAAGGGAAAGGAGGAATCTTGGATGCACTTGCTACCAAGTTGGAGCATTTTAGGTGTTTTCTTTCCTTTGATTTTAATGTCTAATTTTATGTATCTTTGCTTTGTGAGTATGAGGAACTAAACCCCTCTTAGTTAGGGGGTGATTCGAAACTATGTTCATACTTGCAATATGATTTGATTACATCCAGTTGTGATTCATAAGTTGTGAATTCAATTTACTTATCCGTTCATATAAAAACTAATTTGTGTATGTTGGTTAAGAGTGCACGCTTAATTTTCATGCATGAATTTGACGCTAGAATATAAGGGAGTTTCACCTAATCGTTATAAACTTATATTCACAAGTAGTGAAGGTTGCTAGTCACAATCACGTTAAGTAAACTCTTGGCATAAGTTTCATGCAAATCATAGTAACGAGTGCCTCGTCAATGCTTATGTTTTTCATAGAACTTAATGATTCTTGCTTGTATCTCTATTATGCAATTCATGTAGGGAACTTGTAGGGAATGTTTTGGGTTGTCGTATGCAATCATCCAACCTAATAACTTGTGGAAAAAACTGAGGGTTAATTAGTGCAATTCACGGTTAATTTGGGGCGTTGAGTATTCATAGCTTATCGAAAAGCAACTGGAAATCATTTTGTATGCAAGTGTGACATATGTGGAGAAGAACCTCCTAGCTAATCTTCCATCCATAAGTTTCATTCAAATTCACTTACAATCTGTTTTGTTTTACAAAGTTTGTTTTGTTTTCAAATTCATTAAAACCAAAATCCCCCTTTTACTTTATTGTTTCAAAGTGTTTAATTTCTGTTTTGGTTGTGTGTTAGAGTGTTTTGATTCACCCAAATTTGTCTAAGAATTTGTTTACTTTGTTCTTGTCTTAATTTAATTATTTTCGTCAAAAATCAACCCCATCTTATTTCTTTGAGTCATATTAATTAGAACTTGTCTTAGATTATGTTTTTAAGTGTTCTAGTTCATTAGAAAACCAAAATTTGTCCAAGTTTGTGTGAGAGTCCCAAAATTGCCCAAATTGTGTTTTTAAGGTAGTTTTGAGTGTTTAGGGGCTGTTTTGAGTCTTTTGGTTTGTTTTAGTGTTTTAAAGTATAGTTTTGCATTCTTTGAGTCTAGTTAGTGTTTTAAATTTTGTTTTCACGTTTTCAAGTCAGTTTCCAAGTGATTTAGCAATCCCTCCTAATCCCCGGCCTAGAACGATCCCTACTTACATACTTTACTACAATTGATAAAAAGAGGGTTTAATTTGTGTGCTTATATATTTCGCATCACCCAACGGTCAGAAATATGATCGTTGGCCACGTGGCAACTCCTTGGCTCTTGGATTTGAATATTTTTCAAATCCAACAATCCAGATTAATTAATTATATTAAAATTTATTAAAAATTATGAAAAAATTATGAAAAATTATTAAAAATACAAAAAATTTAAAAAAATATATAGAAAATTTTTAAAAAAGTTATCTTTTTTCTATAAATACCTAACCCTCATCTTCCACCTTACACCACATTTCAATATTTTCTACACTTTCTATACTATCTACATTTCAATATTTTCTACAATTTAAGTAAAAGAAAGTCTTCGTGGAAGCTCATTGAAGATGTTACGTTGTGTAAATGTTGAGTTCACACTACTCATGACCCGATTACGGGTAATCAGATGGATAAGCGAGAAATGTGGAGTAAAATTACGAAAGCGTTTTGCGATGTACATGGAAAAGACTGCAGAACTAGTCAAGGTCTTCAAGGTCGTTAGAAAAAACTCAACGCATCATTTACTTGTTGGAAAAACGCCATCTCTCATGCTTTCGGTAACCTGCGTAGTGGGACAAGTTTAGCGGATCAGGTGACAATATTTTTATTTATTTATATGCATTCCACCCACATCAATATTTTAATTTATTTAATTTCGTATGTAATTTTTATGTTATTTCTTATGTAATTTTTATATGCATTCCACCAGCATCAATATTTTAATTTATTTAATTTCTTATGTAATTTTTATTTAATTTCTTATGTCATTTTTATGTAATTTATATGCATTCCACCCACATCAATATTTTAATTTATTTATTTGTGTTACATCTGCATTTTTTAACACTATCTTATCCCACATTTTTATAGACACTACAAGCTCAAGCATTCTACAATTCAAAGAACCATAACAAATCATTCAACAAATGGGAATGTTGGGAAATTGTCAAAGATTGCCCTAAATACAAAATTGTGGCAACAGGTCCAGAAGTTGTCATGCATGGTATGGGTCTACATAGTTCGCCAGAACCAGACACGACCGAATAAGAAGCCGACACATTTCAAGACACGGAAGGGACGCCTGAACAAGTGCCCAAGACCCAACTGACTCGTCAGTCCCTCAGGCCTCAAGGTAAAAAGGCATCAAAGAAAAAAGGTAGTTCTTCCAAAAATGACTCACTAAATATATGGAGGAACTTGCTCGTCAAGGTGAACTGAACAAGGCATGGGAAAAAGCTAGAGATGAGGAAAAAGTTGCTGTTATGGCAGCAATAATAGCAGCTACTGAGGCCCGTGATGCGGCGGCTGAGAGACAAAGAGAAATAGTTAATCGAGAGAACAAGCCGGTTAGACAAACACTTCATCGAGAAAATGAAATGCTTAGAGAAGAAAGGATGACTCAAGCAGATCGTGACACTATGAGCAAGTCTCTAGTAGGACTGTCTCCGAATTCAAAATATTTTTGGACATCGGAAAAAAGAGATGTCGTGCGAATGAGGCGTGCAAAAGATGCGGAAACAAGTCAAGGGGGTTTTAGCTACACAAATCATAGCAACCAAGATCCTAGCACCACATATCCTAGTTCCAGAGACTTTGTATAATTTTTATGTAATTTCTTATTTTTTTTAGAATTTTATTTAATTTCTTATGTAATTTTTATGTTTTTTCTTTTTTTCTTTTGAACTTTATTTAATTTCTTATGTTATTTTTATGTTATTTCTTATTTATTTTTATTTAATTTATTATGCAATTTTAATGTAATTATTTATTTATTTTTGTACTTTATTTAAACACATAAAATAAGATTACATAAACTCATCAAATAAGATTACATAAACTCACCAAATAAACTTAAAAACAAAACACACTACATAGAATTACATAAACTTAAAAAAACAAATACATTTTATTCTTCAACCACAAGCCTCATTTTAATTATCTTCGTCTTCATGCAATCCCCACTGGTGCTCAATCAAGTCATTCTGGCAGGTTACGTGCCATTATGGCTCTTGCACATCAGTGTACCGCTGAACGATCAATTCATTGTAACGTCCATCACGTTCCAACGGCTCGTGTTGCACGGGATCTTCGGTCCGGTCATGAGCACAGTAGATACGTGTTCTTGAGTTGTTCATCGAATCCGACTCATATTCATCGACGACATCATAATCATCTTCAACAATCATGTTGTGGAGAATAATACACGTCATCATGATGGATTGAAGAGCCTCGACATCAAACATTCTAGCTGCAGCCCTGATCGCCCAACAAGCTTGTAGGATACCAAACCAACGCTCGACATCCTTCCTACACCCTTCTTGACATTTTGCGAAGTGTTTTTCCTTTTCAGTCTGTGGATGTGGCACTGTTTTGACAAACATTGACCACCTTGGGTAAATGCCATATGCAAGGTAGTATGATCCCTCGTATTGGGTACCATTAACCCAATATGTGCATCTCGGCGATTTTTCTTGTAGCAGTTCGTCGAACATTGAGGATTGGGTAAGGACATTTATATCATTCTAAGCTCCTGGAACACCAAAAAAAGCATGCCAAATCCATGTATCAAATAAAGCCACCGCTTCCAAAATGATGCTTTTGGCTCCATTTCTGTTGCCATAAGCTCATTGCCACGCACTTGGACAGTTTTTCCAAGTTCAGTGCATGCAGTCGATGCTTCCAATTATGCCAGGGAAGCCTCGCATCTCACCCTTCCTCAGAAGCCTTCGCATGTCCCTTGGCGTAAGTGTCCGGAGGTACTTATTGGTGTAGAGGGCTTCAATTGCAGAGCAAAACCGCATCAGGGACTCTAGAACAATTGTTCTTCCCATCCTCGTGATCTTATCCACTTGATTTGCAGATGCTCCATATACAAGCATTCGTAAGGCAGCCGTAATTTTTTGCTCAGGAATAAGACCTAGAACATGAAAAGCATAATCTTTTTGCACAAAGCATGGATCATGGTTGCAAATAGCACTCATGATTTTGTCGAACAAACTTCGTTGCATTCTAAAACGACGTCTAAAAACATGATCAAGGAATATGTTGTTGGGAATAAAATAATCTTCCAATAGATCTTTACCTCATCTTTCCTTTTTTCTATCGAGGTTTGCAACACGTGTGGATTTGGCTATCTGACCCACGACTTCCATGACACGGCGGGAATGTGAGGCCCTTTGCCTTTTATCGTGATCATCCTCATCCTCCTCCATGAAGAAAGCCTCATCTCCACCTCCACCTTCCTCGAGATTGGCCAGTTCTGCCTGTTTATACACTCTCCTTGAAGAAGACATTGTAATAAGAACTCAAGATTTGAAAATGATGAACAAGGATTCTGAGCTAAAAAGAATGATTGAGCTTGGTGTGAGGATGGATGTAGGGATGTAGGGTTTATATGGACAAAAAAAAGAAAGGATGAGGTTCTGGACAAAGCCACGTGGCACTACATAATTGGTTGAAAATCTTATCGAAATCTTGGCTAAATTATTGTAAACCGGAAGTGACACGTGGAGCATTGGGATTGGTCGAAAATCTTATTGGAAATCTATCCACAAAATAGTACGTTCGAATAATGACACATGGCATGACGTGATTGGTTGAAAATCTTATCGAAATCTTGGCTAAATTATTGTAAAACGGAAGTGTCACGTGGCATGTCTGGATTGGTTCAAAATCTTAGCGGAAATCTATTCACAAAATAGTACGTTCGGATAATGACACGTGGCGTGACGAGATTGGTTAAAAATCCTATCCAAAATTAAAACTATTTTATTTTTTTTATTCTTTTAGAAAAAATTTAAAAATATCTTAAATGGGCTGGGTAACAGCGCATTTTGTAGGGGTGGATATCGTTTGTGCCATCGCATTTTTTCACTGGGTGCCAGCTCATTTTTTTAGGGGTGGAGATGCATTGGCCTATTACTGTTCATTGAAGTCTATTACTGTTCATTGGAGTGAATAAATTGGCTGGGTGCTGACACAAAGTCCTTAGGAGTGGACTTGCTCTTATGGAAGATTAATTGGGCTCACATCTGGCTTCAAACAAAGAACCCAATTAAAGCCCATTATGACTTGGGAGTTGCAACTCTCCTCAACCACAACCAACAACAACCAAACGGCAACAATGAGCACATTATTGGGTGGAACAGAGTTGGACGAGACTTTCCGTCCCACGTTAGGTGTGCCTAAAACGGATAGAACGTGTTGTTCCATAGGATGATTTTTGGATGAATTTTCGTTACGCCTTACCCTTGGAACGACTCGTTCCATATATGTGGAACACAAAATTATAACCTCTCAGTCTCCTTCTTCCTTCTTGTTTCCATCTGAGGGCATCTTTGCTCCCTTTATGTTCCGTCCCGTCTTGTACCTTCCTGTCTGGTTCCATTCCGTTCCGTCTTGTCCCGTCTGCATACCAAACCATACTATATAATGAACCTTGCCGGAGACTTTCATCATCACCAAATCAAACATCCCACAATACCCGAAAGTGCACTGCACGCGCCCTCTTACCGCCTAGGGAATCTCTTCCAAATATTCCACAACACAACTCCCCGCCACATAATATCCCAATAAATTCAACCCAAACATGACGTCACGCCCCACTCTCCTCGCTCTAACATTGGCCGGTTGCACGTCGCTCCCTCAGATGCCGCGTTAGTCTACCACGCTCCCCACCCGTGCTATGATACTTCCCCGGCACGACTCTTTTGGTGCTCCCACACGCTTCGTCATTCCACCGCTGCCTCACGAACCCCTCCCTCGCCGTACACCTGTAAGATAAGGAGAGAGAGAGAGAGAGAGAGAGAGAGAGAGGGAAGAGAGAGAAACTGTAAGACTGTGAAACGTTTTAGAGAGAGAAAGTAGAGAGAGAGAGAGAGCGAAGAGAGAACGAGATCTGATCGGAGAAAAAGGCAAACGAAGCTCGAAGCTCTACCCCTTGTGGTTGTCGATGTTGTAAGCCTAACTCTCTCTAGCTGATTTGCTGTGAGGAAGCTCTAATTGGACTTTTGCGTTTTGTGTGTGAGATTTGGGGGAAAAAATTAGGGTTTTGTTAATTTCTGTTTTGTTTTGTCGGATAGGGGGAAGAAACCCTAGGATTTTGTGACTTATGCGTGAGAGTTGGGGGAAAAATTAGGGTTTTGTTAGTTTTTGTGTTTTTGTTTTGGGCGGATAGCGGAACAACCCTAGGAATCTTGGATCTTTGTGGGAGGGAAAAACGGGAATTAGGGTTCTGGGAGGTACATGTATGGCTTCAGGGCCTACAGTAGGAGAAGGTGATGGAGCCAGAGAGAAACAGAGGTTCACGGAGAGCAAGGTCTACACTCGAAAAGCTTTCAAAGGCCCCAAGAAGAACAACATCATCAACAACGCCAACGCCGACGCCAACACAAATACTGACTCAACCGCCACTGCCTTAGCCGCCCCCTCCGCCCCTGCCGCCACCCCAACCACCACCAAGGACAACAACATCAACGGGAAGGACAACATCATCAACAATAACAAGAAGGACAGCAACATCAACGAGAACGAGAAGGGCATCAACGAGAACAAGAAAAACAGCAACATCAACGTGAACGAGAAGGACAGCAACAACGTCGGGAACGAGAAGGACAGCAGCAACGTCGGGAACGAGAAGGACAGCAGCAACGTCGGGAACGAGAAGGACAGCAGCAACGTCGGGAACGAGAAGGACAGCAACAACGTCGGGAACGAGAAGGACAGCAACAACGTCGAGAACCAGAAGGACAGCAACAACGATGAAAACAAGGACACCAATAGTGAGAACAAGCATAACGGGAATAATGATGAGAATTCCACTCAGCCTCCGGCTCAGACTGTGCTGTCTGGGGATGGGAATTCCGCTCAGCAGCAGCTGCTCATTTCACAGTCTGGTGCTGCTGCCTCTGATGACTCCTCGAGCCTGAACCGGCAAGAACCCGCGGTGACAGCAGTAGAGGCAGTGTTAGAGGCAACTATTGAGCAAGAAAGTCGGAATTCACCTGCAGAGAATGGGGTGGTCAAGCCGACTTCAGATAGCCGAATTAAGCTTAATTTTGCTTCAAGGTCGAAGCAGGACAAGCGGAAGCTACGAAGGAAGCTTGAGAGCGAGCTTGATTTGGTGCGGAGTTTGGTGAAGAGGATTGAAGCCAAACAGGGGCAGATTGGTGGGGTTAGTCTCTCCCATATTTCAGTGAATGATGGGGCGAATAGTGCAGGTGGAGGACTGAGGCGGGTTAACTCTGAGGTTGCTTCTGTAGGTGTTCCTCGAGAGCCTACCAGGCCTTTGCATCAGCTGAGTATATCCGTGTTAGAGAATAGTCAGGGAATGAGTGATATTGTGGAGAAAGAGAAGAGAACCCCCAAGGCGAACCAGTTCTATCGTAATTCTGAGTTTTTGCTGGCCAAGGATAAGATTCCACCTGCTGAGAGTAACAAGAAGTCGAAATCGAATGGGAAAAAACATGGTGGAGGAGAATTGGGGCAAGGGTTTGGTGGGATGGGAAGCAAGTTTTTCAAGAGTTGCAGTTCTTTGCTTGAAAAATTGATGAAACACAAGCATGGTTGGGTGTTTAATGAACCTGTTGATGCTGCAAAGCTTGGTTTGCACGATTATCATATCATTATCAAGCATCCAATGGACTTGGGTACCATTAAGTCGAGGTTGAACAAGAATTGGTACAAGTCTCCGAAAGAATTTGCGGAGGATGTGAGACTTACATTTCGCAATGCCATGACCTATAACCCCCAAGGGCAGGATGTTCATGTCATGGCAGAGCAGTTATCCAGAATATTTGAGGACAGGTGGGCTATCATAGAGTCAGATTACAATCGTGAGATGAGGTTTGGATATGATTATGGGGTTAATCTTCCAACACCTACACCGAGAAAGGCACCTCTGCTGCCACCACCTCCTCTTGATATGCGAAGGATTTTGGACAGGTCCGAGTCCATTTCTCATCACGCTGATCCGAAGCCAAAACCCATGACTATTACTCCTAGGACCCCCGCTCCTAAGAAGCCCAAGGCTAAAGATCCTCATAAAAGGGACATGACTTATGACGAAAAGCAAAAGCTTAGCACCCAACTCCAGAGTCTGCCTTCAGAGAAGCTGGATGCCATTGTACAGATTATAAAGAGGAGGAATTCATCACTCTTCCAGCATGATGATGAAATTGAAGTGGACATAGATAGCGTCGATACCGAGACCCTGTGGGAGCTGGACAGGTTTGTAACCAACTACAAGAAGAGTTTGAGCAAACACAAGCGAAAAGCTGAAATGCAAGCCAGAGCAGAAGCTGAGCAGAATGTCCAGCAGCAGGTATGTCTTGGCTCATGCTAAATTCTAACCTCTGATTTTTGTGGTGGCCGCTTTTGGTAAATGATTCATTTTTCCTTATTTTTTTACAGACCCAGGCCCCAGTTGCAGCAGAGGTTCCGAAACAACCTAAAACCGGTAAAGTATTTCAGAATGTGAGGTTTCATGGCATTGGAATCAGCTATTTCCTTGGAGAAACTGATAAATTGAAATTCGTTTCTTTTGTGAGCAGATGAAAGGATTGTTTCCTCTTCAACACCCATTCAAGGGGATAACCAGGGTGATAATAGGAGTAGGTCGAGTAGTTCAAGCAGCTCCAGCAGTGATTCTGGATCTTCCTCCAGTGGTACCATAATACATTTTTCTGCTCACAGATGTTAAGTTATTAAGCATATAGGATGCATTTATGCAAGTTCTTGTTTGGTAAAGTAATTTCTTTTTCTTACACGTGTTGCTGCAGACTCAGATAGTGATAGTTCGTCAGCATCTGGATCGGATGCGGGGTCGCCTAGGACTTAACTATTTTCTTTTGAGGTAAGATTCTGTCAACTTGATTCTTATTCCAAGCATTTTGTAATTTTTGTTCTTCCTAGTTGTGTAATCAAGTACATTTTTAGTGGTAGTTTTATATATTTTGAATAAAATGATATTATCATTGACATTGAACTTGACCAACGCCTTGCAGTAGCTGACCAACTATTTTAAATTTTTTGGTTTGGAAGTACATTTGTTGGTTTTACCTTTTGTATGGGCCAAACTATTTATTAGTATTGCTGCATTATTCACCTTGGAGCCGTGATTTTGTAAAAGAACTCTAGATGATAGCACCAAATGTGTCATGCATGAGGGTTGCTTACTTTTTTTTTGCTACAGTGTGAAGCTGTTATATATGTGTGTGTGTAATTGCAATAAGTATTATATACATTGGAAGTATCAATACTCAAAACTGTTAGCATGCAATTTATCTCCAGAACGTTTCTCAAGATTCATAATTTTTTTCTCTTCTAATAATAATGTTTCTTCTTAAATAACTTGTCATGGAAAAGGACGAGCAGCAAGTATTCCTACGAGTTTACCCCCTCCCGGCTTACTTGTTTACCCCCACCTCTAGTCCTTGATGTTTAAGACTTTTGAATGACATATATAATATATAAGGCTTTTTAGCCAAAATGATACTTGAGATTTGCATAACACATCACTTTGGTCCCTGAGATTTGAAATCAATAGAAGTGGTCTTTGAGATTGTCCACCATCAATCATTTTGGTCATTCCGTGCAAAATTATGTTAAATGACGATCAAAATAACAAATATACCCTCAATTTAATAAACAATGGGCCGAAATGATCTAACAAAAACTAAGGGTATTTCGGTCATGCTATTCTTATTTAATGGAGATTTTTTAAGGAACGACCAATTTGATTGATGGTGGACAAAATCAGGGACCAATTCTATTGATTTCAAATCTCAAGGACCAAAGTGAAGAGTTATGCAAATCTCTGGGACCATTTTGGCTAAAAAGCCAATATATAAAACTCAAACTCTTGGTTTACAATTGCTATACAGATTTGTAGCAATTTAACTTACTTGGTGCCAGGGTCCACATTTTCAGAGATTTCTTTCACTTTCCACCTGTTTCAAATATGAACTGAGTTTTATAACAAAAAAAGGGAAATGGTTTTCGCGCACCCCTTTTCTCCTTCTGCACACCTGTTTATTTTATGTTCATTGATTCTCTGTTGGTTTCTTGAATCAGAAGGCCATAAATAAACAGGGGTGTGTAGGAGAAGAAAAATGGTGCATTAGAATCACTTACCAAAACAAATATGAATGGTATTTGGAGAGAGGAAGGGAGTGATGAGGAAGACAGTGAGGAGAGAAGGGGATGGAGTTGGCGCGTGGGAGCAGGAAATCAAACAGTTTTACTGAGAGAATGAAATTTAAAATCTTTTTTTTTTTTTTTCGATTGACAGGTTTTACTGAGAGGAAACCAAAACATTAATGACAGATTTTAAGTGTTGATTCGAATTTAGACTAATACTTCTAATAATCTGTGCTTATTATCATATGCGTTCTTGTTAAACGTGAAGTTAAGGGTTGCATACATATTGGTTGTATACATGTTGCTTGGAAAGCCTGCCGTGTCAAGGTAGTCCTATCTTAAGTTAGAAAGTGCTGTTCAATTTTACCACTGACTATTACTAATTGTTGTAACTATCAAATCTGGTATCAAATATCATCTCATGTATTCACCAATCTCAAAATTGTCAACCTTCCCTTTTCCCACCTTTTTTGCTCTCCCTCTTTAGAAATTTCAAAGGAATTTATCACCGCTCCAACTGTTGTCCCCAGAATAAAAATCTTGATAGTGCTCAATGAGAGATGTGTTTCTGGTCTTTGGTCCTTTTCCCCACCAAATTTTCTAGTACATTCTAAGACGGTTTTATTTCACAAGAAAGGTCCATTGTATATATGGAGTCCCATGAGAATATATGACCCCACTACCTGTATACAGCGTTCATCTCTGTTCAGGGAGTAGGTCAAAATTTTTTGTAAGAAATAAAAAGCTGGAATCCGAGAAGACATGACTCCCTTAGAGCATCCTGTAAACCAATTATTCAATCTGGGGATCCCAGCAAGGCTGCCAAAGAAACCAATATACATATCTAATTTGACCATAATTTTTCATCCATTTTATGTCACTGAAATGGCCATTTTGCTTTTTTGTCTTTTCTATAAAGTTACAATATGCCAGCCACCATAGTATGTTGATTATCTACTGCTTTCCTGGTAGGGAAAGATTAATTTGAAGAAGTTAGTAAGATGGATCATTTTGGTTTGTGTTTCGGATTATGGACTTGCAGTGCCGAGCAAGTCATGCTTGACTTTTGCTTGTTGCTTATTTCTGCTTTCCTGTTTTTGTATAGCACACCGTGTACGGTCCTTTCCAATAATTACGAGGCAGACTTATAAGGGAATAACCTGTCTTTCTCCTGGGAGAGGGTGTCAGCATCAGATCAGTTAAGTGAGCAAGTCTGGGTTAATGAGTGTTGTTGCATTAGGTTCGAGTAATTTGATCACATCTAAGCTTTGCATAAGTGCATGTTTTTAGATTTTTTACTATACAGGGCATGTGTATATCTTTTTTACACCACTTTTGTTTGTTCTTATCTGTGCCCTTGGGTGCTCATATGCTTATAGCACATACATACTTAAAAGTAAATCTTGTTAATATATTGATTTGGATTACAAATGAAGGGCTTTGACGTCTTGGATTTGGAATGGACAACTATGTAACTGATTAGGAGAGTGTTTCTGACTAGATAACAGCAAATTACTAATGACGATTTTCTTAAATGGCAGATCTCTGAAAATTAGGGTAGATGGTGATCGGAAGCTTTTTCAGACAAATGTTCGATTTGAATCTGTGATTGGTGTATAGTGGAAATTTTGCTCCGAGGCCTCCAACCATCCTGCTGCAAGTATAGAATGGGTTTCTCTCTGACTGTTGTGTTAATTTGATTCCTCAATGTGTATGCGTCGGGGCTCCGTTGGTCTTGTCAGAATTTGTATAATATTGGTAGAATGTGGTGATAAATAGATAACAGTTGGTCTGTTTTCGATAGCACATGTACATTGCTAAGTAGTGCGACTGCGACCGCGACCCATCTAAATTTCGACGACTTGTTTTTGGTTTGGTGCTGACAGATTCTAGGATGCTTTGGTGAATACAAAATTAGATAGCCTGTAATCCAACTTCATTCATATGAATTCTCTTGTATTCCCATGAGATTGCTCTGTTTAGTAGATTTGTATGCACTTTTGTGGACTCTCTGAATAACCCCTGCACTAAACTCCTCTCTGCTTTTTCTGTTTTTGTCAAATGTTTTTTTAGTTGTTGGAGAAGATCTGGAAGAATTGTTCTACTTCCTCTTTTTATTTTTTAGTTTTCGGTTCGTCCGGAGATGAATTGTTCTTGCTTTGCGTAGCAATATTGCAGGGCCTAAACCTTCATGCTGGTGTGTGGATGTTGGTTGTCATCTGAAAATTGGTAAGTCTTGGACTAATGTCCAATGTTTGGGTTAGTAGGGTTGATGAATCTATGCATCAATTTGATTATTTCGTGGGGTTAGCTTGATGGACTCAGAAAGTTGGTGATTGTACAACCGGGTTCAAAACACCCGTCGAAAGGTTTGGATTTGAGAATTGCCAAAGGAGGTGATTTTCACATCGTCGCGTTTTTCTGGTTGTTAGATTGAATAAATAAAAAAGAAATAACGGATCTTGTTAGGCTATAAAAGCTGTATGTTTATTATTTTCATTTGTATAAAACATGAGAGAAAATCGGTTCCGGTGGTTTAGACATGTGCAAAGAAGGCCTACTGACGCTCCGGTTCGAAAATGTGACTACGGGACAGAGGTTCAGGGCCGAAGGGGTAGAGGAAGACTTAGGAAAACTTTGGAAGAGACCCTAAGAAAATACTTGAGTACGTGGATCTAACGGAGGACATGACACAAAACCGAGCGCAATGGCGTTCTAGGATTCATATAGCCGACCCCACTTAGTGGGAAAATGCTTTGTTGTTGTTGTTGTTGTTGTTGTTGTTGTTGTATAAAACATTAAAGCCTACTACAATGTAAAAATTAAATAACTTGTGGCCCATACATGCGATTCACTTCAAGAAAAAGAGAAAAAAAGGGTCAGTGGTGTGGGCCAAACCTGGGCGGGTTATTACTTCTGAAATAGTAATCATGTGAGGGGAATTGGATTCCGGACCTTAGTGTCCGGAGCGTAAAAATTAATCTATTTGGACTGCTGATTGGTGTGTAAAAAAAATTAGAGTTGTTGATTTGTGTGTGGTGGATCAGTAAAATGATGACCGTTGGATTAAATTTGTGCGGCTCAAATAAGTTGATCATTAGGCTTCGGATACTAAGGTTCCGGAGCATGTCCAATTCCCATGTGAGATCCACAAAGCCTGTACAATGCCACGTTGATTTTCAAAAAATAAGATTAAAATCACAAATCATAAAACATTAAAAAAATAAAAACAGAGGCCATGTATTCAACCGGAGTGTTGTCAAGGAAGATGGCACTGCCAGAGCGTAAGCTAACCCCACCAGGTCTCGTATCTCAAGGGGAAATTTATTAGAGCAACTCCACCCATGTGAGTTGCTCGGGGGACAGTGGAGAAGAAGGGGCCGGAGGCCCGGTGGAGAGAGGTCCAGCCGTGTGGAGGCCGAGCGACGGTGGGAGCCCGAGCGAAGGGGAGGTGGGGAGTCGACGGGCCTGTGGCCCGAGGGCTTTGCAATTTTTTATTTTTTTTGTGTCAGAGAGAGAGAGAGAGAGAGAGAGAGGTTTTTTATTATTTAAACAAACAAAAAAAACTATTATTTTAATTGCTTATTGCCAGGGGGAGGGTTTCAAGGGTGGAGATGTAAATGGCAATTACTGTTCATTAATGGTAGTTACTATTCATTTAAGGCAGTTACTGTTCAATATGGTGGATTGAATAGTGGATTGCCAGGGGGGAGGGCTCCATGGGTGAAGTTGCTCTTAGTGTGCTCCGGGATATAGTCCAGTACACCAAGTACAATAGGGTACTTAATAGATTCTTTTTATTTTTTACATTTGATGTATCAAGTCGTATTCCTAACATATTAAGAAATCTCTTATGAAAGTAAAAATAAAAAACTTCAACTCCAAAAGTATGGATGCTTTAACTAAAATACCAGTTAAAATTAGGATATAAAACTGATTGTTCACGTAAAATCCAAAACTATTAACATGTGAATGAGACATTGATCCTTGGATTTTGGCAGTAAACAATCCTTGAGTGGTAGGCCCAATTGGCCGTGTATGGATAAAAAAGGATCCCGTGAGCCCAGTGGGATTCACAAACGAGGTTAGCCTAGAAGTTTTAGATAAGATAAGGGGCTGGTTTAGTATTGTTGTGCTTTAAAAAAAATTACTTCTATTGTGATGTGAAAATAAGCAGCTGTAAAATAAAACAGTAGAGTATTTAGTAAACTTTTTCGTAAAAGTGCTTTTGGAAAAAAAAAAACAGTATTATAGTGTTTGGTAAACTTTTATGTAAAACAGTTGTGACTGTGTGAAATGACCAAAAAAGGTATAATACTAGATGTGCCATTAATTTAATTTTCTTAACAAATATGGGTGAATTACTAAATATACTTTATTTTTAAAAGAAAAATATTTATAAACTTTATCTTAAACATACAATCCAATGTTTAACAAGAAATCATAATCCAACGTTTAATAAGAAATCATAATCCAACATTCAACATATAATCCAACATTTATGCTCCTTCACGTTTTCAGCTTTTTTTCAAAGCTCATTTTTGCTGCTTCACATTTTTAGCTTTTTTTTTTCACCCAAAACTGTGAAAATAAGTTGTTTTTAAATGTTTACCAAACATCTTTTTGAGTTCAGCTTTTTTTATACCCATTTTTTATAAAAACACCTTAGTACCAAACCAATACAAGATCTAATAGGATCTCCAAGTGCTATCCATCTTTATAATCACGGCCCATACATAGGTCATGATGACCAATGTTGTTAAAAATCATTCCTTAACGAGATTCCTAATTGGTGCCCTTTGCGTCTCCCATAGTCAACTATTGTTGACTAATTGGGCAGGATTACGTAGGGTTCAAACCAACCATTTAAGGACCTTCAAGATGCTCTAATGAATCATCTCCAAACCCATGCATAACCCTATATAAAGGCATGATCATTTCAACCCTGTAAAGGAAATTGTTCCTTCTTCCTACAGTTAAGTCTAACTTAAGTATCAGAGAACCTTTGGCTCACACCACACCGGTGTGACAAGGTCTCACTCGTCTTTTCTTCTTGGTTGTAAGGACACCTAAGTAATTCTACACTTGTTTGGAATTCATTGGCCACACTTTGCAGGCCCGTTGTTCCCCTTCTTCCCCTGTTCTAGTCGATCTCCTCCCTTCATCCTCACTTCCCAGTTCTTCCACCACCGAAACGCAACGCTCCTCTCATACAACTTGATATCAACGATGGACATGGGCTTCTTGTTTGGTCTAATGGTTGAGTCACCTTACATGGCCAGATTTATGGTTGTTACGTATCTCTCTATAAGGGGTCTTGTGTCTTGACTGTGGAAACGAGCTGACTAGTTAGGTTTTCTTTAAGCATTTGTATATGTCTCTTAAACAACTTGATACTCATTTGCCACCACTGCTATATTTTTATTAACCAAATCTCTCTATCATTTCTTGTCAAAAGAAAAAAAATCCAAAATTGTTTTGCAACTTTAATACCAAATGCTTCATCTGTTTGACTGAAATGGTAAGATAAGAATATAAATTGTCTTCATTTCCTAACTGTTTAGGAATAAATGATCTTTTAATTTCACGTAAGTGTTTGGCACAACTTAAGATTCAGAGACGAAAATGTTTTGCAATCCATGTTTATACTTTATCGCATTTAAAATTTTTTTTTTAAAAAAAAAAAAAAGAGAAAGAAAGAAAGAAGCAACCCCAACCAGTTGAATATCAGAGTGCGCAACGAATAAGTCTAACAAAATAAGAATATTATTAAACAAACGAGAATGCCGAAACGGCTACAAAACCCTAAAGGCTACATTGTGAATGACTTGTTTTCAAACTAAATTACAAGCTCTATTTATAGAGAACCAAATCTAAGAAACCCTAACTTGGATGGGTTAGGCCCAAATCCTAAACTAACAAGAAAAACCCAAATACTAAAATAAACCTAAATACTAATATTTTCCAACACCCCCTGTCAAACTCATGGCGGTACACAACATGAGTTTGCCAACAAGCAGATGTTGATTCAAGTCTCCAAATTCCAATGTCAATGCCCATGTCAATGCCGGTACACAACATGAGTTTGCCAATAAGCGATGTGGATGCAAGCCTCCAAATTTCAATGCCAATGCCGATGTCGATGCCAATGCTGATGCCGATGCTGACTTTCGAACAAACAAACAAAAAATCCAACCAAATTTTTTTCCCTTTGCCCGCATGGGCCTCAAACAAGCAACCAATTTTTTCTTGTTTCTTCCTTTTTTTTTACTCCCCTTTTTTCCTTCTTTTTTCATTCCATTCTACTTTTTCCTCTTTTTTCCTTTGCATCAATACAGACTTGCGGATACTCCTGCAGGCTGCGGCGTTCAAAGGTGCAAAAGCAAAGTCACAGGACAAAAAACGAACGAACAATTTTTTTCTTCTTGCAAACAATCAATACCAACTAACAATCTGAACACTAACGACAACGGAAACAAGCAAACAGATACCAACCCGAAGCAGATTAAATCCCGAAGGATCAAACCTGCTTTGATACCAAGTTGAATATCAGAGTGCGCAACGAATAAGTCTAACAAAATAAGAATATTATTAAACAAACGAGAATGCCGAAACGGCTACAAAATCCTAAAAGCTACATTGTGAATGACTTGTTTTCAAACTAAATTACAAGCTCTATTTATAGAGAACCAAACCTAAGAAACCCTAACTTGGATGGGCTAGGCCCAAATCCTGAACTAACAAGAAAAACCCAAATACTAAAATAAACCTAAATACTAATATTTTCCAACACAACCCGTCCCATTCTGCCATTATCTCCCTAATCGCTCCACATCTCCCTTGTTCTCAACCTCCATCACCGCATCTCCCACCTCTTTCTCAGGCATCGACCGTGGCTTTTCCACCCATCGCATCCTTACTCAACATTTTCAAAATACAGCAAATTTTTCCTCTAACAATAGATTTGTGTAGAGGTTTTCTTTATTAAACTAATTTTACCACGATTTTGAACAAAATGTGTGACTTTATGAGAGGTTCCAAGGAAACTTTTTATTGGATCATCCCAGATTGAACGAGCATAAACTTGAATATACTGTAGTCGGTGAAGGAAAAATTGTGTGAAATTAGAAGATCATTTAAATATCTCATGCATTAAAATTTTTATTAGAAGCGGAAGTTAAGATTATAAAAATTCAAAACCAAATCTACCAAAATCTTCAAGGCCTAAGGATTGATGAACCAAATGTTTTACGAACAAAGTAAGGGCTGATTTGGTATTGCTATGCTTTGAAAAAAAGCTGCTGTGAGAATAAGCGGCTGTGAAAAAAATCAGCAGAGTGTTTGGTAAACTTTTTTGTAAAAGTGCTTTTGAAAAAAAAAAACAGTCTGATAGTGGGTCTTTTCATTAAAGGAGCTCTGTAGCTCTGTGTGCTTTGAAAAAAAGCCAGTTTTCCAAAGCTACAAATAGCAGCTTCAGCTTTTTCCTTTGATTTCAGCTTATTCTCACAGCAGCTTCCAAAATAAGTCTTTTTTTTTTCAGTTTACCAAACACCTAAAACCCTCACAGCTTTTTTTCATGGGTGCTTTTTTTTTAAGCACCTCACTCCCAAACCACCCATAAGAGAGACGAGATGATTACCTTTGAAGACTAGTCCATGGATGTAATCTTCCTTTGCTTGAAGAGAATTCTCCAAAAGCCTCCAAGGAAGGAGGGCTCTAAGTGTTCAAAGATAGCCAAGGAAGGAGATGAGATGACCATGGCGAAAGATGCTAGTAACTCCTACCTTTGGTGGCCAGCAATGGTGGAGGGAAAATGATGAGAATGTTGGCCCTCCATCCTTCTCTTTCTCACACTCAAAACTAGACCCGACAATTTCTTACATGACACGAAAATAACGGGTTTTGGGTCAACATGATAACTGATCGGATCACTATCGGGTGACTCATTAAGAACCCCGTTAATAACGGGTATACACGCGGATAACACGTGGGAAATCCGTTTCAACCTGTTAAGAAAAAAATTATTTTGATAATTTTAAAGTTTAATTAGTAAAAAAAATTATTATAATATACAATAGCCATATTGCATATATTGATATATTCTATATTAAATATATATTTTTGTATTATTATTCTATATAAGTTAAAAAATTAAGTTTTATTCATTTATTTATTTTTATTATGAGAGTTTTTTTTTTAATTATTACTAGGATAAATTTTACTTAACATGTTGTCCAAAATTAAAATCAAATAGTATAGTATTTGTATAGGCAAGAAGACATGCCTACATGAAAAATGTGAAAGAATATATAAACACTCGTGATTCATCATTCCTCCACGAATAGAAAATGGTTACACTTACATTATCGTTTAGATTTTTAAAACCTTCCAAACCCTCATGAAAAGGAGGTAATATATCTTTTATATAATATAGTACTATTGTTTTATTCTTTTCATAATTATTTTTGGTACTCATAATTTGAATGGTTCATAATGTTTGGTTTTTCTATACTTAGTTTACGTGGAAGAGAGTGTTAATGTGGAAAGCCTCACTGAAAACATCATCAATATAACTCTTAAAGACAATATATCAAGCCAAAGTTTCAACACCGTTTCCCATGATGATTGATGAAAATTGAAGGGTTTGATTGTAAGAAAATGTTCAAGGTTTCAAACCTTGAAACATAACCCCCTTTGCAAATCTTTTAATATTTGATATTTTGTAATGTTCTAATGTTTTATTTTTATTTTTTTATTATGCTCTTATTTTGGGTATGCAAATATGTAATACTTGAAAAATAAATGCTTTTTTATGTTTTGAACGTGACAATATGATATGTATATACTTATTTAGTATTATATTTTTCATTTGATTATTTATTTGTTTAAAATATATTTTTCTTAACAGGTCGGGTCATATTACCGATTAATATTATCAAGTCGGTTTCGGGTCGAGTCACTTTACCCGTTTATTTTAACCGGTGTTACACGACACGACTTGTTAAGATATTAAGTATGACACGAAAACGACACGAACACGAGAAACACGACACAAATGCCATGTCTACTCAAAACCCTAAGAAGGATGAAGCTATAACTTAGCTTATATAGTAGACTCACGTGTGTGACCCATATGCTCTCCTTCTATCCAAAACTGACCCTATAGGTTTAGTGGGTGAAAATTTTAAATTGTGATGCAAAACTTGAGTTATAAGCCCAATAGACTTAGGTTCGATGGGCCTAAAAACCTGAGACTTACTTTAAGGCCCAATATGATTCTTATGTTCATTTATTAATTAATTAAGTAACTTAGTTAATCTCAACCTACTCAATTAACTAATTTAATCAATTTCATCACTTCATTATTTTCCTTGAACTCCATCTTCTCGGTGTGCAATTCATTAATTATGTTCTAATTAGCGAGGTTATGAACGATTAGAACATTTACGAATCAATTATAAATTAAAACTCTTTCAATTCAACCTTTGGTGAAGTTTAGAATAAAAAATTTTGTGCCTGAATTCCATAAAAACAAATGAAAAATTTCTCTACTTTAATGTGAGTATAGCTTCAATATGAAACATTTTTTTCAAATATGAATTTTTTTTTTCAACTTCACTTGAAAAAATTTATTTACAATTTAATTGAAATCTTTGAAACACCTGAATTGTCACAGCCCATCCCGGATATGTTTATTATTTTATCCTCAACGGCGTGAAATTACTTAAATGCCGTGGACGTTTTGAGTTGTGTTGTGTGGTTTAGACTTGGGTGGTGGACCAATCCTTTTTATTCCTAAATATTTGGAACTAAAGGAATTGTTTATGTTGTTTGGTAGCCAATTAGGACCACACACATCCATACACACACAAAAACACAACCCGTTGACCCTCCCTCTCTCCTCCCTCTCTTGGATTTCTGCCATCGTCCGTACCATTGTACGGACCATCTTCGAACCAACCTGTTTCTTCACGGATCGATGTTAAAAAGGTAATATTCTTGTTCCCTACAAGCTCCTGAGTCCATTCGTATCATTTTTAGGACTTGAAAACTTCGAAAACCCGAGGAACCGATATCCCAGTTTTGAGGGACTGTTCATGTGGTCGTAATTATGGATGTTTCAGGAGATTTTAAGCTTGTAGGAAGCTTTAGAACATCTTTACGAAGCTTGGAGAAACCAAGTAATTTGGAAATCGGGAAATCGAGTTTGATGAGTTGTAAGTTTTGGCCGGATAATTGAGTTTTCTCTATCGAGATTTCGTGGATTTCAAGCCTTGAAATTGGTAAGGTTTTGTTCTTCTAGTTACAAGCTTCATTTTGGGACAAATTTGAGGTAATTCGGTTAAGAAATGACTGAAATATCATGGTTTTTCGAATTTCTAGTTTCCCGGCGACGGCAACGGTATATACTGTTATTTAACAGAATATTTCCTAACGCCTTTAGGGTTACCGTCAGTATGCCTGGCACATGCCCGCGCGTGGGTGGTGTGTCTGGCCGTGGCTTGGCCGGTATATGGGTGGTCGGAAAAATTTTCTAAAAATATGGGGATGTTCGTGAGGTTGTGTAGATCATGTTGGTATATTAAAACATCCCATTTGAGCAATGTATGAGAAGTTATTAACTAGTTTTGTCTATGTGCTTTAAATAACGTTTATTCAGTTATTTCGCATATAGGTGAGACCTATCCCGAGGATGAGCATAGTCAAGGGCGGTTCGGGGGCTACGACCCTTCAACCTACCAGTGAGTGGGCTTTTGGTTTTAAGTATATATATATATGCTTGGTATCTTTCCCAGAAAATGCATTTAAATGAGTTATGATTTAAATTGCCATGCCAAATGTTTTACATTTAGAATATGCATATGACGTTTGCATATATATATATATATATATATATATAATTGTGGTGCTGTGGACGCTCAGGTAAGCCCCAGGTGAGTTTATAAATTGTGAATGTGAATAATGGTTGTGATTAATTGAGAAACATTGAGCTATAAACCTGCACCTCGATGTTAGTGATTTAGCCAGAGATATGGCACATGCCTGTATATAATGTCACCTCCCGTACCATATGCTCACATTGGATCCAATTTAGGTGCACAGTCTTGTCGTACAGACCATCATAGGTAGTTCCGACTCGTAGGTGACTAGCGATTTATCGCACAGCTATCATGAGAGCGTAGCATTGAGCATAACTATATTACACCCAGTCTTGTCATACAGACCTTTGCAGTGGTTCCGACTCATGTGCAATGTAGTGTCGTATAGGTCACTTGCGGTGACTCCGGCTAGATTGACTAATGAGCTATAAATTCAGCCGTACAAACCTCTGCAGGGGTTCCGGCTAATATGTTATTTTCCATGAATTTATTTTCACCTTAGTTACTTATTCTGTTTTATATTTTTGGCATGGCATACTTATGAATATGGATATGTGAAGCATGAATTGAAATATATATATATATATATATATATTCCATTTCTGGGAAAGTTATACATGTTTTATGGCGAGGGGTTATAGCATTTGATAAATAAAATGATTTTGAAAAGCTTTGTTTTTGCCCACTCACGCTTTCTGTTTTGCGCCCCTCCAGGTTTTAGATAAGTTTGTTCGTTGGTGGCTCACGAGGATTGATTAGAGGTTCTGACAGACTATCACAAATGTAGGGCATCTTTGGGTGTCGTTTAATTAGTACTTGTTTTCTGGACTGAACTTAGGCTACTTACTCTCTGATTGTGTATTCACTCATATTCTAGCACTTGTCTTAACTAGTACTCTTACGAGTTGGTTTTCATTTATTCGTATTCTCTATTATCATTATTGCTTCTGCACTGTGCACATGGCTACATCACCCTCACGTGACGACCATCATGCCCTGATTCGGGTCGGGGTGTGTCATGAATATAATTGTAGTAATACTTTAAGAAATAATTGAATACAAGATTGAAATAGTTGTAGAAACACTTTCATATTAAAGTTGCTTAAAAACTTAAAACTACACACATTAAAAAAATATCTTTTAATTTTTTACTCATATTTAATGGCATAAACCTTTAAGTTGGATATAAAAAAAATTATAATAGTTTCGAATCCTGTTAATTTAGATAAAGGTTTTTATCATAAATGGTCCATGAGATTGACCAAACTCATCATTTTGATCCCTGAGTTTCAAAATCAATCAATTTGGTCCTTAACATTCACTACCGCACACCAATGTAGTCATTTCGTTAGAATTCCGTCAATAATTCAGTTAGTTTCCTTATGTGGCTCACATATAGGACCCACAAGTCCAATAATACAATGCCATGTGGATTTTACAAAAAAAAATAAATTAACAATTGCAAAGTTCTAAAAATCTATAAAAGCAAAATAAAAAAGAAGAAAAGAAATTAGAATCAACTCTCCAACCCACTTCCCTCGTCTTCTTCCACGTGCCTCTCTCTCCCAATAGCTACCATCACATTTTTTTTCCTCCACCGCCCTCCTCCACAATCCGACGGCCAGTTTCTTTTTCCAATGTTAATTTTATACTTAACATTTTTCAAAATTTGAGTTCAAATTCAAACTCTAGGGCCACAAACCCCTAAAAAGAGAACATACCATAGGTTTACCGATAATCTTTTATCTGGGCTGATGGCAGATCTCGAAAGTAGGCTCGACTTGGTAGGTAAGCCCAAACCTACCTTCTTCTTTAATCCGAGAAACCGATGCTCTAAAGGAGGCAGATTCTCTTCCTTCCCACTTTTCGTGCCCTTTTGTTTGTGTGGTCATGGTTAAACCATATCAATATTTTATATTACTATTCATTTTTGTCTTAATATCTCTATAAAAAAATTATATAAAATGTTGACGTGGCTTAACTGTAACCACACAAAACAGGAGGGCCTCCTGTTTGTGTGGTCATGATTAAGCCATGTCAACATTTTATATTACTATTCATTTTTGTCTTAATATCTCTATAAAAAAATAATATAAAATATTGATGTGATTTAACTATAACCATACAAAACAAGAGGGCACGAGAGGGCACGAGAAGTGAGAGGGCAGAAAATCTGCCTCCTGCTCCAAAACCCCGATAAATCCCAATCATTGTCGACGATCAAGCAAAGACTGGAAATCAATTGCCCTGTCGAAATCCCTGGCAATTGTCGAGTATCAATGATATTCTGGTGACATTAGAATTGTAAAAAATAATTCTTTCTTTTCTTCTTTTTTATTTTGCTTTTACAGATTTTTAGAATTTTGCAACAATTAATTAATTTTTTTGTAAAATCCACATGGCATTATAATATTGGACTTGTGGGTCCTATATGTGTGCCACATAAGTATACTAACAGAATTATTGACGGAGTTCTAATGGAAGAACCACATTGATGTGTAGCAGTGAATGTCAAAGACCAAATTGATTGATTTTGAAACTTAGGGACCAAAATGATGAGTTTGGTCGATCTCATGGACCACTTGTGATAAAAACCCTTTAGATAATGACATGTGGTCCAATATCATAGTGAATAGAGTGTTAGGTTTCTATCCACGTGTCCCGAATTCGAAACTACTATTTCCCTAGATTACTGTAAAAGTTTCGAATCATCTCCTCTCCCCTTAACTATGATATAAAAAAAAATATAAAACATATTATAAGAAGAATAATTAACAACCTACTCTAAAATATTTTTTTTTAACTAAATAGGTGTGCTTGATCAACCAACGAATTTTATTACTTGAACAACATATATAGATTACCAAAATTTATAGTGGTACTTCATACTAGCATTGCAATAATACCAAAAGCAGATAATCTTGATGTTGTTAACAACTAGAGAACCACAAGTATATGTAGTTTTATTTAGTTTTTTTTTAATTCAAAATGGCCCCTGAGATTGACATAACTTCTCACCTTGGTCCCTATGATTTAAAATCTAAAATTGGTCTTTGAGTTTGTCCACCATAAATAATTTTGGTTATTCTGTGAAAAATCTCCATTAAATAAGGACAAAATAAAAAAAAACCCTTAATTTTTGTCAAATAATTTTGGCCCATCGTTTATTAAATTAAGAGTATTTTTGTTATTTTGGTCCTTATTTAAGTAGATTTTTTATGGAATGACCAAAATAACTGATGTTGGACAAACTCATGGACCGATTCTATAGATTTCAAATCTCAGAGGCTAAAATGAGAAGTTATACTAATTTTAGAGACTATTATGGATAAAAACCCTTTTAGTTATAAGAAAATAACCAAAATTATGATCAATATATGAAAACCCCTTCTCAACACATTTATATCAAAGAACCAATGGACACTCCTTAGAAATCAATAACAGATACCAAAAAATATTTAAGGAAAATGCTAGGGAGACCATCTTTTTAGACCACAATTATAAATCATATTATGTGGGAGGTGATGTGGCATGCAAGTCATTTTAACGTAATTAAGTTTGTTTTTATTTTTTTAATCTTTCAGTTAAACAATAATTATCAAACAAAGTGTGGAGAAAAATCTTGCAACCCACTCTCCTATTAAGGATAAAATAGTCAAAGATACATCTTAGTTTGCTATGTAATTGGCTAGATTAGTTACAACTGTCAATAGTTGGTTAGTTGTTAGAATCTACTTTGTACAAGTGTGTACAACAAGCTTTGTGTATATATACATTATGTAATCTTATTATTTTTTAATGAAATGGAAAATTCTTTTCCCATTATGGTATCAACCGCCTCTGTCTAACGACCTTCTCTCGATCCCCTTTCTTACTCCCGATCCTCTTTTTTTCTTTCTCGCTTCCTTTGATTTCCTTCTCAAAACCCTAGCTATGGCGGCTCAACCTTCTTCGTCCTCTGATTCTGGTTCTCCAGTTCATCCATTTCCTACCAAGGTTCCGTGCCCTAATTCCTCTGGCACTTCTTCGATCCCATCCATCATGTCCAAGCCCGTCCCGAATAATTAATTTTCGATGACGTGAAATGATAATTTTACCCTTGGACGTTAAAGTGTATTGTGTGATTTAAGTTGGATTTGGACCCATTTATTATTTTTCCCTAAGTTTTTGGACCCAATTGGAAGTAAGGGAATTGTTGGTTTTGATTGGTGGCTTTTGGACCACACACATACCTTCTCTCTCTCACTCCCGTACTCTCTCTCTCGATTCACTCTCTCTCTCTCTCTCTCCCTTCTACGTACGGACGTCAACCAAAACCTTTGCAAAGGCGACAGATCAAAGTGGAAAATGACACCATTGTGTTCGTGAAGCTCAGACAAACACATGCATACCACTTACAGGTAAGAACTACTTCGAAATCACGTGAAAACCCTAACCCTGAATGAGGTACTGTTCATGCAAAAATTTATGACTTGTTTTTATGGAATTTAAAGCTTATAGGAAGCTTTGTGAGGTCCCTAGGAGGCTAGGGATAGTTCGTTTGAGGATTTTGGACGTCGGAAACTGGAGATCAACAAGTTTTAAATTTGGCCGGAAAGTCGAGGTAATTTCCGACATGTTCTCGTGAATTTCAATGATCCAAAGTGTTATATCGTGTTTCTACTTGTCTTTAGCTTCGTTTTAGTTTAAATTTCTGTTTGGACCCAAATTTATACCATCGGCCCGTGTAATCAAGGCCATAGAGTAAACATAGTTCTCAACCGTCGGATGAAAAAATGAAGATATTTTTGTTAAAAGATAATATTATGGTTTTTATCATAATCATCTTTTAATTTGAATTATCTTGGCATATTCTTAAACGGGATGGATAGGATGCAGATTATATCCTCAAGTAGGAGGTACAATTCAAATTAATTTGGATGTTTAGCAATGAACGTGCAGATTGAAAAGCTTGAGGATTTAATGATTTTAAAGTCATGGTCTTGGATAATGATGGGATAAGGAACCTAGGTAGACTAGGTCTTTTTACATGGTGATGGATGTTGTCAGATGGGTTTAAAATTTATTGATGGAGTTTTGATGATAAGAAGTCTAGGTAGGCTAGGCTTTTTATGAGATATGATAAAGCCTAACTTTTATTAGGTTTGAAAAGTCACAAAAGCTGGAGGATAGGCTTTGGCATTTCACACGGATCAATTTTACAGAGTCAGAGTTGCAGTCGAACTTTACACAGTTATCCAGCCGTGCCAAGCAAGTACAAAATACTATAAATACAAGATGTTCTGCAATATTCAGGGATCTCCAATTCAACACACAATTGCCCTGCGCAAATTCTCTCAACAACATTGAGATTTTTTATTTTCTCTTTTCGCTGACACATCTTCCGTTGGCATCAACAGCACTCTGAAAGCAACCGGTGATATCTTAAGTCGGCATAGATAGCTCTGTCACTGTAGAATCAGCCGGTCTTGCAGCATCTTCCGTTGGCATCAACAGCACTGCGGCGAGGACGGTTGATTACCTATCCAAGTCTCGGTCGAGAAGGATTTTTGAATCCTTATTGGTCAAGGTCATCTCATCAGCCTTCTCGGCAAAGTGAGGTGTTACAGTTATTACATTCGGCACATTGAAAGCCGAATTTGATATTGAACTTCGTAAGAATAGTAACCTTGTCTTCAGGTTCGAGAGCCCAAGAGGCCGAGACGTGTTCCTTTCTCGGCCGCAATCGCAAGACGCAGAAGTCAGCCCCGCGCCCAACGCAACATCAACAAAATTTACTCCTCGGCCGAGCTTGGCCTACGAGTTGGCACGCCCCGCATTCACCGAAGGACGTAGTTAGCTTATTAATTACTCGGCCTGCGCGCCACGTAGGCTTGGTAGTTTTTAGGGTCAACATTTTGGCACGCCCAGTGGGACCCAGTGCTAAAACTACGAAGTTCACACGATCTATCTCCATCAGGCTTCACGGGATGAGTGTTATCGCCTATTAAAGAAGCAAAAACAACTCTTCGAGAAATTGGGAAGAATTTCTGAAAGGCAAGAGGCCGGGGGGCAAATTTCCGCCCCGGCCACAACCAATATTCGGCCTAAGAAAATTGTTAATTTGGCCGAAGAACAAAGGCCACCTATTTTTTCGGTCGAGACTGAAAGTGTGGTAGGCCTAGAAGAAAATGTTCAAGTTTTTGAGCCACAAATTGACTCAGAAAATGATTCGTCAGAGGAGTGCTCCAATGACGAACAAGACCAATACACGACTTCAAACCATAAAATCACATCGATTGATATGGTAATTGAAGACATAGGCCTAGCCGAAAAACTCACGCCAATTGATATGATTATTGGTGATAAAACAGATATGGAGAAATCCCGTTCGGCTAAGTTGCTCGAGTTAAAAGCCAAAATTGGTGAAATAATTATGCCCGGGGGGCATAATAATTGTTCAACACATTCGGCGGCCGAAAATGAAAAATATTTCGTTAAGTTAAAAATATTTGGAGAAAATTCTTTATTCGGCCTAAGATCTCGGCTTGGAATAAAGTATCGTTGGCATCCTCCTCTTTATTAGTTCGGCCATTTTCATTTTATTTTTAAGAAAAATAATTTATTATTTTCTTAATCATCTGGCTAATTAAGCTGATGCATAAAAATAAAGGGGGCAGTGTTGTGTCGACCCTTTTGTGTTCAGATTTGAGATTTATTCGGCATATAACGTATCATGCAGAATTTAATCATGGCATGAATTGTTCCAGCATGAAGTGTTATAGTTCGACGTCGAAGCAGGAGTGGCATGCAAATTGGAGTCTCGACCGAAAGATTACCAGGCCGAGCCATACAATGCATGCTTGCAGCTTGGTGGGCAACTGTTGGCCGAGTGCGGCTAGCACGGGACTGGTGCTCGGCACAGGTTACCATAAGATCATTCGGGCTGCAGTAAAGTGGGGTCATTCAAATTGTAGACCCAATTTGTCAAACCATGCATGCTGGAGACAATAATGGGAATTGGAAAAGGGCGCCTTGACAGTAAAAGTGGGAGCTAAGGTGGTTAGTCATCATCATCATCATCATATATCTATAGTGGCGTGAGGAATCAGGTTGCTTCAAGGTCCCAGGCGAGTAAGGAGACATGATTTACTTTCATGTCATGTCAGACTACAATTGGGCAAACAAAAGTTTGAGTTATTCGAGGAACTAGATATATAGTCTGATGCCGTGTATATATATAAAAGTTGCCGAGCTGCCAAGAAAAATTCTAATCGACCTTGGTTTAGTTTTTCTAAGCTTCAGCCCGTTTTACCCTCGGCCTCAATTTTTCTCTACCCTTTCCCAAATTCTTCTCGACTTTCTGGCAAAGCTGCCGAGCTTGGTATGGAGTCGTGGCAGTCGAGGAAGGCTGCAACATTGGCAGAACATACATGTTATTGCCGAGGAACAAAGTTTCTTTTTCGGCGATATGATGGAATGTTGTTGGCTACGAACAGTTAATTTCCTTAACCATTCGGCTTACGAGCCGAAGCTTAAGGAAACTGTGGGGCAATGTTTGGACCCAAATTTACACCATCGGCCCGTGTAATCAAGGCCGTAGAGTAAACATAGTTCTCAACCGTCGGATGAAAAAATGAAGATATTTTTGTTAAAAGATAATATTATGGTTTTTATCATAATCATCTTTTAATTTGAATTATCTTGGCATATTCTTAAACGGGATGGGTAGGATGCAGATTATATCCTCAAGTAGGAGGTACAATTCAAATTAATTTGGATGTTTAGCAATGAACGTGCAGATTGAAAAGCTTGAGGATTTAATGATTTTAAAGTCATGGTCTTGGATAATGATGGGATAAGGAACCTAAGTAGACTAGGTCTTTTTACATGGTGATGGATGTTGTCAGATGGGTTTAAAATTTATTGATGGAGTTTTGATGATAAGAAGTCTAGGTAGGCTAGGCTTTTTATGAGATATGATAAAGCCTAAATTTTTTTAGGTTTGAAAAGTCACAAAAGCTGGAGGATAGGCTTTGGCATTTCACACGGATCAATTTTACAGAGTCAGAGTTGCAGTCGAACTTTACACAGTTATCCAGCCATGCCAAGCAAGTACAAAATACTATAAATACAAGATGTTCTGCAATATTCAGGGATCTCCAATTCAACACACAACTGCCCTGCGCAAATTCTCTCAACAACTTTGAGATTTTTTATTTTCTCTTTTCGCTGACACATCTTCCGTTGGCATCAACAGCACTGCGGCGAGGACGGTTGATTACCTATCCAAGTCTCGGTCGAGAAGGATTTCTGAATCCTTATTGGTCAAGGTCATCTCATCAGCTTTCTCGGCAAAGTGAGGTGTTACAGTTATTACATTCGGCACATTGAAAGCTGAATTTGATATTGAACTTCGTAAGAATAGTAACCTTGTCTTCAGGTTCGAGAGCCCAAGAGGCCGAGACGTCAACAAAATTTACTCATCGGCCGAGCTCGGCCGACGAGTTGGCACACCCCGCATTCACCGAAGGACGTAGTTAGCTTATTAATTACTCGGCCTGCGCGCCACGTAGGCTTGGTAGTTTTTAGGGTCAACAATTTCATAAGTTTTGGTGAAGAAATGAGCGAGATTAAGGAGTTTGAAAAATTGCCCAGTTTCTGACGTCGGCGACGGTTACCGAAGCTGGAGGTAAGAGATGAAGGAATATTTCGTCAAGTGTGACAGAATATTCTCATGCCGTTAGTTAGATTTAATGGTAACAGTTAGAAGCTAATGGAATATTCCTGGAATATTCCTGACGGCGTTAACTGACGCAGTCAGTGTGCCTGGCACATGGCCGTGCTTGGGGGGCGCGTCTGGCCGTGCCATTGTCAGCGCGTGAGGCTTCCAAAAATTTTTCTAAAAATTTGGGGATGATCCTGAGGTTGTGTAGGTCACTATGGTATATTCATATACCCATTTTGAGCTATGTATGAGCAGTTATTAGCTAGTTTTGCCTATGTGCTTTAAATTAACGTTTTTATAGTTAATTCGCATATAGGTGAGACTTATCCCGAGGACGAGCGTATCCATGGGTGACTCGGGGGTTACGACCCGTCGACATACCAGTGAGTGGGCTTTTGTTTTCAGTATATATTTATATACTTGATATATTTCCCAGAAATGCATTTTTTTTGGGAAAGTATGCTTTGAAATAATATGCCAAATGCTTTTATATTCTGAATATGCATTCCATGGTTTCATATATATAAATGTGGTGCTATGGAGGCACAGGTAAGTTCGGGTAAGTTATGTTTGGTTATGTGAATCATCGATGATGTGATATGTTGAATAATGTTGAGCTCATAAAACTGCACCTAGGGTGATTGTGATTTAGCCAGAGATATGAAGTACAAGCCTGTTTATTTATGTCACCTCCAGCACTATATGCTCATATTGGATCCAACTTAAGTGCACAGTCTTGTCGTACAGACCTTATTTATGGTTCCGACTCGTAGGTGACTAGCGATTTATCGCCCGGCTATTATGAGAGAAAAAAATTGAGCATAATTATATTACACCCAATCTTGTTGTAGAGACCCCTTTTTAATGGTTCCGACTTATGTGCAATATATTGCTGTATAGGTCATTGTAGCGACTCCGGCTAGATTGGCTTTTGAGATATGAATTCAGCCGTACAGACTACCATAGGGGTTCCAGCTAACATATCATATTTCTATGAATTTATTCTTACCTGAATTGCTTACTCTGTTATATCTTGGCATGGCATACATTTGAATATGATTATGTGAAGCATGAATTGAATTGATATGATTTCATATATATATATATATATATATATATATATATATATATATATATGGCATGGCATACATTTGAATATGATTATGTGAAGCATGAATTGAATTGATATGATTTCATATACATACATATATATATATATATATATATATATATATATATATATATATATATAAAATATATATCTTGGTTTTGGAAAAAACTATACATGTTTTACAGCGAGGGGTTAGTATATTGATAAATGAAATGGTTTTGTAAAACATTTGTTTTTGTCCACTCACGTTTTCTGTTTTGCGCCCCTCCAGGTTTTAAGTAAGCTTGCTGTTGGTGGCTTGAGGACGTCGGCAGTTCTGACTTATCTAAATAATAGTAGGACATTCCTGACTGTATAACTAGTACTTGTCCTACTGAACTGCACCTAGACTTTTATGCTCTGATTAGGAGTGTTTACTTTTGTAACTAACTCCTATCACTTCCTGTTTAGTCATGCACTCTAGTAATTTGGTTTTTGATTATTCGTATATTTCTTATCTTTTTCGCTTCCGCACTGTGCATATGGCTACGTCACTCTCACGTGACGGCCAGCATGCCTTGATCTCGGTCGGGGTATGTCACATCACGATTCAGAATATTGGATCACTTGTTCCGATCAAGCTTACTACAACAAATTACCTCACTTGGAGTGCTCTCGTTTCTCCGATCTTCTGCCGGTACAATCTTACTGGTATTATTGACTATTTCACCGAAGTTTCTTCGTGATTCCGCTAGAAATTTCACAACTACATTGAATCCAGAGTATGTCGCCTGGTTTGAGAATGATCAAAACATTCTCATTTGGATTAATTATACTATCTCTAAGTCCTTGATTCCGTACAAGGTGGGAGTCACATCTGCTTGTGATCTTTGGTCCAAACTCGAATCGCGTCTTGCAGCAGCTTCTCAATCGCACATTCATGAACTTCGGTCTCGACTTCGTAATAGTACAAAAGGCGATTCTTTTGCTGCAGTCGACGTTCAACAAATTGAAGCTATTGGTGATGCTCTTGCGAATGCTGGTGCTCCAGTTGAGGATTCTGAATTGATTTTGGTGACTCTTCATGGTCTGCCTCCTGAATTCGATTCCTTCATCGATGCGATTTAATTTCTCCTTAGATTTACCACTCTTGATGAGCTCCATGGATTATTGTTGAGTAAAGTAATCCAATTGGCTAATCGAAAGCAATTAGTGCCTTCTTCTTCATTTTAGGCATTTCATTTGGCTTATGGATCATCTTCTCTTGGTTTTCTGCCTATGCCATTGCCAAACCTTAATTCTCAGGCGTTTGTTGCTTAGAATTTTAACACTGTCAACTCACACCAAGGGCGTGGCATAGATCGTGCTTCTTCCAACCCTAGGCAGTCTTAACCTCGTGGAATGGATCGACATTTCGCCAATTATCGATCTACCAATCAGCGCCATAATTACATTCGCCTAAACAATTCACGCCGGACCTACAATCGTGGAGGCTGTTCTGGTCGAAGAATTTACTGTCAACTATGTCGAGAATATGATCATGAAGCCATTCAATGTCCTCAGCGCATGAATCCTAATTTTGGCATCAAATATTCTCAGTCTGCTATGTGCGCCAGTGCCAAGTCTTTTCAGTGTAGTACTCCTACTTGGCTTCTTGATTCAGGTGCTAGTTCTCACATGAAAAATTCATATACCAATCTCCAAAATCCAAAAGCATACACTAGTCCAGAACAAGTTTATATTGGCGATGGCAAAGGTTTGCCTATTCTGAATTCTAGCTCTTCTACAATTCATACACTTGCTCATACATTTAATCTCAATAGTGTATTGCATGTTCCTGATTTGAAACAAGATTTACTCTCTGCAAATCAGTTTACCATCAATAATTGGTGTTCTATTCACCTTTATCACTTTCACTTTACTGTGAAGGATCTTTATTCGGAGATGATGCTTTTTAAAGGTCTTGTGAGGAATGGTTTTTATCCTTTCACTGCATCTCTCCCTCTTACTGGAAGATCAAGCCTCAACGACCCTTGAAGAAACACTCATCCTCAAGATCAAGCCCCAACGGCTCCTTGAAGATTCGCTCAAATCCACCTTCAAAGATCAAGCCCCAACGGCCCTTTACACCAACAATCATCCACCAATCCAAGATCAAGCCCCGACGGCCCTTGGATCAACAAACATCAACAAATCCACACATCCAACCGTTCTTCAAGATCAAGCCTAAAAGCCCTTGAAGATCCGTTCATCACCGTTATTCAAGATCAAACCTTAACGGCCTTTGAAGAAACACTCATCCTCAAGATCAAGCCCCAACGGCTCCTTGAAGATCCGCTCAAATCCACCTTCAAAGATCAAGCCCATGGCCCCTTGAAGAAAATTCCAACAGTTCATCCAAGATCAAGCCTCGACGGCCCTTGGATCAACGAAACATCCACAAATCAACACCTTACGGAGATCGAATCAGAGGATCAAATCAAGATAGAGAGATTGTAACCCAAAATCATCAAAACACAAAATATTATTTTATGCACGTTGTTCTTGTCTCTTTCGTTTCAGGAATTTTCCGTGTTCACAAATTGGCACGCCCAGTGGGACCATCTCTACCTCTCATCTCTTTCTCCGTTCAAGAAATTCGAGCACACTTCCAAAATCAATGGCATCAAGGAAGGCTCAAGCTGTTCCCACAACCAACATGAAGAACAAGAGCATCCTTGCCGCAGGCGGCGCCATTTCAGGCATCGTAACTCGAAGCAAGGCAAGAGCTCTTGTTGCCTCCTCTTCCACCCCTACATCAACCCTGCCAAAGGAACAAGAGTACCCGAGGTACGAACCTGTGATCACCCTGGCCTTGCTAAGGGCACCAAGGGAGGAAAGCCCGAAGAAGTACTCCGAGTCTTTGTTTTCCGATGCTGACTCAAGCGACAGCACATCCATACAAGTTATGGCTACCGGAGCAACTTCAATCGATGAGCAGCTGGCTCAGATGAATGAAGCAATTGCAAGGTTAACCCGAACTGTGGAAGAAAAAGACTTACAAATTGCAGCACTCGTCAACCGACTGGAGGCGCAGGATGACGAGAAACCTAACCCGAAGATTGATCATCTGAAGAAGGAAGCCGACGAAGAAGACGAGCCCCCGGTGAAGAAAATCAATGTGAAGCCGGAGCCAGACCAAGCATCGGCATTCATGAGATCTCTTTCTATCCAGCAGCTGCAAGAGATGATCACCAACATCATCACAATATGAAGGAAGCTCTCATGCCTCCACGTTGTACTCGAAGCCTTACTCCAGGAAGATTGACACCTTAAGGATGCCGAAGGGTTATCAACCGCCGAAGTTTATGCAATTTGACGGAAAGGGAAACCCAAAGCAACATGTCACACATTTCGTCGAAACCTGCAACAATGCAGGGACGGAGAGAGATTACCTCGCCAAGCAGTTTGTGCGCTCGTTAAAAGGAAATGCCTTTGAGTGGTACACAGACCTGGAGCCCGAGTCCATCAACAGTTGGGAACAGTTGGAAATGGAATTCCTCAACCGCTTCTATAGTACCCGCCGCACTGTGAGCATGCTGGAGCTGACGAGCATGAAACAATGGAGGGAAGAACTAGTCATGGACTACATTAATCGATGGCGTAATCTAAGCCTCGACTGTAAGGATAGGCTCTCCGAGATTTCTTCAATCGAGATGTGCATCCAGGGCATGCAATGGGGTTTACAATACATCCTTCAAGGTATTAAGCCACGGACTTTTGAAGAATTAGCCACCCGTGCCCACGATATGGAACTGAGCATCGCCTACGATGGAAAGAAGAAGCCAATCACCGATTTCAAAAGGGATAAGATGTTTACTTCAAGAGCAGACAATTATGGGAAAAAGCCCGCCAAGGAAGCTTTTACCACAAAAACCATCCCTATCAAGACCTCGTCCGCACCCGTCAAAATCTCCTTCAATAACAAAGCAAAGGAGATAAAAAGAAGTGAGCCTTCCCACATCCAAGATAGGTACAAAAACACTTTGAGGGAACTGGAGCAGAAGGTATACCCTTTTCCGGACTCCGACATGGATGCAATGCTGGACGACTTGCTGGAGAAGAAGGTGATTGAGTTGCCTGAATGCAAACGCCCTGAAGAAATGAATCGTACCAACGATCCCAAGTACTGCAAGTACCATCGTATTGTGGGTCATCATGTGGGCAAATGTTTCATCCTAAAAGAACTCATCATGAAGTTGGCACAGCAAGGGCGGATTGAGCTCGACCTAGAAGACACAGCCGCAACGCATACCACTACGATCGTGTTCGGGTCCTTTGATCCCGTGCCTCTTCAAGAAATACCCGACCATTCCTATCAATGTACAAGCTACACGGCACCTTCTGCATAACCATCATTGGGGGCAAACGACCAGGATGCACCTATCGATGATGAAGAAGGGTGGACATTGGTGACCTATAAGAAGACGAAGAAGCCAATACCACAAGCTATAAAGCCAAAGGGGGAGCAAACGAGAAAGCATCGTCGCCGCAACAATAGGAAGCCTAAAAGAAGTATAAGAGCTGCTAAGTCAACATATGCTGGGGAACCTATGGAGCAAGAGCCACGTATTCCTGTCTCATTGCACGAATACTTCCTGGAGGACTTCTTCCAACAGTGCACTATCACTGCATGTCACATGGTCGAAGTAGAAATGGAAGAACCCTCAAAAGGCAAAGCTGTCACCACTGAGGGGGAAAAGACTCCTACAACTGAAGAAGGTCTGCTAACACACTTTAGCATCGAGGGAGCGTTCCGGTTGCCAAAAAAGATGCGAAAAGCACTGGCAGCGGTCTTGGCAAGTTCCGACGACCATGAAGTGCAAGAAAGCAAGAACGAAAGCTTGAAGCTTCAACCACATGAATGTGCCACATGTTGTGCCGCCGAGGACGCAATCCACTTCACCGACGAAGACTTGCTGCTAGGATCCAAGCCTCACAACCGACCTCTTTTCATCTCTGGTTACGTAAGGGAGCACAAAGTCAGCCGCATGCTTGTGGATGGCGGATCAGCCATAAATATCATGCCAAAGTCAACAATGACCACAATCGGCATCAAGGTGGATGAACTATCCCTAAGCCGTCTACTAATCCAAGGTTTTAACCAAGGAGGACAAAGAGCGATAGGCATGATCCGAGTAGAGATGACCATTAGTGAACTCAAGTCAAGCACAATATTCCACATAATTGATGCAAGAACTTCTTACAGTTTGCTCTTAGGAAGACCTTGGATCCATGTGAATGGAGTAGTACCGTCCACCCTTCACCAATGCTTAAAATTTTACCGAGAAGGAGTAAAGGTGATCTATGGCGACACCAAGCCATTCACCGAAGCCGAATCACATTTCGCAGACGCCAAGTTCTACATGGATGAAGACATGGTGCCCGAAACTCTTCCAAAAGAGATCAAATCCATGGGCAAAACAACACCTAAAAAACAGGAGTGGCAAGCCGTGCCCAAGAAGCAAGAAGAAGAAGCTATGCCATCTTCAAGCAAAAACGACGATGAGCTTGTTAAACCTGCAACAACCAGAGGGAATAGGACGCCTTCAAATGGACCAAACATACCCGTTTTCCGATACATCCCAACGTCGAGAAGAAAGAATGGTCAATCCCCGTTTGAAACTGCAGTAAGCAAAGCCGATACACAACGGCACATAGACAATGTAAAGTTGCTCAAAACAAATGCAGTTTTGCCTCTGACACAGCTAAGCGACATTAAGGTTGCAAGGCCATCACAAGGATTCATAAAAGGCCTGCCAAAGGGGGTAGAACCAAGCTTTCTCCCAACCAAGAGGACCGAAAAAGGTTTTGATCCAAAAGCCTATAAACTCATGTCGAAAGCTGGGTACAACTTCACCTCCTCTGCAAATTTGGGAAAGAAGGATTTGAACACCATCAAAGACAACGAACGTGATCTTACTAAAACTCAGAAAAAGTTGGAAGAGCATGGTTACGGGGTCAACAACAACAAAGCTGGACTTGGCTTCACACCAAATGCACCGGTGAAGATCTCCAGCAAGGAAAAAATGCTAGCGCTCAACACATCAGCGTGAGCATTATACAAGATAAAGAGGAGCCTCGAACTGCCCCTCAGACGTCAGTATTCGATAGAATGAATCGTTCAAGGACCAGAGTTTCGGCACCTAAACTCATTGGTGGTCAAAACAGAACTTCCATCTTCAAAAGGCTTAACACGTCAGTATCTCGAAGCTCTGTTTTCAAAAGGTTATCGAAACCTAAGAAGCAAGGCGATAGGACTAGCTTTCCTCCACGACAGTCAGTTATGGAAAGACTTGGAGAAGCCAAAGAGCCTTCCAAAAGGAGAAAGACAACACCAGAAGTAGAAAGGATCGATCGTCTGGCAGAAAACAATGACGTTCGAAGTTGCATTCTTTCAAGAATGAAGCACCAAGAAATTTTAGAGGTTAACACAGTTGGATCACTGAAAGTGAAAAGGCGCACCATCATCCACACTGGACAATCTTCATACCAACAAACTCGAGAGGTCAACACCGAAGAAGAGGCCCAAGACGTCTTCCACATCACAATCCAAGAAGGTGAAGAAGATGAAATCCTCGAGGAAGATGTCATTGCAGCACCGTCACAACTCGAAGATGGGGGGCAAGCCACAGTTGACGATCTCAAAAAACTCAACTTAGGCACAAGTGAGGAACCAAAGCCTATCTTCGTAAGTGCATTACTAAGTGCAGACGAGATAGAGAAGTATTACCAGCTGCTATTAGAGTACAAGGACGTCTTTGCTTGGACCTACAAGGAAATGCCCGGCCTCGACCCGATCATTGCTGTGCATCATCTTACAGTCAAGCCCGGAACGTGACCAATAAAGCAAACTCAAAGACGCTATCGATCCGATCTCATCCCACAAATCGAGGCTGAGATTGACAAGTTGATTGAAGCAGGCTTCATTCGAGAGGTGCAATACCCTAAGTGGATCTCTAACATCGTCATAGTTCTTAAGAAATCTGGACAAATACGTGTTTGTGTAGACTTCTGAGACCTCAATGATGCTTGCCCAAAGGATGACTTCCCATTGCCAATCATTGAAATCATGGTGGACGCGACCACTGGCCATGAGGCACTATCATTCATGGACGGCTCTTTTGGATACAATCAAATTCGTATGGCTCTTGAAGATGAGGAACTAACAGCCTTCCGCACTCTAAAAGGTATCTATTGCTACAAGGTGATGCCTTTTGGCCTGAAGAATGCTGGAGCTACATATCAACGCGCAATGCAGAAGATCTTCAATGACATGCTACACAAGAATGTAGAATGCTATGTAGACGATGTGGTGGTCAAGATAAAGAAAAGACCAGATCACTTGAAGGATTTGCGAGTAGTGTTCGAAAGGTTGCGAAAATACAACCTCAAGATGAACCCGTTAAAATGTGCATTTGGCGTCACATCTGGAAAGTTCCTCGGCTTCATTGTCAAGCATCGTGGCATTGAAGTGGACCAATCAAAGATCAAGGCCATTCAAAGCATGCCCGAGCCAAGAAACCTGCATGAGTTGAAAAGTCTACAAGGACAGCTAGCCTTCATCAGACGCTTCATCTCCAACCTTGCAGGGCGTTGTCAACCGTTCAGTCGACTCATGAAGAAATATGTTCCATTCGTATGGGACAAAGCATGCAACAATGCTTTTGAAAGCATAAAGAAGTATTTATCAAGTCCACCTGTCCTGGGGGCACCTGTACCAGGGAAATCGCTCATATTGTACATCGCTGCTCAGGAAAGTTCAGTTGGAACACTCTTGGCACAGGAAAACGAATCCCAGAAAGAAGGAGCGCTCTACTACCTCAGTCGAACGCTCACCGGCGCTGAGTTGAACTACTCCCCAATAGAAAAAATGTGCCTTGCCTTGATGTTTGCCATCCAAAAGCTCAGACATTACATGCATGCTTACACCATCCACTTGGTTGCTAAAGCTGACCCGGTCAAATATGTCATGTCCAAGCCAATTTTGACAAGACGACTAGCTAAATGGGCATTGCTTCTCAATCAATACGAGATCATCTACGTCCTAGCTAAAGCCATCAAGGGACAAGCGCTAGCAGACTTCCTTGCCGACCATCCAATCCCAGCCGATTGGAAAATCTCAGACGACTTGCCTAACGAAGAGGTGTTCTACATCGACATATTTCCGACATGGACGATGTTCTTCGACGGATCTGCACGAGCAGACGGAGTGGGGGCAGGAGTAGTATTCATGTCGCCACAAAGGCAAATACTACCTTATTCATTCCAACTAAGCGAATTATGCTTCAACAACGTCGCTGAGTATCAAGCACTGATCATCGGGCTCCAAATGGCAATCAACATGGAAATCATAGCCCTTGAGATATATGGTGACTCCAAGCTCATAATCAATCAACTCTTGACTGAATATGAGGTTAGGAAAGATGATCTCGTCCCATACTTCCGGCTGGCAACGCAATTGCTACAAAGATTTGAGGCCGTAACACTAGAACACGTGCCAAGAAAAGAGAATCAAATGGCAGACGCTCTCGCCAACCTAGCCTCGAGCATAACGTTAGGAGAAGACGAAGCCACAAACGTGCCAGTCTGCCAAAGATGGGTAATCCCGCCTGTCACTGAAATGGTACTAAGTGATACAAATGTTATTTCCATACTTCCGGTCAACGTTGAAGAATGGAGACAGCCGCTGATCAACTACTTGGAGCATGGAATACTCCCAGATGATCCAAAACACCGTTCTGAAGTACGTCGACGAGCGCATCGCTTCCTCTATTACAAAGGGACACTCTACCAGCGATCTTTTGAAGGAGTAATTCTGAGATGCTTAGGCGAGGAAGAAGCCAATCAAGCCATGGAAGAAGCACACTCAGGAATATGTGGAGCGCATCAGTCCGGATCGAAGCTTCATTTCCAGCTCAAAAGAATGGGTTACTACTGGCCAAGCATGGTAAAGGACTGCCTAGAACACGCCAAAAGGTGCCAAGCCTGCCAATTTCATGCCAACTTCATACATCAACCGCCTGAACCATTACACCCTACAGCTACTTCATGGTCATTCGATGCATGGGGATTAGACGTAGTAGGACCAATTGCGCCAAAGTCATCTGCAGGAGAAGCTTACATCCTGGCTGCAACAGATTACTTCTCCAATTGGGCTGAAGCCATACCTTTGAAGGAAGTCAAGAAGGAAACTGTCGTCCGTTTCATCAAGGAACATATCATCCACCGATATGGCGTGCCTCGCTACATTGTCACTGACAACGGAAAACAGTTCTCCAACCGACTCGTGGACGAGCTCTGCGAGAAATACAAGTTCAAGCAGCACAAATCTTCCATGTATCATGCTCCGGCCAACGGTCTTGCAGAAGCATTTAACAAGACATTGTGCAACCTCCTGAAGAAGGTAATCGGCAGAACAAAGAAAGACTGGCATGAAAGAATAGGCGAAGCACTTTGGGCATACAGGACGACATATAGAACGCCTACCCAAGCTACACCTTATTCTCTCGTATATGGTGTGGAAGCTGTTCTACCGCTCGAAAGTCAAATCCCCTCGCTAAGGATGGCTCTACAAGAAGGCTTGACTGACGAAGAGAATGCAAAGTTGTGCCTTCAAGAGCTGGAAGCCCTGGATGAGAAAAGACTCGAAGCCCAGCAACATTTGGAGTGTTATCAAGCACGACTTTCCAAGGCCTTCAACAAGAAAGTTTTCCCTCGTTCTTTTCAAATGGGAGATCTCGTCCTTTCATTGCGTAGGCCTATCATCACAACTCACAAGACAAAGAGCAAGTTCACGTCAAAATGGGATGGACCATACGTAATACAAGAAGTCTACACCAATGGCGCCTACTTAATCATGACGGAAGACAGATTGAAGATCGGCCCTATCAATGGCAGATTCTTGAAGCGCTACTACCCCTGAAAGGCGACAACTCATGCTCTTTGTTCGCACGAGCCTAAACTGCATGAACCAAAGCTCCTGGCCCGCAAGAGCATAAACTGTGTACGGCAAAATCATCATCAAAATTACTGTTAAATTCATCACTCATTTGAACTACGTTATGGCTTGATCTCTTCTTTGGAAGGGTACGTAGGCGGCTCGAACATTCAATTTCGAGTTCAGTCATATCAAAATAAAAAAAAAATATAAAAGTTTTATTAAAGAAAGTCAATTTTATTACAAAAGAATAAATAAATAAATACATATGTTATTATGTATTTACAAAAAAAAAAAAAAAAAAAACAAAAACAAAACAAATGCATTGAGAGAAATAAAGTCCGTTTTTTATTTATTTTTTCTGGAAATTTTACATAAATTTGCATTATACATACTTAAAAAAAAAAATCAAATCAAATTTACAAGAGGGGATCTTCAAGGACGATCAGGTGCCGCCTCACCACTCGGCAGAGCTCCAGAAATGAGAGGCGCCGGAGGTTGACTGTTTGAAGCCACACCACTCGGCGGAACTGCAGGAAGAAGAGGAGCCAAAGGTTGATCATTTGGAGCTTCATTACGCGGTACAGCCCCAGAAGACGAAGGCAAATGTTGCTGGAACAAACCCACAAACCTCTGATGATCAAGTAAAATCTGACCATCAGATTCCTGCATCTGGTTAATCTTCCTCTTCATGTTTGTCGCATAGCTATGTGCGAGCTTATGCAACTGTTTATTCTCCTGCTTGAGCCCTCTAATCTCTTGTTTGAGACTCATCACTTCAGCCGCCAATGATTCAACTTGACGGGTTCGAGCAAATAGGCGTTGGGCCATATTAGACACAGAACCTGCACACTGCACACTGAGAGCCAGAGAATCCTTAACAGCCAACTCATCAGACCGTTTGGAAAGTAGTCTGTTATCTCTGGGAGTGACAAGGTTTCGGGCTACCACCGCAGCGGTCATATCATTCTTCACCACCGAATCCCCAACGGTAAGAGGACCAGTAGGGGATATGAAGGATGGGCACCATATGTTATCTGGAGAAGACGGGACTACCTCTTCACCAAGGTTCAAATCAAAACGACGGTCGGAGGGTCCAGACATTTTCAAAGGTGTTGAAGAAAGAAGAGGTCGGACAAATCAAGATCTTAGAAGTGCAAGAAGGGAGTTTCTACAAGCGAAAATTCAAGTGTGCTTTGAAACGAACTGCGTGCCTCTATAAAGATCAACACTCGACGGGATTTCAAAGATCGAAGAGGCGAGCTCAGAATTCGAAGAGGCCAATTCAAAAATCAAAGAGGCAAGCTCAGAAATCGGAGAAGCATCTTGCTTTTCCAGACGCGTTAGCACCCGTCACGCGCAAACTCAGCTTTGCGGAAATCACGGGCAATTTGTTAAAACGCCAATCCCAGATATCGAAGAGGCGCCAGTCTTTTTCAGCCTCGTCAGCACCCGTCACACGCAAACTCAGCTTTGCGGAAATCATGGGCAATTTGTCGAAGCGCCGATCCCAGATATCGAAGAGGCGCCAGTCTTTTTCAGCCTCGTCAACACATGTCACATGCACACTCAGCTTGACGAAAATTACGGACAATTTGTCGAAGATTTCTGATAAAGAAGAAAGCACGTGAAGCCATACTGATCAATCATGCATTGATTGCCGACACGAGTAAAAGAATAGTACCTATAACTGTCCACCTTCACCCTCCATAGCAAGGCAGACATACATAACCTTTCTTCATCTCCGAGAACCTTTCTTAATCTCTGAGAATGCCTTCCCAACGAAGCCTCTCGAGTCACTCAGTGTTTCTTATTCCTTGGGGTACCTCTGCAAACAAATGACACCAAAGCAAAACTATCTCATATCACCAGGGTAGAAAGCAAGAGTATCTCATATCATGCGTTCTCCCTGTCCTTTCCTTTTTCCTTGTTCTTACCTACAAAGACAAGGATAAAGAAAACAATATGCCGGAACCTCCACTCAAACTTGGATGCCACATTTTCCTGGAGAACAGATAAGGCAAGTGAAAATAATACCTTGCAGCATGTGGAGACAACGTGCAGAAGAAACAAGCAGAGAAGAATGCAGTCTTCACAGTCAGCTCAGCAGAGTCCGAGCTGAGGAACTCAAGAAGCTGCCACATCTGCCTGAAGAAACAAGCAGAGAAGAATGCAGCCTGCACAGTCAGCTCAGCAGAAGGAGTCTGAGCTGAAGAACTCGAGAAGATGCTACATTCTACCAGAAGAATAGATAAGACAAGGGAAAATGATACATTAAAGCATGTGGAAACAAGCACAACAAAGCACGTGTCGATTCATCCGCTACTTCTTCAAAATCAAAAGTATCTCATATCATCAGGTTTGCAATCACTCTGGGTGAAGGACTCGTTTTGACCCTCAAATTCTTGGGTCGCCTTGCTAGGCGTTGTGGGCTGCATGTGCCGTTTCACCACCCTTGAATCAAGTCCTTAAAGATCAAGTCACCAATTGGAAGAAGAGCCCATCAATCTTGAAGATCATACCGTTGACCAAACTGCTCAGGTGTGAATTAGAAAGATTGAACAAAGCAACAAGTCGTCACCTTCACCTCGTGCCTGTTTGCCATGTGTTCGAGTCAACCTTCAAGAATCAAGCATCAACGGCCTTGAAGAAGTTTCCGGCCAAATTCAAGATCAAGCCTTGACGGCCCTTGAGGAAATCACAAGTCTGATTCAAGATCAAGCGTCCACCATATTTGAATCAAATCCAGTTCAAGAATAAGCTGTGGAAAATCAACAATTGGAGGAATCCAAAAAATCCTCCAACCCAGTTCAAGATCAAAGCTGTGGAAAGTCAACAAAGCGCAAAAACAAATACGTGCCGATTCATCCACTACCAAAGCCAAAGATCATCTACCACATAAAGCTCCTTGTGGTCCAATTTCAACCTTCAAGATCAAGCCTCGACGATCCTTGAAGAAATTTCAAACAAAGTCCAAGAACAAACCTCAACGACCCTTGAAGAAATCTCCAGCCCAATTCAAGATCAAGCCTCGATGGCCCTTGGATTGACAACTACATTAAGGGACTTCAAAACGCATCTCCTACATGTAACAAGCACATGTATACAACGCCCCTTGAAGTGGGGGCATTTGTAGACATTGAAATTTCGGTGGCATAAATGTTAGCCATTGCATTAAGATTACATTTGTAAACATTGAAATTTTGGTCAAATAAATGTTGACCATTGTATTAAAATTACAACCTTCATTCACTTCACCTACATCATACACTAAGTTCACCTACATCATACACTAAGTTCACCTACAACATCCACCAAGTTTCACCTACAAACATCCACCAAGTTTCACCTACAACATCCACCAAAACAAATGGATGGTGGTGATTCATTCCCAAAGCCTATAAATAGGCTCCTCCATCAAAAAATCAAAGAACCAATTCACAAATACATTTCTCTACTCCCAAAATGGAAGAGAATACTCCCCACACATCCAAAATCCTTGAAGCTTTGAAACTCTAAAGCTTTCAAGCATCCAACCTCCCAAATTCAAGCAAATCCCGAAGGATCAAGAAAGCCCTCTTCGTTCTTCGTCAAATCCTCCTTCAAGATCAAGCCCTAACGGCCCTTGAAGAAATTTCTCCTTCAAGATCAAGCCCCAACGGCCCTTGAAGAACTTCCACCAATTCAAGATCAAGCCTCGACGGGCCTTGAAGAAAGTGTTCAACAAATCCACACAACTGTTCATCCTAAGATCAAGCACCGACGACCCTTTGGATCAACAACATCACCAAATCCACACAACTGTTCATCCTAAGATCAAGCCCCGACGGCCCTTGGATCAACAATCATCCATCTTCAAGATCAAGCCCAAAAGCCCTTGAAGATCCGTTCATCACTGTTCTTCAAGATCAAGCCCAAAAGCCCTTGAAGATCCGCTCATCACCGTTATTCAAGATCAAGCCTCAACGGCCCTTGAAGAAACACTCATCCTCAAGATCAAGCCCCAACGACTCCTTGAAGATTCGCTCAAATCCACCTTCAAAGATCAAGCCCCAACGGCCCTTTACACCAACAATCATCCACCAATCCAAGATCAAGCCCCGACGGCCCTTGGATCAACAAACATCAACAAATCCACACATCCAACCGTTCTTCAAGATCAAGCCCAAAAGCCCTTGAAGATCCGTTCATCACCGTTATTCAAGATCAAACCTTAACGGCCCTTGAAGAAACACTCATCCTCAAGATCAAGCCCCAACGGCTCCTTGAAGATCCGCTCAAATCCACCTTCAAAGATCAAGCCCACGGCCCCTTGAAGAAACTTCCAACAGTTCATCCAAGATCAAGCCTCGACGGCCCTTGGATCAACGAAACATCCACAAATCAACACCTTACGGAGATCGGATCAAATCAAGATAGAGAGATTGTAACCCAAAATCATCAAAACACAAAATATTATTTTGTGCACGTTGTTCTTGTCTCTTTCGTTTCAGGAATTTTCCGTGTTCACAACTTTATCATTCAATTTCAACTAGTGTTTTTTTTTTCTCTGAAAATTCTTATTTTTTTAGTATCACAAATGTATTATCTAATGGTTGTATTCTTGTTTACAAGCAAAGTTATAAATTTGCTTAACTTCAAAATAATCTGCTGTTATATTATTTTCAAACTAAATTATATTTTATTTTATGTTATAAAACAAACATTTGTTTCCAAATCACTTTACGTTTAATCGGAAAATGGAACGTTTTGATGTCTAGAACCTGACATTGTAACCTTATATCCTTAGTGGAGCCTTGCATTGCTAGTTTGGAGTTCAAATTTGTTTGTGCCGTATGTCGAAACTTCATATGGTAGATTGAACAATAGTTGGAAATTTCGCACTGTTCAATATTAAAAACTAAAAATATGAGATAGATGCCATCAACTTCGAAAGGCTAGAGTTTTAGAATTGGTTTCAAATGGTGGATATCAATGTGCGTGATGAAACTATATATATATATGTATATATACAACATGCTAAGATTGGTGCACTATCAATGATTTGATTCCCAGCCCTGTTTAAAATTTCCTTTAAGAATTTAACTGTGCTGCTCCCACCGTGAAAGTGGCTCCTCCAGTGGAGATCGATGTTCGACTTATTGCTATAAGGTGGTCGGTTAAAAGGGGTTTTTGTTGATTCTATTAAAATTTAGTCGGTTTGAGACACTTTGACCGACGAAGATAAATTAAGCGAGACAACCGATGATAAGAAGACTAATGAAAGTGTTTATAAAGGAATAGTTAGCGAAATACTCGATATGAAGAGAAAAGTGGTCATCTTTTTTTTTGTTTTGAAATGGTGCTATCTAATGATTGTTTACGGCTGCCTCAGAAACATATATCAAGTTATATTTTGTTGAGAGAGAGAGAGATCAACAAATCAATGATGGTCTAATGCATAAATTAGAAATATACATCTAGATAAAAATAGCCGAGAAATTAAACAAATGAATAAAAGACTAAAAAAAAGGTTCGTTGAATCACTGAGTAAGAATCCACACAACAAACTAAAACCGTTTTGAAACTATATTGTTCTTATTTTTCATAACCAAGAGATTTGAGATTTATTCCAGATCCGTGATCGGACCATGTTGCAATGACCATATTGATATATATGAAATGATAACCAGCAAGAAAAAAAAAACCATAGCTAGAAAATGTTTTGCAACTTTGGATATATGCGGAATCGTTTTTATACAACTCCTGGGATTTATTTCTTATTCTCTGGTATTTTAAAATCAATATTGTACAAGCGTGGAACTAAATAATAGGAGATGATGACTAAGCTGCACCTATATCGATCGTTTTGGGGAGGGAGGTCGAGGTCGAGAACGAGAAGGGGCATTGTAAAATGAGGATATAGAGAGAGGACAAAACAAAAGCTAAAGGGAGAGTCAAAATAAAAAAAAACACAAATAATCCACAGCTAAAAGCTACACCATGTATGACTAGAAGACAACGTGGTGATGCCAATTTGTCGTTCTAATACAACCATAATATGTTTTATCCTCGACGCACTATCCCTAATCCCCCTATAAATTAGGGCTACTCAAAACCATTTGAGCTACTCACTCGTCTCTCCCTTAATTTCTTCTACTAATTGCATAGATCAAGGCTAGCTATTGCACCCTTTAATTTTCCTTTGCTAATTATTCCCATATCTTGAAATATTATACCTAGCAGCAAATGGCACGTCCCACATTACCGATACTCGTCTTGGTGATCTTCTTAGCTCTAATGATCGCTGCCGAAGGGCGGCATATATTTGATCGGCAGCAGCAAACCTTGCATAAACGACAAGTCCTAGATAGCCAACAGCTTTTGCAGCAGTTGCTTGTGCATTATCGTGGAAGAGTGCTGGATACTGATAGACGCTCTCCAACAGGACCAGATCCTCAGCACCACTAAAATATTGATCGATCTAATGTTTGAGAGTAAAAATTGGCTATTATAAGCTCCTAGAAAATCTCAACCAGGCTATAGCTTATAGCCTAGTGATATTTCTCTTTTCCAATGTTAGAAACTCTCAAGTTTAATTATCATGCAATGCTTTTAATACTTTTTGTACTCGTTTAAAATAATTAAAAAAATCCGACTGGCTTAGAGAGGCAACAAAGTTTGACTTTAATTTCCATCTGCTATATCCAAACCAACCCAAGTGATCAAGGAAGATTCAAGTGTCTAATCTAAAGAATAAGATAACTTCGTAACTTTGTCTACTTTTCAATCTCAAAAGTCAAATCCTATAAAAGAAAGAGGTTTAATCTTCGTTTGTCGCTTTAGATACAGATCACACATATCTAACATTTGCTTCTTCTTCTTTTATCATTTTAATTTGAAAGAAAGGTAAAATGCCCTACCTTGTTTGTAGCTATAGATACAAATCTACATGACGATTCTCGTTTATTAGGGCTGATCAGTTGGTGCTATTATCCTTTTACCTTTAAAATTATAAATAAATTATATTTTGCACCTTTAAGTTTGGGTGCATTGAAATTCCCTACTTCAAATTTAAAACATAACAATGTCTTACTCGAACTTACGAATTTATTGCAATGTTATATATCCGTTAGTCAATCTGTTAGTTATACATCCATTACTGACAGATATGCTGTGCCCCATGCAATAAGATCTAGCGTTTTGCGCGGCCTTGGGGGACCGGATCCGTCGATTCCACCACCTTCGGCTTTCAGACGTTTTTAGAGAAATATTTATTCTCTGGCGGATACTATGGATCTTTCTAGTAGTGGTGCGGTCCTCAAGATGAAAACGAGTTGGTTGGTGGTCCTAATCCGATTAGGTAGTTCTTTAGTTTTAGGTTGTATTTGTTTTGTGTTGTGCGGCTTAGCGAGGTTATGTCTCTCCGACAAGCTTGCTGTGGTTTTGTTGTTTTAACGGTGGTTTCATGTGGCCTCGCTTTTAGCAGAGGTCTTGTGTGTGCTTCCGGAGCTAGATTTGTCACCTCTATCGTCTTTGTGAAAAATCTGTACCCTTTGCACTTTGGGGTCGTTTTGTGGGAGCCATGTAGGTGTTTTAAGTTATTTGTTGGTTGTCCAGATTGAGCAATTGGTCACTAGTGCATTTGTTTGGTTCTTATTAATGAAGTCACTTTATTGTTGCTTGTAAAAAAATAAAGATTAAATCTAAACAACAACATAGGTTGTTGGACCTGGATCTAATTTACTACATTTTTTCTGAAAGAGTATAGAGTTTTTATCAAAAAGAAGAAAAAGTAAAGAAGTTCAAAATATGCTAGGGTAAAAATAAGAAGTTCAAAATCTGATAGGGATTTTTAGTTAATAACTTGGTACATAAGAGAGCAGAATTTGTTGCGTTCAATTGCGGGTCGGAGGTAGAGTATATTGTGCCGCTACGCCGAGGCCAGTTCAGACTCATGCATGGATCGATGATTGCTAGCTCTAAGAAATAGTTAAACAGCAACAACCAATGGTCGATATAAAAGGCCGATTGTTCTTGATATCAATTAGGCGATCCTTACTCTTTATTCTAATTCTATATAACCTGTAACCATGTGATCTTAACTCTACAAAGTTTAGTTAACTGCATCATGGTTAATAGATGTATAGCTAATATGTTTTGTCTAAATCTTTGTTTTCCATGTGTGTATGTTCGACTGCTAAACCCTAAATTTGTCTAGGTCCTTTTATAATTACCATTGAGATTCGCCACCTCCAATTATGTACAATGACTAATTATACCAATTAACATGAACTAAAACAGGCGCAATTATAAAAAAAGTGGGATTGCTTTTGAATATACAATACACACATATATATAAATTCATATGGAAAATGACTCATTGAGGTCAATTTTTGTACGAGGCGACTCGTAACAAATATTCTTCAACATGGGACTGTGGGTGTGAGAGGCAACTAGACAAATCTGTATGGAAGATGTCCCCTTAATTTATTTGTCTAACCACCGTCCAATTTTACGCATTGAGACAAACGATATGACTAGACTGTTCAAACACAAAATGCCTCGTCATTGCATGGATCATTTGGATGCTCTTCCATTGTATGGAATTGGAATCCATTCATAATTAACACAAGAAAAAGAGTATACATATTACTTTAATCCTAAAATATAATCCCAACAAGATATGAAAATATTATCAAAGGTACATAGCTTTTCTACCCTCTGTCGACTTTCTTACTTGATGCCTGTTTTTTATTTTGTTTTACAAGAAGGGAGTTGTGCATGAGTTTCATTTTGGAGAAAAATTTCCACTGCCTATATTATATTCTGTATTAAGTATAATTACTTCGACACTTAGTACTACGATCGTTATGGTCCTAAATTTTAGAGTTTTGTCTTGCCTTTTTTGAATTTTGCTGTCTTGCATTTCCTTGCTTTGCCATGGGGTTTTACTTGTTTGTCTTGCCTTGCCATGCTTGTTCTACTGCTCTTAATGCTGTTTGTTATTGGTTGCTCATAAATCCCACTCATCGGGTTTCTTGTCTCTAAATTGAATTCCACTAGTTTTTTTGTGCTTATGATCTAAAGTAATACAGATCTAAAATCATGTTCGCTGTTTTTGCCAAATATGAATGATATTGTTTGAATAAAGTTGGGGCAGATGAGCTTGGGTTTTCTTCTCAGGTTTAAGGATTGTATTTTATTTTCTACCTTTAATAGGAAGTAATATCTAGGTTCCTTATCAGGTGAATTTAAGTTGATTTTGTTGTAACCTATTTTATCTGACAAGGTTAAGGGGGGTCGGCGGCATAGGTAGAGAGATTGAGAGAGATGTGTTTGTAGAATTATAAGGGAATGTGCATGTTATCCCTCCTACATAGTGATTTTATTTATAGTAGTAAAAAGGAGAGAAGAAATTCCTTCATCCCCAAGGAATACAAGTTGTAATAGGAAATGATAACTAGAATCAAATCTAATCAAGGATTTACACAATCACACTTAAACTAGGAAAGTTTACAACACTCCCCCTTGAGTGTGTAAATACTCAAGGTAGATTTAGTATCATGCAGAAGTTGAGGAAGTCGACTCATCGGCACTGATTCAAGGGAACAACGCTTATTCTTAACAAAGTAGGAACTTGCATAAGTAAGTAAGTCTCACTAAAAAACCCCAAGGCTATGGCAAAAACCCGAGTAGGGACAAAATTCATAGTCTAAGGAAAAATGTGTGAGAAATGCAAAGTCAAAAGAAACGTCTACGAGACATCATCAGGGATATGACCAGCCCAAGGTAGGTGCCTTATTAAAACCTAGTTAGGTAGCAAAAACCCAGTGGGAAAAATGCTCCTAATTGTAGGGAAAAAGAGTACATTAAGATCAAGCAAGTATTCTTCAGGATACTCCCCCTCAGTTTGACATAATTCCAAAGAGAAATAGCAATGTTACAACTCAGAAAGTCTAAGCATACCAATTCCATGAACAAGTCTCTGAAACGTCGTCTTCAGTAGTGATTTGGTGAAGAGATCGGCCAGATTGTCCTGTGAACAGATTTGCATGACTTCAATCTTTTGATGCTCTTGTTGTTAATGTGAAAAGAAGAACTTCAGCGCAATGTGCTTGGTGTTGTCTCCTTTGATATAACCTTTCTTGAGCTGTTCGATGCATGCTGCGTTGTCTTCAAATATCGTTGTTGGGACATCAACGATGGGATAAAGATCACATGAGCTTCGAATATGGCCCACTATTGTTCTCAACTAAAAGCATTCCCGAGTTGCTTCATGTAAGGCAAGAATTTCAGCATGGTTAGACGAAGTGACAACTAAGGTGTCTATTTAGTTGACCTCTAAAAGATTGCGGTGCCTACAATGGTATAGATATAACTTGTTTGAGAACGCGCCTTGTGCGGATCAGACAAGTATCCTGTGTCAGCTTAGCCAACAAGGTGAGAATCGACTTGAGAAACAGAGGGTGCGGAATTACTCAAGGATCCGTAGGGATGTAACAACCCCAAATCCATAGTACCCTTCAGGTAACGGAAGATGTCTTTCACGCCAGTCCAATGTTTGCATGTTGGTGCATTATTATATCTTACCAAAAGATTAACAGCGAAGGAGATGTCGGGTCTAATGCATTGGGCTAAATACAATAAAGCGCCTATCGCACTTAGATAATGAACTTCAGGCTCCAAAATCTCTTGATCATCCTCCTTCGGACGGAAGGGATCTCGTATTGCATCTAACGATCGAATGACCATAGGAGTACTCGAAGGCTTCGCTTTATCCTTATTAAAACGGCGCAACACTTTTTGGGTGTAGTTCGATTGATTTACAAGGATTCTATCCGAATAGTGTCTCTAGACCGAGACAATATCGAGTCTTACCTAGATCTTTCATCTCAAATTCCAACTTCAGGTGCGTGACAGTTCTCGAGAGCTATTCAGGAATTTCGATGAGATTCATGTCATCGACATATACTACAAGAATCGCAAATCTGGAATGTGACTTCTTAATGAACACACATGGGCATAGTTCATTGTTCACATATCCCTAACTAGTCAAATACTCACTCAGACGGTTATACCACATTCTTTTAGATTGTTTCAAACCGTAGAGTGAACGCCTCAGTCGAATTGAGAGCGTGTTTCAGGTTTTGGAAATATTTGAACCAGTCAATGTAAGTTATTCGGGAACTTTCATACAAATTTTCATTTCAAGATCGCCATAGAGATACGCAATTACTACGTCTATCAACTGCATACTCAGTTTTTCAGAAATTACCAAATTGATAAGGCAGCGAAAAGTAATCACATCCATAATGGGTGAATAAGTTTCGTCATAGTCAATCCCAAGGCATTGTGAGAAACCTTGTGCAACAAGACAAGCTTTGTAACACACAATTTCATGCTTCTCATTAAGTTTCAGAACGAAAACCCATTTGTAGCCAACGGGCTTCACATGTGGAGGAGTAGAAGCTACAGGTCTAAACACCTTATGTTTCACAAGCGAATTCGACTTGGATTGCTTGTTTCCAATTTGACCAATCCGTTCTACGTCGACATTCATTAACGGAACGCGGTTCAATGTCATTGCTCAACATGATCTCAGTAGTTGCTGCATATGATAATGCATTGTCAACGATCATCTCATTTCTACGCCACACATCATCTAAGCTAGCATAATAGATCAGAATCTCACAATTCTCGGAAGGAGGATTCGTCGCTTCAAGGACACTTCCATAATCTAGAATTTTCTTATGAGTTGGATAGAATGAGTAAGCGATAGTCAGATTTACGGTAGGTTCTTCAGGACCTTGTGTCGTGGGTCTCCTATTTTAGGGGTGTGAATCCTTTGAACTAAGGGGTCTGCCATGCTTTTGTGTAGGGGCAGATGATTGGCTAGCCGCTAATGCACGTGGATAACCAAGATTGGAGCCCCGGGCCCCTTGGAGGGAAGTCCGTCGTAGATTTGGTACATCCATTTTTGCAGGTGTATTCACAGCTGGAATATGTGATCTTGTCACTCACACTAGATCGGTGAAAGCATCTGGCATGCTCTGAGCTATGCTCTGGAGATCTAATATGCCCTGCACTTCAGTTTCAGACTGAGCAGTGTGGGGATCTAAATAAGACAAATTGGGAGTCATCCACGATAAGTCACGTCATTCTTCAGGAACATTGACATTCTTATTTCCCCTAACGATGGGAAGACTGTCTCATAGAAGTGACAATCCATGAAACAAGCGATAAATAAATCGCTTGTAAAAGGTTCTACGTAACGAATAATCGAAGGAGAATGATATCCGACATAGATTCTCATCCTTCGTTGAGGCCCTATTTTTGTACATAAGGGCGGCGAGATCAGTACATATACCGCACAACAAAAAACTTGCAGATGCGATATGTCAGATTCGTATTCGATAACCAACTGAAAGGCACTATATGGTTGTGTCGCAACAGGCCTCAGGCGGACCAACTTTGCTACGTGCAATATTGCATGGCCCCAAGCAGTGATCGAGAGCTTGGTACGTATGACCAATGATCGAGCAATCATTTGTAAGCGCTTAATGAAAGCATCTGCCAAGCCGTTCTAGGTATGAACATGGGGTACGAGATGTTCAACTTCAACCTCAACCGACGTGCAATAGTCATCAAAAGTTTTAGATGTGAATTATCTAGCATTATCCAATCGAATAAATTTGATTAGATAATTAGGGTGGTGGGCCCTAAGCTTGATAACCCAAGCCAACCGTTTGAAGAATGCAGCGTTCATTGTGGACAATAAGCACACGTGTGATCAACGTGTGGAAGTGTCAACCAAAATCATAAAGTACTAAATGGTCCGCAGGGAGGGTGAATCGGTCCACAAATGTCCCCCTGAATTCTTTGTAGAAAAATAGGAGGATTCGAACGAATCTTGTCATAAGAAGGCTTAGTAATAAGTTTTCCAATAGAACATGTTTGACATGCGATTCCTTGGATCAAACCTAAGCTTTGGGTTAGTGGATGCCCGTGTGATGATTTGAGGATTCGGCGCATCGCTCTTCGTCCAGGATGTCCCAAACGATCATGCCAAAGTGTAATTTCATGCGCAGTCCCAGTAGTAGGGCCGGCCACATAGTGGCATTCTATGGGGCGTATGGGCGTAGTATACAAATCACTTGGGATACGCTTCATCTTTTCTAGAATATGCTTCTGGCCATATTCGTAGAAAGTTATGCACATAAATTGAACTCCGTTTTCTACGTGGGTTTCAATGTGGTAATTGTTACCTCTAATATCTTTGAAACTTAAGAACATTCTTACGGAACATGGAGAATAGAGTGCCTCAGCAATGGTTAAGATTATACCATTGGACAACATTATACGTGCCTTACTGTATCTTTCTATCAGGTTGGATGTGCCTGAGAGGGTTGTTAGATGTGCATTCTTAGGTTTGAAGTTAGTGAAATAGATGTGTTCACGTAAAACGATGTGCGTGGTTGCACTATCTGCCAAACAACTAACTTCCCCACTAGTCATACATAGAATGAAAAATTAATTTGAATCGGCCATATATGTAAAAGTTCTAAAAATAAATAGCAATTCAAAATAATTTCATGTATTCAAGGATGGTAATTAATTAAAACTTAATATCTAGAAACAAATCACCAACAAATACTCCAAACATAAAGGAAAATTATTAAAAAATCAACCAAAAACAAAAAAGGGGGAGGGGGTTCCGCCATTAGGTGGAATTCGGCCCCATTGTGCAATTTTAACTAACTAAAATTGTTTATGTCTAAGATTCTAATCTTCCATAGGGGTGGTACCTCTTGAAAGTTAGAAACCTCCATCTTTGTAGTCTTCGGTTCTTCCACTTGCATGAAGTTTGATTCAAACTTTTTACGATGAGAATGATATTCAGCTACAACCTTCTAGGGAGCTTGGCAAACACGGGACCAATGGTCTTTTAAACCACAGCGATATCACATGTTTGCATTCATGGTTTTAGGTGCTTTACTCTTATTTTTGAAGTTCGGGGCCTTGGGAGCGAGGTTTGAGTGCTTCTGAGCTTTGTTTCCTCCCTTGGATGGGCCTTGACTCTGTTGACCTTCGTGGGGTGGCTTATGGCCGCCCCTACCACACCTCTTTTGGCATTTTTGGCATTGATTTGTGCTATAATGTGTTTTAGGCACAACAGTCGCCACAGTAGGTCGAGCTTGATGATTCTTCATTAACAGCTGGTTCTGCTTTTCAGCGAGAAGTAAAACAGAGATCAAATTCGAAAACTTAGTGAACTTATGAACTCTATATTGTTGTTGTAGGACAATATTAGAAATAAAGAAAGTCGAATAAGTCTTCTCTAGGAGATCATTTTCATCAAAGTTTTGTTACAAAACTTGAGAAGTGATCGGATTCGACAAACTTCAGAATTATATTCATTCATAGACTTAAAGTCTTGGAAACGCAAATGCTGCCAGTCATGTCTTGCTTCATGCAAGAATATGTCATTTTGGTGATCAAAACGATTAACCAAAGCGACCCATAGTGCACGTGGATCCTCCTCAACAAGGTATTCAGTTTGCAAGGCGTCATGGATATGTCTTCAAATAATTATTGACTTCAGGTTCATATGTTCCTGCAGGCAAACACAAATATATACACATTAATATGCAACAAGAATATATGCAAATAGAACTTCATGTCTATAATTATAATTGGATTAATTATTTGGACTTTAGGCCAAATTTAAAGTGTGGGTGAAAAATATAAAACTCATTGGGCTTAAAATAATTAGACAAATAGACTCAGGTCCCAAAAGAAGGCCTAAGCCCACGGGTGGCTTAATAAAATGGGTGTCGTGCATCCCAGGCCCAAGAATGGGCTGGGTTTGGTTTCAGGTCAAGCGAGCATGCAGGTCTTTGCATCATAAGGTAATTGGGCTGGATGTGCAAACCTAAAAAAATAAAAGGAAGGCCCATAAAGGGCAAGGCTCGCTTGTGATATGGTGCATGAGAGACGGTAGAAGCCCAGTGGGCTCGACTACGTCTGTGGGTCAGATCATCACCAAAGCCCAATGGGCTGGTGATGTGGATCGAAAAACCAACGGCACAAGCAAGGCCCAACGTCGTGGGTGCTGTGCAAATGAACTGAGAGGAAATCGAGGCCTTTTAGGGCCTAGGTGTGATTTCCAGGCCACCCCAGCAGCGCTGGGTGTGGGGAACAGCCAGATTTAGTCGACGACGTTGCTTCAGGCCACGTTTCCATGGTCGGTGCAAGCTTATGGTTCATTGGATAGCCAAATATTTATTGGCGGAGATGAAATCTTAACGTCGAGGAGGGGGAACTGAAGGAATTTAACTGAGAAATTGTTGGTGAAAACGATGGGCTTTGTCCAATTTACACGACTGTCGATCGTGTTTCGTCGAAAAAATTGACGGGGAGAACCTGGGCTTTAGGCCGTGGGTTGGGACAAGGTGCTTCAAACGCACCGTTTTTGGTTCAGGCTTATGGCCTGGGTTTCGATATTGGGCTTGGCTTGCCAGGTGCTGGCGGCTTGCACGGTGCAAGGTCGGGGGTTCAAAGAACCCCGTTGTTTCCGGATTTCAATTTTTTTTTCAATTCAATTCATATATAATTCAATTTGATGCATATGCAATTCAATAATTTTAATGCATGTACATATATTTGATGCAATTCATGGCAAATATCAAATTCACATAATTCAACAATTATGAATATAGTGCAAACACAATTTATGTAGAATCTAAAATTCTAAAAACCTAAAGTTAGGTCATGCATTATGGTGAATGTTCATGCTATCAGGGCTACAAAAATATTGAGATAAAAACTGTTGTCTTGAAAGAACCTGATTGCGTGATGATATGGATGAACTGGTTTAGTGCAGAAAATCTCCTCGTCAAATTCCTAAGCGCAGTGGTAGGAACGTGCTGATAACGTGTTGTAGCCTATTTTATTTGACAAGGTTAAGGGGGGCTGGGGGCAAAGGTAGAGAGATTGAGAGAGATATGTTTGTAGAATTGTAGGGGAATGTGCATGTTATCCTTCCCATATAGTGCCTTTATTTCTAGTAGTAAAAAGGAGAGAAGAAATTTCTTCATCCCCAAGGAATACAAGTTGTAATAGGAAAGAATAACTGGAATAAAATCTAATCTAGGATTTACACAATCACTTAAACTAGGAAAGTTTACAACATATTTGTCTAATTATGATTGATTTTCCTAATTTTTTAGTCTTGTATATTGTTTTCCTATAAATACCTTCCTAATAGTGAAGAAAAAGAGGTGTTAGCTAGTGTATGTTAGATTATATGAGAAAAGTCTCGATATATATTTTCACGTATCTTATATGCAAGAGAGATTTTTTAGTGTGACCGGCACATAAGGGTGGTACACCAGGTGTCACTATATAAATAGTGGGATATGTGTGTTAAAAAGTTAATAACTTAAAAAATTAAATTTCTCACTACTTGCATAAAAACTTGGTGTGTACCACCCGTGTTCCCGTCATAATGAAAATTTTCTCCTATATGCAATGACTAAACAATAAAATCTAGAAACAAATGTTCAAAAACATATGGTAAGAGCATCTCCAATTGAATGTAGAATGTCATGAGATTGAAATTCTACAAGTTAAAACTTGTTGTAAATGTTGTTAATTATGTGAAATTCTACAAGTTAAAACTTGTTGTAAATGTTGTTAATTATGTGGCTATTCACTTGGACCATTATGTAATATATTAATAGTTGAGTTGTGTAAATAAGAAAACTTGAGCTTTGGCTCCATATAAACCCTAAGCCCTATACATAAGCATTCTAATGAGAATAATATACAGTTAGATTTTCTCCTAATTTCTTTCTTGTTCTTAGTAGTCATATATTTTCAACAAGTTATCAGCACACACCATGTAAAATTTATTTTTTTGAGTTTTTGTTTCAGTTGAGCTAAATTCATCGTGTGATTCTTCTTTTGTACTCAACCAATAGATGCTCCTAATCTTTTTATTTTGTACAATTTGGTTTTTGTTGCAGTCATATTTGAAATAGGAATGTGATGTGTAAATCCTAGTGCATATATGTCACAGCCCGTTCCAAATTATTATATTCGTGGTTGTGAATGGACGAAATTGCCCTTAAGAAATACTAAATTTGTGAAGCTCAGGTTGCTAATTATCTAGGTTCCTAAGTTTGAAAATAAAATGGAATTTAATAAGGATGGAACTTAGATTTTTAGGTTAAAATGTTAAAGTTTGGTGTTTGGAGATTGGAATAAGGACCACGTGGGATCCCCACATCCCTCAAAACCCTCCTCATTTCCCGTTCACTGTCTTTCTCTCTCCTCCTTCACGATTTCTCACTCTCTCTGTCTCTCTCCTTCGAACTCACACGGACCACCACCAAAACCACCCTAAATCTATACCAACGTCAAGTTTGAGACCACCATTGGAATCCTGAGGACTTCACGATCACGTTGGTATCCATTTCAGGTAAGTTTTACTTCGGAAAACCTAGATTCTAAACTCCCCATGAAAGTGTACTGTTCATGAGCTTTGAATTGGTTGATTTTTAGGACAATCCAAGCTCATAGTGAGCTTAGTGAGGTCCCAAGGAAGCTCGGAGTGCTTCGTTGGAAGTTTTTGGACGTAAGAACACGGAGATCAACAAGTTCAAAGTTTGGCCGGAGCTTTCGAGGCTTTTTCCGGCGAATCCCCGGCGAGTTAGGAGTCGAGGTAGGTATCAATCTCTTCGTCTCGTCAAGTACTACAACTTTCCTTTTTGTTTCACTCAATTTCGTTGAGTATTGAAGAAGTTAATACTCATTTGAAAAATACCCAGTTTCCGGCGACCTCCGAGGCTTTCGAGGCAGTTTCCGGGAAAAACACGGCGAACTAGGTGTTGTGCAAGGTACCATTCTCTTTGTATCTTCAAGGGCTACAACTTTCGTTTTTGAATCACTTGATTTCGTTGAGAAATGACAAAGTTATGGCAATTTGAAAAACTGCCCGGAAAACGGCCGCCGGAAAAACCAGTCCGGCGACCCAAGGAAGAAGAAGGTGCTACAGTAAAAATAAAAAATAAAAATAAAATTATTTTAAAAATATGTCGACGTCCGTGACGTCGAGTAGATCACTGTGGTATATTCATATACCTAAATTGAACACCGTATGAGAAAGTTATTAAGGATTGTTGGTTAGGTGTTCGAATAACGTTTTGTAGTTTTCACATTTAGGTGAAAATGTGAATTGATGATCCGACCGTTGGATCGTCACTAAACTTTGATACGTAGTAATACGTAATAATTGAGGATTATTGGAACTTACGGATTGGGAATCCGAGTTACGGATCTTCCGGAATTGGAATTGTAAGTCCATAATATAAAATGTTAACCGTCACTTAGTTTTGGAAATTGACGGAAATCCAACCGTTGGATGGTAATGAAATTTTAGGATGTTGTCCTAGAGGTATAATGTGGACCTCTGGAAGTTATGGATTTAAAATCTGAGTGGCAGATCTTCCGGATCGAACTACGTAGTGACGTATTTTATATAAGTTAAATATTCTATCGATATGAATTCTGAGGTTGGATTTGATTACTATTCTAGGCGGCGATCGTCGTGACGCCTTGATGTGTGGTGCTAGGGAGTTGTTGGATGAACTCCAGGTGAGTGGGCAGTTTTGTTTTCCGTATATATATATATACTTAACGTTTTCCCAGAAATTGAAAATGCATGAAATTATGTTTAAAATGAAATGCATATGAGTTATGTGGAAAAACGGGAAGTGAAATACCATGCATAGAATTGATATGAAAAGTATATAGAAATGTGAGTTGAAATGCCATGCATGAATTAATATATGATGCATATGTATGAATTGGTGCGGTGGACGCACATGTAAGAATTGATTTATGATGCATATGTATGAATTGGTGCGGTGGACGCACAGGTAAGAATTGATTTATGATGCATATGTATGAAATGGTGCGGTGGACGCACAGGTGAGTATTTAATTACTGTTATGATGATGATGATATATATTGAGCTCAAATCCTGCACCATGGTTTAGTGCTTATAGTATTCACCGCATCGCACGCTCGCCTTGGATCCAAGTAGATGCTAGTCGTACAGTCCACGCGGAGTGGGTACGACAGACCAGTCGCGAGAGTGTTAGTGAGATTCCGACTGGTGGGTGACCTTAGATTATGTGCACAGATGATTTATGAGAAGCACTAGAGCGTAACTTGTGTGCAGAAGGCCGGACGGGTCACAGAGGTGACTCCGGTAGAGTGATAATGATAGATTTTGAGCTCTAGGTTCAACCGTATAGGGCTATTAGAGGGCCTACGGTTGATTACTTTCTTGCACCTGATATGATTATGTTGATGCATTCATACCTTATTACTGTTGAGATGATGTGGCATGGCATAATTAATATGAGAAATGTTGAGATGACATGGCATGGCATGATTGATAAAGAGATAATGTTGAGATAGTAAAAATGAAGTTTTGAGAATATATATGTATATTTATATTTTACATTTCTGGGAAAGTATACAGGTTTTACGGAGAGGGGTTACAACGTTTTGAGAAATGTTTGGATTTGGAAAAGAATTGTTTTATTGACCCACTCAATTTTGGTTTTGCGCCCCTCCAGGTTCAGGAATCACAAAGGTGTGGTGACTACGAGGAATTCGACGGTGTTCTGACAGATTGGACAAAATTAGGACTCACCTTCGGGTGTATCAACTTATAAATTGTATAATTAAAGCTTCCGTACTGTGCAAATGGTTACGTCACTCTCACGTGACGGCCAGCATGCCCTCCTTCGGGACGGGGTGTGTCAATATAGGGATATCTTTTATATTCCCTTTGGTAGTCTAATCCCTATTAAGAGTTGTAATCCTAAAAGGGTAAGGATTTTACCTATCCTACTACTATAAATAGAGGCACAATGGGGTGATACAACACACACCTCACAATTAAATCTCTCTCTTCTCTCTCAATGCTGCCCCCCCTCTCTCTATTCCCTTAGAATATCTCAGTTAAATAGGCCTACAACAGGTTATCAGCACGCTCTTGTCAGAAGCTGAGGAACTGACAGGATCGTAGGAGGAGGCTATCTTCCACAAAATTCAAAGGCTTTTATTTGTTTTCTGCCAATTAGGTATGCTTAAAATAAAGGAAGATATTTGAAATGACCATGAAGCATGAAAACATCCCCATGATGCATGAACCCCCTATGTTTATATTTTACTTCCGTTATATATATTGTGTATGTTTCATATATTTGTTAATATATATATATATATATATATATATATATATATATATATATGTTTCATGCATTACGCAATTATATTGCTATGTGGAATTGTGAGTCAAAGCATATAAATAAATTAGAAGAATGTTAGGGTTTTTCAAACCCTAGAGAAGTCGGAAAAAAAAATCGACAAATTCTGGGAATTATGAAGCATGGCTGCCGCACCACCACAATTGACTTTCATGTTGGTCTGCAGCCCAGCTACGTCCAGCATGTCACCAGGATGACGTCATTTTGATGTCTGACCTATGGTTGTAGCCCGTTGGGCTAGCCACGAGCAAAGATAAACTGACCTCTTTGGCCTGGGTTTGTTTTGGGCCTGCAACCCCAGCTCAACTACCAGTATAGCCCGCAACCGTTTGTTGGGCTTTGCCTTCACACCCATAGCCTACAACCCATATGTTGCTGGGTCTGGTCCTGCATTCTTGGCTCTCCTGCAGCAACCCCGAGTTGCTTGCTGGGTTTTGCCCAGGTCTCGGCCCATTCGCCCGCAGCCTTTGCTGTTGGGCTTGACCTGCCCCGAACCCAAAATTTGAAACCTAGCTTTGGCTAGGCTTCCCTGGACCAACCAAAAGGTCACTTTCACTGGGCCTGCACCTTTGTCCAATTTTAGCCTAAAGCCAGCAGCCTTGGTTGCTGGGCTCACCCAGAACGCTTGGCCCGAGGCCTGCAGCCTTCCCTAAGGCCCAATAAGCCTGCAACCAAACTTGCAGGGCTCTTCTCCCATATTATTTTGCTTCCACGATAGACCTCGTTTGGTCTCGATCTATTGAATTAATTAAAAGTGACATGCAGTCCACTTATCTGATAATGAATCCAAAATTATTAACCTGAAGATCACTTTTGGACATTAACGATTCAATAATTTATTTTTATACTTTGAATTTCGTAGTCTCGAAGCTCTCACACTTGAGTTCTTGAAGCAACTCAAATCTACTATACTTAAACAAGCATATTGCATTATGTGTTTCTTGCAGGAATCTCTCCTTTATGAACTAATCGTTCATAAAACTAAATTGAACTTATAGTTTCATATTTAGTGCCTTTGAAACCTAAAGTTTTCATTTAAAACCTACCACATGAAACCTGTAGCTTTCATGCATAAATTAAACCAATACATGTTTATAGAACCTGAATGTTCTACTATATATGTCTATGGATCACTATATGACTAACCACGTTTTTGTTGTACACTCCGTTTTAGGGACGCATTGAACTTGAACAAGCTCGGTTTCACTGCTCTGGAAATATCTGAAAGAAACTACATGAAGTGGGTTCAAGACGTGAAGCTTTATCTTACTGCAAAGGGTATTAGAGCCACCATCGAGGCACCTATTGACGACAAACTTGTCGACGAAGCTCAGAAAGGTAATGCAATGATCTTTATTTGAAGACACATCTATGATGCACTGCAGACTGAATACCTCGCTGAAGATGACCTACACACCCTCTAGCTTGCTCTAGCCGACTGTTTCGATCACCATAAAGATATCTACTTTCCTGAAGTAAGACACCACTAGCATCATCTTTGTTTCTAAGAATTTAAGTCTGTGAATGAATACAACTCTGAAGTTTATAGAATTCGATAACTTCTGAACTCCTGTAAAGTGGAACTAACTAAATCAGATTTCCTGGAGAAGACCTATTCGATCTTCTATGCCACCAATATTGTCCTGCAGCAATAATATATGGCACAAAAGTTCACCAAATTTTTGGATTTGATCTCTGTTTTACTTATTGCTGAAAAGCAGAACCATATTTTGATGAAGAATCATCAAGCTTGACCGACTGGCTCGAACACCGCGCCTAAAGCGCATGCGACCAATTCTAGCAGCCACAAATAACGCAAGAATCATCGTGGCCGTCGCAATGGGCGGCAAGCCCCATCACGGGCCTAAGGTCCATATAGTCAAGGCCCACCCAAGGGAGGAAATATGACCTAGCAGTGCCAACCCCTTGCCCCTAAGGCCCCAAACTTTAAGAACAAGGGAAAAACTCTCGTTCAGTCGGTTTCCATTGAAAATGGACATGTGCTACCGTTATGGATCAAGGGATCATTGGTCATGCGTATGCCGAGCTACCCTGGAGGCTATTGCTAAGTATCATTCCCATCGTGAGTCTAACTTTACACATGTGGATCTTCCGGAGGATACTACTACATCCATTGAGATATCATATTTTCAGGAGGCATCAGCTCCTATGGACGAATAAATTTTAGACATGTTTTTAGGGTGTTTTACCTCTGGTAGCTGAACCCACTAGGAGTGGCCGGACTTTCCCCCCTATTTTTCTATGTTTATGGTTTAATTTTGAATAATTTTTCTAAGTATTTGGAATAATTTGTTTGGTTTTGGTTTGTTTTGAATTATGGATTGTTATGTTATGGATATTATTTCTCAAATTGATTAATTGAATGAATGGAATTATATTTATGCATGTGACCAATTTAATCAATTTATTTCTAGGTATATGTCTTGTGGGGAAGTTAGTTGTCTGGTTAATAGTGCTACCACACACACCATATTGCGTGAGCTACACTATTTTACTAACTTTGTACCTAAGAAAGCACCTCTGACAACTCTCTCAAGCCCATCCAACCTGATTGAAGGATATAGAAAGACTCGTATCATGTTGTCCAATTGTACCATCTTAACCATTAAAGAGGCCCCTTATTCTCCACATTTCGGAAGAACATTGGTGAGTTTTAGAGATATTAAAGATAACCAATATCATATTGAAACCACTGAAGAAAATGGTTTTGAATTTCTTTGTGTCCCTTCGTACAAATATAGCTAGAAACATATTCACAAAAAGTTGGAATGTCTCCTGAGTGGGTTGTACATCACAACCATTTGCGGCATAGAAGCCCACCATGTGGTTGGCCCTATGCCTGAGTTCCAGAGCATTTTGCTACTTTGGCATGACTGTTTGGGACATCCTGGATGGGACATGATGCACCATATCCTCAAATCATCTCATGGGCCTCAGTTACCTCCATACGTTGGATTCCCGCCATGCAAAACGTGTTCTTTAGGGAAGTTGAATACTCAACCCTCGATTACAAAGATTATTCATGACCCCCCTAAGTTTCTTCAGAGGATTCAAGGGGACATTTGTGGACTTATCCAACCAACATGGGGGTGGTGTTAGTTGATGCATTGACACGATGGTCACATGTTTGCCTGTTGTCCACACACAACGTTGCATTTGCGAAACTCATAGCACAAATTATTAAGCTAATGGCTCATTACCTTGAATCCAATCAAGTCGATTCGACTGGATAATGTTGAAGAGTTTACGTCACAGACTTTTAACGATTATTACATGTCAGTAGGAATTGAAGTGGGACATCATGTACCCCATGTTCACACCCAAAACGGCTTGGCAAAAACTTTCCTAAAACGCCTTTAATTGATAGCTCGGACTTTGGTTGTGTGAACCAAACAACCAGTATTTGCCTGAGGCTATGCAATATTGCATGCAGCTATGTTGGTCCACCAGAGGCCTACCGCTACCCAACCTCATTCACCGTTACAATTGGTTACTGGATACGAGCATGACGTCACGCATTTATGTGTGTTTGGGTGCACAGTCTATGTGCCAATAACACCATCATTACGTACCAAAATGGGTTCTTAGAGAAAAATAGGAATCTATGTTGATTATGATTCGCTATCAGTTGTTCGCTATTTAAAACCCTAGACATGAGATCTCTTCACTGCACCACAAACGTTTTATGGATTGTCACTTTGATGAGATAGTCTTCCCGTCATTAGAGGGTGATAAGCATGCTAACGTTCCTAGAGAACACCGCAAATTGTCGTGGTATGCTCCCACTATGTCTAATTTAGATTCCTACACTGCATAGTCTAAAACTAAGGTGTGCCGAATTATAGATCTTCAGAGCATTGCTTAGAGCATCCTAGATGCTTTTACTAATCTAGCAAAGGTGACAAGATCACATATACTCGCTGCAAACGCACTTGTAAGGATAAATGTACCCCGTGTACGTCATCATCCCACCTAAGAAGGCCAGACTGTTCCCGAAGGTAGGGAGGCCGTACCTTCCACGAGGCCAGGTACATTGGCGGCTAGCCAATCATCTACTCTGACCCTAAAGCATAACATACCCCTTGGTTCAAAGGATTCACAAGCCCGGAGAGGAAAACGACACCAACTAGTGACCTTAGTTTGAATTCGACCATCGCTCACTTATCCATTCCAACGCATGAGGTTATTCTAGATTACAATGATGTCTTAGATGAGACAAATCAGTCTCTTAAGAATCATGAGATTTTGGTCCACTACGCAGTATTGAATAAGGTTTGGAATCGGATTGAGATGATCATTGATGATGCATTTACGTACACAGTAGCTACTGACATAATGCTTAGCGATGACATTGAACCACGTTCCATTGATGAATGCCGATGTAGAACAAATTAGTCAAACTGGAAACAAGCAATCTAGGTCGAACTCGATTTGCTCACGAAACGTAAGGTGTTTGGGCCTGTAACTCCTACTTCACCACATGTGAAGCCCGTTGGCTACAAGTGGGTTTTCGTGAGGAAGCGTAATGAGAAGTGATGAGTAGATTTTATATTATATATTTTACCCTAATCTTAGTATATTTTGGTTAATATTTTGGAAGAATTTTGATACTTTGAATTGTATTTTCAAAATAGGACTTTCGACTTCCTCTGGAACAAAACAGGACCAAATGGACGAATTTTCTGGCGATAAAATAAAGGAGCGATGTGCAGTGCTGGAAAATGACGTTTCTGGGCTTAAATTGCGTTTTTGGAGCCCAAGATGACCTTGGATGGGTTCGTGGCTTTTTGGAGAAGTGTTCAGAATATTTTGAACATTAAATCCAGCTATATTGGGCCAGTTTTGGAGCAGCTTATGGGTCCAAAACGTGGCTGTTCAGATTTTAGGCGAATTTTACCATTTAATTTAGGGTTATATTTCCTATTTTATTTAATTATTATTTTTAGTTTCCTAGGGGGAATAAAGGACCTGTTTTTAGCGTTTGCGTGGGGGCTTAGCAGATATATTATTTGGCCGTCTACCATATTTCACTACGCATTTTTTATGCAATTTTGGAGACAGAGAGAATTGCTAGGGTTTTGGAGATTTTCTACTTGAAGGTGTTTTCAATCCTTTTCTTAATAATATTTTCTATGATTTCAATTATGAATATGCGTAACTAATTTCTTTTGCTAGGACGAAGCCTTGAGCCTTAGCATGAATATGTGATTTTTATTTAATTGCTTATGATTGATTGCATGCATACTTTGAATTGTTAATCACCGGGATAAAAACTGTCTAATTGTCTTAATGCCTGATCACCATTAGGATCTTTAGAAAAGTAATTTGATGCAATTTTGGTCGGAAGGTTCCTTGAAATTGACGTTGGCTTCTTGTGATTAATAATTGTAATTTCACTTAGGATGAACACCATGTCTTAAGGATTGCATGATTTTTCAAAGGGTTTTCATAAAGCATAATAATAAGTCTTTCATGTTCAGATTTGATCCGAACGTCCAGACGGGTTGCATGTTAGATATACGTTCTATGTTGGAGGTTCCAAGTAGAATATGAATTAGGAAAATCTAACCTTCAAAGTGGCATGTATAGATCATAAGTAATTGGTAAAAATTCATAAGATTGCTAGGTGATGGTAGAACCCTAGTGTTTTCTTAATTTGATTTCTCCCAAAATTGTTTTCTTTTCCATCTAATTTCTAATATTGTAGATTGTTTATTTTAATTAATTAATTTCGTTTTTATTTTAAATAGGTTATAAAATCAATCACCTCAATTTCTACTTTACAATAATTAATTGAAATTTGGTTTGTTTCGAATGATTTAATAATTCATGTGGAGAATGACCTTGCGAGATTCGTTTATACTACAACCACCTTGTGATTCTTGCAAGTATAATAGGAGTTTTTAGCCTATTCACATGAGTAGTAAAATCCCTATCAAGAAGAATGAAATATTGCGATACAAAGCAGGCATCGTAGCATAGGGTACTTGACACGTGAGGGATGCACGTGTGGCTTCGTGTGTATGCCTCCAGGTCTCGAGTTCGACTCCAGGTCAGCTCATTCTTTTTCTTGTTTTTCTATTTTATTTGTTTTATTTTATATATATATATATATTTTTTTTTTTTGCTGTTTCTTTGCCTATGTTATGTTTTAGTTCATTTTAGTTGTCTTTTATTTGTCTAGATTCATTTGTTTTTGGCTCTTACGAATTTCTAGTCGTAAGTAGTCATTTTTATTTTATTTTTATTTATTTTCACACCTTGAGGACAATTTATGAAATAAGTTTGGGGGTGGGAAAGTAAATTTTAGTTTTTTTTTTAATTATTGTGTCAGTTTAAAAATTTTCATTCTTTTTAAATTAATATCCATAGATTATTTTAAATGTTAGAACAAATGGACATGGTAAAGATTAATCCCATAGTAGAGTCTTTTCTATTTATCGTCGCTTAGACACTAATTCATGAATTATACTTTGAACTTTGCACATCACACCAACATGGTTTGTGGGGAGTGAGATTGAAACACTTGCTTTTAGTCTAAGTTTATTTTTATTTTTTTATTTAAGTAAAGTCAGTTATTATTGTGAATAAAGTAATAATTGTCTCACCTGAGGTTTTGCCTAGTAATCGGGCCAGTCTTGCCTAATCAGCAGTGATTCTCGCGTCAAACGGTAGAGTTTTGGCATGGGGCAGGGTGGTTAGTTGGTTTCGTAGCCTTTTCAGCTCGGATTAATAAGTCCTTAGGGGTGTTTTACACCTAGTGCCCTAAAGCCCTAGTGGTTTGGGAGTCATTGACCTAAAGCTCGCTACATGGGTTGGATCTAAGTAAACTGACATTGCACAACCACTACTGTTACTGAAAAAAAAATGTTATACATGAGAATTAAAAAATTTGAAAAAGAAAAAGAAAAAGAAATATGTGAAGTTAGTATGTGTGAAGTATGAATAAAGAAGACGAGAGGTGAGGGTTTTAGTCGAGTCTCTCTAGTTATGTTGGTTCACTTTACACCAAAGAAAGTTTGTGAATTCTTTTCCAATTGATTCTAAATGGTTTAGACTCTATGGTGTGATTGGTTGGAACCTTTGAAAAGATGTTCTAGTTTTTAAAATTTGCTATGGATTGCAACTTGAAGGTGGAAGTTTTGTCTTGGTTGAGTTTTAGCTAGTTGTCTAGTTTGTTAAGTTTTTATTTTTGTTTGAGTCTTGTTTTGCTTGAGGACAAACAAAAAGCTAAGTTTGGGGGTATTTTGATGAGTAGATTTTATATTATATATTTTACCCTAATCTTAGTATATTTTGGTTAATATTTTGGAAGAATTTTGATACTTTGAATTGTATTTTCAAAATAGGACTTTCGATTTCCTCTGGAGCAAAATAGGACCAAATGGACGAATTTTGGAGTAATTCTAGTTGGAGGACGTTCCACTTAGCTTGATTGTATCAAACTTTGGAAATTTTCCACCCAGCGGTAATTTTCTGGCGATAAAATAAAGAAGCGATGTGCAGTGCTGGAAAATGACGTTTCTGGGCTTTAATTGCGTTTTTGGAGCCCAAGATGACCTTGGATGGGTTCGTGGCCTTTTGGAGAAGTGTTCAGAATATTCCAAACATTAAATCCAGCTATATTGGGCCAGTTTTAGAGCAGCTTATGGGTCCAAAACGTGGTTGTTCAGATTTTAGGCGAATTTTACCATTTAATTTAGGGTTATGTTTCCTATTTTATTTAATTATTATTTTAGTTTCCTAGGGAGAATAAAGGACCTGTTTTTAGCATTTGTGTGGGGGTTTAGCATATATATTATTTGGCCATCTACCATATTTCACTACGCATTTTTTATGCGATTTTGGAGACAGAGAGAATTACTAGGGTTTTGGAGATTTTCTACTTGAAGGTGTTTTCAATCCTTTTCTTAATAATATTTTCTATGATTTCAATTATGAATGTGCGTAACTAATTTCTTTTGCAAGGGCGAAGCCTGAGCCTTAGCATGAATATGTGATTTTTATTTAATTGCTTATGATTGATTGCATGCATACTTTGAATTGTTAATCACCGGGATAAAAACTTTCTAATTGTCTTAATGCCTGATCACCATTAGGATCTTTAGAAAAGTAATTTGATGCAATTTTGGTCAGAAGGTTCCTTGAAATTGACGTTGGCTTCTTGTGATTAATAATTGTAATTTCACTTAGGATGAACACCACGTCTTAAGGATTGCACGGTTTTTCAAAAGGTTTTCATAAAGCATAATGAGTCTTTCATGTTCAGATTTGATCCGAACATCCAGACGGGTTGCATGTTAGATATACGTTCTATGTTGGAGATTCCAAGTAGAATATGAATTAGGAAAATCTAACCTTCAAAGTGGCACGTATAGATCATAAGTAATTGGTAAAAATTCATAAGATTGCAAGGTGATGGTAGAACCCTAGGGTTTTCTTAATTTGATTTCTCCCAAAATTGTTTTCTTTTCCTTCTAATTTCAAATATTGCAGAATGTTTATTTTAATTAATTAATTTCGTTTTTATTTTAAGTAGGTTATAAAATCAATCACCTCAATTTCTACTTTACAATAATTAATTGAAATTTAGTTTGTTTCGAATTATTTAATAATCCTTGTGGAGAATGACCTTGCGAGATTCGTTTATACTACAACCACCTTGTGATTCTTGCAAGTATAATAGGAGTTTTTAGCCCATTCACATGAGTAGTAAAATCCCTATCAAGAAGAATGAAATATTGCGATACAAAGCAAGCATCGTAGCATAAGGCTTCTCTCAGCGCCCTGAGATTGATTACGAGGAGACGTATTCCCTCGTAATGGAGGTCATAGCGTTCCGCTACCTAATCAGTTTGGTAGTTTTTGAAAAACTGAATATGTAACTTACGGACGTGGTAGCCGCATATCTCTATGGGGATCTAGATATGGAATGGCATCACTTGATATCTTATCTCGGCCATCTGCTTTGCAAAGTATGCTCCTTGGGGAAGTTGAACATTTAACCCTCAATTACAAAGATTATTCACACCCCCTAAGTTTCTTCAGAGGATTCAACGGGATATTTGTGGACCTATCTAACCAACATACGGACCATTTAGATACTTTACGGTGTTGGTTGATGCATTGACACGATGGTCACATGTCTGCTTATTGTTCACACACAATGCTGCATTTGCGAAACTCCTAGCACAAATGATTAAGCTTAAGGCTCACCACCTTAATTATTCGATCAAGTCAATTCGACAGGATAATGCTAGATAGTTTACGTCACATATTCACACCCATAACGGCCTAGGGCTATGTGCAACTATGTTAGTCTGCCTGAGACCTACCGCTACCCAACCTCATTCATCGTTACAGTTGGTTATTGGATACGAGCTTGAAATCTCATATTTACGTGTGGTTGGGTGCGCAGTTTATGTGCCAATAGCACTGCCAGTGTGTACCAAAATAGGTGCCCAGAGAAAAATGGGAATCTATGTCGGTTATGATTCGCCATCTATTTTTCGCTACTTAGAACCATTGACAGGAGATTTTTTTATCGCACGTTTTGTGGATTGTCACTTTGATGAGACAGTCTTCCCCTTGTTAGGGGGAGATAAGATCACTAACGTTCCTGTAGAACGCCGTGAATTGTCATGGATTACTTCCACTATGTCTTATTTTGATCCCCACACACCTCAATTTGAAACTGAAGTGCGACGTATTCTAAATCTTCAAAGCATCGCTCAAAGCATGCTAAATGCTTTTAATAATCTAGCAAAGGTGATGAGATCGCATATATTTACTGTAAACCACCTGTAAGGATGGACGTACTTAACGTATATCGTAACATTGTCGTGGAAGGCTGGACCATCCCCAAGGGTGGGGCAGCCGCACTTCCCACACGGCAAGGTACATTGACGACTAGCTAATCACCTGCTCCAACCCTGAAGTGTGGCAGGTCCCCTGGTTCAGAGGATTCATAACCCTGGAAGAGGAAAATGGCACAAACTAGTGACCTTATTCTGAATCTGACCATTGCTTACTCATCTGTTCCAACACATGAGGTTATTCTACATTACGGTGATGTTTTAGATGAGACATACCGGCTTCCCGAGAATTGTGAGATTTTAGTCCATTATGTAGTTTGGATAAGGTTTGGACTAGGGGTGGGTTCAAAAAACCGAAAACCAAAAAAAACCGAACTGAATACCGAACCGAGACCGAAAAAAACCGAACCGAAAGTGTAAAACCGGACCGAACCGAAACTGGTTCAGTTCAGTTCAGTTTCTGGGGTTTAGAAACCAGACCGAACCGAACCGAACCGAAGTAAGGAAAAACGACGTCGTTTTTCTCTTGAACGGTGTCGTTCGTTCGTCCAATCGCGCCTGCCTTCCTTTCCTTCAATTCAATCATTCTTCAGTCTCTGAAGAACTCTGTCTGAAACCCTAAACACCAAATAGAACCGAAAACCCATTCCTATTCCCTTTATCTTGAACGGTGTCATTCCAAATCTCTCTCACCATCTCAGCGACCTGTCTCTCACTCGCCATCCCCGTCTCAGCGACCTTTCTCTTATCCTTCTCACTCGCCGTCGCTGTCTCACTCTCAATCTGAATCTGTCACCCCTGCGACCCACGACTTCCTCTCGCCGTTTCAAGGCTCAAGTCTCGACCCACAAATTCCCTCATTTGCAAGGTTAGTCTCTCACCCCATGATGCGTTTTGCAGATTTTTTTTTTCAATTTCGTTGGTTCCGTCAACATATATGACCCGCTATCATATTGGCTCCAGTCTACTGTTGTACTTAAATGGTTTGTAGGGATTGTTGAATTGATTGCGATCATTTGTCTATATCGTAAATGGTTTGTGATTGATTTCTTTAATTTTTGTTGTGTTGTGTTGTGTTTGTCTTTTCGATATGTCCCTTCCCTCGGCTTGTTTTGCTTGCAGCTCTACTTTACCTCCATTTTTGTTGTACTCATTTGTCTTAATTTGGTAAAATGATAAACATCGGGGTTTCAAATTTTGATGGAGTCAATTGTAAGTCGATTATTTTGTGTTCAAGTGCTTGCATGTTGTGTTCATGTTTTGTCAGGGAGTCATGTCTACAGACGCTACGGGTCTGTTGCTTGCTCGTGAGCCTCGTGGGAGACTGGTTCTATACGAGCTGTAATTGCTTAAGTTTCACCTTAGCAACCTTTCAGCATTATGACTATGAACTCGTTCCATCTAAGTCACTGGAGATGGGTTCTGCAGATGTTTTGTATAAGATTTTAGTACTACACAGGATGTGAGGAAGAAGAGTTGAAGTCATTAGCAATGCTGTCTTAAATCTGTCAAATTTTGCCATGGCATGGACTGTCTTTAGCTTATTCAAGTCACAAGGCTTGTTTACGTTTTGTTATAAATAATACAAACTGTTGCGTTTTTGCTCTAACATGGTTCATTAGTTAATTTTTCAGTACAACAGATGAACCTTTAAGGGAAGTATGTGAGAGTTTTTTCTCGTTGCATGTTTAGTTTGTAGATCCAGATACTTTGAACTAAGGTGTCATTGTTTTCTTCGCTAGTAACTATGTACTATAGTTGCTGGAAATTTCAATTATATCATCTGAAATGGATGCACATTAAGTTGATTCACGAAAGAGAAATCGAAATATGGTGTTGTTGCCTAACATAAAAATTTAACGTCAAACTGCTACCAATCCCTGCGTGACGTCTCATCAACAAGAGAGGAAGGAAAGACCGAATTAGAAAAAGCAAAAGTGTTTCCCATGTTTATGCAGAAGCCAAACAGGATATGTTTTGTTTTCTTTTTCTTCTTAATCAATGATGTATCAATGATCTATCTTATGTTGTGGTTGTTTTGCATTTTTTGGAGGAAGAGAAAAAAAAAAAAAAAAAACCGAAAAAAACCGAAACCGAACAAAAAAAAACCGAAAAAAATTTGGGCCGAACCGAACTGAACTGAAATTTCGGTTTGGTTTCGGTTTTGGCAAAAAACTGAACCGATAAGAATCGAACCCAGCCCTAGTTTGGACTCAGAATGAAATGATTGTCAATGATGCATTCACGTATATAATTGCTTCCGACATCATGCTTAGCAATGACATTGAACCACGTTTCGTTGATGAATGTCGACGTAGAACGAATAGGTCAAACTAGAAACAAGCAATCTAGGTCGAACTCGATTCGCTTGCGAAATGTAAAGTGTTTGGGCCTGTAACTCATACTTCACCACATGTGAAGCCTATAGGCTACAAATGAGTTTTCGTGAGGAAGTGTAATGAGAAGAATGAAATAGTGTGATACAAAGCACGCTTCATAGAGCAAGGCTTCTTTCAATGCCCTGGGATTGATTACGAGGAAACGTTTTCCTCCGTAATGAAGGTTATAACGTTCTGCTACCTTATCAATTTGGTAGTTTCTGAAAAACTGAATATGCAGCTTATGGACGTGGTAACCGCATATCTCTATGGGGATTTAGATACGAAAATGTACATGAAAGTTTCAGAAGGACTTCCATTGATTGGTTCAAATAATTCTAGACCACGGAACACTCTCTCAATTAGATTTAGGAGATCACTCTAGGAATTGAAGCAATCGAGGCGGATATGGTATAACTGTCTGAGTGAATATTTGACAAGTCAGGGTTATGTGAACAATGAACTATGCCCATATGTGTTCATTAAGAAGTCAAATTCTGAATTTGCGATCGTTGCAGTTTATGTTGACGACATGAACCTCATCGGAACTTCTACAGAGCTTGAGGAAATTACCGCTCACTTAAAATCAGAATTTGAGATGAAAGATCTTGGGAAAACTTGATATTGTCTCGGCTTGAAGATCGAGTATTGTTCGGATGGAATCTTAGTACATCAATCGAACTACACCCAAAAGGTGTTGCAACATTTTAATGAGGATAAAACGAAGCCTTCGAGCACTCCTATGGTCGTTCAGACTCTACATGCTAAACGAAATCCCTTCTGTCCAAAGAAGGACGAGGAAGAGATTTTGGAGCCTGAAGTTCCATACCTAAGTGCGATTGGTGCTTTATTGTACTTGGTTTAATGCATTAGACCCGACATCTCCTTTGCTGTTAATTTTTTGTCTAGATACAACAATACGCCTACATGCAAACATTGGAATGGTGTTAAAGACATTTTCCACTACCTCAAGGGTACGATGGCTTTGGGCTTGTTTTACACCCATGAATCCTCGATAGGAGCCACCACCCTTCTCGATCCTCGGGGTTGATTCTTGCCTAGTTAGTTACGCAGATGCTGGTTATCTGTCTGACCCATATAGGTACGTTCTCAAATGGGTTATGTCTTTATCGTTGGAGACACCACTATCTGCTGAAAATCTGATGCGACGTTTTGTTTGAGTATTTACACACTCAAGGGGGAGTATTGCAGTCTTATTGGATTGAGAATGTGATTATGTAAATCCTAGTGTATCTAGGAGTATCTTGTATATTCCCTTTAGTAGTTTAATTCTTATTAGAGATGTAATCCTATTAGGGTAAGAATTCTATCTATCCTATTACTATAAATAAAGGACTAAGGGGGTGATACAATACACACCTCAAAATTACATATCTCCCTTCTCTCTATTGCCGCTGGCCCTTCTTCCTCTCTGTCTTTTATACAATTCAGTCAAATAGGCCTACAACAATAATAAATTTAATTAAATTTGCCTAGACCATTTAAGTGCTCGCCTAGGCACCTAGGCGCTAGACCCCAATCCACTGCCCGACTACCGTCTAACTTCTTTTTGAACCTTGACTACCATGCTTTCAATTGTTGGCCTTGCTGTTGCCAAGGCAACCACTACTTCTACTAATGTAGTGGTTGACATCAGTTGTGACCCGTGAGGTTCAAAGCGAAAGCTCTTTCTTCTTTCTAGAAACTCTCAATTTTCCTAGCCTCACTCACCACTGCCAACTCCGTTGCGGTTTGAGAGTCAATGACAAGATATCTCTACGTTCATCGCCGCTCCCTTTCCTAAGTTTTTCTTTTTTCTCTCCATCTCATCTCCTCCACCCTCTCTCCAAGCCCTAATTTCAATTTTCAAATCCCTACCCACTAACTGCATTCCCCATCCCCAGCGTACCCCTTTTCTATTATCTCCCTTGCGATACCTCATATTTCTCCTCTCATAACCAATACTTAAATTTTATAGTATTGGATTCGATCTTGCCAAAATACCCATCCCTCCCTGCCTACTATTGAACCGGCATGCCGGTAAAATTAGGCGTAGTGTGGTACTACCCAAGTTTTAACAAGGGTGTTTTACACACCCCCTTTGTCCTTTCCTTCCTTTTGTTACTTTTCTGACCTCCCTTGCAGCTGTAGTTGTGGATGGTGCGGCTCATAGGATCTTGATTTGGCTCAACACTGCCAAATTTTACTTTTTGGCTAGGGTGGTTTTTCAATTTTGGGGTTGATGTGGTGTACGATGCTATCTCCGGCTTCAACCTCGGGTTATCCCCTTATAGGTGACGACCTTGGTGGCTGCTGGCTTAGCAAATTTGGCGGCGGTGGGCTGCCTTGTTTTGTAGAGAAAAACACAAGATTTTCTTCAACATATACCGACATGGCGACAAAGGAGAGATTAAAAGAAAAGTTGACGAGTGCGGTCCAAGGTTTTCTCTGAGGTTCTAGGTGACACGCATGGGATAATTCTTAAATGGATTTAGCTTAACTTTGGGCCAGCGTCAACAGTATGCCACGCCCAACAGCGATTATTGGGCTCAAACTCAGTGCACGTTTCAACCGAATTTTTTATTTTATTTTTGTCAAACAATAAGTTTTGTTATATTAGGTGTTAGATTAATCGTTGAGGAGTTTGAACTCACATCATCATACAAAGGCACAACTTCTTTCCACCACTGTCACGTTTCAACCGATTCTTAGTTCAACTAAGAAAGCGCATAGCATGGTCAAATATGAACTATTTCAAGCTCTATGCATTCACGCTATTGCAAATTTGGAAACACTGTGGATTGGTCCATTTAGATTATGAATTAATGATTATAAATTCAGATTCTATTCATGGGCATTTAGATTTGGGTCTAAAAAATCAACATAGCTACTAGGTTAAGTCTAGTATTATCTTTTCCACTTTTATACTCATTTTACATTTTTTTTAAATATTAGTCTTTTAATTTCATACATCTTCTGATTTCAACAAATCTCCTTAATATCTTTTAACAAAAAACTAATATACTAATATAAATCCATCTACAGAAACATACGACCCTACTCAAGTAAAAAATACATGAATGTCTATTATACCTATAAGTGAGATATGAACCTAAGCAAGACACATTAATCTGTGATACAAGTTGATTATAAAAAAAAATCTATCATATAGGTAGATAAATACAATTAACATGTGATATAGGTTGATTAGACAATCTTTAACCCTTGGATTAAAACATAAATTATTTTAACCCAGAAAAATTTAGGTTTTAACTCATAAACATTTTTTCTGCTCCCACCCTTTTAGGTTAAATTTTTAGACCGAGATTATTAAAGAATGAATTTAGGCTATACTTTTTTAAAGTAAATTTTTAAAGATAAAAATTGTGTAGATTATACTAGTTTAATTTTATGAACATTTTAACCTAAAAATAATAGATTCTGATAAATATTTAAAAACCACTAAATCAACATCATGAAACTCATGAATGATAATAAATAAACTACACAAAAATAGTACAAACGATAATTAATAAATTACATAAAAGTTAATACAACAATTGCTAATCATAATAATATGCAACATCATCATTTGCTTGACTTGCGCCTTGACTTGGTGGTGGATTTCTGGTGGACTTAGACGATAGACATGAGATGGATCATTATCTTGAAAGATATTTCTAGCGGCATTCGTTCGTATAATTTTCTTTTGCTTATCATAGAAGAACTTCTTCCTATTTAGAGTGTCATATCCCGGCCCGGCCCCCACCACATCCCTACCTCAACTCCGCCGTAGCACGTCCGCTTTGAGCCCCAACCACGCCCTCACGGTTTTGTTTATGGGAAATCACACGAGAACTTCCCAGTAGGTCACCCATCCTAGGATTGCTCTCGTGCGAACTCGCTTAACTTCAGAGTTCTTACGAAATCCGAAGCCAATGAGCGCCCAAAAAGCCTCGTGCTAGGTAGAGATGAGAATATACATATAAGGCTTACATGATCCACTCCCCTGGGCGATGTGGGATGTCACAATCTACCCCCCTTAGGGACCCGATGTCCTTGTCGGCACACTTCTGACCAAGGATTGGCTTTGATACCAAATTCTCACATCTCAGCCCGGGCCCCTACCACATCTCAGGCTCGACTCCACCGTAGCACAACATTGTCTGCTTTGGGCCCCGACCACGCCCTCACGATTTTGTTTCTGGGAACTCACATGAGAACTTTCCAGTAGGTCACCCATCCTAGGATTGCTCTCGCGTGTACTCGCTTAACTTTGAAGTTCCTACAGAATCTAAAGCCAGTGAGCTCCCAAAAGGCCTCGTGCTATGTAGAGATGGGAATATACATATAAGGCTTACATGATCCACTCCCCTGGGCGATGTGAGATGTCACATTTCAATGCTACTCCAGTGGATCTTAGATCGGTCAAAAGAGGTATGCGGCAGGGTGCTCTAATTGCCAGTTTTCAGGTCAGACTGGTTCTGTTGGATCGTGTTTTTGAAGCCCATAGGAACGATACAGAATCTCAGGAATTGATACAGGCAGTGTCAGACGGGAAAAAGAAGGACCTCTGGATTAGGGATCCTGACGGCACTTATGCAAGGTGATTGGATGTATGTACCTAATGTTGCGGAACTAAAGAGAGACATATTAGATGAAGCACATATTTCTGCTTATGCGATGCATCCAGGGAGTACCAAGATGTATCATACCATCTGACACTTCTATTATTGGCCAGGTATGAAAAGAGAAATTGCAGAGTATGTTAGTCGTTGAGCAATTTATCAGCAGGTTAAGGCAGAAAGGAAAAAGCCATTTGGATTGCTACAACCACTCCCGATACCTCAGTGGAAATGGGAAGATATTACAATGGATTTCGTGTACAAATTACCTCGTACGCGAAATGGTTACGATTGATGTGATAAAAGTTAAGCACACAAATTAAACCCTTTTTTTTATCAATTGTAGCAAAGTATGTAAGTAGGGATCGTTCTAGGCCGGGGATTAGGAGGGATTGCTAAATCACTTGAAAAGTGACTCAAAACGCAAAAACAAAGTTTAAAACACTAAACTAGACTCAAAGAATGCAAAACTAAACTCTAAAACACTAAAACAAACCAAAAGACTCAAAACAGCCCAGAAACACTCAAAACTGCCTTAAAAACACTTTCTGGGCAGTTTTGAACACAAAACACAATTTGGACGAAAATAGGTTATAACTTGACTCAAGACACTTAAAAACACAAACTAAATTGAATTCTAACTAATCTAACACTTCAAAATAAATGGGGATTTAGTTTTGACGAAAATTGAAAACAAAAACAAAACTTTGTAAATTGAACAGATTCTAAAACGAATTTGATAAAAGTGAATGGATGGAAAACTAGCTAAGGGGTTCTTCTCCACACATGTCACACTTGCATACGAAACGATTTCCAATTGCTTTTCAATAGATTATGAATTCCCAACGCCCCAGATTAATCGTGAATTGCACTAATTAACCCTCAGATTTTCCTAAAGTTATCAAATTGGTTGAATTGCATACGACAACCCAAAGCATTCCTCACAAGTTCCCTGCATGAATTGCATAACAAAGATACAAGCAAAGATCATTAAGTTCTGTGAAAATCATAAGCATTGGCGAGGCACTTGTTATAGTGAATTGCATGAAACTTATGCCAAGAATTTACTTAACACGATTGTGATCAACAACCTTTACTACTTTCGAATATAAGTTCATAACGATTAGGTTAAATTCCCTTATATCCTAGCATCAAACTTATGCATGAAAATTAAGCGTGCACTCTCAACCAACACACACAAATCAGTTTTAATTCATATAGATAAGTAAATTGAATTCACAACTTATGAAACGCAATTAGAAGTAATCAAATCATATAGCAAGCATAAACATGGTTTCGAATCCCCCCTAGCCAAGGGGGGGTTTAGTTCCTCATACGCACAAAGCAAAGATAAATAAGTCTAAACATTGAAATCCAAGGAAAGAAAACACCTAGATACTCTAACTTGGACAGCAAGTGCATCCACGAAGTTCCTTCTTCCTCCTTGCTACGGCAAAGAGTTTGTGGACAGGTTTTGGCAGAAATTAGGGAGAATGGTGATGAAAGGCTGCGGCAGAAAGTGGGTGTATGTTTCTGGCGTGAATGATGTATTATGAGGGGTGATAATTCAGCCAAGGGGTGAATTAGAGTATATATAGGCACTTAAAACCCTAGGGTAATCAGATATGGACTTGGATAACCCAAATCCACAAGGAAAAAGGCTTAGAAATCAGAATTAAAAGGGGAAAAGGTCCAATAGTTGCGGCAGCAAAGGGAAACAATGGATAAGGCTTCTAGAAAGCCTTGCAAGGTAAGGAAAATAGATCTCCTTGCTGAAATTGGTGTGGCACTCCTCTAGGATAAGGCTAAGGTGTCCTAAAGTGTTTAGGACTCCTCTTTGTAGCTGAAACCTTTGCACATTAGGAATAGGAAAGCTTGTCTAGATCAATCCTTCTTCTTTTTGGATTCCTTTTCCTTCTTTGACTTGGAAAACTTATTTGTTGCTGAAACTCAAGGCCAATTAGGTTTAACTTTCCTACTTCAAGTAGGAAACCTTGATTGAGTAGGAATCTTCATTCTTCTAGGAATCCATCTTCAACTAGGAATCCTTTGTCGATTAGGAATCCTTCTTCATGTAAGCACTTTCCTACTTCAACTAGGAAACCTTGTTCAAGTAGGAATCATCATCTTCAAGTCTTTAAATTCGTCCAAACCTTTGGCTCCAAATATGTGACATTTATTCCAAGCTCCATTTTGCTCCAAAAGGCTCCAAAATGCATCTTTTTGTATACTTTGCCCTTAAAACCTGAAAACACATAAAACTAGCTTAAAAGACTACTTTAACTAAGAAAACATAACGAAAATGCATAAGAACTAGCTAACTAAGGCGCATAAATATGCTCCTATCAACGATGGTATCTGGGTGGTAGTTGATCGGCTTACCAAGTCAGTGCACTTCATACCCGTTTGTGAAAATTACTCGTTAAGTCAGTTAGCCGAACGGTTTATCTCTAAAGTGGTTAGGTACCATAGGGTTCCAGTTAGTATTATTTCTGACCGGGATCCTCGATTTACTTCGAAGTTCTGGGTAGCGATTCAGGAAGCTTTGGGATCAAGATTACTCTATAGCACCACCTATCATCCTCAAATCAATAAGCAGTAAGAGAGAACTATCCAGACATTGGAAGATATGTTGATATCGTCAGTTCTACAGTTTGGCGACGCTTGGCATAAGCGCTTACCATTGATAGAGTTCGTGTACAACAACAGCTTCCATTATAGTATTAGTATGGCACCATTTGAAGCGTTATATGGGAAACCGTGTCGTACTCCACTTTGTTGGTCTGAGGTCGGTGAACGAGTTTTGGTGGGCCTTGAGATCGTGGATGAGATGACACAGAACATTCAGGTGATAAAGAATAACCTGAAAGCGGCCCAGAATCGACAAAAGAGTATCACAGACAGACATTCTACCGATAAAGTTTATAAGGTTGGTGATTGGGTATTCTTGAAGTTATCGTCGTGGAAAGGTGTTGTACAATTCGGAAAGAAATGGAAGCTCAACCCTAGGTACATTGGACCGTACTAGATAGTTGAACGAGTTGGTGAAGTTGTTTATCGACTTGCTTTGCCACCAGAGTTGGCGAGAGTGCACAATGTGTTTCATGGAACGATGTTACTATAAACACGGAAATTCCTGCAATGAATGAGACAAGAATACGTGTACAAAATAATATTTGTATTAATGATTTAGGGGTTACAATGTCTTCTACAAATTTAGCCTCTGATTCGATCTTCGTAATGTGTAGATTTGTGGATTGTGTTGTTGGTCCAAAGGGCATTCGAGGCTTGATCTTAGGATGAACAAGTGATAAACGATGAACGCTTTCTTCAAGAGGTCGTTGGGGCTTGATCTTGAATTGGTAGAAGTTCTTCAAGGGCCGTTAGGGTTTGATCTTAAAGGAGGATTTGGTGGAAGTTCCTCAAGGGCCGTTGGGGCTTGATCTTGAAGGAAGATTTGACGAAGAACGAAAAGGGCTTTCTTGATCCTTCGGGATTTGCTTGAGAGCTTTGGAGTTTCAAAGCTTCAAGGTTTTGGTGTGATGTGTATTTGTCTTTTTTTTTTATCTCTTGATGGAGAAACCTATTTATAGGCTTTGGGAATGAACCACCACCATCCATTTTTTTGGTGAAGTGAGTGGATGTTGTAGGTGAATTAAGTGGATGTTGTAGGTGAAGTGAGTGTATGATGTTGGTGAAATGAGTGAAGGTTGTAGGTGAAGTGAGTGTATGATGTTGGTGAAATGAATAAAGGTTGTAATTCTAATGCATTGGTCAACATTTATTTCACTGAAATTTCGATGTCTACAATTGCCCCTACTTCAAGGCGCTTCGTATACATGTACTTGTCACGTGTAGGAGATGCGTTTTGAAGTCCCTTAATGTAGATGTCGATCCAAGGGCCATTGAGGCTTGATCTTGAATTTGGTTAGTAATATCTTCAAGGGCCGTCAGGGTTTGATCTTGAATTTGGCTGGAAGATTTTCTGGTTACCTCCAATTGTTGATTTTCCACAGGCTTAATCTTGAACTGGGCTAGAGGGTTTTTTTGGTTTCTTCCAAATATCTAAACTTACTCATTTTATCTGGTGTTGAATTTGATTCAAGGGTGGAGGATACTTGATTTTGAATCGGACTTGTGATTTCTTCAAGGGCCACTGGGGCTTGATCTTGAACTTAAACATGACTACGAGCGGTTTCAGGATTTGGACACATAGCAGGTAGGCACGAGATGAAGGTTATGGTCTGTTTCTTTGTTCAATCTTTCCAGTTCATATTGGAGAAGGCCAGGGGATAAGGTCAGAGGCTACAAAAGATTTGCTCTTGAAAGATCAAGGAACTTCGCGGCATTTTCATATGAACCTCGAGCAGTTTGGTTAACGGTATGATCTTCAAGGGTTGTCGAGACTTTGCTCTTCGGCGACAGTGCTAGCGAAAGACTGTTGAAGCTTTTCGAGTTCTTTGATTATAGCAACGATGGCGGGCTTGGATTTGACTTAGACTCATCCGTCTGGATTATGCAGTTCTGCTGGGAAGGGTGTCCTGCTACAGTGATTTGTTCCAACTCATCGTGTTGCATTATTCTCTGCTTATTTCTTTTGCATAGCAGAAGTGGTGCGTAACCTTTTGCCTTTAAATGGTGCTTCATAGCATCACTTCTCAGCGACTCATCTATGCTTGGCAGCTTCAGTGTAAAGAGCCAACATCATATCAACTGTCCTGAAGTATTTGCTGAGGAAGTTCGAGACCCGTCGATAGTTGGAGATGAGCACTCGAGAGCAGTGCTAGGTAAGCAACCAGGTAGAGGTTTCCAGTAATCAGTTCCCGATCGGAAGTTTGATTTCGGGTTCCGACTGGTTGCTTTCTTTCTCCTTGTCCTGTAGGCAAGAGCAAGGGCAAAGGTAAGGACAAGGGAAAAGCATGATATGAGATACCTTTGCTTTCGACCCTTAGGATATGAGATACTTTTGCTTTTGAAGAAGTAGCGGATGATCAATGCATGTATTTGTTGCACTCGTCTCCATATGCTTCGATGCATCATTTTCAATTGCCTCATCTGTTCTCCAGGTATCTGGTATCTTCTTTGGCAGTGCATCAACAGTTGAAGATGAGTACTTGAGAGCAGTGCTAGGTGAGCAATCAGGGAAGGGATTCCAGGCAGTCGGTTCTAAATCGAAAGGCTGATTCCAAGCGCCGACTAATTGCTCTCTTTCTCCTTGCCCTACAAAGAAGAACAAGGACAAAGAAAATGATAGGGAGAAAGCATGCTATGAGATACTCTTGCTTTCAATCCTAATGATATGAGATACTTTTGCTCTGGTGTGACTTGGTTGAAGAGGTGTTTCCAGAGAGGAAGAAAACTGAGTATGTTGAAGGGTTTGGTTGCAGATGCATTTGGCAAGGAAGAAGAGTCAGGCGTTTTGGATATGTGTCTTGCCATAGATGATGGAGGTCGACCTATATAGTGATTTCCCAATAGTAGGTGGTAGTGTGGATGCGGCCTTGTCACCCACGCTTGTCGGTAAAAGTGTGGTGGTTGGAATAGTGACTTCATGTTTTTTCAACTCTGTCAGAGATCTTTGACAAAGTTGCACGTGATAGCCGAAATGCTGAGATTGCGTCTGAAAAGTGTTGATGGACTCTATGCAGGAAAATCGGACTTTTAAAATTCGAAGAGTGGTGTCTCATTGATTTTTGAACAAGTGGTTGTGTTGCCTCTCCTTTTAATTGTATTCAACATGCACACTTTGAAGATTACCTGCCCTTGAAAATTGTCTTTGCTGTATTTATGAGATTTTACTCCTTCCAACCCTTTTCTTTTACCATTTTTGAAAATGGCATACCCGTCTAACATTTGCTTAGATTTGAGTCTCGATAGTGACACAGGTGCGCAACGTAAGGGTAATATATGGCGCCTGTCCTTCTTTTCTTCTAATGACCCTCTTACAGTTGAAGACTCTGTGATGAGGGATGCAACAACGACTACAGTTGTAGCTAGGAACCTTTTCACTCTTAGAGATAATAGGCTACTTTCAAGGCGGTCCGATGAGTTAGCTGTTCAAGACTCCCGAGCTCTCAGTGTTTAGTGTGCGGGCTTTGTGTCCAACATGGGCCAACGCCTACTGGCTCGAACTTGCCAAGTTGAATCATTGACGGCCGAGGTGGAATGCCTTGGACGAGAGATCAAACGTCTCAAGCACGAGAATCGAGAGATGCACATGCTTGTATATGATTATTCGACGAGCATGAAGAGAAAACTTGATCATCTACAGGAATTTGAATGTCGGATTCAAAGCGACCATCAGAAGTTTGTGGCTTTATTCCAGAGGCACCTTTTTCCTTCGCTATCTGGCGTTCAACCAAGTATTGAGGCGCCACATGATCAATCTTTAGTGCCTTCTTCTTCTAGGGTTTTGCCGAGTGCTGAGGCTTCACGTGAGCAACCTTTGTGAAGTCTCCCTCTTTTTTTCTTTCGTTTTCTCTTCCATTTTTTTTTGTACACACTTGTAACGTTTTAGAGATATGAATGGACATGATTTATTTTATTCAGTATGTTGTGCTAAATACAAATAAAACGTATATATGACTAAGATGTGTTACTTCCCCTTTTTATTTTATTTTTATTTTTTGTTATCCTTTTAGATGGTGCCTGATGCACCCATTTCCTTTTAGATGGTGACTAGTGCACCCATTTCCCTTTAAATGGTGACTGGAAGCATCATTCTGTTGCCACCACCCATTTCCTTTTCCCTTCTTGACTTGTTAACAGTAGCATGCGTTTTCTTTTTATGTGTGTATGTGTTTTGATGATGAGTACGGTAGACTAACATTGCTGGGTTTATTCGATGGGCTTTCTCACTGGACCGCATTCTTCTTCTTATGCGGACTATTTATTTAATTTTTTTTTTCACTTGATTCTCTGGAGACTATTATTCATACAGTCACCGCATAGCATTCATCTCTGCATGCGGATCACTGTTAGCACAGTCTACGCACTGCATTCTTCTACATATATATATATATATATATATGTACATATACGGGATCGAATCATCACTGCGCAGCCATTGCACTGCGACTGCGTTGCTTGTTGCCTTCTTTTACTTCAGTAACCGATTGTCTTCTTCCTCCCTGTAGAGTAGAGGCACCATTTTAAATGGGCTTTGAGTATTAGTGTAGTCACTCTCTATATAGGGAGGGTAGGGGGACTTTGATTTAAGTAATGCAGCATCGGGTTTTGTCTTTGTCTCTTGCTGTGCTTCGACAACTACGGCTTGCTCTTCGCTGCGTGCTGCCTTGCTGTTCGCCCTCTCAGAGATTCTAGCATGCAGCTTGTTTATCTGTGGACCATTGTATATACATATATATAGAATTACACCGCAACTGCATCTCTTGTTGCTCTACCATCACTTCTCCACTCGCTGCACACCCGTTGCACTGCTTGCCGTTCTTGCTGCACTGCCATCGGTGAAGGTCGGGGAAAGGGAAAGCCAGCCAACTCTTTTAGGAAGCCTTCAATCTGGTGAGGCTTATTCATTTTAATCTGAGGATGATTTTGACATGCACATATATATATATATATATGCACGGACGTAGATTGTCCCATCACCGTGTGTGTGTGTGTGTCTTATATATATATATATAGAAAAGGTGATTGTCTTATCATCGCCCATCACCGTGCACATAATATTATATACTATATATATATATATAATGTGTTTATTTGTATATGATATATGTGTACCCCACTGATGGATTTCTTTGTTGTAATGCTAGGATTCTTTAATTTTTAGAAGGCAGAGCAGGATGCTGGGACTTTCACGAAGCTTTCAGAGAAGTGGTAGTTGGTGGCGGAGTGAGCAGGACGTGGGTGTACCTGTGTTTTCTGCTGCCTAGGGTTTATGCAAGAGACTGCAACGGGATTTCGCTGTGTAGTGCCTTTTGATCACAGTTTTCCCTCGGTGGTGCGTTGTCATGTGGTGCTGTGCAAAAGACTACAACGAGGCTTCACTGTGTAATGCCTTTTGGTCATAGTTTTCCCTTGGTGGTGACGTTGCCGTGCACGTTGCCGTTGCTGCTTAGAGCTTGTTCCAGTGCGTCACTTTTACAGTGTGGGGTTGTGCAAAAGACTGCAACGAGTTTATGCTGTGTAGTGCCTTTTGGTCACAACTTTCCTCGGTGATGACGTTGGTGTGATGCTCACCTTTGTAATACGGCTTTATAACCAAATCATTCCTTTAAAGAAATAAAGTATTCATATTTTGAATTTGCTTTTTATTCTTCAAAGTGTTTGTGTTTTTGTTGGTGATGTGACTGTACTCGAAGTTTTGAAGTTTCAAATTGCCTACGTACCCTCGGTTGAGGAGGGATCAAGTCATGACGTAGTTCAAATGAGCGATGAATATATTTTTTTTATGGTTTTAGTGGTGATTTTGATGATGATTTTGCCGTACATAGTTTATGCTCTTGTGGGCCAAGAGCGTTGGTTCGTGCAGTTTAGGCTCGTGCGAACAAGGAGCATCGTGCCGCCTCCTCAAGCGTTATATTGTTTTGAGTTACGAAACTCTATGCAAGCACGGAGTTGCCCTAATTTTTTTAGGGCAACATTTAAGTTCCGTCCTAAGTCCATGACCTCTTGAATTAAATCAGCTTCGATCATGTTGACAATCTTAGCTTCATCTACGCTTGAAAGTGTATTAACAATGGTTTATTGCCCTCTTTCTGACCGGTGAATTTGTGGATGCAAAGTAGGCTTCATGTGCAATTTCTTTGGAGCGACATGAGTCCATCCTTTAACTTTGCTTGACTTGGAGCATACCCTAGGCAATCGTGGTGAAGACTTTGAGTCGAAAGAGCCAGAAGTGACGTTTTCCTTAGGGATTTCATCTTCTTTGTCTTTTTGGATCGTGATGGGGAAGATGTCTTGGACCTTCCATTTAGTATCGTCTTCTTGGGCCTGTTGGTATGAAGATTGTCCAGTGTGGATGATGGTGCGCCTTCTCACTTTCAATGGTCCATTTGTGTCAACCTCCAAAATTGCTTGGTGCTTCATCCTTGAAGGAATCGAGCTTCGAATGTCGTCTTTTTCCGCTAGCCCGTCAAGCTTTTCTTCCTTCGGTGTTGTCTTCCTCTTTCCTGAAGGCTTTTTATTATCTTTAAGTCTTTCTAAAGATGACCGTCGCAGAGGAGAGCTAGCCGTGTTGCTTTGTTTCTTAGGTTTTGACAATCTTTCAAAAACATAGCTTTGGGATGTTGGCGCGTTAAGCCTCTTGAACACGGAGGTTTGATCCTGACCACCAATGTGATTAAATGCCGAAATTCTGGGCCTTGAACGATTCATCCTATCGAAGATTGACGTCCAAGGGGTAGATTTAGGTTCCTCTTGATCTTGTTTAATGCTCACGCTGATGTGTTAAGTGCTAGCATTTTTTGCTTTGCTTGAAATCTTCAAGGGTGCATTTGGTGTGAAGCCAAGTCTGTTATTATCAACTCCGTAACCATGCTCATTCAACTTCTTTTGAGTCTTGGTGAGGTTACGTTCTTTACCGTTGACGGTGTCTGAAAATTTCTTTCCAGGATTTGACGAGAAGGTGAAGTCGTACCCAGCCTTAGACATGAGTTTGTAGGCGTTTGGATCAAAACCTTCTTCGGTCCTCTTGGTTGGAAGAAAGCTTGTTTCCACCCCTTTTGGCGGAGCTTTTATGAAGCCTTGTGGTAATCCTGCACCTTAGCGTTGTTTAGTTGTGTCAGAGGAAAAATTGCATTCGTCTTGAGCAACTTTACGTTATCCTTGTGCCGTTGTGCATCGGCTTTGCTTACTCCAGTTCAAATAAGGATTAACCATTCTTTCTTCTCGATATCGGGATGTATCGGAAGACGGGTGTGCTTGGTCCATTTGAGGACGTCCTATTCCCTTTGGTTGTTGCAGGTTTAGCAGGCTCATCATTATTTTTGCTTGAAGATGGCGTGGCTTCTCCTTCTTGCTTTTTGGGCATGGCTTGCCACTTCTGCTTTTTAGGTGTTGCTTTGCCCGTGGATTTGATCTCTTCTGGAAGAGCTTCGGGCACTATGTCTTCGTCCATGTAGAACTTGGCATCTGCGAAGTGTGATTCGGCTTAGGTGAATGACTTGGTATCACCTTGGATCACTTTTACTCCTTCCCAGTAGAATTTTAAGCATTGGTGGAGGGTGGATGGCATTACTCCATTCTCGTGGATCCAAGGCCTTCATAGGAGCAAGCTGTAGGAGGTTCTTGCATCAATCACGTGGAATATTGTTCTTGATTTGAGTTCACCAATGGTCATTTCCAATAGGATCATGCCCATCGCCTTTTGTGTTCCTTGGTTAAAACCCTGGATCAGCAGACGGCTTAGGGATAGTTCATCCACCTTGATGCCAATTATGGTCATTGTTGACTTTGGCACGATGTTTATGGCTGATCTACCATCCACAAGCATGCGGTTGAATTTATGTTCCCTTATGTACCCAGAGACGAAGAGAGGACGGTTGTGGGGCTTGGATCCTAGCAGCAAGTCTTCGTCGGTGATGTGAATTACGTTCTGGGCAGCACAACAAGTGGCATACTCATGTGGTCAAAGTTTCAAGCCTTCGTCCTTGCTTTCTTGCGCTTCGTGGTCATTGGGACTCGCCAAGACCGCTTCTAGCGCTTCCTCGATGCTAAAGTGTATCGGCAGGCCTTCTTTGGGTGTGAGGGCAATTTCTCCCTCGATGGCGATGGCTTTGCCTTTTGAAGGTTCTTCCATTTCTACTTCAACCATGTGACATTCAGCGATATTGCACTGTTGGAAGAAGTCATTCGGGAAGTACTCATGCAAGAAGACAGGAATGCATGGCTCTTGCTCCATAGGTTCCCAGCATACGTTGGCTTAGCAGCTTTTGCGTTTCTTTTGGGCTTCCTACTGTTGCGGCGACGGTGCTTTCTCCCTTATTCCACCTTTGGCCTTTTAACTTGTGGTTTTGGTTTCCTTTTTTTTTTTTGTAGGTCACCAATGTCCATTATTCTTCATTATCGGTATGTGCATCTTGGTCGCTTGCCTCTGGTGATGGTTGTGCAGAAGGTGCAGTGCAGCTTGAGCATCGACAGAAATGGTCAGGTGTCACTTAGAAAGGCACGGGATCGAATGATCCAAATGCAATTGTAGTAGTATGTGTTGCTGTCGTGTCTTCAAGGTTGAGCTCGATTTTCCCTTGTTGCGCTAGCTTCATAATGAGTTCTTTGAGGACGAAGCACTTGCCAACAAGATGGCTCACAATACGATGGTACTTGCAGTACCTAGGAATGTTTACGCGATTCATCTTTTCAGGGAGATTGCATTCCAGTAACTCGATCACCTTTTTTTTTAGTAAGTCGTCTAACATTGCATCCATGTCTGGTCAGGAAAAGGGTACACCTTCTACTCCAATTCCCTCAAGGTATTTTTGTACCTGTCTTGGGTATGAGAAGGCTCACCTCTCTTTATCTCCTTTACTTTGGTCTTGGAAGAGATCTTGATAGGCTCAGAGGAGGTCTTGATGGGTGCAATGTTGACGATAAACGCTTCTTTGGGGGGCTTCTTCCCAGTCTTGTCTACATTTGGGGAGAACACCTTATCCTTCTTGAAATCGGTGATCGGCTCCCTTTTCCCGTGGTTGGCGATACTCAACTCCATGTTGTGGGAATGAGTTGCTAGCTCTTCAAATGTTCTCGGTTTTATGCCTTGAATGATGTAATGTAACCCCCAGTGAATGCCTTGAACGCACATCTCAATGGCGGAGGTTTCGGAAAGCTAATCTTTGCAATCCAGACTTAACGAACGCCATTTATTGATGTAGTCGACGACAGGTTCATCCTTCCACTGTTTTGTACTGGTCAGCTTTAGTATGATTACGGTGCGACACATGCTGTAGAAGTGGTTGAGGAATTCTTTTTCTAGCTGATCCTAACTGTTGATAGACTCGGGCTCAAGGTCAGTGTACCAGTCAAATGCGTTACCTTTTAGTGAGTGCACAAACTGCTTAACGAGGTAGTCTCCATCCGTCCGGGCATTGTTGCAGGTTTCAATGAAATGGGTGACATGTTGTTTTGGGTTTCCCTTTCCATCGAACTGCATGAATTTTGGCGGCTGATAGCCCCTCGGCATTTTCAAAGTGTCAATCTTCTTGGAGTAAGGCTTTGAGTATAGTACGGAGTCATGTGGGCTACTGCGCCTTGATGGTGCTAGCGATCATCTCCTGCAGTTGCTGGATAGAAAGAAATCTCATGAGTGCCGCTGCTTGGTCTGGCTCCGGCTTCACATCGACTTTCTCCACCGGAGGCTCCTTATCCTCGTCGTTTTCCTTCTTTAGTGGGTTAACCTCTAGCTCGACTTTCACGTCGGGCTTCACATCTAGTTGGTTAACGAGTGCGACGATTTGCAAGTCTTTCTCCTCCATAGTCTGTGTGAGTTTTACGATCACTTCATTCATTTGAGCCAGCTGCTCCTCGATTAAAGTTGCTCCGGTAGTCATGACTTGCATGGCTATGCTGCTGCTTGAGTCGGCATCGGAAAGTAAGGGCTCTGAGTACTTCCTCAGGCTTTCCTCTCTTGGCGCCTTTAGCGAGGCCAGGGTGATCACGGACTCGTGCCTCGGGTGCTCTTGTTCCTTCAGCAGGTTTGATGCAAGGATGGAAGTGGCGGTAAAAAGAGCTCTTGCCTTGCCTTGAGTTGTGACGCCCGAAGTAACACCACATGCGGTGATGACGCTCTTGTTCTTTGCATTGGTTGCGAGAACAGCTTGAACCTTTTTTTATGCCATTTGTGCTTTTTACGGATTCGAAGATAGAGATGAGAGGTAGAGATTGTCCCACTGGCCGTGCCAAATTTGTAAACACAGGAATTCCTGCGATAAATGAGACAAGAACACGTGTACAAAATAATATTTGTATTAATGATTTAGGGGTTACATTCTCTGCGATAAATGAGACATGTGTACAAAATAATATTTGATCTTCGTAATGTGTAGATTTATGGATTGTGCTGTTGGTCCAAAGGGCATTCGAGGCTTGATCTTAGGATGAACAGGTGATGAACGATGAATGCTTTCTTCAAGGGGCTGTCGGGGCTTGATCTTGAATTGGTGGAAGTTCTTCAAGGGCCGTTGGGGCTTGATCTTGAAGGATGATTTGGTGGAAGTTCCTCAAAGGCCGTTGGGGCTTGATCTTGAAGAAAGATTTGACGAAGTTCCTCGAGGACCGTTGGAGCTTGATCTTGAAGGAATATTTGACAAAGAACGAAGAGAGCTTTCTTGATCCTTCAGGATTTGCTTGGGAGCTTTGGAGTTTCAAAGCTTCAAGATTTTGGTGTGATGTGAATTGGTCTTTTTTTTTTTTTTTTTTATCTCTTGATGGAGAAACCTATTTATAGGCTTTGGGAAGGAATCACCACCATCCATTTTTTTGGTGAAGTGAGTGGATGTTGTAGGTGAAGTGAGTGTATGATGTTGGTGAAATGAGTGAAGGTTGTAGGTGAAGTGAGTGTATGATGTTGGTGAAATGAATAAAGGTAGTAATTTTAATGCATTGGTCAACATTTATTTCACTGAAATTTCGATGTCTACAGTTATGAAGGTACGTCTCTGATCCGTCACACGTGATCCCTCCTCAGCCATTAGAGACCAATCCAGATTTGACCTATGATGAGGTTCCAGTGACTATCCTTGATTGGAAGGATAAAGTTCTTAGGAACAAGACCGTGCGGATGGTGAAAGTTTTGTGGAGGAACCACTCGGTCGAGGAAGCTACTTGGGAGACCGAAGAGCCTATGCGAGATATGTATCCAGGTCTATTTTATGGGTTTGATTTGTAGTCAGTATTGAAATTTCGGGGATGAAATTTTTATAAAGGGGTAGGTTGTGACGACTCGTCCCTAATTCTCCTATGTAATTTCTCCCCTAGTATGTGTATTGACGGATATGCCCTTATTGGCAAGTGACGTGGGCGTATTCATATCACTTTTATTTTATTTCTCGTTATCGTATTTAAATTGTACACGTTGTTGCGAGTGTACGTAAACTTTATCAGTGTGAAAACACTATTCAGGATAGATTTTCGATACTCTTTTCTATACAAAATCCAAAACCGTATCCTTAACTTTTATTTAGCCCATCCCGTGCACCCTCCTCTATTATTACACTTTCTCACCAATCTCATCCATTCCCTCATTTCTGTACCCCAATCAGAAAAAAGAGAAAATGAACTCTCTCTCTCTTCTTTTTCTCTCTCCCGTATACTCTTTTCTTCTCTGCAAACCCTCAAACGAGCTTCAAAGCTCACGGATTGAACCCAAGAATCTCATTTTCGTGTTCATCTCATCCTCACGAACATAACCATGTTCTTAAAACAATGGATGAGTTTTCAACGTCGAACTCGTGAGGTCCGAACTCGGGCAAATTGAGTTCGACGTGTTTTCGAGCGATTTAGGAAGTTTTGAAGCTGAGGGAAGCTTCTACGCAACTCCTTAAGGCTCCTACAGCAATTTGGGAGAAATTTGGAGGTGAAACGACCGAGTTTCGAAGAATTCACTTTTGGGCGGAACTTTCGAGGCTTTTTCCGACGACCTCTGTCCACTTTTTGGACTCCAAACAGGTATAACGCGATTCTACTCTTCACGGGCTTCATATCCATATAAAGTACGTCAAAAATGGTTGAGAAATGAATGAGAACAGTGAGTTTGAAAATTTTCCAGAAATCTGGCAAAAAACCAAGTTGCAGACGGCTGCGGATGGCGGTGACGGCGAGGAGAACCGAAGAAGGAGACAGAATATTTCGTCAGAGCTGACGGAATATTCCTGACGGCGTTAGGTAACGCCGTTAACTTCTGTTAGCTTTTAACAGAATATTTAGTGGAATATTTTGACTGCGTCAGGCTAACTGACAGCACTGGCCTGCGTGTGGGGGCGCGTGAGCAGTCCAAAAATTATTTTAAAAATTTGGGGATGTTCGTGACGTCGAGTAGGTCACGATGGTATATTTAAACCCTATGTTTGAGCAAACTATGGGGGTTTTATTTAGGTTTCTGTATATGTGCTTTAATTAATTCTATTTTAGTTACTTCACATATAGGGGAAACGTATCCTAAGGACGTTTGAGGCCAAGCTAGGCTCGGGGGTTACGACCTAGCGACGTACTTGTGAGTAGGCAGTTTGTTTTTATACTTATACATAATTATAGTTTCCATAAATGCGTATTTACTTCACTTTTACGCTCATATTGCCAAATAATTGATAAGTGCGATATAATTGTGATAAATGCTGCTATATGGTTGAGATATTACTGTCATGACATTCATACATATTTGTACATGCTCATCTTGCTGCACTGGTGTTAGTACTCGCCCCAGGTCTAGGGCCAGTCCTTCACGTGTATGTTCACATCACACATCCAAGTTAGGTGCCAGTCCTGTCGGGTAGATTGCATTAGGCAATCCGACTTGTATGTGACGTGCTTCTGCACCAGTCTTCACGTGATCGTAGTACTAGAGCATATTGATTACACCCCGTCATGTTCATGTCAGAAATTATCTGTTCGAACTCGTGTGTCAGCTTTGATGGATGAGCACTTAGTTATACTTGTTTATCACATGATTATATTATTATGGTTACGTCACCTCACGATGATGGCCATCATGCTTCGACCTTTCCAGGTCGGGGTGTGTCATGGAGTGTATTTGTTGAGGTCCTCCCTCATTATATCAAAATCGAACATTTCTTTCTCTATTTCCAATTGCTTCTCAAAAAGCAAGCACATTTGGACCACTTCTTCGTCCCAAGTCCCTTGACGTTCAATCAATGTTTTAAGATTAAACGTTTTAACTCTGGACAAAATTGTTGCACCATGTATACATGAGGTTTAGAGCAGGAAGAAGAAGAACAAGAAATAATAAACAAACAAAAAAAATGAAATAAGAAGAAATAATTAAAGAGAAAATTAGGAAGAAATTTAATTTTGTTGTAGAACAGTGGATGTCTACTCATGAGAATTAAATAATGGGCAAGTGGCCTTTCCATTGTCTACCAAAACTTGCTTCATACGATTCCTATTTTCTATATATATACAAAGCCCACACAACACCAAGAGAGTTAGAAGTTCACGGGAAAGAGGAAAGAAAAGAAAGAAAGAGAAAAAGAGAAAAGGAAGAAAGGAAGAGAGAGAGAGAGGAAAGAAGAGGAAGAGAGGAAGAAGAGGAAGATGAGGGGGAGATTTAAAGAGAGTTATCTTTGTACTCCTATTATTTCAAATTATAATGAAAATACCACTGCTGCCCCGAGGACGTACTTCAGTCACACTGACTGTAAAGGAACCTCGTAAATTTTGTGTCTTGTTTCATTTATTCCACTGCACCCACAGTCGATTTCACAACACGTTATCAGCACGAGAAGCTCTCATGTCAGTGGAAAGCATAACGCCATAAATTCGGATAAACACAGAGTAGAGACGGCAAGCCAGACACGACAAACAGGGAAGATCATCTTGTCCCAAAAATCCATCAACCTTTCTTTTATCACTTTTTCTTTTATCACTCTAACTATTGATGTGCTAATCCTTATCCCTGCTAGACCTGCAATCTATTTTTCTCTTGTGGACAAGAAAGATGGAGAGATCTTACAGACAAACAAAGGTGCAGCAAAACAAGCAAAGGTATGTCCATTTTTCATTTCTCCCACCGCGCCAGAAGCGCCCCACCGAATTCCGGTGCGAATTGAAATTTCCAACGACCTGAAGTCGTCACGAGATAAGAAAACTCGTACCTGACAACTGGTTTCCAGAGATCCAGAAGAATCTCATTAGACTTGGAAACCCAGATCGTATCGTTCTCAATGGATCTCGAGGACCTCCATGAATCCTTAGTTGTCTGAGATGGTGATGGCATGACTGACTCCACACAGGCCTCCCTCTCTTGTGCCTTCGTCAACCTCACTGTCATCTATGTCTATATGGAGAGGTTCTTGCTTTGCGATGCCATGTTCTTTGGGCCATGCAAGAACAACGCCAGTCTCTGGTAGCCTTTTTGGATTGAATTGGTTTTGTGTAACCCCCACAACAACCCAGCTGGTACTGGGTTTCGAGACTGGTAGAGATAGACAAAGAAAAGGGGAAATGGGGCCAATGATTTGGAAAGGTGCGTTGCACCATGTAAAATGAAAGAAAAGGCAATGTTTTTTTGGAATGGTGTAGAATGTGATTGAATAAGAAAATAATAAAAATAAAATAAAGGTAAAGTTTTTTGGATGGTGTTACACCATCTGAAACGAAAGAAGAAAATATATATATATTTATTTATATGAATGGTGTTGGCTTAAAACACTTTCACAAGTTCTATTTATTTAAAGTAATTTATTTACAGTGGGTAGAATTATTACCCTTTTGCTTTAAAGCTTTGATATTTATGTGAATGGTGCTGAATTAAAGCCCTTGTCACAAGCTTTATTTACTTTACAGCAATTTATTTATCATGGACGGTTTTACCGCCTACTGCTTTAAGTTTTGATTTATGTGAATGGTGCTGAATTAAAGCCCTTGTCACAAGCTTTAATTTATTTATTGTTCAATTTATTTACTATGGCTGGAATTACCGCCTATTGCTTTAATTTATTTATTGTACTTATCTTTTGTTACGATGAGTATAACAAGGACCCAGAGTTCCTTGATTAGATCAGAACATGCAGTTTCTTGATCCTCATCACATAAAATGATAGGACCCGAAGTTCCATCATGCAAAAGGATCAAACATGAAGTCCCTAGATCCTCAAGATCGGACATGAAGTTTCTTGATAAGTACCTTAAGTTTGAAGTGCCACAGTGCCTCAACTTAATTATAATAAAGGTCATAAAAGTCTCAGTCCATAGACTATTTAATAAGGACCAGAAGTTCCTTATGTCCATACTTAAAATGGTTTAGCAGAAGTATTTATTAAGCGGATGAAATTGATTACCCGCGCTCTGCTCATGAAAACGAAATTACCAGTTTTCTACATGGGGACATGTCATTTTACATGACGCATTATTAAGTTCGGATGAGACCAGTTTCCAACCATCAATATTGCTCAGTACAACTCGTGTTTGGGAACTAGCCAAACATTATACATTTATGAGTTTTTGGTTGTGTTATCTATGTGCCTATTGCACTGCCACAACGTACTGAAATGGGCATTGATGTTGAACATCATCTATCATTCAATATTTAGAACCCTTGACTGGGGATATATTTACCGCTTGGTTTGCGGACTGTCATTTTGATAAGACAATTTTTCCGCTGTTAGGGGGAGAAAATATCGTTCCAATAGAACAATGAGAAAATATCATTCCAAAAGAATGATGAGAAAAGACCGTTCCAGAAGAACGAAGAGAATTTGTCTTATTTTGATTCACGAAGCAATCAATGAGAAAATGAAATATGAATAATTGAATGATGCAACGAAAGTGATGAAATCATATATACTTACTGCAAATGTGCCTATAAGAATTGATGTCTCTGTTGGATAAAATAATGAGACAGTAAATGATTTATCTGTTGCACGCCTGAAGCGTGGCAGATTTTTAGACTCAAAAGGTTCAGTTATTCGAAAGAAGAATAATATGGCACTACTGAACTATTGCATTCTCGAAGCATAACTGTTGCATGCCAGAAGCATGACAGTCGCCGCATGGATACACGTCCCAGATAGGACAATCCACAGACATGGGAATGTTGATGTCTCATACATAGAGCATAATAGACATATAGGTTCCAATGACTCAACTCCCGGAAGTGGAGATTAAAATCCAAGCTCTATAACGCTCAAGAGGAGGTTATGATCCACATTCTCTAAATTATGACTATCCTGGAAGAGATAGCGTCATGCCCTTGAAGAGGCAATGGATATCTAAAGAAATAAAAAGCTTTTATGCATGCGCATGCACATAAGAATATGGGATCACGGATTGATGATAACCAATGGTAATTTTGGTTTTTACAAGTAGCTACTAAAAATCATCAATGAGCTGTGTTGATATTGAGTCTCGTTCTTTTCAACGAAAAACAAAGATGGAGAAAGGCAATTCCATTACAATTTTGTAAGAACGTGGGAAAATGGACCTATATATTTGAATGTAATACAAATAGCCAAAGGATGTTGAACCAAGAAGGTTACATTGGGCATTTGTAATACAGTGAAATACACTCACATGATATGACACAAGGTTGTAAACGAGTTCATATAAATGAAGAATTATATACGAAGGGTTGTGAGTCGCCCACATTATATCTCCATAAGTAAATCCCTCAAGTATACATGGGAGCAAATTGCTCTGTATAAATTCCAAAGGAAAATGTGTCATGAAATGTAGAAAACCCTTGAAGGATTCAAATTGCTTGAAGTAAGCCTCTGAAGGGTAAAACATAAAATATGTACTCAATACCAATGGATGATATAAATTGCCTTACTGAGTACTATCATTATGATATTGTTGCAACATACTAAAATCTCTTGCAAGAGTCAATGACATTAAATTATAACTCTTGAAGAGTTGATGATATTAAATTGGGACTCTTGAAGAGTCTAGAAAAATTATAAAGTGTTGAAGGAATTATTGTCTCGAGCTGCAGATCGAACAATCTACCAACACGAATCTTATCCATGATATTTATGATATTAAAAGAACCATATGGATTGAAGATTATGAGTTGAATACTCATATGATGAAGACACTAAGAATAATCATTTATCTTCGTGAGGGTAAAGATAAATTAATATTTGGTCCAGAAGTACCACGTCTTAGTGAAGTATATGCTTTATTGTATTTGGCACAATACATTGAATGAAATAAAGCTTATTTATTAATATCTCCAAGAAATTACAGATATATACATACACATGAGTTAAAACAAACAAACAGGATGAAGCCTTCACAAAGGTTGCTCATGTGCAGCCTCAGTACTCGGAAGTACCCCAGAAGGGGGAGGCACTGGAGATTGATCATGTGGCACCCCAGTACTTAGCAAAACACCAGAAGGGGAAGGCATCAGTTGCTTTCGGAATCTAGCAACGAACCTCTGGTGATCACTTTGAATCCGACTTTCGGATTCCTACAGTTGGACGAGCTTTCTTTTCATGCTCGTAGAGTAACTATTTGCAAGCACGTGTAACACCCTATTCTCGTGCTTGAGCTCTCTGATCTCTTGTTTAAGACTTGCCACCTCCGCCATCAATGATTCAACTTGGCGAGTTTGAGCAAGTAGGCGTTGGCCTATATTGGACACAGAGCTAGCACACTGAACACTGAGAGCCAAGGAGTCTTGAACGGCCGACTCTTCAGACCGTTCTGAAAGGATCTTGTTATCCCTTGGAGTGAGAAGATTCCTAGCTACCACAGTTGCGGTTATGTTATTCTTCATCATAGAGTCCCCAACTATAAGAGGACCATTAGAAGATAAGAAGGACGGGCGCCATATATTATCCTGACGCTGCTCGTCTGTATCACTCCTAAGACTCAAATCTAAGCAAATGTTAGATGGGCAAGTCATTTTCAGAAATGATGAAGGAAAATTGAGGTCAAATAAAAATTCAGAAGTGCAAGATAGGGGAAATTTCTACAGGCAGCAACTTTCTGAGCATACTCTTGAACACAATTGATGTTTTTATAAAAGAAGAGGCAACAGAGCCACTCATTCAGAGATCGAAGATGCACCACTCTCCGAATTTCAAAAGCCAGATTTTCCTGAATAAAGTTCGTTGGCATTTTTCAGACGCAATCTCAGCTTTTTCAGATATCGCGTGCAACTTTGTCAAAGATCTCTGACAAAGTTGAAAACGCGTAAATCTTACTGTTTTATTTACACCACAGTTGCTGACAAGAGTAAAAGCACAGCACCACCACTTGCTATTGAGAAATCTCTATATATGTCGACCTCTGTTCTCCATAACAAGGCAGACCTGCAACACTGCAAGAATACCTAACTCTTCCTCATCTCCGAGAATGCATCTTCAACATAGCATCTCGAAATACTCAGTTTTCTTCCTCTCCGAGAATACCTCTTCAAACATGTCACACCAGAGCAAGATTATCACATATCTTTAGGGACCAGAGCAAGATTATCTCATATCATGCAATCTCCCTGTCATTTCCTTTGTCATTGTTCTTACCTGCAAAGACAAGGATAAAGAAAGCAGTATGTCGGAACCTCCACTCAAACTCCCAGTAAGGAACCGACTGCCTGGAACCTTTCCTGATTGCTTACCTAGCTCTCGAGTAGTCATCTTCAACTGTTGTTAGAGCTGGGTCTCCAGTCACCAAGAAGTGATGAACCATCCAAATGCAAGGGTTGCACTCCACTCCGGCATCAGAGGGCAAATACTGCCGGAGAAGATGCCACACATGCATGGGGGAAAAGCAGGGAAAATACTACTTAAGCAAGGGGAGCAAGTAAGGAAAGTGAAAATGATACATTGAAGCATGTGGAGACAAGCGCAACAAACGCGTGCTGATTCATCCCTGACAAAACTGAAGATCACTTGCCACATGAAGCTCCTCATGGTCCAATTTCATTCAAGATCAAGCCTCGAAGGTCCTTGAAGAAATCACAAGTTCGATTCAAGATCAAGTGTTCACTACTCTTGAATCAAATTCCGCTCCAGATAAAATGAGTAAATTCAGACCTTTGGATGCTAGTCTAGCAGAAAGTCCTACAACCCAGTTCAAGAAAAAGCCTGTGGAAAGTTAACAACAAGGAAAGCAACTCTTTCAGCAACTCTTCTTACTAAGAGACTAAAGCAGAACGATCAACGATCAACCTAAATGATTTGAAATCAGGGGGAGATACTCATCAGGGGGAGCATCCAAGACAGATCAAGATTTTAACGAGTCAATCGAAGACTTGTGGCCATCCAAGGGGGAGTGTTGTAGAACAGTGGATGTCTACTCATGAGAATTAAATAATGGGCAAGTGGCCCTTCCATTGTCTACCAAAACTTGCTTCATACGATTCCTATTTTCTATATATATACAAAGCCCACACAACACCAAGAGAGTTAGAAGTTCACGGGAAAGAGGAAAGAAAAGAAAGAAAGAGAAAAAGAGAAAAGGAAGAAAGGAAGAGAGAGAGAGAGGAAAGAAGAGGAAGAGAGGAAGAAGAGGAAGATGAGAGGGAGATTTAAAGAGAGTTATCTTTGTACTCCTATTATTTCAAATTATAATGAAAGTACCACTGCTGCCCCGAGGACGTACTCCAGTCACACTGACTGTAGAGGAACCTCGTAAATTTTGTGTCTTGTTTCATTTATTCCACTGCACCCACAGTCGATTTCACAACAAATTTTTATAATAAATCTTATCATAGAGATCATAATTGATAATAAAATAATCTTAAATTTAATGGATTGATCTTATTTTAATAAACTAGACTATTCCTAATATTGTCTAAACAAATTGGACTTATATCAAGTTTTCCCCTCATTTTATTATAAATTTTTGTTAATGGGTATGAATTATGTAGAACGTCAGTTTGATCCCTCAAAGTTATAGTCAATTTATTAACTATGAACCAACTTGGGGTGGCCCAGTTGTGGACGAATTCCAGGTTCGTATTGCATGTCTTAGGTTTGATTTCTGACTTTGGTGAATCACATGATGGTGACCAGGGGAGACTGAAATGCCTCTCTGAGTCTTTCTAACCCCTGGAATGATGGATTGTCGTGGTGAAGCCACCAGCTAGTCCGCTTTTTAAAAGTAAAAGCAAATCTATAACTATGAATTATTTTATGGTGTCCTCCACATTATTTTTCAAAAATCCAACCGTCTTTTATAAAGCAAGAATGGTAATGAACGAATCAAAGTTAAAAACCTTCGACCCTTATCCGCATGAGTGAATCCTCTTGCAAAAAATTCTGGAGTCTCATTCATATTCAATTCTCATTTTTTATCCTTGCAAAAATTGGCAGTCCAATTAGAAATCATTTACCAATTTAGAAATACAATATTTTTTTAGATTAGTCCAATAAGAAATCATTTCTAAAAAAAAAAAAAAAGTACAATATTTTTCAAATTCTTTGGTCAAATAGATGTTTGAATGATTTTTTTATCTGGCTAATTTAAAAAACAATAAAAAAGAGTAATGATAAAGAAATTACATTTATGTACCACATTGATTTACCACACGATGTGTCAAATAATGCATGTAGCCAACATCTAATGAAATAAACTCATTAGTTGGCATGATGTTTGGGCTTGAAATAATAGATTGGGCCAAGAATGGGCTAACTTGAGTTGAAAAAACCACAATCCTCGGCCCATTAATGATCATTCAAACCAATGGGCTTTTAGCCCAGGAAATGGTTGATTAAACCGAGGCCTCATAGAAGTGGGACTGTGAAAGGATTAAGTTAGATGTGGCTCGGTTGAGTCCTTAGCGAACTACCAAGGATCAAGTGGTCTTTGTTGATATGCGAATTATTCTAAGGGTTAGAATTCATTCTTGATCAGATAAAGAATAATTAAGTACATAAAAGGACTAGGTTCAGAATCATGGTTTGAATAAAAAAGGACAAGGCTGGATAAATGTAATTTTCGGCTAAAGAAGTGATTAAAGGGGAGTAAAGAAAGATACTCAGGTAAATGTCGAATGACATAGTCCTATCAGGACTCTAGCTCAGCTAACCTGCTCATCATAAAAACCATCCATATAAATTGATGAGGTTCTGTAACATAAAGACCCCTTCAACTGCACAAACAACTCAAACTTTCTATGCGAAACCCCCCTCTTTACGCGAAACCCTTATCATACCCCTGAGAAAAATACTAACCATATTAAACCTCTTGTCAAAACATCTTCAATTTGGATAAGTAAATAGCATTGTGTTGACAACTAGAGACACCTTTAGTTTGGATAAGTAAGCAGCACTAGTGCTACACAGAAGCACCTTCAGTTTGGACAAGTAAGCAGCACTACTTCTAGGTTGGTTCATTACCTATTTGAATTCTTAACTCTTTCACCCAAAGAAGTCACTTCATTAGCTTCCTAGCGAAGTGAAGTGTTCTATGATTGGTTACTCTTAGATGCATTTTGCAGTTCAGTATTTCGACGGCCGAACCATGCTCACCATAAAAGCGCTAATCTTCTTTGAGTATTTGTGCCCTTACAGCCTGATACCGATTCAGCACACCAATATTCTCATGAATATAGTCGAGGCAGCCGAACCTGGTGTAGGAGATCTTGGACTTTGCAGTGAACTAGGCAACCGTGCCTTCAAGTTTTAGAACCCAAGACCTAGACACGTTCCCTTCTCGGTTGTAGTCACTCAAGTGCAAATCAGCATGACATTTGACACCATCACCACCACACCTATTCTATTAGCCTTATCGAGCTTGGTTGCAAGTTGGCACGCTCGCATTCACGAAAATGACGTAGTTAGCTCATAGTTACTCGAACTACGCATCACATAAGTTTTGTAAATTTTAGAGTCAACAATGGTTTCTACACTTTACTTGCCACAATACAACAATGTGGTACAAAATGTGATTTCCCTTACATTTAAAAAAAAAATTACAATCCTTGATTTTTATTCGTCTTTTTGTATTTCCTTTTTTTCTTGCTTCAGAAATTCCTTTTATTTTTTTGTCAGACTTTTCTTTATAATTCATGATGATATAGGTTTTGAGGTCATGATTTTGTGTCAGTTATATCACGCTTGCACTTTATGCACATGATTCTAGGTTTATATTCTTAAATGGATAACTGCTCAAAAAGAGTTCTAGCTTTGCACACGGTCATCGCTTTCCCAATACATCTTTTCGATTTCATTCTATACGCACCTCCTTTTTTTTCATTACACACATGGCTACTAATAAAATATAGGAAAATGATAAATAATTAATTTTTTATGCCTTACAGGTATTTTTGTTGAATTATATTCATTATTATTTTTTAATTTATGTAATTTGATGACCATAATAACAAGGGATACGTGAGAAATTATAAAGAGTGAAAATCACCTTCTAGGGACGACAAAGAAAATTAAAAAATTAAAGAAATCACCTTCTAAGGATAATACTTGCATCCCCCTTGAGGGGAATTCATAAATCTCACTCCTTTCTAATAACATATCCTCAACTTGTAAGGAACATTCAATTTATTGGTACTAAACAATCTCTGATTCAAATGATTTTTTTAGTGCTGATATTCAAGCACTCTAAGACTGTTGATTTGCTCATTCTTGTAATTTCCATCCATACGCAAGCATTCTAAACAGGTGAATAGGTGAACAGGTGAACAGGTGAGGTTGCATTCTATATCGTGCTCAAAATTTGTCAGCAAGGTACACACAGCCATGGATAAAGTAATCTTCCAAAATATTTTCCCTCGTCTGCCAACGTCTGTTGATCTTCGATGCACGATCAGTACATGAACCGCCACATAGTTTTTGGCTTCCTTCATAAAGCATATCCATTGCTAAAACAACTTGGGTGTTGTGTGCCTCTCCCCTCATTATTCTTCACCACGCCTCCGTCTTCACTCTTCATTTTGTTGTCCGGTTCTCTTTAACAACATGCTAAAGTAAGACATTGAAGATAACACTAATTATAAAGGATAGAGATGATTGTTGTGAGTTGATGAAATTGGTATCCTGGTATTTATGGCAATGTGGAGATAAGGCTAAGTAAGAAGAAGACACGTTGTATGTCGAGAGCAACTAAAATCTATAGCCCCACTGCGCGATGAGAGCAACTGAAATTTACTCGAAAATCTCAACAAGGTTTCTGATAAGTATGAACACATAGCGTAATCATAGCAACCTATTCTAAATTAATCTCATCCATTGAATAATTATTAAATACTTGATTCATACATGAAAATATATATAAATCATTGTAAATAATAACCGCCAATAAGTGGAAAATGGTAAAAAGAAATCAAAGCAATTCACTATTTAAGTGAATAGTAATTATCCCAATTCGACTGTAGGCTCAAATCCACCAAGAAAGGGTGAAATGCTGTGATAGCCATGTGACAAATCCTGGGAGTGCAAAAATGCATAAAAAGGTACTGAGAAATTGGAGTCGAAGGAAGCACGTTTGTCGTTTATTTTAGTGTAACTAAGAATATATATATATATATATATATATATATATATATATATATATATATATATATTTGTGGTACAGCTCTTACAAACTAAAGATGGTAAAGGTACAAGAAAAGCTGTTAGATATCATTATCGAAGGAGGAGGATTGTCTACCCTCCAAGTTTCGGTGCCCTTCCATGCCCTCCTGTTTTGTGTGGTCACGGTTAGGCCACATTAATATTTTATATTATTTTTTTATAGAGATAATTAGACAAAAATGAATAATAATATAAAATATTAACGTGGTTTAACCGTGACCACACAATCAGGAGGGCATGGGAGGGCACGGGAACTTGGAGGGCAGACAATCCTCCTCCATTATCAAAACCTTGAAAAGGTGTGTGTGAAAGAGGTAGCCTCCCTCGAGAGTCACCTCTCTATCAAACCATGACTAATCATGTATAGATCCCTAGCTGATTACCCAATCTTACAATAAGTGCTTAAAAAGTTACTCCTAAAATGTAGGAGAGAGAGCTAGGGCTACTTCCCCCTTTTAAGTGTTTTACGATCGATTTATAAAATTTTATAATTGTAATTGAAACTATTCATATTATATAACTCAATAAGTAAAAATGATTTGTAAAGAAAAATTAATAAAATATAAAATTGTTTGATCATCAAATTATATAAACACATGTCTCAAATCGATAAAAATATTACGTATGGTATGTCTGATTTGCTACAATTTACTATATAGCAATAGCCTGCAACTTGGGTTGTAGCTTAAATTTTCCATTTTAATTCCTTTTTTTTTTTTCTCTCTTTAAATTCGTAGTTTCGTGTCCACATAGAAAAACTCACCCATCAATTATCAGTAGTCTCTGTCTGCACACGCACTGTACTTTTTTATGGACCAATAAGTAGTTACCTTATCTATAAACTTGTAGGAATACAAGTGGAGTCAAATTTCTGTGCCTGTGAAGTGTGGCTTTTTGTAGCGTTTATTGGGGTTTGGAATCTTGATGGAGATTGCAATGCAGAGTTTTGGGGATCGGCGGCAGCAGCACAAGTATCAGAACTGTGACAGCAACGGCCACAGCTAGAGTAAAAGCAACGCAACCAATATAATTTGCAGAAAATAATGCAACACAAAAGGATAGAATAATTACAATGGGAATGAAGGGCTGTGGTGGAGAGATTGTGCAAGTCCAGGGCGGCCACATTGTTCGATCCACCGGACGCAAAGATCGTCACAGCAAGGTTTACACCGCCAAAGGCCCCAGAGACCGCCGTGTCCGGTTGTCCGCCCACACTGCCATCCAATTCTACGATGTTCAAGACCGTCTTGGATATGATAGACCCAGTAAAGCCGTCGACTGGCTCATCAAGAAAGCCAAATCTTCCATTGACAAGCTTGCTGAGCTTCCACCTTGGCATCCTATCACTACTAGTAACCATGCTGCCGAGGCTGATGATCCGTTTCGATCATCGAATCCAAATCCAAATCAAAATCCAAATGAAATGGTAATTGCAGCAGCTGAGCAGCAGTCAGAGTCCTCCGCCGGCTACAACTTTAACTTTGAGCTCCATAGGCAAAGGCAATCAGACAACGAATCGAACTTCAACATTCCGCCATCTCTGGACTCAGACAACATAGCTGACACTATGAAATCCTTCTTCCCCACAAACACTAGTAGCAACGCCGCTGCTGCTTCCTCCGTCGTCGATTTCCAAAGCTATGCACCCGATCCCCATCTTATTTCAACAACCACCCAAGACCTCGGCCTCTCTCTCCACTCTTTCCAAGACCAAAGCCTAAATATTCATCACAATCACACTCATACCCAGCAGTCCTCTCAAACCCTTTTCGCCGCCGCAATGGGAATTGGACTTGACTCCTCCAGTTATCAGAGAATGGTGGCATGGAGCAATGAAAACAGAGGACTTGATGGTGGCTTTGTATTCAACTCACACTCACACTCATATGCTCAGCCTCAGCCTCACCACCATGGGGGTACCCTTCAGTCCAGTTTTACGCCATCAGTTTCCGCCCGTGCTTGGCAGCAGCAGCAGCAGCACTCTTCAATCTTTGGCACCCGCTTCGGCGCCTCTAATGGTAGCTCGCCTGTCTTCTGCATTCAAGGAGAGGAGGCTGAGAACGGTGTTGTTTCAGATCGAACGGCTTCCACTTCCTCTCCCAATTCCACCCGCCAGCTTTGACATGATCCATCTTCAGTTCCCACTAGGTACGCCATTCCTTTGAGTTACCAAACGAGTTTTCAGTTTTCAGTAATTGGTTATCAAACGGCCCATACCAAATTCAAACTCTTGGCTGGCTTATTCATACAGTTCCTGTTTGCTACTTTAATTAGTTACTAAGCTTGTTGGCAGAAAACTAATAACATAACATTTTTCTTTCTTTTTTGTGCAGATTCTACCTAGTTAAGAAAGATTGAGTCCAACTGAATGATCTGCCGAGGAAGGAACAGAAAAGAAAAGTATCTGGTTTGGATTTCAAACATTCTTTTCTTCTTATTTTATATTAATTGGATTCCACTCTTGTTTTGCTTAAAATAATTTGATGGCAACTTACTGTTTATTTAAGTGGGGCTGATCTGTTCTGTTGGCTCAATTTTTTTTTTCTTTTTCTTTGAGAAAATGCTATGTTTTTAATTACTTGTAGTGGATGTGACACATGGTTATAGAACGAGGATGTTTCCGTACGTTATGGTTATTTTACTGCTTATGATCCAGACATAATGGTTCAAATGTTCTACAACAGAAATGTTGGTTCATGCTTTTTTCTTGGTAATTATCCACATAAAGGCAAGCACATGTTAGTCAATGGCTTTCTTCATCCTCGCCTGTTGTGGAAACTGGAAAGAAGCTTCCTTCCACAACCAAACTAACCTCCTTTCTGACATATGAAATCCTTTTAACCTTTTTTTTTTAAGATTTAGAAATACAGTCACTTGAGCCTTCATGAGTCCCTCGAGGAATACTTGGACCTGCTGAAGTTTGCTCGATCCCCATCAAATTGTTGAAATTCTAGCACTAGAAAAACAGGGACTGCAAGCCATGAACAAGCTCGAAGTTTGCCTATTACTTTAAGAATTCTTCACGTCCAATGGCTTACAGATGATTAGTATTGCAGCAAGGCATTTACCATGTCATCCTGTTGAATATTTCAAGAATATATATATATATATATATATATATATATATAATGATTTGGTGCTGCATTGTGCAGCATGTTTGTGGTGCTGCAGTGCGTAGCATGTGTACAGTCTACAACCCTTTATAAAAATGTTGGGTTTTATTCAACCTTTGTATATTTTGTTGAATGGTTGTAACTTTTGATTAAAAGACATGATGTTTACTCAAATTATATGAGTAGAATTAAAAGATATAATTAGTCAATATTTATTTTCTGAAAATTCTAAATAGAAGACATGTCTTTTGGATCAATACTTTTAAGAAGAGTTGTATATCTTCAACTATAATGAAAGGATTTGATGAACGGGTGCCTTAATGCCTATAAATACCTATTGTGGCATAATGTTTCACACACAATTTCATAAATTTATTTCTACATTTCTTGCTCTTTACCTTCTACCGCTAATGCTATAAATTCAGATTCCATAGTTAAATGTGCTATACATGTTTGCTTCTTCGAAGCCTAAGAAATTGCTCCTCCGACAATTATAAAAATCCACCCTGATGTAGACTTATTATCATTAATCCAACTTACATATGAATATCCTTCAAGTACTGCTGGAAACTCATAGTAAGTTAAACTCAGGTTAACAGTTCTTTTAAGATAACCAAAAATTATATTTATTGCTTTCCAATGAACAGTACCTAGATAACAAGTGTATCTAGAAAGTTTGCTTACTGCAAATGCGATATCTGTCCTGGTACAATGCATGGCATATATTAAACTTCTGATTACACTAGCATACTCAAGCTGTGCAATAGACCTACTAGAATTATTAAGCAAAGTTTCACTAGGGTCATAAGGGGTATTTGCTTCTTTTATTTGTAGATGTTTTAACTTAAGAAGCAATTTTTCTATATAATGTGACTGACACAAAGCGTAACCCTACTATGTTTCTTTACTTTAATTCCCAAGATAGTATCTACTTCATTCATGTCCTTCATCTTAAATTTTGAATTTAGATACTCTTTAGTTTCAGATACACCTGTCATGTTTGTACCAAAAATTAGCAAGTCGTCGACATATAAACATATAACAACACCATAATCATTTGTGAATTTAGAGTATATGCATTTATCAGCACTATTATGTCTAAATCCATACGCTAAAATGACAAAATCAAACTTATCATGCCATTGTTTTGGTGCTTGCTTCAATCCATATAACGACTTTACTAATTTACAAACCTTCTTTTCATTCCTAGTGAGAATAAACCCTTCTGGTTGTTCTATGTAGACTTCTTCATCTAAATCACCATTTAAAAATGTTGTTTTCACATCCATTTGATGCACATGAAAATTATATAAAAATGTCAATGCAAACAATATTCTAATTGATGTGAGCCTAGCTACTGGTGCATATGTATCGAAATAGTCTATTCCCTTTTTCTGCTTAAAACCCTTGGCTACTAGCCTGACTTTAAATGTTTGAATAGACCCATCTGTATTGTATTTTCTTCTAAATATCCACTTACAATCTATTGCTTTTGATCCTTGGGGCAAGTCTACTAAAACCCATGTTTGATTAGATATTAATGATTCAAATTCATCATCTATAGCCTCTTTCCAAAAGGCTGCATCTCTTGAAGTCAATGCTTCGCTTGGACTTTTAGGATAATCCTCAACATTCAACAATATGAGTATTTTCTTAAGAACCTTTGTTCTATTTCCTTTGACTAAAAATACAATAGATTGAGACGAAATAAAATTAGAGCCTAGAGTCTTTTTTTTTCTTACCCTTTGGCTTTTCCTTGGTTCATTAACAGTTTCAGACTGTTTTCTTTTCTCACATTGAGAATGACTAGTATACAGATTAGAGAAATGTGTTTGATCATTCTCTTTTCCAGACACTGAGTAGTTGTTATAAAATTTATTTTCTATAAATTCAACATCTCTAAACCCAACTATTGTATTTGTGTCTAAATTAAGTAACCTATATGCATTTGAATTTTCTGCATATCCTACAAATATGCTTTTAATTCCTCTTGGACCCAACTTGGATCTCTTAGGATCGAGTGCCTTATAAAAAGCTACACAATTCCATACTCTCAAATATGACAAATTTGGTTTTCTTTCTTTCCAAATTTTATATGGTGACACATGTGTCTTTGTAGATGTAATTCTATTGTGTATATGGCATGCAGAAAACAATGCTTCACCCTATAAATATTTTGGAGTATTAGCATTAATCATCATAGAATTAATCATTTCAGTGAGTGTCCTATTTTTTCTTTTTACGAAACCATTTTGTTGTGGTGTATAGGGTGCAGTTCTTTGATGTATAACATCATGCTCTTCACAAAAAATATCAAATTCAAGTGAAAAATATTCACCACCTCTATCACTACGAAGGCATTTAATTTTCCTTCCTTTTTGGTTTTCAACTTCAACTTTATATCGCTTAAAACACTCAAAAGCTTCATCTTTATTAGACAATAAATAAACATAAGTGACACACCCCGCCCCGAAGGAGGGCGTGCTGGCCGTCACGTGCAAGTGACGTAACCATTTGCACAGTGCGGAAGCTAAAAAGATAAATAGAATTACGAATAAATAAAAGCCGAAACACTAGCAATACTAGCTAAGAAATGATGCTAGTGCGAAACTTAGTGTATAAATACACATTCAGAGTAAAAAGAACGTCTAGTTGCAATCAAGTAGGACAATTACTAAGATATAACACCCGCAGGTAAATCCTATTTTGGTGAATTCTGTCAGGACACCGTTGGATTCCTCATGGCCACCAAACTCAGCTAATTAGAACCTGGAGGGGTGAAAAACAAAGTTGAGTGGGTCAGTAAAACAAATCTTTTCAAAGACAAAACATTTCTCAAAACGTGGTAACCCATCTCCGTAAAACCTGTAATTTTCCCAGGAATATAAAAATATAATTACTTATCTCAAAACCAGCTCAGAAATAGTGATATGTAAAGTATATGCCATGTCAAACTATATTTCATCATATCATATAAATATATCAGTGAAGTAAGTTCATCATAAATAATAACATGTCAATCGAGTGATCAGCCTGGCTGAAACTATAGCTTATAATTAATCTCATCAATCAATCTAGCCGGAGTCACCATAAGTAACCTGTATGGCACTACACTGTACACGAGTCGGTACCACTGAAATGGTCTGTACGACAGAACTGGGTGTAATATAGTTATGCTCATGCTATCCTCTCCTGATAGCTATGCGATAAATCGCTAGTCACCTACGTGTCGGAACCACTTATGAGTGGTCTGTACGACAAGACTGGGCACCTAAATTGGATCCAATGTGAGCATATAGTGCGGGGGTGACTAAATATATTTACAGGCCTGAATCACATTTCTGCTAAATCATAATCACCCTAGTGCAGGTTTATGAGATTTCAATCACATCAACTCAACAGTCTCATAATTTTAATTTATGAACTTACCTGGCACTTACCTGTGCGTCCGCATCACCAATCATGCATGTATGCAATTACTAATGCATAAATAAAATAGATATATATTTTGCATGGCATTTCATAATGCATTTCATATCACATTTCACTTAAATTGATTTTCTGGGAAAAATCTCATTTATATAGGTATATACGGAAAACAAAATTGCCCACTCACCTGAAGTTCGCCCTACAACTCCTTACCACAACACATCAAGGCGTCATGACAATCGGCGTCTAGAATAATCATCAAGACATGCCTCATAAATCATATCGATAGAATATAACTTATATAAAACACGTCACTACGTAGTTTGATCCGGAAGATCTGCAACTCAGATTTTCGATCTGAAACTTCCAGAGATCTACAATATACCTCTAGGACAACATCCTAAAATTTCATTTCCATCCAACGGTCGGATCTCCGTCAATTGGCAAAACCAAGTGACGGTTAACATTCAATCTTATGAACTTACAACTCCAATTCCGAAAGATCCGTAATTTGGATTCCTGATCCGTAAGTTCCTATAATCCTCAAATATTAAGTATTACAATGTATCCAAGTTTGGTGATGATCCAATGGCCGGATCGTCAATTCATATTTTGGCCTAACCACGTATCGTAACGAATTGAGGTTCGAATGATCATCATACGTCATTCATTCACCAAAAATGAAATTAGAGCATGAATTATGGCCTAAAAATATCTTTGGCGGCTCACTGGCCACGCGCCGCCGCACGAGCGGCCGTGGGTGGCGGTCGGGCGCCCCAACTCGCCGGAAAATCCAACTATTTCAAAAAATTACCAAAATTTATAGAAATGAAGATCTCAATGAGTAGAGTAAACTTTATACCTGTGGCCAAGGCCAATTTGTCCTGGAAAGGCTCCAATTTCATCAAACCCGTGAAGAACCCTAGAAATGGGTGTTTTCAATTCGACCTCCAAAACCACTCCGATGCTCCAACTAATGCTTGGGCTTTGTTGCAGGTCCTAAGGGAATGCTAATGGTGTTAGTAATTGAAAGAAAACGTTTCAAGATTTGAAGAATTTGTACACTAAGCAACCGCACACACCGTACGGTTTCATCCAATTTCAAGGCCAAATTCTTTGATTTTTGGGGTGTAATAGGAAGAGGGAAGATCATAGAGCGTTTTCCAAGTGATGGTTTGAAGTAAATCACCGGAAAAATGAAGAAATTTCGACAGAAACGGGTGGAAAACCCACTGGGTTGCGCGGGTCATGGGTTGAAAACCCATTTCTGTTCTTCTTGCTCCGCTTCTCGCCCTCTCTCCTTTCCTTCTTTCCCCTTCTCTGATTGGCCAGAAAATTCTTTCTCCTCTCCCCATTTGCCCAGCTTCTCTCCCAAAACTCTCCCGAAGCTGTCTTTTTCTTCCTTCTAGTTGGGCAGTTTTGCCCAATCCTCTTTCTTCTTTTCTCCACCAGTCACGCGCGAGCACACACACACACACAAAACCTTCCTTCATCTTTTTATTTTTATTTTCTTTCCCTTACATCTAAGCCAACCATTTCAGATTTCCTTTAATCTGGGCTATCCAAATGGCACACCAAATTTTTATAATAAAATTCATAAAATGCTCAAACTTCAAACTTTAAAATCTTTTTCGTTATAACTCCAAATCACTAACCGTCTACGCCCACGCTTCCGTAACGATGAGTACTACGAGGATATGACAAGAAAATAAATCTTAGATGGCACGACACAACTATTAACCTCAAATAATGCGCGTGCCTCAAAGGGCATTTTGTAAAATCTTTTATTAAAACTTTAAAAACTCTTAAAATCAGGGACGGGCTGTCACAATAAGTGAACTTAGAACAATCATCTATAAATGTGATAAAATATCTTTTTCCTCCTCTTGTTAAAATACCATTAAACTCACATATGTCAGAAACCTCATCTATATGAACATATGAAGTGGTGCCGCTTCTACCAAGAGTTGGGTTTTCTCTGGTAAATGTTCATGAAACCAAGATGAAGCACAAGGTCATTATAGTGCTTAATTAGTTAAAAAAAATCTTTAAGGAAATAAGATATATCATGTGTGTAGTGATTCTGGTTTAAACATAAGAATAGGTGGTTTAAACTTAGGTCACCATCGCATTCGTTATAACTTTGAATTACTTACACTAATTAAAGGTTTAATTCGAAAGACACCTTTATTGTATGTATGATTATATCAGTATGTTTTTTTATTAATTATAAAGAGAGAATTATTGTAATTGACACATCCCAACGCGAATTGTCCACTAAGACTCCGAATCGAGTTGTGATGGCCAACACCTGGAAGGTGACGAAGCCATAAAGTGTAGTGATGTGGAATATGTGAATAAAGTTAAACCTAAAAGTACCTAAATACGAGAGTGGGCTGTGAGCGGGAATGAACCCATTTCACACGTGACGTCAGAGAATAAGTAAAGTACAATAGAGTGGATTGAGAATCATACCATCGAAGGTAATCTCCAATACTAAGATTTGCCACGAATCCTCGTTGATAAGAAAGCTCAGCTATTACAACCTGGAGGGGTGAAAAAAAAAAAAAAGGGTGAGTAGGCCTGAAAATAAATTTTTAATAAAGACCTTCTAAAACGTTATAACCCCTCTCTGTAAAACCTGTATAGTTTCTAGAAAATCATACTACATATAAGTATGAAATCAAATACAAATCAACAATAAATCCAGAAATATTCCAAATCACTACATATCGGCAGCATCTTAATAAAATCAGGTGCTCATCAATCTATGCTGATACACGAGTCGAAGTTGCCTAATGCAACATGTACGACTCATAGATCCATTTGTGATAACACATGAGTCGGAGTTGCCTAATGCAACCAAGACGACTCATAGGCAACTTGTACGACAATGTTGGAGTTGCCTATTATTGCAACCTATACGACAGTGTCGAAGTTGCATAAAACATAAATATAGTCATGCCATAACTCAATCATTTCAAATAACACCATAAACTCACCTGAACTTACCTGCGCGTCCTGCGTTCACCTTAGGACTTCAAAGCATTCACAACAATTATATTTAGGTAATATGCATATGGATATGCCATGATGCAATCTAAAACTCAACCGTATCATAGTATTTTAGAATACATAAATATATATGACATGGCATAAAATGCATAAATCAATTTAAAAGCATTTGTAGAACTATTAATCATATATATATGATAAAAAAAGAAAATACCCACTCACCTGAGGGCTGCGCTACGACTCCCTAGCACGAACGATCGTCACCTGTGACTAAGGACAATTTGAACGGGAAAATCCCCAATTTCGCTTAAACCCATTGGAACCCTAGATTTGGGTGGCTTTCGATTCGACTTCTCCGGTGCTCCGCCACCTCCAAAGTTGTTTGGGCTTTGATCTAGTCCTTAAGGGGAGTTTAATGGTGGTAGTAATTGGAGGGAATCGTTTAACAAATGGTGGTTCTCGCCGCCATGGCTTCCGGACACCCATGACGAAATTCGTCATGCAACGGGACCAATCCGCTCGAATCTGTGATGATCAATGAAAGAGGAGGGATGTGATAATGTTTGCAGGTGTTGGAGGATCCTAATTCGGTGGGAAAAATGGTGGAGATCATCGGAAAAAGGCTCGGGGAGGTCGGGTCTAAACCGAGTCATAAAAGGGATGTCGGTACAAAGAGGGGCTCCAGTTCGCTGGGTCTCCCTCCCCTAATTTTCTTTCCTTTCTTCTCTTCCTGATTGGGCAGCTTCTTCCTCTCCCCTCTCCTAATTTGTCCATCTCCCTCCTTTTCTCTCTTGTTACTCTTCTCTCATTCTCTGATTGGGCAGCTTTGCCCAATCCTTCTCCTCTGTTTCTCCTCCTCCCCGATTCCCTTCTATTCCCCTCTTAGCCACTCACATGTGGCATAATAATTTAGTAGTATAAAATAATATAATATAATTAAAATAGTGATTTCTTCAAAGTACTTTTGGGTTTGTAGCTCCGTGAAACATTAACCATAACTCCAAATTCGCTTCTACTTGCGCCTACGCGTCCGTATCGTCGAGTACTTTAGGAATATGCTAAAAAAAAAATATTTCGTACGTTTCACTACATGTTGGTCAATGAAAGTCAAAACCTTCACCTCTAGGGCATCTTCGTAAATTCACACTTTTTAAATTTATAAAATTGTAGAACTAAGGATGTGTTGTCACAGTAATACTATTTTTATATATTCTTAGGGAAGGATTGTTGAATATTTCAAGAATATATATATATATATATATATATATATATATATATATATATATTATGATTTGGTGCTACAGTGTGCAGCATATGTGTGGTGCTGCAGTGTGCAGCATATGTGTGGTGCTGCAGTGCGCAACATGTGTACAGTTGGCAACCCTTTACAAAAAGGTTGGGTTTCATTCAACCTTTGTATATTTTGTTGAATGGTTGTAACTTTTGATTAAAAGACATGATGCTTACTCAAATTGTATGAGTAGAATTAAAAGATATAGTTAGTCAATATTTATGTTTTGAAAATTCTAAATAGAAGACATGTCTTTTGAATGAACACTTTTAAGAAGAGTTGTATATCTTCAACTAAAATGAAAAGACTCGATGAACGGGTGCCTTAATGCCTATAAATACCTATTGTGGCATAATGTTTCACACACAATTTCATAAATGTATTTCTACATTTAATGGTATTTTAACAAGAGAAGGGAAAATATATTTTATCACATTTATAGATGATTGTTCTAAGTTCACTTATGTTTATTTATTGTCTAATAAAGATGAAACTTTTGAGTGTTTTGAGCGCTATAAAGCTAAAGTTGAAAACTAAAAAGGAAGGAAAATTAAATGTCTTCGTAGTGATAGAGATGATGAATATTTTTCACATGAATTTGATATTTTTTGTGAATAGCATGGTGTTATACATCAAAGAACTGCACCATATACACCACAACAAAATGGTTTGGCAGAAAGAAAAAATAGGACACTCACTGAAATGATTAATTCTATGATGATTAATGCTAATACTCCAAAATATTTATGGGGTGAAGCATTGTTTACTACATGCCATATACACAATAGAATTACATCTACAAAGACACATGTGTCACCATTTAAAATTTAGAAAGAAAGAAAACAAAATTTGTCATATTTGAGAGTATGAGGTTGTGTAGCTTTTTATAAGGAACTCTATCCTAAGAGATCCAAGTTGGGTCCAAGAGGAATTAAAAGCATATTTGTACGATATGCAGAAAATTCAAAGGCATATGGGTTGCTTAATTTAGACTCAAATACAATAGTTGAGTCTAAAGATGTCGAATTTATAGAAAATAAATTTTATAACGACTACTTAGTGTCTGGAAAAGAGAATGATCAAACACCTTTCTCTAATCCGTCTACTAGTCATTCTCAAGATGAGAAAAGAAAACAGTTTGAAACTGTTAATGAACCAAGAAAAAGCCAATGGGTAAGAAAAGAAAAGACTCTAGGCTCTGAGTTTATTTCGTCTCAATCTATTGTATTTTTAGTCGAAGGAAATAGAACAAAGGTTCTTAAGAAAATACCCATATTGTTGAATGTTGAGGATGATCCTAAAAGTCTAAGCGAAGCATTGACTTCAAGAGATGCAACCTTTTGGAAAGAGGCTATAGATGATGAATTTGAATCATTAATATCTAATCAAACATGAGTTTTATTAGACTTGCCCCAAGGATCAAAAGCAATAGGTTGTAAGTGGGTATTTAAAAGAAAATACAATATAGACGTGTCTATTCAAACATTTAAAGTCAGGCTGGTTGCCAAAGGTTTTAAGCAGAAAAAGGGAATAGACTATTTCAATACATATACACCAGTAACTAGGCTCACATTAATTAGAATATTGTTTGCATTGACATCTTTATATAATTTGCATGTGCATCAAATGGATGTGAAAACAACATTTTTAAATGGTGATTTGGATGAAGAAGTCTACATGGAACAACCATAAGGGTTTATTCTCCCTGGGAATGAAAAGAAGGTTTTTAAATTAGTAAAGTCATTATATGGATTGAAGCAAGCACTCGTTATATGGATTGAAGCAAGCACCAAAACAATGGCATGAAACGTTTGATTTTGTCATTTTATCATATGGATTTAGACATAATAGTGCTGATAAATGCATATACTCTAAATTGACAAATGATTATGGTGTTGTTATATGTTTATATGTCGACGACTTGCTAATTTTTGGTACAAACATGAAAGGTGTATCTGAAACTAAAGAGTATCTAAATTCAAAATTTAAGATGAAGGACTTGAATGAAGTAGATACTATCTTGGGAATTAAAGTAAAGAAGCATAGTAGGGGTTACGCTTTGTGTTAGTCACATTATATAGAAAAATTACTTCTTAAGTTTAAACATCTACAAATAAAAGAAGCAAATACCCCTTATGACCCTAGTGAAACTTTGCTTAATAATTCTGGTAGGTCTATTGCACAGGTTGAGTATGCTAGTGTAATCGGAAGTTTAATGTATGCCATGCATTGTACCAAGACAGATATCGCATTTGCAGTAATCAAACTTTCTAGATACACTAGTTATCCAGGTACTGCTCATTGGAAAGCAATAAATAGAATTTTTGGTTATCTTAAAAGAATTGTTAGCCTGAGTTTAACTTACTATGAGTTTCCAGCAGTAGTTGAAGAATATTCAGATGAAGGTTGGATAACAAGTGCTAATGATAACAAGTCTACATCAGGGTGGATTTTTACAATTGCAGAGGAGCAATTTCTTGGACTTCGAAGAAGCAAACATGTATAGCACATTCAACTATGGAATCTGAATTTATAGCATTAGTGGTAGCAGGTAAAGAAGCAGAATGGATTAGAAATTTGTTATTGGAAATAGAGTTGTGGCCACAACCAATGTCATCCATTTCTTTATACTGTGATAGTGAGGCTACTTTTTTTAGAGCATACAATAAGGTATACAATGGAAAATCTAGACATATTAGCTTGAGACATGAATATGTGAATCAATTAATAACTGATGCAGTTATTAATATTGTTTATGTTAAATCAAGTAATAACTTGGCGGATCCGTTAACGAAAACACTTTCAAGAGCTTTGGTAGTTAGTACATCTAGTGGAATGGGGCTAAAACCCTTTACTGAAAATTAGCCAGCAATAATGGTAACTCGACTTTATCTAGAACATCACTAGTTTAAAAGTTTAATGGGTAATAACAAGTTATTGATAAGTGGTTGTGAAAGCACTAAAATTAATATATAGCTCATTCCAGGATGATTAGTGCAATACTACTACGTTTAGGAGGATGAGTTTGATCTCTTAATGAAGTTATTTGTAGTTATGTCTATAATAGCAGGGACATGGGAATGAACCTCACCTATATGAACATAAGAAGTGGTGCCGCTTCTACCAAGAGTTGGGTTTTCTCTTATAAATGTTCATGAAACCAAGATGAAGCACAATGCCATAATAGTGCTTAGTTAGTTCAGAAATTTCTTTAAGGAAATAAGATATAATCATGTGTGTAGTGATTCCGGTTTTAACATAAGAATAGTTGGTTTAAACTTAGGTCACCATTGCATTTGTTATAACTTTGAATTACTTACACTAATTAAAGGTTTAATTCGAAAGACACATTTATTGTATGCATGATTATATCGGTATGTTTGTGATTAATTATAAAGAGATAATTATTTTAATACTATTTTTATATATTTCAACCTTTGTATATTTTGTTGAATGGTTGTAACTTTTGATTAAAAGACATGATGCTTACTCAAATTGTATGAGTAGAATTAAAAGATATAATTAGTCAATATTTATTTCCTGAAAATTCTAAATAGAAGACATGTCTTTTGGATCAACACTTTTAATAAGAGTTGTATATCTTCAACTAAAATGAAAGGACTCGATGAACGGGTGCTTTAATGCCTATAAATACCTATTGTGGCATAATGTTTCACACATAATTTTATAAATTTATATCTACATTCCTTGCTCTCTACTCTCTCCATCACATTCATACAAGTTCTTTCTAGTTATTTCTAAGAGAATATAATTCGATTTTGCTATTTGAATATTCCATACTTTGTTGTATCTTGGAATTGATTTGCTAAGAACCCTTTAGCAAACTCATTTGAGTGGGGGCAAATAACATTTTAAGGAAACGATTCAAGTCGTACCTCAAAATCATCATTTGGATTATTCTCTAAATTTGTACATTTACTCTAAACATCCTACGGCTTAGAACAAGAAAGGTCTTTAACAGCCCTCTTAGAGGGAGAGCTGGAATTAGGATATGAGAGTGTACATTGTTGTGAACTAACTTAAAGATTGTACTAAGATATCGATTTATCACATATTGCTTTGTTATTCTCAGCCTATTATTTAAAACCTTTACAAATACCATCAGGGTTTGTTAGATCTAGTGACCAAACAAAGTTTTGGCCTTTTGGGTGATGACCACAAACATACACTTTGCAAAAGAACGAAGAACAAAGTGTCTGATGACCATCTTAGACTGCTAATAACGTTTTTTTCCCCTTTTTATAACAATTTATCTTGCATGATTTTTAATTTTGTTTATAGATGGATTATCCTATGCCAATAAGTATATGCTTGTAAATGTTTTCATCTTTTGTTTTCAGAAATAATATGCTTGGAATATGTTTTTTAATTTTTGAAACCGGAGTGCACGCAACCTTTGCCTTTGGAATTTTTTTTTTTTTGTCAAATGACATGCCTCACTATTTTACACAGAAAAACAAGATCTTTAATGCTTTTGAATAGGAATTAAAGCTTAAAAGTAGAAAATATAAATTCAACGTGACATTTATGAAAGCGAGAAAGTCCAATCAGAAAAGTTAGTGCAAACAATGGTAGAGTTACGTCTAGGCTAAGGTGAGCTATAGCATAGGGAGATTTAGTTTAAAGTCTAGTAGTCTATGTATTAACCACCTCTAACATTTACATGTAGCCCACCATTTCCCATAAAAACTACCATTTAACGTGTATTTACTGCAAGATTCTTTGAAAAAAAATGAAGTTGTATTATCTGTTAGGTTATTTTTAATCTTCTTTTGTTTGTTTGGATTATTAATTTAGATTTTAGAATTTTAGTTTCATGTTGATTATTATGTAGGTAGACAAAATTTATGCTATTTTATAGTAATTATTCTAGCTTAGTCCGCCCATAAAAAAAATTATGGCTCCCCCCTTGAGTGCAAATGCTAGCGCTCTTTCCAAAAAGCACATAATAGATCCCTAACTTTATTTGTTGGATAACCAACTCAGCTCAACATTCAACTAAAAGAATCCAATTTTTCCAAACACATTTATAGTCAGTCAGAATTTCAATCCAAATGTGACTTTGAGTTGTGGGAAAAGGAAAGAAAAATCAATAACACATTATTTTGCGAACGACTCGGCCGCTCGACATTCCGTCCGGGTCTAACACTGATAAGACTCGCACGATCGGGTTAATCGAACCAGGTTTGCAAGATGGCTGTTTTGGAGCCAACTTGAAACCTTTTTGGTTTAACTCTTGGAGCCAATAAGACGTTCCTACCCAAAGTGGATCAAAGCTTACAAGTTAGGGTTCACTGTACGTGGACAAAAATCAAGGATGAACTTATACATGATGGAATTCAAAAAAGAGGGCAGAGGTCAGCTTAATTAACCTAAAAGATAGAGGAATCAAGCAATCAAAGTTGAAAATGTGCCCTAAAACTAATTATGAGATGTTACTTTACGGACATTGCACATATTAAACTAAATTAATTTAATTTAAGGGAAATATTCTGTTTAAAGCCCTCTCATTAAGCATTATACGTTTAAACAATAAGTGTAAGAAATATGTAATAAACATAAAGTAATCTAAGGAAGTTAGAGACCTTTCTTTCTCATACACATATCCTAAATGTTCATGATCATTGGATTGCCAATTGAGAGTTGACAATATAATATGATCAATACATACTATGTCTTTCCTCTTTAGATAGTGACTGGTCTTGAGTTATTGGTATGAAAAACATCAAGACAAGTATATAGGTGCTCAACAAGGAGTGAGTTCACTGAATATGATCAAACAGAAGTTCTTGTACTCATATCATATGAGAACTCACTAGTTAGGATAATGCAAAGTAGTCATCTGACATGGGACACCATAGTTATCTTGTGGATACATCTCTGATCATTTGACGATGCGTCATAACCTCATGGTTTACTCCGGGCATTGTTGGAATCACTGATTTAACCATTGAAGGAGAATACTCTATGATACGATTTAAGAGTCTCTAGTATAGCACATGAAAATGATTTAGGAAGTACATTCCAAATCACATTCATAGGAATCATATATATAAGATAATTACATTGAATATTAGACATGAATAAACTATCAACTAAACAATGTGATCAAAAGTACTGATATATAGAAAGCTGTATTGCATTGCAATTCCAACTGAATAGGCTCTCCACTTCTTCCGCTTAACTTGGGTAATCATGACATACTACTAGATGTCACTCATGACTTGTGGAAGCCTAAAGATTAACAATCATTAATCTTCACTAAAGGGAGAATTGAAAAGTAAGAGTTCTAATCATGCATTGTCTCGCTAGTTAAATTCTAATAGATCAACACTGACTGTGTAAGGTATAGATTGAAGCATACAACAGAGTTCAGTAAGTACAATTAAATGGTTTAATTGTTTATGGCTATGATTAATTGATAAGTTGATTTTGTCAAACGAATAAGTTCATATTAGACTTTTAGTTAGTTTTGGGTTTCATGGTCAATGTGCTTAAAATTGTTAAGCCCATTAACTGAAGTTGTATGATAATTTGTATCTAAATGGACCCGAAATACCCCTAACTCTAAAGGCTGGCCATATAGTGAATGAGCTAGGGTGTTTCTCTTCACTTAAAGGAATGGACTAGATAAAAGGAGTAACGATCTTAACCTCATTAGGGCTTTGTGAGGGAAAATAGGAGAAACAACTCTCTTTTCTCTCTAAGATGCCGGCCACCAAAGGAGAAGATCTAAGCATCTTTCTCTCCCTTGGTCACGCATCTCCTCTTCACACCATGCATCATTATCTAGGTCTTGGAGAGTATAAATTGAAAGAATTTTTTTGGTCATAATTAAGAACATACAAGAACATTTGAGCCTACAAACATACATGTAACACTTTAAAGTAGGTATGTAATAAAAAATAATTCTATAGCCCATAACTTTCAAAGCCCAGTCAATTGTGAACCGTAATGCTCTTTACAAATTAAAGAAAAGAGAGTTAGAGCTTTCATTATTACCCTTGAGCTCATCCTTGATTACACAAGGAATTCACCCAAGTGGAGGGCCTTCAAGTTTACTCCAAGCTCCTTGAATGATTCTTTGTGTTTGTGATATTCTCTCCTTGGATGATTGCTTCTTTGTTTCTTCTTTGCTCCGTGATGATTTGAGAAAATGAACTCTAAGGACCAAATGTTTGGTGCCTCTAAGCCTTCATATCAAGGATGAGGTGTGAAGAGAAGATGGATGACCTAAAGGAAGGAAGATTGATAGCTATTTTCCTCTAAGTGTAGCCAGTCTCCTTTAGAGAGAAAGAGGGAAAATGTTTCACTTATTTGGCTCAAGAAAACCCTAATGAGGGAAAGGTTATAAGGTCACCTTTATACCTCTCTTCATATGATTCTTGGGATGAGTCACGGACTAAGTCGATCTCTTTAAGATGTTTCGCGGCTTTGCCCAAAGTGTACAAGTAGTTCACAAACACCATGTCGTCCCTAGGATAAAACAGCTCAGAACCTTCTTCTTCTGATAAGTTCTTCCTTGCACAGTGAAAGAACCTTCGAACTCACACCCTTTTCAATATGTTGCTTTCAAAACTCAATTTTTGTTTTGAAAATTATATAATTTGTTGTTTCTATCTATCTCACTTCCTTCGTACATGGGATCAATATATATAGAGAGATGAAATAGATGTTGTGTGGTTAAAAGATTTAGGGTGAAAGCCATAAGGAATCATAGCGAAAGAAATCAAAATGGACAAATCAAAACGTAAAAATCACAACGGAACAAAAATTATGTATAAAGACCTGATCTTCTTCTATATTCAGAGAAGGAATCCCAATTATTTAAAGTGAGAAACTTTTCTCACGTTTCAAATTTTAGTGGAGGAGGATGCTCCTTATCAAATAATAAGGTTAATAACAATTTACATTGCATATTTAATGTTTGTATTAAAACAAAATATAAATATATTTAAATAAAAACATATTTACTCCAATGATCCCCCACTTGTTTTTGTTTTAAACCATAAATCAAGTAACATATTATAATGCTATGCATAAGTAAAGGTGTTTCTCAACTTGAACCTGTACATAGTGTTAGTGATCCAGATTATACTAGAGTAACTTATAGTTTTGAATTCTATCTCTGGCAACACCATGCATACAACTTTATTAAGGTCAAGTTCAAAAAGCCAGCACATTACTGCCATGTGCTTATATCCCAGTATAGTGAACACTTTAGAAACTTGTCCAAGATTTCATAGGAAGCGGCCTCACTTCCACATTCACATAGGTAAGACTATCAAGGAAATTCCTGTAGTTAGATATCCCACTCAACATAGAGTATAGACCTTACTAAGAGAAAAAAGAATCTCAACCTAAAACGCTTCAGGATATCATGCTTCTTAGGGATAGACATGGAATAATATTCCAAATTAAAATTAGCAAGACTTCACTCACTTGTGACTTGTTATTACCCTTTGAACCTATTTCTTGGGATCACTAGTCTATAGGTTGGGTTGCTATCACAAATGACTCAATTTTCTAAGGGCATTAGTCCCATCCCTTTCGAGGTTTTCCAAACCTTTTCTCGTGCTAGTCATTTCGTCAAATAATCAACCAATTTTTCTTCAGACCATATATGATCCACTCTTACAGCTCCATTACAGAGATAATCTCTTACAGTGTTGTGCTTACGACGTATTTGTCGCCTTTTCCCTTTATAATAATGGTTTTTCACTTTAACTATTGCCATTGTGCTATCACAATGGATAAAAACTGCTAGAATCGGTTTCTCCAATAAATGGGTATCTCACAGTAGGTTTCTTAACCATTCTGCTTCTTCGCTTGTCGTAGATAACACTATTAATTCTGACTCCATAGTAGACTGAGCCAAAATAGTCTATTTTTTAGGCTTCCCTGACACAGCCCTGCCACAAATACTAAAAATATATCCATTAGTGGCTTTAGAGTCATCTCAATCAGCGTCGCTGTAACCTTCTAGGACAACGAGAAACTTCTTATAGTGTAATATGAAATTCATTGTCCTTTTAAGGTATCTCAAAATCCTCTCTATAGCATGCCAATGCTCCAAACTAGGTCTACTAGTAAACTTGCATAAAACTCTTACGACATAAGATATATCAGGCCTAGTGCAATCAGTAACATAACGAAGGACTGTCACATATGTTCTTGAACACTTTTACACTAGTATCATAAGGAGCACATGCTGGTTTACAATTGAAATAATTAAACTTTCTTAAAAAAAATTCTATGTAGTGAAATTGATCTAAAGAAAACCCATGTTCGGACCTAGTTATTTTCAAACCAAGTATTACACTAGCTTCACCCAAGTCTTTCATATCAAAATTAGCACATAACAAAGATTTGACATTATTCACAACATGAATATTGGAACCAAAAATAAGCAAATCATCCACATATAGGCATAGTATAGTGTACATATTACTTTCGGACTTATAATAGATGCAATTGTCACTTTCATTTATTTTAAAACCATAACCAACCTATCAAATTTTACATGCCATTGTTTAGGAGTCTGTTTCAATCCATAAAGAGACTTATCTAACTTGCAAACTTTATTTTCTTGTCCTGGAATGATAAAACCCTCTAGTTGATCCATATATATTTCTTCCTCTAATTCACCATTTAAGAAAGTTGTTTTAACATCCATTTGGGGCACAACAAGATCATGAATAGAAGCTAAAGCAAACAATAAACGAATAGATGTAATTATAGTCATAGGTGAATAAGTATCAAAGAAATCAATATTTTCTCTTTGCTTATAGCCTTTGGCAACAAGCCGGGCTTTAAATTTTTCAACAGAACCATCAGGTTTTAATTTCTTTTTAAGAATCCATTTGCAACCTATTGTTTTGCTACTAGGTGGAAGATCCACCAAGTGCCAAGTTTGAAAAGTTAAAGCTTCTTGAATTGTGTTAGGATCTTCTTGTAAGTTATATACATGAAAATCAGGCCCAAAATCATTAGTTATTCGAACTCTTTTACTTTCCTAGGTTCTAATGTAGTTTCACTATGTTCTACAATAGTAGGTTCATAAATTCTAGAAGAATTAGAACCCCAACTATTTTGAAGATTAAAAGGAAATTTATTCTCATAAAAATCAACATCAAGTGACTCAATTATGAAATGGTTTTCAAATTATAAAATCTATATGCTTTGCTATTACATGCATAACCAATAAAAACACATTCATATGCTCTACTAGCCAATTTCGATCTTTTTGGATTAGGTTTATGAACATAAGCTAAACAACCCTAAGTTCTGAAATACAACACATTTGGTTTCTTATTTTTCCAAATTTCATAAGAAGAAATATTCGTTTTTGAGTTAGGAATTCTATTTAACACATAACATACAGTCAACACAATTTCACCCCACCAATAAGAAGCAGCTCCAGAACTAAGTAAAGTAGCAACAATCAATTCACAAAGAGTTCGATTTTTTCTTTCCGCTTTACCATTCATTTCAGGAGAATAAGGAGCAGTAGTTTCATGAATAATTCCATGAAACTTAAACAAAATAACAAATTCAGTGGATTCATATTCTTATCCTCTATCACTAAGAAATCTTTTAATCTTACGATTAAATTGATTTTCAACTTCAGTCAAGAAAGTTTTGAACATGTCAATAGCTTCACTTTTATTTTTCATAAGATAGACAAAACAATAATTTGAACAGTCATCAATAAAGGTAATAAAATAACATTTCTAGTTCTAGTTAACACTCTATCAAATTCGCATATATCGGAATGAATTAAGTCAAGTGGTTCAAATTGTCTATTAACAAATTTATGCGTAGTTCTAGTGATTTTAGCTTGACTACAATATTCACATTTTTCAAAATCATTCAATGATAAGTTGGGTAAAAAGCCTAATTTACTCATGTTCTTAACCAAGCGTTTGTTAACATGACAAAGTCTAGCATGCCAAGTATTAAAAGAAGACAACATGTAAGTAGAAGTAGACATTTTATCAGCATTAACATTCAATTTAAACATTCCATTAGTAGCATATCCCTTTCCCACAAAAACCCTATTTTTAGTGAGAGTATACATATATGCTCCAATGGTTTAAGTGAATCCAGCCTTTTTTAGAACAAAGTTTGAGACAAGATTCTTCCTTATCACCAGAGCGTGCATCACATCTTTCAATATCATGGTTTTTCCAGAGGTGAACTTCAACTCCACCTCTACAGTACCAACAACATCAGTTGAGTGCGAATCACCCAACAACACCTTCATTCCCTTAGTCATAGAATAGGTCTTGAAAAGCGAACGATCATAGCAAACATGGCGAGAAGTGCTAGTGTCCACCCACCACCCATCGGAACCATCAACTAAGTTGATTTCTGATATCATTGCAATCAGTTGCTCTTCAATAAGATTTGCCTGAGAAATAAAGTCTTTCTTATAATGCATCGTAAATTGAATTCATATTAACATTGTTGTAAACTGAAATAGAAAGGAACGAAGTTACCCGAAAAATGTAGAAGCCTTGAGTGATTAATGATTCTTGGGATAAGTCACGGACTAAGTCGCTCTCTTTAAGATGTTTCGTGACTCTGCTCAAAGTGTGTAAGCAGTTCGCAAACACCACGTCATCCTTAGGATAAAACAGCCCAGAAGCTTCTTCTTCTGATGAGTTCTTCCATGCACAATGAAAGAACCTTCGAACTCACACCCTGTTCAATATGTTGCTTTCATAACTTAATTTTTGTTTTGAAAATTATATAAACTGTTGTTTCTATCTATCTCACTTCCTTCGTATAGGGGATCAATATATATAGAGAGATGAAATAGATGTTGTGGGGTTAAAAGATTTAGGGGCTTGAAAACCGTAAGGAATCATAGCGGAAAAAATCAAAACGTAAAAATCACAACTGAACAAAAATTATGTATAAAGACATGATCTTCTTCTCTATTCAGAGAAGGAATCCCAATTATTTAAAGTGAGAAGCTTTTCTCACGTTTCAAATTTTAGTGAAGGAGAATGCTCCTTATCAAATAATAAGGTTAATAACAACTTACATTGTATATTTAATGTTTGTAATAAAACAAAACATAAATATATTTAAAATATTTAAATAAAAACATATTTACACCAACATCTTCTACTCTATTTCTTTTCTAAACTCTTTCCACATAAACACACACACACACACACATAATATATGTGAATTGCATGCATAAGCATATGCAACATTTTGCATGATGTAAAAGAATGGAGTGAATAGATGAGCACAAGTATCATTGAAGCTAATACGTAATGTCCAAGTAAATGCATGCAAATGGTGTCATGCAATAGCAAGACCACTTGCCACCTCCATTGACAGATAGTGCTTAGAATCACCTCATAGTGAATACAAAAAATGTTTATGAACTATGTCATGACACTTACCAATTCCCCTCATGCTAACCTATAAACTTTCTATAAATACAAAGTAACACATATATATAATAAATATAAAAAAGCTCTTTTTAAAGAATAATAGTAAAGATATGTTTTAAAAATACGGGATCTCACAATTATGGAGATTTGTTTTCTCATTCTTGAATCTACATTTTGCATCATTCACGTTCATCATGTTGGTGCCAGAAGTGAAGTGCTCAAGTTTAAGCTGCCATTATTATGAAGACCAATCTAAGATCTTCTTGAAGAAACTCAAGTTGCACAAAGGTACAAGTGCTCATTTAGTCTAGCTTAGCATTTGACTTTGTGTGTGCTTGATTCTCTATATAAACTTGATTTTCTATTAGTGGATGAAGTTCCCCCGGTTTTCTACCCAGTTAAGGGTTTTTTAGGCACATATCCTTGTGTGTGATTAACTTATCCTTAGACCCTAATTGTTGATGCTAACAGTTAAGTAGATGATTGTTCAAATTATGGGTGGATATTATTATAGAGCTTATTTGTGTCTAACATCTAGTATCTACATTGTTTGTACATGCTTGACTAGGATCTTGTGACTAGTCAAGTTCATATATGTTATCTAAATGTTTATATTGTTACTAGTGTGTGTGTGTGTGTTTTTTTTTTTCTCGATATTATGGTGTGGTCATGAGTTAAAATAGGAACCATATTGTCCATCATTATATCTTATTGCAGATGATTCTGCCTGGTACCATTTAAAATACCTTCACATGGAGAAGAATAAAGTGTAAATGTACCTAAAAAATAATACCTGACAACTCAAAAGATAAGTAGGTGGCTATTCAAAAGATACGTAGGAGCTCCTAATCAAAACTCTGCATTTTCGATTTACAGAACTTCATGTCCATGATCAAGTCCTTTCATATTATGAATCACTCTATAAATGTCATCCCTGCAAAAAAAATCAATTAATTCTAACATTATTTAGTCATTGAACAGATGGACGGAAATGATAAAAGTATCACGAATTATCTATCTATTTGCTACAGTTGATTGACTAAATGACCTTAGTTTTAATTTTTTTTTTTTTTTTTTTTTTTTTTTTTTTTTTTTTTTGCATAGATGATCTTACAGAGTGATTATTTCTATGAAAGGTTTTGAATATAATAAAAAAAAATTGTGAATCGAACACAAAGAATTTTAGGTGGGAATTTCTACTCTTACCCAATCTCGACAAATTCCAGAGCCGCTGTCCCTAGCACTACTATGAAACCAATTATTAGTGGCGTATTGAAAACTGACAAAAAACATATATTACTGTCGAATTTTAAGCAAAATCCGACAGAAAATGGATGCAGTGGTGGATATAATAAGCGACAGATTTGCCTGCATCAGGAAATGAATTTTCTGACAGAAAATACTCTAACATCGACATAAATTGTGTCGGATATAACCGACAGAGAATATATTAATAATAAATAAGCGCATTTCTGTCGGCTAAAACTGACAGAAAATACTGAAACCAACAGAAATTTTGTCCGATATAACCGACATGAATGAATTAATAATGAATAAATAAAATCATTTCCTGTCAGATAAAACCGACAGAAAAAATATGAATAATAAAATATATATATATATATATATATATAAATCACTTTCTGCATTTTCCATATCCCCCGCATTCACCATCCGAAACCTCGCCGGAGCTCGATCTCGAAAACCTCAGGGCCTTTAAAGTCTTAGGCAAGGGAGCAATGGGCACCGTTTTCCATAGTTCCCTATATGAGAGACAGAGAGAGAGAGAGAGAGATCACAATCGCCATGTCCTTCAAAGCACTATCCACTCTGTCCCCAGAATTAATGGCTGCCCAAAACAGCGGGATTGCTTTCTCCAGATCCTTCTCCACCAGCTATTCAAATTTTGAAACCCATCAATCAAATAATGAATTAAAAAAATACCATAAATCAAACCCAGAAAAATTCAAGTTCTGAGAACCAAATTTTGAAAGGACCTAGAAGATTTATTTACCTGAACATTATTGGCTCTGACATAAGGACTGTCGCCTACCAAGACTTTGTGAGTCACATGAAACATCTCCGTCCCGACAGAGCGAGTCCTCGAAACTCCGAGAGGCTTGGCCGGAGAGGAAGGAGCAGACTTCATGGGTTTGAAACCAGGCGAAGCATTCCACATATCCTGCAACATCTTTGAAAATTATGAATGGTGTTACCTTCTTCTTGTCAGACAACGGTAAGAATTGCAGTCATCGGAGCGCTTCGCCATATTTGAGATAGCTAAAGCTAGGGTCTATGAACTTTGGTTGCAAGTGTTTCAAACTAGAAGTAAATGAGGAGAGAAGAGAAGGAGAAGAAAATGAGGACAGGAGAAAAGGGAAGGGAGAAGCACCGGCACAAGGAAGATAGATGGGTTTTATTTTGGAAAATTTTCATTCCTGTCGATTAAAATCGACAGAAACATTTTTAAAAAATAAAAAATGACATAAAATTTCATTACTGTTGGTTATAACTGTCACAGCCCGTCCCGAGATTCTATTCTCGAGGTTGTGAAACGACGAAACTGCCCTGGCGGTTACTAAGGTATGGGTGTGACATATTACGAATAATATATATTCTTCCCTAAGTTTTGGAAAAATTGGAATTTGATTAAAGGATATGTGTATATTTGTGTGGTTAGGGAATTAAAGAGTGGAATTGTTTTGGGGGACCACACACACACACACGGGACACCCTGTCCCTTTCCCCGTGCCCTCTATCTCTCTTCCCTTCTCAGTTCTTCCTCTCTCCCTCTCGACTCGTACGAACGAGGCACCAAAACCCTCAAACCTTCACGGATCGACGTCAAAAAGGTAAGTTTGTGAATCCTTGCAAGCTTGTGAGTTCATTGATGCAATTTTTAGAACTTGGAATCCTCGATATCACGTGAAATCCGAAACCCATTTTGAGATCATTGTTCATGCACACGTGAATTGTTGGATTTCAGGAAATTCTAAACTTATAGTGAGCTTAGTGAGGTCCTAAGGAAGCTTGGAGTGCTTAGTTTGAAGGTTTTGGATGTCGGGATCATTGAGTTCAAAGTTGGCTGGTTTTCTTGGAATTTTTCCGGTGAGATTTTGTTATTTTTAGAGCCTTAAATTAGTCTAACGTGATTCTGCATGTTGAGGGCTTCAAATTGATATAAAATACGAAGAAATTGGTTGAGGAATGATGGAGAACAAGGAGATTGAAAAATCTCCAGTTTTCCGGCCACCGGAAAAACCAGTCCGGCGAGCCCAAGGTAGGAGACGCGCATGGGGGCGTGTGGACCCGTGCCTGTCCAGGCGCGTGGGGACGCGTGACAAGCCTAAAATTGTTTTCTAAAAATATGTTGACGTTCGTGACGTCGAGTAGGTCACTGTGGTATATTCATATACCCAAAATGAGCACCGTATGAGAAGTTATTTCGAATTGTCGGTTATGTGCTTTAATTAACATTTTTATAGTTGTTTCGCATATAGGTGACACCTATCCCGAAGACGAGCGCATCCAGGGACGTCATGAGGGTTACGACCCATCGACTTACCAGTGTGTGGGCAGTTGTTTTCTATTTATACCTATATACTATTGATTTTCCCAGAAATTGAATTTATATGAAAGTATGTTTTAAAATGCCATGCATGCATATTGTGAATTATATGAATTGATATTTGATGCATATATGTATGTGAATTGGTGCTGTGGACGCACATGTGAGTTTTATGTTATTCATGTGAATTATTGATGATGTGAATTGTGTTAAGAGCTCATGACCTGCACCCCTGGTGTTAGTGCTTATAGTATTCACTGCACCGCACACTCACCTTGGATCCAAATAGGTGCATGTCGTACAGACCATGAGAGGGTTCCGACATGCTACTCGTACAGATCACTAAAGGTGGTTCCGACTGGTAGGTGACCTTAGATTATGCACGCAGATGATTGATGAGAGAAACACTAGAGCGTATTATTTCACCATTCTTGTCGTATAGACTACTTCAGGTAGTTCCGACTTATGTGCAGAGTAGTGCCGTACAGGTCACCGTGGTGACTCTGGCTGGATTAGATATTGACCTATAGAATTAACCATACAGGACCAACTGCAGGGTCTCCGGTTTATTCATTATGTCACCTGTTATATTGATGCTTCCATATTCTGTCATTGACATTATTGCATGGCATACCTGCTAGATTTTGGTAAAGATTAATGTTTTGAGAGATTTGAACAAATATTATGCTATTATGTTAATTTCTGGGAAAGTATACAGGTTTTACAGTGAGGGGTTAGAAATGTTTTAAATGAAATGTTTTGGAAAACTTTGGTTTTACTGACCCACTCAATTTTGTTTTGCGCCTCTCAAGGTTCTAGTTAGCAGTTGGTGGCTCACGAGGTTTTCTTCGGCGTTCTAACAGACTTCCTGCATGTATGACTCATCTGCGGGTGTTGTAATTTAATTATAGTCCTACTTGACAGCACCTAGTATTTATGCTCTGAAATTGTGTACTGCACACTTAAACTCACTCTAGCATGCTAGTTGGATATTATTGTTAGTAGTTGGTTTTTTATTCCTTCGTATTTCTCATATCTTTTGCTTCCGCATCGCACTTTTGGCTATGTCACGCTCACGTGACGGCCAACACGCCTTGATTCTAGGATTGGGGCGTGTCAATAACCGACAAAAACAAAATGGCGGCAAATCTCCCCCCAAAATTCCCTCTGAAAATTTTAAATTTTCCCCCAAAATTTTGTTACAATTTTAAAAAATAAAATAATAATGGTTTGGTTTAATAAATAAATAATATGTATTTAAATAGAATATGTTTTTAAAAATTAAATAAATAATTGTTTGGTTTAATAGATAATTTTTACACTTTTGGTTTAATAGATAATAATCCATGTAAAATATGCAATAAAGAAACAAAAAGAGAATTGTACAATGAAAATGTCATCACACAAACTAAATATTATCTAATCAAAACTTGAAAAATATAAATAAAAATTTAGCACAAATTACTTTTCCCACTTCAAAATTTAGGCAAATTTAACGGAGATATGCATTCTACGAAACTAGTTTCCATGATCTAACCGTCAAACATGTTTGTAGATACTACAAGATCTCATACATAAAAAATCATAAAAAAAAATATTCAGATATTACGTAACGGAACAAAAGTTTTCCACGGTTATAAACGAAAATTCAAAATTTAACGGTTATTTTAGTTTCGATTTTAATGATTTTTTACAACTACACTCCTCGACCCTATAAGAATGTAATGAATAAATTTGATCTTCAATTTAAAATATTTACACTAGTGGATACCACAAATGGAACTATAACATTAACTCTAAGTGTTTGTTTAATCTACCGTTTTGATGCAATACGCATTCTACGAAGCGTTTTTTGACGATCCAATCGTCATATTTATTTGTACACACTCCGAGATCGCATACATAAAAAATCACAAAAAGCAAACATTAAGAGATTAGGTAACAAAACAAAAGTTTTCAACGGTTATAAACGAAAAATCAAAATTTAACGGTTACTTTAGCTCCAATTTTGATGATTTTTTACAGCTACACTTCTCGACCCTATAAGAATGCATGGAACGAATTCGATCTTCAATTTAAAATATTTACACTAGTGGATACCACAAAATCTTATTTTATACTTAATGGAAGTATAACATTAACTCTAAGTGTTTGTTTAATCTATCGTTTTGATGCAATACGCATTCTACGAAGCGTTTTTCAACGATCCAACCGTCAAACTTATTTGTACACACTCTGAGATTGCATTCGTAAAAAATCGTAAAAAAAAAACATTCAGAGATTACATAACGGAACAAAAGTTTTTTACGGTTATAAACGAAAATTCACAATTTAACGGTTATTTTAGCTCTGATTTTAATGATTTTTTATTGCTACACTCCTCGTCCCTATAAGAATGCAATGAATAAATTTGATCTTCAATTTAAATTATTTACACTAGTGGATACCACAAAATCTTATTTTATACTTAATGAAAGTATAACATTAACTCTTAAGTGTTTATTTAATCTACCGTTTTGACATGATACACATTCTATGAAACTTTTTTCAATGATTTAATTGTCAAACTTGTTTGTACACACGTCGAGATCACATATGTAAAAAATACAAAAACCAAACATTCAAAGATTAGGTAACAAAACAAAAGTTGTCGACGATTATAAACGAAAAATCACAATTTAACGGTTATTTTAGCTCCGATTTTGATGATTTTTTACAGCTACACTCCTCGACCCTATAAGAATGCATTTAACAAATTCAATCTTCAATTTAAAATATTTACACTAGTGGATACCACAAAATCTTATTTTATACTTGATGGGGAATTATAACATTAACTCTTAAGTGTTGGTTTAATCTACTGTTTTGATACGATACGCATTCTACAAAACGTTCTTCAACGATCCAACCGCCAAACTTGTTTGTACACACTCCAAGATCGTATACGTAAAAAATCGCAAAAAACAAACATTCAGAGATTAGGTAACGAAACAAAAGTTTTCGATGGTTATAAATGAAAAATCACAATTTAACAGTTATTTTAGCTTCGATTTTGATGATTTTTTGCAACTACACTCATCGATCCTATAAGAATGCAATGAATGAATTCGATCTTCAATTTAAAATATTTACACTAGTGGATAAATCTTATTTTATACTTAATGGAATTATAACATTAACTCTTAAGTGTTTGTTAAATCTATCAATTTGATAGGATATGCATTCTACGAAACTAGTTTCAACGATCCAACCGTCAAATATGTTTGTATATACTCCGAGATAGCATGTGTAAAAAATCGCAAAAAAAATAATATTTAAAACATGTGTTTATTTATTTTTAATAAATATAACATTTTAAAATAATAAAATCAGACATGATAGAATACACCAGATGTTCATGTGTGTTTATGTGCCAGACAATGTGCATTGTGACGCATTGAAAAAAAATGTTTGAATTTCTTTGTATCTTGTTGCTTACCTGTGAGGGAGCACAATCCTTATTACAAAAATGATAGAGATTCAGATTGTGGTCTGTTGTTATTATTTTGTCAGAAAATTTATGGCTTGTGGGAATTGGATTCATTAGACTTTAGGGTCATGAGTGAAAAAAAAAATTATTTAAAATATGTGTTTGTTTATTTATTTATAATCAATATAACATTTTAAAATAATAAAATTTTCATTTCTGTCGGTTATAACCGTCATAATACTAAAATAATAACCGCCAGAAAGTAAAATAATAAAATAGTCAATTTATGTCGGTTATAACCGCCATCATTAACTTAGAAGCCGCCAGAATCTATCAAAAATATTTTTAAAAAAAAAAATTCAAAAATACTATCGGATATAACTGCCAGTATTTTTAATATATTTGCCACTAAATATCCGTTAGGAATTTATGTCGGATATAACCGACATGATTTTTCTAATATCCGCCGCTAATTAAATTATGTGTCGGATATAATTTATCCTACACGATTTTTCTAATATCCGTCACCATCATCCTCCACCTAAAGCTAATATTGTAGTAGTGTAGCTATGGCTTAGGGCAGTGGCAGTCCCTTCCTCCTGCCCTTTGTCTCCCTTTTTCTTTCCTAATTTTACTTTTTCCCCTGCTCCCCACCCCGATTTGGCTTGTACTTCACACCAAAACAACGTTCGTCATCCTCAACCATCTCCACTTCAATCTGCAGTTACTGTTGATTGCGATTTGTTGCGGCTCATCGGGAGAGTGTGTAGAGCTTCAGTGTTCTCACCGGGTCGAGTGTTTACAACACCACCACTTTCTCTCTGGCTGCTGCCTTTGTTGGCAGCGTTGCTCAGGTATAGCCACGGGCTTCTTCCATTTGTGATTGGTTTTTTCCTTTGTGGCTACGGTTGAAAAGTTGCTTGTGGTTGGTTGATGCAATTGGACTTTGTGGCTACGGTTGAAAAGTTGCTTGTGGTTGGTTGATGCAATTGGAGAGGCAATCGTCGATTGGAGGTGTGAAAGTTTGCAGATCGTGTTGGTTCACTGTAGCAAAGGTGGTGGAAGCAGAAGACTAGGGTTTCTTTTGCTAGTTTCTGGTTTGGGCCTGAATTCTTTTCTCAGCTCTTTTTTGTTTAACTTTGTTGCTCCAATTTTGCTTGTACTTATTTGACCTTGGACCTTTGTTGTGTAAACTTGGGTTGTTGGTAATGGAAACGTTTACCTTGAAGAGTCAAGCATTGTTGGTACATGAAATTATGGAATATTTTGTGCAACTACATCTTAGTCTTGTTCGATCGTATGTTTGTCCTCGTACGTACACTTTGGAGACTCTCTTTGTGTTCTTGCCTTCATGGCCCACCAGATTAGCTTTTTCCACATCTTCTAGATTTTCTGTTTTTCAACAATTGGATGGGTTGGTAGATCAGTTGGAACCAAATGAACAATTTCAACTTGTGGTTATTTGAGTGCAAGCGACATCTGTTTTAATCTGAACAAATCTACAATATTCTAAGTTCTTGGGGACAAGTGCTGTCCACCTAAAATATGTATGAAATCTGCTAGGAAAGCTTCGGAAAAAGCTTCTCTAGCTAGCATCAATTTCAGAATCTATATAGAGAGGTTCTGTTGTCACATACTCGCTTTGAACAGTAGCATCAAAGTAAAAGATAATCTAGTTCTACCAAACTACATTTCTACTTTTTGATGAAACACAAAATAAAAAGCTTTCTGCAACCTTTGCTTTCCCTTGATTTCTTTTGTTTTAGACATACCTTAGTGGAGCTGGAATGCAAAAATAGGCACCGACGGCAATTCACATGTGAAAACTCGGAAATTAAATTTAAAAACTCAAGAAAATAGTTTTTACTTTTAGATTTTTATTTTTTATTTTTTAAAATTTGAAAGCAAAAATTATCTTTTAAATGATTTTTCAGTTTTTTATTTTTTATTTTTTAAAGAGAACAAAATGAAAAATTGAAAAGAAATTTTCATCAAACGATAATAACATTCTTTTTTGATTTGAATACTAATTCTCCAACTAGTCCAATGGCGTGCATTGCATGCAAACATACACAAAGTCACATATGAACGAAGAATTAAATATTAAAAAGTCTTATTAATCAAGGAATTAGATGACTATTAGCACCATTTAACACACTAAAGTCTCATTTGTTGACTTTGAAAACTTTACTAAGTTGACGTCGTCCCTATCATATTAATATTCAACTCAGTATTATGGGCAATATTTCTTCATACGAAACCCAGTGCTGCTCCAGGATTTACGTCATTTGCAAGCCACACAGTCCAACTATATTAGGGGTTTGAAGATAAAAGGCGATCCAATATTCTAGCTTTCCAAGTTCCCACCATTTTCTGCCAATTAAAAGTTTGACAAAATAAAAGAAAATACATTTTTGTTTTTTTGTTTTTTATTTTTTGAAAAGAAGTACGATATTCATTGCAAACAAATTGAACACGTACAAACTGAGGATAGTGTGCATTATGGGCCTCGATAAAACTTTGTCGAGGCTTTCAACCTGGTCGAAGGGAAAAGAGTGTCCTACACGACAAGAGAACCTATCCTCAAATGACAATACATCAAAATTACAAGCTTTCTTCGAATAAAACATCCCTAACCAAGTCAGGGGGATCTTCAAACCATAAAAACGACTGATTACTACCCACGCCCATTCGAGCAAGATGATGTGCCGCAAAATTACCACTCATTTGCACATGGTTCAGCTGAGGAAATGACTAAAGTAAATAACGAAGATCGTTTATTATAGGGCCCAACAAAGAGCAATCATCATCCTATCCCTTCATGGCAGCTAATGCCAAACTCGAGTCACCTTCAAAAATTATACCTGCACCGCTTGGGTAGAAATCCTGTGCCAATACTAGAGCTTAACGAGCAGCAAGCAACTCCACATGGAATGCCGAGCTTATCCCATCACTTGAACCTACTGCTGCTCCTATGAAATCTCCCCCATGATCACGCAGCACCACATCAAAACCACCCCTCAACTATTGTTTAATCCATGCTCCATCAAAGTTACACTTCACCTAGCCAAGCTCAGGCCTACTCTATCTCTGGGTAGGATGGTTGGCTTTCTTCAAACCCGACTTGTGCCACTTTTGATACTCCTGCAACCAACTCTCCGATTGGACCAACTTCTGTGGTGACATCCTATCCCCATTGCAAATGACATCATTCATGTTCTTCCACAACATCCAGAAGATCATCAAACATATCTCATACATTGAGGATGAAAAATAAAGAGCAATGGTTAATAACCATTGCATGAACTGATGGCCACTGCCATCCTCAAATCTAAGCCTCAGGCCACCAAACCAAGCAGCCTTCGCCAAGCTGCACTACCTCAACACATGTTCTGTTGACTCCCTAAATGAACCACAAAGCGCACAAAAATTATCCACAATCACTCTCCATTTAATAAGGTTCGATTTTGTGGGTAGGGCCTCCATAGAAGCCCTCCAAACACAAATCTTAACCTTGCCTGGTACACAGGCATTCCACAACTTCCTTCACAGCTTATCTCGTCTATCATCAGAAATTGAAGTAGAGACTCTCACACCAACCCCTATAGCAGAGATTATTGCCCTAGCTAAATGGCAGGCACTTATCACAGAAAACTTCCCATGCCTTTCATAATGTCAAATTCTGCGATATGGTACTATTCATAAGCTTAATGGAAGACATACGATTTGCTCCACCTCTTCCAAAAAGAACAAATCTTGAAGCAACCCAATATTCCATTGCCTCAATTCTGCAACTATGAGCTTATCCACTATGGCCCCAGCATCCCAGTTCTCCGGCATCAAACTCAACATTATAAAATATGATTCCCTCGGCAACCAATTATGTTGCCAAATTTTAATACTCTTCCCATCTCCCATCGAGACCCTTTGTTAATCACTGGCCTCGCAGCCGCAATACTCCTCCATACATACGAACCATTAACATTAGCCTAGGCATTAAGAAAATCTGTGTTTGGGAAATGACGTGCTTTGAAGGCACATTATGCGAGGGAATCTGGTTGCTGAACAAACCTTCATGCTTGTTTCACCAATATGGCAAGATTAAAAGTGTAGAAATCTCTAAACCCCAAGCCCCTTTCAAACTTAGGCTTACACAATTGTTGCCAATTTAGCCAATGAATTTTTCGCTTACCAGGATCGCCACTCCACCAAAACCTTGAAACCATCACATTTAATTCTTCACAGAAAGACTTGGGAAACAAAAAACAATTCATGGAATACATAGGTAGCGCTTGAGCCACAATCTTCACTAACATCTTTTTGCCCAACTCAACAAGCCACCCCGCCAACTCTGTAAGTTTTTTCCACAACCGATCCTTGACATACGAGAAAATGTCCTTTTTTTGACCTTCTAATTAGAACCGATAAACCCAAGTATCTATCATGAGATTCCACTCTTTTCATTCCTAAGCAATCGGCAAGAAGTTGCTTATCAAAAGTGGATAGATTATTGCTAAAAGAAACATAGCTCTTCTCAAAATTCACCGCTTAACCCGATGTTAATTCATACATCTGCAGAACATGTTTGATACTCTGATATTCCTGTAAAGTACCCCTAGCGAACAAAAAACCATCGACCACAAAAAAAAAAGATGATGAATACTTGAAGCTTGTCGACACACCTTGATACCCTGAAGAACACCTTCAGCTTTCGCCTTCATAAGGAGAGCTAATAAGCCTTTGGCACACATGACAAATAAATAAGGGGAAATTGGATCCCCTTGTTAAACTCTCCTTCCAGGTTGCACATATCCAACTGGCTCACCATTTAACTTGAAGGAATAGGTCACTGTGGAGACACACAACATTATCGTATGGATCCAACTTTGAGAGAAACCCATGCGCCTCATGATAGCCTCCAAGAATTTCCACTTTAGTCTATCATAAGTGTTGATGCACAAAATCAGTGGGGACTTTGGTACAACAGAAAATGTTAAGTTTGTGACCTTCGATAGATTGCTCCGGTCACTAGTGTGGATAAGTATGTAAATGGATAGAGACAGAGAAGCAAACACAAGATGTACGTGGTTCACCTAGATTGGCTACGTCCACAGAGTAGAGGAGTTCTCATTAATTGTGAAGGGTTTACACAAGTACATAGGTTCAAGCTCTCCTTTAGTAAGTACAAGTGAATGATTTAGTACAAATGACATTAGGAAATATTGTGGGAGAATGATCTCCTTTTATAGAAGAGAGTTTCTAGCTTTGTTTTGACATTGAGATGTGTCGTGTTGTGATTAGCTTCTGATGTTGACATGTGTCGCGCTATGATTGGCTTCTGATGTCGACACGTGTCGCGCTATGATTGGCCTCCTGGTTGGAGGGAAACTCTTCTAGGTCTTTGACGGTATAACGTTGATCGGTGCTCAGTAGTTTCGGGATTGGTCAAGTATGGTACAAATAGTGCTCCCCTAAGTTCCCGAGTGAGGGAAGTTCCTTGGTTGGGGACTTGCAAGATCCAAGCCGCTGAGTAATCACGAAACTTCTAAGTACCGAAGTGTGGTATCGTCTTCACTTGCCTTATCTGTCTCATAGATAGATGTGGCATCTTCTATGGAAGTACTTTTCCTCCATCTAGGGGTGGTATCTTTAACCGGTGGAGATGCATAAGGTAATGTATCAATTTGACTTGAAGCTTACTTGTAGTTTCAGGCTTGGTCAAACGCGATACAAACCATGTAGTAGGAGTCCCCCAAGTCGCCGAGTTAGGAGATTTGCCGAAAGAGGGACATACAACGTAAGCAATCAGAGTTCCAAGCAATCAGTCCCAGATCAGAAGTTTGATTTCGGGTTCTAGCTGATTGTTCTCATTCTCCCTATCTTGTAGGCATCAAGAAGGATAAAGAGAAGAAAAGGGAGAAGAGATGATATGAGATACTTTTGCTTTTGAAGAAGTAACTTTCCATAGGCTTATTCTTGAACCGAGCTGGAGGGTTTTCTGGTTTCCTCCAGAATATAAGGCCGACTCAAGAATTTGAGGGTCAAAACAAGTCCATCAAATCTAGAGTACGTTCGACCCTGATGATATGGGATACTTTTGCTGTTGACAAAGTAGTGGATGTATCGGCACGTGTTCTGTTACGCTTATCTCCACATGCTTCCTTGTATCATTCTCACTTACCCTATCTATTCCTCAGGCAGATGTGGTATCTTCTCTGGAAGCATAAGATGTTGAAAATGAGTACTCAAGAGCAATGCTAGGTAAGTAATCAGGCAAAGGGTTCCAGGCAGTCAGTTCCTAACTGGAAGCTTGATTCTAAGTGCTGACTGATTGCTCTATTTGTCCTTGTCTTGCAGGTAAGAACAAGGCCAAAGGAAAAGACAGGGAAAAAGCATGATATGGGATACTTTTGCTTTTAACCCTGATGATATGAGATACTCTTGCTCTGGTGTGGCTTGTTTGAAGAAGTATTATCGGGGGGAAAAGAAGTTGAGTATTTCGAGAGACTCTGCTGAGAGTGCCCTCTTGGATGTGAAGAAAAGTTGAGCATTTTTTTTTATTTGCAGGTCTGCCTGGTTGTGGAGGATGAAGGTCGACATATATATGAATTGTCTCAACAACGAGTGGTAACGCTGTTCCTTTACCCGTCTCGGTCATAGCAATGTACTGGGAGCTGCAAGATTCACGTGTTTTAACTTTGTCAGAGCACTTTGAAAAAGTGGTCTGTGGTATCTAGAAAGCTGATGTTGCGTGTGAAAATTGCAGACAAGCTTTATCCAAGGAAATCTGGCTCTCGAAGTTCGGATAGCGGTGTCTCTTTGATTTTCGAACAAGTAATCTTGTCGGGGATCTGGCTCTCGAGATTCAGAGAACGGTGCCTCTTCGATTTTTGAGAAAGCAATCCTGTTGGGAGTTTGACTCTTAAGATTCGGAGAGCAGTGTCTCTTCAATTTTTGAAAAAGTAATCATGTTGGGAGTCTGGCTCTCTAGATTCGGAGGGTGGTGCCTCTTCGATTTTTAAGCACGTAATCCTGTTAGGAGTCTGGCTCTTGAGATTCGAAGAGCGGTGTTTCTTCGATTTTTGAGCAAACAATCTTGTTGGGAGTGTTTTCTCGAATGTGAGTAAAGGTTGGGCATTTTTGCTAGTCTGTCTTGCCACGGAGCACGAAGGTTGACACACATAGGGACTTTCTAGTTATCAATCAGTGGTACTATTCCTTTACCCTTATGGGTAATAGTAGGGTAGCTGGACCATCAAAATTTATGTGTCTAAACTTTGTCAGAGATCTTTGACAAAGTTATCTGTGGTACTTGAGGAGCTGATGTTGCGTGTAGAAAGTGGTGCCTTTTCGGAATCCAGAGAGTGGTGCCTCTTTGATTTTTGAACCAACGGCCCTGTTGCCCTTTCTTTTATAAGGGCACCAATTGTGTGCAAAAAGTACATTCAGAGAGTTATTGTTTGTAGGAATTTTCCCCTTACTTAAGAGATTTATTGCACCTCATTTCTCCTTCATCATTTTTGAGAATGTCTGGCCCATCCGACCGTCGTTTTGACTTGAACTTTGGTAAAGAGGCAGCCATGCCTTCTCAAGACAACATATGGCGCCCATCTTTCTTATCCCATACGTGTCTTTTTACCGTTGGGGACTTTGTGATGAAGAATGATATGACCGCTGCAGTGGTGGCCAGGAACCTTCTCACTTCCAAAGATAACAGACTACTTTGCAAACGGTCTGATGAGTTGGCTGTTAAGGATTCTCTGGCTCTCAGTGTTCAATGTGCAGGTTCTGTGTTTAAGGCCATCTCCAACCGATGGCTGGCTAGAGGGCTCGTTTTAGCCCTCTGGCCCTCCAAGATTCCCCAAGATATTAATATTTTAATGAACAGTACAACGCCATATTTACCTCTATCTCCAACCGAGGGCCAGAGGGCTCGTTTTAGCCATTTCACAAAAAATCGTCTCCAACCGAGGACCAAATGGCCATATGGCCAAACATAATTTATTATTTAAAAACTACAACTTAAATTCAAATCAAACAGCTAAGTGACGTCAGCTAGCCATTGGATTTGAATTTTTTTTTTGCTATAAATAGGGTGGATATTGGGATATAATTCACACAACTTTGAATTCAATCTATTTAATTTGAATCTTTTTCAATGCAATCTCTGTCAATTCAAGTTTGCAATGAATTCCAACTTTGGATCCTCTTCGGATTCCGATTGGGGGTCCTTATCCAATTCCAAAAGAGAAGCAAAATGGGCGCAAATGAGACGAGAAGATGAGGAGTCTGATGAAGAAGTTCAAGTAAGGCGCAACAAACAAAACATAGCAGTAGCCATAGCTGCGGCCATGGTGTGTCAGCCAATTGAGGAATAACCTTAATGGGGTGGCTCTATTGCTGGTTGCTCTTACAAACCACCAAACAGAGCAATGATACATGCCAATCTGATGAACAACTACTTTGACCCCAACTCGGTGTACATAAAAGAGGATCAGACGTCGCTTCCAGATGAGGCGTCATGTTTTCGAGCGTTTACTTTGTGATGTCCAGCAGGTCAATTTGTACTTTTGACAGAAGTGGGACAGAGCAGGCCGCCCTAGTTTCTCACCTCATCAGAAGGTTATTGTTGAACTCCGAATGATGGCCTATGGCTCCCCAGCTGATTCGATTGATGAAACCTATGGTATGTCTGAGTCTACATGCCTTGATACTATTCAAGAATTTTGTGACACATATGTTCAGCTTTACAAAAACGAGTACTTCCGTGAGCCAAATCAAGAAGATCTGAATCGGCTCCTTCGCAAAGCTGAAGACCGTGGGTTTCCGAGCATGATAGGGTCATTAGACTGCATGCATTGGGATTGGAAGAACTGTCCCACTGAATGGCAATGAGGCTTTAGCGAAAGGTCGACAAAGCCAACTGTTGTGTTAGAGGCGATTGCCTCATATTACATATGGATCTGGCATGCTTTCTTTGGAGTCCCTGGATCCCAAAATGACATTACAGTTCTTGGGCGTTCACCCCTCTGCAATGACTTGACGGAAGGTAAAGCACCTTAACTTGACTACTACATCAACGGTTGTCAATACATTATGGGGTATTACTTGGCAGATGGCATCTACCCAAAGTGGGCGACACTTGGCCAAGCAATTCCAAACCCTAGGAATGACGCGGAAAAGTTGTTTACCTTACACCAAAAGGCATATCGGAAAGGTGTTGAGAGAGCTTTTGGTATTCTACAAGCACGGTGGAAGATCATCAGTGAACCGGCAAGAGGGTGGAGTCGAGAAAATTTGGACTCCATCATGATGTCTTGCATCATATTACACAATATGATAGTGGAGGATGAGCGAGATGGGTATATTGATGGAGAGTATGATGACGACCAAGAAGATCCAAATAGGTCAAGAAGGGCTCGTGCAAAAATATATGATGAGCCTAATTTGCCTTTCAATCCAAGAACTGGTAGTATCTTTATAGATGAGTACATGAGGCGCTATAGAATGATACGTTCTCGTGCCACAAACAAGTACCTACAACAAGATCTTGTTGCACATCTTTGGGCCCAAAGAAGCATGGAGTAGGCATTTACGTTTTATGTTTTTAAATGTTTTTAAAAATGTTGTTTAAGTTTCATGTTGTATAATTTTTATGTTGGTTAATATTATTTAATGTTGTTTCATATTGTTTAATTTTGTTTCATGTTAATTAATTTAATTTAATGTTGTATAATGGCTTAGGAAGTTATAGGAAAAAAAATAGAATTTAAAAAAAAATATGTAACAAATTTTGTGAAATAGAACTTATAGAAAAAAATGGAATTTAAAAAAAAATATGAAACAAATTTTGTGAAATAGAAGTTATAGGAAAAAAATGGAATTTAAAAAAAATATGAAACAAATTTTGTGAAATATAAGTTATAGGAAAAAAATGAAGGAAATTATTGAAGGAAATTATTGAAAAAATATTGAAGGAAATTATTGAAAAATTGAAACAAATATTATAGATGAAGGAAATATTGGAAAATATATTGAAGGAAATATTGAGAAATATATTGAAGGAAATATTGAAAAATATTGAAGAAGGAAATATTGCAAATGAAGTGAAGAATTGAAAGAACTTCACCATATTTATAGAAGAAAAGAAATGGTTAAATTAAAAAAAAAAAAAAAACCCAAAGGCTAGCGGTTATATTCAAAAAAATTTCAAACTATTAGTGTTGGTTATAACCGACACTAATAGTAAATAAAAAAAAATTTGCCTATGAATACCTATTACTGTCGGTTATAACCGACATTATTAAAAAATCTTTCTTTAGTGCTGTCGGTTATAGCAGCCAGCTCTTTGGCCCTTTGGCCCTTTGAAATTCCTTGGGGCCCTCCCAGATTCCCGAGCCCTCTAGCCTAGCCCTCGGTTGGAGACGGTTTTAGGACTATTTTCGGCCTTCTGGCGCTCTGGACCCTTCGGTTGGAGATGGCCTAATATGGCCCAACGCCTATTTGCTCGAACTCGCCAAGTTGAATCATTGAAGGCTAAAGTGATAAGTCTCAAACAAGAGATCAGAGGGCTCAAGCATGAGAATAAACAGTTGCACAGGCTCGCACATGACTATGCTACAAACATGAAGAGGAAGCTCGACCAGCTGCAGGAATCTGATGGTCAGATTTTACTTGATCATCAGAGGTTTGTGGGTTTGTTCCAAAGGCATTTATTGCCTTCATCTTCTGGGGCTGTACCGCGTAATGAAGCTCCAAATGATCAACCTCAGATGCCTCATCCTTCTAAGGTTCTGCCTAGTACTGAGGCTCCGAATGATCACCCTTCGGTGCCTTCTCTTTCTGGGGCTCTGCCGACTACTGAAACTTCTCCTGAGCAACCTTTGTGAAGGCTCCCTCTTGTTTGTTTATTTTGATTCATGTATATGTACATATTTGTAACTTATCGGAGATATCAATAAATAAGCTTTGCTTTATTTCAACGTATTGTGTTAAATACACTAAAGCATTCTTCACTAAGTTCTTTGAATTTTTCCTTTTGTTGAAGCTTGTATGTTGAAGCTTTATGAGTGAAGCATGTATGTTGAGGTAATGCTCCCTTAATTTCCCGAGTGAGGAAAACTTCTCGGTTGGAGACTTGAAAAAACCCAAGTCACTGAGTGGTCGTGAGACTTCCTAGTATCAATGTGTAGTAGCATATGGTTAGAGTCCCCCAAGTCTCCGGTCGAGAGAGTTAACGAATGAGGTGTCTTGCTAGTAGCCAAGTTTCCAAAGTAATAAAACTTCACCATTTTCCTTTCCAAGTGGTAGCCCAAAACTCTTCCTTCATATATATTTGTTATGAAAGTTATTAGGCCAAAAAAAGAGGAGGCCTAGGCAATTTTTTTTTTTTTTGAATTTTTGAATTTTCCAATTTCCGAATTTCTGAATTTTCGAATTTCTGAATATATATATATTAAGCTTTATAGGTGAAACTTTGTAGGTGAAGCTTTGAGGTTGAAACTTTGTTGGGTACCATGAATTGATTTTGCTTCACACTATCTTGATCAAGATAGTGTGAAGCTTTTGTGGGTGAAGCTTTTGTGGAGGGAGAAGCTTTTGTGGGTGAAGTTTTTATGAGTGAAGCTTTTGTAGGGGAAGCTTTTGTAGGGGAAGCTTTTGTGGGTGAAGCTTTTGTCGGTGAAGCTTTTATGAGTGAAGCTTTTGTAGGTGAAACTTTTGTGGTGGGTGAAGCTTTTGTGGGTGAAACTTTTGTTGGTGAAGCTTTTATGGGTGAAGCTTTTGTAGGTGAAGCTATTGTGGGTGAAGCTTTTGTAGGTGAAGCTTTTGTAGTGGGTGAAGCTTTTGTGGGTAAAACTTTTGTTGGTGAAGCTTTTGTAGGTGAAGCTTTTGTAGGTGAAGCTATTATGGGTGAAGCTTTTGTAGGTGAAGCTTTGGAGTTGAAGCTTTGTAGGTGAAGCTTTGGAGTTGAAGCTTTTGTTGGGTACCATGAATTGATTTTGCTTCACACTATCTTGATAAAGATAGTGTGAAGCTTTTGAGAATTTGTAGTTGTCCTCTATTGATGAAGCTTTTGTTGGTGAAGCTTTTGTGGTGAAGCTTTGTTGGGTACCACGAATTGATTTTGCTTCACACTATCTTGATCAAGATAGTGTGAAGCTTTTGAGAATTTGTAGTTGTCCTCAATTGATAAAGCTTTGCTGAATTTCCCAATTTTTTTTTTTTTTTTTTGGGAAACTAGAAATTTGAAAATATGGGAGAGACAACATATACAAATTTTGCTTCCACATTGTTGAGCAAGAGATTGTGATGCAAGCCACACCTTGTAGTAGTCGAAGGTTTGGATGAACCATATAAATTGAATTTGCTTCGAACAGTCTTAAATTTGCTTTGAAGGTTTGAGAATTGTAGTTGCCTTCTATTGATAAAGCTTTAGTTGGCACAATAAATTGGTTTTGCTTCACACTGTCTTGACCAAGAGTGTGTGAAGTTTTTGAGACTTGTGGTTGCCCTTCATTGATGAAGCTCTTATTGGCACCATAAATTGGTTTTGCTTCACACTGTCTTGATCAAGAGTGTGTGAAGCTTTTGAGAATTGTGGTTGAACTCCTTTGATGAAGCTTTTGTTGGCATCATAAATTGGTTTTGCTTCACACTGTCTAGATCAAGAGTGTGTAAAGCTTTTGAGAATTGTAGTTGCCCTCCATTGATGAAGCTCTTGTTGGCACCATAAATTGGTTTTGCTTCACATTGTCTTGATCAAGAGTATGTGAAGCTTTTGAGAATTGTGGTTGCCCTCCATTGATGAAGCTCTTGTTCGCACAATAAATTGGTTTTGCTTCACACTGTCTTGATCAAAAGTGTGTGAAGCTTTTGAGAATTATGGTTGCCTCCATTGATGAAGCTCTTGTTGGTACCATAAATTGGTTTTGCTTCATACTGTCTTGATCAAGAGTGTGTGAAGCTTTTGAGAATTGTGGTTGAACTCTTTTGATGAAGCTCTTGTTGGCACCATAAATTGGTTTTGCTTCACACTGTCTTGATCAAGAGTGTATGAAGCTTTTGAGAATTATGGTTGCCCTCCTTTGATGAAGCTCTTGTTGGCACCATAAATTGGTTTTGCTTCACATTGTCTTGATCAAGAGTGTGTGAAGCTTTTGAGAATTGTGCTTGAACTCCTTTGATGAAGCTCTTGTTGGCACCATAAATTGGTTTTGCTTCACACTGTCTTGATCAAGAGTGTGTGAAGCTTTCTAGAAGTTGTAGTGTTTGCATTGTTACAGAAGGGAAATGTCTGAAGCAGATGTAAGATGGCTAAATAGCTTGATCTTGGCATGCCATGCATTGAAGTTGTTGTTAGCTTGCAATAAGACTTTGTTGGTGACTATAACTCTTGTTGGGCATAAGTGCTCACCTAGTTGAGTTGTTAAGCTTAAGGGTTTTTGATTATTTGTGAATGCTAGGAGTTCACATGTATAAGTTGTACCACTCATCTTCTGGTAGGTGGAATGAATGGTGAGTTGCTTTTATCACTTAGTTGGTGGTACGAAAGTGAGTTTCTTCATCACATTTCATCACATTTCATCACCTAATTGGTGGCACGAGGATAAGTTCCTTCTTCACTTGGTTGGTGGCATGAATGGCAAGTTGCCAAATGATATTAGAGTACGGGTTGTACATTTCATCATCTAGTTGGTGGCATGAAGGAGAGTACGGTTGTACATTTCATCACCTGGCTGGTGGCATGAATGAGAGTACGGGTTGTACATTTCATCACCTGGTTGGTGGCATGAATGGCAAGTTGCCAAATGATATTAGAGTACGGGTTGTACATTTCATCACCTGGTTGGTGGTATGAAAGAGAGTACGGGTTGTACATTTCATCACCTGGTTGGTGGCATGAAGGTGAGTTCCTTCTTCACCTGGTTGGTGGCATGAGTGGCAAGTTGCCAAATGATATTAGAGTACGGGTTGTACATTTCATCACCTGGTTGGTGGCATGAAGGAGAGTACGGGTTGTGTTGTACATTTCATCACCTGGTTGGTGGCATGAAGATGAGTTCATTCTTCACATTTCATCACCTGGTTGGTGAGAATAAGGGCAAGGTGTCGAGGCACATTATATCAAGTTCGAAGCATAATTGGCTTATGTATGAATGTGTTGGAATGTATGATTGAACGAATATACTGTGAAGCTGTTTGTTTATTTATATAGTCTTTATAACATAGACTTTGTTTCATGTTGGAAGCATTCATGTTGAAGCTTTGAACCCGAGTGTTTCATTCCTAGGAATGTAAGAGGATTAGGATCGAGTTGTCTAAATCACCTCTTTATTGAATTTATGCCAAATAGTCTTCGTTACATAGGATACCGAACGGCTGAAGCTTAACACTTGTACAATGTGAGTTTACTTGTAATAGTACTTTAAGTGATCAGCGTTCCATGGATGGCCAAGGGTCTTGCCATCGGAGCTTCTAAGCTTGTAGGAGCCAGGGCGACTGATGCCAACAACTTCAAACGGTCCATCCTAGTTTGTACTAAGTGTTCCTTCATTCGGGACTCTGTCGCAGAGTAATCTTTTCTTCAATACGCAGTCCCCCACTTTGAAAGAACGAGGTTTGACCCTTGAGTCATAGTAGTTGGAGATGCTATGCTTGTAGACGACATTCCTCAAGTGAGCCTGGTTTCTATGTTCCTCGACTAGATCTAAGTTGAGGGTAAGTTGTTTGTCATTTCCGCTTTACACGTAGTTCTGGACTCGGAACGTTGATTGCTCAAGCTCAACTGGGACAACTGCCTCTGTACCAAAGGCAAGTAAAAATGGGGTTTCCCCTGTCAGTAGTGAAGGCTATGTGTTCTTGGTCCGGAGGGTTCATGAGGATTTAGTTGTATCCTGAGTAAGCATTCATAAAGCTCAGAAATTCACACCCTGCCGTAGAATCTATAAGTCTGTCTATGAGAGGAAGGGGAAAGCTATCCTTCGGGCATCCTTTGTTTAGGTCTGTGTAATCGACACACATTCTCCATAAGAAATTTTAGAGCAGAAGACTTTCCTTGGTCGGATTCTTCTTAACAAGGATAATGTTTGCTACCCACGTTCGATAATTGACTTCGCGGACGAAGCCTATGCCTTTGAGTTTTTCAACTTCTACCTTCATTATTTCGTACCGTTCAGCGTCATAAGATTTTCGCTTCTGTCTTACTAGCTTGGTCTTGGGGTCAATACTTAAACAATGACAGATGATATCGGGAGAGATGCCTAGCATGTCCTCGTATGACCAGGTGAAAACCTTAATGTTCTCTTGTAAAAAAGAGATCAATGCCAACCGAATAGGTGGTGACAATGGTGCCAATCTTCACTATGCGATCTGGATAATCTTTTGAGATAGAGACCTTCTCCAACTCTTCAGCGGGTTGTGCTTGTTAGGTGAAAAAGTCATCTCGAGGATCGTCGGGTTAACTGTTGCCACCATGAAGATCTAAGTTGGCTTCGTCTAGGTTGGTCTTTATGACTTGGTCATGTATAGAAAATGTTTCCTTGGGCACAGACAGGTGTTGTTGCTTGACCGAAGTGTTGTAACATGATCGTGCACTAAGTTGATCTCCTCTGATGTAACCATTGCCATAGGGGGTTGGAAATTTCATCAACAACATATGTGTGGATACCATGGCCTTGAGATCATTAAATGCATGTGCGTCCGAAGATGACATTGTATGCCGTTGGGCAATCAACCACCAGGAAGTTAGTGGTAATGGTAGCTGTGTAAGGGCCTGTACCAATGGTGAAAGGTAAGTGTATGCTCCTCAAAGGTTGCACGATATCACCGGAGAAGCTTATCAGAGGGGAAATCGAGCGATCGAGCAAGTGTTCAGCTACATTAAGTGCCCTAAAGGCTTCAGCAAACATGATATTGACCGAAGCCCCCGTGTTTACCAGGATTCGTCGTACTTCAAAGTTGGCTATGTGATCTTCCACGATTAGTGGGTCGTTGTGAGGGTAGAAGATACCTCTTTCTTCCTTAGGATAGAAACATATTAGATCCTAGTTAGGCTTTTGATACTTACCTCCCCTGATGTCTTCCACGTGAAGCACTTTGTGGCCAGACCTTAAAGCTCGTTCACTACTTTTCATGGTCCTGTTGGAAGATTTAGATATGGGTGTGCCACCACTTGTGGAATATATCACATTCACCTGGTGTTGGTTACGGTTACCCCTTGGAGGGTGAAAGAGGAATTGATCAATTTTTCATTCACGTGTAAAAGCTTCAATCACGAAAGGTGATACACTTCTCGCCGTCATGGCCGTTATGCTCGTGGTAGCAGCAAAATGTGCCTGTGTTCTTCGTGGGCTTGTAATTCGGGTGTCTCGGCTTTGGCTTCGGTATCAAGTGTGCTATGCTAGGGTAAATGGCCATGCATATGGCTTTCAAATATGTGTATGCCTCATACCTCGGGGTAAGGGCTGTCGTGACACGTGCTTGACCCACTATGTTGATTGCCTGGGGTTGGGGATTATCATGGCGATACCCTTGGTTATCATGGTAGTGTCCCTTACTCATTTTACTAAAATGAGACTGGTGGGGATGGAAATATTTCCTTTTGCCCTAAGATTGATATGTCTGTTGACTTGGCAAAGTATTAAGTAAGGCAAGGGGAGGCATCGCTGCCGTTTTTAAGGTCGAGGTCTTCTCATTTAGTTGGATCTGGCTTCCACTCCCTACTTGCTAATAAGGGGTGGCTGTAGGGGGTTTCCCTTGATATGTCCTTACCTCGGCGGAGGCATGGTTGTAAGCCTGTGTCATCACCTCAGAGTAAGTTTTCCAAGTGTTGGCATTGATCATGTACTTGAAAAAACAATCACATAGGCCTGCCATGAAGGCCTTGAGGGCGGTCTTGTCATCTGCCTCAGCGTAGTGAGAATACTTATGGCTGAAGCGACCGGCATACTCTTGTAGTGACTCGTTCGACTTCTGGCGAATAGTGTACAAGTCATCTGCAGAATGCAAGCGATCGGTCTGAAAGATGTGTTGAGAGACAAACAGTTTTCTCAATTCCTCAAATAAGTCTACTATCTCAGGTGGAAGACGACAATACTAGTTTAAAGCTCTGCCAGAGAGGGTGGAGGGGAAAAGAAGACATCGCTCTTCGTCGGTGTGCATCCGATATGCCATGGTGGACTCAAAGAGGTTAAGGTGTGCAATTGGGTCATCCCTTCCAGTATAGAGTTGTAAACCAAGCTTTTGTTTTGTCTTCGCTTAAAATGGGGTGTCGAGAATCCTACTTGTGAGAGGGCCAGGCCTGGGTTGGTTCCAGTCAAGTATCTCGGCCTGACGCTCGGCCTTCAACTTGTTTACTTCATTAAGAAACTGTAGGACAAGGGGGTCTTGAGTGGAGTCATGTACCACTGGGATTTTCTTTCGTAAGTCTCCATCGCCTCTTGAAAGTAGGAAAGTTTAAGCAAGGGCGTGAGATTTTTCCTTGGACTCGTAGTACAGACTTCTAGGGCAAGTCTGTCGGAATACCTCAAAGTCTCATGTACCTTCATGTTCCTCTGAGACTTGTCATTCCTTCCCTAGATTGGCAGTTGGCCTAGGTCGTGGGAGGGGACCGAGTCTTTCATAAACCCTTGGGTCATTGATCTTCGAGCATATGTGGAGGGGATTCTCTCGACGTTGCTTTGGGAAGTCTCGACAGTCACGATAAACAGCTTTCGATCCTTCTAACCTTTCTGCAATGAGGTGTCTTCCTTCACTTCTCCTGCTTCGGGTCGAAGCAACTGGGTTGAGAGAAGTCTCATGTTGATCAATGTTTTGATGATTAGCTCGCTCCTCATCAAGGATACCCATGTCGAAGGAAGGTGACCCTCTGTGTTGGGGGCACTCAGATGATGGTTGATGTTCACATGGGCAACGAGCTTGCGTGTTTGAGTACGCCTAGTTTCCTGGAGCGTCTCAAAGACTTCTTATACTGCTCCCGGAGGACCTCATTCTTCATTGATATCTTGTTGTTCTAAGCTTCTAGCTCATCGACAGCTTGAAGAGCAACCCTATTTCCTTCATTTTTTCGTTACTTCGCACTAGGTGCAAGAAGGGTGTCATTCTGCGTGTTGTGGCTTCCTTCGCTCCCCATGTTGGAGAGGGATGCCTGGTCAAAAGAGAGTGTACGAATGGTGGAAACCAACTTAACAAAGCTGAAGAGAGTGGGAATAAGTGTCTTTCCCACATATGGTGCCAAATGTTAATGCACAAAATCAGTGGGGACTTTGGTAAAACAGAAAATGTTAAGTTTATGACCTTCGCTAGATTGCTCCGGTCACTTGTGTGGATAAGTATGTAAATGGATAGAGACAGAGAAGCAAACACAAGATGTATGTGGTTCACCCAGATTGGCTACGTCCACGGAGTAGAGGAGTTCTCATTAATTGTGAAGGGTTTACACAAGTATATAGGTTCAAGCTCTCCTTTAGTGAGTACAAGTGAATGATTTAGTACAAATGACATTAGGAAATATTGTGGGAGAATGATCTCCTTTTATAGAAGAGAGTTTCTAGCTTTGTTTTGACATTGACACATGTCGTGTTGTGATTGGCTTCTGATGTCGACACGTGTCGCGCTATGATTGGCTTCTGATGTCAACATGTGTCGTGCTATGATTGGCCTCCTGGTTAGAGGGAAACTCTTCTAGGTCCTTGACGGTATAACGTTGATCGGTGCTTAGTAGTTTCAGGATTGGTCAAGTATGGTACAAACAATAAGCCTTATTGATATCTAGCTTCAAAGCCATAAGCCCATTCAACCCTGATGACCGTTTATGTATATAAGGGGCAACCTTCGGTACTACCAAATAATTATCTGATATCAACCTTTCTAGAATGAAAGCACTTTGAGTAGGCGAAATAATTTGAGGGAAAATGATCTTCAATCTATTCACTAGAACTTTCGTCAATATTTTATACAACACATTACATAGACTGATAAGGTGCAATTGTGTCATCTTAGTTGCCTCCGTTACTTTGGGAATCAATGTACATATGTATAGTTAATCTTACGTAGAATATGCCCGAAGACACCATCTCACGAATACCCTTACAAACATCAGGCCCAACAATCCCCTAATGTTTTTGAAAGAATCCGGGTGACATACCATCAGGGCCAGGAGCATTTGTAGGATGCATTTGAAAGACTGCTCTCTTAACCTCCTTATCCGTGATTGGCCTCTCAAGACCAATGTTCATCTACTCCGTTACCGAAGGGGTAACATTATCTAGAATATCTTCAAAATCAATAACCACATTCGAAGTAAACAAAGTGGTGAAACAAGAAACCACCAACCTTTCCATTCCCCCCCCCCCCCCGGGGATCCTCATGCCATGTTCCATCATCATCCATAAGCCCATGCAACTAGTTATGCTTTTGCCTTCTATTGGCTTGTTGGTGGAAATATTTAGTACTGCGGTCACCAAGTCGGATCCAATTGTCCTTTGCTCTTTGACGCCAAAAAGTTTCCTTTTGCTCCAACAAAAAATCCAATCTTCCAATAAGAGCCTTTTTTTGTTCAATCGACTTTTCAGTGAAAGGTTGACCCAACAGGCTAGTAAGTTTGTCTTCGACTTCTATAATTTCTCTCGGCCCCGTCCTAGCACTACTGTGAGCCCAATTAGACAATATCATCCTTGTTAACTTGATTTTCTCCATAACCTAGTATATTGGCAAGCCATCGACATTGACCTCCTACCCATTATGTACCACCTCAGCGCACCTCTTATACATGTTCCAAGCCTCCTTGTAATGAAATTGCTTCTTACCTCGACTTATATTGCTTTCCTGGAAATAGATCAATCCACTCCTGAGGGGGCCAAAGAACGGCCAAGACGCACTTTGATACCACCATATTTCGTTGTGAACCAAGTGTACATATTCTCGAAATATCCTAGGTCAATGAATCGACACTTCTCCACAATGTCTCGGAAGCCCTCCATTTGCCAATTACTCCTAGAATTTCCCCCTTCCTGCTTGTTAGCTTGGAGAATCTCATTAAAATCTCCAATATAGAGCCACGAGTGAGCCGTATTCCCACACAAAGTATCAAGTAACTGCCATGACTTTGAATGGTCAATAATAGCCGGATAACCATAGAATCCAGTCAATCTCCAGTATTGTACATCGCCAAGCACACCTATATCAAAATCTATATGGTTATGAGAATAAGATCTAAGATTTAAGTTTAGTTATTCCTTCCACAAAACACACAACCCTCATGAGTTACCCTTACTATCCACTGTGAAACTTCGATCAAAATTAAATTTCAACCGTAGTCGTTCCATATTACGAGAATTGCTTTTGGTCTCGCATAGAAAGACTACCATGGGATTTTTACTGAGGATTAGGCATTGAAGCGCATGAACTGCACAGAGGTTGCCAAGCCCTTGGCAGTTCCAACTCAAACAACTCATTTTGTCCGGCGGGGTTGAGCTCCGTCAACCTCCGCTGATAAATTTGAAGTCTCCATGTTGTTCATGATTCTTCTACGTCCTCCCAATTAAGCCTCTATATCCAGTCCTTCCTGCACAGGTTATTTCCTAAGCTCAGGTAATGGCAAACCTTTGCCCATCTGAGAGTTGGACAAAGAATATCCCATTGATAGTCCACAATTTCTTCTACCACTTCGCAGTTTCTTCCTTCTCTTTTGATGTAGTTGCTTAATAATTGGCATAAGATTGAAAGGATTTGAACCCATTTCAAAAGTCCCAACTACATGGGGCCCAGAGACGTCCACCGACTGACTATGATCGGCAGAAAAGCCCACATGTTTAGGCTGCTGAATTAGGCCTGATTGGGAAACTTCGGGGCCCACAAAGGTCCACCTCAAAGAACACCTGAAGAGCTTGATTTGGGGACATGTCCTCACTATCCGTTGGCACAGCATTCAAATCAAAGCCAAATAATTGGACTTTACTAGAATTAATATAATTATCCCCATTATTATCCACCTCAAGAGCCGTAACCCTAAAAACTTCGTGAAACAAAATAATTGCTCGGGAATCAATTAGCATATCCTCTACAGCCATAACAACATTCAAATAAGGAAAAATAATCGCCCCAGTAAGGCTCGTGTTTTCTCACTCTATCCCTTGATCATCTCCAACTGACACCTCAATTCTGTTCGCCACCTTACCCTCTGTTACCATCCCCAAAGGCTGACCCACAATGGACACAACATCTTTTTCGTCCTCAATATCCATTGGAGCTTTCATAAACCACCCTGGTGAGGGACTCGGACCAAATCGTATACCCTGTGGTCTACGATAACTAGCATCAAGTACATCGTTATGGAACCACCGACCATAGGGTTTCGAGATAAAATCATCATTCTTCCCCTTATACTATCAAGTAATAAAAGAAATACATTAATCTCAAAGCTAAAATGTTTTAAACATAAGAAATATGGTGCACCTTATAATCTTTCATACATGGTGAACCTTTTAAATTTGGATAATACCCATTTACGAATGACTTAGCTTGAGCATATTAACTCAGAGATCAGAACCATTTAATTTCTTAAAAAATTAGAGATTTGGCCAACACTAATAAGGGATGTAGCTCACGAAGGTATATTATTAGCCATATTAGAACCATATGGTTACTTAACATGCAAGGTAAACCCCATGGACCATTTATGACTTATGAGCTTACCCATCAGAATTTTAACAAATAAAAAGTAATTTGTTTAATTTCTAAAGAAAATGATGATGTTCCCACACATAATTCAACAAATAGATTTTCCAACCCAATTTGTACAAACATGATAAATAAATAAAAGAGAAATTTCCCAGAGAGAAACTAAGGTAGAAAGAAAGAAATAAGTCAACATTCAACAGTCAACGTTTTGAAAATAAGAGGCGGCAGTTACATTTGGTTTGTATGTTCCTCTTCTTCCAATTTCTCAACTCTCACGTTCATACCGAAACCAAAACCAAACCGAATTTCTCCGACTCGGAGTCTGAGCTTCAAAAGCATAAGATAAACTTTTGCAATCCGCTTCTCTTCTCTCTCACAAATCCGTTCGGACTCTGGAGGAGGAAAGGCCGATACGCCAAAGCTAATTAACTAAGCAGGGATCATGTCTTCCTTGTCTACAATTCCGATGCGCCTCCTCAAGGATGACGAGACCGATCGGCCATGGTTCCATCACAGAAGCTCATACGACTTCAACAGCAAGATTATGCTAACAGCCATCATTTCATTATCCGTCGTTGTTTTGCTAGTAATCGTGCTTCATACCTACGCAAGGTGCGTCCTCCGACGCCAGGCCCTTCGCCGAGCGGCCTGGCATCATAATTTGGGGTCAACCGTGGCTCATGCCCACTCCGTTGAGTCTGAGCCACCCAAGAACGGACTCGAGCCCTCCGTCATCGCCGCCTTGCCCATATTCGTATTCACACGTGCGGGCGGTCGAGATGGCCGGGATGACAACGCAATAGAATGCGCTGTGTGTTTGAGTATGTTAGAGGATGAAGAAATGGCACGGTTGCTTCCAAATTGCAAGCATAGTTTCCATGCAGAGTGCATCGACAAGTGGCTGAGTTCCCACACTACCTGCCCCATTTGCCGGACAGAGGCGGAGCCACGTCTGCCGCTCGAGCCACGAGAGGGTCCCGCGGCCGGGACGCCCACGGCTCCCCCATTGGAGCATGTGAATTCTGTGTTGTCATCATCATGTATGGAAGGGACATCAGAAGGGGCTCAATCCAGCTCAGCTGGTACTAAAGTAAATGCTTCAGTTTCGAGGTTGAGTTCTTTCAGAAGAATCCTTAGCATGGACAGATCTTCGAGACGGGTTCAATCTTGTGGTCAAGAAGATGGTATGGAAGACTTAGAGAGGCAGTGAATATTGCAACAATTATCGGTAATATTTTAGCATAATTTTGCAACGAATACTTTTGTTTATTGTTACATAATTTTTTGGTGTTAATTATTAATTTCATGTTATCGCTAATAGACGATTATAAACATACTTTGCTTGGTCGTTATTTATTGTCAAGATTCTGTGTGTATATATATAGAACATTTAGAGAGACAGTGAATATTGCAACAATTATTGGTAATATGTTAGCATAATTTTGCATTGAATACTTTTATTTATTGTTACATAATTTTTGGTGTTAATTATTAATTTCATGTTATCGCTATAGACGATTATAAACATCCTTTGCTTGGTCGTTATGTATTGTCAAGATTCTGTTTGATATATACTCCGATGGTCATGCATACATAGTGAAGGATATTGAATTGCATGGTCTGACGAAGACTTAATCGTAGCTTGGTGGCCTAAAAATTAGTTAGATGTGATAATTACAGCTATTACAATATTATATTAAGGCCAAATCTCACTTTGTCCCAATAGTTTAGGTGAAGTTCACTTTGGATCCATGCAGTTTATTTTCCTCCAATTTGGTCAATGTAGTTTACCAAAACATGTAATTCTAGGACACGTGCATTGGCATTTTCCATTCATTTAGTTAACGGAAAAAGCATGTGCCACTCATATGCATTGGCATTTTAATAAACTTCATCCAAACTATTGACCAAAAAAACAAAAAAAAAACTTCATCTAAACTACAAGGACCAAAAGTGAGGTTTGGCTTAAAATTAGTATGCGGTGTGAATTGACATTTTATTAGTAAACTTCATCTAAACTACGGGAATAAAAAATAAGATTTGGCCTATAATAGCGGTTTTCATTTTATAGTAAACTACCGAGAAACCCCCAAAATTAGCATCTCGTATGCATTACCAGCAAATTAATCATTTAGTTGTCGCCCACCTAGGTTGAATTTTTTTATTAACTTATGCCCCACTCAAAGTCAACACGGTTTTCGTGGAGTATTGTTCAAAGTGTTTTTTCTAAAGTGTAGTTATATGTGTAAAATACCTTGATATCACTTGGGGATTGGGGCACTTTAAGCTATTTTTTATAAATTTGAGATTTTGCAACCTTTAACCTCATTTGGTTTCCAGTAAGGAATGAAGTGAAATTGATAACTCTCCAAACTCGATGTATGTTTGAAGGTGCATGAGAATAATTTTTCATTTTGAGAAGATTAGAAGGGGATCAAACTAAATTTTATGACCCCAAAACCAAATTTAGCACCAAAAGCAGTATTCTCTCCCAACCATGCTGTGCTAAAATATGGAACCCAAACTATATTTACTTTCCAACAATTATTTTATCCTCATTATGTTTTTAAAATAATTTTTGTATAACTTATCTCCATATATTTTGACACACTCCGACCTGGAATGTCCACCTGAACTTCGAATCAAGTTGTGCTGGCTGACACCCAAAGGGTAACGAAGCCATAAAGTGTAGTGACGTGAAAAGTGTGAATAAATTTAAACCTAGAAGTGCCTAAATACAAGAGTATGCATGTGAGCGGGAATGAACCCATTTCACCCGTGATGTCAGAGTATAAGTACAATACAGTCAAATAAGGTGAGAATTATACCATCTAAGGTAATCGTCTACACCAAGATTTGCCAATAATCCTCGTCAGTACGAAAGCTCTGCTACTAGAACCTGGAGGGGCGAAAGAAAACAAGGGTGAGTGGGCCTGAAAATAAAGTTTTAATAAAACCTTTCTGAAAACATTATAACCCCTCACTGTAAAACAAGTATAGTTTCCAGAATACACATACTACGTATAGTAAGAAAATACCTACTGTAGCCTACAAAATCTCAAGAATTCAACACGACACAATAATTCATGACGTCAGTAATCGTATAATCTCGCATAAGCAAACATATCAAATCAAGTGCTCATCGACACATGCTGACACATGAGTTCTTATAGAGGTAATCTAACATGAACATGACTGGGTGTAACAATGATATACTCTCTAGTACGCTCTAGTACTACAATCACATGAAGACTGGCGCTATGCGTAGCACATACAAGTCCTAATTGCCTATAGCAATCTAGGATAGGACTGGCACTTACAATGGATCCAAAGTGTGTGTATGGTGAGATGTGCACATGCACGTGAAAGACTGGCCTGGCCCAGGCGAGTACTAACATCGATGCAGCAAACAATGAGCAGATAACTAGATATAGTCATGCCATAATGATTCGATAATTCTAGTCAACATAATATCATTCAACGCCGTAAATATTATCATGGCATCAATAATAATGCACATACATGTGCGTCCAGTAGGACATAGTATAACTTCATAATTTCTATCAAAGTGCTAAATCTTATAAATGTCACGCTAATCTAGGCATATGTAGAAACCCTTTATGACATGTATAAAAGGAAACTGACAATTATATATATACTATATAAAGGAAAAGACCAACTCACAGTTACTTGCGATGTCACATCCGTTCAAGCTAGAAAGCTGAAGTCTCTGATAGTAATTACACCTAAGCATAATGCTGGACTCATTAGTAAAACTCAATTAAAACGCTTCAATTTGGAGAAATGGACAGTTGATTCAGAATCAACGTGCCGAAATACGCTAATGAGGGTCGTGGACAATTTTCGTAAAAAGTCAACGAAAAGTCAACTGTCAACCTTAAAAGCTAACCGAGACGCCTTGGTGGTCAACTATATTAAAACTGTAGAATTTCACTAAATGGATGTCAAAAATGGACTCAGGACGTCAAAATTAGCCTAGGAAGGTTTCCAAGAATATCTGAGCCCAATTCAGAAATGGGTCGGCCTGGGGCAAAGGCCCAAAGGCTTAGGCTTAAGGCTCTTTTTTTTTTCTTCTTCTTCTCCGGCCAGTTGCCGCTGGAACCGCTGGGTTCTACTCGATTCAGACCACTTCAAAACTCCACTAAACCTAGCGTTCCAATATATCAAAATGAAGGTCGAGGAACAAGGATTCAAGTAGTGCCATTGGTTTTCTCAGTCGTGTTCGAGTCTTGACAGAAAACGGGTTGAAAGCCGTTAGGTTCTTGTCGGAAACTGGGTTTAAGTCCTAAAGATGATTCCTGCACTAATTGTCACCAAAACAACTCAAAATTCTTCTAATTGTACTCTAAAACTTGATCTAAGAATGTTTAAGGAGTTTTTAAAGCTTACCCTCGTCGGACATGGCGAGAAATCGTGGGGAAATTTCTTGAACAGTGGTGATGCCACTGTGCAGTGAAAGAAATCAGAGAGAGATAGAGTGTGTGTGTGGCCACGCACAGGGTTTTGGGGTGCGTGCGCCCATCATCGTTCATCGGGAGAGAATGAGGTGTTTGTCAAAAAAAGGTGGTGTACAGTGGCAGTGTTGCCGTCGAGGTTTGCAAAGGAGGGGTGAGGGTGCTGAGAGGGTTAGACGAAGAAATGGTGATGTGGCAGTTAGGGAGTGGTGGAGTAAGGTGAGGGAGTGTTGATAAAATAATGAGAGAGAGAGAGAGAGAGAACCCCGAGAGCTAGGGGACATGGGTGAGAGGATAAGGAATGGGGCATGGGCCCCACATGTCTCACAAACAATACAACATAATAAAATAATAGTTTATCTAGAATAATGAATTTACCAAAATGCCCTCGAACTTCATAAGTCCGTAAAATCTTTATCGTAGCTTCAAATTTGGTTCTGCTTGCACCCACACGTTCATAGTGACGATATTACAAGGATGTGCTAAAAGAATATTTCGTACGTCTCACTATACGCTGATCCACTAAAGTCAACACCTTCGCCTCTAGAGGCATTTTCGTCAATTCACGCTTTCAAAACTAATAAAATCATAAAATTTGGGATGGGTAGTCACATATTTTTACAAATTTCATATTGTACAAAAGTTCAAATTCCTACAAAGTTTGAAAAATCATAAAAGTTTTATTTTATTAAACCTCTTCGGCTGAGTTTCAAGGTTATACTTAGGCAATCTCCAATTAGGGGTGGGCGCCAAAAACTAAAAACCAAAAAAACTGAACCGTTCACCAAAGCAAAATCGAAAAAAATCAAACTGAACTTGAGAAAACGAAACAAGTTTTAATTTAAATTCTTATCAAAATCTATAAAGTAACATGCATTATTCCCTTGTTTGGATTTATAAACATAGAAATTTAGAATTTTTGCATGGCAAAAAGTTGGAATTTTGGACATTCAATTTCCAAGTTTAATTCATGTAAATAGCTGTTGTTTCCAAATTTTCATACATGAGAGTTTAAAAATACAAAAAAAAAACTCAACCATGAGTGTGATACGATGCTGATAATTGTACAAATAATTTGTTCATATTGATTGCCAAGTGTCAGTGGTCATTGGTTTAGTTGTTTAGTGTTTGTTAGATGGATATTAGGAGTTGGTTACAGCTGTTATGGTTTACTGTAGCTTGCGAGTCAGGTATTAATACTTGTCATCTGTGCAATTCAAGATGATTTCGTATTCAATAATACAGAGAAGTATTAGCATACAAGTGCAAAGGTTAGAACATAGTTCTATTATTGGTATCAGCCAGTGACAGATCTCCACGTTTCCCTTTCTTGTATGATGCTGCATCAATGCGTATTAATGTCATGGATTCACGAGTTACAATTCTTGAAGGCTCAGTCTTGGAATCCAATCTTCCATCATTACGATCAATTCATCGATGCAGGATCTTTCAAACGTCATCGCTTTCATGGAATCTCGATTCCCAACCATGGAAACTTGCTTTGATGGCACTAATCAAACTCATCGTGATCACCTGGAGCATGGTGATTCTTCAAACCATTTTGGTGGATCTGAAGAAACATTGTCAGACCCTAATATTCATGGTGGTTATCGATTCCAACGTCAAGATTCATCTTTTCAACCTAGACCGCCGCTTATCAAGCTCGAATTTCCAAGATTCTCTAACGGCGACGATCCATTGGCATAGGTCTATCGCACATAACACTATTTTGACTATTTCACCATTGATGCCAAGAAAAAATGCAAATGGCTTCTTTTCACATGGACAATGAGGCTCTTCTGTGGTTTCAATTGAGAGATTGCATCAGAAATTACCCCAATTGGGAGGATTTTATCCAAGTTTTCTGTAGGGAATTTGGGCTTTCTGAATTTGAGGATTTCACGGAAGCCCTAGTTCAATTGAAGCAAATGGATTCTCTCCAAGAGTATGTTTCAGAGTCCGTTGATTGGTGAATCGTACCAAGGAGATCAGTCCTGTAATGCTCAAAAGTTGTATTATTAGTGGTTTGAGGCCAGAGTTGCACCATGACGTCAAATTACTTCGTTCATCTGATGTTCATGAGGCAATTGCCTTGGCTTTTCAAATAGTTGCCAAATTTTCAGACCTAAAGGTTAAAGTTTTTTTTCCAAGAATTCTAATTTTTCTACAAGCAATTATAAAAACCAAAAATATTTGCCTCCATTATCTAGTAGTAGTTATTCAACTAGCAGTAATTCTAGGGCCAATAATGTGAGAAAAATGACTTTTAAAGAACTTCAAGAACATCGTAGAAATGGGCTTTGTTATTCTTGTCTAGAAAAATGGGTTAAAGGTCATGTTTGTCCAAATCAACAACTTCTGCTATTGGATGTGTTTGTTGATACGTCTTCTGATGTTGATTGTGAGATTCTAGAGGGCCAACATGTTGAAATTACAACTTGTGCAGTTTATGGTACATCTGCCCCTCAACATATTCAAACCATGAAAGTTGTTAGGTTTATTAAGAATTGTTTTGTGATTGTATTGCTTGACTCAGGGAGTTCACACAATTTTATCAGTTTGCCTGTTGCAAAGAAGTTGGGGTGGAAGGTTTATGCTAACAAGTCTTTTGAAGTAATGATAGCAAATGGGGGTATCATTACTAGTAAAAGTTGTCGTACTCAAGTAAAAATGCATCTTCATAATTATGAATATATTTCTAATCTTAATGTGTTGCAATTGGGTGCTACGATGTGGTATTAGGGGCTCAATGGCTGAGAACTTTAGGCCTTATTCTCTAGGATTTTGAAAAGCTTAAGATGGAGTTCACCTTAGGACATAAGCATTATTGCATATACAGTTCTCCCTCTCCTGACTTACATAAGTTTCTACTTGTCAAGTAGAAAAGTTGCCAACTTAGGAGACTTTTGAAATGGTTTTGTTCTTCATTGAACCAGATACACAAGTAACTGTTGTGGGTGATTAATCAAAAATTCAACAAACTGAGTAAGATAAATTATTATCTCTATTTGCTTCTGTTTTTCAGACACCAACCACTTTGGCTCTTTCTCGATCTCATGACCATAGAATTTCACTCTTTGAGGGTAGCAAGCCTCATAGTGCGAGACCTTACAAGTATGGTCATTTGCAAAAGTCTGAAATTGAAAAATGTGTTTAAGAATTGCTTGATTCTGGGTTTATCAGATCAATTAATAGTTATTTTTTATAATCAATGTTGTTAGTTAAGAAAAAAGACAATAGTTGGTGGATGTGTATGGATTACAGGGCTCTCAATTTGTTAACCATCAAGGACAAGTATCATATACCCTTAATTGATGAGTTGTTAGATAAGCTATTTGGTGCTGAATTTTTTCCAAAGTAAGATTTAAGGGCTGGTTACCATTAAATAAGGATTCATCATGTTGATATTAAGAAGATAGCTTTTTGAACTCATGATGGAAATTACGAAATTCTTGTCATGCCGTTTGGCCTCACTAACGCTCCAACCACATTTCAAAGTTTGATGAATGAGATTTTCAGACCTTACTTAAGAAAATTTGTACTAGTTTTCTTTGACGACATCTTAGTTTTCAGTCCTTCTTGGGAAACACATCTACACCATGTCTCTGGTTTTTAAGATACTTCAGAACAATCAACTTTTTGTGAAGAAAACCAAGTGTGATTTTGGTAAATCACAAATTGAGTATTTAGGCCATGGTGTTTCCAAAGAAGTTGTGGCTGCAGACCCTCCAAGCTTTAAGCTATTCAAGATTAGCCTCTTCCTCAATCTGTTAAAGCTCTTAGAGGGTTTCTTGGCCATGGGAAGATTTGTGGGCCATTGACTGCACTAACAAAAGAGGATGCTTTCAAATGGACAATTGAGGCCATTATTGCTTTCCAAAGCCTCAAGGAAGTCATGACATCCTCTCAAGTTCTTGCTTTGCCTGACTTTTCCAAACCTTTTACTATCGAGACAGATGCTTCTAATACTAGAATTGGTGTTGTATTACATCAGGAAGACCAACCAATAGTTTTTACAAGCAAGGTTCTTGGTCCTCGAGCGCAAGCTATGTCAACTTATGAAAGAGAAATGTTGGCTATCGTTCATGCTATTAAGAAATGGCACTTTTACATTCAAAGGAAGCATTTCATTATCAAAACTGATCATAACCGTTTGAAGTACTTTCTACAAAGCAGAGCCCATACTCCTTTTCAGCAAAAATGATTTTCTAAACTCTTAGGATTTGATTGAAATACAGTATGGGTTGGTTAGATGATATAAGAAGACATGTGGAGCAAGACCCTTGGATTGTTTCTAAAGTTAATGAATTGTCTCTGTATACTGATGGGGCTTTTACATCTTTAGCTAAATACCATTTTGACAATGGTTTTCTTAAATACAAGGGAAGGTTTGTCTTGAGCCCAACTAGTTATTAGACAGAGAAGGTTTTCTTTGAACATCATTGTACGCCAGTTGCAGGCCATTCCGGATTTCTCAAAATTTACAAAAGAGTTTCTCTGTCCTTCTATTAGCAAGGGATAAAGACTGATATTATGCAGTGGGTGGCAGCATGCCTAGTTTGTCAGCAAAACAAAAATGAGACTATTACTTCACCTAGATTATTGAACTTCATCCCCATTCCCTCTACTATTTAGATAGACATAACTATAGACTTCATTGTAGGACTTCCACCTTGCAGACAATGTTCTAAAAAATAGCCTAGGCGCTGGGCGGTGCTAACCCGAGGCGTTTTCCTACAAATCGTTTGGAAAGATCGGTTGGGTTCTAGGCGATGCCTAGGCGGGCTAAGCGATGCTAGGCAGCTAAGCAGAGCTAGGTAGTTTTTTTTTTTTATGAAATAAAAAATTAAAAAAAAATCCTATCTAAGTCTAAGTGTCTGTGCCCTGTAGCTCTTACCCTAATTTCACAAAACCAAAAGTCTCGTCGTCACTTCTAGTCTCTGTGCATTTCTCAAATCTTCCTTAACTACAATGCACGGTGCACCCTCTGCGACTTCGTCAGATTTTCTGGGCATCATCTCTCCCAAGCTCCCAGCTGCACTTGCTGGCTACTACAATTTCAATTTCTACAGTCTCCACCTACTCTCGCATCTCGATTCTCCATAGCTTGGCAAGTTTGAATTTCTCAATTCCACTGTTTTTTTTGTACAAAATTCATTTGTTGAATATTGCATCTTTGCAAAATTTTCATTTCTTGGCTAATAACTAATTCCATATCGTTCTTCCTCTTATTTGCAGTTTTCCATAATTTTAGTGAGAGAAAAAGAAGGAAAAAACTGCTATTGAAACCTCAAATAGTGTATCAGATTTGTTTGGAGCTCAGTTGATCTTAAAGGTGACATCTTTTCACTTCCCTGATCAATTATGTTTATGGGTTTTCATAATTACATTAAATTTTTTGTTTCTAATTGATCAGTAGAGTTCGGAGTTCCCATGTTAAATGTTGAAAACACAAATTTTTGTCCACATTGTGTTTTCATTAAATTATGTTTCTAATTGTTTTAAATTTGATCTGTTAGTCTGGGCTTTAAATTTGATCTATTACTATTAGTATTACTGTATTAGGGTTGTCAATCCATTTGTGGTTGGGCTAATTAAGCTAGTTGATGATTGAACCGTTTGTGGCTCCTGTATTAGTAATGGTTATATGAATTTAAGATTGTTTCTTATGTGATACTCGTACCTCATCTTCTGGAGCATCTAATGTAATGTCATCCTCCTCCCAAACTGAAAATGTGTTGAAGCGTAGTTCAGAAGATGTGGGATGGGAATATGGGATCTTGGCAAATCCTACACACATAGATAAGGTGAAATGTAAGTTGTGTAACAAAACCATTAGTGGTGAAGTACATAGCTTAAAACAACACGTAGCCAACATAAGGGGAAATGTAGCGGCGTGCACAAAGTCTTCGGATGAAGATAAGCCAGATGTAGAGCCACATTAGAAGAAGCAAAAAATAAGAAGAAACAAAGGGATTAGCACATTGTGGAAGTGAGGGAAGATGTGCAACTTCAACAAATTCAAGAAGAATAATAAGACATTGAAGTGGTTAGGTCAAGGAAAAGGTCTCGCACTCTTGGACCTATGGTTAGGTTTGTATCTGCCATCAATCCCGATTCTTCAAATGAGTGAAGTAAGAAGACTTGGCAACAAAACATCCATGATGCAATTTGGAAGGAAAGAGCACATCAAATGGATCAAATGTGGCTTGATGGGTGTACAAAGTCAGTATTCCTTTCCATGTTAGCTTCATGACTATGATGGAAGCGGTTGGTCAATTTGGCTCGAGTTACCTACCTCCAAGACAATACGAATTAAGGGAGCCATTATTGAAAGAAGATGCAGAAAAAGTAAAAAAGTCACTCAAGAAACATGAAGAAGAGTGGGCTTTGAATAGTTGCTCAATCATGACTGATGCTTGGAGTGACCGAAAAAGAAAAACCGTAATGAATTTATGTGTCAATTGCAAGGAAGGCACCATAATTCTCTCTTCTAAGGAATGCTCTAATGAAGCACACACCAAGGAATATATGAATATATTGACAAGTGTGTTGAAGAAATTGGGCCTCAAAATGTGATTCAAGTGGTAACCGATAATGCTTCTAACAATATGGCAGCGGCAAACATGATGAAGAAAAAAAGGCCGAATATGTTTTGGACATCATGTACCACTCATACTTTGAATCTCATGCTTCAAAGGATTGGTAATCTCCCTAGGTTCAAAAGAGTTACTGATAAGGCAAAGGGTTTCACTATCTTCATTTATGCACAACATAAAACTTTGGCATTGATGAGGAACATACCAAGAAAAGAGACATAGTAAAGCCCAAAGTCACTAGATTTGCAACTTCTTTCCTCACATTGCAAAGCTTGATAAATAAGAAAAAAAAACTTGAAGGTTATGGTTGCTAGTGATGAATGAGAACAATGCAAGCATTCCAAGACTACAAAGGGGAAAGCGGCATATACTACTTTAGTGAGTGCACATTTTTGGAATGGGATCTCACTTTTCTTGGAAATGTTTGAACTTTTATTCAAGGTACTTCAAATTATGGATGGGCATAAGAAGCCATCAATGGGGTTTTTGTATGGAGAGCTACAAAGAGCAAATATGGAGGTTAAAGAGACATTCAAGAACAATGAGGCCAACAATCAAATAATTCTTCAAATTATTGATGAAAAAGCTTGTGAGCAGCTTGATAGTCCATTGCTTTTGGCAGGCTACCTCTTTAACCCTTATTACTTCTTCAAAGATCAAAGCATACAACATGCTCCAATTGTCATGGAAGGCTTTACTTGTGTTGATAAGTTCTTCCCCGATAACTATGAGGTTCAAAACCCAGTGATAAATGTGGAGATACAAAAGTATAGAGTAAAAGAAGGTGGATTTAGAAGACATTTGGCCGAAATTGGATGCGTTGAGAATGATGAAAACTATAATTCGGGTATGAATATTCACATATGCTAATATTTATTTATTAAATTTGAGTTTACTACTTATTTTTTTCATTATTAATTGTGTGCTTTTTTTCTTCATTAGTTGCATGGTGGTATAATTATGGAAATGGTGTGCCTAATTTGCAATGGATGACTATAAAGATTCTCTCATTGACTACAAGTTCATCCAGTTGTGAAAGAAATTGGAGTTCTTTTAAAGGTATGCATACAAAGAAAATGAATAGACTAGATACAACAAGGTTAAATAATTTAGTCTATATCCAATTTAATGCAAGAATTATGAACAAGAAGAAAAGAGAGAAGGAGAAGAAAGTGGACATACTACTTGCAAGTGAAGCTAGTATGGTTCAAGGATGGATTATAGAGGGTGGCTATGAAGAACTTGAGCTTGGTTCGGGAATTGGAGAGACATCGGAGGAGGTAGGTAGTTCCCTAGAGCCTAGGAGGAGTTCTAAAAATGTTGAAGTAAGAAAACTTCATGAAGAAGATTTTATATCAGATGAGGACACGAAAGAAGAAGAAGAAGGAGATGATGAAAAAGTTGAGTTTAAGTCTGATACGGAGAGAGACTTGGAGGGATATGGTGAAGAAGAGTTTGATACCTAGCTTTGTAACTTTACAAGTATCTTACATTACTATATTTCCTTATTTTCCTCCAATTTTGCATTTTATGTGGTTTTAAATTGTGAACTTGTTGTACATGTGTCATCTTACAATACTCCTCACTGTGGTTATATGGCATATAAGCTTAATGCGTTTTTAAATTTTGAACTTGTTGGATACTCTGTTTGCATTTTATCATTATTTTATTATTTTATTCATGGATTTCATACAAGTATAATTTTTTGTAAGTGTCAATATGCACTTATTTACAAGAAATTTACCTAAATCCAGCTAAGTGCCCTACTAGTGCCTAGCGTTTTTTAGAACCTTGCTTGCAGAGGTAAAACAATTGTCTTTGTAGTGGTTGATTGACTTTCAAAATATGCTCACTTCTTACCTATGTCTCATCCTTACACTGCTCACTCAGTAGCCCAATTATTTGTTTATCAGATTTCAAACTTCATGGTATGCCATCTAAGATAATGAGTGATTGAGATCCTATTCTTCTAAGCTCTTTTTGAAAAGAATTTTTCACCTTGCAAAGGTCCAAGCTATACATGAGTTCGGGCTATCATCCTCAGATGGATGGTCAGACTAAGGTGACTAACAAAGGATTGGAAACCTACTTGAGATGTTTTGCAACCATCAACCTAAAAAATGGGTTTAGTGGCCTCCTTGGGCATAATGGAATTACAACACTAGTTTTCATACTTCTTCAAGGCTTACACCTTATGAGGTTGTCTATGGCCAACCATCACCTGGTGCCTACTTATGAGTCTCGAGCAACTAAACTTGATTGGTTGATCACAATTTGCAAGAAAAAGGCAGGATTTTGTCTCAACCCAAGACTAATCTTGCTACTGCTCAAGTGAGAATGAAACAACAAGCTGATAAGCATTGAACTGAGAGGTCTTTTGATGTCGAGGATATGGTGTTTCTCATATTGGTACCTTATCAACATCAATCTCTTGCTAAACATTCTTTTCATAAACTCCAGCCCAAGTTTTATGGACCATTTGAGGTGTTAGAAAGGGTAAGTCCAGTTGCTTACAAAATTAACCTTCTCGCTACTTCGAAGCTTTATCCCATCTTCCACGGCTCTTGCATGAAGAAACAATTGGTTCTGGGATTGCCCTTATAGCTTCATTGCCAGTGGTAATAGATGAGGGCTTAGTGGAAGGTTATCCCATTGCAATTCTTCAACACAGGTTGGTAAGGCATGACACTTCACCTACTACTGAGGTTTTGGTACACTAGAAGCCTCACCCTAAGGGAGATGCCACTTGGAAAAACTATGCAGCATTCAAACAGAGGTTTCCTACTTTTCAACCTTAAGGTCAAAGTTCATTTTTAAGTCTAGGGTAAATGATACAATGCTAAAAATTGTACAAATAATCTATTGATATTGATTGCCAAATGTCATGCAGTCATTGGTTTAGTTGTTTAGTGTTTGTTAGATGGATATTAGGAGTTGGTTACAAATGTTATGGCTTACCTTAGCTTGCAAGTCATGTATTAATACTTGTCATCTATGCAATGCAAGGTGATTTGTGATTTTGTAAACATTGGTGTTCAGTAATACAGAGAAGTATTAACATAAGAATGTCCACCTAGACTCCGAATTGAGTTGTGCTGGTCGACACCCAGAAGGTGACGAAGCCATAAAGTGTAGTGATGTGGAAAATGTGAATAAATTTAAACCTAAAAGTGACTAAAGGCAAGAGTGCGCATGTGAGCAGGAATGAACTCATTTCACACGTGATGTCAAAGCATAAGTAAAGTACAATAGAAGTAGAATGAAAATTATACCATCGACGGTAATCTCCTGTACCAACATTTGCTAAGAATCCTCGTCGACACAAGAGATCTGCCACTAAGACCTGGAGGGGCAAAAAACAAGGGTGAGTGAGCCTATAAATAAAGCTTTGTAAAACCCTTTCGAAAACATAATAACCCCTCGCAATAAAATAAGTATAGTTTCCAAAAATAGCATACTACGGATTATATGAAACCAATTACCGTAAACCGTAATATCACAAGAATGCAATAATTCACGATATTCAGCATTTAAAACACATGACAATTGGTAATCACAATAACTCGAAGAAACAAACATATCATATCGAATACTCATCGACAAGACCGGACTGACACCTAAAATGGATCCAAAGTGATCATATGGTGCGATGTGAACATACACGTGAAGACTGGCCTTAGCCCGGGCGAGTACAAACACCAGCGTAGTACACGATGAGCAGATAACATGAATATGGTCGATGAGCACTCGATATGCAATAGAGAAAAATTTGGAGAAAGGGGGAGAGGAGAAAAAATGGGAGCTAGCGATGCAAAAAAATTGGAGAAAGGGGTAGAGCTTTCGAGAAACTGGAAGAAAGAAAAAAAAAAGGAAATAGAAAATAGAAAAAAAAAAGTGAAAATAATGATAAAATAGTCTTATTATTTTATTAATTTTTAATAACAATTGACTGGACAAGTCATTTTGCAAGATGAAGATGCACTCGGACAATTAATATTCACTAAAGTAATAATTGCCTATTGCTCATTTGCCCGGACAATTATTGCTTTAAAGGTGGACTTGCTCTTAATGGACCCGCTGCTCCAAAAGACTCCATGATACGGTGGATGATTTTGATTTGGTATGGTGAAACCTCAACTTTTTTCATGATGTTAGAGCATGTTGTTTCATGTGTGAAACCCAATGGCCACACTTACTTCACATCACTAGATTTATGTTGGCCACGTGTGAGGCTTAAAAATTCATCACACGTGGAGGGCGCGGGTTGAGAGTATCAATCCCACATTGGGGAAAGAAAAGATATTGCATGTGTTTTTATGTAATTAAATTATTTCTCATATTACCAATTGATTTTATAGTGAAACCTCAATTTTCTTCACTTACACTAACATACTTCAACAGTTGAGAGTGCAACTCTATGAGACTCCCAAGAGAACACACCACTTCTAAAGTAATCTAGTGCGCACCTGTCCTATTAGACTAAAATAAACAATCAACATACTAACTTAAACATGGCAGCTTAATTAATTACTTAGAGTCTAAGAAATCAGTAAAACTATTTAGCTCTAAACACCCTAAGCGATAGTTGTTGATAATGAATCTTATATTGATGGGAAAAATGACATTGTATTACATATGTTGTAATTGGGCCTACTCATATTGTTACTTGATCTCATAATGAAACCTTAACTTTAATCAGTAGTTATAATTGTGTCATCTAATCAGTAGTTATAGTTGTGTCATCCCTTCCCTTGGCCTTTTGCATCCTTTTTCGTGCACTCAAATAAATTCCCAAAGGTGGAAAATGAAGAGCTGGCTTCCAATTATGCTTCCATCCATTACTTAGTGGCTTCAATTAGGTTCCTCTTCGAAGGACCTAAATCCTAAAATCAATGCATGAGATAGGATATGAAAGATGCAGATATGTTTGCTTCACACCAAATGAGGAAAAACATAATAAGTTGCATGTTGCTTTTTCGTTATTGCCTTTTAAAATGTGTCATAAAATTGCACTTCCTATACCAGTTACGGCTCCCTTCAGTTAAGGGATTCTTCATTGTGGAAACTCTGTGAGGTCCATTCTGTAACTTTATTTTACGATCTAAATTGTTTATATTCTAATACATCATCTACAAATTATTTTTGTAAAAAAGTAGACCAATCAAGGATTCTTACAATTTAAGCAAAGAAAATAGATAATTCTTTAAGGGAAAACTAAAACTACCACAATGCAACCCAAAATGGTTACCAATTAGACTGATTTTTGGTATAGACGATATTCATGGAAAGATAAAAATAAAAAATAAAAATAAACGCTTAGATCGTTAAAATATAATACGAGTGATTCCTACTAAGATGTCCATTAAATAAACTTATTTGAAAATTTTCTTAATTGAAGCTTGAGGGGTTACAAAAAAATAATTCGATAATAAATAGCAGTATATAAGCTAAGAAGCAGATCAAATGAATAATTGCTTGACTTGTCAGGGGAGGGCTGAGAGTACCGAGTTTAGACAGAATCTACAGCTGTATTTTTTGGAACACATGGAATTCATCTCTCTAATAATTCATATAGAAGTTGAAATTGTGGAAAGGGCTTCCTTCAATACTCCAGATACCAAATGTGAAACTGGTTACTTGCAGTTGCAGGGCCACCACATGCTCATTTGTACTCATAATTTTTCCCCACATTAGAAAAAGCAAACCATCGATCAAAAAAAAGAAAAGCAAACCAAAAAACTAAATGTATTTTACTTTAACTTAAACGGTACGAGTATATCACCGTTTGGCGTTTCATGCTCTAATGAAACATGATACATGCTCTTTATTCTGTGTCATGTAAGTTTGTCTCCTCCTAACCTCCTCCATTCTACTACTACTACTAGCACTCCTACCTCTCAACACTAGGGGCTAAATTAACTTCAGCTCTCTAAACTGTTTAGCCAATTGGATAATTGAAGGATCAAGTTGGCTAAATTGGAGTATTGCTGAAATTCTCAGTAATCAAATAACAGAATGTGCAACAACGCTCAAATTGGTTGCAACACACAGAGATAAACATTGATATGCTTGATTTTGAAAATCCAAATTACAAAGCTTGAGCCTCGTACAGATAACAAAATCGACAGCAATCTATCCCTACCAACTTAATCGAGAAGTGAATCTGTGAGATCTTAATTGAACTCCTCGTCCTAGGCTAGATCATGTAACAAAAATATTCCAGGGAGAAGGCTCGCTCGCTAACCCATTGCCCATGTATTATATGCAATGACCAGAAAACTGGTAAGGACGGGCCAAATCCAGTGCTCAGAAATCTTATTGCTGCCGTTCAAATCTTCACTACGTCCCATTCCATTTCCAATTGCTGTTGATGCACTGGAGATGCTTGCATTGCTAGCTGATAAGCTGTTGCATCATAAAACGCTAAACCTTATCATATCATTCTAAAACGCTAACAATGTCGTATGGAATCTTGGCCTAAAAATTAAGATCGAGAAAGCGAAGCATTAATTGAATCTAAACCAAATCGGACAAAGATCATTCATCGGAACACGCAAACAAAGAGACCCTTGGCATTCGGGTCCCAAACATGCCCTGCAGAGGTCCCCTTGTTTGTGTCTTGCACACGAGAATGACTTTAGATGCATCTGGTACACTGACATGGTGACATTGCGCTCTAATAGCTACGTGGCATTGTATTATTACCAGGTTCATCTACTTGCCAGTTGATTCGCCAAGGGGGGCAAAACCCAGTCATCAAAATTCCAAGAAGAAAAAACAATGTCAAAACCATGTAATGAGCTGACTGAGTTACCTGGATGGCAATTTGCACTTATCATGACCTGAAATAATTAATTCATTCATTAATTAATTATTTACCAATACGGATCGCAATAAATCAGAAAAATGGACCTTTTTCCCAAAGAAAGAAAAAAGTGACTAATTAGCTACCAACGATACAACGTACTGGGATTCAGAGAAGTAAGCGCCGCAGTGTTATCAAAGCTGCAACTATCGGCGGTCATGCCGTGTTTCAGAAAGTAGTCGTTGAAAGCGTAGGAGGCAGTGTTCTGGATGTCGGCGGGGTCGTAGCAGGGTCCACCTTGCTGGATTGGGCGGCAGTCGACTCCACCAGGCCCGCAGGCCCAGTTCAGCGCCGTCAGCAGGGGGGCGTCCTCCGCGTTGTTCTTGGCCACGCACCAGAGCTCCATCGTGACGACGCCGTCCTTGGCCTTGGACGGCGGGATCAAGTGGCAGAAGATGGTCAGTGAAAGGATCAAAGATAAACCGATGCTTTTGTGCATTTTGGGAGAGAGAGAGCAGCAGCAGCAACAGCAGCAGCAGTGGGGTAATTAAAGTAAATTAAAAGTGGTGAACCTCAACGAAATTGGCGCTTGCTTTTGGGGTTTCGGAGAGACAGAGAAATCGAGAGGAGGGGAATATTATTATAGCCGTTTGGTTTGGTAAACGGGGATGCAGAGGAAAAGTGACCGTTACTGTGAAGAACGTAGTAGAGACCAGAGAGCAAGTGGCAGTGTGAGATCGACAAGCACGACAGAGTGAGAAAACATGAACAGTGCTCCGTGTTAGAGCAACTCCACCCCATATCAATCCCCTGGGCTAAGGGCAACCAAAGCCCCTTCCCCCCAAAAACACCCAGACCAATCCACTGGGCTCTAGGGGAGACTGACTTTTCCCCCAAGCTCAATTCGACAGGCCCAGAGCCCGAGGCTACGTCAGCCACGACTGAATTAATTTTTTTTTTTTTCTTGCTCCAGGCGCTCAAAAAACACAAGGGAGTGGGTGCGCATCCTCGAGAACATTTCAGCACATGGAGCATGGAGCCCGCGTGCAGGCCCACTTACGACTTTGAAAATTGTCGCGGACTTGGTGAAAGTTGGGTTGTTGGATGTCCAACTGTTATTTTTCTGGACCATTGAATTTTCAACCGTAAAAAGAGCTTGAAATCTAACCCCTAACGTTTGATTTTCTAATCAACGGTCCAGGTTTTTCAGCTAAAAAAAATTAGAAAAATAAAAAATGCTACTGTTGGCTACGTGTCACGATCTATTCGGTTGGATTTCAATGTTTTGTAATTCAAAGATCCAGATTAATTAAGTTAATAAAAAATTAAAAAATATATATAATTTTTTTATAAATACCTAACCATGCCATTCTACCTTACACCACATAAATATTTTCAAATACTTTCAACAAATCTTTCTCTCAAGTTTTAATATAATAAATATTACATATATTAAAAACAATACTTCGAATTTGTTGTAGGCATAATTTACAGAACAATTATGGAGGCCAGAGAGAGAGGGAAGGTGCGGCAATAGTAGAGAGAGAGATGTGTAATTGTGGATGTGTTCTATTCCACCCCATTGTGCCTTTATTTATAGTAGTATGATAGGTAAAAACCTTTTCCTTTAGGATTACAACATTTAAGAGGTAATCAACTCCTAATAAGAATATAAGAGATATTCCAAGATATACTAGGATTTACACAATCACATTCCTAATCTAATAGGACTGTAACACTCCCCCTTGAGTGTGTAAATACTCAAGTAAATGGCGCATCAGGTCTTCAGTGATGAAGCAAGGATAATTGATGAAGTTGTCTGCACAATGAGCAAATGTGAGTCTCAAATCAACGGAATAATGCATAAAAAGTAAAACTCACAAAACCTTGCTATGGTAAAACCCAAGGTGGGGGAAAACCCATAGTCTAAGGAGAAAAGTGAGAAGTTGCATTAAGTCAAAACTATATGTCTTTTGAACGTAAGTAGAATAGCTCACTAGGGTATGATCATCCCATGATGGGTGCCTCATTAAAACCTAGTTAGGTAACAAAAACCCAATGGGAAAAATGCTTCTAATCGTAGGAAAAAAGAGTACATTAAGATCAAATGAGTATACTTCTGGATACTCCCCCTGAGTTTGACATAATTTCCAAATGAGAACTACAAGCATTGCATATGATATTTAGGCATACCAATTCCTTGGACAAGCTTCTGGAATGTTGACTTCGGCAATGACATCGTGTAGAGGTCGACAAGGTTGTCTGGGATCGACTTGCATGACTTCAATCTCCTGATGCTTTGCTGATGTAGATGTGGACGCAGTATGTCTTGGCGTTGACTTCGTTGATGTATCATGGCTTGGTCAGGTGGATACATGTGGCATAGTGAAATACATGTATCATGGCTTGCTGATGTAGATGTGGACGCAGTATGTCTTGGCGTTGACTTCGTTGATGTATCATGGCTTGGTCGGGTGGATACATGTGGCATAGTGAAATACATGTATCATGGCTTGCTGATGTAGATGTGGACGCAGTATGTCTTTAATACCAATTTAGTGGTTGCATGTTGGCACGGTGCTGCATCTTTACCAAGATCAATAACGAAATAAATGTCCTGTCTAAATACAATGAGCTAAGTACAACAAAGTGCAAAGTTGGACTTAGATATGGAATTTCGGATTCCATAACCTCTTCAAGGGTCTCATTTGCATATAACGTATGGACGATCATAGATATACTTAAAGGTACCACATTCAGGATGTAGTTCGACTAGTAGACCAAAACTTAAACTTCAGGTCAAAGCATAAACGAGTTTTCCCAAGATCCTTCATCTCAAATTCCATCTTCAGGTGCGAGGCAATTTTCTTAAGCTCTTTCGGAGTCTTAGTGAGATTTGTGTTAACGACATAAACTGTAACTCTATCAATTTGGAGTAAGACTTCATAGTTTAATACGCAAGGGCATAATTCATATCCCTGAATGATCAAATAATCACTTAGACGGGTATACCACATCCGTCGGATTGTAAGTGAACGCCTCAAACAAGTTAAGAGGGTGTTCCGTGGTTTTGGAACTATTTGAAACAGTCCATGTAATTCTTCGAGAACTTACATGTAAATCTTTGTATCTATATCCCTATGGAGAAAACATTAACCGCATTTCATAATGCTACTATCAATCACAGGACGTTTGAGAGAAACTTTACGTCGTAAAGTGTGCATTGTATTGCATTGTTTCATTCATGTCATAACGCTTCCTTTCCCACTTTGTAACACAACAAGGTTACCTTAGGCAGTGTAAGAACGACAGGTCCAATGCACACTTTGGTAAGGAATTTGACCTGGATTGTAATTTCAATTGTCCAATCAATTCTACGTTGTCACCTAATCAACGTGTTTGTACCATACTTGACCAATCCTGAAACTACCAAGCACCGGTCAACGTTATACTGTCAAGGACCCAGAAGAGTTTCCCTCAAACCAGGAGGCCAATCACAGTGCAACACGTGTCAACACCAAGAGGCCAATCACAGGGCGACACATGTCAACATCAAAGGCCAATCACAACATGACACGTGTCAAGGCCAGAACAAAGCTAGAAACTCTCTTCTATAAAAGGAGATCATTCTCCCACAATAATCCCTAATGTCATTTGTATTAAATCATTCACTAGTACTCACTAAATGAGAGCTTGAACCTATGTACTAGTGTAAACCCTTCACAATTAATGAGAATTCCTCTACTCTGTGGACGTAGCCAATCTGGGTGAACCACGTACAACTTGTGTTTGCTTCCCTGTCTCTATCCATTTACATACTTATCCACACTAGTGACCAGAGCAATCTAGCGAAGGTCACAAACTTGACACTTTCTGTTGTACCAAAGTCCTTACTGATTTTGTGCATCAACATTTAGCGCCGTCTGTGGGAACGACACTTATTCCCACTCTCTTCAGCTTTGTCAAGCTGGTTTCCTCCATTCGTACACTCTCTTTTAACCAAGCATCCCTCTTCAAAATAAGGAGCAAAGAAAGTCACAGCACACAAAATGATACCTCCCTTGCACCTAGTGCGAAGCAACGAAATAATGAATGAAAGAGACTCATTCTTCAAGCTAAAGTCGAGGAGCTGGAGGCTCAGAACAACAAGATAGTAATAAAGAATGAGATCCTTCAAGAACAATATAAGAAGCTCTTCAAAACGCTCCACGAAACTAGGCGTACTCAAACACGTGAGCTTGTTGCCAGTGTGGACATCAACCATCATATGGGTACCCCCCAACATGGAGGGTCACCTTCCTTCGACATGGGTATCCCTGACGAGGAGCGAGCTAATCATCAAAATATTGATCAACATGAGACTTCTCTCAACCCAACTACTTCGACCTGAAGTAGGAGAAGTGGAGGAAGTCACCTCCTTGCAGAAAGGTTAGAAGAATTGAAAGTCGTTTATCGTGACTGTCGAGACTTCCTAAAGCAACGTCGAGAGAATCCCCTTCACATAAGCTCGAAGATCAATGACCCAAGGGTTTCTAAAAGACTCAATCCCTTCCCACGACCTAAGCCAGCTGCCAATCTAGGAAAGAACGACAGGTCCCAGAGGAACATAAAGGTACAAGGGACTCAGAGGTATTCCGACAGACCTGCCCTAGAAGTCAGTACAGCAAGTCCAAAGAAAAACCACACGCTCTTGCTCAAACTTTCCTACTTCTAAGAGGCAATGGAGACTTACGGAAGACAATTCCAATGGTACAAGACTCCACTAAAGTCCCTCTTGTCGTACAGCTCATTGAGGAAGTAAACAAGTTGAAGGCCGAACGTCAGGCCAAGATACCTGACTGGAACTAACCCAGGCCTAACCCTCTAACAAGGAGGATCCTCAACACCCCCTTTAAGCGAAGACAAAACAAAAGCTTGGTTTACATCTCTATACTGGAAATGAGGACCCGATTGAACACCTTAACCTCTTGGAGTTTACCATGGCATATCAAATACACACCAACAAAGAGCAATGTCTTTTCTTCCCTTCCACTCTTTCTAGCAGAGCTCTAAATTGGTATTGTCGTTTTCCACCCGAGACAGTAGACTCATTTGAGGAACTAAGGAAACTGTTTGTCTCTCAACACATCTTCCAGACCGATCACTTACATTCTGCAGATAACTTGTATACTATTCACCAGAAGTCGGACGAGTCACTACAAGATTATACCGGTCGCTTCAGCCATGAGTATTCTCGCTACGCTAAGGCAGATGACAAGACCGCCCTTAAAGCCTTCACGGCAGGCCTACGTGATTGTTTCTTCAAGTACATGATCAATGCCAACACTTGGAAGACTTACTCTGAGGTGATGGCACATGCTTACAACCACGCCTCTGCCGAAGCAAGGACATACCAAGGGAACCCCCATATGGTTAACCCCTACCAACAAGTGGGAAGTGAAGGTCAAGTTCTACCAAGTGAGGAGATCTTGGCCATTCAGAAACCCATTGCATCAGCTTCTGCCTCATTTAGCTATTCGCTAAGTCACCAAACGTATTTGTCTCTTGGTAAGAGGAATGATTTTTACTCTCAGCAAACCCATTACAACAAGAGGGATCAAAGTTTGTATCAAGATAACCAGGGGTAAACGTACTGTTGACTATTATGACTAAGGGGCTAGCCTCACTCTTTCAAAATGGAGGACTAGGTACTGAAGGGAATGCTATTATAAGAAGGCATACACATTACAAATGTTTTGACCCTCAACCGCTTGAGATCTTTTGTCACACAAGTCATTCGGCAATTATTTAAAGAAGAGGGAATTCAGACAACTTATTCTGAGTCTATTGCATTCCTAACATTGGAACATTTGGTCTACGTTGACCTACCTCTATACTCCAGCTCAGAGCTTCAACATGCGTACTTTGACACAAAGTATATGATACTAAGTGTTACAACCAACATGGTTCACATATCGAAAGCATGGATCCTTTCATGCATAGCAAAACATTCATAAGTATCACTCATGTCAATCAGCATAAACATCATACATTCCAACATATTCATACATAAACATCATACATTCCAACACATCCATACATAAGCCAACTGTGCTTTGAAAGGGTTCAACACACTTTGTGTCATTCGACACTTGTTACAATGTGCCTCGACACCTTGCCCTTATTCTCACCAACTAGGTGATGAAATGTACAACCCATACTTTCCTTCATGCCACCAACCAGGTGATGAAATGTACAACTCGTACTCTAATATTATTTGGTAACTTGCCATTCTTATCACCAACCAAGTGAAGAAGGAACTTACCTTCGTGCCACCAACCAGGTGATGAAATGTACAACCCGTACTCTAATATTATTTGGCAACTTGCCGTTCTTATCACCAACCAGGTGAAGAAAGAACTCATCTTTATGCCACCAACCAGGTGATGAAATGTACAACCCGTACTCTCCTTCATGCCACCAACCAGGTGATGAAATGTATAACCCGTACTCTAATATTATTTGGACACTTGCTACTTTATCACCAGCCAGGTGAAGAAGGAACTCATCTTCATGCCACTAACCAGGTGATGAAATGTACAACCCGTACTCTCCTTCATGCTACCAACCAAGTGATGAAATGTGAAAAAGGAACTCATCTTCGTGCCACCAACCAGGTGATGAAATGTGATGAAAATTGATGAAGGAACTCACCTTCGTACCACCAACCAAGTGATGAAAGCAACTCACCATTCATTCCACCAACCAAAAGACGAGTGGTACAACTTGTATATGTGAACTCATAGCATTCACAAATAATCAAAAACCCTCCAACCTAGTTCAAGAATAAGCCTGTGGAAAGTTACTTCTTTAAAAGCAAAAGTATCTCATATCATCTTTTCTCTATACCCTTTTCTTTGTCGTTGTTGATGTCTACAAAACAAGGAGAATGAGAACAATTAGCCAGAACACGAGATCAAACTTTCGATCTGAGATTGACTGCTTGGAACTCTGATTGCTTACTTTGTCTGTCACCTTTTTCAGTAGATCTCCTCGCTCAAAGACTTAAGGGATTCCTACTATAGGGTTTGTATCGTGCTTGACCAAGCTCGAAACTACAAGTAAGCTTCAAGTGAAATTGATACATTACCTTGTGCATCTCCATTGGTTAAAGATACCACCCTTAGATGGAGGAAAAGTACTTCCAGAAAAGATGTCACATCTACCTATGAGACAAATAAGGCAAGTGAAAACGATACCACACTTTGGTACTTAGAAGTTTCATAATTACTGAGAGGCTTGGATCTTGCAAGTCCCCAACCGAGGAGCTTCCTTCACTTGGGAACTTAGAGGAGCACTATTTGTACCATACTTGACCAATCCCAAAACTACCAAGCATCGGTCAACATTATACCGTCAAGGACCCAGAAGAGTTTCCCTTCAACCAGAAGGCCAATCACATGGCAACACGTGTCAACACCAAGAGGCCAATCACAGGGCAACACGTGTCAACATCAAAGGCTAATCACAACATGACACGTGTCAAGGCCAGAACAAAGCTAGAAACTCTCTTCTATAAAAAAAAAGATCATTATCCCACAATAATCCCTAATGTCATTTGTACTAAATCATTCACTAGTACTCACTAAAGGAGAGCTTGAATCTATGTACTTGTGTAAACCCTTCACAATTAATGAGAACTCTTCTACTCCGTAGACGTAGCCAATCTGGGTGAACCACGTACATTTTGTATTTGCTTCACTGTCTCTATCCATTTACATACTTATCCACACTAGTGACCGAAACAATCTAGTGAACGTCACAAACTTGACATTTTCTATTATACCAAAGTCCTCACTGATTTTGTGCATCAACACAACGAAACACAGTTCAATATCGTCGCTTTTCATTTATGTCGGTAGCTACCATATAAGTGAAAACATCATCGATGATAATCTCATTTCAATTCCATTTAGCTCATCCAAACTAGTATACTAGACCAAGAACTTTAAGTCTCGGGAGAGATCCAGATTAATCTCATGAGATGAAAATGATTTGAGACAAGGATCGAGTTTAGATTCATTTTTATGTCGTGTCTTCCTCTTTTAGGAAAGTGAATCTTACAAACTGAATGATCTATCGTGCTCCAGGCCAAGATAGATTGATTGGCTATTTGTCGATGTACTGGACTGTCCAACAAGGGCGTCCAAACCGTCCAACAGGGACGGTACACCCTCTAGGGATGTTGACTCGACGTCTATTAATTATGTCTATCCTTACAGGCATATTTACAGCTGGTATATGATCTCGTCACTTTAGCTAGATCAAAGGAATATGTTTGGAGCAACATTCTGAAATCTAGAATTTATCGCACTTGCTTATCACACTTGTGCGGTATGGGGATCAAGATGAGACATAGTGGGCAATGTCCACGTAAATTCACACCGTTCTCCAGGAACGTTGACGTTCTTATCTCATCTTAACGGCGGGAAGACTGTCTCATTAAAGTGAAAACCTGTAAATGAACAGTAAAGAGATCGCGTGCAAGGGCTCTAAAAGAGATAGTGTGAAGGAGAATCATAATTAACAAAAGATACGCATCCTTCTTTGAGGACCCATGGTGGTACGTTGCGGCAGTGCAACTTGGCACATGGAATGCATACCCAAATACGTAAATACGAAAATCGTCAAGTTCGTACCCAGTAACCAACTGTAACGTCATTTAGGTTGGGTGGCAATGGGTTTCAAGGCGGACCAACATAACTATGTACAAGGATTGCATAGCCTTAGGTAGAAACCGAAAACTTGGTGCGTTCACCAAAATTCGGGCGATCATTTAAATTGCGCTTTATGATCACTAGGCGAGGCTCTTTGGAGTGAATATGGGAATTCGATGTTCAATTATAAACCTAAAATACATGCAATACTTTATCGAAAACCATCGATGTAAACTCTCTGGCATTATCCAGTCTCCTGGACCTTAAGGGATAAGTAGGGTGGTGAACCCTTAATCGGCCATGAGGTTTAGCAGTAATGTTTGTGGACAAACATGTGACTAGTTTATCGATTCATCAACCAAAACCATAAGTATTTATATGGTCCGCATTTTGGTTGGATTAGTCCACATATATTCCCTTGAATCCACTGTGAAAAGAGAGTCATTATGTATCTTTGCTATGGATGATTAGAAATCAAATTTCCCAAAACGAGTAGGCTTTGGCAAAGTGTGTTTGTAAGCACAAGATCCTTACTTCGGGTAAGGAGATGCATCATAGCATCATTGTTTGACCTAAATGTCTCAAAAGGTCGTGCCAAAACAAGTATACTGCTTAATCACCCAGCTTCATGCCGGCCACATATGGCATGTTTCCAGTTGAGAGACAATCTATTAGCCCCAAATCAAAGCTTCAGGCTTATTTTTGGAGGTGGTGCAAAGATATTCCACTCAATTTTCTTCAGTGGTTCATTTATGATCATTATCATTCGAATATCCTTAAAAACTCAATGTCAATGAGAATTTAAGGTCCCTTAAATGGTGATTCAGTGTCATTCATACAACAAGGAGCGTTCCAATGCTCTTAATCAGGTTGAATAGACCTGAAGTCATTGTTAGATATGTGATTTAGGTGTAAAGTTAGTGTGCGTTGTACTCATTCATCTAGACAACTAACTTTCCTACATTCCTACCTAATCACGTGTTTAATTGAATCAGTCATATGTATCAAGAAATGATTCAATTAACTCATATTCGAGGACAATATCAATGAGATTATCCATAAGTAAAACATACACCAAACTTGAATCCAAGAACATAGAAAAATGTTCACAAAGTAAATGGTTTACTAAGGGGATTCGACCAAGAAAGCCATCCATGTCAAAATTCTGCTCTTCCAACGATGTTTAGTGGAGCAAAATTAGTCTCACATATTAACTACGAGAATGGTACTCCTTAATAACATTGATAGGGGCACAAACAGATGCATAACCAATGATCTATTCCATCAAGACGGAAATAGATTCTGCAAGGTTAAGGTTTAGGAATATTATCCCTTATTTTTGAAGTTTTAGGTCTTAGGTGCCAAGGATCATCTTCGGGCATGATAACACACCTTGGCAAGCCCTAATTCTACCATATGTTGTAAAAACGAACTCGAAATTAGATTGTGAGAGAATATGCCATTCGGTGTATCCCTACCGAAGCAATGCATCACTATTCGGTAGGCTTTAACCGAACTGGGTCGAGCTATTCGGTAGACTCCAGCCAAACTAAGTCCATACCTTTCTCTCACGTTTGTGGTAGTAATTAGATTCGAGAATTTGGTAAACTTCCACTTTCTACACTACTGCTTCAGGGGCAAGTTAGAAACATGGAAGGATGAGAAAAGTATCATCCAATCAAAATTTGATTGAATTTATAAACCTCAGAATTGTACTCATTCATTGACGTAATCATGGTTGCTTCAAGCAATGTCTTTCATGATTAGATGGTCCGTAGGAGTGAGCCAAATAGCCATGGAATCCTCGTTCGGGAGGTACTTCCATTTGTAATGCTTTGAGCATATGTCTTCGAATGAAGATCATGGTGAAGGTTTATTCTGCTCTTCCATACCATTGTTGGCTTTAATGGTTTCTCAGCTTCTTGATAGTCATGTGGAGATTCACGTCTTGTACTCCACATAAAGTGGTTTCTATTAGAAACATCCAAATCAGGAAAATCGAACTTGTAGCGGTTCGACAATCCACTGAATTGGAGGGAACCAGATTATGATTGTTGCTATGAGAAGGAATCATCCATAGGCATCAAAGTTAGAACATTCGAGTTCTAAGACATGGTTTTCATGGGTGTATTGTTTTATGAAAACTTCAGGTTTCAAAGGCACTAAATTTGAAACTACGGGTTCAATTTAGTTTATGAATGTTTAGTTTATAAAAAAAAGGTTCCTGCAAGAACACAGAATGCAATATACAACTAAGTGTAGTGGATTTGAGTTTTTTCAGGAACTCAAGTGTGAGCGCTTTGGGACTACGAAATTATGTCAACGGTTCAAGGTATAAAAATAAATTATTGAATCGTTAATGTCCAAAAGTGATCTTCAGGTCAATAATTTTGGATTCATTATTAGATTAATTGATTGCTGGTCACTTTTAATTAATTCAATACATTGAGATCATTCGGGGTCAATCGTAGAAGCAAAATAATACAAAGTTTCAGGCCATATTATGAGCTAGATGGTTGCGGGCCATTCGAAAGAAAAAGCCCAAAAATTGGTTAAGGCCGTGAAAATTGGGCACCAAAAATATATGGGTGCGAACTAAAAAAATAAGCCAAAAATCCCTTTGGGTTGAGAAAACCATAGCCCAACACCTTAGCTGGTTGTGTGAGGCACGGTCTGTAACAATTTGCAGGGGTGGGCCACGATTGTTGTGCAGTCCAAAGTGGCTACAGGTTTAGCGGGCCAAGGGAAGAGCCCAGCAACATTAAGCTACTGCTTTGGACCACGATGCAAAGGAAGCCCAGCTTCGTTAGCTTTTGGGTCAGAGGCCTTAAGTGTGAAGCTTAGCACCAAGGAACCCAGTCAATCGAGCCTAGCCAGTAAGCGAGTAGCAAGCCCAAATAAAGGCTAGCCTAGTCAGCTGCTGGCTGATGGAAGGTGGGCTGAGACTTGCTGGTCTGTCAGATGATAGAAGCCCATCATGTAGGCTTTGGGTTTAACGACTTTCCTTTTTTTTTCTTCTCGAAATTGTTAGGGTTTTACAAACCCTATATTTGCTTCTAATTTATGAATATACTTTGACTCACATATTCGACATAGCAAATATAATTGTGTAATGCATGAAGCAAATATATATATTGACAAATATATGAACATATACAATATATATACCAGAAGGAAAATATAAACATAGGGATTTATGCATCATGGGGAATGTTTTCATGCTTCATGGTCGATTCAAATATCTTACTTTATTTTAAGAATACCTAATTGGCAGAAAACAACAAGAGCCTTTGAATTTGTAAAAGATCCTTCTCATAAAGCCGGAATTGCATCTCCAATACATTGTTTCACGTTCAACACAGAAAAAATTAAATTGAATCAATAGCATGTAGATCAATTTAATAAAATAAGAATTAATTATAAAAAGAATGATTAAAATGTAATATTCCCCTGATTGAAGAATAAACTCTCTTTAGCGCAGCGTTGAGAGCGTGCTAATAACGTGTTGTAAGCATAATCTACTGAACAATTATGGAGGCCAGAGAGAGAGGGAAGGTGCGGCAATAGTAAAGAGAAAAATAGATGTATAATTGTGGGTGTGTTCTATTCCACCCTATTGTGCCTTTATTTATAGTAGTAGGATAGGTAAAAACCTTTCCTTTTAGGATTACAACATTTAATAGGTAATCAACTCCTAATAGGAATATAAGAGATATTCCAAGATATACTAGGATTTACACAATCACATTCCTAATCTAATAGGACTGCAACAGAATTCATAATATAACAAAATACTCATGTAATGACACGTCCCAAAAAATTACAATTTTTTTATATTTTAAAATGTGAAATTAAGAAAATGCCCTTCGAGGCAAATGCTTTGACTTTGTTTTACCACTTTGTCATGTCACGTAAGATCCATTGTCTTGTCTTTTCCTCGTAGTATTCATCGCAATGAACATGTGGGCATAAGCGAAATTGAATTTGGAGTTATAACGAAGAAATTATAGGCGAGTAAAGATAGTGGCAAAATGGTCATTTGACCATTATCTAGAAGGCTCCAGATTTGCTGGAGCAGTCAGATGGTGCCATGCGTGTGGCTGTGATGGAAAGAAGATGAGAAAATTAAGTGGGGTGTTGACCAATCAGGAAGGAGGAAAGGAGATACTGACCAATCAAAAGAGATTGCAATGAGGGAAACGAGGGAATGAGAAACCCAGCAAACCTGGACCCTTCCTTAGACCCGCGACCTGACCCGATTCCTAAGAACACCTCAACGCTGATACTAGTGAACGAATTGATTGTCGCCACCCCTTACACTCAACTCCATGACCCTCCCTCTACCAATTTCACCCTAAAAATCAAAGACATTTGGCCCTAATTCATGAAGATTAGAGACGACAACTTCGAGGACACCACGGCGACGATTCGCTGTTTCTGCAACCACCATCACCGACTACCACCATGGTTCGACTTCTCTTAAGGCCAGGATTAAACCCCAAACAAGTTTGGGGGCGGCGGAGCATCAAAGAGGACAAATCGACAACCACCCATTTCTAGGGTTCCCGATGGTTCGTGGTGATTTTTAGGCCACTTCCCGGTCAAATTGGACTTCGGCTCAGGTATGAAAGTTGTTCCTCTCATTGAGATCTACATTCCTGTAAAATTTGGAAATTTTTGGAGTTGTCACAGTGACGCAGGGCCTTCCAGGTTGCCGCATCGTGGCAGCTCGTGTGGCAGCGGATAGGGGGAAACCCAAGGTCCCTCTTTAGGTTTTTTGACATGCTGAATCTAAACTCACCATCTATTTTCCTAAATTCTATCGTTTAAGTATAGTTTTACTAAATATTCCCTAATTGTGGTTGGGTGCATCGGTGGAAAGTGACTTCATCCTCGCTAGCTTGAGCGGTTCCCGGGCATGAGTGGACCCCTTCCTAACTGGCATGTTTTTATAAAATATTAGGCTTGTTTTAGTGAAAAAGCATGATTTCATGCTTTATGCATTATTTATGATTTATTGAAATTGCATTTTACTAAAGGTCAAGAGTATTTGGATTCTCGTATATGAAATTCTATGGCTTTCGATTATGATTTATATTATGGATTTCCGAAAATGAGTTATGAATCTTTGGATTTGCATATATGGAATTCTATGGATTTATGGATATGAGTTATCATGGATTTACGAGATGAGACTTTGAGCTTTATTGCTTCGGATTGGATATGAGGTTTTTTTTTAGATATGTTTTCGGTACTTATCTAATGGGTTATTATACATCACATCCACACAACACGGGTATGTAGACGTCAATGGCCATATGACACAGTTGAGGATATCTATGTATATATTTCTTCTCTGGCGTAACCTAGAGTCGTACAGCTTCACCTTCGGGTGATGGGGCCTACCATGTTTCTTCACTGGTGTAACCCAGTGTCATACAACTTCACCTTCGGGTGATGGACAGGTACTACCTTCGGGCAAATGAGGAGTTGATGATATTGATGATATACCCCCAGCTTCACTAGCCCTGGGCTAGTGTCGGTGTGTGATGTTATATATCCTCTTCTCCGGCGTAACCCGGAGTCATACAGCTTCAACTTCGGGTGATGGTACTGCCTTCGGGTGACTATGATACCCCTAGTGAGTACAACATTATCGAGATTTACGAATTTGCCTTCGGGCGACGATAACACCATTTTTAGAGCATGGCTTTATATTATACATATTTTACGAATATTTTCATGGCATGTAGAGTTTCAGAAAAAACATATACATCTATTTTCAAAACAGGGTGTGGCAACCCGTCCCTAATTTTAAGTTTTATAAATTTTAAATTAGTGATTTTATGAAAATGCCTCCTTGAGGCAAATATTTTGACCTTCGTTGACCATCAGTTAGAGAGACGTGGAACTTATTTTTTTAGCATATCTTTGTAGTACTCGTCACTACGAACGTATATACGAAAGTCGTTTGCGAGTTCAGATTATAACGGTATAGTTACAGACGTTTGAAATTGGTTATTTAAAGTTTAGTCATAAATATTGTGGCAACTCGTCCCTAATTTTATGTTTTATAAATTTTAAATTAGTGATTTTATGAAAACGCCCCCTTGAGACAAAGATTTTGACCTTCGTTGGCCATCGGTTAGAGAGACATGGAACTTATCTTTTTAGCATATCCTTGTAGTACTCATCACTACGAACGTATATGCGAAAGCCGTTTGCGAGTCCGGATTATAACGGTATAGTTACAAACGTTTGAAATTGGTTATTTAAAGTTTAGTTATAAATTAATTCAAACTCTCACCATGTGGGAGTGGTAACCAATCAGTTTTAAGGGAAGAAAGGAGTGACCAATCATAAAATTTAGAAAAGAAGTCAACCAATTAGGAGAAGGGAGAAAAGCCTCAGCTCTTCTTTCCCGTGAACGTGCACACCAAACCCGACGGGGATCCGAGTTGTTCCTGCCAAATTCCACCATTTTTTAGGCGATTTGGATCCATTCTCCACCTGTAACTTCTTCCTCAAACTCTTTTTTTCCATCTCCACCAAACATCAAGAGTTTTTAAGGCATGAACTGTGAGGAATTCCACCAGAGCACCGGAGGTGCTCAACAATGATTCCTCCAATCCGGTGAGTTCCACCACCTAAAACTACCCTTAATCAACTTCCCTTGGACCCAGGAACAAGACCCAACTAGTGGTAGAGATGTTGGAATACCAAGGAAGGAGACTCGAAGTTCACCCATTTTAGGGTTCCGACGGGTTTGAGTGAAATTGGAGCCTTTCCAGGCCAAATTAGACTTAGCCACAGGTATAAAACTTGCTCTACTCTTGGAGATCTTTATTGCTATAGAATTTGATAATTTTTTGAAATAGTTGAATTTTCCGACGAATCGGGGCGGCCAACCGCCGTGTGCGGCGGTGCGTGAGCCAAGTCACCCCCTAACCTTCCTAATCTAATTTTGACACCCAAATTCCATAGGTGAAGTCCAATTGATGAAATCTCATCGTTTGAATATAATTTTGTTAAAGACCGCTACTTGAACATTATGTGAATTGACGATCTGACCGTTGGATCGTCACCAAACTTTAATACATTATAGTATGTAATATTTGAGGATATTAGAAACTTATGCATTGGGAATCTAACATACGGATCTTCCCAAATTAGATTTGTAAGTTTGTAAAATAAAACGTTGATCCAACCGTTGGATCATAATGAAACTTTAGTATGATGTTCTAGAAGTATAATGTGGATCTTTAGAAGTTACGGATCAGAAATCCAAGGTGCAGATCTTCTGGATTGAGTTACGTAGGGTTGTCGACCCTACCGTTGATCTTTGATCGACTGTTGACTTTTGGTCAATGGGTCTCAAACCATTCTAGAACGTCATTGGGATGTGTTTTATGTAAGTTACGTGTTTTATTGATAAGAGTTCTGAGACGTGATTAAATATTTATTCTAGGTAATGATTGTTCGTGATGTCTTGATATTCGTGCTAGGAAGTCGTAGCGCGAACCTTAGGTGAGTGGGTCTTTTCCTTTTTATCGTATATATATAACTGATAGTTCGACGAACACTTTTAAATTGATTTATGCATTTTATGCCATGTTATATATATATATATATATATATATTCTAAAATACTATGATATGGTTGAGTTTTAGATTGCATCATGGCATATCCATATGCATATTACCTATATATAATTGTTGTGAATGCTTTAAAGTGCTAAGATGAACACGAGACGTGCAAGTAAGTTTAGATGAGTTTATAGAATTATCTGAAATGATTGAGTTATGGCATGACTATATTTGTGTTTTATGCAACTTCGACACTGTCATATAGGTTGTAATAATAAGCAACTCCGACATTGTTGTACAAGTTGCAATACTAGGTAACTCCGACATTGTTGTACATGTTGCAATAGGCAACTCCGACACTGTCGTACAGGTTGCCTATGAGTCGTACAGGTTGCATTAGACAACTCCGACTCATGTGTTATCATAGATTGATTTATGTGTCGTACAGGTTGTGTTAGGCAACTACGACTCGTGTGTTATCATAGATTGATGAGCACCTTATTTTTTTATGTTGTTGCCAATATGTAGTGATTTGGAATATTCCTAGATTTACTGTTGATTTACATTTGATTTCATACTTATACGTAGTATGATTTCCTGGAAACTATACATGTATTACAGCAAGGGATTATAACATTTAGAAGGTCTTTATTAAAGCATTATTTTCAGGCCCACTCACTCTTGTTTTTTTATCCCTCCAAGTTCTAGTAGTAGAGTTTTCGTATCGACGAGGATTCATGGCAAATCTTGTATTGGAGATTACCTTCGATGGTATGATTTTCAATCTACTCTACTGTAATTTACTTATGCTCTGATGTCACATGTGAAATTGGCTCATTTCTGCTCACAACGCGCTTTCATATTTAGGAACTTTTAGGTTTAAATTTATTCACATATTCCACATCATTATACTTTATGGCTTCGTCACCTTCCAGGTGTCGGCCAACACAACTCAATTCGAAGTCCTAGTGGACAATCTGGATTGGGATGTGTCAGTTTGGTATCAGAGCATAAGTTGGGCAGTATTGCATTCATCACACGCATGATGTAAGCATTCTTTATTCTTGAACCTTATTTCCAAATCTTGCCACCTCGTCGAATACGAAAAATGTGTTAGTTTTTCCTAAGTTTTAGGCAGTTTTGTTGACTTGTCGACGTTTTAGAAAATCATTTTGGCGAATGTCTCTAAATTATAAGAGAAGAATTTTCCTGCCTAGGAAGGATGTAGATTTGATATAAGTTGATAGCCCTACTATATTGATAGTTGTGTATCCCAGGGGGAGAATTTCCTACCAATTCCACTACTATCTGGTCATTTCTTCCAAACTTTTTGAGTTAGGAAGCCATCAATAGTCTTGATTCTTTGGCAGTACCCGTTAATGTTCCACTAATTAGAATCCTTATGAAGTTTTAATTTTCGTCAAAATTTCCATAAATGTCTCGAGTGACAATGTGGTGCTACAGGGGTAGCACTCGACGGAAGAACATATTCGGATAATCACTTTTGGTGCCCGTTAGCACAATTTTTTCCAAACACGCTAGTGATCATTCTGAATCTTCAAGAGGAAGATCGACTTCAGTTTAAGTTCGTTCTAAAGTAGATTACTAGAAAATTTTATTTTTCCTACTTTAGAACACTCCAACCAATACTAATTTCCCACATTACTTTTGGTGCTATACTCGTCATTTTTATGAGCATTGGCATGGGAGTAAGAATTGTTACATCTACGGTCAGTAGAAATCCCCGAAGTAGTAAGTATATTCCCTAGAATTATGGCACCAATTCCTAGTACCAATTCTTTACCAAAAAACTAACTAACAGTTAATGCTGGAGCCTAAGAAACTAAATCTCGGAAAGTTAGGGGCAAACTCTGTTTTAAGACAGTAAACTCACGATTATGTTAACCATATTACCTATTTAGGTAATCAAACCTTCTTCAACCAGCCACCTCTTGATCATTTCCACAGGTAGATAGTAGAATCGAAATATGAGATGATGTCTCACTGTTAGGGTGATTTGAGTGTCGAGAAAGTTGCGAAGACCTTTTTAAAGTTGGTTAGTAGTATAGTACGTTTTGAGGATTTAAGTCTAGAGTAGAGGTTGGGGTGGTCTTTAGATTTTAGAAGTTTTGATATTTATAAGAAAGCCCAAAATATTTTTTTATATTTACAAAAATGCCCCTACCGGGTCTTGATCGTGTCCAAAACCATGTCAGGGGCGTGTCTTTGGCGTTTCGGCTTGTCGAGGTGTCCGACACTCCGATACTCAGTCGTTTTGGCAACCTAAGTCACCATCATTCGTAAGAAGTCTTCCGATCGCATTTGTTTTCAAATGTTTTCTCTTCTGTATCCATAGTTGAAGGACTTGCATCAGTAGTGGACAGACCAATTGGTGCAGAATTTTGGGGAAGATGATGAGATGGTGTATGAATCAGACCAATATGATATTTGTATAACCTTACTGATTAGTTAGTATCCTTTTAGAAACTAAACTCTCAGCTACCTGATAGAGGCTATAAGCGATCACGAAAGAGATGGAGACATCAAGTTAAATAAGAATTGCTAAGCGACTATCTGAAGTTGCGTGGAAAACTTGGGGTAATTGGACAATTACGAAAGGAATCAGAGAGAGAACCATGATCCGTGCAGAATAGATTGTCCCATTAACTCTGCTCACTCCAGATCCTGATGAACAAGAAGAAGAAAAATGAACCTAACAATATATCAAGTTGCTAAGGATGGCATAATTTATACCAGCATTCTTCTTATTAAACATTAAACTAGGGAGAAAATCATGCAAAACTATATAGATTTACATAAGCAATATTTATTTGTACATTATATATATTCAACTAAACATGTACATTTCCAGTAGTGGCACTCCTTAAGCAACACAACTACTAATTAATTTTATTAACTTTCAATAATTCTAGAAACCTTTTGGTTTATTTACTGTGAATGAATATATATATATATATATATAAGATAGATTTAAGTTTGAACTTTTTACCTCCATTTATTCTTCTTATTTTTAATTTTTACCTCTGGGCAAGCTAACATCTATAAACATTTTAATTGTACACTTTAAGGCAACACATTTAGGTCAGGAGAGAGCACATGGAAGTACCAGTTAAGCTAAATCGTTGTTCATCTTTTTTGTCAACTGCACTTGAATTTTCAAGGTCCCATTTGCCAATGAAGAGACAGGTGCCCCATGCATAGAATTGTCAGAAGCATAACATTTGATCCAGCGAGCAACCCCATTCCAACAGAGACCTGACTTTGAGCCGTTTCTGTGTCTCCAGAAAGTCTAGATGCTGTCAAGAAACTCTACAGAAGAACAAATAGATGTTGACTCCATATTATACATGGGACGGATGGTTGAACGAAGCGCCTAGGTTATTTAGTTGAATTCTTTTAACTAATTGAGCTACAAGCCTCTTGTTGCTACGCATATCTTATTAAGCAAATGACAACGCTTCCAAATTGTAAAGATAAAAGATATATGGACAACACATTTCTTTAAGATCAGCTTGGATAATTTTATTCGTGTGCAGTCTGGTAACATTACTAAAGATCTTTTGTTTAATTTTTTTGTAATTTATATATATGATTTGTACACGTCGTATCTATACGATAGTATATATATGTCATATGTGTATGAGTTTTGATTATGATATTTCCCAGGACCGTTGACGTACATGGCAAGAACCCATATGTCGATATTTTCTCAGGTGCTATCTGATGAGAACAAATAGTCCAGCAGCCCAGAGAAAATTGGTTCCCAAACATTTTGGTTTTGGAGTTATAATTGGTTTCCTCCATCAGTGACCATAGTCAATGGCAAGTCATCATTTGTAATCGACTGACTTTGGCCGGAGCCGGCTTGTTTAAGTAACAAGATGGCTAGGAGTAGAAGGAATATTTTTGCAAGTTTCTTTGCCATGTTTTTGCTGGAGGCTGCTGAAATTAAGCTTGCACGCAGCTTTTCATTTAGTCTTTTTCCTTTGTCTGTAGAGCTAGCTATCTAGCTAGTTAGCTTGCAAATGGTTCTTGCATGTTTTAGGCGTAGAGCTTTGCATATTTGCAAATTGTTTAGGTAACGTAGAGTAGAAAGAATTGGGAGACAAAAAAGATGACAACAACTCCAGCTCCAACTCCGTTTATTACCCAACAATCCACTAAAATGAACTAATTAATCTAACGTTCAATGTACACGTAATTACGTGGCCACGTAGATGAATTAAACCATTAGATTAATTTGATGGATAAATCCACATAAGTTCCATACTACGGGCTAGGGCTTCATTCTACACAAGAATCTCTCGATTTGCTATAATGTGAAACATAAAGGGTATAAATGATTATATTGATAAGTGAACTATTGGAACTAAATTCGCGCACTACTGTATGCTGAGGAAGTGCACAAACTCAAGTAACCTACAAAATAATAAACAATCGTGAGCAAGCCTAGGATCGGGGGTGTGCCGGCCAAAGGCTATCCAACGGTCAAGTTGGTAAATAGTTTTAGACTCAAGCAGTGGGGAGAGAATTTAAGTATAAAGATTGCGTTACTAGAGATGAATCCTAGATGAGTGGATTTATACCGTGGGGAGAGAGACCTTTCTAGGATAGAATCTCCACCCTAAGCCGGTAAAATCCTAAAGGATACTAAGTAGTTGTTGCACCCTTTTAGAGTGATTGCTTGAGAGGCACACCAATTCCCAGATTGTAAGAACTCCAAGACTTATTAGAATTTCTGATTGTGTCCATATCCGTATCAGATCACATGTCTTGCAGAAGAAGCATGGTCATCCAACAAAGTCGCTTAGACTTCATCTATTGCCCCGGATCAAGGTGATGGTGGCACCACTACTTTGTCTGATATTGCTTCACTTGGAGCTGATTAGTCCATGATTGAATTTTTGAGGTAACTGTATTCGGATCAGCCTTACTCCGACTTTGAAAAATCATGGTCCACATCAACAACTAATTGAAATTTGATTTAAATTACATAGATATAAAGTAGAACTAATTCTATTTATTATGTAGAACAAATATAAAGTTCATAACTAATGAGTAGAAAATTTATTCACTACGTGGATGCGATCAGAATGTCTCCAACTATTTTACATTGCATGATTGGTATGAGCACGCTTATTTGCAAGTAGTTGTTTCCTGTATTATGTAGATGCAATTTTTTGTTACTTCAAATTTATTTTCTTCATACTAATGTAGAGGACGTATATATATTGTGTGTTCATAAAAATGTGGTCACGTTGTAATCATCATAGTGGGTCGTTTTGATTTTTTATTAAAAGTTAATTTTATCCATGTTTCTATAAAGAAAAAACTGCGAAGATTCCAATTAAAAGTTCAATAAAGCTGCCCAAATGATAGATCATCATCCTAGGTTGGGGAAGCTGTTAAGTCGGATACAAGCTGACACTAGTGTTCTGAAAGAGAGAATAATACATCTAATTAACAAAGGCGAAGGTAAAAATTTACTAAGGTATATACATATTTCGTTGTTTCCAAGGTGTTGAGAATCTTTTTCCAATTAAGAAATTGGATGAAGTTTCGTTTAGTACGCACAGTAGCACCAACAACCTTCACCGCCACTTATTAACCTAGAAAAAAGTACTAGTACATTTCTAGCTTTTTCAAACACCCAACGACAATTCTGAAATAAGATATGAAGAATGGATTTTATATTAGGCCATCGCATGTAACCAAAAGAGTGAAAACAATCATGAAGTTAAAACCTCTCACAAAAGTAAATGCTCAATGAAGAATCAGAAGTGATAACAACAGATCCAAGCTTTAACAAGAGTCATAGCATTTAGAGAGGAAAGACCATGTAATCTCAAGCCACTCTCAATTTTTTTGCATAAACCTGAGACCAAGAAATTCTAAAGGGGTGTGATATCCACACATAACGCTTCTTGTTAATTTCTATTATTTGATATTCTTTAATTTAATCGATCTGACGGCTGCAAATTAAAAGTGTATAAGAAGTAGAAAATCATTCTAAAAAATCTTCTTTGAGGTCCTTTCATCCAATCAAATAAAGTTAAAGTGCATCGTGAAAGAGACTTATGAAGAAGACCACATACAAGCAGAAAAGCTATGCGAAAATATACTCTGAGAAACGGATTGAACTAGCTGAACTCTGCCTCCCATTGATTAAATCATTCCTTCCATCTTGTTTACTTGGCTTTTGCTTTAGTTGCCAAGGCTTGAAGAAGACATCTCCTAAGCTTGCCACAAAACATGGGAACTCTTAAATAAACAAAAGGCACTTTATATTCTCTGAACCTCAATTGATGCTCAACCACAAGTTTACGATTCCTTGAAGTAGGGACCAAATAGTAAGTACCATTTTCCTTACTGATGAATTGACCAAAGGCCCTACTATAGCCATCTAAGAAACCTTGTAGACAACGCAGAGTGATATCATCACTTCTGCAAAAAAATGAATAGATCGTCTGCATAGAGTACATGAGAAGAAGAGATACAACTTCTTGAAGCAGGAATTGGCATAGTGAGCCCATCTAACTGAAATCAACTTAGATCCCTCATAAAGCCTCTTCAGCTAAGAAGAAAAGCAACGAAGATATAGGGTCCCCTTGCCGCACTCCCCCACCACAAGAGAAAAAGCCATGGAAAGAACCATCGATCAAGATGAACAGTTTAGCAGATCTTAAGATGGTAGATACCTATAGTCCACAAAACAAGTGCAGAAACTAAAATTAGTAAGCACCTGCAAAAGAAAAGACCAGTTTAATGTATCAAAGGCCTTAGTTGTATTAACTTTAAGTCCCACGTTGCCATCACGGGATTTATTTATCCATCACATTGAAGCACTTATAAATAAGGTCACTATGATCCATTTTATGTCGCTTGAAAATAAAAGTAGCTTGTTGAGGAGAAACAATGCCTAAGAGTAGATATTATATTAATGAAGCCCAATAAATAAAGTCGACGTGCCTCTATTGGACTGCAAGTTTATGTTACCAATTTTACCAAACAATTATTCACCACAAGATGAATCGAATGAAGGAGACGGCTTGATCACCGAATTACTAATATGAGATACCTTAGGCCATCTCCAACCGATCCGGCCATAGGGTAAGAGGGTTGAAAATAGTTCGAAATGACATGAAAACCGTCTCCAACTGAGGGCTAGGCCAAAGGGGTCGTGGGCCACACCGGGCCAAAAAATGAGAAAAGGGCCAACCGGCTGGCCCAACCTAACCAACCCCAGCCAGGCCACTTTTTCAAATCCAATGGCTAGCTAACGTTAGTTAGCCATTGGATTTGAAATGTTTTTTTCACCAAATTTTTTGAAAAAAAAAAAAAACTTTTAAAAAAATCTCATTTTTTTCCTATAAATACCTAAGTCATTCCTACACCATTCCATACTATAGGAATATGCAAAGGAACACTTCGGATTACACTCCAATGAGTAAGGCCTATCTTGATAGAAAAAAGAGGGAAATTATGGCCCGACGGCATCTGTTTACCTCTAACTATAATCTTACAATGGCGGATGATGATGATGAAGATGATTATAGACTTTAAATTTAAATAGTTGTAGTTTTTAAATTTAAGTTGTTGTAGTTTTTAAATTAAAATAATAAATTATGTTTGGCCCCATGGCCCTTTGGCCTCCTCGGTTGGAGATGGCTTTTTGTCATAGGGCTATATTTGGCCTATGGCCCTCTGGCCCCTGAGTTGGAGATGGGAAGAAAAATTGTCCGACATTGTTCATTAAAATATTAATTTCTTGAAGGACTATAGGGCCAAAGAGATCCCTCTGGCCCTCCTTCGATTGGAGATGGTCTTAGGAGACTGGACACCATATTCTTTAGTTTCAGAATTAACTACTATAACTGAGCAATGTTCTCCAAAACCACATCAATGACATGTTCAAGAACTTTATTTACAACATTAGCATTATCATGAGTAGAAAAGTGCTAGAGATGTTTCATACATTTAGATGTATAAATGATTTTCTATTTGAATGATTTTTTTTGTCGGAATAATCTCCAAGTGTAGATTACAAAATCTAAATGTCAAAGTATTTGTAAGAAGTAAGATATGTGTACGTCCGGGATGCAAGTTTCATCCAAACCGAAATATTTCGATGAATTACTGCAGAGAATGAAGGTGTTACAAACAAGCAAATACACTAAAATGTACAACAAATCTGACATCAAAGCACCTCCTTGACAACCTTTACTTTTACTCATCCCAACACATCCCCACTATACTTTGCCTTCTCCCACTAGATAATCCAAAAGAAAAGAAAAACTAAGGAGAAAAAAAATCATATAAAACATTAAAGAATGATCGCATCACACTACACACTCCAAACCAGCTATCAAGCAAAGACGACCCTAATCGTTCTTTTTTTGTTGAGTTTGTAAAGAAACAAGAGATGCACATGTTCTTCCCTCCAAACCAATCATACATTATCTGAGTGGTCCCCTTCTTTAAAGCTAAACACATCACGTGATTCTACAGGTAAGAAGCAGCAGCAGCAGCAGATCAAGTCACCCAACAATGTGACTTCTTTCCTCCTCGCTAGCTAGTGGCTAGTACTACTAGTAGTAGTGGCTGGAGAATGTGTCTTATAGTGTTTGCATGCAGCAGTTGGATTGGAATAACCATACTGAGAAAATACGAGAGCTGACTCGTATAGAACGGATTTTCTGCAATGTGGTGTCGCAGTTCAATAATGAAATATCAAATAAACTTACGCGTGACGTTGTACTATTAGACAGAGATGCTACATGATAGTGAATATATTCCACGCAAGTTGCTCTCTTACTCTTTTAACATAGTTAATTTGGGCCAGAACATGACCGTGGCTGTGAATTCCTTGTATGTAAATCTTTTTCGAAGTGTAGAGGCAATGATGATGATCAGGATGAGGACACATTGAGAAGGTGTTCCGTTTGATCAGGAGGAGGATTAGATATGGTGTCTGAGCGGGGCGTGAGTGAGGTTGGTGATTGTGCAACCTTCTCCATCTTCTTGACGTTTTGTTGGTGATACACTTGCCTTAGTCTCTCTATTTCTCTCTTCAATGCTTCTTGATGAGCTGCAATATTTGTTTGCACAAATTCAAATTAATATAAAATTAAAACCATTTCATTATCATGTGGCAACCCACTATATAAATTAAAATGTGCACATGATCAATCAACATGTACACATGTAAACACATGCCTATATGTTAGTGACAATTAAATTACTTTATCCCTAATCACTTTTCTTCCCTCCTAAATTTCAACCCCAAAGAAAAACATGCATAGCCATAGAAAACACCTAACAACCCTTAAAAGAATTTGGAACTTTATATATTCTACAATACTATGTATCCAACCACATTTTTTGTGAACCAAATCTTGAAAACATAAAAGGGAGCATTTGTGTTACCCATCTTTAACTCTGGTGTATGTCCAATATACATCTCTATCATTGACATCTGTTAAGCTAATTAATCATTTTAAAATCCTGCAATTAAGATTTTCTGTCGCTTTTACAGTTTTTCACCCACGCTCCCTTTTCCCCTCTCTCGCCCCCTCACAATTTCATTTCATATCTTCAGAAAAATTCGGTTGCAAAGTTTTAACTATGGTTAATTACTTAATAGGTGACAATTTGCATAGTAGTGTGTGGGATGAACATACACCAGAGCTAAAGATAAGGTAAAAAAAATGCTCCTGTGCATAAAACGGTATCCACATAGACAACAGGGAATCATTTCTATTAAACAGTAATTGACAAATATAATCTCTCTAACATTACACTAATTTTCGTACGTCATTCTAGTACTATATATTGACGAATCTAATTTAGAATGAAGAAATTTAATTATAACATGGGAACATATACTGTACTAGCTATATATATTGCAATTGAACCAATTAGTGAGATGCCACATGATATTTCATTATCTCCTTAATTTTCTTCCTACTCTTAGCATGCATGCGATGACCTTTTTTATGAGCATTCATTCTTGGTGGATCAAATAAGTGTCTTTATCTGCAATCGAAAGGTATAATTTCCATTTTCCTACTTTTGAGTACCAATTTTAACTACCTTTTATGGGCTGTAGCTCTTAATTTTTTCCTAACATGGCCAGGGAATTAATTAGATCTCACACCAGTATAAGAAAAAGTTAGTAGCTAGGAGCTCAACTGATTGAAGGGCAATTATGCATGTTCTTCCTTTAATTTAAGGGAAACTTAAAATTAATATTTAGACACGTGAAATCAAATGACAAAGTTAAAATTTATCTTATATATGTTGTCTATATATTTTACTTTTTACGGTACTGGTGCACCAGCTTTTAAAACAAAACATGTGCAACTCGCATTTCTGTAAGAGACAAGTTTTTCAGAAGTCTGAAAGCATCGTGCACCGGAGTAGAATTTTCTTATATCTTGAACTTTAAACGAAATTAAAATTAATGCGAACAAGATTCATATTTCTGATTGTTCTATGTTGTGAAATTAAAATTAACTAACTTAATTATGCATGATAAATTAGGACAATGATGATATACGTGCGTACCGTCTTTGAAGATCTTATCCTGCGCCAATGCTGCAATTCTTTGTTTGAGAGCACTGTTGTCGACATTTAGAAGCAAGCGTTGATGATCGAAAAATGCAACCCGTGGTGACAACACTGAAACTTCAACCTTCGTTTTGATGCAAGACAAGAAAAAAATATTCAGTGATTTGTTTGACAAACAAGTTAATTAATTAAAATCAGAATTAAATTATGTAATTAACCTACTTGCAGAGAGGTAACACTGCGTTCGAGCTCTGATATGTATTGTAGCTTCCTCACCCGTGATCTTTGTGCAGATTGTCTGTTCGCCAAAATTCTAATGCAACACACAATAAAATTATGTAATTAGGAACTAATTAAATAACAAAATTAATTAAACTCACATATAGATATATAATATGTATATATATACACACGCATATGTATATGTGTGTGTGTGCATGAAGATTACCTCTTGACCCTTTTGGGATCAATTTTCCTATCATTGGATGTGGTTTGTAATTCGCATTGGCTTTCCACCTCTTCTGATTCATTCTTTAGCTGTTTATTGATCTGCTGCTGCTTCCCCTGCGCTTCTTTCTCATCGTCGTTGATGCTGTTATGATCCGAAGGCGTGGACGGGTTCGACGACGATCCTGTAGGTCCCACCACGGCGGCGGCGGCGGCGGAGATTTCATGGGTGGTGAACATGGACATGAATTGTTCGTCGTCAAACCTATCAAACTCGTGATGATTGTTGTTAGCTTGGGAGTGGGAGTGCGGGCCTGAGCCTGGAGGTGCCGCGTAGACGCGGCATTCTTCCTGCATTGGTGCCTCCAGGAAGGTGATAGAGTCGCTGATGGATCTCCGGTGGGATCCCCGTCGCGCCGAAGAGAAGTCGAGGAATTCATCAACCCAACTAGGGTTTTGGGACGTGGTGGCGGCAATGGCATTTCCATTGGGCGCAAAACAGCCGCCCATTGAAGGCGGCATCTTCTGGTGTGAAGAGTCAGGCCAATTGGGTGTCATGCTTGGAGCTTTTGGAGGTAATTGTGCCATAATATTAATATTGCACACAAAATAATGTTAACTGTTTTGTGTATCAATCAAACTCTCGCCTTGGAATGTTGAGATGATGAGAGAGAGAGAGAGAGAGAAAGAGAGAGATGACTTGAAAGAAACCAAACCAAAATTACAAGAGCTTCAACATAAGCTCCTATATATACCCAGAAAATACACAAAAGGTAATGTTAAAATTACAAGGCAACTTGATTATTGCTCCAGAAACTCTCTTGAAATTAATATATTATTTCAGTGACACCACTCACAGCATACATGATTATCACGTACTCTATCAATTAGATAATTATTACGTGATGTCACCGATTGTAACAGAGAATCTTCTCTCTTAATTAGTTATTTTCGTTTTTTTATGTCCAAAGTCTATAAACTCAATATTTGAGCATATATCTTCCTCTCTTTCATTGTATTGGATCTCTATCTATGTATGTGTGTGTTGTTTGTGTGCAGTGGGGTCACATGGGGAGGGGATTGGACAGCTATCTCCAGCTGGGAGGAGGTTGGGGTTCAACGGTTTTACTGGAAAGTCGCCAGTACTGGTTTAATAACATAACAAGCGGAATCAGCCACCACGTGCCCTTGTGACCGTCTCTTTAGTACGAGAGCTTATAATAATAGAATATACAATAGCCCCTCCCTCGTCATATATATATATATATATATTTCTGATACTACTCTCCCACATCCAAAGGAACATTCTCGTGTGCAATGCTTTGCATGCAACCCACAGCTACATTTTAAATTTACCATCATCCATTCTGACCGTCTGACCCATCCACATGGGTGAAGGGTTCATGTATCAAATAATGGGAATGGATTCTCACTGGATCCCTTCCTCCTAATCCATCAAGTCTGGGGATCCGGGCCATTGAAATTTGATCTAACGGCTACAAATAGGGACCCACTTTAAAAGTTATAAAAACTTTAGCCGTTGGATCAAATTTCAATGGTCCGGATCTCCGGACTTGGTGGATTAGGAGGAAGGGATCCATAGAGGATCCCTTTCCTCAAATAATAACCCTTAGATCGTCCTTCGAGTAGACGCGACAAATGTGTTGTATTTGTGTCAATTTATTATCTTAACGGGTTTGTGTCGTAGTACTCTACTACCCTGTTAAGCTAATGGGTTGAAAATTCAAACCCTGATACACACACAGAGAATGATCCAATGACATCACAAAAGAAACACGCTTTTTTTTTATACAATTAGTAACACCGAGTGCATATATTAGTAACACTATATGATGATAGGACATACAATCACCCACACGCATTCATTAATTGCATGAAGTTATCCACGCGGTCATGAGTGATTGTACTTGTGGAGACATAAATTAACCACATCCACTATGAGAACAACACGTGGACTATGAGCTTAATACAATGAATTTACCCTTAATGTCGTGAGCAGACCACACATGTAACTATAATGGACTAGGCGTTGCATGTCCTATAGGTCTTGGGCTTTCAAGCTCAGGTAGATATCAAAGTGGCCTTTGAGCTCATAATATCCCCACTCATGCCACTGCACCCTTCATGAGCTCAAGAAAGCAAGGATCGACTCTTCAGAGCCTCCCTTGTGTGTCCCCTACTTTGGCAGGTCATTTGCCAAAGATCATGTCATGCTCCGAACCCAACATACATCCAGGACCGACACGTGACATCACCAAGTATCCGTATATCTAACATACCCCGCCTCCGAGATACGTACAAGCATAGCTCAAGACTCGGATTTCATAGTAATTTTCGTATGCTTTATGGCTGCATCTAACCTCCTCATTAGACTGCCTACGTACCCTAAATAGGGATCAAGTCATTCGTAGTTCACCATTTATTACACTCCGACGTTTATCACAGTACGTTCAAATCGAAAAGTATAGCATTCCTTAATCAATTATTAGAACTTAACAAAAATGAAGTTACTAGGTTCAAGGCTACACAACAAACCCACATGACATTCAAGGTTCCCATTCCATCCATCATATAAATCACTACGTTTTCAACATGATACCACCATCCATAGCATGTAACATATCAAATAACCAACAAACCACAATCTTATTCTCAAGCCACATTGATCAACTAAAATAATCATAATCATAACAATCATATCCAACATCATTCCACAATCCCATCAATTAATCAATTCATGAATCAAAGATGCATGATTTTAACATTTAACTACGTTAATCAATCAATGAGATAACATATCATTTCACGAATTTAATTAAGGAACTCTATATAATTCCCTACTTGGATTATGAGTAATAACATGGTAATCTAATTTATATTCACAAGGTCTATTGTGGGTAATTCCAATTCACTCGAATCTAGGGTTCTAGATGAACCTTATGGAAATGAGTAAGAGCAAGGATTCCAAACCACTCAACAGAATCCAACAACATCGAGTTCCAAACCACTCAACGGAACCAAAATATCAAGCAGTTTCTTGTAATCTACCCAGACTTGTCACATGTATAATCAATGCCTACATCATGGGAATGGTGCATTGGCAAACCAGGACTCAGATAAGCTGCGAAGCTCGGGTGAGTGACAATAATTCATGTGATAACCAATAAAAAGGAAGGCCATCAATTATAGTTTATAAATCTCAAATATAAGTTTATATTTATGAAATCATAGTCAAGTCACTAAAAACTCCGAAGGAGCCACCCATACATCCAACAACTTTTTCTAATTCAAACCACAAAGATTCTCAAAACTATCGTTCATAAATACATTAAAAACTAGGGCTAGAGGAATGCAGTTCAGCTAAAGCCTACACAAGTAACCAAACAAGAAGTGGCCCCCCATAGCAGATTAACCAAGCAGAGCAACCTCTGAGAAACCATGTAGGTAGTGACCCCCCATCGTGAATTAACTAAGTAGAGTCACTCCTACGAATCTGTTAGGCAGTGATCACCCATCATGGATTAACCAAGCATGATCACCCCTAAGTATGTATGTCTATAAGGATCGCTCATCGCGGATTAACCAAGCACAATCCATAAATAGTATGGTCCCCTATCATGGATTAACCAAGCATGACCATGGTCCCTTATCATGGATTAACCAAGCAGAACCACTAGTGACCCCCCTTCATGGATTAACTAAGCAGGGTCATAGGCAATGATCACTCATCATGGATTAACCAAGCATGATCACTCCTAAATATATATGGCTAGAAGGATCGCCTATCACAGATTAACCAAGCGCGATCCATAAATAGTATGGTCCCCTATCACAAATTGACCAAGCAGGACCTTCCATGTACCACTGCTACATGGTGCAGACTCGGTGTCACCTAACCCTGTGACACTAGGGTAACGGTCCCCTACTAGCCCTCATGTTTAACAAACATTTTAATATGCACTTCAAATCACTTTTTCACAAATATTTCCAATCCATGAGTCAAATCACATTTAATAAAAATAAATCGATGGCCAATTATAAAAATCACATTTTAATAGAAAACACATTTATAAAACCAAGTCATATCCACAGAGGATACTAATATAAGAAAACAAGGTAATAACCATATCACATATATTAAAGTCACTCATCGAGATAAGTCCATAAAGCCTCACTAAGTCTCTAGTAATACTAACTTTAGTAATTCAAATGGTTCAAGACATGTTGACCAAAAGTCACACCCTAGCAATTTAATCCGGAAGATCCGCACATCATATTTTGGACCCATAACTTCCTAAGTTCCACATTATGCTCATAGAACAACATAATAAAATCTCATCGCGATCTGACAGTCGGATCTCCGCCAATCACAAATTCAAGTGCCAATCAACTTTTAATTTTACAAACTTAGAAATCTAATTCAGGAAGATCCGTACTTCAGATTCCCGATCCGTCAGTTCCTAATATCCTCAAATATTAGGTTCTATAACACATTAAAATTTGGTGACAAACCAACGGTCTGATCATCGATTCATATAATTATCAAGTGGCGTATTATAATGAAAATAGGTTCAAACAATCAAATTTCATCATGCGGGTATCAAATTTGAAATTATGTCATCCAATTTAACTAATAAAGGCATCATTGGCCCACTGGCCACATGCCGCCGCAGGTGGTGCTCGGCCACCCCGACTCGCTGGAAAATTCAATTATTTCCAAAAATTACCAAATTTTACAAGCAAGTAGATCTCAATGAAGGGAGCAATTTCCATACCTGGGCCAAAGTCCAATTCAGCTGGGCTTGAATTTGCCCACGAACCACTGGAACCCTAGATTTGGGTGTACTTTGATTCGACTCCAACAAGCTTTGATGCCTCAACCCACCCCTGGGCTTTGTTCCTAGATTCAAGAGGAGTTGAAAATGGGTGGTGGTCGACGGTGAGGCTTTCGGAATCGGTTGATCGCCGACCTCAAACCCATCACACCCACCATGCGGTTTCCACATAATCAAGGCCAAAAACTCTCAGATTTTTTGTGGAAGTGGGAGAATAGAGGTCATGGTAGAGTGTACAAGTGACAGCTGAGGGAAATTCATTAAAAAAATTGACAAAAATCGATAGAAACCGTCGTCAAGAATCGGGTCAAAATCGGGTCTAAAACAGGTCGAAAAGATGATCCATATTGGGTGGTTTTATGTCCCTCCTTTCCCCTCCTTACTCTCTTTTCTTATTGGTCTGTTCCCCCACCTTTCCTCCTTTCTTTTCTTTCCTTCCTATCTCCCACTGCCATCTGGCAGATTCTAGTCTCTCTTTTTCTTTTATTTTTTATTTTTTATTTTTTATTTTTTTTAACTAATTATAAAAACCAAACTTTATAACTAAATAATTAAAATTCTAATATTAACAAAAATATAGTTAATAAAACCTAATAGATATGAAATACGTAAATTAAATAATGAAATTTCGAGGACGGAATTTCACAGATCGTGCCTATTACTACAGATTTGCTGAAGTGGTATGCTAAATAAGATTGGCACCATTCTAGAAAAACAACAGATGACTAACTAGCATGGTATGAAACCCTATTGTTAGTCAGCATACGAGGGGTCTCGTTTATTAAAGTCAGGTCAACTAGAGAAACTGACCATTTACAGAATTTGTATCCACGGTACTTACAAAAACCGACCATTTACAGAATTTAACATTCCATCAAAGATAGCAAATATTCATACACGAATGAGGGATTGTTCTCGCTTATCGCAAAACGGTAAAGAATGATTGTTAGGGAAGTTTTTTTCGTCGTAGTTATTAGAGATTTGAAGAACGAAAAATTCATGACTTCAGCAACTAGAGCTGAAATAAAAAGAGTCCCTGTAGCATCAGCGGAATTAATGCATTCTTCAATCCAATTGCCGAAATGGAGTAAAGTGAGACACAAACCAGTATTACAAGGGACAAAGTAAGGTATAATAGAGTGTAGGGAGTAAAGCGAGATTTCATGTATGACATAAGGGACAGAGCAAAGATAAGTCATAAATAACTACCACACTTAAAAGTGATAAGGGGTTGGTCTAGTGAAAAGTGGGCAAAGATTTACCTTTGACTCAAGTTCAAACACCTATGTATGAATTTTTTTGGGCCACTGTCTCTATTGTGGCCTAATGTTTGATATGGGGACTAAAAGTATGATGCTACATAAAAAGAAAGAATAGTCTACCATAGATATGTGGTGAAATACCTCTTATATTAGAAAGATAAAAATAAAAAATAAAAAAAACATAAAGGATTTTTATTACTGATGGTACCTGAAATTGACCCACATCATCAAGATGGTCCCTAAAATTGAAAATCGATCAATGTAGTCCCTGCAAATAGGTTTTGCAAATCAATGCGGTCTTTTTGTCACAATTCTGTCAAAAATTCTGTTATATGCTGATGTGTCACTGTAGACATCGAAATTTCGGTAAATAAATGTTGACCGATAAATCAAAGTGTCAACGCTCATGTATTGCATAAATTTTACACGTAGCATGTGACTCAACGAAAATTGAAATGAGTTGGAAAAGTCATCAAATAAGACACGTGTCAACACCTGGCAGAAACGACTTATTTCATCTGGGATATTATATTCAAAATTAGGTCTTGGAAAATTCTATAAATACAAGCCCATTTCATTCATTTGGGGGGACCAATTCATATGACACCTTGAAGCTCTGAAGCTCTGAAGCTCTGAAACTCCGAAGCTCTCAAGCATCCAGGTTCCCGAAGAATCAAGAAAGCCTTCTTCGTTCTTCGTTCATCCACCTTCAAGATCAAGCCCCGACGGCCCTTGAAGAAAGCGTTCTTCGTTCTTCGTTCATCGTTCTTCCAAGATCAAGCCCCAACGGCCCTTTGGATCAACAATCATCCACCAATTCAAGATCAAGCCCCGACGGCCCCTTGAAGAAAGTGTTCTTCGTTCTTCGTTCATCGTTCTTCCAAGATCAAGCCCCAACGGCCCTTGGATCAACCATCCACCAATTCAAGATCAAGCCTCAACGACCCCTTGAAGAAAGCGTTCATCGTTCATCAACTGTTCATCCTCAAGGATCAACCCCCAACGGCCCCTTTGGATCGACAACATCAACGAATCCGCTCATCCGCTGTTCATCAAGCCCAAGCCTCGACGGCCCTTGAAGGAAGCGTTCATCGTTCATCACTGTTCTTCGAGATCAAGCCCAAAAGCTCTCGAAGATCTTTTCGAGCCCAAAAGCCCTCGGAAATCCGTTCATCACTGTTCTTCAAGATCAAGCCCAAAAGGCCTTGAAGATCCGTTCATCCTCGTTCATCCAAGATCAAGCCTCGACGGCCCTTGGATCAATCGCACATCCCACAAATCAACACCTTACGGAGATCGAATCAGAGGACAAATTAGAGAGAGATTGTAACCCAAAATCATCAAATACAAATATTTGTTTGTGCACGTTTGTTCTTGTCTCTTTCGTTTCAGGAATTTTCCGTGTTCACAAATTGGCACGCCCAGTGGGACAATCTCTACCTCTCATCTCTTTCTCCGTTCAAGGAATCCAAGCACACCTCAAAGTCAATGGCATCAAGCAAGGGACAAGCCGTTCTTGCAACCACTGAGGGAAGGATCCTAAGCACTTCTGCCGCAAATGGACAATCCATTGGCGCCACAACCGCTCCTCAACATGCCATTTCAAAATTGGTGCCGCTAAAAGAGCAAGGGAAGCATCCAAGGTGTGAGTCTATCATCAACCTGACCTCGCTGGGGGCACCGAAGCATCATGCTGAGGCACACAAGATGACATCCCAAAGCAGCCAACGACGTTCTTCATCAGCATCCTGGATGTCTAAAGGAAAGTCACGTCTATTGGTCGCACAAGTCATGACTATTGGCATTACCTCCGTTGAAGAACAACTAGCTCAAATGAAAGAAGCAATTGCAAGGCTAACCCGAACTGTGGAAGAAAAAGACTTGCAAATTGCAGCACTCGTCAATCGACTAGAGGCGCAGGACGGCGAGAACCCCAACCCAGAGAATGATCCACTAAAGAGAAGAGATGACGAAGAAGAAGAGCCTCAGGTGGAGAAAAACGATGTGAAGCCGGAGCCAGACCAAGCAGCGGCACTCATGGGATCTCTTTCTATCCAGCAGCTGCAGAAGATGATCACCAACACCATCAAGGCACAGTACGAAGGGAGCTCACATACCTCATTGTTCTACTCGAAGCCCTATTCCAAGAAGATTGATGCCCTAAGGATGCCAATGGGTTATCAACCACCAAAGTTCATGCAGTTTGATGGAAAAGGAAACCCAAAGCAGCATGTTGCACATTTCGTCGAAACTTGCAACAACGCGGGGACGGAGGGAGACTACCTCGCCAAGCAGTTTGTGCGCTCGCTGAAAGGAAATGCCTTTGAGTGGTACACGGACCTAGAGCCCGAGTCCATCAACAGCTGGGAGCAATTAGAGCGGGAATTCCTCAACCGTTTCTACAGCACCCGCCGCACTGTGAGCATGCTAGAGCTAACAAGCACAAAGCAGTGGAAGGACGAGCCAGTCATTGACTACATCAACAGATGGCGCACTCTAAGCCTCGACTGTAAAGACAGGCTCTCGGAAACCTCTTCAATCGAGATGTGCATCCAAGGCATGCAATGGGGTTTGCAATACATCCTTCAAGGCATTAAACCGCGGACCTTCGAGGAATTGGCCACTCGCGCCCATGACATGGAGTTGAGCATCGCCCATCATGGGAAGAAAGAACCGATCGCCGACTACAAGAACGACAAAGTTCTTGGGACAAAGGTGGAAAAGGCTGCATGGAAACCCACTAAGGAAGCGATGACGGTCAACACATCTCCTGTCAAAATATCCACACGAGGCAAGGCGATTCAAACCGAAGCTTTTCGTGATCAAGAGATGCGTAGACGCACTTTGAAGGAGCTTGAGGAAAAGACTTATCCATTCCCCGACTCTGATGTGATTGCCATGCTGGATGACCTGTTGGACAAGAAGGTGATCAGTTTGCCTGAGTGCAGACGGCTGGAAGAGATGAATCGTACCGACAGTCCAAGGTACTGTAAATTCCACCGCTTCATTAGTCATCCGACAGAAAAATGTTTCGTGCTGAAAGATCTCATCATGAAGCTGGCTCAGAAAGGAATCATCGAGCTAGATCTTGACGATGTGGTGAAGTCAAACTATACCACCTTCACTTCTGGCTCTTCCAACTCAAAGTTTTCACCTCAACCGCTGGGGGCATCCTCTAAGACAAGCAAAGTTGAATGATGGACTCAAGTCACTCCTAAGAAATTGCACAAGAAGCATACGTCTCATCCACAAGTCCGCCAATCGGAAAGGGGGCAAAACAGCTCTTGTCAACCTTCAAAGCAACGTGAACGTGTTGAAGATGATGAAATTTCGACATATAGATCGTCCATCCCCATCACGATGCGTGATTTCTTGCCCGAAGACTTCTTCAATCACTCGGTCAAGGCTCCTTGCTATGAAGATTGTGAGGAACGCCTCTCCAAAATTGCTTGACAAATACACCAACGCTCCTTGCCTGCACGAGCTGAAACTGCAACACGGCACCAAACGCTCCTTGCCTGCACGAGCTGAAACTGCAACACGGCACCAAATGCTCATTGTCTGCACGAGTTGAAACTGCAAACGACACAATGCTCCTTGTTCGCACGAGCCTAAACTGCACGAACCAAAGCTCCTCGCCTGCACGAGCTGAAACTGCATGACACCAAATGCTCCTTGTCTGCACGAGTTGAAACTGCGAACGACACCAACGCTCCTTGCCTGCACGAGCTGAAACTGCAACACGGCACCAAATGCTCATTGTCTGCACGAGTTGAAACTGCAAACGACACAATGCTCCTTGTTCGCACGAGCCTAAACTGCACGAACCAAAAGCTCCTTGTTCGCACGAGCCTAAACTGCACGAACCAAAGCTCCTCGCCTGCACGAGCTGAAACTGCATGACACCAAATGCTCCTTGTCTGCACGAGTTGAAACTGCGAACGACACCAACGCTCCTTGCCTGCACGAGCTGAAACTGCAACACGGCACCAAATGCTCCTTGTCTGCACGAGTTGAAACTGCAAACGACACAATGCTCCTTGTTCGCACGAGCCTAAACTGCACGAACCAAAAGCTCCTTGTCCGCACAAGCCTAAACTATAGAACACGAGCTCCTTGTCCGCACAAGCCTAAACTGTAGGACACGAGCTCCTTGTCCGCACGAGCCTAAACTGCATGGCACAACGCTCCTTGCATGCACGAGTTGAAACTGCAAACGGCACCACCAAAAGAAAATAACAAAAAAAAATATAAGAAAAAAAAATGTATTTGAACTACGTTACGACTTGATCTCTTCTTTGGAGGGGTACGTAGGCAGCTCGAATATTCAAAATTTGAGTTCAGTCACACCAAAATAAGGAATAAAAATTTTATTAAAAGTTTTAATGCTATTACAATTTCTTTGTACCAAAAAAAAAAAAGGGAGATATATGTTTTATGTATTTACAAAAAAAGAAGAAAAAAAAATTCAGCAAGAAGGCACGTGATTGTGCCTGTGAAGCCCAAAGCCTGGGCAGCCCAAAAGACCCTTCTTTCCCAAAACTCTCCATCATAGCCTTCTCCTCGGATTGCAAGTGTCCTCAGCCCTCGCCTTCCTCCTTCTCCCTCCCTCCGAAGCAAGAGCGGGCCACCGGCAAGCGCGTTGGGGAAAACCTACCGCCATGGCCACCACCATCAACGACCTGCCAGAGGTTATACTATCCGCCATCATCACCTTAGTTTCCGCCAACACCGACCCTCTCCCCGCCCGAGCCTACGATGCCGCCGCTCGCATCCTTCGCGGCCCCAAGGCCAAGACCAACTTCCAGATCCCATGGTGCACTCCTTCCTCCCTGCCAAGCAAGCTTCATCGACGAGCTTCTCTCCGACTACCGGAGCCTCGGGAAGCATGAAATCAATGGGTGATCGCAGCTCGGTTGTTGAACGGCGGGGATGCTAAGCGCTCTAGGGTTGACAATGGTGGCTCCGATTCTATTGACAAAGGGCTTTAGCTCTGGTCCGCCAGATTTGAAGCCTCACTTCTCAAACCCAGCTCCTTCTTCAATCCCGGTATCTTACAGTGGTTTCCAGGGATCGAGCAAAAAGATTGAGGTTCCCAATGGCAGGGTTGGTGTCATTATTGGTAAAGGTGGGGAGACTATCAAGTATCTACAGACTCAGTCGGGAGCCAAGATTCAAGTTACCCAAGATTCTGATGCGGACCTCAATTTTCCAATTAGGATGGTGGAGCTCATGGGTACTCCGGAGCAGATCACAGATCCGAGCAAACACTAGGACATTCGGGTTCAGTGTATAGCTGAGAGAAGGGAACGCCCTAAGCTGCCGGTCCAGAGGTCCCAAACTTACAAAAAAAATACACTTCAAAGTTTCGGCATCTGCAAATCAGGAAGAAACCCTAAGCTTCTTCTTCAAGCCTCCAGCCACTTCTGTTTAGAACATGAGAGATGTCTCTCATCTATCTCAGCCTTCTCTCTCTAAAATCAGAAATTATGCTCATTTCTCCAACCTCAAGCAGCAACCAGTTCACCTGCCCCGGTCATTTCCTCGCCGTTCTGCTCGATGTCGTCTGTACCATCCGTCCCTTCGATGCTAAGTCTTCCATCGGTGAAAATCAGACCCGATGCTAATAAAGTCATGAAGCAGAAAGAGCACCAAGAGGCGGGAGGAGCGAGAGAAGACTGTGACGGTAATTTGCTCACATGCAAAATCTGGAAGCTGCAAAAAATTGGCTTGTTTCTGAAGGTGTTTTGCCACCTCTGATAGGGCTTGTTGAGTCCGGCAACACAGTAGGCAAATAGAAGGCTATGGTTCCGCTTCAGAGTTTGTCAATTTTTGGGCATGGAGGGGTTCGTTCACCGGTTGAGATCTGCCGAACTGATGATTCTGTTTCTCAGGCTGCTTCTGCTAGCACTTTGAAAAAGCATCTTAGTTGTCCCCAAGCTTGACCATGCTTAAAGCTTTCTACCGTCTTCAACATATCAACACCAATCCACAGCAACGGCAGTGCAATGGTTGTGTAGTCGCTGTACAATGGCGGCGGTGCAGGGCAACAAGAATGCAGTGGCAGTGCAATGGTCGTGTAGTGGCAGTGGCAAACAGCAACGGCGAAGAACTTCAATAACCGCCGTCAAACGACTAGCCGGTCATGAAGCCTCGACTCCAGCTCTACGTCGCCTTCATCCTTCCCTGCAAAATTCCCCAGCCTATCATCCAAATTTATAAAAAAAAAATAATAATAGAAAATGGGATGGTGGATCAAAGATGGGGAACAGCCCCATGACAGATCAAAAGTTTCTGGTGGTGCATGAGGCACCATGTGCAGAAAGAAAAAAAAAATTTGCAAAAAAATAAAAAAAATAAAAAGTTTGATCTTTGGTGCGTCTGGCACCATGATTAAAGGGAAAATTGTTTGATATTTGGTGCTATGGCACCATGTGCAAAAAAAAAATAAAACAGGGGAAAAGAAAGGAAAATATAAAAAAAATGGATGGTGCATCTGGCACCATGTGCCAAAAAATAAAAAAAAATAAAAAAAAATAAAAAAAATAAAAAATAAAAAAAAAAAAAAACATTAAGAGAAATAAAAGTTCATTTTATTTATTTTTTCTGGAAATTTTACGTAAATTTGCATTCTACATACAAAAAAAAAAAAAAAAAAAAAATTTTACAAATGTGCAAACAAACGGGAAGGAGTCTTCATTGCTCAGGTGGTGTCTCAGTACTCGGCGGAGCTCTAGGAAAAAGAGACGTCGGAGGTTGACTGTTTGAAGTCACACCACTCGGCGGAACTCCAGGAAGAAGAGGCACCGAAGGTTGATCACTTGAGGCTTCATTAAGCGGTACAGCCCCAGAAGACGAAGGCAAATGCTGCTGGAACAAACCCACAAACCTCTGATGATCAAGTAAAATCTGACCATCAGATTCCTGCATCTGGTCAATCTTCCTCTTCATGTTTGTCGCATAGCTATGTGCGAGCTTATGCAACTGTTTGTTCTCCTGCTTGAGCCCTCTAATCTCCTGTTTGAGACTCATCACTTCAGCCGCCAATGATTCAACTTGACGGGTTCGAGCAAATAGGCGTTGGGCCATATTAGACACAGAACCTGCACACTGCACACTGAGAGCCAGAGAATCCTTAACAGCTAACTCATCAGACCGTTTGGAAAGTAGTCTGTTATCTCTAGGAGTGACAAGGTTCCGGGCCACCACCGCAGCGGTCATATCATTCTTCACCACTGAATCCCCAACGGTAAGAGGACCAGTGGGGGATATGAAGGATGGGCGCCATATGTTGTCTGGAGAAGAAGGGACTGCCTCTTCACCAAGATTCAAGTCAAAACGACGATCGGAGGGGCCAGACATTTTCAAAGGTGTTAAAGAAAGAAGAGGTCGGACAAATCGAGATCTTAGAAGTGCAAGAATGGAGTTTTCACAAGTAAAATTCAAGTGTGCTTTGAAACGAACAGCGTGCCTCTATAAAAAACCAGCACTCGACGGGATTTCAGAGATCGAAAAGGCGAGCTCAGAATTCGAAGAGGCCATTCAAAAATCGAAGAGGCAAGCTCAGAAATCGGAGAAGCATCTTGCTTTTCCAGACGCGTCGGCACCTGTCACACGCAAACTCAGCTTTGCGGTAATCACGGGTAATTTGTCGAAGCGCCGATCCCAGTTATCGAAGAGGCGCCATCCTTTTTCAGCCACGTCATCACCCATCACACGCAAACTCAGCTTTGCGGAAATCACGGGTAATTTGTCGAAGCGCCGATCCCAGTTATCGAAGAGGCGCCATTCTTTTTCAGCCGCGTCAACACCTGTCACATGCACACTCAGCTTGGCAAAAATCACGGGCAATTTGTCGAAGATTTTCGGTGAAGGAGAAAGCACGTGAAGTATACTGTTCAATCATCCAACGGTCGCCGACACGAGTGAAAGAATAGTACATCTACAGGTGTTAAAGAACTTCCTATAACTGTCCATCTTCACCCTCCATAGCAAGGCAGACATACAGAACCTTTCTTCATCTCTGAGAATGCCTTCCCAACGAAGCCTCTTGAGTTACCCAGTGTTCCTTATTCCTTGGGGTACCTCTGCAAGCCAATAACTCCAAAGCAAAAGTATCTCATATCACCAGGGTAGAAAGCAAGAGTATCTCATATCATGCACTCTCCCTGTCATTTCCTTTGTCCTTGTTCCTACCTACAAAGACAAGGATAAAGAAAACAATATGCCGGAACTTCCACTCAAACTCGGGTAAGGAACCGACTGCTTGGAACCCTTCCCTGATTGCCTACCTAGCACTGCTCTCGAGTACTCGCCTTCCACTGCTGCTGTACTTTCAAAGAAGCTGCCACATCTGCTTGGAGGACAGATAAGGCAAGTGAAAATGATACCTTGCAGCATGTGGAGACAAGGTGCAGAAGGAACAAGCAGAGAAGAATGCAGCATGCACAGTCAACTCAGCAGAAAGAGTCTGAGATGAAGAACTCGAGAAGATGCCGCATCTGCCTGAGGACGGTGAACTCGTTTTGACCCTCAAATTCTTGGGTCGACTTACTAGGCGTTGTGGGCTGCACGTGCCGATTCACCACCCTTGAATCAAATCCTTAAAGACCAAGTTACCAATTGGAAGAGGAGCCCATCAATCTCGAAGATCATACCGTTGACCAAACTACTCAGGTGTGAATTAGAAAGATTGAACAAAGCAACAAGTCGTCACCTTCACCTCGTGCCTGCTTGCCGTGTGTTCGAGTCAGCCTTCAAGAATCAAGCCTCAACGGCCCTTAAGAAGCTTCTAGCCAAATTCAAAATCAAGCCTCGACGGCCCTGGAAGAAATCACAAGTCCGATTCAAGATTAAGTGTCTACCACCCTTGAATCAAAACCTAGTTCAAGAATAAGCTGTGGAAAATCAACAATTGGAGGAATCTAGAAAATCCTTCAACCCAGTTCAAGATCAAAGCTGTGGAAAGTCAACAAAGTGCAACAAAATACGTGTCGATTCACCCACTACCAAAGCCAAAGATCATCTACCACATGAAGCTCCTTGTGGTCCAATTTCAACCTTCAAGATCAAGCCTCGACGGCCCTTGAAGAAATTTCAAACAAAAGTTGAAGAACAAGCCTCAACGGCCCTTGAAGAAATCTCAAGCCCAATTCAAGATCAAGCCTCAACGGCCCTTGAAGAAATCTCCAGCCCAATTCAAGATCAAGCCTCGACGGCCCTTGGATCGACATCTACAGTAAGGGACTTCAAAACGCATCTCCTACACGTGACAATCACATGTATACGACGTGCTTTGAAGTGGGGGCATTTGTAGACATCGAAATTTCGGTAAATAAATGTTGACCGATAAATCAAAGTGTCAACGCTCATGTATTGCATAAATTTTACACGTAGCATGTGACTCAACGAAAATTGAAATGAGTTGGAAAAGTCATCAAATAAGACACGTGTCAACACCTGGCAGAAACGACTTATTTCATCTGGGATATTATATTCAAAATTAGGTCTTGGAAAATTCTATAAATACAAGCCCATTTCATTCATTTGGGGGGACCAATTCATATGACACCTTGAAGCTCTGAAGCTCTGAAGCTCTGAAACTCCGAAGCTCTCAAGCATCCAGGTTCCCGAAGAATCAAGAAAGCCTTCTTCGTTCTTCGTTCATCCACCTTCAAGATCAAGCCCCGACGGCCCTTGAAGAAAGCGTTCTTCGTTCTTCGTTCATCGTTCTTCCAAGATCAAGCCCCAACGGCCCTTTGGATCAACAATCATCCACCAATTCAAGATCAAGCCCCGACGGCCCCTTGAAGAAAGTGTTCTTCGTTCTTCGTTCATCGTTCTTCCAAGATCAAGCCCCGACGGCCCTTGGATCAACCATCCACCAATTCAAGATCAAGCCTCAACGACCCCTTGAAGAAAGCGTTCATCGTTCATCAACTGTTCATCCTCAAGGATCAACCCCCAACGGCCCCTTTGGATCGACAACATCAACGAATCCGCTCATCCGCTGTTCATCAAGCCCAAGCCTCGACGGCCCTTGAAGGAAGCGTTCATCGTTCATCACTGTTCTTCGAGATCAAGCCCAAAAGCTCTCGAAGATCTTTTCGAGCCCAAAAGCCCTCGGAAATCCGTTCATCACTGTTCTTCAAGATCAAGCCCAAAAGCCCTTGAAGATCCGTTCATCCTCGTTCATCCAAGATCAAGCCTCGACGGCCCTTGGATCAATCGCACATCCCACAAATCAACACCTTACGGAGATCGAATCAGAGGACAAATTAGAGAGAGATTGTAACCCAAAATCATCAAATACAAATATTTGTTTGTGCACGTTTGTTCTTGTCTCTTTCGTTTCAGGAATTTTCCGTGTTCACAGTCACATAAATGGGCCCGACAAGATTTATGGAATTTTATCACAAATGATCCCTAAAATTGATCCGTACCATCAAGGTGGTCTCTGATACGTCATATATTTCATGCATTTATACCATCCTTTTCTAGTCTCTTTGTGATGTTTTTGAGTTAAACCGGTTGCATTTTACCCTATTTTGTGTTAGTGTGTAGTTACATGTACCGTAGGATCAATTTGAAGGCAAAGGAAGTGAAAACATGCCCTTTTTGGAGCTGATCCTTATTCAAATGTGAAGAGAAGTTTAGTGGCTTGTTTTGGAGCCCAAATAAAGTTGTTACTTGTTTTGAAGTCCAAATAAAGAATCTAAGACAAATCTGGCTTGTTAGAAGATCACGAACAGAATGGGAAATGAATTTGGATATCTAGCCTGATTTAGAGGTGCCAAATAAGGCAAAAACGTGCAAAATAAAGGCTAAGTTGCTAGGATCACTTTGGAATATCTTCCAGCCTTTTTACCCCATAAAAACTTACCTTTTAGCCACTTTTACAGGCCCTTTTTATTCTTGGCGAATTACACAATTCTGATAACCTATTTTTCCTCTCTTTTCATTCACTCTTAAGAAAAAACCCTAGCTGTTCCAGACAGTTTCACCACTACTGAAGACTTATTGCAGAAAGCTGCTCTTGGAGAAGTTCTACATCAGAATTGCTTCAAGGGTTTCCTCTCCTGAATTTATTTTCACTTATGTTGTATATTTTCGTTTTAATTTATGTGAACATGATGTGTAACTAAGTTTATAGTTAGGGATTTTGATGTAGCCTTGCAAAATTGATCCATATTTTTAAGTTAAAGTATTCAGTTTATCAATCTGCTTCCTGTTTCTTTCACTAAATCGATTGTTACATTGTTTGTTGATTTTAATGTTTGATCACCATTAGGGTTAACTACATATCATTTAATCAAGATTATAGTAAACATCATGCTTAATCTTGGTAGACATGTGAATGAATGAAGAGCATTTATGCAAACATCCTGCCATGTATTTTCTTTGGTTCTTTAACGTTTTCTTGCATGCTAAAGACTCTTAATTAGGAACCGAAGTTGAACATCCCAATTAGGTTGCAGATTAGGAGAATTTGATCAAAACCACACATCATATGGCTGATCATATATATGTAAAACGAACTCAAGAAACAGGTTGGTAGTTGAATACGGCATAACTTTATAAACATGGAATTAGTTTTGTAATGGTGAATTCGAATCCTTGACCTCATCTCCATTGCTCTCACATCAAAATATTATTCGCTGCTACATTCTTGCATTTTATTTTAACTAAGTTTACATCACAAAAACTACTCTCAATTGGTTACTTTCATTCTTTAGTTAGGGTTCTTTCAAAGTTTGCAATTTATAAAGGTCCACTCTGTCACGCCCCAATCCTGACATACGTCCAGGATCGACACGTGACATCACCAAATACCCGTATATCTATCATACCTCGCCTCCTGAATATATACAAAGTATCCTTCAAGATCCAGATGCATACTAATTTTTCGTATACTTTATGGTTGCATCTAACCTCTTCGTTAGACTGCCTACGTACCCTCAAAAGGGATCAAGCCATTCGTAGTTCACCAATCGTCAACTCTACTCTTTCCGTAAAATACTTCTAACAGAAAAACCATAATGCACCATATTACACATCAACCTTACGTCAAACAACAATTATCATCTTTCATACATGCATGTAACCCATTCTCACACAGATACTTTCCAATTCCTCCATCATATAAATCACTCAGTCTCACATAATACCGCAATCATAGTATGTAACATATCAAAGAACCAACGAAGCACAATGTTATTCTCAGGTCACATAAATCAATTACTCTAGTAATAATAATCTCAATCATACCCAACGTCATTCCACAATCACATCATTTAATTAATCATGAATCAAAGATGCATGAGCTTAGCATTTAATTGTTTAATCAATGAATGCAGTAACATATCATTTTACAAATTTAACCAAGGAACTCTAACAACTCCGAAGGAGTCACCCGGACATCCAACGATTCGTCTGAAACAAATCACAATAGCTCATAATCATAATCTCATACAACACCATGAAAAGTAGGTCTAGAGCGACACAGTTCTCTGAAGCTAAAAACAAATCCAAGGGACCAAGACAAGACACCAAAGGGATTCCAGACCACTCAACGGAATCCGAACCAGGATACGATTCCGGAACATCACTCAACGGAATCCAAACAAGCATATGATTCCCCATCAAATGTACCAAGTACAATTAATCCTCCTCACTTCTAGAATGCATATGGTCCCCCAACGCGGATATACCAAGCAGGACCACCAATGTACAAGTACTACATGGTGTAGTAAATTCAACACCTCAACTTATCCACATCTCAACCCTTATGAGTTACAACGTAATCATCTACACCATCAACTTCTCAAGGTCACCACTAATATGTCACCCAAGCATATAAGTGCTACAATACACTTCTAATAGGATTCTAGGATCACATTATCATAAAAATAATCATACACAAGAATCACATTACTAAAAAGATAATTTAACTCACATATGCCACAACCATCATCAGTACCAAGCCAAATCATGTTTAATAATCATAGGCCTTTGGCTAAATATATAAAAATCACATTTCAATAGAAATCACATTTATAAAACCAATTCACCTTCACAAAGGATACTAACATAGGAAATTAAGGTAATAACCATATCACATATATTCAAGTCACTCTCTAACAAATGTAGGCCCACTAGACTTCACTTAGTCCCCCGTAGTACTAATTTTAGTAATTAGGACGTTTCGAGACAATTGACCAAAAGTCAACTCCCGATCAAAGGTAGGGTCCACAATTCAATCCGGAAGATCCACACATTGGATTTCAGATCCTTAACTTTCCAAAGTCCACATTATGCTCAAATAACAACATATTAAAATCTCAACACGATTTGACGGTCGAATCTTCGCCGATTTCAAAATTCAGGTGGAGGTCGACATTTAATTTTACCAACTTAGAAATCCAATTAGGGAAGATCCATAAATCAGATTATCGATCCGTAAGTTTCTATGATCCAAAAATATTATGTTCTATCACGCAATAAGGTTTGGTGACGATCTAACGGTCAGATCGTCGAATCATATTTTGACCTAACCACGTATTGAAATGAAATTAGATTCAAACAATCAAACCATATCATAAGGATATCAATTATGAAATCAAGGCATCCAATTGAACTTAAAAGGACATCGTTGGCCCACTGGCCAGGCCGCCGCCGCACTCGCCGTCGCGGGTGGCAGTCGGTTGCCCCAACTTGCCGGAAAATTCAACTATTTTTAAAAATTACCAAAAATTACAGAAATGAAGAGTGGAGCAAACTTTATACCTGTGGCCAAGTCCAATTAGGCCGGAAAACACTTCAATTTCACTCAAACCCGCCGAAAACCTTTGAATTTGGGTGTTCTTGATTCGACTTCAAAGCTACTCCGACGCCTCAACCATTACTTGGGCTTTGTTCCAGGCTTCAAGAGGAGTCTAATGGTGGTGGCAATTTGATGAAATCGTTTCAGATTTGGGTGATTCAAACACAACACCACTGCACTATACCGTGCGGATTCACCCATTTTCAAGGCCAAAACCCTTGATTTTTGAGGTGCAAGAGAAAGAAGGAAGGTTGTGGGGAAGTTTTCTAATTGAGTTTTTGGTGGAATTCACCGAAAAAACCGTCGGAAAAGCTGAATGGATGGCCGGGGTTCACGGGTTTGTTTGACCCGACCCCTTTTTCCTTCTTCTTTTTCTCTCATTTCCCTCATTCCCCCACTCTCCTGATTGGGCAGTTCCTAACCTTTTAAAAATTTGATTGGTTCTCTTTCCCACAAAGTGGGAGTCTAAATAATTTTTAAAATCTATAGTATCACAACTTCAAATGCCCCTAACTATACCGTTATAACTCGGACTTGCAAACGGATTTTGTCTATGCTCTCGTGGCTTTGAGACCTATTCGAAAACGTTACTTGTGACCTCAAAAGGTCAACGAATTTTAAATAATTATTTTCCAAGCTTCACTCTTCGTAACTAGTTAAATTGAAATCTAAATCCAAACAATTTAAAATAAATTCTCAAGAAATAATATAAAATCTCAATAGTACAAATACGTAGATTATAACAGTGAAATCCGGGAATGAGATTTCACACACTCAGTCCCTGTGGTTCGACACCTTTACTTGTGCCATTATACTAACCATATTTTTGCACTAGGAAGGAACACAACAGTCTCTAAAATTGAAAATCAATCAATGTAGTCCTTGAATATAGGTGTCACAAATCAATATGGTCATTTGGTCACAATTCAGTCAAACATTTTGTTATGTGCTAATGTGGTTTAATAATTTAATAATTAATTAAAAAAATGGTCAAAATACCTTTTTGCACAATGAGATTATCTCAAGGCAGACTCATCGTTCTCCTCATCACCAAGATCACCGGAGGAGCGCCCAACAACTTCTCCAAGATTTAGGTTATGAGGATGTCGATTGCCCAAATGTTAACAATATTGTCAAAGATGTCGTTGCCAATCAAAGCCATCACCAAAGGTGGTCTCAATCCTGGTCTAATTCGGTGAAGGGTGTCGAATGGTGTAAAGATGGATGTCTTGAGATTTTTTTTTTCCTAAGAAGAGACGGAGAAGGCTACCATAGATGGAGGTAGAGGAGTGTGGGTTGTGATCATAGATGATTCCGGGACTAGGTTTCTACGTTGACAATTTTTTTAATTAATTATTATTCTAATTTATTTTTATTTTAATTAGACTTGTGGGACTCATTTATGTGTCACACCAGCACATAACAAAACTTTTGACAGAATTGTGACAAAACAACCATCACATTGATTTGCGACACCTATTTTCAATGACTACTTTGATCGATTTTCAATTTCAGAGACCATCTTAATAGTATGGGTCAATTTCAGAGACAATTTATGATTAAAAAACTTAAACATAAATCACTACACTGACGACTACTTAGTACTACGGTCTAGTTGTGTTTCTCTTCACTTGTAAGTGCGAGGTCTTAGATTCGATTCTCGCCAAAGGCGAATGTTAATCACATTATTGTTAGCTCATTGTGAGGCTTAACGCACTCCTTCACTCCCTTAGACCATATCCAATCCTAGGGGATAAAGCTTAAAAATTTAAGCCAAAATTTTTTAAACCATAACCCAAAAACTGTTTTTCTCCTCCAACAGTTATGGCTTAAAATTTTAGCCCGAGATTATTAAAAAATGATTTTAGCCTTTTTTTTTGGTAACTTTTTTGAAAATAAATTGTTTGCAGACTATCCTATTTATTTTTATGAACATTTTAATATAAAATATATAAATTCCAATAAGTAATTAAAAATCATATAAATACATAGGTATTTATAAAGTTTTAAGTGAAATTTGATTTAACTAATTTTCTTAAATTATTTTAGACGTTAGATTTAATTGTGAACCGTCAAATCTTTTTTTAACCATTAGATTTGATCTCATTGATCACAACTGTTAGATTATAAGTAAAACAAAAAACAAAACAAAAATGTTTGAAATATAACAGTTTGATGAGTCTAGAATAATTTAAGTCAGACTTAAATCTTGAAGGGAATCTAGCCTAGAGATATATTTTCTCCTTAAGGCTTATTTTAGCCCAATGGTTGGAGATGGTTTGGAGGATTTAAAGCTTACATTTTAAGTTTTATCCCATAAATTGGAGATGGTTTTAGTGCATTTACTATTGTTTGTTAAAATAAAAAATCACCACGCAGACCGAAACCAAGGGGTGGACCCGTATTAGGAGTATAAACTGGTTGAATTGGCAATAATAAGATAGTTTATTAGTGGGATTAGGGCAATTTGGGGCACATGAGGCAGTAGGAAAGGGAATCACGTTACACTCCCCATGTGAATTGTTCGGACGTTCTAAGCTTCTTTTGCTTTGTCCCCGAACCATACCCACATGTAGGGGGGTATAAGTTTCGTGGTACTTTCCATCAGTACCTCGACTAGAATTTTTGTAGCTTTTAATAAATCAGGATAATCTGAAAGTGGTTGGGGGGCAGTGCTAATCATAATTAGTGGGGTGTTTAGAATATGCATTAATTTGCCTTTATCGAGGAAGTCTCAAGGAGGCACTAATCACGATTAGTGGGGTGGTTTATGATTGAGATTTAGGGTTTGATTAACAAAGCCATTGTTTGGGAGTTTAGCTCAACTTAATTCATTACGTGTTGGGAGCTTTAGCATGATCATTTGCATGAACCACAACTTAATCAGATTTTGGTATGGGTGCAACTCATGCCGGTTGGGTGAGTTGAATGGCCAACCCAATCCTAACCCAACCTTCACAATTTGAGTTTGGGTTGGGATAGGTTCGGGTTCATGCAGATTTACTCGGGTTCGGATTTTAATTAGTTCGGATTTGTTTGGATTAGGTTCAGGTTCGCTCAACTTTATCGAGTTCACACTTATTTATACCACTGTACTTTGAATGATTTTTCAAATTTTGAACCAAATAACGTCAATATTAATTAAAATTTTATTTACACATCATCATCCTCACAAAAGTTAAAACAAACAACTTGAAGACTATTTCTAATGTTTCAAACCATGCAAAGTTGAAATTAAATTTCAGAACGTATACTAAAGCTTCAACCAAAAGAAATATAAAAGTAAAACTTCATTTGTTATTACCATATGAAAACCGACAATAAAGTTCAAGTATAGTCATTCCAAAACTTATATAATATGAAGTGGGAGGGTATATTATGTGCTTGAGTGAATTCAGACTCAAAAAGTCGGGTTGGGTTGGGGTTGACATGGCCGAGCAAGACAACAACCCGACCCACCCAATAAATGATCATGTTGAGGTTTGATTGTGTTTGGGCGGGCTTTTTTTCTTCATTATAACCTGTCCGATCGGATTTGAAATGGGCATGGGCATATTCAGGTTGACCCAACCCAAATTGCACTCCTAAATTTTGGACAGCAACTTAAGGCCATACTTGTTATCCGACGTGCTGTTTAATATGTAGGCTAGTCAGATAGCAAACGAGTTCAGTCTACAACCGATTTCCGCTCTTGTGTTTTTGTTTCTTGATTTTTATTTTCCATCCAAAGACTAACAAAAAGAAACTGCAAGAAAAGAAAATGAGAGTGCAAAAATCATTTATCGTCATATATAACCTGCGAAATGATATCCACCAGTCGAAATAGCACAACATAGCAGCACTCTATCTGTGGGTTAGCGTAGTGAATACAACACCTCTATATGTAGCCTAAACACTTCATTCATCATAAGTACACAATAAAGAAGCCTTAACAAAGTTCACAAGCACAAAAAGCATGAGCAAAACAATACTATCCGTTTCAAAACCACCTCGAATCGTAGTACTATAAACAAGACTTGAACTCAAACACTTAGAAAACACAAACTAGAAATCAATACTATTGTTAATCTCAAGACTATCGACAAGCAAACATTTTATGATGTTAGAGCGTGCTAGCTTAACATTTTTCATGGTGTGCATTTTGTGCATATCATCTACAGCATGTGCCCAAGAGTACAAGCCTCTAGAGGGTGACCCCAAAGCCATGAGGCAGAGATATCAAAGGTGGCAGGACAAATATGGCCGAAAATATAAGAGTGAAGAGGAAAAGGCATACCGTTTTGGGATATACAAATCCAACCTTGAGTTTGTTGATTTCATAAATTCTCAAAATCTTTCATACAAACTCAGCGACAACAAGTTTGCAGATATCACAAACATTGAATTCACAACAAACTACATGGGTTTCCAAACTAGGAGAGATCTAAAGATGAGGTTCAGCTATGACAAGGAAGAAGATTTGCCGACTACAGTGGATTGGAGAAAGCGTGGCGCGGTAACTCCAATCAAGGAGCAAGGCAAATGTGGTATAAATTACGTTTTATTTCTCCCCCTTTTTATGCTCCTGAAATTTCAGTTTTTCTGCTAGAAGATGGTTCAGGAATTACTTTTCTAAGTTTAGTTTCGTACTTTCTGGAATTATTCTACAACAAATGTATATTCTCTCATGTTCCAAGTAAATACCAAGACGCCAAAGCTTAATACAGTTTTTGCTTTAAGATATACAAACAATGATAAAAAGTTGGGTTGTAGATAATACTCACATGTCCTTGATGTTCAGCCTGCTGATAGCATATTAACGTCTGATAGTTCTACACTTACAATGCAGGAAGTTGTTGGGCTTTCTCAGCCGTAGCAGCTGTTGAAGGAATTAACAAAATCAAAACTGGAAACTTGGTGTCACTATCAGAGCAAGAACTTGTGGACTGCGATGTCAACTCTGGGAACCAAGGCTGTAATGGTGGATTCATGGAGAAAGCGTTTAGTTTCATAAAAGATAACGGACTCTCCACCGAAGAAGATTATCCCTACAAAGGATTACAGGGTACCTGTGACGAGGATAAATTGAAAAGACGTGCTGTGAACATAAGTGGCTATGAAAGAATACCTGTCAATAACGAGAAAAGCCTACAAGCCGCAGTTGCTCGCCAACCTGTCTCTGTTGCAATCGATGCTGGCAGTTATGGTTTTCAACTCTATTCTTCAGGTATCTTCACTGGTTATTGTGGAAAGAATCTCAACCATGGAGTCACCGCAGTAGGGTATGGAGAAGATAGTGGTAAAAAGTACTGGATTGTGAAGAATTCCTGGGGTCTTGACTGGGGTGAATCTGGTTATGTAAGAATAACACGCAACTCGGCTGATAAGGAAGGTACTTGCGGCATTGCCATGCAGGCTAGCTACCCTGTTCAGGCTTGAGCAGTATGATAAATTAACCTTCTTCTATATAGTAACAAGGTAAAATATGCAACCATGGAATTCCAATTAGTACAAAGAAAACAAGGAAAATAATAATGGGTATTAACTGAGATTATGTAGTTTATCAAATAACATGGGCATATCTTATTAGCATTTCATCATTAATTCATGTTCCAATTGTTATTCTGAGAAATGCTGAGTTTTCTATACAGACGCAAATAAATGTTTAGTTTAGTTCACAGCGGTTTAGAGTTTGAAAAGAAAGTGGTTAAGAAAGAAACAGGGAAACCAAACTATAAGTTATCAATCATATTCCAAAAGGAGAAGAGGAATTTCGTTTCTGGGAAAGAGAGATAACATCACAAAGAGGATCCTCGTTCGATCCTAAACCCATTCATCATGCCTAAAGCTACTCTAAGAAAAAATAAGCTGAAAAATTACCAAGCCTAGAGACAAGAGGACTACTATTGAAATTACGCTGAAAATTTTCCTATTCTTCAAATCCTACCTTCACTTTGTTAAAACAATAAATACTTCATCTCATAACTATCTGTTTAGGTTTCTTTCAAAATGTTGATATTTATAGTGCTAAATAAAAATTTTGTTACATATGGGTCCAAATAAGTTTACAAGCACAAACTTGTTCAGCTCTATCAAGAAGTTATTTTTCATCTCGAACTCTTCTTGGCCCTAGCATTAAGAATTAAGAACCATGAATTTACCATTAAATGACAACAGACTTTTAAGAATCTTAGTGGCAGAGAAAAGGAACATCGAACCCATACTTCAAATGGACTGAGTACCAGCTCCCATCAATGTAAAGAACTGGAATCCATGGCCTCAAAGAAATACAGGGAGCTACGACTTCAATTCTCTAAATCGTTGCCTCACAGAACAAGCTAGCTCCCATTCACCAGCGCCAGCCAACCTCTCAACAACCTTCAGTCTGGTCCTGATATAAGGTATAAAACCTCTCTCCGTCATCCTAATCACAACCTTCCCCGCCAAAATATACTCACCCACATCCAAGCACCCGTTAACCACCAATTCATAGCTCTCGCAGCTGACAGGGTAACCCTCCCCCTCTAAGAACTCAATCATCTCAACTGCTCTCCATATCTCTTTGTTTGCTCGCAATGCTGCTGCCACTTTCATAACTGTCCCCTGCCTTGGAGTCAACCCAACTTTCTCCACCATTTGCTTAATCACATCTACTACCTCGGCTGTTCTTCTGACAGTGCACATTGCACCAATTACTGTGTCAAAACTCTCCAAATCAGGAATACATCCTACCCTACTCATACCCTTTAAGAGTTTAACCGCCTCATTCAACTGATCAACAGAACACAAAGAAGATATCAGGTAATTGCACACTCCACAGTCAGGATGATATCCAATTGACTGCATATCCAATAAGATCTCAGACACAGACAGAGATTCTTTCCGGCAGTTCATCCAAGCAGAAGAGAGGAGAAGAAGGGTTTGGGGGACAGGGACGCAGCCAGAGCGAAGAGTTCGTTGGAGAATAGCAAGAGCAAGAGGGAAGGGATTGGAGCTTTGGAGTGTAAATGAAAGGAGGCAGGAATAAGTAATCTGCGCTCTAGAACGAGGCCTTAGAGGGATGAAAGACTGCAAAATTTGATCAACCACTTGTGTTCTAAGGTTGTTGGGATAGGTTGAAAGGAATGAGAAAGGATTGAGGTTTTGGCATGCTTGGGCAGAGGAAATGAGGAGATCAGGTATCTTCTCGTATGCTTTGGCTTCAACCGTATTTCTTATGGTTTCTTGGAACATTTGAGATGAAGTGATCAAGTGACAGGAACGATGCTGCAGGAGACAACAAGGTACAGGAAAAAGAGATGTGCAAAGCTTTGCATTTGCTGCTCTCAAAGCCATGTTGTACTTGTAGACTGTGTTGCATCAATATTTGCATGACATGGGCACCACCTCGACAATTACAAAACCAAACCTGAAGAATTTTATCAAGGCAACAACATTAACATACAGTAGCTGAATGGTTAACTTGAAATTCTTTTTCGGTTTACGTATTACGTATTAGAGATGAGTATACAAATGGAAGTGACAACATCCGGATTACAAATGAAATCTAAACAAATATTAACACAAGGTAGGTGGGAAACAAATAACATGGGATTGATGTCACGTCGTGAATCTGCAGTTGGTATTAAACAAACCAACTTGTAAAGATGCTACGGAGATAAGGATAATGGTTGGACAGAGATTAACAAAAAAGAATGCAAGGAATTTGTCTCAGAGGAATATTGTCGAACAGGAAGTGGGCATGCAATGACAAATAACGACACTAGAATCGGAGAGTTTACCTCATTTAAATAAGCAGCGAGGCTGTCTACTCTTTCTGTTGATTATTGCTCAAACGAGATTGAATTCCCACTCTTCTCTGAGTCGAATCCTCACTCTCCTTACTTACGGGTGGGTTCAGAGTTTTCTCTAGTCGTGGAAAGAGAGAGATGGATTACTGATTGGATTGGTTTCTTACTTTTGATTTTATCTAATTATATTTTAACACATGATTTATTAAATTTTTTATTAATTGTAAAAATATATGCGGTATTTTTAAATTCGATTTTTACTAAAAGCGAATATGAATCATATTATTGCTAGCTTATTTTGAGGCTTAATTAACTCTTTCATCCCTTAACGTACATAATATCGTTTGTTCAATAAAAGTGCGAGTATATAGAGTACTAAGTATTATTCTTACTGATTAGCTAGGGTTATACTTTTCTAAGACGTGGTGATGACAGAAATCAACAAGTGGGAGGTAAAAATAGATGTGTAGATAACATAATTTTTTTCAACTAATTTTTTTTTTAAAGATCATGTTAAGTGGGATTAAATTGTCAAAGAGTAATGCTAGATAGACTAATAGAAAAAATAATAATCTAATAGAAAAAAACGATAATATTAATAATTTAATCATTAACAACCAAATCCTATAATTTACAAAATACAGTTTAAATAAACAATTTCCCCTACGTTATCATTAACAAAATATATTTAGCCACATCGACTATATAAATGAATTTAACATTTTAATTTGACATCTTCATGTAAATGTTATTTTCAATTGAATGGAAGATGACGTTAAAAGAAGAAAAAAAAATGTGTAAATTAATACAATTTGAAAACTTGATGTGGTGCAAATGGACCAGGATCCTCTCATGAGCTAAGGATGAGATCCTCTTCATCAAAGGGTGTGGACCGTTGGATGAAAATCCAACGGCTACAATTATTATAATTTTAAAAGATTCCTGTTTGTAGCCGTTGGATTTTCATCCAACGGCTCATGTACCTTGATGAGGAAGATCCTTATCTTAGCTCAGGAGAGGATCTGGTCCGGGTGCAAGTCTTAAACCCTATCGATCAGAAACAACGTTAAACCTTAAACCCAGGCAATTGTACGGGAACTAGTCTGCCATTTCTCTCTCCGTGTTAGAAATGGCGGGGCCGTTGCTTCGCTCTCTCTGGTCCTCCACGCGCAACTCTTTCTCTTCCTCCTCTGCGTCCCCCACTCTCAAACCCTACCCATTAACCACACGTGCATCTCCACTCGCACGCGCCTTCTCGGCAGCCACTGCGGCCTCCAATGCTAGTACTTCCCCGAACACCGTCCTCGATCCGAGCCGCCTCCGCAACGTGGCGGTAATAGCCCATGTGGACCACGGCAAGACGACGCTCATGGACCGCCTGCTCCGCCAGTGCGGTGCCGACATCCCCCACGAACGAGCCATGGACTCCATCAGCCTCGAGCGCGAGCGCGGAATTACCATCGCCTCCAAGGTCAGTGACTGACTTTGTATTCGAGTGTAATCCTATGTTGCTATGCAAATAGGAATCTGAAATCTTAAAGAAATCGAAATGCTTTTGTTTACTTTGGTTGTCTTTGATTGCGGTTACATCAATTACCTCAAAAAATGATTTGCAGGTCACGTCAATTCCATGGAAGGAGAATGAGTTGAACATGGTTGATACGCCTGGACATGCCGATTTCGGTGGTGAAGTAAGCTCCTTTTTGAAACCAATGACCAATGTTTTTGTGTTGTCCCTCAATGGATGCAAATTATATATGTTTATACATGTTGATTGCTCATTTTCATTGCTCTTGTGCTACTTTTTTTGTGGATCGCTACGCAGGTTGAGCGGGTTGTTGGTATGGTTGAGGGTGCAATTTTAGTTGTTGATGCTGGGGAAGGTCCGCTTGCACAGACCAAGTTCGTACTTGCTAAAGCCTTAAAATATGGGCTGCGCCCCATTCTTCTTCTAAACAAAGTAGATCGTCCTGCAGGTACTTATTCGCGCTTGGTGCATCTTTAAGTTGAAAAGTTGAACCTATATTGCACGAATAATTATAGAATGGGATTGTTGATTAACGGAGGACATTAGCAGTCTGGATGGTTTTGGAGTTCTTTGTTTATAGGGTATTTGGGTTCCATCGTTGCTTGGATTGGACAGTTGAAGACGTCATAATCCTTTGAACTCTTGATTTGGGTTAAAGATTGACATCTCTATTTGTTTAGCTTATTAACTTCTCTATTTGTTAAACTTAGTAACTATCTTTTTCCAAGTAGTGGAGTTATCCAAAAATTGGGTCGTGTTTGAGTTGGCAGGGTTCGTCCAACCGAAATCCCACTCATAGAATTGGTGTTTCATTTACGATATATGAACGCAAGGCACAAGCAAACACATGTAAAACTCTCTAAGAAAAGAAGAGTTGTGTGATGAAGATTGTTGGTTGCTTCCTTGAAGGCATTCTGTTTGTGCATAATGTTCTCTCTAGTGTCTGTGTGTCTGGCTTGTCTCGTTTTATTTGGCATCCTTGTTCCCTTTTATTGTTTCATATTCCTCTTGCCATAATTTCTAGCACATAGTTTTCATTTCATTTCCAAAAAAGAAAACAATTTCCATCTCGTACATCACAATTTATTGTGCTGTATTTTCTGTTACTTGGATTAGTGCTTACGTTATTAATTCTTGTGCTTATGCAGTTTCTGAGGAGATGTGTAATGAAGTTGAGAGTTTGGTGTTTGATCTTTTTGCAAATCTTGGTGCTACTGGTATGGATATACAAGAATCAACATGGTGACACCCACGTTTGCTGTGGTTTATTTTTTTAGACTAGAAAATCCCATATCATGAATTTCAAGCTAATATATTGGTCTCTCCACTCATTGCCAATTGGTTTTGGTTGGATACTCGAACTTTGACAGGGTTGGAAACAAGAAATTCATCCATATGTCAGGCCATATGTTAGTGGGAATGTTGAGATTTTAAAATATCACTTTGGGCATTTCAAGGCTTGCACTACAATACATAATATCCTGGGCCTCAGCACCTAGCCAATTGATCTTGAGTTGGATGCTCAAATTTTAACATCATATGAAAGTGGGCAATGCATTCATATGTTCAACACAATTTGACCACACATGTTCTTTGCTACCCAATATAATTTATCTACATGTTTGTCTCAATCCTACCACAAATAAGGAGGCATGTTGAGAACACAAAAATCTCACATCTGATATGTGAAGCCTTGCATCACAATATACAAAATGCTGAGCCTCTCCACCCATTGCCATTTGGTTTTGTGTTATGTTCTAAATTTAGTTTTCACTTTCATAACTTTGTATTGGTCGGATGAAAAACTAATTAAACATATTCCTATTTTTGAATTAGAGGAGCAGCTAGATTTTCCTGTGCTGTATGCTTCTGCTAAAGAAGGATGGGCTTCCACCACTTTCACCAAAGATCCTCCTGCTGATGCAAGAAATATGTCACGACTGCTTGATGCCATTATAAGTCATGTTCCTCCACCAACAGCCAATCTTGAGGCACCTTTCCAAATGCTGGTTTGTATACTTATCCCCTGTGTGCTCTCCTCTTCCCCTTTAAGCTGGAAATATGCAGGTTGAATCAATATTATTTATGAAGTTCTTTCACTTGAAATTTCCATGTGCACATATGAGGCTGTTGTTCTTGTTAGCTGTAGAGAATTAAAAAGGTTCTAAATGAAGGCTGTTTTCTTACTTTCCTATATTTTTGTTCACTATGCACTGCATCTTTTTGTTTCTTGTGTCAAATGCGGTAACATTTGTGAACTGTTTTGGCATACTTTCATCTGTAGAAATCTATAATTCTGTGGCTGTAAAACCTGTGTCATCTTCTTTGACCTGGTAAAACAAACTGGCCAAGCAATATTATTATTGTTTCTGTTATAACTTAATGGATAAATGACTAACTTTTGTACTTTCCTCTCGTTCATTTTTATATTTCATAGTACTGGAAAAATTAAAATAACATATATTGATGTTTATGTAAGGTTTCTATGATGGAACGAGACTTCTACCTTGGACGAATATTGACCGGACGAGTTTCTTCTGGCAGCATTCGCATTGGTGACAGAGTTCATGGGCTTCGTCACAAAGATTCTGGAGTTGAGAAAATTGAAGAAGGGAAGGTTTGTGGTTCTATATTTGCCTCATGGTTGTTAAAACTTAAATATGAATTTCTTTTGCAGTGGACAATGTTTGATTCTTTATGACCGTGAGATTTTACCCATGTTGGGTTAACGCTCTTGTAGCGTTCACCATGACATATCTGAAATGGCTTCCTTAATAATTCTTAGAATGGCCCCTTCAACTACTATTGCCCTCAAAAGCCATCAGTTTGAAATTGGTTAATTAGATTATTGAGGCTTCTAGCTTTATTTTCTCTGACTAAGAATCTGATATGAAAAACAACCTCTGAAGCATCACCGTCTCTCAGAGAACAATAAGTTTGATATTTGTACTCAAAGTGCTGCGGCTTTTTACAGTATTCAAAGCTCAGCTTCAAATGAAATATTAAAATCTTACAATACTAAGTTTTTGTTAGTAATGTACTAGATAACTTTTTTTTTCCTGCAGGTTGTGAAGCTGATGAAAAAGAAGGGAACACATATGGTCGTAATTGATTGTGCTGGAGCTGGTGACATAGTGTCAATGGCTGGGTTAGCAAGCCCATCTATTGGCCATACAGTTACAAGCGTTGAGGTATATTGATGCAATCTTGGTTTTAGACTTTAGTTTTTGTTCGTTCGCAATTACTTTTCATTTTATTTTCTCCTATTTTATTTTAGCAAATATGAATAATAGCTTCGTTGTATATTTTCCTGTATCCATTGTACTTCTGTTCCTAGTCCTACCTTGAGAAGGCTTGGTACTGGGGTCTCTAAGTTTTCTGAGCTCCCTTTGTTGTTGGTAGCCTACATCAATTGTGTTTTGTCTTTCAAATTAATTGCTTCGATTACTTTAGCTACTTTTGTCTCAAGAAGATGGAAAACATTACGGTCTGTAATTCTTTTTTTGCAGTGGTATTTTTAGCATCACTCCAGGGTTTTCAATTTTTAATCTTTTTCTTTTGACGAAACTTTGTATCTTTTTATAACATGTCATGGTGGTACATTCCATGCAAAACTGACGTATGGTTGCTTCTGATAGATTATGACTGCATTGCCCACCGTTGAGTTGGATCCCCCAACTATTTCCATGACTTTTGGTGTCAATGACTCTCCCTTAGCTGGTCGTGATGGTACCCATGTAAGTCATGATTTTTTCCTGTTTGCAATCACTTTTGGTTTTAAATCATTGATTTATGAATAGAAAATCTGTACTTGGTCGGATAAACTTACAGGGAAAATATACAGACCAAGTGTATTGGAAGATTAGAGATTGGACAGTTTGTGTCGTAATTCATTCTTATCATCTATGTTTTTTTCCTAAATTTGATGTTAAAGTAGGGTTTGATTTACATGTCCAATGGAAAATATATAGGACATGAACATGGTAGGAATATGGCTGATGTCCAGCAACTTCTAAGTTCTAAGTAATGAATTCATTAAACTTGCATAATAATAAGTTAATAACTCCTGCTAGGGGTACTCTGTCCTCTCAGGTAATGTTCAAAATTCTATTTTTGTCCACCAACCTGTAGGCATGTTCTCGACAAATGTTTTTGGGGTTACTGTTCATGCGGTGTCTTATTTGAAGTTTTAACATGGCCTTACCTCCCTATGTATTTCCTTTCTACTTAAATGTAAGAAAAAAAGCTTTAGAATGGGTGGACTTATGGACCACTCTGCATAATCTGATACACTGATGGTGTTATATCTGTAGCTCACTGGAGGAAAAATTGGCGATCGACTATCAGCTGAATCGGAAACAAATCTTGCCATTAATGTTCTCCCAGGCTTATCAGAATCATTTGAAGTTCAGGGGAGGGGAGAACTTCAACTGGGTTTGTTCCTCTTAAATTTGCAGTTATTTTCCCTTTTCATTGTTTAATTCCAAGAGACACTATGTCAATTATTAATAAAAAATAGACAGAGTTTAGCTTATGTTAACAAGGTTCTGTCCCGCTTTCTTCTCTACATTTCATTGCAAATTGAGTTTAAACATATTGCTAATGTAGATTTCATATTGTGAAAACAGGTATTTTAATTGAGAATATGAGGCGGGAAGGCTTCGAACTGTCTGTCTCACCACCCAAAGTCATGTGAGGCACCCCTTTGTTGCTTTATTGCAATGCATTTTTTCTGTATACATGGAATTCCCCAATCCAATAATTTTTTCTTTAAGGAAAAAGTATCCATACGACGGAGATATATTAAGATGCTCAATTAGATTGGTAAACCAACAAAATATTTGCACCAAAATCTGAAGTACTTTCCTTGTGAGATATCGATAGGCATAATGTTGTATCATATGCTTCTCAATAAATGTATAATACCCTAATTCTACTTTACATGATATCTTTGAAAAAGGGAATCAGCGATTATTCAGGTACAGCCCCTATGTTCTGTTTATTTTGGTATATTTACGGCTATGGTGGCTGTGTATGTGTATGTGGCATGTGCTCACATATTAGTATATGTAGATGCACACACGGCTATTTATTGTATGATTATTTGTTTATCTTTTTTATTGTTGAATAACTCATCTAAACAACTGGCGCAATTTTGCTTTCACTGAATCAGGTACAAAACAGAGAATGGTCAAAAACTTGAGCCAATTGAAGAAGTTACTATTGAGGTAAGACTTTCAGATGTAAAATTTTGCTACTCTTTTCTTTCAACAAATGAGACTCATATGCACTGGCTTTTATTTTCAGGTAAATGAAGAGCATGTGGGGTTAGTAATGCAAGCCTTATCTAATAGGCGTGCTGAGGTTATCGATATGGGTCCTGTTCCAGGAAGCACCGACCGGACTAGATTGTCTTTGACATGTCCATCAAGGTTCTGTTGCCCTCTCAATGTCAATTCTTCTTTTCTTCCTCATTTTTGTTATTCTGCCGTATAAGCAATCATTATATACTGTAGCATATTGATATTGTTATCAGGAAAAAAAAAATATCATCTTATCATCTTACTCACTTGGTTTCATGGTGACTACTTACCATTGCACAACCAATGTTGAATTACATAATCTTTAACCATTTCAAAGCGTGTGATCAATTAATTTGATTATCATTTACCGTTTTCCATTTTAAACTGGGCCCCATATTGATGACAGGTTTTTGGCAATCAATACGACATTACTTTTGAAGAATAGAATTGATCCTTTCTGTTGTATTCTTCAGGGGCCTGGTTGGTTACAGAAGCGTATTTAGCAGCGACACACGTGGAACTGGATTTATGCATCGTGCTTTCTTAAGTATGATTTTCCCCCATCTTGCTATTCCTACCTCTCCATTCCTTTGCCTTTTTGGTCCTGTGAATCTATCATGTAATTGGGTTATTGCTAGGGAGTTAAACCTTATCCTGATTGTTCATCACCTAAATTGGGCCCGGACGTGACGTGACCCTAAGACTGGAAATCCTCCATTTGACATTTTCTAGTTGCAAGGTTTTTATTGTGTGTGTCCAGATATTTGTGCCTATATGCATATATTAGGGTGCACAAATACCACCCTAACTAAAATCTTGCCAGTTTACCACCCAGACTCTTGCTTTAGTGTAAATGTACCACATACATTAGTTTCCTTAAAACATTAGTCAAAACGTATCTGCAAAATAGGTGAGTCCTTTTTCAAGGGTATTTAATCCACTTAAAGACCTAGATTTGGGGCATATCTACCCCTTCCTCAAACACAGGCTGTAGTCAACAAAGTTCTCATCCCAACTTGTCTAGGGGTCTTAGAGTGGTGAGAAGAAAAAGTGCTCACATGCCCAATACACGATGAGTTTTGATGAAATTTCTAGCAGAAATTGTCACTCTAGAAGTTGAATCTGGGTGGTGGCAAGATTTTTAGTTGGGTGGTTGATGTGCACACCCCTAATAGTCCAGTTTGTGCAAATTTCCCTATATGTGTGTGTGTGTGTGTGTATAAACAAGTTTTATCAAGAGAACAAAGGGAATTACAAGAAGCATGGCCACGTAGTCCTTGAAACACCTAAAACAACAAAAGAAACACAAAACCCCAAAAAAATAAAAACTAAACTAACAGAGAGAACACTAACTCAGAGAGCCCTTGCTACAAAACTCCTCTCCAAGCAAGACAAGTCACACTATAAGGAATGTTCTTGAAATGTTTAACAGAAAAGTCTGGATGGACACAAGTTGTCTAAAGCGCAAATATTGTAATATTACCTTTTAAAAGCAGTTTTAAAACAAAGTGAATCAACTTTCAGTTTTTCATTTATCTCTAGATCTTTAAAATTGTTTTGTTATAATATGCAATATAACTCGTCTTAATCTTGATTCATGGTATAAGTTTGGATACAGAGTATGATACTTTAACCAGAATGTTTATCCTGTTAAACTTGCTTTGTTACTTTGGAATGAATGTTGTGGTTCTTATTTTGATTGCAAGCGCTAAAAGGTACTATAATTTGTTTTTGTTTTTTTTTTTTTTTCTGTTACAAAAAGTATTATAACCTTCATAGTTGAAGAATATAGTACCATGATGCGTTAGTGTGGAGAGTGGACCACTAGCTTGTTCTGAATGAAAATCAATAAGAATTATTACAACCTCTTGTTAGAAGTACACTTTTTTTTATTTCTGGTATCGGGTATAAACGTTTTTACATTGTTTAGCTTTGTTGTTGCTTGATTGAAGTTTCGTTTGATTTTAATATTCTCATGCATGTTATCTGTTTTATGCAGAATATGAGAAGTATCGAGGTCCTCTTGGAGATGTCAGGAAAGGAGTGTTGGTATGTGTGTACTTGCCGTTAGATTTATAATGTACTCCATTTTCATATTGTTAAATTGCCTTTTTTGATCAAACTGCTATTTTCTTAAGGAGAGGTATCTATTTAACATCTTAACTCTAGAGATGTCTCTGAAAAACTTCTTTTATTTTTATATTTTGATCTAAAGTTGGCTGATGGTTATGGCTTATGAAAAAATAAAAATAAAATTTTGTAAGCACTATTTCCCTCATTGAAAACAAAAGGCGATGTAACTCTGCTTCTAACATATCTTATTAAATCTTCTATATGTTACACCTGGTTTTTTATATCAAAGTTGTATGTGTTGGATGACAATTAATGTCTTTGTATTTAATTCTATAGGTGTCAATGGGCTATGGTACAATCACAGCGTATGCCCTAGTGAGTTTAGAACCTCGCGGAACTCTTTTTGTCACTCCTGGGATGGAGGTTAGTACACATATGATCAGTTCATGTCGCTGCTTGTCTTTTTCCTTTCCTAAAATTTGATAAAACTAATTCATATTGACTCAAGGATGCTTATTTATAAGATATCAGTTTGTTGCTTTTAACCATTGCCTCTCTGCCGAAAAACATCTTTTATGGTTGGAATACTTTAGATCCTTGGTTTTAACCAAGAAATGAGCGTGGTCGTGTTCCGACAGCATAACGAAGAAGAAATTGAGTGTGGTGCTGTTCTTCATTTATAGATTATAAAGAGAGTGAAAAATTATGGACTAAAACATTGGTCTTTCTGTAGTTTTTGGGGCAAATTAACTGATATAGAATGGCCCAGGATAAAAATTGATTTCAAACCACAATAACAGGTGAAAAATATGTGACTAGTAGAAGGATGAAAGCTGTGTTTTATAGAAATGTATATGTTAGAAGACTTGATAAGCAGTTTGAGTTAAAGAAATTTTAGAATCTCGAATATCTTATAGTAAAGGAACTTGCTAAACCTGGTTTTGCTTGATAGTAAACTTGTTTCCGTTTTGTTCATTAATACAGACATATGATGGCATGATTGTTGGCGAGCACTCGAGGGACACAGATCTAGATGTAAGTACATTTTATGCTTTTCATGTTTGATGTTGTGTTATGTTTAGGTTATCGAAAAGTGTGTGATATTTAGCTGACTGACCTTGACTGTGCAGGTCAACCCAGTTAGAAATAAGGAACTTACAAACATACGTGCTGCTAGCAAGGATGAGAATGTGAAACTATCTCCTCCCCGCCTTGTACGTGTCAACCAATTTCTTCCTCTTTATTCTTGTTTCGTAGCATGCATCATATAGTCACTGTACTTTAATTGGGATTATTTTGTAGCCATATTATAAAGATATGGATTATGGACAACGATCTTCCTATTTTTTGGAGAAATCAGAAAATAATAGGAAGATCATTGCTGTAAATGTTACTGCTAGATCTTTTTTATCTGTTAAGCGATTGCTAACATCTGAAAGCATTGGGATGCAGATGACTCTTGAAGAAGCAATAGGGTATGTAGCCTCTGATGAGCTGATTGAGGTAAGTCTGATTTTAACTTTATCCTTCCATTTGCGATTAATACCTAGTAGTGAACAGTTTCCGTATATTGCCACAGAAATTATTAACTGAGGTTCATCCTTAACAAAATGTAGTTCATGATTCCTACCTGTATTCCAGTATTTCAAAGTAAATAGAGACGTTAGTTGCTGAATTAGTTGGGAAAATTTGTATTTACTAACTTATTCCAGGAAAATAAAAACCGAACGAACAGAATAATCACATTTTCTAACTTCTCAAACTACGTCATAAATCTATCAAAAAGGAAAACAGTTGCTCGTTTATATAAAATTGATGCTTGAGTATCCTGTGAATCTGTGATAGTGGTGTTGCTGAATTAGTGGAGAAAATTCTTATTTACTTATAAATTCCAGATAAAAGAATTAGAAATGAACGAACAGAATAATCTCGTTTTATCACTTCTTGTATTTACGCCATTAACTAAAGAAGGAAGAGTTGCTTGTTTTATGTAAAAGTTGTAGCTCAGGCGATAATAATCCCGCGATGCTTTTATATGTGCAGGTTACACCAAAGACAATACGGTTAAGGAAGAAATATCTGGACGTTAACAAGCGTAAAAGCATGAGTAAAAGGCAAAAGGAATGAATCCCGCCTTCTCTGCAGTTCCCGTAATGTCGTTAGGTATACTACTTGAATGTATCAATAGTAGTACTTATAACATATATATACATACTCTCGTTCAACCAGTACACGGCAATTTTGGTGAAATTGTATGCGTCGCGGAAGATTTATTCTTTAACAGATCTGAGCAAAGAAACTTGATGTTGTATTTGGTGAGAAGACAAAATAAAGTCGGAAATTCTTGATTGTTGCCTCTTGTCATTTGTATGTAAACTTAAATGCACACAAATGAAGTAAGTGTTAGATTTAACAATATGATACCAGATTTTGGTTGTAAAATATGTATCTTATGGAGACAAGTAGAGGGATGATTTCGGATCGGAACCAAGGTTTTTAATTTTGATTATGAAAAAGTTAGGATTTCATTTGAATTTCTCGATTCAAATGTTTCAGAAATTTTGACATTAGAGTTATCTTGGAACTTTCGGAGCATAATTTGGAATTCATATATTTTCCAACAAAATAAAGCGAAAATGAATTTGCACAACTTTTTTGACCTCATACTTAGATTAAGAGCATCTTCAAAGATGTCAAATATTAAACATCAAAATGATATTTGATGGCTTATGTGGTAGTTTGACATTTTGTACAATTTTTTGCTCCATCTGATATGTTAAATAATAATGTCAATCTATCATTTATTTTTGTTTATCTCTTTGTGGGGTCTAATTGTTGAAACAACCAATCAAATACTTAAAACACCCAACAACATTTATTTGGGTAAATTACACAAAACTACCTCAATTATGGGCTAAACTATAATCTCATACCTTATGTTTTAAAAATTACAATATCATATCTCATCTTATAAATTTGTTGCAATGTCAGACCTCTATCAATTTTTCTGTTAATTGCTCTATTAAATGCTGACGTGGCTTGAAGCAGAGCCTACTCCCTAAACCAATTGGATTAAAAAATTATATAAGTATTAAATAATTAAAATTTAAATTTAAAAATGAAATCTTTTAAATATTTTTATTAAAAAAAGAGTAGGAATCTTTGAAAGGATGATGGCCAATCCACCCTTCTTCCCCAATACACCTGCATCCCGCCGCCACCCTTTTCCTCAAACCCCCACAACAGCAGCAACCACCACCATTACTACCCAACAACGTCATCATACTCCTCTTCCTCCTCCACTTCCTTCAAGGGTTGATGCTGCTACCTCTTCTTACTCTTCTCCTTCCTAGCACTCCTTGTCCTCACCGTCTTCCTCGTCATCATCCTTGCGTCAAGCCGAATAAGCCGCCATTCAATCTCCAGCAAGTCGGCAACCCAATCCCACCCCAACCACCGACCCCAACCAAAACCCTACCTCTGCCTCCCTCAGCATTCACATTCTCTTCTCAGCCGCTGACACACCTGACTTAGAATGTTCACATCGACTTCGAATCGAGCTGTGCTGGCCAACACCTATAAGGTGAAGAAGCCATAAAGTGTAGTGAGGTGGAAAATGAATATAAATTAAAACCTAAAAGTGCCTAAATGTAAGAGTGCGCAAGTGTGCATAATTGAACCCCAATTCACACGTGATGTCAGAGCATAAGTAAAGTACAGTAGTAGTAGGAGAAGAATTATACCATCGAAGGTAACTCTCATATATCAACATTTTTCAAGAATTATCGTCGACATGAAAGCTCTGCTACTAAGACCTGGAGGGGTGAAAAATAAAGATGAGTGAGCCTAGAAAATGAAGCTTTGTAAAACCTTTTTGAAAACGTAGTAACCTCTCGTAATAAAACATGTATAGTTTCCAAACATAGCATACTACGTATAATATGAAAATATTTACTATAACAGTAATATCATCGAGAATGCAATACTTAATAATATTTCGTAAATAAACACATAACATTTGGCAATCACAATATCTCGAATAAACTAACATATACTAACAGGTGTTCATCGACGTATGTTGACACCAATATTCTAAAAATCGGCCTAGGAGGCGCCTAGGCGCTGGAAGGCAGCCAACCACCGCGCTTAACTCCTAATTGGCTACAAAATCGGAAAGTAGATTAGGTGGGCGTTGAACGGGATTAGGCGGGACTAGGCGGAGATATGAAAGTCTGGGCGGGGTTAAGCGGAGCTGGACAGGGCTAGGCGGGGCTAGGCGAAGCTGGGTGAAGACTAATCGGGCTTATATGAAGACGCTGGAATCTGCAATTTTTTTTGTAAAGACGGCTTTGCCAAGAAGAAGAAGACTGTTCCTTTTTTGCACAATTCAATTAAGATGGTCCCACCATCTTTTATGTTGCAACGTTTTCTTTGAAATGGTCCCCACTATTTCTTATACTTTTCAATGTTTTCATTACGTTTTCTTATTATTTTTTATTTTTTATTACTTTTCATTCTTTTTTTTTATTTTTTATTGCAACTCTTTTCCATTACTTTTCATTCTTTTTTTTTTTTGTAATGTTTTATTTTTTTTTTTTTAAAGATCATACCATATTTGTATTATGTACCTAAAAATTCTTATCCATGAATTTCATTCAATTATAATTTTTGTAAGTGTCAATATACACTTATTTACAAGATATACAAGAAATTTACCTAAATCCGCCTAGCCTGCCTAGGTGCCCACCTAGATCCCGCCCAGCTGCCTAGGCGCTAGGCGCTAGACCGCCGCCCGACTACTGCCTAGCGTTTTTTAGAACCTTGGCTGACACATGAGCTCATGTAAATGTATTATGACGTGAACAAGGTGTAATAATAATTTACGCTCTAGTACTACAATCATGTGAAGACTGGCACTATGCGCATCACATATGAGTCCTAACTACCTATAGCAATCTAGGACAGGACTGACACCTACAATGGATCCAAAGTGAGCATACAATACGATGTGAACATACACATGAAAACTGACCCTGGCCCGAACGAGTACTAACACCAGTGCATCACACAATAAGTGAATAACATAACTATGATCATGTAATGGTAAATCGATCATTCTAGTCAACATAACACTATTCATCACACGCATACCTATGCATCCTGCAGGATTCAGAATAATTTCATAATTCTCAACATTACGACATTTTTTTATAAGCGTTAATTTAATTATGGCAATCACGTAGAAACTTCATTATTAAATATGTATGTGGAAACTAAACAAATATATATATATATATATATATATATATTATAGAAAAAAAAGACCCACTCACAAATACTTGCAAGGTTACAGCCGTTCGAACTAAGAAAGCTGGAGTCTCTAATAGTAATTGCACATAAGCATAATATTGGGACCCATTAGTAAAACTCAACTAAAATGATTAAATTTGGGAAAATGGAGTGCGGATTTGGAATTAAGGCGTCTATTTACACTAAGAAGGGTCCCGAGCAATTTTTTCATAAAAAGTCAACAGTTAACCCCAAAAAGTCAATCGAACCGCCCTAGTGGTCAACTACATTAAAACTTTGGAATTTCATTAAATGAATGTCAAAAACAAACTTGGGGCATCGAAATTAGCCTATGAGGGTTTCCAAGAAAATTTCAATCAACAAAAGTCAACTAATGATCAATAGTTAACTTTAACGGAATATTTCATCCTCAAAAGGAATATTTTGTTAAAGTTAATTGGAGATTCCTAAATAGGTTCGGGTCAGATTCGGGTTTGGGTTGGTTTGGAACCAGGTTCGCCTTGGACTTTTTCTTCGTTTTTTTTGTATCACGTCGGGTTAACCCGTTTAGGCTTGCGGGTTGCACTCGTCGGACTCTGCAAGAAGAAGGCCGAATCTGGGCTGGTTTGGCTAGAAAATTTCAACAGCTTCGATTAGCTTCGAACTCAACCATTTTTCACATTCTACCTACCAAATTGATGCCTGAGAGGAGAGGAATGGAATTATACCAGTATTTGGTCTTGCCGTGGTCGAAGTTGGCCGGAAAATAGCTTAAAAGCCGTTGGATTCTCACGGAAAACTAAGAAAAGGTCTCCGAGGTATTTTATGCACCAAAACATCACCAACACACACATCTAACCTAAAAATTAGACTTAGATAGCGAGATGAGAAAGATTGAGGGAGTTCTAAGACTCACCTTCGTCGGAAACAACTAAAAATCGAAGGAAAAATCATGAATAGTGGCAGTGGCTACTATGTAGTTCGAACCATCAACCTAGTGTCCTGAGCACGTTAAGGGAAGTAATGGTGATCTGGGTGGTTCACCAGATGAAGAGTGGCGAGGTGTTGGTTGTTGGGCTCAATCTAGACGTGCGTCCGAGATGGGAAGAAGGCTCACAGAGGAAGAGAGAGAGAGAGAGAGAGAGAGAGCCAACAGGGAAAAGAGATGAGGGAGAGTTTGAAAGAGAAATGAGTAGGGTGAGGTGGCAGAAAATGATTGGTGATTCGGAGAAATGGAGACACGGAAGGAATGGGCGTAGAACCCATTGGCTCACAAAAATCTCAACAGAAATTAATAAAATAATGAAGGACAATTTATCCAAAATAGTGAATTTACTAGATTACCCATTACCTTCGTAATTTCGTAAAATCTTTTGTTGTAACTCCAAATTCGATTCCGCTTGCGTCTATACGTTCGTACCGTCGAGTACTTCAAGAATAAAATAAAATAATAGCTCATACGCATCACAAAATGACAGCCAACGAAAGTCAACAATTTCACCTCTAGGGCATTTTCATCATTTCACTATTTTAAATTAAAATTTTTTTTGTAAAATTAGGGAAGAGTTGTTACAGTCGCTTACCCCAACAAGGTCACGATCAAGTACGGTGAATCCAGGTTCAATGTCTTGTACTGCGGGATTTCATTAGGCAAGGCCTCTATCCTTGGCTTTTACCAGGACGCCGACGTTGTCCGCCAAGTCGTCACCACCACCGCCATGGATTGGTTCAATTTGCTGACGTCGCCGATTTAGTCCGAGATGTTCCCTCAATTTGCTTCTAATTAAAATCCACTTCCCAATTTTTCCTTGAATTCTGTTTGGCTACTAATAAAATCACATAAACCCACTATCTTTGGTGGGGAGAGTTCTTGGAGCTGTGCTTCTTCCAGAAGAGAAATGTGGAGTGGATGGAAGGGGAGGAGAGCAACGGAGGAAAGAGGAGTCAAAGGAGTGGTGGAAGAGGTTGAGGTGGAGGTAGGCGGTGAGGTTGGGGTGCTTGGAGATGGATGTCGTCGTTTGTAGAGGTGGGTCCCATAATTTTTAATTAATATTTAAATTATTTAATTTTTGATATTTAATTAATTATTAATCTAGTTGGGCTAAAGAGTGGGCCCCGCCTCAAGCCACGTCAGCATTTATCAGAGAAATTGACAGAAAAACTAACGAAGGGCTAACATTGCAACTAATGAAGTATGACGTTGTAATTTACAAAACATAAGGTATGAGATTATGGTTCGACCCATAGTTGAGGTAGTTTTGTGTAATTTACCCTATTTGTTATATATTGCACCATATCTATTAAAAAATCATTAAGTAAATTTGACAGCGAAAGGCTTTGCCTTCAATTGGCTCAGCGCCACGTAAAAAACTGAAGGCTCGGTTGGAGAGAGTTTATTGCCATTTTTAACTTTTGTGTCTATTTGGAAGTTTCTTGTGTCTTTTTTTTTTGTCAAACCTGTGTATCTCCTTTGAAGATACTCTAAACAAATCACATGAGAGTTAAAGGACACAATTAAGAGGAGTGTGGAGAAAGAGAAAATGTGTGCAGAAGTTACTCCCCAATAAATAATGGAGTAGGATTCTCTCTCCTCCCCTCCACATATATCTCACTTTTCTCGTTTTCTCTCTATAAAGAAGTCAACACAAGATGTTGATATAATTTGATCGTGATCGTACAAATATAAAGGGAGAAAAGGAAAGAGGAATTTAGAGAGGAAAAATCCTACTCCATAAATAATTGCAAAGGTCGGTGACTTGGAGAAATAGCGCAACAATGCTTATACTATACAGCTTAACATTCCATAATGTTGTTATCTATGAGATTTAGGCCATCTCCAATGGAGAGAGTTAATGGTCCAAAAGTTTTTAAAAAAAAGGCCTAAATTGCCTAAAAATCATCTCTAACCGATGGCTGGGCTATAATCATATGGAGCTTATCAGGCCATTATTTGGCCATATAGGCATCAAGTTGGCCAAATGTAGCCACCCTTTTAGCCCTTTTTTTTTGCTCAACTCCTTAATTGCAATAACTTATTTAAATTCAACAACTTAGAACTAATAAATTATTGAGGAAGCTAAATGTCACAGCCCTTCCTGAACTTCTATTGTCGATGATGTAAAATGACGGAATTGTCCTCGGACATTAATTTATGTGTGTAAATTATTATTGGGTTAAATTGTGTTAGATTGGTGACCCAATTAGAACTAAGACTTTTCTTAGTTTTGATTGGTGGTTTTTGGACCACACACACACCCACCTTTTCTCCCTCTCCTTCCCGTGCTCTCTTTCTCTCTTTCTCTCTCTCAGATTCTCACTCTCTCTCTCCCTTCTTCATACGAACCAACCTAGAAACCCTCTCAAACCTTGTAGATCGAAGGTTTTAAGATCACCATTGTGTTCGTGAGGACCATACGAGTTCAAAGGTACCATTTTTAGGTAAGAAAACATTCGATTTCACGTGGAAACCCTAGCTCTGATTTTTTCACTGTTCATGCATACATGAAATCTTATGTTTTAGGGAATTTGAATCTTATAGGAAGCTTAAGGAGGTCCTCACGAGTCTTGGAGTACTTCGTTGGAAGGAATTGGACGTCGGAGGGCCGAGATCGACGTATATCTACCTAAGTCGAACTATCGAGCTTTCTCGGGGAAAACCTAGTAGATTTTAAGCCTTGAAACTTATATAGCGTGAATCTACATGTTATTAGCTTCATTTTGGTACCAATTTTGTGGAAAATGGTGAAGAAACGAAAGAGAATAAGCGATTTAAAGTTTTACCCAGAAACCGGCGACTGGCGACTCGCCGGAGAAGAAAATAGCATATTCCGTTAAGTTGACGGAATATGCTAACGCCGTCAGTCATCTTTAACAATTACTGTTGGTTTTTATAACGGAATATTCCATGGAATATTCATAACGGCAGTTAGAGAATCTGTCAGGATTCCCTGCGCATGGCCGTGCGTATTGCCGTGCACTCTGGCGGCACGTGAGAGGTCAAAAAATATATTCTAAAAATTTGGGAATGATCTTGAGGTTGTGTAGGTCATTGTGGTATATTCAAATACCAAAATTAAGCATTCTATGAGAAGTTATTAACTAGTTTTGCCTATGTGCTTTAAATAACGTTTTTATAGTTAATTCGCATATAGGTGAGACTTATCCCAAGGACGAGCGTGTTCAAACGTGACTTGGGGGCTACGACCCTTCGACATAGCAGTGAGTGGGCTTTTGGTTTTTAGTACATATTTATATACTTGATATTTTCCCAGAAATATATGTTTAAATGAAAGTATGCCGTAAATGCCATGCATATAAGTATAATTCGTATATGAATTGGTATATAATGCTTTATATAAATAAATGGGGTGCTGTGGACGCTCAGGTAAGCTCAGGTGAGTTATGTTTGGTTATGTGAATTGTCAATGATGTGATATGTGATTGAATAATGTTGAGCTCATAAAATTGTACCTAGGGTGATTGTGATTTAGCTAGAGATATGGCACAGGCCTGTATATAATGTCACCTCCTGCACCATATGCTCATATTAGATCCAATTTAGGTGCACAGTCTTGTCGCATAGACCATCTTAGGTGGTTCTGACTCGTAGGTGACTAGCGATTTATCGCCCAGCTATTATGTGAGAGTGGTATTGAGCATAATTATATCACACCCATTATTGTCGTACATACCTTTTCTTTTGGTTCCGACTCTTGTGTAGTATGTTGCCGTATAGGTCATTGTAGTGACTCCCGCTAGATTGATTTTGAGCTATGAATTCAGCCATACAGACTACCACTGGGGTTCCGGCTAACATGTTATATTTATATGAAATTATTCTTACCTAAATTGCTTACTCTGTTATATCTTGGCATGGCATACATATGAATATGATTATGTGAAGTATGATTTGATTGATATAAATATATATATATATATATATATGCATATATCTTGATTATGGGAAAAATTATACATGTTTTACAGCGAGGGGTTAGATATGTTGATAAATGAAATGGTTTTGTAAAACATTTGTTTTTGCCCACTCACGTTTACTGTTTTACGCCATTCCAGGTTTTAGGTAAGTTTCCAATTGCTAGGTGCGAGAACTTCGGCGGTTCTGACATATCTAAATAATTGTAGGACATCTTATGGTACTGTATAATTAGTACTTGTCATACTGGACTGCACCTAGACTTTATATGTAATGCCTTGAAAATTTAAATATATGAATTATATATTCATAATTATGAATATGTGAAGAAAATCGAAAATAAATCGATTTATGTGTACGAAAATAAAATTGGGAAAATTGTAAAGTTTTTTCTAGAAATTATGATAGTCTACGTATTGGTATTATTGAGATTTTTTGTTATTTTTCGAGAAATTATATTAATTTGTTTGAGATTAGTTTTGAAGTAAACAGGTTACAAAGTTTGAAGTTTGGGAATTTATTATTTAAAATTCATAGACCATTTGAGGTCACAATTTATATTTTTATTAAAGCTCGATCTTACAAGCGCGTAGGCGTAAACCGTTCGTGAAACAGAGTTATAACGAAAAAGTTATAAACAAACAAAGTCAGGGATGAAATGGTCATTCGACCAATTTCTGGAGAGCTCCAAATCTTTTGGAGCAGGGGTGTGTAGCCATGGCGGGTGGTGAGTGGAGGAAATGGGCACAACCCAATTAGAAAAGGAAGAAATGAGGGAAAGGAGAGGGAAGGGGGAGAGAAGGGGGAAAACGGGTCTTTTGACCCGTGAGACATAACCAGCGAGATTTATCGTCTCCTGGCCAATTTCCAACGAAATTAAGGTCCCCCACCACCTGAAAGTTATCTCTCATCATCTCTTTTACATATTCCACCACAAATTGGAGTTAAATTGGTCTTAGAATTGGGGAAAACGTCTCACGAGTGCCGCGGCAACCTTGCTCGATTTTAAACAATTGTGAAAGGTTCCCCTCCAATTACCACCATTGCTAGACTCCCCTTGAGGCCTAGAAAAAATCCCAAACAATGGTAGGGGCGGCGGAGCACCAGAATTGAGAATTCAAGGCCACCTATTTCTAGGGTTCCGGCGGGTTTTAGTTAAATTAGAGCTTTTCTCGGCCAAATTGGACTTGGCCTCAGGTATAAAGTTTGCTCTACTCTTTGAGATCTTTATTTCTGTAATTTTTGGGAATTTTTAGAAATAGTTAAATTTTCCGGCGAGCTGGAGCGGCCGACCGCCACCCAAGGTGGTGCGTACGGCGGCGCACGGCTAGGGAGCCGGTATTATGTTTTATGCCAAAATTCATTTTTTTATTTATATTTCTGAGAACTAACTGCTGAGGTTTGGATATTAATACGATTGTTGTATATGTTGGATTAATTGAATATATTCGGGATTGGTTGAATTTTTGAAATGTGAACTACGAAAGACTTGATCCCGTTACAGGGTATGTAGGCAGTCTAACAGTGTTAGATGCAACCTTAAATAATTGAGAATTTCACTTTAATTGAGAATTATTCTTATTTTGAGAACTTTGGTCAATTGAAAGAAAATGGAAATATCTTGAGATTATAATTGTGTGGTTGATAAAATAATAATGTTTATGAATCATATTGGAAATGAAGAAATTTTTATAAAGTATAATAAATAAATTTTAGTACATAAATTTGGTAAGGTAACTATACGTTTTGATATTTAATTAATATTGATGGTGTTGTATGTGAATGAGTTATTTAAATAAAGATTTGTGATTTAAAATTTGCTAAATAAAGTGGAGTTTAGTTTGGGCCTATCAATGTTAATAATATTATTTCTGGAATTAAAGAATTAATTTTGGGGCGGGGCATTACATTATATGCTCTGATTAGGAGTGTACTTTTGTATCTTACTTCTTACCCTTCCTGCTTAGTAGTGCACTCTAGTAGTTTCGGTTTTTAATTATTCATATAATTCTTATCTTCATTGCTTCCGCACTGTGCACATGGCTACGTTACCCTTACGTGACGGCCAGCATGCCTTGATCTCGGTCGGGGTGTGTCAGTTTGGTATCAGAGCCTAAGTTTAGCAGTCATGTATAGTTCTTGAATATTCTAATCCTTGTGATGTCTTATGTCAGAACTATGCCGCCTCGTAGAGAGCCCCGTCACTCAGTTGAGTCTAGTTTCCCTGATATTGCTCAATTAGTGGAAGCTATAGTTACTGCCCTTCAAAATGCATTCCGTCCTCCCCAGAGGACACCTCTTGAGACTGTGTATAACCTGAAACTGAATCACTTCATAGGAAATGAAGGACATGAGGGAACGAAAAAATGGCTTAATCAGATCGAGAAAACCTTTCTTGTGATGCAGAGTCAAGGGAACCTTCCTCCTGATATGTGGGTCAAGACGACTACCTGGTTTTTGGGAGAGCAGCCTGCATCCTGGTGGAGACAGGAGTCTTACCAGTTGACCCCAGCGGAGATTGCAGACTGGGGAGTATTTAAAGAGTTGTTTAGGAAAAGGTTCATTCCTCCTGAGTACATTGATCGTAAGAAACAAGAGTTTACTCATCTGAAGCAAGGAAAGATGTCAGCTAATGAGCATTACAGAATGTTTATTGATTTGTCGAGATATGATCCGAAGGTTGCTGCTGATCCGGTTGAGATGCTTCGTCGCTTCAAATTGGGTACTAAGAAGAAATGACGTTCCATAGCAACATCGACTCACTATGCCACTTACCAGGAGTTTTATGAGGTTTTACTGCAGATTGAGGACTTAGAGAACATGCCCAGTGAAAGTGAGGATGAGGAAGGAAAGAATGGGAACCAGAGGCGAGATGATAAGGGCAAAGGGCAAGGATTTTAGGGACCTCGTAAGACTCAGAATTTTAAAAGAAGTGGTGGCAGTTCCAACTCTTCTAGTGGAGGTTTGAGTTCCAATATGCAGAGGAGAGGTGGTAGATTTACTGAAGGCCCTAGATTTCAGAGACATAGAGACTTTGGTGGTTCAGGTGGTTTAAGTGCTCATTTATGTCGTAGGTGTAATAATAGGCATTTTGAGGAGTGTAGGAGAGGCAATAGTGGATGCTATACTTGTGGACAGATAGGTCATAAGGCTGCTCAATGCCTTCAGAATCAGCAGACACCCCAGCAGCCTTCCTTTCCACCACCTGCACCGACCCAGCAAGCTTCAGGATCTAGTGGTTATGCCCAGACTGGACGAGGAGGTGCCTATAATTATTAGGGTGACGCCGCTCCTTACACCTTAGGACAACATCAGTACTCTCAGGATCCTCAGTATCAGAGTGGGTACTCTCAGTATCAGGGAGGTTCTATGTCATACCAACCACAATCAGCCGGTGGATCTCAGTGGTACCAAGGAGGACAGCCACAGCAGGGAGAGATTGCTGCTAGCAGTGCAGGATCTTCGAGGCAGTCTGGTCGGCCTAGACAATGACGTGGTGTTCATGCTAACAGAGGTCGTGGTGGACGACAGCAGAATCAGGGACGTATCCATAACATGACACTGCAAGATGCTCAAACAATCCTGATTTAATCATGGGTACATTAAATATTCTTGGTCATTTTGGTAGAATATTGATTAATTGTGGTGCTCCGCACTTTGTTATCTCTCATACATTTGCTTAAGTGGCACAACCTCATCCTACACCTCTAGGATATAATTTAGAGTTTTCTATGCCTATAGGGGATCGATGTTATGTGGATCAGGTATATCCAGGATGTCCAGTGATAGTAGAGGATGTTTTTATGCCGGCTAATCTTATGCCATTGGATATTATGGATTTTGATGTGATTTTAGGCATTGATTGGTTGCACTATAATCGTGCCAAGATAGATTGTTATGGAAAGACAGTAACATTTCATCGTCCTGGATTACCTGAAGTTATATTTGTAGGAGAGCCTAGTGGGGTGAGGCATGATATTATTTCAACCATGAAAGCCAAGAGATTGTTGTCAAAAGGTTGTTAAAGATATTTGGCTCATGTGGTGTTGAATGATGATGCTCCTAGTAGTGTGGAGGATGTTGTCAGACATTTTCCGGATGTATTCTCTGAGGATTTGCCTGGATTGCTGCCAAATAGAGATGTGGAGTTTGTTATTGATCTGCTTCCAGGTACGAATCCTATATCTTTGACTCTTTATAGAATAGCTACTTCTGAATTAAGGGAATTGAAAGCTTAGTTGCAAGAGTTAGTGGATAAAGGTTTTATTTAGCCTAGTACTTCACCTTGGGGAGCTCCAGTTTTATTTGTGAGAAAGAAAGATGGAACTTTGAGGCTGTGCATTGATTACAGGCAATTGAATAGGGTAACCATTAAGAACCGTTATCCGTTACCTCGTATAGATGATTTATTTGATCAACTCAGAGGTGCCTGTGTATTTTCTAAGATTGACTTGAGGTCGGGTTACTACCAGTTGAAGACTAAAAAATGAAGATGTCCCTAAAATCGCATTCAAGACTCGATATGGTCATTATAAGTTTCTTGTGATGCCATTCGGGTTAACTAATGCACCAGCAGCTTTTATGGATTTGATGAATCGAGTATTCCAACCATATTTGGACAGGTTTGTTATTGTCTTTATTGACGATATTCTGGTACACTCTAAGTCTAAGGTTGAGCATGCTAGACATCTGAAATTGGTGTTGAGCAATTTAAGGGAACACCAGCTATATGCTAAGTTTTGCAAATGTGAATTTTGGTTGAATCAAGTGGCATTTTTAGGACATGTCATTTCTGCTCAAGGCATTCAAGTGGATTCTCAAAAAGTGGCAGTTGTGGAGAATTGGGAGCAACCTCGAACCCTCACTGAGGTACGGAGTTTTCTTGGCCTAGCAGGCTATTATAGATGGTTCGTTAAGGATTTTTCAGTGATTGCTTTGCCATTGACGAGGTTAACTCGAAATGATGTTAAGTTTGAGTGGGATAATAATTGTGAGCAAAGTTTTCAACAGTTGAAGTATTATCTCATTCATGCACTTGTTCTAGCACTTCCAGATGATAGCGGTAATTATAAAGTTTATAGTGATGCTTTTTTGAATGGTTTGGGTTGTGTATTGATGCAACATGGTAGGGTGATTGCTTATGCTTCTAGACAGTTGAAACCTCATGAGAAGAATTACCCTACTTATGATTTTGAGTTAGCAGCTATCATCTTCGCTCTGAAGATTTGGAGACATTATCTTTATGGCGAGAAATGTAAGATCTTCACGGATCATAAAAGTCTTCAGTATTTGTTTACTCAGAGAGATCTTAATCTTCGACAGCGAAGGTAGATTGAGTTACTTAGTGACTATGATTGCACAATTGAGTATCATCATGGTCGTACAAATGCAGTGGCGGATGCACTTTGTAGGAAGACTCCAGCTAGACTTAATGTCATCTATGATTGTCATGTTCCTCTTCTAGCAGATTTGAGATCCACTAGAGTAGAGTTAGGAGTGGAAGATCGAGAATAGGCCTTGCTTGCTAATTTTCAAGTTAGGCCAATTTTAATTGATTGTGTGCTCGAGGCCCAGATGAATGATGAAGAGACCTAGGAAATAATTCAAGCAAGGAATCAAGGTAAAATGAAAGATTTCAGGATTCGAGAAACTGATGGCATGCTTATGCATGAAAGTAGAATGTATGTGCCAAATAATGCAGAATTAAGGAAAGAAATTTTGGATGAAGCACATATTTCGGCATATGCGATGCATCCACAAGGCATTAAGATGTATCATACCATTAGGCCATTTTATTATTGGCCGAGTACGAAAAGAGAAATTGCAGAATATGTGAGTAGGTGTACCATTTGTCAACAGGTTAAAGCTAAAAGGAAGAAGTCGTTTGGGTTGATGCAGCCACTTCCCGTTCCACAGTGGAAATGGGAAAATATTACTATGGGTTTTGTGTACAAGCTTCCTCATACACAGAATGGTTATGACGGCATTTGGGTGATAGTGGACCGGTTAACTAAGTCAGCACATTTCATTCCAGTGAGGGAGAAGTATTCATTAAGCCGATTAGCTAAGTTATTCATATCACAAATTGTGAAGTACCATGGCATCCCAGTTACTATTATCTCGGATAGGGATCCTAGATTTACTTCCAAGTTCTAGGTAGCATTTCAGGAAGCTCTTGGTATGAGATTACTTTATAGTACTGCATATCACTCTCAGACATATGGGCAATCTGAAAGGACTATTCAAACATTAGAGGATATGTTGAGATCTTCAGTGCTGCAGTTTGGAGATAGTTGGCATGATTGTTTGGATTTGATGGAGTTCGCCTACAATAACAATTATCATTCGAGTATTGATATGGCACCATTTGAGGCACTTTATGGGAAATCTTGTTGTACGCCTCTATGTTGGTTAGAGGTTGTTGAAAGAGTTGAAAGAGTTTTATTGGGCCCTGAGATTATGGATGAGACTACTCAAAATGTTTAGGTAATTAAATCTAACCTAAAAGCAGCCCAAGATCAACAAAAGAGCTTAGCAGACAAGCATGCCATTGATCGAAAGTATAATGTAGGTGATTGGGTATTTCTGAAGCTATCACCTTGGAAAGGTGTTGTACGATTTGGAAAGAAAGGAAAGTTGAGTCCTAGGTACATTGGACCATATATAATCACCGAGCTAGTCAATGAGGTTGCTTACAGGCTTGAGTTGCCTTCAGAGTTGTCCAAGGTACACGATGTGTTTTATGTTTCGATGCTTCGACATTATGTTTCAAATCCTTCACATGTGATTCCTCCTCAACCTTTGGAAATTAATCCGGATTTGACTTATGATGAGGAACCAGTGACTCTGCTGGATTGGAAGGATAAGGAACTCAGGAATAAGACAGTGCGTTTGGTAAAAGTGTTATGGAGAAATCATTCAGTGGAAGAAGCTACTTGGGAGATAGAGGATCAGATGAGAGAGATGTACCCACGCTTGTTTTATGATTATTAGTGGATGTAGTGATCGTATGTAATTTCGAGGATGAAATTTTATAAGGTGGGGAGATTGTCACAGCCCGTCCCGAACTTCTATTGTCGATGATGTAAAATGACAGAACTATCCTCGGACGTTAATTGATGTGTGTGAATTATTATTAGGTTAAATTGTGTTAGATTGGTGACCCAATTAGAACTAAGACTTTTCTTAGTTTTGATTGGGGGCTTTTGGACCCCACACATACCCATATTTTCTCTCTCTCATTCCTGTGCTCTCTCTCTCTCAGAGTCTCACTCACTCTCTCTCTCCCTTCTTCATATGGACCAACCCATAAACCCTCTCAAACCTTGTAGATCGAAGGTTTTAAGATCACCATTTTGTTCGTGAGGACCATACGAGTTCAAATGTACCATTTTCAGGTAAGGAAACCTTCGATTTCACGTGGAAACCTTAGCTCCGATTTTGTCATTGTTCATGCATACATGAAATCTTATGTTTTAGGGAATTTGAAGCTTATAGGAAGCTTAAAGAGGTCCTCATGAGTCTCGGGGTACTTCATTGGAAGGAATTGGACATCGCAGGGCTGAGATCGACGTATATCTAGGTAAGCCGAACTATCGAGCTCTCTCGGGGAAAACCTAGAATATTTTAAGCCTTGAAACTTAAATAACGTGAATCTACATGTTATTAGCTTCATTTTGGTACCAATTTTGTGGAAAATGGTGAAGAAACGAAAGAGAATAAGCGATTTAAAGTTTTACCCAGAAACCGACGAAGTCACCGGCGACCGGCGACTCGCCGAAGAAGAAAGGAGCATATTCCGTTAAGTTGACGGAATATGCTAACGTCGTCAGTCATCTTTAACAGTTACCGTTGGGTTTTAACGGAATATTCCTAATGGCAGTTAGAGAATCCATCAGAATTCCCTGCGGGTGGCCGCACGTATTACCGTGCACTCGCCAGCACGTAACAGCGCTTGAGAGGTCAGAAAATTATTCTAAAAATTTGGGAAGGATCCTGAGGTTGTGTAGGTCACTGTGGTATATTCAAATACCAAAATTAAGCATTGTATGAGAAGTTATTAACTAGTTTTGCCTATGTGCTTTAAATAACATTTTTATAGTTAATTCGCATATAGGTGAGACTTATCCCAAGGACCAGCGTGTTTAAGGGCGACTCGGGGGCTACGACCCTTCGACATACTAGTGAGTGGGCTTTTGGTTTTCAGTACATATTTATATACTTGATATTTTCCCAGAAGTATGTATTTAAATGAAAGTATGCTGTAAATGCCATGCATATAAGTATAATTCGTATATGAATTGGTATATGATGCTTTATATATATAAATGTGGTGTTGTGGACGCTCAGGTAAGCTCATGTGAGTTATGTTTGGTTCTGTGAATTGTCAATGATGTGATATATGATTGAATAATGTTGAGCTCATAAAACTACACCTAGGGTGATTGTGATTTAGCCAGAGATATGGCACATGCCTGTATATAATGTCACATCCCGCACCATATGCTCATATTGGATCCAATTTAGGTGCACAGTCCTGTCGCATTGACCATCTTAGGTGGTTCCAACTCGTAGGTGACTAGCGATTTATCGCCTAGCTATTATGTGAGAGTAGTATTGAGCATAATTATATCACACCCATTATTGTCGTACAGACCTTTTCCTTTGGTTCAGACTCTTGTGCAGTATGTTGCCGTATAGGTCATTGTAGTGACTCCGGCTAAATTGATTTTGAGTTATGAATTCAGCCATACAAACTACCACAGGGGTTCCGACTAACATGTTATATTTATATGAAATTATTCTTACCTGAATTGCTTACTCTGTTATATTTTGGCATGGCATACATATAAATATGATTATGTGAAGTATGATTTGAATTGATATAATTTCATATATATTTATGTATATGCATATATCTTGATTATGGGAAAAATTATACATGTTTTACAGCGAGGTGTTAGATATGTTGATAAATGAAATGGTTTTGTAAAACATTTGTTTTTGCCCACTCACGTTTTCTATTTTGCGCCCCTCCAGGTTTTAGGTAAGTTTGCAGTTGCTGGGTGCGAGGACTTCGACAGTTCTGACATATCTAAATTGTTGTAGGACATCTTATGGTACTGTATAATTAGGAGTGTTTACTTTTGTATCTTACTCCTAACACTTCCTGTTTAGTAGTGCACTCTAGTAGTTTCAGTTTTTAATTATTCATATAATTCTTATCTTCATTGCTTTCGCATTGTGCACATGGCTACGTCACCGTCATGTGATGACCAGCATGCCTTGATCTCGGTCGGGGTGTGTCAGTTTATTTGTCACATCCCGGCTCGGGTCCACCACATCCAGGGCCCGTTCCACCACCGTAGCACGATATTGTCCGCTTTGGGCTTACCATTCCCTCACGATTTTATTTATGGGAACTCACAAGCAACTTCCCAGTGGGTCACCCATCCTGGGAGTGTTATGGCCTCCTTATCGCTTAACTTCGGAGTTCCTACAGAACCCGAAGCCCGTGAGCTCCCAAAAGGCCTCGTGCTAGGTAGGGATGAGAATATACATTAAGAGATCATTCCCCTGGACGATGTGGGATGTTACAATCCACCCCCCTTAGGGGCCCAACGTCTTCGTTGGCACACTTCCGGCCAGGGATTAGCACTGATACCATTTGTCACATCCCGGCCCGGGTCCACCACATCCCGAGCCCGTTCCACCACCATAGCACGATATTGTTTGCTTTGGGCTTACCATTCCCTCACGATTTTGTTTTTGGGAACTCACAAGCAACTTTCCAGTAGGTCACCCATCCTGGAAGTGCTATGGCCTCCTTCTCGCTTAACTTCGGAGTTCCTACGGAACCCGAAGCTAGTGAGCTCCCAAAAGGCCTCGTGCTAGGTAGGGATGGGAGTATACATTTAAGGATCACTCCCCTAGGCGATGTGGGATGTTACACTAAACATAACCCCTTCGGTCGGAGATGGTATATTAGTATGGTCTGACACTATTCATTTAAAAATAATTTTTTGTAAAGCTATAATTTTGGACGGGTTTATATTTGCCCTTTCGATGGAGATGACCTTAAGGGTGGATATCAAACGGACGAATTTGAATCCTTTTTGGTCAATTTGGTTTAGTTTTGATTAAAAAAAAGTCAAAACAATTTAAAAATTGAATGAAACTGATTTGTTTTAGTTTGGTTTGATTTTGATACTTTTGAAACGACTAAAATAAAAGTTTTCATGATTATAAACAAATTAGAAAATTTGTTACTTGTTTTTTTATGTGATATTGTAACTAATAAATTGTTTGCTAGAATGGGATCTTATTTAATTGAAATTTAGTCTTAGTTGACTTGATGAAAATTTTGAGATGTATACATTGAAGTATTGAATATGCTTAAATCGACCGAACTAAACTGATTAACAATAATTTGTTTGGTTCTTGATCATGACTAAGAACTTTGTCAAAACTAATTCTTCTTTGGTTTACACTTGTGGAGTTGCTCCATGAACTTGTTTACTAACAGTTCTACAACAGTTCGATTTCAATGATGGCATTGGTTAAAGCTGAACTAAATGAAACTGTTGAATGCTAAAAAGTTCATTTATATTTTTATGTCAAATCAAATCAAATCAAACAGCGTCCACCCCTAATGGGAATTCAAAATTAAGGTATTCCTAAAATGAAAATGCTAGAGAAACCATGCAAACTATTTAATGATCAACCATTATATCATGTAATTTACAAAATATGATTCAAATAGACGATCTCTCTAGATTAACCTTCTCAAAAAAAAAAAAAAAAAAGATCCAAAGTAAAAGTAGCCTATCGGGAACACTACACAAGTTAATAACAACAGAAAGCAAAACAGATATATATTATATATAGGGCTTTTATCACAAATGGTCCCTAAAATTAACCTTCACCATCAAGATGGTCACTGAAATTGAAAATCAATCAATGTAGTCCCTAAAAATAGGTGTTGCAAATCAATGTGGTCATTCCGTCACAATTCTGTTAAAAATTCAGTTAAGTGTTGATGTGGCTCATAAATTGGTCCCATAAGTCATTTTTTCTCACAAATGGTCCCTAAAATTGAAAATACATCAATGTAGTCCTGCAAGTAAGTGTCTGTTGACCCTAAAAACTACCAAGCCTACGTGGCGCGCATGCCGAGTAACTAATGAGCTAACTACGTCCTTCGGTTGTATGCGGGGCATGCCAACTCGTCGGCCGAGCTCGGCCAAGGAGTAAAATTTGTTGATGTTACGTTGAGTGCGTGCCTGACTTCTCGATCTTGCGACTGCGGCTGAGGAAGGAACACTCTCGGCCTTCAGGTTTTAAAGCCTAAAGACTAGGCTGGTAGTTTTGCGAAGTTCAATATCAAAATCGGCTTTCAATGTGCCGAATGTAGTAACTTGCAATACCTCACTTCGCTGAGAAGGCTAATGAGATGACCTCTGCCAATAAGGATTCGAAAATCCTTCTTGACCTAGACTTGGATAGAGAACCAGTCGACCCCATCGCAGTGCTGTTTATCCAAACTGAAGGTGCTTCGTGATCGGCTGATTCTACGGCAGCAGTGCTGTTTATCCAAACTGAAGATATTCACCAGTTGCCTTCACAGTGCTGTTTATCCAAACTGAAGATGTGTTGGCGAAAAAGAAAAACAAAAATCTCAAGGTTGTTGAGAGGTTTCACATAGAACGAGAGTTTACGCATGGCAGTTTGTTTGTTGAGTTAGAAGTCCTTTTCCTTTGCCATTGCATTTGTATTTATAGGACTGACGTACTTGTTTGGTACAGCTAGATAATTGTGTAGAGTCCGACTGCAACTCTAACTCGCCGAATAAAATCTGACCCATGGCACAGGTGCTAAAGCCTATATTCAGATGGCTGATTCTTCAAAGATGATAAAAGTCCATCTTGACTTATCCCTTCATAATTAAAAGCCTAGCCTAGCTAGGCTTTCTTTTCTTGTCATAATCCCATCACCCATCCATGCACCCTGATCCCATTTAATGAATTTCAAACAATTTTAAATTCATTTCTGACTACTTGCCAATCTGTCATCACCACAACACGCTAGATATCCCAAATCAATTTGAACTGTATCACTTGCTTGGGGATATAATCTGCATCCTATCCATCCCATTTAAGAATATGCCAAGATCATTCATATTAAAAGATAATTATTATGATAAAAACCATAAGATTATCCTTTAACAATAACAAAAATAATCTCCACTTTTCCATCCGACGATTGAGAACTATACTCCCTCAACGGCCTTGATTACACGGGTCGATGGTGTAAATTTGGGTCCAAACATTGCCCCCCAGTTTCCTTGAACTTCGGCTCGTAAGTTGAATGGTTAAGGAAATTAAGTCTCCAGCCAATCAAAAGTACTTCGACCGTCATCCCCTGGTACTATTCACTTGATTCTTAGTAACTTGCCGAGGGAACATGGTCACGGCTCCTTATGACCAAAGAACAAATCATGATCGAAGAAAAGTGATAAACAATCATGAACCAAGGTCGAGCAGAATTGGGATTGGGGTTGAGGGTAAAGTGGGCCGAGGTCGAGAAGAATTAGGGGGTAGAGAAACATTAAGGTCGAGGTCGAGAAAAGTCTTTCATGGTTGCTCGATATATATATATATATATATATATATATATATATATATATATATATATATACATATCAGACCCATTGTCAACAATCATGGCATATTATATATACATATCAGAACCATTGTCAGCAATCATGACATATATATATATATATATATATATATATATTAAACCCTCAAAACAGCAATCATGACTTATTCAGCCCAATTTTCTTTTATTCAGCCAAAGGATTGGGGATCCCCTTTATTCAGCTAAACCTCCATTGTGAGGATTCCAACCGACATCCCACAAAAAAATAAAAAAATAAAAAAAAAAAAAACCACGGTCACTAGCCTCTTCTTGAGTAAATGCTTTGGAACTTGTACCCACATCCTGACCACAGCATGCGACCATCGACAACAACACCCTTCCACTATTTTCTTGGCATCGGCTTGTAAACCGAATGGTTAAGAAAATTAATTGTTTGTAGCTAATAAAAACCTGCCGTAGCTCTTGACCGCCGAGGTCGAGAAAAAAAAAAGGGGCCGAGACAAACCACTCCTGGTAGCTCGGCCTGTCATCCATCAAAGATGTTGCAATCATTTTTCTGAAACAATCACACTTGGCCAAGTTTTGCCTGTCATTCAACCATCCACTCCTTAGCATTTTATATATATAAACCAAGGCCATAAACCCATCGAACAACATGCCGCATAAAAAGATGGGATTCTGACATTGCCAATGGTATCTTGACATAACTTGGAAGAAATCATGATTTCTCACGCCAAACATGTCCATAGGCTGAAGCCTACTACCTTTTTTGTCTTCATCACATCACATCACCATCCCACAAATTCACCTTTATCTCATGCATGCATTAATTGCACGAAATTAATCCAAGTTAGAGATTTTTACACTGAGCAGCAATCTCACCAAGCAGCTATTTTCATTCACTCATTCTCGACGAGATTAAAATAATTTTAATCGCTGACACTTTCAAAATGTACCACCTATGCCCCTTTTATTTTCTTAAGCATTGGCTGAGCAGCCGAATGGTTAAGAAAATAATTTTTTTTTTTTTAGCAAAAGAAAACAAAAATGGCCATACTATAAAGTGGATAAGGCCAACGATATTTTATTCCAAGTCGAAGTCTTTTTATATCAAAACTTTCACTTTTAGTTTTTGTAAGGCCGAATAGAATAACATCTCCAAATATGTTTTGCTTGATGAAAGATTTTTTATCGACTGCCAAATGTGTTGAACAATTATTATGCCTTCCAGGCATAATAATTTCGCCAATTTTGGCTTTTAACTCGAACAACTGAGCCAAATGGGATTGCTCCATACCGACTTTGTCGCCAATAACCATATCAGTTGTCATGGTTTCGGCATCTAAGACCATGTCTTGGCCCTGTTCGTCATTGAAGTACTCCTCTGACGAATAATTTTCGAAGTTGATTTGTGGCTCAAAAACTAGAACTTTTCTCCTAGGCCTACCACAATTTCAGTCTCGACCGAACAAATAAGTGGCCTAGGTTCTTCTTTGGCTGTCTCAACAATGTTTTGAGGCCGAATTTTGATTATGGCCGAAGCATAAATTTTCCCCCCGACCTTTTGCCTTTCAGAAATTCTACCCCATCTCTCGAAACGTTGTGATCGAGATATATTATGTGAACTTCGTAGTTTTAGTAATGGGTCCCACTGGGCATGCCAAAATGTTAACCCTAAAAACTACGAAGTCTACGTGGCCCACAGGCTGAGTAACTAATGAGCTAACTGCGTCATTCGGTTGTATGCGGGGTGTGCCAACCCGTCGGTCGAGCTCGGCCGAGGAGTAAAATTTGTTGATGTTGCGTTGAGCGCGTGGCTGACTTCTCGATCTTACGACTGCGGTCGAGGAATGAACACTCTCGGCCTTCGAGTTCTAGAGCCTGAAAACAAGGCTGCTAGTTCTGCGAAGTTCAATATCAAATTCGGTTTTCAATGTGCCGAATGTAGTAACTTGTAACACCTTACTTCGTCGAGAAGGCTAATGAGATGACCTCTACCAATAAGGATTCGAAAATCCTTCTTGACCGAGACTTAGATAACCAGTCGGCCCCGTCCCAATGCTGTTTATCCAAACTGAAAGTGCTTCGCGATTGGCTGATTCTACGGCAATAGTGCTGTTTATCCAAACTGAAAATGTTCATCGGTTGCCTTCACAGTGCTGTTTATCCAAACTGAAGATGTGTCGGTGAAAAAGATAAACAAAAATCTCAAGGTTGTTTAGAAGTAGTTGAATGTCAGAGTGCGCAACTAACAAGACTAACAAAATAATAGAAATATTATTAAACAACCGAGAATGCCGGAACGGCTACAAAACCTTAAGAGACTACATTGTGAATAACTTTCTTTCTCAAATGAATAACAAGCAGGTTATTTATAATAAACTAACCCTAATCCTAAAAGGTAAGAAATCAAAACTCTAATGCTAACGGGCTAAGCCTAGAAAGCTAAGCATTCAAATAAACCTAAATATACTAATATTTTCCAACACCCCCCGTCAAACTTATGACGGTATACGACATGAGTTTGAAAACAAGCAAATGCGGACTGGCTCCGTTAGGCAGACTGGCAGGCATGCAAACTTAACTTGACTTGACTTGACTTGATTCTTGACTTGACTTGACTTGACTGGTAAACTAGCAAACTGGCAAACTCGTTCTTGATTCTTGATTCTTGCTAGCAAACTGATTCTGATTCAAACTGGCTAGTGTTAAGAGTATGGAAAGAACCCGTCACTAAATGGACAAGATTTCCATATCTCAATTGTACCAACAAACGAACAAAACAATTTCAAACAGGCCAACAACTCGTGTGGACCTAAAAACAAACTTAACCATTTTTTTCTTGTTGCCCGTGGACCTTAAACTAACAGCAACCAATTGTTTTTCTTTTTCCTTCTTTTTTTTTTTCTTGCAAACAATCAATACCAACTAACAAATCTAAAACAAAAACACAAACAGCGGAAGATGACGAAAAACAAAACTGATACAAACAAATTGATACCAACGAGAACGGATTGAACCCTAAGGATCGAACCCGCTCTGATACCAAGTTAAATATCAGAGTGCGCAACTAACAAGACTAACAAATAATAGAAATATTATTAAACAACCGAGAATGCCGGAACGGCTACAAAACCTTAAGAGACTACATTGTGAATAACTTTCTTTCTCAAATGAATAACAAGCAGGTTATTTATAATAAACTAACCTTAATCCTAAAAGGTCAAAACTCTAATGCTAACGGGCTAAGCCCAGAAAACTAAGCATTCAAATAAACCTAAATATACTAATATTTTCCAACAGAGGTTTCGCATAAAGCGAGAGTTTGCGCAGGGCAGATTGTGTGTTGAGTTGGAGGTCCTTTTCCGTTGCCATTGCATCTGTATTTATAGGACTGATGTACTTGTTTGGCATGGCTAGATAATTGTGTAGAGTCCGACTGCAACTCTAACTCGCCAAATAAAATCTGACCCATGGCACAGATGCTAAAACCTATCTTCAGATGGCTGATTCTTCAAAGATGATAAAAGCCCATCTTGACTTATCCCATCGTAACTAAAAGCCTAGCCTAGCTAGGCTTTCTTTTCTTGTCATAATCCCATCACCCATCCATGCATCCTGATCGCATTTAATGAATTTCAAACAATTTTAAATTCATTTTTGACTACTTGCCAATTTGTCATCACCACCACACACCAGATATCCCAAATTTGTTGATGAATTGCAGGGGCGATGCCATTCAAGTTTTGGGCACAAAGCGCTATCACGGCAAGTGGCTGAGGGACACTGAGAATTATGCCATCATGGGTTGCTTTGCAATGTCTGAGTTGGGCCACGGTTGTAATGTATGTTGAGGTTGTTCAACTTCAATCATTTGGTCTGCATTCTCATGCCTGCTGATGGTTGTTTGCCTTATTTTTTGCTAAGTTTTCACTTATTGCTTCTGGAATTATGTTTATAGGTTCGAGGGATTGAAACAGATTCGAATACTGGAGAATTTGTTATTAGTACTCCTTGTGAATCAGCTAATGTAAGGATATCTTTTTAATTTTTTTTCTTTGACAAGATAATGTAAGGATCACCTTAAAAGCGTAGCGTTGCGCGTTTTATAATTCTTGCCTCAGTTATATTTCATATTACTACAAATTCCCAATAAGTTTCCTCCATTGGTGCTGTCTGTACACTGATATATTACTTTTCTTGGTGATGTTCAGCATGCCACACACACAATAGTCTTTTCACAACTCAGTATTTCCAGTATTTCCAGGAACAACCAAGGTGTCCATGCTCTTATAGCCCAAATCAGGGATGAAAATGGTAATGTCTGTCTAGGAGTTCGTATTGCCGATTGTGGTCACAAAATTGGCTTAAATGGTGTTGATAATGGTCGAAGACATAGATGAAAATGGTAGAGTGATGGTTTGCCCTTGAGCATCTATGTCCTTTTCACAGACGATATAGTGTTGATAGATGAAACTCAGGAAGGGGTAAATGCGAAGCTTAACCTTTGAAGAGAAGTGTTGGAATCTAAAGGTCTTCGCCTAAGCCGATCAAAGACAGAATATATGGAGTGCAAGTTCAGTGCAAATGAAGGCCAAAATGAGTTAAGGGTGAGGATCGGAGATCAGGAAATACCAAATAGCGACCTTTTTCGCTACCTAGGATCTATCTTGCAAAAGAACGGAGAATTAGATGGGGATCTCAACCATAGAATACAAGCTGGATGAATGAAGTAGAAGAGTGCATCCGGCGTGTTGTGTGACCGCCGTATGCCACTGAAGCTTAAGGGAAAATTTTATAGGACGGCAATAAGGCCGGCGATGCTGTATGGCACAGAATGTTGGGCAGTGAAGCATCAACACGTACACAAAATGGGTGTAGCGAAGATGAGGATGCTTCGTTGGATGTGTGGGCACACGAGAAAGGATAAGATTAGGAATGAGGATATCTGAGGTAAAGTAGGAGTAGTCGAAATTGTAGGAAAGATGAGAGAAAATCAGTTACGGTGGTTTGGACATGTGCAAAGAAGGCCTACTGACGCTCTGGTTAGAACATGCGACTACGTGACAGAGATTCAAGGCCGAAGGGGTAGAGGAAGACCTAGGAAAACTTTGGAAAAGACTCTAAGAAAAGACTTGGAGTACTTGGATTTAACGGAGGACATGACACAGGACCAAGCACAATGGCATTCTAAGATTCATATAGCCGACCCCACTCAGTGACTTGGATTTTTCAAGTCTCCAACCGAGAAGTTTTCCTCACTCGGGAAATTAAGGGAATACTACCTCAACCTACATGCTCCACTCACAAAGCTTCAACAAAAGAAAAATTCAAAGAACTTAGTGAAGAAGGCTTTGGCGTATTTAACACAATACGTCGAAATGAAGCAGAGCTTATTTATTGATATCTCCGATAAGTTACAAATATGTACATATACAAGAGTCAAAATAAACAAACAAGAGGGAGCCTTCACAAAGGTTGCTTAGGAGAAGTCTCAACAGTCGGTAGAGCCCCAAAAAAAGAAGGCATCGGAGGGGGATCATTCGGAGCCTCAGTACTGGACAGAACCCTAGAATGAGGAGGCATCAGAGGTTGATCATTTGGAGCTTCATTACGCGGTACAGCCCCAGAAAACGAAGGCAATAAATGCCTTTGGAATAAACCCACAAACCTCTGATGATCAAGTAAAATCTGACCATCTGATCAAGTAAAATCTGGTCAAAGCTTCTTCTTCGTGTTTGTAGCATAGTCATGTGCGAGCCGGTGCAACTGTTTATTCTCATACTTGAGCCCTCTAATCTCCTGTTTGAGACTCATCACTTCAGCCGCCAATGATTCAACTTGGCGGGTTCGAGCAAATAGGCGTTGGGCCATATTAGACACAGAACCTGCACACTGAACACTGAGAGCCAGAGAATCCTTAACAGCCAACTCATCAGACCGTTTGGAAAGTAGTCTGTTATCTTAGGGAGTGAAAAGGTTCCTGGCCACCACCGCAATGGTCATATCATTCTTTATCACAGAATCCCCAATGGTAAGAGGACCAGTAGGGGATAAGAAGGATGGGCGCCATATGTTTTCTAGAGAAGGCGTGGCTGCCTCTTCATCAAGGTTCAAGTCAAAACGACGGTCGGAGGGACCAGACATTTTCAAAGCTGTTGAAGAGAGAAGAGGTCGGACAAATCAAGATCCTAGAAGTGCAAGAATGGAGCTTCTACTGGTGGAGATTCAAGTATGTTTTGGAACTTAATGTCAGCCTATATAAAAATCTGCACTCGACGGAGCTTCAGAAATCGAAGAGGCACCTGCTCAGAAATCGAAGAGGCGTTTGCTTTCTCAAAAGCTGGCCTACTCAGAGACCACGAGGGCCGATCTCAGAAATCGAAAACGCGTTTGCTTTCTCAAAAGTTGGGCTGCTCAAAGACCACGAATGCCGATCTCAGAAATCGAAGAGGCGTTTGCTTTCTCAAAAGCTGGGCTGCTCAAAGACCACGAGGGCCGATCTCAGAAATCGAATAGGCACCTGCTTTTTCAGCCTTGTCAGCACCTGTCACATGCACACTTAGCTTTGCGGAAATTACGGGCATTCTGTCGAAGATTTCTGGTGAAGTAGAAAGCACGTGAATCTTACTATTCAATCATCCACTTTCCACACGCAACATCAGCTCATGGGTACCACAAATAACTTTGTCAAAGATCTCTGACAAAGTTTAGACACGTGAAGCTTGCAGCTTCCAGTACATCGCTATGACCAAGAAGGGTAAAAGAATAGCAAAGAAACAACACTAACAAAGTTTAAACACATAAATTTTGAAAGTCTAGCTACTATATTATTACCCACAAGGGTAAAGGAACAGCACCACTACTGGATAATTGGAAAGTCCATGTGTGTCAACCTCTGTGCTCCGTGGCAAGGTAGACTAGCAAACATGCCCAACCTTTACTCACATTCGAGAAAACACTCCCAACAAGATTGCTTGCTCCAAAATCGAAGAGGCATCGTCCTCCGAATCTCGAGAGCCAGACTCCCAACATGATTACTTTCTCAAAAATCGAAGAGACACCGCTCTCCGAATCTCGAGAGCCAGACTCCCAGTAGGATTGCTTTCTCCAAAATCGAAGAGGCACCGTTCTCCGAATCTCGAGAGCCAGATCCCCGACAGGATTGCTTGTTCAAAAATCGAAGAGGCACCGCTTTCTCAACTTCGAGAGCCAGATCTCCTTGGATAAAGCCTGTCTGTAATCTTCACACACAACATCAGCTTTCCAGATACCACAGACCACTTTTTCAAAGTGCTCTGACAGAGTTAAAACATGTGAAGTTGGCAGCTCCCACTACTGTGCTATGACCAAGTAGGGTAAAGGAATAGCATTACTACTTGTTAGGGAGACTCCTATATATGTCGACCTTCATCCTCAACGGACAAGCAGACTTGCAAAAATCCTCAACCCTTCCTCATATCTGAGAGGGCACTCCCAACGAAACCTCTCGAAATACTCAACTTTCTTTCCCCCCCCCCCCCCGATAATACCTCTGCAACAAGCTACACCAGAGCAAGAATATCTCATATCATCAGGGTTAAAAGCAAGAGTATCCCATATCATGCGTTTTCCCTGTCTTTTCCTTTGGCCTTGTTCTTACCTGCAAGACAAGGAGAAAGAAAGTAATCAGTCAGCACTTGGAATCAAGCTTCCAGTCAGGAACTGACTGCCTGGAACTCCTTACCTGATTACTTGCCTTGCATTGCTCTCGAGTACTTATCTTCAACATCTTATGCTTCCATAGAAGATACCACATCTGTCTGAGGAACAGATAGGGCAAGTGAGAAGGATACAAGGAAGCATGTGGAGACAAGCGTAACAGAACACGTGCCGATACATCCACTACTTTGTCAACAGCAAAAGTATCTCATATCAGCAGGGTCGAACGTACTCTAGATTTAATGGACTTGTTTTGACCCTCAAATTCTTCAGTCGGCCTTATACTTTTGAGGAAACCAGAAAACCCTCCAGCTTAGTTCAAGAATAAGCCTGTGGAAAGTTACTTCTTCAAAAGCAAAAGTATCTCATATCATCTCTTCTCCTTTTTCTTCTCTTTATCCTTCATGCTGCCTGCAAGATAAAGAGAATGAGAACAATCAGCCGGAACTCGAAATCAAACTTCTGATCTGATTGATTGCTTGGAGCTCTAATTGCTTACCTTGTATGTCACATCTTTCAGCAGATCCACTAGCTTGGCGACTTGGGGGACTCCTACTACATGATTTGTATCGCGCTTGACCAAGCCTGAAACTACAAGTAAGCTTCAAGTGAAATTGATACATTACCTTGTGCATCTCCACCAGTTAAAGATACCATCCCTGGATGGAGGAAGAGTACTTCCAGAGAAGATGCCACATCTACCTATGAGACAAATAAGGCAAGTGAAGACGATACCACACTTCGGTACTTAGAAGTTTCGTGATTACGATATCATTCTCCCACAATATTTCCTAATGTCATTTGTACTAAATCATTCACTTGTACTCATTAAAGGAGAGCTTGAACCTATGTACTTGTGTAAACCCTTCACATTTAATGAGAACTCTTCTACTCCGTGGACGTAGCCAATCTGGGTGAACCACGTACATCTTGTGTTTGCTTCCCTGTCTCTATCCATTTACATATTTATCCACACTAATGACCGGAGCAATCTAACAAAGATCACAAACTTAATTTTTTCTGTTGTAGTCCTCACTGATTTTGTGCATCAACAATCCTTAAGTCCTTACCTTTTTACGTTGGTAATGGATGAGTTAACAGGACATATTCAAGATGATATTCCTTGGTGTATGCTTTTCACAAACGATATAGTGTTGATAGATGAAACTCAGGAATGGGTAAATGCGAAGCTTAACCTCTGGAGAGAAGTGTTGGAATCTAAATGTCTTCGCCTAAGCCGATCAAAGACAGAATATATGAAGTGCAAGTTCAGTGCAAATGGAGGCCAAAATGAGTTAGGGGTGAGGATTGGAGATCAGGAAATACCAAAGAGCAACCGTTTTCGCTACCTAGGATCTATCTTGGGAATCTAAAGTGAAAACGACTTGTAAACCTTATTATGACCGTCCCTCATTGGTTGTCCGCGGATTCCATTATCAAGAAGTGTATCCACAGCCTCTTGTACCAATTTCTCCTGACACATTACTAATTCCCCTGGCGTAGATCTACTTGTTGTTAAGAGATCGATAAGAGTATTGTTACGATAAATAACTCTTCTATAGAGTTCATTAATATCTGAGCTCATTAGTTTACCCCCATCTATCTGAATGATCGGTCTCAACTCGGGAGGAAGAACTGGTAAGAATTAGATAGAGATCTCAACCATAGAATACAAGCTGGATGGATGAAGTGGAAGAGTGCATCCTGCATGTTGTGTGACCGTTGTAGGCCACTGAAGCTCAAGGGAAAATTTTATAGGACGGCAATAAGGCCGGCGATGCTGTATGGCACAGAATGTTGGGCGGTGAAGCATCAACACGTACACAAAATGGGTGCAGCGGAGATGAGGATGCTTCGTTGAATGTGTGGGCACACGAGAAATGATAAGATTAGGAATGAGGATATCCGAGGTAAAGTAGGAGTAGCCGAAATTGAAGGAAAGATGAGAGAAAATCAGTTACGGTGGTTTGGACATGTGCAAAGAAGACCTACTGACGCTTCGGTTAGAAGATGTGACTACGGGACAGAGGTTCAAGGCCGAAGGGGTAGAGGAAGACCTAGGAAAACTTTGGAAGAGATCCTAAGAAAAGACTTAGAGTACTTGGATCTAACAGAGGACATGACACAAAACCGAGCGCAATGGCGTTCTAGGATTCATATAGCCGACCCCACTTAGTGGGAAAAAGCTTTGTTGTTGTTGTTGTGACACAATCATTTCTTTCCCTACGGTCGGATAAGCTTAGCAATAGCCATTAGGTACTCATTGACAAGGCGAGCCTTTTCTGTTACGCCAAATGGGCCCGAAGTCCTATTGCTTGACTACCCTAGTCATCAACAGCGGCTTTTGCCTCTTCTTGCAAAAACATAAGAATTTTGTCGCATTGTGGTGTCTCAGTTTAATTGGACTTATAGCAATAACAGCTTTTCACAAGTTAAATTGATACTGTCTGTATAAAATCACTGGTTTTTCATGTCTAAGAAATACTTCTTATTCTCATTGTTGTTAATAATATATGACATGCTCTTAGATCTTGGATATTGTACGGTAATTAAAACAGCCAAGTTAATAATGTATCTGCTACATCTGTAACCAAACTGAAGACAAATTCTGAAAGTTCTTTTCTTGTTGGTGTCAATATTTCAGTGAACATGTATTTAATAAGAAAAAGTGAATAAAGGTCGTACCCAGTGCACAAGGCTCCCGCTTTACGCAGGGTCTGGGAGAGGTGAATGTCGGCTAGCCTTACCCCCATTTATGGAGAGGCTGCTCCCAAGTCTCGAACCCGAGACCTACCGCTCATGGGCGAAGGCACTTGCCATCGCACTAAGTGCGACCTCTTAATAAGAAAAAGTGAATAATAGATTTTTTTTCTTTCTAGATTATGTGCTTAATGGTGGGTCTTGATTCTTTCAGATTTGGTACAAATGGTCAATTACTTTGTGGTGAAATTATTGGCACTGTGAGAAGAATGTCGATACATTAAACCACTAGGTTTTGATCATATTATTATTTCTCCGTCAGCTTCAGATATGCTATGACATTTACTGCAAATTACTTAAAAATGATATAGGATGCCTGAGTCGAGCAAAGCCATCCATGTTGTGTCTAGTGCATTCAGGACTACACATACCTGGCATAACATGCGGACTCTTCAGGTTAGAAATTGCATTATGAAGTGCAACTTAAAGTTATTGTTCTATTTGGCCTTGCTGAAAGTCTTTGATGCATACATCAGGATCAGGAATGCCGCGAAGCCTGTGGAGGGCAAGGTCTGAAGACTGAAAACAGTGTTGGTCATCTAAAAAGTGAATATGATGTGCAGTCCACTTATGAGGGGGACAACAATGTTTTGCTGCAACAGGTAGTGCCAAGCCTTCTGTTCAAACTGCAAGATATTGTCTGTTGACATAGAATTTCTAAGAACTGGAGTAAATTATTCTTAACTAGAAAATAAAAACGCTGATGTGAGCTGTTTTGTGTTCGGAACTTGTTTTATAATTGCCTTTTGACGCGAATTTAACTGTAATATAGGAATGGTCTTCTTTGATGGACATCATTTTGTGTTTAGTCTGATTCCAAGTTTGTTCCTTTGAAATTGATTGTAACTGTTTGTCGTTCCTTTTTTTGCATAGAGACCAAGCTGGTAGTAATGTAACGTATATGTATTTATATATAAATATATGTGGAAATACTTTCTTGATAAAGTGAGAGCATTGTTTTCCCATTTTTACCATTCATCGGAGTTCTATCTTAAACAGTGGAATTTTTGGATTCAACTCAGGTCAGCAAAGCACTGCTTGCAGAGTATATAGCAGCTCAGAAGAGAGGCAAACCATTTAAAGCTTTGGAACTAGAGCATATGAATAAACCTCGCCCTGTCATTCCATCTCAGCTTACAAGTTCTACTCTCCAGTGTAGCTAATTCCAGGTTCATCTTGTTTTTTAGATCCACTTCTTCTTTATTGCGTTGCTTTTTAAGATTAGTCATGTTTAAATATTCTCCAATTGTCTACATTAGATGGACGCATTCTGCTTAAGAGAGCGAGATCTATTGAATAGATTTGCTATGGAAGTGTCACAGCATCAAAAACAGGGAGAAAGCAAAGAGTACTCAGTCATTCGGGTAAGAATCATCTTGTCTTCTCTAAAAGTTCTCCCGCTGCCTGTCTCTAGAACTCTCTCATTCTTCTTCACCCTTTCCTGTACCAGAGTTATCAGCTTGCAGAGGACCTGGGCAGAGCTTTCTCAGATCGAGCAATGTTGCAAACCTTCATAGATGCTGAGGCAGCACTACCTGCTGGTTCATTAAAGGTAATTCTTAGCAACTGTTTTTTGACATTGTCGGACATGACACTTGATAATGTCCTATGATCTGAAACTGCTTTTATATTATTACTTTTGGTTATTAGGGCAGTATGGATTGTAGTTTAGCATATGACTGTAGTAATCGGGTGTGCAGTCATAAAATTTGATTAGAATGAGAGATGGGTTGAAAAGGAGGGGGTGTTATATAGATGGGGACATAAACTCACGGTTTTTCTCTGTGTCTGTGAGTCAAAAAATCGTCCCATCATACAATGGTTACGATATATAGAGCCCCATATGCTTTGATACTATGTAGAAATATGATTCGGTGATTAATTTGATACAATGTTTACAATATTCTATTGGATTCGACAAAAACTATCTGTAGAAGGAATCCTACAATAATTACAATAGAAGATTTACATTCCTCTAATTACAAAGAGGATTCCGGACTAATTAAATCTATCCTAACACTCATGTTCCATCGGACTTTTTTTCTGGGTTCTTTTTCTGCATGAAGATTTTGTTTCCGGAATACTGAATGTTCGAGTCGTTTAGTAGACTGCCTTTATTGAAGATTGCTTTCCCATTGTAATGTGGGGAGCAACCTCGCTTATGCCTAACCTATGAAATTATAGTCAGCATATTTGTTTCACTGCAGAATGTCTTAGCTTTGTTGAGGTCCATGTACGCATTGATTTGCTTGGAAGAAGATGCGGCGTTCCTCCGATATGGGTACTTATCAACCAATAAGGTTGCTGCCGTGAGGAATGAAGTAAGCAGACTGTGTGGTGAATTGCGGCCGCATGCACTTGCGTTAGTCAGTTCCTTTGGCATCCCTGACGCTTTTCTGAGTCCTATAGCCTTTAACTGGATCGATTCAAATTCGTGGTCTTCAGTTGAGCAGCACAAGTCTACAGTTTCTCCCAAAATCCCTCATCCCTCACTTTGAGTTGAAGAAAAAGATTTCTTGAGCCCCAAGTATTCTCATCTAATGCTAGTAAGCTTGTATGTATGTATATTTGTATGTATGTATGTATGTATGTATGTATGTATGTCATTTGATATCTAAATTCTCTATTGATGGCATCAACTCCAAAATAATGTAATAATAAATCTGCTGTCTTTTTGCTCAAAAAAATAAAATATGCTGGCTTTTGAACTTGAAAAAGCAAAAGCATCATTTTTAGCAACGAATCCTGCTATTGTTTCTATTTAGTTTAAGCCCTCGGTTGGTGTTTTCAGTAATCTCTTGTTGATTAATTTTTTTTTTTCAGTTTTTCTTGAATCTAATTTTGTTTTTTAAACTAACGAGTACTCAATAATTTAGCTATTATAACCATTTCGTATTCAGTTTAAAGTTTTTGTTTTCACCTTTTTGAATCTGAAAACTGAATCTTGTTTAGTAACTATTTTTCAATTTTTCATTTTTCATTTTTAGTTTTAAAATTGAAAACTATTTTCTTGGGTTTTCAAATTTTGGCTTTCAGTTTTTAGTTTCATTTTTTTTTTAAAAAAAAACTAGTTGCTAAATAAAATTTCAGTTTTTAACCGTAAACTAAATGGTTATTAAACGGCTTCAAAAACAAACAAAAAACAGGATTCAATAAGGATACCAAGGACTTTAAGTAGGTTTTGACACAAACGTTACCTTGTATTACAAGTAGAATGGATGACTTTGTATTTTGTAGGGTTCCATTCACATCAATCAAAACCAACGAAACTTGTGTGATACCCAAAAATATACAAAAGTAGCACTAAAATTATTTTTTGAATGGCTAGATTTGATTCTTTGAAATAAATGGTCCCAAGTGAATCAAGTTGTTTAAAACTTTCAAGGTTGATACATAATCGACGTCAATCAACACTAAAGGTTACAAAATTTTATTGATTGGTGGAAAGTAGAGCCGGAGATAGCTTCTTCTTTTATTTTTTGTCAAAAGACATATTTTGTTAGATTAGCTAACGACGGAGTTTGAATCCCCGCCGTCATGCAAGGGCCCAACACATTTCCACTACTGTGGAAAATAGCCACTTGTGCCGGAGTTAGCCATTGGGTGTCTAAAGTCATGTCGTAGGTGCTGGTTCATTGTCTTGTTTGAGACAACACCAACTTCATTGAGCATGCATCGGTTCCAAATCCAGAAACTTGAGTTGGGCCCCTCGTGACCAAAAATGGGGATCAGGTAGAGTAACGTGATCGCTGGCAAAGAACACAAACGAAATGTCAATAAACTCTTGCAACTTGAACCACTTCACTGTTATATTCTATGTACATGCATCGGTTCCAAATCCGGCCCAGCCTTTTTGCTAGCTTCTCCCTTATCATTCTTTCCAACTTCTGTAGAAGCCTAAGCATGAGCCTTCCCATCTTCTTTCCGCAGGTCAGATCCTTTGGAACTTTTCTTTGCCGTGCCAAACTTGAGCTCCAACTTATATAGTGCACAAGCGTGTGACTTGTTGGCTTCATACTCAAACAAATGCCACTCATAATCGCTTGAAGGTTGTGGATCCAAATACTAGGACTTTTTCTGTCCCCCAAATTCCTTCATCACCTGCTTTCTTGATCTATGCCAACCGCGCCCACTGTAGTCTGGCAGTCCTGTTTCCACTCTCAAAGGCCCTTCTAGGCTTACCAAAAAAGAGCCACTCCCTAAGCGTTTCACCCTTGAGGAAAGAAAGTGAGGTCGCAAAATTGGAGTGTTCCCAGGAAAACCTTCATTTCTTGCTAAAAGAGCATGACAACCACTGCAATAATCCTGACACGAAACTTGAGCAGGCCTGGAACGATCCCAAAGAGCACATTTTGGCCCTAAGAAAGCAGATTCTGGAGGACATATATCCGGCAGAACATTTGGCACAACATCCTCTTCAGATTGTTTAATGTCATTGCGACTGATGAAAAGCCCTTCATTTAAGTAATTAGGAAATTCAAAGTGATTATCATTTATTTGAGTTGCCAAATCTGAGCTATGAACCACTGTATTCTGGAAACTGGACGCAGTGTGGCATTGGTCAAAGTCCAATGAATAATATCTTCTCGAGGTTCCTTAAAATTAAGAAACGAAAAGGTCCTGAAAAGTTTGTTAAGCATGGAGCTCATCAGTAATCAATCACAACTCAAATAGACATATCCTTACATTCCGAAACCATAACATGGAAGAACAATGAGTACTATCCAGAATACAATAAATCAAACTAATGCAAATCCTATGCTTAATTACCCAATTCATGGTTTCTCTCTTCCATTCCACGTTTGGGTCAACTGCCAAGATGTACAATTAGTCACCAAAAAGCAACCGATATGGGAAGAAAACATCGAATTAGACTTTAAAACTACTGAAAACTTGCACAAAACATCCCTAAATCAAACAAACTAAGTTTTTTTTATAAACCTCTTGGCAGTTGAGAAAGTTATGTGAAGGAAGATAAACACCAAACAATGTCAAATATACCTCAAAATCGTGTTTGTTTAACGAATTCCACAACATAATATAGGAAAACCATGTTGCACTAAGTGCGAAGACATGAAGAAGATTGTCATATGAAAATTTAGCTAATATAGGAACAATAAAGTGTACGAGTCATCTGCTTAAGTCGTTGGCAATCTTCCACCAGAAGCAGAAAAGTATTCACTTCTGTAAATTCCAAGAAATTACTTAAGTGAAGGTTTTGAAGATTAGGTTGTGGGGCTTCAAGCTTAGGTTGTGGCAATTCCTTTAATGGACTTTGTGCATCATCTTTCTCATCACAATGTTGTTTCAAGAGCCGGGCTAACTCCTCAGAAAATGTTCCAAGGCTTCCGAGGCTACCACCCAACTGATTTTGCATGTAATTGAAATTTATACACCTATCAAGCATTACTTGATAGAAAAACACAAAGTGCGCAAACGTAAACACAAAGCAAGAAATTGAGGAAAACCCACACGTAGAGAAGATGCCGGGAGGGGTCATTGAGCTTGGCATCCCACCCGCCAAGCATCCGATGCTTTTGTTCCTCCCAGATGGAAATGTCGGCAGTTCGACCCTCTTTCCTGGCAATTTGAATATTGGTGACCATCCCTTGAAGCTCGTGGACTCGACTCTTTGTTGTTTCCTTCAGTAACTTGTGAGAAGCAGCGTCACACTTGCCCTTGGAGTCCTTCGGCATTGCTGCCCTCTGCTCTCTCTCTCTCTTCCTCTATTAATAAAATCCCTAAAAAAATTTAAAAATATTTCATTAATCTTTCTTGTATTTTAGCCTTGATTCTCGTTAAAAGCAAATTTGAACCACAATATTGCTATCATTTTTATTGTTTGTTAAAAAAAAAAAAGTTAATACGCAATCATAATTAGAAAACGAAAAGTCATTTAATATTATGATCTAATGGTATTCTTCTTCACTTGTAAGTGAGATGTCTTATGTTCGAGTCTTGCCAAAGGTAAATTTGAACTACATTGTTACTAGCCTATTGTGAGGCTAAGTTCACCCTCCTCCCCTTTAGTGTAGAAAATATCGTATTTTCATAATAAAAAAAATTAAACACAGAAAATTAAACGATTAAAAAAACATAATTGAATTAGTATTGGGGATAATACAAACCCTAATTATAAAAACCTAGAGAAAGAAGAATGTTGAATGGAATGGAAAAATGAAAAGCAGAGCAGAAAGAAAGAAATTATATACCTCAAATCAATTGCGCATTACCACAATGGTGCAAAACAATCAACTGAATTTAAACGTTTCTGCAGATTTTTGGGTTCGCACATTTTTGCTGCTCTTCCCTTCCCCCCTTCCGCGATTTGTTCACTCACTGAACCTTTCCTCCCACTTTGTTCTCAACTTTTTCTCCATTCTTTTAGGCCATCTTTAACCGGAATGGCTAAACAAAGCCCTGTCCAAAATTATAGTCTTACAAAACAATATTTTTAAATGAATAGTATCAGATCATACCCATATACCATCTCCAACCGAATGGCTAAACATAACCCCTCAAAATTTATTAGTTTTAAGTTTATACTTTATATTGATTGATTAATTTAATTAAACATTTTTTTTAAGAAAGTGCATACGATATTCATTAAGCAACTTGGAATACGTACAAACTAAGGATAGTGTACATACTGGGTCTCGATAAAAACCTTGTCGGGGATTTCAACCCGGTCTAAGGAAAAAAGTGTCCCGCACAACAATTAACCTATCCTCAAATGAACAATATAAATGAAAATTACAATCCTTCCTCAAATAAGATGTCTTGAATCAAAAATGGAGGCTCCTCGAACCACACCAACTCCTGAGAAACACCAAGGCCCATTCGAGCAAGCCGATGCACTGCCAAGTTACCTTCCCTCCATACATGGCTACACTCCAAATTTGGCAATCCCAAGAGAAAGAATCTCAAATAATTTATAACAGAGCCCCAAATAGAATAATCCTCCCCTTTACCCTTCATGGCCTCCAGCACCACACTAGAGTCTCCTTCAAAATTAACCCTCACATCGTCCAAATAGCAACTCTTAATAAGTCCCACCGCACAACGCATTGCAACCAATTCTGAGTGAAGAGAAGACACGATTCGATCAATGGGTCCAGCAGTGGCTGCTAGGAATTCACCCATGTGACCCCTAACCACGACGCCATAGTCCTCCCTGGTACGCCACCTTGACTCCAAGCCCCATCAAAGTTGCATTTGACCTACCCCTCATCAGGTTTCCTCTTGGTAGTCCTCTAAACCTCAAACTTATGCCATTTATGAAACTCATGCATCCAACCCTCAGTTCACAGTACAATCTCCTATGGTGGCAGCCGAGACCCATTCCATAGTACATTGTTCCTATGCTTCCATAATGGCCACAACAGCATCAAACAAAGCTCGAAACTTACTATAGGAACCTGTTGCACACGAATTACCAACCACTGCACAAGAGACATTCAGTCACCCCCATTGTTCACTCTCTGCCCCATGCTTCCAAACCACACCGCCCTTACCAAACTACATTCTCTGAACACATGCTCCATTGATTTGACTTGCACACCACATACCACACATACCTCTTCACCCATCACTAAATCTAACCATTGAATTTTAATTAATTATTGCAAACGATGATCTATGCCCAAAAAAATGGTCTAAGAGAGGGGCCACATTTGGCCAGTCTGGTACCCCTTTGGCCAAATAATGGTTTGGTTAACTCCATAGAATTATAGCCCAGACATCAGTTGGAGGAATTTTTCAGCAAATCGGGTTATTTTTTATTTTTTGGACCTTTAGTTCTCTCCATTGGCAGAATCTCACCTTTGCTTTTTACATTTTACTTTTTACTTTTTACTTTTACTTGGGGTGATGTCTCTCTCTGTGTCTCGTTTTGAATGCGTGTGCAATGAATTGTTTTTTTATATTTCTTCTCTTCTTCAATTCACATAAAATGCAAAAAGGAAACAAACCCATTTCCTTATATGGGAATTTGATTACACCAACCCAAGTTAACTCCATCGCCACTTTCCAATTACTCCAGGCTAAATTACACTTAGCCCAAGTCCAAATCTGCCAAAAGGAAGGTCATACTTGGCTACTCAAAGATAAGTAGGAACTCCTACTCAAAATTATTCGTTGTCAATTTATAGAACTTCATGTTTATAATCAGAACCATTTATATTATAAGTAACCCTATAAAGATCGTCTGTGCAAAAAATCAATTAAAACTAAGGTCGTTTAGTCATCAAATTGTTTAAAAACAAATGAACTGTATTGGTAAAAGCATTACGAACCGTGTATGTATTTGCTACAATAAATTAACTAAACGACCTTAGTTTTAATTTATTTTTTGCAGAGATGATCGTTACAGTGTGATTCATAATATGAACGGTTATGATAATAAGCACAAAGTTCTGTAATTAAAACACTAAGAGTTTTGAGTAGGAATTCCTACTCATCTATGAGTAGTCAAGTATTGTTCTTAGGAAAAAGATATGGGAGAAGCCTAGGTATTCCCTATGAAGCCTAAAAAGAGAACCCTTCACCTATAAACATGGAGGTTTAACTCCATGCAAAAGGGACAACATAACGTTAGAGAGAAATCACTCTCTGCAAGCTACCATGAACCTAGAAATACTAATCTTCCTACAATCTTAGTAGTTCCTCCAAGCTTTCTTTGAACTTCCTTAGTCAATAGAAGCTACCTTGTAACCCTAGGAAATCCAAACTACGCCACTCTAAACATCATCCAATCATGCAAAATTCTCTCTCATGTTAAACCGACAAGCTTCTAGCTTCCATGCTATGCTTTGCTTATGCAAGTGATTATTTGTTTAATCATGCTATCTCCAAGCCAAATAATTTAACCAAGATACTTACTAAGACACGCTAATTCTTTCGAGGTATCTCGGGACTTGGTATTCAAACGGACCAGGAGAGGCAAAGGGTGTTCGCCAAAGCCCAAGTCTAGTTCAACCAAAAATCCCCCAACAACAAGCAATGCTCAATGCCTAGATACATCCATCAAAATAGTTTGGGTTGTCTATGCAATTAAAATCGAGGAATTTCAGGCCCTCAATTATTTAGAATAAAAAATCACTAAATTTTGATTCGATCAAGAAAGTTTAGGTTATGACTTAATGATTTGTCATCTAGGATGTGCAATGTCATTCCTAGTAAAGTGCAAAATAATTTCTTATGAATGTTAGAGAAAAATACTTAAGGTAGTTTGAATCTATTGAATCCGACATATGCATATACCCATTTGTTGTAGACGCAATGAGCTATAGGCTCCCAATTGTATGAATATGAACTTTATATTTATATTATGGGGCTACATGCCTCCCACAGTCCCACTCATATTGAACGGGAATGAAAAATTAACGTGTTGAGGTCTCGCAATATAATGAGAATTAGAGAGACTGCATGTCGTCATCATCACAATATAATTCAGTGGCATGATAAATTATAAATTCTTAATGCTCATTTGGAGTTAGGAAATAGAGAAAGTCATATGTTTTTTTATTTTATTTTATGTTATTGAGAAATTAATTGTACTCTAAATAGAAATAAAAGTAATTTATTTTCTTTCATGCCAATGGATTCAATTCCGTGGAGTGAACAAAAATATTATAGCCAACGAAAATAAATGGTAGACATCAAATCAAAAGCATAAAAGAAATAAGCAGTCTCTTTATGTATGTACGAGAACATTAGGAAACTAAAGGAGAAACAGTTGCTTGGGTATGCATAGCCAACATATGAGATTAACTCAATCACAGCAAAATAGCCCAGTGGTAAGGGTGCGGTTTCCAGCTCTCAAAATACAAATAACTGGAAGGTTACGGGTTTAAGATTCCAAGCTGATGAGTCTGTTTGACTGTGGCTAAGGGGAAGCTGAAATGCCTCTGTGAGTCTTTCAGACCTCCGAAATTGGTGTATAACCGTGCCTTACCACAAAAAAAAAAACATATGAGAATAACTCCACATATAAATTGAAACTGAAACACTATGCATAAAGAGGAACAATCAATCTTTTTCATGTGGACCTTTAATGCGCGCGCACACACACTATAGCCAATGAAAATAAATGGTAGACATCAAATCAAAAGCATAAAAGAAATAAGCAGTCTCTTTATGTATGTACGAGAACATTAGGAAAATAAAGGAGAAACAGTTGCTTGGGTATGCATAGCCAACATATGAGATTAACTCAATCACAGCAAAATAGCCCAGTGGTAAGGGTGTGATTTCCGGCTCTCAAAATACAAATAACCGGAAGGTTTCGGATTCGAGACTCCAAGCTGGTGAGTCTAATTGACTGTGGTCAAGGGGAAGCTGAAATGCTTCTGTGAATCTTTCAGACTTCTGAAATTGGTGGATAACCGTGGCTTGCCACAAAAAAAAACATATGAGATTAACTCCACATATAAATTGAAACTGAAACACTATGCATAAAGAGGAACAATCGATCTTTTTCATGTGGACCTTTAATGCGCATACATATATATATATATATAATGTATGATTGAATGCAAACACAGCAAAGATACTAGCTGCAAGATCAAAAGTGATAAGAGATGCAGAAATAAACAAAACTGAAAAATAATGAATTGAATCGGACTATACATGCCAAAATAAATTCAATGCTCGATTCAATTCTATTACATATAATATTTGTATGCAAGAAGAATAAACAACTTAGAGCATGATGAAGTTCAATGGTTGAGTATAAGAAACTCTAAACCCCGTGATGACTCTAGCTCAAAAGAAAAATAATAAACATAAATATTTCAATGAATGATTGATGACTCTTGGTAGGAACCGTATGCATCAATATCATACCATGATTGATCAACACATGTTGTAATTCATCAACAGATTTATCATATTGCAGCTTAATATCGTCACTACTACAAAAGGGCCTTATAGTGTCAGTGCGTGGTATCGGTTTAATATAATATAGTGGCGGATAAGATAGTTGCGACACCTACTGAACATAACATCGCTTTTAAACTGACATAAACATTTAATGTTGCTTATAACCGACATACATTTTAATAATTTTTAAATACTGGTGTCACTTTAAGTGAAACAGTGTCGCTTTTAAGCGACATAAAGTATGCGTGTCGCTTTTAGCCAACACTAATTCTTGTTTTTAAATATTTTAAAGCCTGCTTCGGTTCTAAGCGACATAAATTTTAGTTTTTTAATATTTTAAAGTCAACGTCGATTCTGAGCGACATAGATTTTAGTTTTTAAATATTTTAAAGCCATCATTTGTTCTGAGCGACATAGATTTTATTTTTTAAAATATTTTGAAACCCGGTGTCGGTTGTAAGCTACAGATTGATGGTCTTTATATACTCTACCCCATGTTTTCTTCTTCCTCTCTTGCATTTTTCTTATTCATTCTTCCAATTTACAAACCCTCCCCGTGTTTTCTCTCCTGCACCTTTCTTATTTGTTCTTCCAACTTCATTTGTTCCTTCTTCACAACAGTAAGTTTTTCTTGCTTCTAATATTTTTTTTAGTTGCAATTAATTGAAAACGAATGTAGATTTTCGCATTATTTTATTATAAATAACAAAGGTGGTGTCGGTTAAAACCGTTACTAGTTTGTATATTTTATTTATTTAATTGTTGTCTGACGTCAGTTGAAGGATATTTTATTTGTTTAATTTATCACCATATCAGTTAAAACCGACAGTATGTTGGATATTTTATAATTAAGTTGGTAATGCACATCGCTTTAAACCGACGTAACGTTGAAGTATACGTCACTTTAAACCAACGTCAATTTTAGTGTTGCTTTTAACCGACGATGCATAGTGGCGGATTAAGCGAACAAACCAACATTGAAGCCCTTTCGTGACTCTAGCATTGGTGTCGCTATTCCAATCCAACATTGCATTGTTTTATGTCGGATTTTTGCCAAATTTCCAACAGAAATTGGATTTCTCATCAGCTTTTGCTTCGCCAGTGATACCCTATATTGTAGTAGTGCGTGTAGGATGAAAAATATGGAGGCTTTCGTGCACAAAAGAGAACAAATAATAGCATGAGCGAAATCCACATCACACACTTGGTAATTTACAAATGGATTGTTACACCATCCGAGTTGTGTATATCATCGTGGTATATGATTCTCTCTTAACATATAACGATAAATAAAGTATAGAAACAGTCGTGCTGATAACTTGTTGGAAATAAAGTATAAAGAAAGAGGAAAAGAAAGAAACGAAAAAGTGATTGGGAGGAGAAAATCCAAGTATCTTCCTTCTCATTAGAGTGCCTATTTATAGGCTTAGGATTTACATAGGAAATGTCTTAACTAATTACATATTACATATTGATCCAGAAAGTGAATAGTCACATAATAAGTAATATTTCCAACACTATTTTTAATATAAGCCATATTTGTATTTAATCACCTAGACAATCCACCACTTACATATATTGAATATACTTAGGCCCCGTTTGGTAATTTTATTTTTGCCAAAAAGTGCTTCACTTTAAAGTTTATTTTTTTTAACAAAAAAAATGTTTGGTAAAAGTAAAATATTCTACTTATTTTAAAAGCAATAGCCTCCCAGACAACAACTTTTAAAAGCTATCTATAAGTTGCTTTTAAAAGCTGCTTTAATAAAAAGCTGAGTTGAGCCTTTAATAAATATTTTCAATTGTTATAATACTTTCATTAATTTACCCTTTCACACACATTTTTTCTTTTAGAGAATAAAGTGACGGCTACCACCTCGAGCACCATTGTGCCACTGTCACCACCATGACCACAACCTCCACTACTGTGACCACAACAACAACCGCCACTACCACTATTGTCACCACCACCACCACCATAACCGCAACCACCATCGCCACCATGATAATCGCAACCGCCACTATTATCATTGTATATAATTATAACACTTTTACATTAAATTTACCAAACGCTTTTATATTACTTTTTAAACTCACAACACTTTTAACATACAATTAACCAAATGTTGTTCTACTTTGCTTTACAACTAATTATTTTTAAAGTACAACATAAACAATTTTTTTTAAAAAGCACCAACCTTACATCGGATGGAATTATTGAAGAGTGGGTTATTGAAGAGTGGGTCAATGTTGGCGCTAGGTTTGGGTTGTTTTGGGCTGATAATTGGGGGGTCTCTTTGAAAACAACGGATTGATAAAGAAGGTCAAATTCGTATTTACAATAATTTATAATTTTATATGTATATAATCAACAGCACCAGCAATTATTGCTATTTTGAGGACCCATTTGAATATGTGTGTGCATTTATACTAGGACCATCAATGAAGACGTTTATGTCCATTTTTGTACTACTAACAAACTTGTCAATTTTCAAGAACCCCCTCTAATTAATGAATCTTGATCCGTATGAGTCATACGGTATGACCTAAAATGAATTATTCTTTCTTCACCAAAAAAAAATAAATTGAATTATTATTTTCTGACATCAACGTCATCATTCCATGCATTTTGATCCACTGAAATAAGAGAAAGGATCATGGTGTGGATCTTCAAATCACATTCGTTCATCGTGAATTGTGTAGACAGTTTTGTCAGGTACTGTTTATATTCAACTTTAAATAAAAAAAAAAGTTTATAATGATTTTTGATCGCACGATGTACGATAACCGAATGTGATTTGAGGATCCCTAAGATCCTCACAAAGAGAATCCTGCTAGGATCCTCACTCCTAAAATAATGTATTAAAAACTTACCTATGTAATTATTTTATTAAAACAACATGTCACGGTGGCAATGAAATTGTAAGCCTTTTCTTTTAATATAACAATATATTTACAAGAAATGATTTAGACTAAACAAGAGAAATGTTAAAGAGACTTTCTCGAATGTGGAACTTTCTTAAAATTTGGATTTTTCATGGACTTTCTGGCACCTCATATTTTTAGTTTTAGTTTGTACCCTTTTTTAATTTGTACCAATTTTCTTTTCAATTTTAATTTGTACCCATATATTTTTTTTTTTGTGCCCATATTTTTTAAAGTTTATTTGTATTTGTACCCATATATATTTTTTTATTTGTACTTTTTATTTTGCTAAATGTACCAATGCTAATTATATGTACCCATTCATGTAAAACTTTTCAATCTTAAAATGTACTCATTCTTAAATATACCAATTTGTTATATGTAAAATGTACCCTTTATATATATATATATAATCTATTCAATTTTTTTCTATCCCTTTTTAAACTTATATGGGTACATTCTTTTTTCTTTGATTTTAAAATGTATCCATGTCAAGTTTAATCGAAAAAAATTTACTAATATTATTAAGCCTAATATCTTTCTTTTTTTTCTGTGATTTTGAAGAATATACCCATGTTTTGATACAATAAAATTTTTGGTTAATTTGATGAATGTACCCATGTTTACACACACACACACACACACAATAGTATATTTATATTTTAATATTTTTAATCCCACAAATTATGGTTTTTTTTATTTAAAATCTCATTTCTATAAACAACTAAAATTTCTAATTTTTAATTTAAAAATATAGTAACATACATAGAAATGAATTATCACATTAATTTCAAGGACCTTGATTAAAAATTAAAAACCAACAAGATTTCAATTAAAGAATATTCATAACTAAGGACCGCATCCAAAATCTCTAAAAAAAATCTTAGTGCTTTTTGCATGCATGTGACAGGTTGACGGTTAAAATGAATGTATACAGACTGCTAATGGTGCAAACACACCATTTCGAATAATATCTTAGATGTGACTTTCGACCCAAAAAAAAAAAGAAGAAAAATATCAACACGGTATTTTTTTTTTTTTTTAAATTTATTACTTACCAAAACAATTTTAACACACTCATGATCATCACAATCTTTTTGATGACTTGGGGTGTTCTAGGTCATCCAATTCAAAACTCCAAAATAGTCGTTACTATTGGAGTGAAAAATAAGTTTATATTATTTGTTTAGGAAAGTTTAATTGTCGCAATGATTCTTGAACGTTATTCATAGTTTAATTTTTATCTCTAAATTTTCATATTTGTTTGGGTAAATTATACAAAACTACCTCAATTATTGGGCTAGTCATAGTTTCATAATTCGTTTTTAAAAAATGTCAATGTCATACCTCATCTAAGAATTTATTATAATTTCATACCCCATTTAAAAAAAAATGTCAATGTCATACCTCATCTACAAATTTATTACAATTTCATAACTTCCGTCAGTTGTCTGTCAATTCTTCCGTTAAATGTTGATGTGGCTTGAAGTGGAACCCATTTTTTATTAAAAAATTAATTAAATATTTAAAAATATTAATTAAATATTAACTTAAAAAAATTTATAAAAAAAAAAAACCAAACCCACCTTCTTCCTATCCCACCTGTCTCCCTCTGCCCCTTCCCTTCCTCCTTTCACTCCAGAACCCCACCCACCCTTCCTCCCTTCACTTAAGAACCCACCACTGCCTCTCTTCCTCCATCTCCTCATCCATTAAGCTCCCCACACCTCTCCCCCTTTCTCTCTCGGTCTCTCCCCATCTCTTCTAGTCTTCTCTGTCCTCTTCGACTCTCCACACCCAGAGCAAAGAATGGAAGAGCAAGAGGCCAATGTGGAAGAGACCAAGTTCGGGTTCGAGGAGGGCGATGTAGACGGCGTCGGCCTTGACGACCCAGAACGCGATTTGTTCTGTTGACAACCTAGAACGACGACGGCTTGGGAAGGTGGGATGCGATTTGATTCTTGATGGGTTTGGAGGTGATGAAATTTTGGTTTTGTATTTGATTTTTAGGGTTTTGCGGGTGGGATGATGAGATTTGATTTTGGATTGGGTTTGATTTTTTGTTTGGGGTCTGATGGGATCCGTATCGTTGAACGGTTGATGAATGGGGAAGGAGATAGTTTGGTTTTGATGGTGGGATGGAGTGGTTTGGTTCTGATGGCTGGAGGAAGAAAGGCGGCAGTGGGGTTTTGGAGTGAAGGGAGGATGGGTGGGATAGGAAGAATGTGGGTTTGGGTTTTTTTTTAATTTTTTTAAATATTTAATTACATTTTTTAAAGGGTAAATTACATTGTACCCCCTTAGGTTTGGGGCCTATTACAATCGCATGCAACATCTTCAAAACATTTGACTTTCATACCTTCTATTTTATTTCAATATAGTACCTCCATTACATTTTTCATCCATTGATTCGTTAAAAGCTGACGTGACTGCCACAATTGTGCCACGTGGCTACCAAATGTGTGTTACGTGACAAAAATAATAATTTTTTTATTCATTTAAAATATTATAATAATTTACCCTTAAAATAAATAAATAAACCAAATTGAAACCCACCTCTGCGCAACCTCTCACCCCTGCAAACAAACCCAAAAACCTTCCCCCGTTCCTGACCCACCTCCCTCTCCTCCCATCATCACCGCAGCCCTTCCCCATCACCATCGCAGCCCCCAGACCACTCATCCCTCTTCACCTTCTCGACCCACCTTTTCCCTCCTCCACTCTCTTCATCTCCCCTTCCTTGGCCAAGACCCACTGCCGAAGACGACACCGAACTGGAACCCAAATCCTTCTATCCGAACCATTTATAGAGCCCCGCTTCCAACTCATTCCCTTCCTTCAGCCCCTACCGCCGCCGTCACTCAACCCCTCACCTCCCTCTCCTTCGCTACCTTCGACATCTCTCTCTCTCTCTCGTTATTTTACATTTACTTGCAATTTTGTTTTTGTGATTTTTTGTGATTTGGTTTATGGGTTGGTGGGTTTGTTTCAGATTTGATGTGAAGGGTTATGTGACGAGGTTTGGGAGTCCCGATTGGGCCCAAACAAGCGATGAAGAGAATGGGTCTCTGGGAGAGAGAAGGGTAGGTAGTCGGAGTGGGCCTTGTTGCGACGAGTAGGTGGAGGAGGAGTGTGAGGATTAGAGGGTTGGACATGGTGGTGGTGAAGAGCATCAGAGGTGGAGAGGTTTAGGCTCGGTGAAGGTGATGGGGGCCGGGAGGAGAGGGAGAAGATGGGTTTCTGGTTTGTTTGGTATTTTTTTTTAAAAAAAATAAATAGTGGAGGAGAGAGTGGAGGAGGGAGAAGGTGGGTCGGGAAGGTGAAGAGGGAGGAGTGGTCTGGGGGCTACGATGGTGATGAGGAAGGGCTACGGTGGTGATGGGAGGAGAGGGAAGTGGGTTGGGGAGGAAGGAAGGTTTCTGGGTTTGTTTGCAGGGGTGGGGGTTGCGCGGGGGTGGGTTTCAATTTGGGATTTTTTTTAATCTTTTTTAAGGGTAAATTATTATAATATTTTTAATGAATACAAAAAATTTGCCACGTGGCACAACTATGGCTGCCACGTCAGCTCTTAACGGATCAATGGATGGAAAATGTAACGAAGGTACTATATTGAAATAAAATAGTTGGTGAGGTATGCAAGTGAAATGTTTTGAAGATGTTGCATGCAATTGTAATAGACCCCAAACTTGAGGGGGTACAATGTAATTTACCCTTTTTTAAATATTTAATTAATTTTTTAAAAAAAAGTGGATCCTGCCTCAAGGCACGTCAGCATTTAACAGAGGAATTGACAGACAACTGACGGAATGTATGAAATTGTAATAAACTCGTAGATGAGGTATGACATTGACATTTTTTTAAGATGAGGTATGAAATTGTGACTGGCTCAATAGTTAAGGTAGTTTTGTGTAATTTACCCTATTTGTTTTTTTAGTCTTTGAACTAAACAATGTGTTATACCATTAGTTCTTTTCACTAACATTGTCTATTTTCCTTTAAACGTAAGAGTGTATAAGAACTTCTTCCCACATCACTAAAAATGAATTTGAAAATGTGTGACAACCCATCCCTAATTTTACGATTTTATAAATTTTAAAAGTGTGAATTGATGAAAATGCCCAAGAGGTGAGATTGTTGACTTTCGTTGACCGCCTTTGTGAAATCTCATCCCTGAAATTTCACTATTAATTACATATCTCGTTATTTAAATTCGTATTTCACGTTTACATTATTTTCATTTGTTAATTTTGGAATTAAATCAAATAGTTATTGGGTTTGAATTTTCATAATTAATCTTTAAAATTCGTTGACCTTTCGAGGTCACAAGTAACGTTTTCGAATAGATCTCAAACCCATGAGCGCATAGGCAAAAGCCGTTTGCGAGTCCGGATTATAACGGTATAGTTACGGACATTTGAAGTTGTTTTACTAAACTGTAGTTTTTAAATTAATTAAATTCTTACAAGGAAGAAACCCAATCAGATTTAAGCAAAAATAAGGAGACCAATCAACTACAAGGACAAGTGACCAATCAAATTAAATGAACTAAGGACCAATCAGAGAAGGGAGAGAAAGCTCCCAGCTCTTCACGTTGACATTACACCGACGCCAAACCAGTTTCGACCCGGTTCCAAATCTGACGAATTCTGCCATTTTTCCCATTGAATCACCATCATCCAACACCTACAACCTCTTCCACAACCTCCCTTCTACCATCTCCACCCAAATTTGAGGGTTTTTAGGTCCAAAATCGTGAGGAACTTCACCGAAGCACCAGAGGTGCTCGACGCCGATTCCATCATTCCGGCAAGTTACACCACCCAACACCACCCTTAATCAACTCCCCCAGGACCCAGGAACAAGATCCAATCAGTTGTAGGGGCGTCAGAACACCAAGGAATGAGAATCGAAGCTCACCCATTCTAGGGTTTCCGATGGGTGCGAGCCAAATTGGGGCATTTCTCGGCCAACTTGGACTTGGCCACAGGTATGAAACTTGCTCTACTCCTTGATATCTACATTTCTATGAAATTTGAGAATTTTTGGAAATAATTGGATTTTCTTGTCAGTCGAGGCAACTGGCTGCCGTGTGCCGAGACCCCACCTGCCCTTCATAGACTAATTTGGATACCCTAATTCCATATGTGACGTTCAATTGACGAAATCTCATCGTATGACTAGTTTGAGAAAGCCTGCCACTTGGACATTATATGAATCGACGTACATAAGATTTAAGGATATTAGGAACTGACGGATCGGGAATCTGACGTACGGATCTTCCCAAATTGGATTTGTAAGTTCGTAAAATAAAACGTTGACTGCCACTTGAATTGTGATTGGTGGAGATTCGACCGTCGGATCGTGGTAAGATTTTAGTATGTTGTTTTAGAAGAATAATGTGGATCTTTGGAAGTTTCGGATCGCAAATCTGAGTTGTGGATCTTCCGGATCGAGTTACGTAAGGTTGTGGACCCTACCGTCGACCTTTGATCGAGATTGACTTTTGGTCAATGGGTTTCAAATTATTCTAGAACGTCCTTAGGGATGTGTTTTATGTCAGTTATGTGTTCTATAGATAATAATTCTAAGATGTAATTTAATAATTGTTCTAGGCGCCGATATATATAGATAGTTTCCCTTTATGCATTTGAAAAAGAATTCCTTATGTATGCCTGGATTTGACTAAAGTTTATAAGAATTAGAGAAATGACGGAATTTATGAAATATACTACATCCTATGGGGTATGCTTATAATCTTTGATGCCATAATAATATCTATGGCTATGAATGTTAGTGTTTTGATTAGAACTATTGAATCATTGTGGCATGCTTATATTTATGTAGTCTGCTCATCATTGCTGCACCCTGGTGTTAATGCTCGCCCCAGGCCAGGGCCAATCCTTCATGTATATGTTCACCTCTGCACTGCATGCTTGCCTTGGATCCAAGTAGGTGCCAATCATGTCGTACATGTCACATTAGAAGACTCCGACTCATAGGTGACCACGATTATTGCCAGTCTTCATGTGATTGTAGCACTAGAGCATATATTATGATTACACCCAATAATGCCGTACAAGTCGCATTAGGTGATTCCAACTCGTGTGCTAGTATAGATTGATGAGCAATAGGTTCAGTCGTACAGGTCGCATTATGTGACTCCGACTGGTGTGCTAGCATAGGTTGTTGAGCACCTGATTTTACATATATTATTGTTGAGATTTTGTGATTTGGGGTGTCATGCCTTATTTACGTTTTGCAAGCTACGGTAAGTATTTTCATACTATACGTAGTATAGGTATATTTTGGAAACTATACATGTTTTACGGAGAGGGGTTATGACGTTTTCAAAGGTTTTTATTAAAACTTTATTTTCAGACCCACTCACCCTTGTTTTTCACCCCTCTAGGTTCTAGTAGTAGAGCTTTCGTATCAACGAAGATTATTGGCAAATCTTGGTGTAAACGATACCTTCGATGGTATAATTCTCACCCTGTTTTACTGTACTGTACTTAAGCACTTTTAGGTTTAAATTTATTCACATTTTCCACATCACTACACTTTATGGCTTCGCCACCTTCTAGGTGTCGGCCAATACAACTCGATTCGGAGTCTAAGTGGGCATTCCGGATCAAGGTGTGTCAAAATGAGAAAGCCAAAAAAAACTTCAAAAATCATTTTTTTGTGTAAAAAATATTGAATACAATGCAATTTTTTTTGTTAGTTGTTTAAGTTCATCCACATTTTGATCTCCTATCAACTTTAAATCACATCGCTAATACTTGCAAGTTGGTAAAGTCCAACCATTTTCAGTTTGTATTTTTATAGTTCAAATTTCATTTTGTTTTAAGTTTTAGATATTCATTTATAAAATTTTATTTGTTTTTTAACTTCTTCTATTGCTTTTTTACATTTTAAGTTGAAGTTCCTAATATAGCACTACATTTTAGGGGTGGGTTCAAAAAACCGAAAACCGAAAAAAACCGAAAACCAAACCGAACCGAGGCCGAAAAAAACCGAACCGAAAAAACACCGAACCGAAACTGTCAAACCGAACCGAACCGAATCTGACCGGTTCGGTTTCGGTTTTTGAGGTTCGGAAACCGAACCGAACCGAACCGAACCGATATATATATATTTAATTATTTTTTAAAATATTATAAATAGTTTAGTCATACAATCATAACAAAACATACCTTGTTGCTAAGTTGGTTTCGGTGAACCTTTTAAAACCCCAGCGCACGGGTTCGAACCTCCAGATGTCTGAGATGTTTTTTAATTTTTTTGGAGAACTTAACAAAACCCTTTAACCCTAGCCACTAGCAGCCATACCTTTTCAAATTGATGTTTCATTCCCTTCCTCTCTCTCTCTCGTTCCCTGCCTCAGCCGAGCCTCCTCTCTCTCTTGCTCTGTCTCTCTCGTTCCCTGCCTCTTCTCCTCCAGTGTAACCCTAACCCACGGCGGCGCGACCCTTTTCCCTTATCCCTCTTCTCTGTACTCTGGAGTCTGGACCCTCTCTCCTTCCTTCCCAACTCCGCCGCTCTTCCGCTTCGTCTTCTTCCTTCACAGTGACCTGCAAGTTGCGTGTGTGGAAACCCTCATGGTTTGATCAGGAAGTACGGCCTCATGTGCTGCAGGCAGTGCTTCCGCAGCAATGCCAAGGAAATCGGCTTCATCAAGGTAAAGGCTTCGAGAACCCTTAGCTACTGATTGTGTTCTGATTCCGTTTACTGAGCTGAGATTACACCGTTTCCACAATGTAATTGGGTTTCATTTTTCGAACTTTTTGTTTGCAGTACCGTTAAGTGGCTGATATTCAAACATTGCATGAGTCGATGATTTGGTCCAAGATGAGTACTAGTAGTAGTGGTTTCTGAGTTCTCATAAACTTTTAAGAAGATATTTTTGTTTTAGCTGATCTGCTATTGAACTTGAATTGGTTGTCAGACTTAAGAATATTTGTTATTAATGAAATCGTGTTTCCAGTTTGCTATTTGTATAAATGATATGGAATCGTGTTTCCAATTGGTCTTAGATCTTTGATTTTGCATTGATTGCCATGATGTATGTTTATAAATTTATACAACCATGACATTGGAGCCATCTCATGACCCGTCTGTATTTTTGTGTGTGCCAGATATCCATTCAAACAAGCACTTCAGCTGGTTTAGAGCAAACTTTGCCATGGATCTTTTATCATAAGGTTATTGGAGTAACAAACTTTTTCCTTTTCGTGGAAGGGAAGGCTGCATCCCCCAAAGTATCTAAAAAATTTGGTAAATGTGTTATTGCCAGTTAACTAGCTTGAAATGAGGATCTGTCTAACGTGTTTTTGGTTTTACCTTTTTGTTGTTGTTTTGAATTAATTGAATATAGTCTTCCTTTGCCACCTCAATTCTAATGAGAAATTTACTGGCTTTTGCAGATTGAGCTAAGACGGGCATATAATTGCGAAATAATGCTTACTAAAGTAAAAATCCCTTTGCCTGATTTGATGGTAAGCTAAACCTAAATGGACATGTTTTCTTGTATATCCTCAACAGTTTGAGTTAGTCTGTGGTTTTATAAACAAAGAAATGGGAGTTAAATACAGATTAAGTTACAATTTCAAAACTTCAAATACTAGCAAGTAGTGGCTGTTTCTTTGCTGAAAAGATGCATGATATCTTATGTTGGGGTTGTTTTGCATTTTTTGGAGGAAAAAAAAAAAAAAAAAAACCGAAAAAAAATCAAAACCGAACCGAAAAAACCGAACCAAAAAAAAAACCGAACCGAAAAAAACCGAAAAAAATTTGGGCCGAACCGAACCGAACCGAAATTTCGGTTTGGTTTCGGTTTTGGCAAAAAACCGAACCGAAACAAACCGAACCCAGCCCTACTACATTTAATGAAAAAAAAGGCATTAGTGAAAAGGACCAATAGTGCAATACATTGTTAAGTTTGAGGACTAAATAAACTAATATGAGAGTTCATGTACTAAAATTAAATTACTATGAATAAAATTCAAGGACCATTTTTGCAATTAAGCGTTTTAGAAAAATAAGTTATTAAATAAGTCATTAGATACAAGGCTTGTACATAGACCTGACAATATCTTACACAACCCATTAACACAAAACAAAAACTACACGAAAATAACATGTTTTGAGTCAACACTATAATTGGGTCACCCGTTAAGAATCCATTAATTAATAACGGGTCTTTAACGGGTTTACACACAGGCAACCCATGCGTAACCCATTCGACCTGTTAAGAAAAAAATTATTTTGAAATTTTAAAGTTAAACTACTAAAAAAAAACTTACTACAACATACAATAGCTAGAATGTATATATTGTATGTTAAATATGTATTGTTGTATTATTGTTCTATTTAAGTTTAAAAAATTAAGTTTTATTTATTTATTTATTGTATTATGAGAGTTTCTTATTATCATTACCGGGATAAATTTTACTTAACCTGTTGTCCACAATTCAAATAACTAGTATAGCAAAAAAGATAGACTTTTAATTTTAGAGTCAATGACCTAAGAAAGTTTTTTACTCTTTCTCGTACAGTCATACACATAAATGTTTTATCCTTTTAAAAATAAGATTAAAACAATATAAAAGACATTAAAAATTAAAAAAATTAAAGTAATTTAAAAATACCAAACACATTAAAAAATTATAATAATTAATTTACCAAGTGTGAAAAAATGTGAAAGAATATTCAAACACTTGTGATCGCACCCTCTACGTTTTGAGACGCTTTGAGATGGGTAGATCATCGTCTTAATTTTTAAAATCCTACAAACCCTCGTGAATAGTATTTTTAGGGGAGTTCAAAATAAATAAAAATTCATAATAATTAATGTACAAATGTGATTAATGTGAATGAATATATAAGTGCTCGTGATAGCATCCTCCATGCGTAGACGATGGTTACATCATTGTTTATATTTTTAAAACTCTCCAAACCTTCATGAATAGTGTTTTTTATTCGTTTGAAAAATTAATAAAATGCATAATTGTTATTGTAGAACTATGAAAAATGTAAAAAAGATATACAATCACTCATAATGACAAGTTTTACAACTTTCTTGAAGGGGTCAACTCCGAAATTCAACACCATAATCCATACACCTTAGATTTATATTTAACCGTCGATTGTCGTTTACGCTTTATTCTTCTCACCGAATTTCGTTTTTCAAATTTTCTTTTTGAAAACATGATCTTTTAGTGGAGGTAGAAAAGTGAATGGTTCAGATTGTTGACATCACATTTTGATATTTATGGTTAACTAAAATATGAGTCGATTTTATATAGTTTATAGAGACTTTATAAACTCCAAGCAATATTTTTACTAACGCTAAAACTCTAGACTTAATATCAACGATCCGAATCGTTCATCTTCCTGCATCCTCTAAAAGATAATGTTTTCAAAAAATAAAATTTGGTGAGAAGAATGAAGCATAAATGTAAACAACAATCAACAATTAAATTTCGATCTATAATTTATGGGATTATAGTGGCGAATTTCGAAGTTGAGCCTTTCACGAAAGTTGTAACGCTTGTCACTACGAGCGTGTATATATATATATATATTAAAATTAATAATAGGAGGATTCTCTCCCCTCCTAACCTCTCTCTCCTTCCCTCCCCTCCTACTCTCCTTCCCTCCCCTCCTACTTAAACGGTTATGACTAAACCACGTCAACATTTTATATTATTTTTTTTACAGAGACAATAAGACACAAAGCAAAGTGTGAGAAAATGAAAAAAAAAAGGCATGAAATTAGAAAGGGAGAAAATCCTACTCCCATCAAATTATCCTTTTGAAATTTGATGATCCTTTTTGCAAAAGGTTCAAGGGCAAGGAGACATATGGTGAAAAGGACGGCACCAGAACTGTATTATAAGAAAAGACAACAATAACACGAGCCAGTAGACGGTGATGGATGTAATGGCCCTTGCCAAGAATGATCGATGCCATTTTTCAATAAAATTTGCTGTGCACCATTCATTCAGTTTTTCAGTTGAGTCAATCTGACTAGACGGTAGGCAGGGACCATCTTCATATTCAAGCCTGTGATCCTCTGCATTTACGATTTATATTAAAATTCAACAAGAAACATGCAGACGTGAGACCGTAGTAACGTCGGACAGAGTACATATGTTCAGTGGCTGAGTCAGAAATCAAAGTTAGGAGAGGCCTCTAAGCCATATGCCAGAAATTGACAAAAACTAATATAACTAATGAGAAAAAAAAAAAGAGGAATTAAAATTTTTAATCAAAAGAGAGCAATAAAGTCACAATTTTTTTAGATAATTATATCATAAATACCAAATGCCTTTATAAGTTCCTACATTGAAGTTGAATAAAAATTAATATTCATGGCTCAAAACTGCAGCTATGGGAATTTTCTTTTAAGAGAAATTCTTCTTCTATTCCATATATAAGTGTTTCATTATAAAAAAAACAAGCTATCATGCAAAATAGTGAACAAAGGAAGACTATAGTTGATATAAGGCTTTGGTTTCATAACAATACTACTATGTTAACTCATATAGTAAAGTCGAAGAATGCAGAGTATCCAACCAAAATGATACAAAGAGAAGCTACAAAAGGAAAAATTTCAAGGTATGTCCGAACCTCCTCTGGTCCTCAAGTGGCTCCACCACTGCGTATGCTTCCTTCATATATTCACATATGAGTTTGAATCATGTTTCTCATTAATTTGAAATAAACACTACAAGAAATATGGACACTGCACACAATAAATTATCTGTGCCCTTTGAGGTCAAAGAGCACCAAAAATTGTGCCCATAGACCAATAGCAACAGAGCAGCAACAAAAATATTGTCTGTGCCCTCTATGGGCGTCACCATTTGTCAAAGAGCACAATAAGGTATGTTGTGCTGAAAAGTGTAAGCACAAATAAAGGTTCTTTTGTGCCCAGTTCTGACAAAATTGTCAGATGACTGCTACCACCCATGTTAGCACATTTATTGTTATTGTGCCCAATATGTCCATTATTTTTAAAAAAAAATTTAAAAACTGAAATCACCTACAAATTGAGATCGAGGCTAAACAAAAAATTATTTTTTCATAAAATTAAAACAGCCCACAACCACAAGCATCTATAATATTACAATTTACAAAGATATTTACAACCATTATATATAAAAACAACTATAATTTTACATGTTCTTTCCCCAACTAAAATTATAAAGGTTTTAAGTGAATATCGGTTCTCTCTAGAATAAGGACATCAAATATTAAGGTTTTAAGTGAACCTGCACAGTTCTTTTCTCATCTTCCAGTTCCAAAATTTTCTTTCCAAAATGCTGCTTGAGTGCCACAGTGTCGGACCCTTCAAAATTTACACAGAGCAATACGAAATGAGTATGTAGTGGCTTCCAAATTTTCAAATTATGATTCTTTATCTTTATCTCATGAGCTGTTGTATATCATTCATCCCACAGATTAATTGGTGTAATTCTGCTATGTATACATGCACTTGTTTGTGATTGAAACATAAAGACTTTTGCCCGACACTTTAGTAACATTCTTAAATGGATGGCAAGCAATCCTCAGACAAATTAGGACATAAAAATAGAATCCAAAGTCCCAACAATATAATTCTCACTCTTTCAAATGTAAAGAACTAAATCTAAGAATTTATCCAAACCCTAAATCTAAGAATTTTAACGAATACTCTAGCATCAATTGAGAGAGGAATTGAGAGAATACCATATACACGGTATGTTACCCGTGGGCCACACTCAACAACATATCCAAGCTGCTCCTTCGTCCTATTTCCAGAAATAGCAGACAATTATATGAACATATATTCAAATATATTTGAAAACATTATTATTAGTTCCCAGATTCTTTTGCTAGGCAGTATGTAAGTAAAAGTATCAGCCTCAAATAAAATCACCTTAGTTGATTGAAAAGTGGCTCCACAATTTCATCGAAAAGATCTATCAATGCTTTCAATCGGATTGACTCAATCCCTGCTTCTTGCTCAACTTGAAAATACAGCTGCAATATGAAACCACAACCAAGGGAAGAATATCAACGTACAAACAAAGACAGTACACCTTCATAAAGGGAAACCGAAACGAAAATGTTCCATTTTGAGTTACCTCAATCACAGAGTTCATTTCTAACTTATTCTTCACATTGGAATCTCTAATCAGGTTAGCACCAGGAGGAAGACAAATAACATACTCTTTATGCCTCAATTCGATAGGCAGTGGTGGTACGGAAAAATTCGATTTGAATATATATTTGACAGGGTAATTGCTTCGTCCTCTTAACAAATTTCCATGGCAAAGGCCCTCAATGTATAGCTGCACATATTAAGGGGAGGGTAAGCTGAAGCAAATGCCTTAATTAAACTTATTCTAAGAGCTTTGACAAAAAATAAACAAATGAATCATTCTAACATCAAATATAAAAAATTATTTTTAAATAAAAGTCAAAATTAACTATTGGGCAACTCTCCGATTCTCTCACTAGAACATACTACTCGGCACTTATCAAGTTACGTGTCAAAGTGAAAGAATATAAGGTCAAGAAGCCTGAACCGCATGGATTTCTCATGAAAATATACCCTGCTTGAGGATAATGTTAAGAATTTGAGTTTCACAAATTGACAGCAGTAACCTATAACAAATATAGGTACATTTGTGTAGTGTACCTGGGAACAAAGCTCGAGAATGAATGACTTCAAATCAGAAATAGAAAATTCATCCAAAACATGCAACTTCTCATCTGCATCATAAAAAAATTGACACAGAACTTGCAGTCTTAAGTATGATGAGTGACTCAGAGGCTTCATATTGGTGTTCTTTAACCTTCGCTTCATATCTTCTTTAACGACCTGTTAAAGTGTCAATTAGCAATGGACAAGCCAAAAGAAACAAGCAAGGTATGAAAAATCAAACTTAAACCAGACATAGAGTGGAGTCATAGAAACAAAAGGCAACACATGTACCTTAAAACGATCATCTGTTGGCATGCAACTTTTGGCAGCTGCCAACACTTCTGACAACACTTTTCACAACAACAAATAAGTAAAATTGAGCAAAATTTACCTCCATCAAGCAAAAATTTAGCATCTTCCATCTTCACCATAGCAGGTGGACTCATCTAAACCCTAGCTGAACCAAACCAAAATCAAGTTACCAAAGTTAATTCCAACCGTTAATTTCTATAAAATCATACCTCAAAAGGTAAAACCAAACGAAATTGAAGGGTTTTACATGGATTTGTGAATGCAAGAATTTGAATTTCCAAAAACCCACTACTGTAAACCCCCCCCCCCCCAAAAAAAATCCCAAGATTTATACCCAAAAAAGAAAGAAAATTTCCAAAACATGAAACCCTAAAAACCAAAAACCCACAAATATGCCCTCCTTGAGGAACCATCCGAGATTCAAATCAGAGAAATCGCACAGAAGAAATTGGAGATTATCACATACCGACTTGGAAGAGGCAACCTTCGGGAGAGCAAATCGTGATCTGACGATCGTATCCGCCTCATCTTCCTCGGCTCATGATTTGAATGCTTCGATTTCTTAGCCTCTTCCCCTTCTATGGTTTTAAGGGTTCCTCTGAAATGGCGTATCAGACCTCTGAGCTTCTTCTTCTATCATCGTGATTCTGCAAGCCGCAAGCTCTCTCTCTCCCTCCCTCTCTGCAAGTCGAAGGCTCTCCCTCGTAACCCATCCCACACAGCTGTTGATACCACCGACTGCAAAAGAAAGAGAGGGAAATAAAAATATTTGGGGAAAATGATAAAGAGAGAGAGAGCCCCTGGGGTGGAAGAGAGGCTAGGTTCGATTGGGAAAGGGAAAGCGAGAGAGAGAGAGAGAGAGAGGAGAGGCGGAGGAACTGAGGAGAGGGTGGGTTTGAATGGGGAAACACAGAGAGGCGCAGGTAAGGAGGAAAAGGAGGACAGTGTGAGGTGTGAAGATTGAGGAAAGTGTTTTTTATTTTGTTTAAAACATTATTTTGAGCAAAGGCACAAAAAATCTACTTTTACTTTAAATATATTAAATTACAGGGCACAATAATATTTATAGTGTCATTGCAAATTAATAAAAAAAATTCATTGCTGACATTAAAGGCACAAAAGTTTTGGTTATGTGCCCAATAATGTGTTTGTGTCTATTTTTCTTCACATTGGGCACAATACATGGTGCTCATTATGGAATGAACACTGTTCCACCCTATTGATGTTTAAACAAACACAAACACCTCATTTGTGTCCTTAATTTTGTGCCCAAAGGCCATTTTTCTTGTAGTGAAAATATCACTTGTATTAAAAATTTTGAAATGGAGTTACATTTCTTGTCCCATACGTTAATAAAATTTGAGGTTACTTTGTGTTAATTTTGAGGTTACGGCACAGCGAGGCAGCCTAGAAGGATTTTGGTGCTTCTTTGGGTTGGATGCATGCATAGCTACTGTGCCACTACTAAGCCAGCATGTAGCTTAGGTGGGTTGAATATGGAATTTTGGATGACGGATAATGCGTTCGGGGTCTGACTTTTAAGTATCCAGCTAACAAAATGATTGTTCGGCTAAGGAAGGAACTTTGTTGACCTAGATTCTTTCTCCACCTTGCTATCAAAATCAGGTACTATTTTTAGTTCATGGCAAAAATGATGCTTGTTCAAAACTGAAAGTGTTTGGACGAGAAAAAAAAAACTAGGATTATGAGTGACAAGAGTTTTTTCTATTTTTCTTTATTTAAAGAAAAGCCTCAATTTATTTACCGCACAGGGCCTCCTAAATCAATAGACCGAAACTAATACAACAATTTTAGGTTGGTTGTGAACATGGTCGTGATAACATGTTAGGCCATGAACATTCTAGTAGCAGCGTAATTTGACGCAACACAAATCGATCAAAGGGTTACCAACGTAATCCCTTGTAGAACAAAGTCTTAAATCCACAAGAAAATTGAAAGAAATTACAAAGGATAATTTGATTAAAGATTGAATTGATGATTACAATTGAAAAATCCAACAACTTAAATAAAGGATTTCAACTGCTTGAAACAACTTAAAGGACTTTGGTAATTAAAACAACACTGATCAGATGACAACTCAAAGGTCTGCTTTCTATAACAAAAATTAAAAGGGGTGCATTCAATTGGAATTTTGTAGGGATTTTAATGGATTTATACATCCATGGATTTGGTGAAGTTTACTTGATTCCTAAAAAGTCTTTGTAAAATTGTGAGTGAATTCCCTCAATTTTTTAGGGGGGAGATTTGAGGTTTGAGAATGTTTAAACAAAATCTCTCCAATTCTCTCAAATTCACCAACTTTTTAAAATTCTTAAGAATCAATTTCTAATTGAATATACTAGGATATAAACTCCTTTTCAAATACTGATTGAATACACCTAGACTTTCGAAGAATCAATTAAAATTCTGAATAAGTACCCCTGAATTTGTAAAAAGAATTCAAATCTGTCAAAGTCTCAATTGAATACACCCCTAAAACTGTGTTTTGAAAGCCTAAACGACTTCAGATGGCTTAAAAAACGATGGGCTCATGGTATACCGTGAGTTGTTGTGTTCGATATTTTCTTCAAAATCAACATATATATTATACATTCAATTCTGACGTCAGAATATTATTTGTTGTCATTGTCTAATCTGTCACCATATCGATTGAATAAAATATTTTTCAACTTTAATTCTTCTTTTCCATAATTTAAACATTTTATTTTCTTTACATTTCTTCTTCAAAATTGACCCATATTTTATCCTACATCTTTATCCCATCGACTAGTTAGCTTCAGTAAAATTTCGGCGTATGTTAGAATTCAACCTAATTAGACTCGAATGACCAAAAAACAAAAATAACAAAAAAAACCCTAATTAGACTCTTGGTCTACGCCACGCCGCACGTCCATTTGTCATCTTAGTCCAATATGGCCACTATATAGCAGTCCAAATTCATTCTAGTCGGGCGGTTTTGAATTTTGGGTACAAACATGATGGTGTTCGCCAATATATATGTGCAGTTGTAAGGGGTTATTCTTGCTTTATGTGACGTGTACCCTAATTTGGTTTTGATCTAAGGATTTGGATTCCGGATTCAAATTATGGGGTTCTTAAGAATTCTCACATCTTAGCCATTCATCGTGCATCGTGGGATCAAAAATTATTTATTTATCTTTATTTAAAATTAAACACAAATAGTACCTGACAAATTCAAACCTAAATGAGTTGGTCAACCTTATCATGGACAAGTTAGTTCACTTTTTTTTTAGTAATTAAACTTAAAATATGGTATTTTGACTTAAATTTTTGGGTCAATCTCACTTACTACTCTGAATTTTCTTGGTTTTCAACAATTGGTACATGAAGTTTTTTCATCCCAGAGTGGTACCTAAAGTCATAATTTTGGGACATTTTCATACATCTGTTAATGTTACTGTTAAATCAGCCGTTGACTGGTGACGTGATGTCCACGTGGACAATGATAGGGTGTCACATGTCAATATTAAAAAGTTATAAGTAATAAAAAATTATTAAAAAACAATTGGGGTCTTCTCCTACCTCCCATGACCCTCCCTCCCTCCCTTCTCTCCTCTGCACCCACCCCCAAACCCTCTTCTCTTCTTCGATAGCCCCACCTACCAGATCTCGTCGCGAAGCACTGATGTCATGGCCGAATCGGAAGCAACATCAAAGAACCAATTGCAATCAGAGGAGCATCGCGAGATGATATGCATCAAAGGGGTTGCAATTTTGGTTGGTGCTCCATGGCTCTCCACTGTCGTCAAATATGGTAGGTGGGGCCCGAAGGTTTGTGCTCACGAGGCCGTCGAAGAGTAGAGTAGAGGAGAGGAGGGTTGGGTGGGTGGAGTCGAAGAGGGAGGGGGAATGGTGGATGTGCGAGGAGTCGAAGAGGAGAGGAAGGTTGGGTGGGTTAGTGCAGAGGAGAGAAGAAAGGAAGAAGGGAGGAAGGGAGGGGAGGGGGAGGTAGGAGAAGACCACTAAAAATTTTTTAATAAAATTTTTAATTTTTTTAATACCCACGTGGGCCTCATATTGATACGTGGCACCCAATCATTGTCTATATGGCCACACGTCACCAGTTAACGGCTAATTTAACAGCAACCTTAACGGATGTATGAAAATATCCCAAAATTATAATTTCAAGTATCACTATGGGATAAAATAAATAAATTTAAAAAAAAAAAACACTTCATGTACCAAATTTTAAAAATAAAAAAACTTTAAGGTAGTAAATTGAGATTAATCCTAAATTTTTTTTATTGTTTATTCATAGCTGAATGATTTACCTATCATTCCCTTATTACCAATATCACTCACTTTCCAAAAAATGTAAATAAACATACCACTAAAGAACTTTTTTTCTTTTTTCTTTTTCTCCATCAACGTTGTCATCGTAATTACACAGTTTTTTGTTCCCAAAGAAAGACAAGTATTAGAAGTGGTAAAAGTGATAAATGTGATTGGAGAAAAGAAAATTAAGAGCTAGCAAACCTCTACTGATTTCAAAACAATCTTTTTTACACATGGGTGTAGAAAACAAGTATGATATGATTTAAGAAAGGAGATAAATATACACTATTTTCTTCTATCTACATAACCATAAATAAAATTAAATATAGACGTGTAAAAGAAAGAAAATCATCGTGTGAATATCATTTCCCTACTATAATTATCTGCCATAAAAGTACAAAGGTCAATTGGATCCGTCCATATGACTAATTGACGTACGTGAGCTGGACAGTATATCAATCCAATTCCAATTCCAGCCATAAGGGCCCCTTCTCCTACCGTGTCAGCAATTTGGAGTTTCTCTCACCTCCTTTTAGCTTGAAAAAACTTATTAAACAAAGCTCACGAGACACTGATAGATTTTCAAAAGCTTCGAAAAAAGGCCATCCACAAACTGAAATATTACATAATAACAAAGGAAATATTATACGTAGCAGTCCCATATAAAACAAAAACGCGAAAACAAATCGGAGAGAGAGAGAGAGAGAGAGAGAGATCTCAACACAAGTTGTGGTTGATATCCATCCGACCTCTATAGACTCCCACTACCAACTGCAAAAGCAACAAAAACCCTTGAGGGATATCCAACCTCATTACACAACTTGTTTGCCTCCTCTACTCTCCTCTCACATCCTTCATTCTAGCATAGCTACTCCGATGGAGCAGTACTTACTGGCTAGCTGTTAACCCTAGAGGGTGAGCCGTGTGCTTGAAATTATTTTTCAGCAGACTAGCTGATTTATTAGCTACTACCGCTGTTAATTTTGGTATTATTTTTTTGCATCCGGAAATTAATCAGAAATAATTGCTTGATGCTTATTTTATCACCTTTGCGGGAGGGTCATCATCACCATCAGCTCAAAGATGAAAAACAATTAGGTGATGATGGTGACGTGGAGAGTAGTTTTGCTTTTAATGGCGGAAATAACGCGGTGCTTGATTTCCCAGAGTTTTCCGGGGGAATGGGAATGGGGAGTCTGCTGGATAGCATCGACTTCGATGACTTCTTCATTGGTATCCATGACGGAGATGTGTTGCCGGATTTGGAAATGGACTCGGAAATACTTGACTTTTCAATTTCAGCACCAGCCGGCGACACCAACACAACAACAACTACACCATCCAAAGAGGAAGAGGAGGTTGCTGACGGTTACTATAATACCGCAAAGACTACGACGACGTTGTCCAAAGTGGAAGAACCGGAGGAGGAGGACATGCAGGGGCATGACGAGGTTGCTGCAGCCGCAGTTGGTATAACGAGTACTAATAATAATTCAGGGTTGAATCAAAATTACTCCAGCTCCAGTACTACTACTCCTACTCCCGATCATCGAGTAGATCAAGAAATAGCGAGTAAAAGATATGATACTAATGAAATTAGGGCAGCTCATCGTCCATCCTCCGGATCCACCAGAAGAGAATCAGCTGATCAGAAATTAGCAACAAAGTCTTCATCCACAGTCCAATCCAAGAATTCTCATGGGAAGCGAAAAGTTAAGGTACATATATATAGCTTGGCTTTTGCAATTATCAATTAAATTTCTAGGTTTTGCAGTATGTTACTTGAGTTGGATGAAATATATGAGAAGCTCGTACTATGTAATATGTATAGATAACAACTCTCTCTCTCTCTCTATCTCTCTCTCTCTCTCTCTCTCTCTCTCTCTCTCTCTCTGTGTCGGTCATGGGATCTTCACAAACTTCATCAACTGCAAAGAATTCACGGGAATCAAGCAGGAGCGGATTGTAATTTATTCGTTTCTTATCAAGCTTGTGAATGGCAATGCTCTAAAAAAATGTTTGTGAATGGCAATAATTGAGAGAGAGAGAGAGAGAGAGAGAGAGAGAGATTTGTGGTTTTTTCTTTTGTATCTTTTCAATTATTTGGCAACTTTAAAAGAAATTTTTGTATATATATATATATATATATATATATATATATATATATATATATATATATATATGCAGTGCGGGAATCTGACATTGAAAATGGTTTTGGTTATTGAATTGTGTGTAGGTGGATTGGACACCAGAACTTCACAGGAGATTCGTGCAAGCAGTAGAGCAGCTGGGGGTGGATAAGGCAGTCCCTTCCAGGATTCTAGAGCTTATGGGAATAGATTGTCTTACTCGCCACAATATTGCTAGCCACCTTCAAGTACAATATTTTCCCCACCTAGTTAATTCTATACTACTCTATTCCATCTCTAGTTAATCTAGTTAATTAGCCTTTATACATAACATATATACATGCTGAACATGGAACTAGATATATATAGCTTATTCAATTGTCAGTCTGCGTTTTTATTTTTTTGGTTTTAGTTTAGGTCTCTCATATATAGTTTAAAATAAGGGTGTTTTCCTTCAGATTGATATTCCAACGAGCGGTATAAATAAGGGTTTTCGATCTTCAAAGAGAAACAAATCTATTTGGGAATTACAAAGATATTTGTTTCTTTCATGATTTTGGAATTCGTTTTAGTGACTTTTCCAATACATTTAGATTTATAAATTATTATTTAATGTGCAGAAATATCGATCGCATAGGAAACACTTGTTAGCCCGTGAAGCAGACGCAGCTAGCTGGACCCAGAGACGGCAAATGTATGGGGCAGCAACTGCCGCTGGAGAAGGAGCAGGAGCCAAGAGTAGAAGGGACGTCATGATGATGAATAGCCCTAATTGGCTTAATGCACCCACCATGGGTTTCCCTCCGATAACTAGTACTACACCTCCTCCCATGCACCACGCTCAACACCACCACCAGTTAACCAGACCCTTACATGTGTGGGGTCACCCCACCATGGACCAATCCATGATGCACATGTGTCCACCAAAGCATCATCTTCCCCACCATTTCCCATCTCCAGTACTACCACCTCCACCAACAACTCCTGCACATACATGGCCTCCTCCTCTACCATCTCCTCCAGACGCTTCGTACTGGCACCACCCTCACTCTCACCACCAGCGTGTAAGTTCTCTCTCTCTCTCTCTCTCTCTCTCTCTCTAAACAAATTGGTTTAGTTCTCTATCTCTATGTCTAGTTAAGTAAAGTGCTTCTTAGTATAATTCTCTATCTCTAGGTCATTTCCTTTTTCAGATTTTGTCTCTTATTTATACTTTTTAACAAATAAAAAACCTTAATTGGTAACTGTATTCAGTTTTCCAAAGACTGAAAGTTGAAAATTAAATGAAGGAAAATTTTGAAACCTTACAAAAGTAGTTTTTACTCCAAGAACTAAAAATAGTTGTTATAGACAAGTTGACTTGCTTGGTTAACTAGAGCAGGAGAGATTTTTCAGTGTAACCGTCACACGAGGTGGTACACCACGTGTTCTTATATAAATGGTGGGTTATGTGTGTTAAAAGGTTAATAACTTAAAAAATTAAAATTTTCCACCACTTGCTTAAAAACACGTGGTGTACCATCCGTGTTCCCATCACAACTAAAAAATTTCTCCTAGAGCAGTATGCTCCATTCTATACACTCAAGTTTGAACCTTTCTTGTAGTTTAGATAATATTTTTGCTTATTTTTAGCTCCGTCCCCTATAACTTGATTTTAATCTCACTTTGCTTCCTATAACTCAAAAGTCGCAATTTTACTCTCTGAAACTCAAAATTCGCTTCACTTTGCCACCTAAAACTCGATTTTGATTTCATTTTTCCATCTGAAACTTGAAAGCCGTCTCTATAAAACTCAAAATTTGCCCATTGCTTTAGATCTGTTAATTTCTTTTTATTTGGGTGAGCCAGGCTAATCAATTTCATTTTATATTTTCATCTCTCAATTTCTTTTAAACTTAATATTCTCTGATTGTTGAATGTTGATGCATAATGAAGACTTATAATCAAATTTATTGCACATGTGACATAGTTAGTTATTGGGTGTTGGGTCCCACATATGTTTTAGGAGGCGACCAATAAGTTTCAGGGAGAAAAAAGAGTCCATAGTCAAAGTAGAACAAATTTTGAGTTTCAGTGAGTAAAGTTATAACTTTTGAGTTATAGGGGCAAAGTTAGATTAAGATAGAGTTCTAAGGAGTGTAGCTAAAAATAAGCCTAAATTTTTAAGAAAAACTAATGAAATGATTTTAAAACTTTGAATATTAATAAAAATCATTTAATTAGTTTATTTAACAATAAGGACAAGAGAAAAGGGCAAAAAAAAAACCTACATAAAGGCGCGTGCAAGGGCACGCCAACCAATCCTTCAGCTACATAACACTTTAACATAATCCAAACATATTTTATTCCTTTAAAATTAAAATTTTAAATTGAGGTGGGTTTCGTGTGATTTAGAATCACATATGGGGCAAGTATGGTTGGGAGGGAGTGGGTCAAGTCTGGGTTGGGATGATGGGGGGTGGGTGCAGGGGTGGGGCAGCGGCGGTGAGCGTTTTGGGAAGGGATGGTGATCGAGTTTTGTGGAAGGGCGGGCATGAGGCATGCCTTTTCTTTTTATTTTTTATTTTATTTCTATGTTTTTAATTCATACAATTTTTTAGATCTTGGTTTATAAATTGATAATGGAAGAAAATTAAGTATTGGTGTAGAAAGCTAAGAAATTGAAGAGATTTCGAGAAAATTTGATGAGAATAAGAAAATTAGAAGAAGAAAAGTTGTTTGGAATGTGAGAAAGTGTCGAGAAAAATCAAAAAGAGGAGATAAAAGAATGGTCGTTAGACTTCCTGGAGAGGTACCATATTTAGTTTTAAAACATATTCAGTGCATGCTAACTTGTGTTCAATTTTAAAAATAGTACCCGTGTTCAGTTGCAGAAATAGTGTAGTAGCTGTGTTCAATTTTAGAATAATGTAGTACTCGTGTTAAGTTTCAGAAATAATTAGTGTTCAGTTTTCAGAAATAGTGTTCAGTTTAAAAAATAGTGTAATACCGTTCAGTTTCAAAAATAGTGTGTGCGTCATTTTTTTAATTTCTTTATTTGTATTTTATTTTTTATTGTATTAAACTTTTGCCATTTTTATTAAAATTTAAGTCATTTTCATTAAAGTTCAAGCCATTTTCATTAAATAAAATTATAGATGGTTTTTGCCTTTTGGTTAAAACAAACTTAACCCTAACCTTTTTCATTAAAACTCCCAAATTTGAGTACTAAAATACATTTACGACTTGATGGTGTAGGTTCCGGACGGACTAACTCCAGGAACACCGTGCTTTCCGAGGCAGCTGGCTGCTCCGACGGTAACTAATCATTCCTTACACTTTTGGAGTTTGTAGTTTTTATTGGTACAAATACAATGCAATTCATAAACATTTTGGAACATAAAAAACGTTCCATAGATTACATGATACGTTAGCCGACATCTTTTATGAATGCGTGTCATTGTATTTTGTACATGGAACAATATTTTGGCTTAATTAATTTTGTTTGAATCTTATTTGATGCAACAGAGATTTCCCGCCCCACCGGTTCCGGGTATTCCACCGCATGCCATGTACAAAGTAGACCACGCAGGCATTGCTGTCCCCACTCCACCACAATCTGGCCCTCACCCTCGTCTCGACTTTCATCCGGTGAGTCAGTCTGTCACTTAATTCATGGGAGTTATATTGCAGAAATGTTCTCGTAGTCAACTAACCAACAATTCGTGATTGTTCACTTTTAATATTTTTAGATTTGATATTAAAGATAAAGAATAAAAGAATGTATTGTTAATGTTTTAATCTCAACACTTGATATTAAATCAAAAGATCAGTGACCATGAATATTCTTGGTCATCAGATGACCTAGAAAACGAGATCTTATTTATTATCTGTGTATATAAATTCAAAATCGTTGATATCTCATTAGCAGTAACTTTAGTTTAGAACTAATTAAGGATGACAATTTAATCTCTTTTAATTGTATATGTAACAGTCAAAAGAGAGCATAGATGCAGCCATTGGAGATGTTTTATCGAAACCGTGGCTGCCTCTTCCTCTTGGCCTAAGACCTCCCACTACTGATACCGTCATGGTGGAGCTACAGCGACAGGGAGTTCCAAAAATACCACTCTCCTGTGCCTGATGGTGTTTGTTCAAGACACAGAGGTTGAAAACCTCAAATTTGACGACATGTCCTTTCATGGATAATATTGTACACATCGACCTGCTCTGCGAGTTTTTTTCTTTTTTTTTTTTTCTTTTCGGCCCGTCATTTTTCTGCCTTCTTCCATAAGCTAATTGAGTACAAACTACTTTCTTCGTAATATGTGTCCAAGACACCTTCTTATATTAGCATATATATGTCGGAATAAAGCGAATGATTTTTGTAGTGGTTGTTCAAAGTAAATAAACTACAAGCTTTTTATGCTCAACCATGCACTGTTAGTTTGCCTTCTGTCCACAATTATATGGTCACGTTTTAGTGTATAAAGGTAGACTCACTAGATTCGAGATGTGATGAAAGAACAAAATGGTAGAATATCAACGCCTTGTAACTAATACATATAATTTTTTCAACCTGGGTATAATTTGAAAGCTAATCTCAATTTCTTACTTTGAATATACTAAGTTATCTAATAGGTCAATATTATATTATATATTTTACCCTATTCTTAGTATAATTTGGTAATTATTTTGGTAGAATTTTGATATTTTGCTTTATATTTTCAATGTAGGACATTCGACTTCCTCTGAAGAAAAACGTGATCATACAAACGAATTTTAGAGTGATTCAAATTGGAGAACGTTCGTGTGTCTCTTGGCTTGTTTGTATCAAAATTTGGGAATTTTCTACCAAGCGGTTATTTTCTGACGATTTATTAAAGAAGTAGTGTACATTGCTGAAAAGTGACGTTTCTGGGCTTAAACTGCATTTTTGGAGCCCAAAATGACCTCAGATGGGTTCGTGGCCTTCTGGATAAGTGTTCAGAATAGTCCAAGCTTTAAATCCAGCTATTTTGGACCAGTTTTGGAGCTGATTTGGGTCCAAAACGTGGCTGTGCAGAATTTTGGCCGAATTACCAAGTTAATGTAGAATTATGTTTCCTATTTTATTTCAATTTATTAGGTTTCCTAGTCTTATTCTAAGACCTTTTACTAGGAGGATTTTAATTAGAGTAGTATAAATAAGCCTTTTTGGCCAGCCTAGGGTTTGGGGAACATATGCAAGATTTAAGAAGAAGAATTTGACTAAATCTCAGAGATTTTCAGACTTTATTCTACAAGGTGTTTTCAATCTTTTTCTAGTTTAATATAATTTTTTTGATTTTTAATTATGAATATGCGTAACTAATTTTCTTTTGCTAGGGCGATGCCTTGAGCCTTAGCATGAATATGTAGTTTTTATCTAATTGCTTATGATCTTACGCATGCATACTTTGAATTATTAATCAATGTGCTTTAAACTGTTTTTGTTTCATAATGATTCATGACCATTAGGATGTTTAGATAAGTAATTGGATGCAATTCGGTCGGAATGCCATCGAGGAATTGAGTATTGTTTCTTGTGATTGATAGTTGTAATTTCACTTAGGGTGAATGCCACATCTTAGGGGTTGCATGGTTTTTCAAAAGGTTTTCACAAATCATAATGAGTCATGCATGCTTATATTTGATCTGAATGTCACAGACGGATTGCATGTTTGATATACGTTCTAGCTTGAATGCCACAAGTAGAATATGCATAAGGAAAACCTAATCTTCAAAGTTGCATGGGTAATTCATAAGTAATTAGCAAATCTACATATAATTGTTAAGGGGATGGTGGAACCCTAGTGCTTTTCCACATTTATTTCTCAAAACCTTTTCTCTTTGATTTATTTCCTTTTTAATTGGTTATTATATTACTTTTAAATTCAAAATCAACATTTTCCAATCTTTGTTTCAAATAATTAACTGAGATTTTGGTTTTGCATTAATTGTTTTAAATAATCCCAACGGAAAACAACATTGCTTGAGCCATTTATGTTGGAAAATATTAGTATTTTGGTTTATTTGAATGTTTGGTTTTTTAGGCTTAGCCCGTTAGAATTAGGTTTTATTAGGAATTAGGGTCAGTTTATTATAAATAGGGTGCTTTGTTATTCATTAGAGAATAAGAAATCATTCACAATATAACCTCTTGGGTTATATAACCATCATGGTAATCTTTCGTTTACTTAATAAAATTATATTAGTATATATTCAGTTTGTTCGTTTGTTTATTGCGTACTCTGATATTCAACTTAGTATCAGAGCAGGTTAAATCCTTCGGGAATTAATCTGTTTTGGGGTTGATATCGATTTGTTTGTCTGTTCAATATCAGTTATGTTGTTAAAAGAAAGATGGTTGAATTTGTTTGCTTGGGAGGGCCGAGGCACACCGTGCTGAACCCAGAACCCCAGTTTGAGACCACTGCCACACTAGATCGATTCCTCTCATACCCGCATCACCACCCACACTTCACTGCCTGCCTGAACCTTCCGTGCATCGTCACCCAGCCACCAGCTTTTATACCAGGTTTGCATCATCGCACCACCAGCCACGCCACACCGCCTTGTTGCCCAGAACTCGGACATGTACGATCCTATTATTGTTAGCATCTGACGTTGTAAATTAGCCCTGAACCTGTAAACCCGTCCGCCCATCTGCACGCTGCCGCTGCAATCAGAAACCCAGCACATCTGTCGTTCGAATCCACCCCGTCGCCAAGCCACCCAATCACGCCTCCACCCATTGCTTGAAATCTCACAGCCGTCACTTGCTTCCTCGCCTGAAAAGCTGCAACCACACCTCGGAGTCTGGGTTTAGAATGTTGGTCTGCACATGTTTTGCGCCCATTTTGCTACCAGAACCGAAGAAAGAAAGAAGGAAAGGAAAGAAAAAAAAATAGAAAAAGAAAACAGGAAAAAGGAAAAAAAAGAAAAAAATGTATGGAGCCCACAATCTGTTGGGCTATTATGATTTGTTTGAAGGCCTTTAGTTGGGCCTTGTTGATTGAAGCCTGGATTGTTCGTTTGCTTGCTTGATTGCTTGCTCGCTTGTCTGTCTGTCCGTGTTGCGGAGTCTGCCTATTTGTCTGTTCGCGTTGCGGAGCCTGCCTGTCTGTCTGTCCGCCTAACGGAGCCTGTTCACATCTGCTTGTTTGCAAACTCATGTCGTATACCGCCATGCGTTCGACAGGGGGTGTTGGAAAATATTAGTATTTTGGTTTATTTGAATGTTTGGTTTTTTGGGCTTAGCCCGTTAGAATTAGGTTTTGTTAGAAATTATGGTTAGTTTATTATAAATAAGGTGCTTTGTTATTCATTAGAGAATAAGAAGTCATTCACAATGTAGCCTCTTGGGTTATATAGCCGTCATGGCAATCTTTCGTTTACTTAATAAAATTATATTAGTTTATATTCAGTTTGTTCGTTTGTTCATTGTGTGCTCTGATATTCAACCATTTATATTATAACAACCTTGTTCGCTTGCAAGTATTTTGTGTGATTTTAACCTCTTTTGCACAAGTACCTAAAAATCCTATCATTATCCAATCCAATTCAATCTTTCGTATTATGTTAATATGACTTATAGAATGAAATCTAAAACATTTTAAATTGAAAGTTAATAGCAACACTTATTCATATCAGTAGCTTTTTCTTTATAAATAAAACTTAGGGATATATCCCAAGTGGTTAATTATGACTCAATATAAACTCTTCAATATGATATACCACATTTGAATTTGAGTTTACCATGTACCTTACCCAAGATGCTACAGCAGCTGGGAATATCTCAAAAAACCAACTCAGATTATGATACTACTCAGCAAACCAATCCTTTGGGTTGTTAACAATGTTTAAACTATAGATCGGTTTTGTATTTCAATTGCAAGATCTGAGTACAATGGTATATATGTGCTGCTAAATAAATTCTGCTCTTGGACTTGTCAGTGTATCTCGCAGCTGCAACCGGCCAAAACCTCCCGTAAGACTTCAATATATATGGCTGTGCTAAGGTTTCTTTTGTGTAGATCAAAAGCATATAAGGATAATCATGCATGCGATAGGATTAAACTGAAAAACACTTGGAATTATCAACTTGATAAACATGCAAACTTATCAATTTAGGTGTTAACTAACATTCTAAATAACAAGGCAACCAGGAGCTGATTCATCAAGTCCAAACCAAAATAACGGTAATAACCAAATCAGGATCAATTCGTAAGCCCAAAACCATGCAGCCAAAACTAAATGTATTTGAACCAAAATAAACCTAATTACAAAAAATGCATATGCATGACAAACTTACCTGAGTGTATCTAAAATGCTTGACATTCTTATGACCAAGAGCACGAGAGACAAACTTAGACTTAAATAATTATAACCGAAAACATACACTAGTATAAGAAATTACAAACTCAAGCATTTTGTTAGAAATTGCCAATTTTACACAAATGTCTTTCAGTCTAGAAGTTTATGTGATCATTCTTAGTGCTTTAAACCTGATGGGTGGTGATTTAGGCCTTCCAAAGCATCATTCATAACAGCCCACTTGAGTGGCTGATTTCCCCCACCATTTCTGGAGCGGGGTCGTAATCAAAAAAACAAAAAATATGACCTTTGAAAAGAAAAGCACTCACAATGTTTTGACATGTCGAGGCACGCAGGCATTCTTAGTCCAGTGATTGCGCCACAAACAACAATACCTTCAACTTCAAGATTGCTTAGAAACAAATCAATGACTATTGGGGTAAGATGCCATGCTTTTTGTTCATGCCGCTTTTATCCAATACTTCTGTAAATACTGTTTTATTTGGTTTTTCTTTTTTAGAAATTGAGTGACGATAAAATATTTACACTAAGACCCGTGAGATTGAATAAATTGATATCAAAATTGCCAGTCACGAAACTCAAACCTAATAAATCTTTCACTTGGAAATGAAACTAAGTGATTTTCTTTTGGCATGAAGCACAAACATAATTTGAAAAACAAAAAAACAAAAAACAAAAAAAAAAACACATCATCAAGCAATATCAAAGGAAAGCCAGAATGGGAATGGGGAGTGGGGCCTCTCACCGTCCTTTTCTTTTTCCTTTCTCTTTTTAAATTTTTATTTACCTAACTAACTCAACTGCCAGTATAAAATATAAAAAGAACTAACTCAACTAGTTGATCTTTAGTCGGAATGGGGAGGTGAGTTCGCAAAGCATGTTTAGCTTCTCATACAATTTTTTTTTTTGCATTTGGTCATTAGATTCAACAAATTTAACAGGGACAATGGACAAGGCTAAACTAGATTGTGTGAGAAGTTAAACAAGGTGTATATTTATCATTAATTATTGATTCATACACATATGTGTATATAGTGTTTAGCTTACAACTCAACTATTAAAAGTAGACTAATTTAGTGGTATAACACGTGTTAAAAATTATGTAAAAGATCTAACAACTAATTGCATTTTGCAATCTTCAGATTTGAGGTGATTTTCAAAATGGGTTAAGAGGCTCTAATTTTTTTGACATTGCACTTTGAGGTTTTCAAATTAGGTAATGCTAGATAGACTAAATTTGTAGACTAAATTTTTAAAACTAAAGAAAATGAAAGTTGATGATTGGTTTATTACTTAAAGCGTTGATAAGCGAGCTAATTTATATTGGTAACACATTATTTAGTTTGTAAAGTTTGAGAAATTTTTAGTTGTGACGGGAACACAAGTGGTACACCACGTGTTTTAATAGGAATTGTGGGAAATTTTATTTTTTAAGTTATTAACTTTTTAGCACACATATCCTACCATTTGTTTAGTGACACGTGATACACCACCCCATATACCGGTCACACTGAAAAATCTCTCGTAAATTTTGCCTAAAAATTTAGGGGTGTGCTATCCACACACCCCAAATTACTTCTCACACACCCCTTGTTAATTTCTGTTCGTTGATCTTCTTTAATTCATCCGATCCGATGACCGAAAATTAAAAGAGTGTGTGAGAAATAAAATGGGGTGTGTGAATATCACATCCCAAAATTTAATCTCTCTAGTATTACCCCTTGAAATTATATCAGCGTAGGACCCTTTGGTTGCATAACTAAAAGGAAAAAGGAAAATCCGTTTCTATAGGCTTTTGACCGAGAGTCATGCGTCATGAATTGCACATGCAGCGTGCCCTATATCCCTCTATTTTCAAACCCCACATGGATCCCCTTCCTCAATCTACGCATAATTGCTCGGCCAATTAGTTAGACAACACAAGCACAGCAAAATCCTCTCTATAAATAAGCTTCAAAAATACAAGACATTACACCACCAAGTCCTAAACCCTAAAAGCAATGGCTTCTTTTGCAAAACCACTGCCATTTTTCTTCCTTCTGGTGCTAGTTTGCTCTTCTTTTACACGCATCATTCATGCTAGACAGAGCGTGTCTTTCAGCAAGGTCACCCACGACAACAACAACAACAACGACAAAAACGATAATTATGTTATGGAGGCGGAGGCCGAAGCACCAACGCCAGCACTACAAGTAGTAGCAGAGGCACCGGAACTAGTACCAACACCGGCACCGACACCAAGTTACACCGAAAGAGACCATGGCAGCAACAGCGGCCTTTATGGTCTTGGCTCGACCAATTCCCCTTCCACGAAGGAGACTCCAACCACAATTACCGATGTTGAAGATCAAATTTTGAGTGAAGAACTTAGCGGTGAAAGTTTTGATCATCCAAAAGGTAATTACGAAAGCACCAACTTGTACAACAAGGACAACATTAATCAGGACACTGGCTACACCGGCAACAGCTACTATGTCAAAAACTACGATAGCAGAGGAGGCTACAACCGCAATCCCCCGAGTGGAGGCAATGGGATTAGTGAACAGCAAGGGATTAGTAAACAGGACATTGGCTACACCGTCAACAGTTACTACGTCAAAAATTTCGATGGCAGAGGAGGCTACAACCGCAATCCCCCCGGTGGAGGCAATGAGATTAGTGAACAGCAAGGGATGAGTGATACAAGGTTTCTGGAAAATGGTAAATACTATCATGATGTGAAGAATGAGATCAAAAATAATAATTTCAATGGTAACTACGAATCAGATGGGAGAGGAAGTACCAGAAATGATGTTGAGGGCTATTATGGCAACAGTCACAGCTCCAATGAATTCAACACCATGGAGGAGTATGATAGGTACCAGAAGACCCAAGGATATGTGCCCTAAATGATATTTATGTTACACTTTGCATAATTATGTCCAACATACAGAGAGATCTCATGTTTTTAGGTGTGCGTTGAAAACTTAATCAATATATAAGAGATTTTATGGTTTGTTTTGGAATTCCATTTGTCTTTTGTATATGTTTTCGCTATAAAAATTAAACCATTTCACTCCTAACAAGTTTCTAATTCGCCAATTCTTCATACTTTCGAATATATTTATATGGATGAGTGTCCAAAGATGATTTTTTGGTGTAAATAGAAATACTGTTTTCCCTTTTACAAACATCTGCTCAACTGTTATAAATTATATGGGTGCCATGTTAATGTCACATTATTTTCATTTTGTTATATCTAGAAGGTTTAGTCTGAATTCATATTAGTTAAAGAGTCATTGGGTTAGCTAGGCAAATTATCTTATCTTATTCTTTTGTCCAAGGATAGAAGATTTTATTGAATTGGAATAGAAACGTATATAGAAGATTTTATTGAATTGGAATAGAAACGTATACATCGGATGCCACATCATTGAACTACCAAACACATATTTTACTCTAGCCTTTTTTTACCCCTATTTTTAAAATAATTTAAGCAGTACCAAACCAGTACAAGCGCGGAGATCAAACAAGAACTCTACTGACCTCAAGTGTTGCTTCAAACAGTGTATGTCGTATGGAAAAATTTCAATCGTAGCCTCCGGCTAAACTTCACCTCTAGGGCTCTAACCACTCCCACAAGGGTCTGAGAATCAGATTCTATATCAACCTAGATAAATCCTTTCTCCACACAAGCCACCCGCCCTCACCGGCTTCCGCCTCGACCATGATACTCCATTCGCAATGAATTGGTCACAACCACCCGGACCTTGAAATAGACCCGCAAAATTTCTTGCCACCCACCCAGTGGCAGACCGACTTAGGGGCAAGGGGGGTCAGTTGACCCTCCAAACTCCAGTGAATCTCCATGGATGACTTGGGTGTTGCCTTTTTGAAGATTGGAGTTGCCCTTCATATATGCCCTTCAATTGCTTGATAAAATGCGTTAGAGATGTGTTACCCCCCTTTACAATCTAGTCCTAATATTATATACCTTTGGCTTGTTTGTTAGTTGTGATTACAATTGTAGGAAGAAAAAAATAAGAGAGCTTTAATGAAAAGGGTTTGGACTAACTTTACTTTAACAAAAAACCATACAATAACTTTATTTAATCAAAAGGCATGAGTTTTAATAAAAAAGGACAAAACTAGAAGAAAACAAGCCTAAATAAAAGGCCCACGAGCTGGAAGCAAGCCCAGCGTGCAAAACAATTTTTTTTTTCTTTCAGTCCATGCCCCTGACGGAAAAGGCCTTCCGTCAGCCCAAACCGTTAGAATTTTGAATTTCCAAAGCTATTTGCTTAATTTGTCTTGTTGTAAGCAATTACATGCGCAATTGGGCATGGACTTCTCATTGTTTGATAGATCAAATTATATTTTTTATGTCATTATTGCAACTCCCGACCTACCTTCACTTTCTTAATTCTTTCTTTCCACTAAATTACTCAACCATCCACTATAAGACATTTTCCGATTAATTTCTCATTTTATAGACGACTAATTATGTAAACTGTCATCAAATTAAAATTACGTAGCAGAAATATCCCATCAAATTATGATATACAACAACAAATTAATTGTCTAGGATAGCATCTTTAAAAGTCTCCTTGTTATGTCCTAGCAACAACCTGAAAACAAATGAACCAAAAATGCATCAAAATCGTACTAAAAATTTAATACATCACGATTCTTCGAGTGTAAAAAAGGAGCTTTAATGAAAAGGCTTGGGTTAACTTTAATTTAACTAAAAACTACCTTAAACTATTATTTAACCAAAAAAAGCCTAAAATTAACCTTATGGACACGGGCTGAATAAAAGACACGAGCTGAATTAAAAGCCTAATGCTCAATACATATGTTTTAGAACTATTGTGATTTATTTTGTTGTATTTCCAAGCACAATGTGGATTATTTTAGTTCTGTTTAAAAAATAGTGTGAATTATCTTGCTGTTGTTCCATAAATAGTGTTTATTTTGGTTTTGTTACAGAAATATTGTATTTTGTTTCTTTTTAGAAATAATGTAAATGACACATATAAAATAAATTTAAAAAAAAGGCCTGAAAAAGAATTAAATTTTAATGAAAAACCCTTAAATTTTAATAAAAAGAATAAAAAAACTTAAATTTTAATGAAAATGACACAATTTTAATATAAAATATATATATATTTTTTTTAAAATACCTAATGCCCATGACTCGTCCATCACATACACTATTTTTGAAATTGAACGGTACTACACTATTTATTGGTCCAATTTCATAAATAGTGCCTAGTTATTGGTTCACTTTCATAAATATTGTCTAGTTTTTTGTCATATTTCATAATTAGTGCCTAGTTATTGGGTTTAGTCTCATAACTAGTGTATAGTAGTTAATACAGTTTCATAAATAGTGTCTAGTTATTGATCAACTTTCATAAATAATATCTAGTTCTTGGTCATGTTTCATAAATAGTGTCTCTTTTTTTGTCCAATTTTACAAGTAGTGCCTAGTTATTGGTCCACTTTCATAAATTGTGCCTAATTCTTAGTCATGTTTCATAAATAGTGTCTAGTTATTGGGTCCAGTTTCATAAATAGTGTACAGTAATTTGTACAGTTTCATAAATAGTGTCTCTTTCTTGGTCCAGTTTCATAAATAGTGCCTAGTTTATTGGTCCACTTTCATAAATAGTGTCTAGTTTTTTTATCATATTTCATAAATAGTGTAGTTCTTGGTCCAGTTTCATAAATAGTGTATAGTCCAGTCTCATAAATAGTTTTCACCTATTGGTTTAGTTTTAGAAATAGTGCCTGATTCTTGGTTTCGTTTCGTAAATAATGTCTACTTATTGGTCCAGTTTCATAAATAGTGTCTACTTATTGGTCAAGTTTTATAAATAATGTCTAATTCTGGGTTGTTCGAAAATATAAAATAAAGATGAAAAAATAAAAAATAAAGTCAAGAAATTGGAGATTGGATGTTCGGAAAAAGACTACCGAACCTCAAAATTTTATCCTTTAGAAACTTTTGATTTTTTTGTTTAATATGTGCATGTACATACGAATGTTTGTGAGCCCATAAATACGCATTTATTAAAACAGAAAGATGAGAAAGTGATTTTCTTAGAAATTTCATCTACCAACGCAGACATCATGTAATAAATGGTTAGTAGTACGTATTCAGTAAACATACTTGGCGATAAGTGACTCTAGCACTTCCAGTGCAGAATCCTCCTTCTGTGGCTAAGGCGTGTCCCATTGCAGCAGTAATAACATCTATTTTTTCAACCTGAAAAATCACACCACGTAATAATATCTATTTTTTCAACCTGAAAAATTACACCACTAGAAATCACAAACAGTAATGGATCAATACTTACGAGATATTGGAAAAAAAGGAGGCTTTCTAGAAATACCGGAATCCCACAGTATTCAGTTAGACCTCTTCCAGTTTTTCCAAGCACGCCAAATGAGTTACTCTCATCCAATAAAACATGAAGCTTATATTTCTCCTTCAATTCAACAATCTTGTCTAAGGAGGCTATTTGGCCAGAATTCTGCAAATTTTATTAAAGGGAGAGAAAAGTCATATAAAATCAACATACATCTAATTGCATACAGATATAGAAGTTCTGAACAAAACTGGAGACATTTGTCAACATGCAAATGACAACTTTCAATGCTGAAAAGACAGTGTGTTTTTCTATTTACCAGTGATTCATGTAGAGATGAAAGTTTTCCTCAAAACGTAATATAACACCAAGATTTTAAGAAAAACCTTGAAAAATTGTGTGCGCTGAAGAACAAGCAACCTATTTCGTGAAAGTGGATGATGCTGGACTGAATCATAAATGAGCTCACAACATATAAAAAAGAATTAAATAAAATTTGATATACGGAATAGACTGGGATATCTGGTACACAGCTTTAACTACAATGTATCGCAACAATGTCTTAACTCGCTCACTTTTCTTATTTCAAGTGAGTTTCTCCAGAGCTTTCCTTAAATCTTCCATGTTGTTGCGTTTGAAATACTACTTGATTGTGCTTCTAGAAAGATGATCATTTTGTATTACCTAATGGACACCTTCATCTCTAGGAAAATGAAAAAGAAACCGCCTTACATATTCATATGTGAACAAAAAATTTCATGATATCTTTTTAGCAGGGCATAAGGTCCAATGATACTAAGGTACAAGATCAAAAATATCAGACATGTGTAAAAATAAAATGAAAACATACATAGTACTTGAAAAATATGAAGGCAAGGGCTAACATATTGAACTCCATGTCATGCAAATACATCAAACAAAAGAAATTTATTCCCACTGGACAAGGCCATACAATAGAAACCCAGTGGGAATAAAATTTCAATAGAAGTGATTCCATGTCATGCAAATATTAGTCGAAGGATACCAATTGTTCAATAAAACCCACGAGGACCACATGAACCAACACCATATTTTTCCAATGCGGAGTTACATGAATCCTGAGATCAGACACTGCTATAAATGCTCTGTTTAAGAAAATATACATAAAGAAAAATGTATTCAGTAATGCTATGTAAAGCTCTGTCTTACAAATGAAATTTACATATAAATAGCTAGTTTTTCTTAACAATCGTCCACATAATCGCCAGAAAATCAGGGTGTTCAATGAGATCCAACAGCAAACAAAACCCTGGAGTCGCCTCCTAAAATAAATTAACCAAAAATTCGGGGCCTTTCGGTTTGCAATTCAAAATAATTCCCAAAATATGAGCTGATTAATCTAAATTATCATTTGCGTAATCTATACATATACATACATATGCGTGCTTATGATCGATGGATGGAGACAGAAGACAGTGAGGAGATGAGTGAAGAGTAGTACCTGATGATCATTGAGAGTTGGTGAGACGGCGGAGGTGGTGACGATTGCGGCGACGGAGCAACGAGGAGGATTCAAATGTGTTCTTCTTTCACTTCCATCACTTCTCTTCTCTCTCAGATGTGTCAGGAAGAAATGGGGGAGACAGACCATAGCAGAGCAGAGAGGAGAGATTAAACGGAGAAATGCTTTGCCATCAGGGGCAAAATCGGACGCTCACTGTTTGGGCCATTTTATTTGGATTGATTTAGTGTTGGACTTTGTCCTAACCATTAAATAAACTTACAACATGGTTTTTTGTTAAAATCCAAAATTTCCAGGCCTTTATGGTTAGTTTTCCTAAAAAATAACCAAGTGAAAAAACTATCCAAAAATGCAAAGTAAATGAAATGGTGATATCAAAGAATAACAAAGCATCATCATTCTTGGACAAACATATTAATGAGATGCAATGATATCAAACATTGTTAGTGTGTTCAAGATAAGTGTGTTTCTTTGTTAAGCATTCATATGAGAGCAGTCTTGGAACATGTTAGTTACCCACTCAAATGAGGCATTAACATGTGTGTAGTATGTCTTTTCAAATGACTTCAAGTCTATAAAGACTCGATGAAATGACAATATACATGCTATTTCTGATATAAAAAAAAAAGGTGCGCGCTACGTGCGCTATTCTTCTTTTCATCTCGTCTTGCGCAGGCACTAATTTAGAAAATGTCGAACTATGCACCCAGCAATCGCTGTATGATTCCAGGTACAATGCAGAACACGATTGACAATTAACGGACACATTCAACCAATCCAATCTCCAATGAGCAATCAAAGTTAAAAAAAAAACGAAGAAATAAATAACAATTTAAAAGCAGGAAAGGAAGAACAGCACAGATGTATGATGTATCAACATAATAAATGTCCAACCAAAATATAAGCAACTACTGCAATATTCGAAAATCCATGCCCGAAATATCGGTACTTAAATCCAAATGTATAGCAATTTGACTAAAACAAAGTAAATCCAATTGTATGGCAATGCTAAATTCCTAAACTAAGAAATTAATTATAAAACAAACATGCGCGTTTAAGCACGTTCACCACGGATCCTCCTAGCGAGCTGAACGTCCTTTGGCATTATGGTAACTCTTTTGGCATGAATGGCGCAAAGGTTGGTGTCCTCAAACAGTCCAACCAAATAAGCCTCCGCAGCTTCCTGGAGAGCAAGAATAGCATGGCTCTGGAACCGCAGGTCCGTCTTGTAGTCCTGTGCGAGTTCACGAACAAGGCGTTGGAACGGCAGCTTGCGGATCAGAAGCTCAGTGCTCTTCTGGTATTTTCGAATTTCGCTGTAAGTTAATATAAAATTGAATTAGAACACGATTCAGTAACAAAATTCAAGAACATTCGCGTACCAAAATTCAGGAACACGGTTCGGATAACGAAATTCAAAGAACACGTACGATACATATAATAAAATTAAAGAACTTGATTCAGAAGATTGAACTGAATTGATTTGAAAACATACCGAAGAGCGACGGTTCCAGGGCGGTAGCGGTGAGGCTTCTTGACTCCTCCGGTTGTGGGTGTTGATTTCCTTGCAGCCTATACAAAATTAAAACAATTAGCAACTTAGATCAAATAAACCGGATAAAATCGCTTGCAATTATCAATTCTAATTTTCTAGACATTAGAAACCCTAACGAAACGCACCTTGAAGGCAAGTGACTTCCTCGGAGCCTTACCGCCAGTGGATTTGCGAGCAGTTTGCTTCGTACGAGCCATTTCTTCACAATAAAAGACGCAAAAGAATTTGAAAATCAGAGTGACGAAGAACCGATCAGAAAGAAACACAAAGATTACGAACTCAAACAAATTGGAAGATAACAAACTCGAACCTTTCGAGAGGGGAGAAATTAGGGTTTTGATATTCACACTTCGTCAAGTCGCGAATGAGATAGAAGGAGGGAATGAGAAAACGGTTATTTATAGTGGTAGAGGCGGTTGAAAACGTGGGCTACAAGTCTTCTGCAACAACTAGGGTTTGGAGGGGGTTTTAATTTCGGAAATATCTTAATCCTCGTGATTTGTCTCTGATTGGCTGAATTGCTGATTCGTGGATTGCCAACGTGAATTATTTGTGTTTCTTTTGTGAGGGATTCGTGATTAGGAAAGCTTAACAAATAAAAGAGATAAAACGGAAAGAAAAAAAAAACTGGAAGTAACGAAAAGAAAACTGTCATGAACCCATAAATCCACGTTGAGCACTAGAAATTATGAGTAGAAGATAAATCTTTCTTCTATTTTGGGTAAAAAAAGGTTTATCAATTTTTTTTCACTTTTTTTGTTTTCTAGTGATTCCAAGTTCCAACATTTAATTTTGCAACATTTAAGTTTGTCTTCTTGCTTCTAATTGTTTTCGAATATTAACTATAACAAACGATACTATTTACACTAAGGGAATGGAGGAGTGGCCTAAGCCTTATAATTGATTAACAATAATATGGTTCAAATTCGTCTTTGGCGAGAATCGAACATAAGATCTCTTACTTACAAGTGAAGAGAAAATATCACTAAACCGTAGTACTAAGTCCCAAGGTATACCAAGTTTTTAACTAGAAGATATTCACGCTCTTTATCTTCTCAAATTCAAGAGTCGACCCGTTTGTATTGATCACGTGTTCCGTGTCTACGAAAGTTCATTAATCGGACAGTTCCTTAAAAAAACATGTTAAATTTTTGAATATAAGGCCCAATACATCAGCCCAATAAAACAGTGCAGTACAGGGTATTTTTCATTTCTATAAACCACCTGCAGAGGGAGTGATAAAGAAAGGAAAAGAGTTGTGAGTCGTGACTGAGGTTTTCTTGTTCAAGAGGAAAGCAGAAAGAGGAGAAAACGAACTTCGATCATGGCACCTCAAGATCCAAACGCCCCAAGCGGAAGCGGCTCCGGCAAGCGCAATGAGGATACCGTTAAAGTCCCCGCAACGGACCCCAAGAAGAAGGACGATAAGAAGGATGAGGATTTGGTAAGCAAATCCAGGGGTTAGGGTTCCGTTCACTGCCTGTTTGGTTCTCCAGAAAATTTATTAAGCTGAAGTTCCCGCACTAGAAACTCTCTACTAGCATTGATATTTAGGGTTCGTTCATGTCTATTTGTGTCAAGGCCAGTATTAGCATATAAAATTCGAGTATTTTTTTACTTAATCCAAGTCGTTTTCAATTTATTTTGTTTCTTGATTAGTCCAAGAGTTCCGATGTGTTCGATTGTTAAATTGATTAACAAGGGTGTTTACTGTTTAGTATTCGATGAAAATTTGCTTCTTTAATTGAGCTGCATTGGATTTCCGTGCAGTCTGAGGAGGATTTGGAGTTGAAGAACCAATTAGAGTTGTACGTCGAGAGGGTTCAGGATACTGATCCTGGTGTGCAGAAGAATGCTCTAGAGAGTATGAGGTAGACCCTTTTTGTCCTCTTAAAAGTTAGTAATAGACCATCAAGCAAAGTGGTTTGTAATGTAATTCGCTTATATGGAACCCTTCACTGTCTATGGCACTATGGGTAATCGCATTCTATGCCATCCTTTTTCCCCTCCGATAACCACTGTCTTTGTGAATTATAGTCTATACTTTATCACAAGTCCCAATTTTTATTGAGCAGTTTTTGAGGGAATAGAAAAAATGTGTGGAAATAGCGTGGAGGAATATTTATGAAATTCGAAGGGAAAAAATTACTTGATATTCTCAAAGGGAGCCAAGTATAAAATAATATTCACTTTTACAGTGAACTGAATTCCGTGATGCTTTATCCGCTATCTTTTAAGTTATAGCTACAGGGCCGTTGAACGAAAAAAACACTATCTTTGAGCCCTTTATATTTATGATTATTTGTTTTTATGGCAAAAAAACGAAGGTAAAGAGGGGTTGACTTTGGGGTATTCTATTGTTCCTCCTAGTGAATCTGTAAAGAGACATTGGTAGTCAGCACTCAGCAGTAAATATGGCACTATAAAGATCCAAAAGGGTCTTCGGTGGGAAATTGTTTTATCTATGCTTCATTGTTGCTGAACCTAGAGTTTCTAGAAAACATAAAATTATGGAAAGCAGAGGTTTTCTAACTCTGACCAACGCTGTTATGGATGTGATGTGTGTGTATGATTATTATGTTATAAATGCAATTTGCACCTGAAAGTATTTTGCAATCTTTGGTTAGTGTAGAAAGTGATTGATGTGTTATATTCATTTTTTACTTTTACATAGCAGTTACTACGCTTCATACCTGGAGTGGAAGCAGTAATTTTTTCTTATATAGTTTTATCTCATAAGAGGTCGCACTTGGTGCGATGGCAAGTGCCTTCGCCCATGAGCGGTAGGTCTCGGGTTTGAGACTTGGGAGCAGCCTCTCCATAAATGGGGGTAAGGCTAGCCGACATTCACCTCTCCCAGACTCTGCGTAAAGCGGGAGCCTTGTGCACTGGGTACGACCTTTTATAGTTTTATCTCATAGGGTGTGACCTGACATCACATAAAATTTCATCTCATAGGCAGGAAATCCGTACCTCAACTAGCTCCATGACTTCAGTTCCAAAGCCATTAAAGTATCTTCGCCCACATTATGGAACTCTAAAAGCTTACTATGAAACAATGGCAGAATCAGAGTTGAAGGTATAATTATTAGTTTCTCATAGAATAGGTGTAGTTCATGTATTTGTACCCTGCCGACTTTAATATTGTTCACTGTAGTGTAATTAATCTACCTTCTCGTACATGCAGAAATACCTAGCAGATATATTGTCTGTTTTGGCACTGACCATGTCAGCTGAGGGAGAACGGGTACGCCAATATACTTATTTTAGGATTTCTGTTCAATTATTCTCCTTATTGGTTGGTTGTATTTATTAATACTAGTATACTTGTTCATTTTAGTTCTGGTTCACCTTCCTTGTGATATTCAGAATAATTGTGTTCATCTTGTCTATATGTCCACCACTTTCAGGAAAGCTTGAAGTACAGGTTGTTGGGTTCGGATGGTGATATTGGTTCATGGGGCCATGAATATGTCAGGTCAGACTAATCTAGTTTAGAACTTTCCTCTAGGGAAGTTTTGTGGTATTATAGTATCATAATTCCCAATATATTTAGGTTTTTTTGGGGGTTTTAAAGGTTCCTTGGGATTAGTGTCTGAATTTGTGTTCAGAAAATTTTTTTTGCTCACTACTGGTTGACTTTCTTGTTTGTAATCAGGAACTTAGCTGGAGAAATTGCTCAGGAATTTGCTAAGCGACAGGTTTTATGTCTATCCTGTATATATGATGTAATAACATTTTTATTTAAAAGTTACTGTAGGTTGTTCGGAGCATATTTTTACGTTGATCTCAATCATTTGTTTACTTGTGAAATTGAGAACATTAGCATAAGCCAGATTAATATAGCTAGGAATACATGGTTGCAGTGCTTAATATAGCTAAAAACACAAATTGCATGGTCATTTGTTTCTTAGCCATATCTTCTTTTACTTGTCTATTCTTGGTATCATTAAATTTATTTCTGGAGATGTGTCAATTAATGAGTGAAACAAGACCTTTAATGCTTCATGTCATTGTTTATGGCCTCATTATAAAAATTTATTCTAAATTTTACTTTGTTATTCTCGTTACAGAGTGAAGAGGCCCCAATTGAAGAATTAATGGAATTAGTGCAGCAAATTGTTGCTTTTCACATGAAGGTAATATTCGTAACACGTTTGCGCTTTGAATTTTTTTCCTTCTTGCTAGGGTAGATGATCAAGTTACACATAAATCCTTGATAGTTTGAAATGCCCCCTGAAGATGGGTAGATGATGTAAAGCCAAATCAGGCTCCTCTTCATTTGTGTTTTAAGTAGAGCTTTAGCTTGTATTATGATATTATCTATCTCATTGCAAACAAAAGCTTGGAAATATATTATAAATAAGACATTGTCCACAAAGTTTCAAAAGCCGAACTCCTCTTGTTGATGCACTTCAAGCCATTTAATTTAATTGAATGGGAAATTTCCATCTGGAAGGTGGACAGAAAATCCAAATCTGTAAACAGTAGGCGATGTTAAATAGGAAAACTGTATTGGTTTTGCTTCTAATTATTTGTTCTGCATTGCAGCACAATGCTGAACCTGAAGCTGTCGACCTTTTAATGGAGGTAAAATCTATTAATTAATTATTCAATATTCTTTTCCTGTGAAGCCATTTGTACTTTCCCTTTCTTCTTGGGCCTGATAATTTGACCAATGACCAGGTTGAAGACCTTGATCTATTAATTGAGCATGTTGATAAAACAAATTTTAAGAGGACTTGTCTCTACCTCACCAGTTCAGCAAGGTAAGCAGATGAAGTTAAGAAATTTCTCTTTGCATGTGACACTCTTATGGGGCAAAAAGTGGCATAGCTTCTCATGACTATTCAGAAGTCTGATTTAAGTTGTTAACTGAATTTTTCTTAAAACAAGTTCATAACTTTAGATGTGGAGGAAATATATGGAGGTATTCCTCTAAATTTGTCATTGCATGTTAATGCTACATATGACAGTACAGGCCTATGGACTTGGTTTTTCCAAATTCTTTGATTTTGCTTCTTTGGGGATGATGTTAGAGCATCTACAAGACTTTCCAATACCAAGTGAACCTGCTTTCCAATTTGGTTTGCATTCTAGTTAGTTTAGGGTTTTTTATTTCCTTCTGTCTTGTCTGAAGTTTATTTTGTTTTTAGTTTGGCAGATCGTGTTTATTAGTCTTTTTAAGTGATCAGGTCGTTTTTGAAGTATTTCACAGGGGTAGGGTTGAATCAATTAGTTAAGCAAACAAGGGCTAGGATGCTAGGGCTACTAACCCTAGTATAAATACTCTTTTTGGAGGCTCATGTGCATTTTACCCAGCTTATCTCAGAAAATTAGATTTAGAGTCTAGCTTGGGTCTCTATGCCCAAGATCTAATCTGTCAACTTTCGAAATTTGATCCCATTGCTTTTTCTCTATTGTTTCCTATTATTAATTGCCAAAACGTTGAGATTTAAAGGTTTCAGTTGGGGCATTTGGCAATAAAAATAATTTGCCATTTTTTTTTTGTCCTTATGGTCAGAGAATATCGTGCGTCAGTTGCTTTTATAGACTTGTGAGACTCTTCATTTCATATCTTTGTATGACATGGACAAAAAAAAAAAAAAAAAAAAAATCTTTGTATGACATATGTTAAGTGGCTGCCAGGTGCCATTGTATTATTTGTTCTTTCATTCTCCTTGACTGTACTCCGAGTGCTGACTTTTTTCTTCTTATCTTAACGTATTGCAGATACCTCCCTGGACCAGATAATGTACTAGTTTTGGATATTGCATATACTATATATATGAAATTTGAAGAATATCCAAATGCGCTTCAGATTGCACTGTTCCTTGATAACATGCAGGTTTGTGCTATGCAACAGTTTTGATATTTTTTGAGCCATGTATTTATAAATTATAGTTGAGTATGCAACATTTCAATTTCTTAAGGGTTTCAGAGAAGATTATTTTTCTGTGAAATGAGAACTTTTGCAGTATGTATATGTTGCACATGTAATTACCTGTCTCTGGTCTTTACATATTTCTAATTATTTGGTATTAACAATCAAGAGTGTATGCGTGCAGAATATAAAGAACGTCTTTACATCATGTGATGATCTGCTTCGTAAAAAGCAATTTTGTTACATCCTTGCTCGACATGTAAGTGTTGAATTTTCCTTAGTTTTCATTTCCTTCTCTACTAAAATACCACTCTCACCACATTTTTCATACTACATTTGTACCACCTCTCTAATAGAGGTGGGACCCACTTGTATTGGTGGGCCCTACCTCTATTAGAGACGTCGTACAAATGTGGTATGAAAAATGTGGTAAGTGTAGCATTACTCTCTTCTTTATATGAAGGAATGCATGCTTATGTTCCTTGTTAAAACATTCTAAGTAATGTTCTGAAATAGAGTTATATACCCTTCTCATGATACATTCATGGCTAAATTTAGCTTGATTCCTTGACAATAAGAGTGAACTGTGATGGGTTTGTTCTGGGTGGGACAATGTGTCCTCTTGTTCCTTATTGTTTCTCTCTTTGGCTTGTTATCATAAGATAAGTGGGGGCATGTAATTAGGTGTCATTGCTCAAGTGATATTCATTAGCCTTGGAAGTATTTTGTGCACTTTTCCTGAAAAGGTATCATTGGACAGTAATGTTGTATGGCATATTTTTTATGCGTGTTTTCTTAATCATACTAATTTTAATCACATTTATAATTCATGCAGGGTATTAGTTTTGAGCTTGATGATGAGATGGTTGCGGAGGATGATGACAGAGAAGCATTGCAGGATATTATCAACAATACTAAGCTAAGTGAAGGTTATCTTACTCTTGCTCGTGACATTGAGGTCATGGAGGCTAAAACTCCAGAGGACATTTACAAGGTTTGAACTTTTGATTATTTGTAATGCTTGAGCTAGAATGATATGCATATCTACAATACTTGTGGGAATAAATCTGTGTTTCTGTGGCATGTGTAGTGAAAATAAATGCAATATAACTGTTTTATTCATTGTGGTTGTGTAGTTTATTAAAGTTGCTTCTTTATTATCCTTCTTATCCCTTCTCTGATAATTATACTGTCTTGGAACTTTCAATTAGGCACACTTACTTGATGGCCGGGCAAGTGCTGGTGCTAGTGTTGATTCAGCAAGACAGAACTTGGCTGCAACATTTGTTAACGCTTTTGTAAATGCTGGATTTGGTCAGGTAAAAAGTTTCACACTCGATATATCTGCTAAAAAGTTGTTGATTTGCGGAGCTGATTGACATGCGTTCTTTGATACTTCGTTTTGGTGCAGGATAAGTTGATGACAGTCCCATCAGATGCCTCAAGTGGAGGCTCTTCAGGAAACTGGCTTTTCAAGAATAAAGAGCATGGGAAGACCAGTGCTGCTGCAAGTTTGGTATGCATGACTTTATTGCCTTGCTCATTTCATCATCTTATTTTAAACTGCATTTTACATTCTTCCTTGTTATTCTTCTTGACAGGGTATGATTTTATTGTGGGATGTTGACTCTGGACTTGCTCAAATTGACAAGTACTTCCACAGCAAGGATACCCATGTTATTGCTGGTGCATTGTTAGGGGTTGGGATTGTCAATTGCAGTATCAAGAATGATTGTGATCCTGTGGGTACCTCAATCTTTTCATCTACGGAATACAACCTTAGAAATGTATCTCTGAATCTTAATTCCTTTTACAGGCGCTGGCACTTCTTGGTGAGTACATTGATAAAGAGGATCCATTTATCCGGATTGGTGCTATAATGGGCCTTGGGATTGCATACGCTGGTGCTCAGAATGAGCAGGTAAAGTGTCTTAGCTTTTCCTGTTGATACATCTGGCAGGCCACGGAAAATTTTCCATTGATGGCCAACTCTATGTATCATTCTTGGTTCAAGAATCAAATGAGAGGAGTCTGTCAAACCTTCTTTAATCACTACTGTCCTTGGATTTGTAACATGTGTTGATCTGATCATTACAGGTTTTTTTTTTTTTTTTCTTCTTTTTTTTTTGGGGGGGCGGGGGGGGGGGGGGGGGGTTGCATACAGGAGTTTGTTAGGTTAGAGTCTGGATTGATCTGTTGTTGAATGTTAATTTCCATTTAAAGCTAACTTATCCTTCTTTTTTCAGATACGTAGTAAGCTGACTCCAATACTTAATGATGCAAAAGCCCCCCTTGACGTGGTCGCATTTACTGCAATCTCATTGGGGTTGGTATACGTTGGTTCCTGCAATGAAGAGGTTGCTCAGGCAATCATATTTGCACTAATGGACCGAAGTGACTCGGAGTTGGGGGAACCCCTTGCTCGGTTGATTCCCCTCAGCCTTGGACTTCTGTACCTTGGGAAGCAGGTAAAATCATGCTGAACTTCCTGGAATTCATTGTTTATTCTTTCTGCATTTTACAAAATCATGTGTTTTTCTTTCCTACTCGATTTTAGTTTCATTTGATGTTTGTTGTGTAGTTTAAGCTTGTATTGTTAAAAGTCATTGTGCCCAAAGAAGCTCATTACAATGTTGAACGCAATTGTTCATGATTCTAATGGTTGTTGGAATTTACTTTCTCACAGGAAAGCGTGGAGGCCACTGCCGAAGTTTCAAAGACATTTAATGAAAAAATAAGAAAGCATTGCGATATGACTTTGCTTTCTTGTGCTTATGCAGGAACAGGCAATGTTCTTAAGGTAATATTTTAAGGCTACTAAAATCTCATTTGATTCTGCCACATGTATGAAGTTGGGAACTCTTTTCTCATGCAGGTCCAAAACCTTCTCGGTCATTGTTCACAACATCTTGAGAAAAATGAAACTCACCAGGGACCCGCTGTTCTTGGAATTGCTATGATATCAATGGCTGAAGAATTGGGAGTTGAAATGGCGATTCGTTCGTTAGAGCATCTTTTACAATACGGAGAACAAAATATCCGTCGGGCAGTTCCGTTGGCACTTGGTCTCCTTTGCATGTCAAATCCAAAGGTATTAATCTGGTTACATCCATTGTGATAGTTAAACGCCTTTAAAAGTAAAACTTTTACTTCCAATGCTTGCTCAACTGCCCTTGAAATCTAACCATTCATGTATCGAGAGTTGGAATAGACATGGAACAGTGATTTTTGAAATACTTATCTTTACTAGTGATTCTACATTGGGAAGTTAAGTTACTTGGGTTATAGTTGCCCTTTTCACTGTTCTATTTGGGTGTTTCCTCCAGGTCAATGTTATGGACACATTGAGCAGGCTTAGCCACGATACAGATTCAGAAGTAGCAATGGTAACATATTACAGCATTCAATATCTCCATTGTTGGCACATATTTCATAGCAAGTCTAATATTCCATTTGGATTCTTCAGGCTGCAGTGATTTCATTAGGTTTGCTAGGCGCGGGAACCAACAACGCTAGAATAGCTGGCATGCTTCGCAATCTTTCAAGTTATTACTACAAAGATGCCAGCCTTCTTTTCTGTGTAATACATCTTGAGTCCTATCTTTTTGTTCTTTCCTTTTCCTTTTGAGTTTTCCAGTCTGCAGTTATATAATATCTTTGGCCACTGTCTGCAGGTGCGAATTGCTCAAGGTCTTGTACATTTGGGAAAGGGTCTGTTAACTCTAAATCCATACCATTCTGATCGCTTCTTGCTATCACCGTGAGTAAACCTTGTGGCTGCAAATAAACTCGTCATTTCTACTTCTGACAGAACGGTGCTTGGTGGCTTAGTCTAACATCTATAAACTATCTTTCTACTTACAGAACGGCACTTGCTGGAATCATTACCTTGCTGCATGCATGTCTTGATATGAAAGCCATCATTCTTGGGAAATATCATTACATTCTCTACTTTATTGTTTTGGCAATGCAGGTTGGTGTTTGATCACTTTCTTCTTTATATGCAGTTTTTTTCGGTTATTAAATCTGGTCTCTCTCACGTTATATTGGTAACTACTTTTCTTGTGCTAGCCGAGAATGTTGTTGACCGTGGATGAGAACCTCAAACCACTGTCCATCCCTGTTAGAGTGGGACAAGCTGTTGATGTGGTTGGCCAGGCTGGTCGTCCCAAAACAATCACTGGTTTCCAGACCCACTCAACACCGGTTCTTCTTGCTGCGGGTGATAGAGCGGAGCTGGCTACTGAAAAGTAAATGATTTTTCTCCGTAGTGTTTACGCTTCACTGACTTGCTGTTGCACCGCTCTAACACACTAACAACTGGTTTTTTTACAGGTACATCCCCCTGTCCCCGATCTTGGAAGGGTTCGTGATCCTGAAAGAGAATCCAGACTACAGGGAAGATAACTAGTTAGTCCAGTCCAATCCACCCAACAAACTGTCTGGAGAGTTTGTAATCTTTGACGAATGCTCTATTTTTCATGGAAGCATTCAGTGACCGTTGATTTTGTAACATGATTCTTTATTACTTTAGTTTTAATTACTCATATACCCTTTGGCGACCGATCAATTACGGTTATACCATTGATTTGCTCTGCTCTCCTCCTCCTCCAGACCTTTAAACATTTGTTTCTCTTCCCAGAACGCATTAAATAAATAAGTATAAATAAGTAAACAATACACCCTTCTCCCCTTGAAAAAACATTACGTGTTTCTCACGGGCTTTGTGCGTACGATCAAGGATTTTGGTGAGGGTGCTTCTGTTGCTACTTGCCGCTCCCAAATTCTCAATCTGTTGAAGGCAGTATTGAAAATTCCCCTCCATATACTTTCAACGAAACGACGGCAACGATGACTATGGTGAACACACTTGGAATCATAATCATCCGAGAATCGAGACTAGGTATCTAAAACTTGCAGTGCAGCTCAAGTGAGATGATCATGAAATTATAATAATTTGAGGCTAGATATTGAAAAGTAGTGTATCTTTTAGTAGAATGCACATTCTGTCTCCTTACCTCGAGCCGAATCGAATCCATGTAATTACTAATTAACATTTGAAGTTGATTACTCTCCTGTGCAGGACTAAGTGCGGAAAACTAAGCCTTCAAGAAATGAAATCAACAAAAGAAAACCATGTCTTCAAGTTGTCTGGGGCACAATTCAGTCACCATTCGGATTTGGACGCCGTTGAATTCTATCTGCACTGAAGTATCGGTCCACTGATCAATCCCCAGCTGTGGAATCTGATTAAGCTCGCCGCTTTTGCTCATCTTCATCTTCATCAGAGTCACCACTCTCACGAAACCGTGGATTTTTCTCCTGTTGCAGCAAATAAAAAATTAAAACGCCCGTCCTTCCTTCTTTATACTTTTTTGTTTCAATAATGAATGTACAATTGCCCCATGTTGCCATTCCAATGAAAAAGAGGAAACAGGAACATCAATGAACATGTGAAATGGCACTCTCAGTCATAGAGATGATACTACATTGCATGGCAAACAGGTTGACAATTGCAAATACCATATAAATTAAGAGGATTCAAAACGAATTGGGATGTGAGTCGTAGAAATTACTGGTCTAGATTCGTGATCAGTGTTCTTCCGCGATTCAGAATCCGAGTTTCTCTTCGAGTTGTCATATGAGTGGCGGTCATCATCGCGGTGCCGTTTCCGAGGATAATCTGCTTTGGCAAACAAGTTTCAAATTAAATCAGTTGTTCAAAAAAAGTGTTAACAAGAACGGCCAAAACGATTGTACAAATCTAGTACACAAATCATAGGAATATTTTTCTTAATAGATACCTCTACCAGGCCGATGAGTACCCCCGTAATTCGGACCTCCTCCATGTCTACCATCTGAACGATTTAAAACTCAAAAGCGTTCAGTGAGGAACAACTCTACTTTACACCACCATAGCAAACAGTTATATTATGCATCTCAACAGGATCGCTACTAATGCTTGTAGTCCCTTCAGATAGTTGCATTCAATCCTGATGCAATGCATGAAGCTCCAGGTTCTATTTGTAGCCGTGAGACACAGATCAGTAGTTTTCCAACCCCCCCCCCCCCAAATTCCACCTAAGTTATGTTTTGCAATATGAATCCAATGTCTATATTTTCCAGCACCAAGTTTTTCTTCGAATTTGCTGGCTATTCAAATTTTCCAAATATGACACACCAAAATGCTAGAGAAATGAGATGTATTTCAATAATTGAGTGACTTTTTTATCATGGGTTCACTAGTGAATAGGCAATAATTGAGTGACTTTGGAATCATTAAAGTGGCTATGCCCAGACTATTCTATTAAGTAGCGGTCGGAGACAACCTGGGTGCCTTCCCTATTCCAACAGGTCACAACACAATGAAAAGGTGTTTGACTTAATAAAGCTAAGAAATTTTCCCTCAGGTTAGGTCCACTCTCCATCTGGAGGATGCTTGACTGCATCATTTCAGGTGAGATCTTTTGCTAAGGTAAGGTTGCAGTTGCCAGTACACAGTGCTCTGCAATCAACCTACTCGAAAATACTAATGGAATCACATAAGCAAAGACAACCGATCTAGCAAAAGATCTAAATCTCTTGAACTATCTAAGTAGTTTAAAGCTGGAAACAGATCAAACAGTTTCAAGTAACTTACAGTGAGGTGGCATGACTGGAGGGAAAGATCCCAATGATCCAGTTCCATAATCAACAAGTGATCTTTGAGCTTCCAACTCTTTTTGAACTAACTTACCATACCCACCTCTACGTATAACATATTAAGGAAACAAAAGAGAAACGTTTTCTTCATCACGTATCCAATAATGTAGATAAATTATCCATCACCTGCTTATTTTTTAGAATGTGCTCTACTTTTTAAATAGAAAATGCTTCACAATAAGAAAAAGTGAACAGAAACACCACAAGTCAAATTCAGAGCAACTACTCAGACTGAATGTCAGATAAAATTTAAGCTGCAAAGACCTAATCACTTTACATCTTCTTCCTGCAACTCTAATTAAGTGGGATCACTATATTAAACGTGTACTTGGGTGGCAAATGACAATATGTAGATAAGCTTTTCAACTAATAAAATAAGAAAACAGCTGCTAGAGAATACACAAAGATAAAAAAAGAAAAGAAAAAGAAAAGAAACAAAAGGCAGAGGGAAAAAAAAGGTATATAAACTTGATGTCCATCCACAAAAGAATAGTGAAACAAAAAGTAAATCAGAATAGACACTCCTGAGCTAGAACTGGAGATGGATTGGCCATGTTAAAAAGTCGCTAATTTGGAATAGTTAAGATGAAATGAGACCGTAAATTATGGCAGCATAGTAGTGCCATAAAGTACCCATTGATGAACTATTTTCCATCGCATTGATAATCTAAAATTAAGTAGGTATAGGTTCACAGGAAAGCACAGCCTAGAAGAATTTATCCACCCAATAATTAGTCTCCAAGTAGAACATACAAGCCCTTACATTTTTAAATCATTTACAACATGCTCAACCTACCAATCCTTAAAATTCTCAAGTTTGTGAAACAGAAACCATGATAGCAAAAGAACTTATATAGAAATTGAATGCAAAGGCAGCCACATAAATAAGTTTAGCTTGGATAATCTATCTAGATTTAAAAGAAAAATAAAAGCTCGGGCCCCAATTTTAATCCCAAGGGAACAAGCAACATTTTAATTATAAACCATACTGAAGAAAGCTTTACCAGACATTCCAAACTAAAACAAAAGGATATCAGGATCATAATCAGTACGATATTCATCACGCACCTGCAAAACAGAGAAGATAAAATCAAAACAATAAGAATGGTACATTTTTCCCATGACAAGAAAGCAGAGTAGAGTAATCAACCTGTCCACCACTTCGCCCACGACCCCATTGCCTTCCCTCTTGAAATCCCCAATCGAAATCCACACGAATAGGGCGTTCATCAAGAATAGTCCCACTTATATATTTTACAGCATCCTCAGTATCCTCTCGAGAATAGTACCTGTATATAAATTTTTCAGATTAGTCCTGCAAACACATATCTTGATAAACTATTTCCTTTCAAGACACTAACAGTACGAAGAAGACGGAGACTTACAAAACAAAACAAAAACCACAAGGCGTCTTTGTATTCTTATCCAAGCCCATAATTATCTTCTTAATTTCTCCGGCGCGAGAGAAAAGCTCATAAACTTGCTCTTCTGTCGTATAGAAGGACATATTCCCAATGTAAACAGTGGTTGATGCCAGGAGGGCTTGTTCAAATTCCTCCTGAGAACCGGGAAACCGTCTATCCCAGTACTGCGAAAGCTTCGATTGCTCCTAACAAAATTACAAAGGATAAAAAGCTGGTATGCTATCTTCATCAATCTTTGACAAAATAAAAGCGCCAGATTTGAAGTCCAACAAATGAGAGGGAGCGAAACTTAATAAATCTACCTTAAACAAGGAAGCCATGGCCGTGTGTAACCGAGGGCTAATCAGTCAGGTAAAATTGAAGAAACAGTTGCAGAAATTTTATCAAATCTGCACTGAATAAGAGAGTATATAGAGAGAAAAAACAAATAATGCGTGATAAAATCATTAGAGGAACGGCAGTTATTAGTTGATTGAAGCAACTATAAACCCTAATATTTTAGGTCGGAAGAGAGAGAGTACCCGGAACAGGAAGACGAAGAGGAAGCGGTAGCTTTGGCCTCTCTCGCGCGCGAGACTGGGAAGTGTAGACGGAGGAGGGATGAGGTTTACTCCCTTCTCTTTCTACTTTATTCAGCTTCGGGTGGATTCCCAAGTTCCCCACCGGGTCCGGGTCGGCATTTTTTTTTTTTTTTTTTTTTTTTTGTTAATAATATTTTGCTTTTTATCTTTTTCAATTTCACCTAAATATAAATACAAGGCTCTTAGATATAAGGCATAAGTTTTGTACCAGGCCACTTAGTATTTAAATTTTTAGATTTGATTAGCGTCAAAGACGAATTTGTAATATATTATGAGTGATGATATGCCTACACCAATATTTTATTTCCTCATTCACCTTATATTTATGTGAACACGGAAAATTCCTGAAACGAAAGAGACAAAAACAACGTGCACAAAATAATATTTGTGTTTGATGATTTTGGGTTACAATCTCTCTCAAATTTGATCCTCTGATTCAATCTCCGTAAGGTGTTGATTTGTGGATGTTTCGTTGATCCAAGGGCCGTCGAGGCTTGATCTTGGATGAATTGTTGGAAGTTTCTTCAAGGGGCCGTGGGCTTGATCTTTGAAGGTGGATTTGAGTGAATCTTCAAGGAGCCGTTGGGGCTTGATCTTGAGGATGAGTGTTTCTTCAAGGGCCGTTGAGGCTTGATCTTGAATAATGGTGATGAACGGATCTTCAAGGGCTTTTGGGCTTGATCTTGAAGAACAGTGATGAACGGATCTTCAAGGGCTTTTGGGCTTGATCTTGAAGAACGGTTGGATGTGTGGATTTGTTGATGTTTGTTGATCCAAGGGTCGTCGGGGCTTGATCTTGGATGAATGGATGATGAACGATGGTGCTTTCTTCAAGGGCCGTCGGGGCTTGATCTTGAATTGGTGGATGGTTGATCCAAGGGCCGTCGGGGCTTGATCTTGGAAGAACGGATGATGAACGATGATGCTTTCTTCAAGGGCCGTCGGTGATTGATCT